>NC_081535.1:7249319-9649319 GCF_030273125.1 Centropristis striata | reverse complement strand
GAAGAGAGAGGTGCTTGTGCCGCAACCACTCCCTGTCTTTCTCTGGTACAAACAAAACCAAAACAATCCCACACTGGGAAATGAAATGGAAGTGGTCGAAGAGTCCAAACTGCAAATGGATCTGGCTTGCTGGCTCCCATTTGGACACCACTCAGTGACAATGAAAGCTTTGATGAGAAACACTTTTACCACTGTTAGCTTTCGCTACCTGGGCTGACCCATTGTTATATCACTCATTTTTTCTTCTTTTGTTTTGCCTTCTATCATTTTTTCTGTATTTGTTGCTTTTACCAAATGTCTTTGTCTGCATTAGATTGTCCACAGGTTTGATTGTGTCCTTCCATGCATTCATCTGTTGATAAATTAGTAACCTGTCCCTCTGTCCTTTCACACAGAGCCCTGTTGGGATCAGCTCCAGCTCCTCATAACAGGATAGAGAATAAAGGGATGGAAGGGATATCTCTACACCAATTTAGTGAATATTTGTGCTGTTTCTCAATAGAAATAAAACCATTTCAGTTCCATTCACAGCAAGCAGCATTCTCCTGCCCCACAGTGCCTAAAAGTGCCAGCTGCGGTACATGTGAGATCCCTAATGGCAAACCGTCACAGCGGCCCAGTTTTGGAGTGAGCATTTTTTACCTGGCTGTTAGCATAAGCTCCTTATCCTGTCTGCCTACCTACGGCTCCTCTGACAAATATGCAAACACAATAAGCACTGCATGCACAGTTGGAAAGTTTTATTTTATCACTTAAAGAAAAAGTGAATCTCTTATTTATTTAAAAATGAAGTTTGAGAAAAAAAAGATTTGTTATACAAGTTGGTAGACTTTATGCAATGATTTGTTTATCTAAAATTATTTTTTAGAGTCTAGTTGTTGTTTTTTGCGCTAAGAAATAAAATAGTGATTTCTATCCAACACACTTGAATACTCATATTTTAATAATGTGCAAATATATTTAATTCCAGACTAACACCTTTAGGCAGCAGTTGTTGATTAATCAGAAACATTTTGGCTCATATCATATGTTATCCAAGCAAATGACAAAAAAGGAGAGCCATCTGGTCAGGATTCTTGCTATATATCTTCATATGTTGCCCGAGGCTATCAATTGCAATAAATAAGAGCACACTAAAGCACATTTTCCACAAGGCATAATTACCTGCCATCTGAAATGACTAAAATAGTTCAAGTCAGACACATTTCCCTCTTTATATTTAACACATGTTTCGTATGTTGGCAGGGAAGACTGAAATGGCTGTTTCTTTAAAGCCCCAAAGGCAGACTACAAGAGAAGGGATTGTGAGGGAGCAGCACTGGCCAAAACCACCATGTATTATTGGTAGAATTGTAAATTTGGAGGTTCTTTTCTTTTCTTATTTTCTTTCTTCACATTTCGAGATAAAATGATTTTCTCCCAGATTATGGTCCCAGTTTTAAACGTGGTTGTCAATTGAAACTAAATAGATTATCTATTAATTATTATTATTAATAGATCATGGTTTAGGTAAATAACCATGTTTGTTACGTGAGTTAAGTGCATTACAAACGCAACATAAGTACATTACACAAGTTAAGTAAGTTAAAGAAAGTCAGCATTGACTTTTATAGGTTAAAATCCCATATTTCTTCCATCCATCCATCTAGGCCTCCTTGCTATGCAGACTTACGTGGACCTATATTTGTACACATATTTGTGATATATTTAAAACAAATGTAATCCGTGAGAAAATAAAGTTTCTTTCTAATTATTATTGACAATGCACATTTGGTGTATGGGAACGTAAATCCTGCTTCCAACTCAATCAGCTGTCTAAGGTGTTTATTTTGCCACAAACTCTGTGAGCTAATCATCTTGTGACTGTCAAATTAAAAAAAAAGTCTTCCTTTCTCTGCTGCTGTCAGCTGTCATGTCACTGTGAAACTCCTCCATCCCATTCGAACTTCATATCCATTCATGGGTTTTTCCACTGAGATCATTAGAAGTCCTGCTTCACATCACATATGTCCAGATCTTCAGTATTGCTCATCACTTCTTTACCACCAACACCACAAGTTCCTAGACCATAGACTGTGACATCACCCATTGGTACGATTTTGAAGCATCAAGTTTGGCATATTGACATTCCCAACCTATTTATTTGCAACCAGAAGTGACCACATTTGGAGCAGAGGATGGAGCTTTGAATGAGGAAGGACCTTTTGTGTCTTTTCCTATTCGTTTTTTGTTTCTTTCTGGTCATTTTGGGTCTCTTCTCTTGGTTGGTATGTGTCTCTTTGCATGAAATTTTATAGGTGAAGGTGACCTTTTGCTGTCTGCAGAAGAGCTGTGGACTGTGATTACTATGAGCAGTGTGTATGGGAATGAATTACACTAACTTATTTGCACTTTTTCCCTGATGGTCTGATTAAGTAGCTAAATTTGTCGCTGGTTGCTTTCCAGAAATAAAGTCACTAAGTGGATCTGATTGTTAATATTGTGAGAAAGTTGCGAAGATGGCAACACTGGTACCAACTTGTAATGAGGATGCCATGCCTTAAAGCAGACCTGGGCATTAGGCAGCCCGGGGGCCACATCCGGCCCATTGACTGTCCCTCTCCGGCCTGTGTGATGTTACCCAAATATTAGGAATGAATACAACCGCAGTGCTTTTATTTTGAAGGCGATTTACATATGTGTGTGCGTTCCACAAAAAGAGTTACCTTGTTACCTTGTCAAAAACACTTATTGCTTCTTGCATAAAGTTTATAAATTGCTGGTTTACTGCATAACATACATGCTCTACATTGTTCTTGTGGTTTGAATGTATGTTGTGTTTAAAATAAATGGAAAACTGAAATAACGATTGGAGTTTTACTATTTTTTAATGCTATATTTGACTTACTCCACATTACCTTGCCTTATCATAACATGCATTCTAATCAGACACATCAGTAGAAGCCCAAACCCATATAATTTACTGCTTTTTATAAAGCAATGGTATTAATATTGAGCAGAATTAAGTTCAGAGTTTTGTTCAGGCCTTCCGCAACCTCGCAGTATCTCATGTGGCCCCTTGGGAAAATGAATTGCCCACCCCTGCCTTAAAGCATAGCCTGCTGTATTTTCTATTTTACATTTTAAGTGGAGCATCATTTATGAAATGTACATCAAGTTGTATTGGAGACTTGAAACAAGTAATTGAGACCATAAACTCATTACTGAGGTAATAAATCAAGTGAGGGTTTTCCTATAGACTTTCAAACAATTGGCTTCTTTTTTCAACCAGTCGCTCCCTGCTGGCCATTTGCAAGAATGCAAGCTTAAGGCACATTCGCCTCACTTGTCAGACCCAGAGGTTGCTGCTTGGTCTAGATTTGAAAGAGAGTGCAAGAAGTTTATGTGCAGCTCTCCTTCATACATAACTAAAATGATTCTTTGTATAATCAATTTCCCATAATCTTAATGAACTAAGAACAGGAATATAGAGGTATGTGTGAGACATAACTGTGACTATTTTAATGTCACATTTTTTAATGAAAGCTTTACTTTTCTGTCACGGACATGATTTCAGTTCCATAAATCATGTAGTAATGCATGGCAGTTCCATTTCTTTCCCTGGTGCATCTATCATTTAGACAAATAACACCTTAGCTGATTTTCTTCCAAACATGGTCCAATCACCAAGAAACTGTATCTTGTGTTAACACTCAAACTTTAGGCAGAGCAGTAAATAAATGCAACAAAAATGATGAATGACGCTGCTAAAATCAGTCACTCATCTGACATTTTGCAGTAGAGAAACTTATGGTGTTAGTGGAAGACTAACTTTTGTGTAACTGTGACAAAGCTTGTTATATCACATAATCTTTCTTCCGTATCGTGGGCAGGAGAACGTAGTGACAAGGATATGTGTGTGAGAGAGAAAGAGCATGCAAATTAGCATAGCTCAGAGAACTGCAGGACTAACTGATGTTAATTGTGATGAATTATGTGCATGGGGTCTTTAAATAATCCATCTGGAAAGTAGATTCACAGATGGCTTATGGTATGCTTTACGCCCAACTCTTGCACTAACCAGCCTCCTGAACTTGCTCATTAGTTACTGAGACAGACACCAGAGATGACCTCAGTTATATTATCATGTATTAGACTACAATAGAACATGTCAATAATTATGTCCATAACAATTATGTTTGCAAGACTGCATGCAAATTCCAGAAAGTGCACATGAAAGATAGATTCCTCAAAGGGAGCACAAAGACATATGCATGTTTGAATTTTGAGCACAGAATTCAGACTCCACTTCATCAATGCAATTGTGTTAATTAAAGCAGATGACACAAATGAAAGTGATTTGTTTTACTCTCATTAATCATAGAATCTGTGCATACGTATTTTTTCCCTATGCCTATTTCCTCATCAGACTGTTCTCATTCAAACTGCGTCAATTATTGATGCCTTTTCACAGCTCTTTGTGTCAGATGCCGTTGCACAAAGCACCCTATTGTCTGAGATTCAGCATTCTTTCATGTAACTTTAATGTTAACCCATCTGCAGCAATATTTAACACTCAGAGCAAGTGCTTAGGTAGTGAGGTGATGTAGTGTAAAGAGTGAAAATGTCTGCAAATGGAGGAGGACGGGTTGGTTGGATGGATGGGTCAGACAAAGACATGACTTTCACCCAGGAGACCACTGTTTGTCAGTTGTGTGAAACCAAATCAGTGATGGAAAGTAACAACAAGTACATTTTCCTCAAGTACCGTACTTACGTACAATTCTACTTTACTTGAGTTTTTCCATTTTATGTAACTTTTTACTTCTACTCCCACCAAACCCACCCTCAAAACAACTACAAAGATTCACAAAACGACTACAAAGAGACTCAAAATTGCTACAAAGAGACACAAAATAACTATAAAGAGACTCAAAGTGACTACAAAGAGACACAAAACAACCAGGGACATAAAACAAAACAACTACAAAGAAGTGCAAAGCAACTATAAATCAAAACACCTAGTCAAAAATCAATTGTAAAAAAGACCAATACAATTTGGTGGCAAAACAACAGGCAAAAAAAGTACTACTAAATGACCACAAACAGATACAAAACCACAGATGCCTAACAACTACAAGGAGATATATAACAACAATAAAAAGAGGCTAAACAACTAAAAAACCCAAAACTTGTACTATATTTGAGTATTTCCATTTTATGTAACTTTTTACTTCTACTCTGCTAACTTTTTAGGCAAATATTGTACTTTTTACTCCACTACATTTAGCTGATAGCTTTAGTTACTTTCCAGGTTGAGATTTAACATGAAAAAAAATAAAACAGTGCTTACATAAAAGCATCAATACAATTAATCTAATAATATATTCTTAGAATATGTAAAACAATCTGAGTGGCTTCATTCTGCATAACGAGTATTTTTACTTTTGATACTTTGAGTACATTTTGATGCTGACACTTTTGTACTTTTACTTCAGTAAGTTTTGAATGCAGGACTTTTACTTGTAGTGGAGTAATTTCACAGTACTTTTACTTAAGTAAAGGATCTGATACTTCTTCCACCACTGAACCAAACATCAGTAATAGCTACCCAGTGTGTCAAAAGCTGAAACCAACGGGTCCTGACTAAGTTGACCATTTGAATGTATTATCACTAATTATTATTATTACCACCATTCTTGTGCTGGATTCAAATTGCCTACCCTCACAAGAGAAATGAACAGGAAAATGATTCATGAATCTAATCCAGGGCAATTTTGACAGACTCACTGTTTACTGTTGTGTCTCTTCACACAGTGTCAGTCACTGCTAATGCAAATGAAACAACCTCCTGCTGCTGCTTCACATTCAAAACGTTAAACAGGCAGCACAGCATGGCTTTTATTTTGACGCAGCTACAGGAAACACAATGTGTTTGTCACATCGGTTAACACTGATTGTTTATCAAAAATGCCCTGCTATGGGGCGTCCCGGTGACTCATCGGTAGAGTGCATACCATTAAGGTTTAGTCTTAATGGTTCGAATCCAGCAGAGTCTCCCCCTTCCACTCTGTATCTCTACCGCTATCAAATAAAGCAAGGCCAAAATAACTTTTAAATAGGAAAGAATGCCCTGTTATGACCCCAAACTGGTCTCTGGACAGCGTATTAATATAAAGCTAGAAAAAGAAATAAGAGAAGTCAAGGGATTCAGCCTTTTAACCTTTTATTGCCAAATATAAAGGATAAAGAGATATGGGGGAACACTTGCCAAAACAACAAACAAAACAGCCCTTAGGTGAAATAAAATCACAAAGCTAACTGCACTGCCCAAAAAGAAAGGGTTACTGAAGCTAACTGCCTATCATCACAGGAAAACAGGAAATAAAGAACATAACGAAAAGTGGCAGCTCTCCCCTATGGTGCGTCTTGGCAAGAGTTTTCAAGGTGATTAAGACTAAACAAACATCAGACAGCAGTAACTTAACTTGGGTCTGACAATATTACACCAACACAGCTATGGATTAATCCTTTACAGACTAGCTCCAACAGAGAAACACTCAGGTTCTAAGATCCACCACCAATGGCAGAAGAGCAGGGAGGAGGAGCTACAGATGAGCCTGAGGAGAGAAAAATGTCACACATTCATCTATGTGGGAATTTATGAAACAGCCCCATTTGGCTTGCTTTCTTTAGTGGATCATTTTTAATTTTTGCCAGAGATTCAAGGTGCCGTGGTGAGCTGTTAGATGAGGAGCTGCGGGCGACAGGCTGTACACCTCCATCCCCTTCAACAAGGGACAGCTTCTACTGCGCTCTGTGGTTGTGTTGAAAACTACTCGCGCCATGTGCAGCATGAAATCAGTTCTCAGTTGCAATTATTTTTGACTGACTTCTTCATCCAACCAACATCAGACTGTTTGTTTGGTGCTGTAAACAGACCCACCAGCTGCTTCTCGGTGGTATTTCTGACAGAGAAGCTGCTGCTGATTCTTTGCTTTAGTATAAAACGGAACTTGCTGTTTTCAATAAAGGCGATCCCTCACTGCCTTCCCAATTATAATGCTACCTATAGCCCATAGAACAACACAGATTTATTTTGTTTACTTAAAACAATCATGGGTGGATTACTGTATGTGCCTAATGGGCACAGGCCCAGGGGCCAAACGTGTCAGGGGCCCTAGCCTTCGCCTGAAAAATATCATGCAAAGAGACACATATCAACCAGGAAGAGACTCAAAATGACCAGAAAGAAACATAAAATGACTAGGAAGAAACACAAAAGGTCCTTCCTCATTCCAAAACACTATAAAAGACCAATACAACTACAAAGATTCAAAACATCTACATAGGGACACAAAACAACCACAAAGAGAGACAAAACAACTACAAAGAGACACAAAACAACTATAAAATGTGATGAAACAACCACAAAGAGAGACAAAGCAACTACAAAGAGACACACAACAACTACAAAATATGATGAAACAACCACAAAGAGAGATAAAAAACAACTATGAGTCACAAAACAACTACAAAGAGACTCAAAATGACTAAAAGGAGAGACCAAACAACTACAAAGTGTCACAAAACAACTACAAAGACACTCAAAGAGACTACAAAGATAGACAAAACAACTACAAAGAGACTCAAAATGACTACAAAGAGAGTCAAAAAGACTACAAAGGTAAACAAAACAACTACAAAGACACTCAAAATGACTACAAGGAAAGACAAAACAACTACATAGAGACACAAAACAACCACAGAGGGACATGAAACAACCAGAAAGAGAGACAAAACAACTACAAAGAACTACAAATCAAAACACCTAGTCAATAATCTATTGATAAAAGAACAAAACAATTTGATGGAAAAACAACAGGCAAAAAAGTCTACTAAATTTCCACAAACAGACACAAAACCACAGATGTGTAACAACTACAAGGAGACACAAAACAACAATAAAAAGAGGCTAAACAACTATAAAATCTGTGTTTCATGCTCATATGTCAGAATCATGTTGGGGCTCCCTCCTTGCTTCTGTGCCCAGCAGTCATTTGTCTCATAATGTGCCTTTTAACAAAATGAGAAACTATATGAATATAATATAGTATTAGCCTTTAGATATCAATATCACAATATAGTGAATCAGGCATGCGTGGTGGAAGGGTAACTTTTTGCTCCTGGTATAGAAGGAGAGAGAGAGCAGTGGTAAAAGATCATTAAGGAAACCCATTGATGCACAAAGGCTGAAATAATGTCCGGCCTCTACTTTAGCTACACTCTATATTTGAGAGGATGTTCTACTTTCAGCAATATCTTATAGAATAATTATTTTTTATTAAACCTGCATAGCGTAGCACATATGTTGGGTTCAAACCATCAAGGCAATTCAAAACACACGGTCACTTTAAAGGATGTCAAGGGACTTTGTAATGGAAATATAACAGCTAAAGAACACGATTCCCAGCTGCATGCATTGATTTCCATCTGAACATAATACACTCTTAATAATACTCAAGGGGATGCTGCCATTTTACAGAAATTAAAATTTACTTTGACACTTTGTTCACAAACTTTTTCCTTTCTGTTTCTCTGCAAGTAGCCAAGTGGATAAAGAGAGACATTTTTCTGTATTTAACCTTATATTACTTGTAAGACAGTTTTCAAGAGCGGCAGTATGGAGTCTTCCAGGAGTCTTCAAAGGGAGTGTAGGAACTCATGAATCTCCATTGCAACTCCACCTCACATAAGAAGTGAACTGAAGTAACGAAAGCTGTCTGCCAGCATTGAGCAAATCTGTCCATGTTAGGGAGAGAGCAGAGGAACAAAACGATGCCAGGGCCCTGTCAATTCACATAATGATGATAAACAAACAAAAAATGGCAGCCTGTCTTCCATCAGTGCATCGGAATCAGACAGCCATCTGTGTGAGGGCTGAAGCAGTCAGCCTGGTCGCTGTCTACCTTATAGTTACTCCTCCGCTCTGTTATTTATACTCAGGAAGGAAAGTCTGCATTTACTTTAAAGAATTAACACTGTATTGCTGGAATTTACACAGCGTATTGATTGTGCATATTTGGATTTATAAAGAAAAACATAAATAATAAAAACAACTCACAGGGCTTTGATGATTTGATGATCCCGTATTTATAATTTACGGGACTGTGGTAGCATATTGATCAGAGAAAAATATGCATTTCACAGCAACGTATTCCCTATATCAGCATCAAAGAAAACCTGATGGAAATATGACATTTACGTTTGTTTCAAGTTTACATTTGAGGAACATCACAGTCTCCTTATTGCTCCTCACAGATGTGATGTTTTCATCTGCCGCCATTTTTTTGTTTCTTCAGCGGAATATCATGTACGCCATGATTCATTCTGCTTTTATCCATACATCAACTCTGAGTGCAAAAAGATTTTTGCAGTACTTTTGTGCTATTTCCATCACTACTGCTCAGAATTTTTTATGCACAAATAAAAAATGTCCATTAAAAAAAAGGTTGATAAAAGTGCACAACAAAAAAGATAAAGTCTATTTAGAACCCAAGGCGTATAATTAGTGGTGGTTAGAGTGTTAGATTACTCCACTACAAGTAAAAGTCCTGCATTCAAAACTTACTGAAGTGAAAGTACAAAAGTATCAGCATCAAAATGTTCTTAAAGTATCAAAAGTAAAAGTACTCGTTATGCAAAATGAACCCACTCAGATTGTTTTATATACTAGAATATTTGTATTGATGCATTTATGTAAGTAGTTTTTTAATGTTGTAAATATGGGACTCATTTTAACTTTAAAATATACTGTTAAATATATAATAACATTTAATTTATGATGTTTTATGTTAAATATTGAGGTGAAAAGTAACTAAAGCTGTCAGCTAAATATAGTGGAGGAAAAAGCACAATATTTGCCTCAAAATGTAGTGGAGTAGAAGTTTAAAGTTACATAAAATGGAAATACTCAAGTGAAGTATCAGTACCTCAAAATTGTACTTAAGTACAGTACTTGAGTAAATGTCCTTAGTTACTTTCCACCACTGCTTATTATTAGCTATAACCATACACTGTAAATCTTAAATGTAAATGTACAGTGAAATCTGAACAGTATTTTACTCTATTAATGTCATACAGTGTAATATTGTATATTACAATGCAATCTGAGAGAGAAAAAATGTGATTACAACAATATTTACAGGAATTTACACTGGAAAGTTTTACAGTGTATTGTAAATATTCAGTACTTGACTGACACATCTGTGAACAGTATTGTGTTGTAAATTTACAAGAACACAGTCATTTGCTGCAAATGTATTTTTAGTAATACACTGTTTTTCTAAAATACAGTAAGAACCTGGAAAAATAAATAAATAAATAAAAATACAGTACTTTGCAGGTGAATGTACACTGAAAAGTTTTACATCACATGAGTCCCCTTTAAAAAAAGTTTTGCTCCTTCATGCTTCCGAGTCTTTGCACGCCACCACTTTTCCCCACATCCACCCTTTTTGTCATTCTGAGCTTCAGTTTTACTTCCCCCTGATCTGCATGGAAAAATAACAGAGACAGACTGACAGTTATTGATAGGAAGAGGGAAGACACACCAAAAAAAGAGAGAGTGAGGGAGGAGAGAAGGCAGAGGCAGACACTGAGAGGGAGAATTCATGGAACAGAGTTCACACTCTGTCATTATTCTCCACTAGAATTTGAACAGCGTGTTTTAGATCACTGTTGTCGATGCTCACAGCCTGCGGGGTTGTGCTGAGCTGATGAAGGTGGGTAGTCAGCATCCAGCAGCGAGCCGGCCGGCAACATTGCAGGGGTGGGATAAAAGCCTGCTATCAATCTGGATGAATCACCATCAATAAAAACAGGAGCAACAATAACGTGTAGGGAACCATATTTATTTGTAAACATCTGGTGAAGTTTGATTTAAAACATTACATTACATTACATTACATTACATGTTATTTAGCTGACGCTTTTGTCCAAAGCGACTTACAATAAGTGCATTCAACCTGATGGTACTAGACATAGACCACAGGGATCAAGTAAGTACATAACTTTAAGAGCCAACTGTCATTGATACAGGAGTGCTATATGTTAAAGAAGAAAAGAAGAAGAGAAAAAAAGAAGAGCATTTAAAAAAAAAAAAAATTCTATACAGTACAGGCCAGAAGTTTGGACACACACCTTCTCATTCAATGCGTTTTCTTTATTTTCATGACTATTTACACTGTAGATTCTCACTGAAGGCATCAAAACTATGAATGAACACATATGGAATTATGTACTTAACAAAAAAGTGTGAAATAACTGAAAACATGTCTTGTATTTTAGATTCCTCAAAGTAACCACCCTTTGCTTACTAGAATATAAGACATGTTTTCAGTTATTTCACACTTTTTTGTTAAGTACATAATTCCACATGTGTTCATTAATAGTTTTGATGAATTTACAATGTCAATAGTCATGAAAATAAAGGAAACGCATTGAATGAGAAGGTGTGTCCAAACTTTTGGCCTGTACTGTATATATATATATATATATATATATATATATGTTAGGTGACCATGACTTAACCGAGGTATTGTTGGAAGAGATCTTGCGGAAGATGTCCAGGCTGTCTGAGGTCTTGATTTCGGTGGGGAGCTCGTTCCACCATTTGGGAGCCAAACACTACACTGTGTATTGCAACCATATGTGAGTACACTGTAAAAAAAGATAAACAATAGCTACTCAATAAAATTGAGGCAACAGTTTGCATGCAATATTATTAGTTAAATCTAACTACGTTACAAGTTGAGTTAATAACAACTTAACAGGAAATGCCTGTCAATTAAAAACGGACTAATTCTATTGTGTTGGATTCATTCAAAATGCTCTTGATTTAGAATTACATACACATAAAGATTTTATTTAATGTGATTAAAATGAGTAGATTCCATCTCAAACATTTTTATATTAAAGTTACTTAAACAACTGCCTTAAAATAAAGGACGCATTTATATTTAATACATTTTATCAAATATATTAAGTAAAATGAAATGACTACAGAATAATTTATTACAGTGTAGATATATGGTGTCAAAACAGAAATATATTTTGGGGCAAGCTTTTTTTTGGCTCATGTTTTGGTCTGTCACTTGTGAGTCCCTAAGCTTTATGATGATACCAAATCACTGGCCTTTAAATAATTGTTTTCTCAGTGTCAGCTGATGAAAAATTAATAATATTTTTTTTTTTATAAATGATGAGAACCAGCTCATTTTTCCCAAACTGAACATGAATTATGCAGGATTCTGCAGCCCTGGATTGCTTTCAGTGGCAATAGTGCTCCCAGAACTATTTAGCATTAGAGAAATACATATGGTTAAAAAACAGATTATTTCCTCCAACAGGGAGGTTATGTTTCCAGTATAGTTTGCTTATCTGTTGACTTTGTCTGTCAGCAGGATCATGGAAAAACTACTGGGCAGATTTTTAAGAAACTTGGTAGAAAGGTGCAGCATGGGCCAAAGAAGAAACCATTCATTTTGGAGCAGATCCAATTCACTGGGAGGACACAATTTGTTCTGCTGTTTGGCTGCATGGTCTCACTTTGAGTTGGTGTCTGTCTCAGCAGAACTCTGTTAAAAAAAACAAGGTTTTTATTTTAGACTCAATGTTGTTTCTGGATCTGTCCAAGCATCTTCTTTAATTCAGCAAATTTTAAATCCACCAAAAAGCATGTGTTAAAGTACTTTTAGACTATTCAGGTATCCACACCTCTTCTCACCACACACCACAGTGTTTCTCATTAACGTGAAACAGACAGAAATGAAATGGGGTCTGGAGTGACATTCTCTTCATTAACACCACTTGGACAAAGCACAGAGCTTTCTATAGTTGCTGTGGTATCTTCCTGAGTTAAGCAGCTTTTACCTCATTAACTTTTCACAGAATTTCGTCTTCATTTTACAATAATTTTGTGGGTTTTTGTTTAACAAGCCTCTTGCCTTCTTCATGCTGCAGTACCACTCTCTGCCTGAATTGTTACTGGTGTGCAGGTGGGGGCGCTGTTTTACCAAAACATAAACTCAAGATGGAAACAGTCCAAGCACAGGGCTGGAGTTCATGGCCTCGTGGAGGTCTCTGAGTACCCCATAAGTTTTGTATTTTTTCCTAAAGTAAAAGGAGACTACATTTGAATGATTTAACAAAATGTTCCCTGCAAATATTGGTTATTCTTACAATATCCAACTGTAGAAAAATGTCTCTACCTTGCACTCCTTTCACTTTTTGGTGGACATGCTGCTTCCTGCATCGGTTTTAATGCAATTTACTTTTTTACTGTTGGAACACAGGGTTGCGTAAACAAACTTTTCATGCTGTTCCTCTTCTGGAACCTTCTGTCTCCAGTAGAGGATAGAGAGAGACAAAGAGAGAGGAGAATTATCGATATTTGCACTGTTTTACTGCTCTCCCCTGAAGCAACAGAGCTGTGCGGCGGCAATTTGTCTTCATGTGTCTTTTTAGTCATCCTTTCTTCTGCTTAACTTGATGCTACTGTGTTTGTTGTTTACCTCCTTCTTTCCCTCTGCACATATTTGTGTTGCACCCAGGGTTATATGTCTTCATCCACTACCTCTTTCCTCCTCAATTATTTTAATGGTTGTACCTTTTTTTTATTCTTTGCGAGTCTTATTTTCTTACTCCCCCCTTCCTGTGTCCCTCTGTTTCCCCCTGACTCCTTGTCCTTATGTTCCCTTCTGACAAAATGAGTGGATAATAAGACATGCTGTTCCATGGTTGGACACTGTGTTACTGTCCTCTTTAGGATTCTGTTAATCACTATGCCTCGTCCGTGTCCGCTACGTAAGACATACACGCCAAAATATTGACAAGACCAAAAGCATCAGTTGTGAGTGACAGACAAACTGCATCGATTGAGCTTCAGTGAGCAACACAGAATGTGTGTGTCAAGAAAAAAAACAAAAAAAGCTCAATACTGAGAGTGGGTAGGTGACCTTGCTGAAAGTAAATTCACCAGTATGTGTCTCAGACGGCAACAGAAACACTCTCATGGGGTCACTAATGCAACAGTTGGAGCTGCTCTCAGCTTTCTATTTCACACAAGACAAGTGTTTACAACCCGTCCTCACCTTCACTCTCTTTCTCTTCATTTTGTCACTTTTTCACCAATAATGGAACGGCTGTCAGCTCAGGTTGTGGTGTGTGTGACAGGTGCGTGTTGGTGAGTGTTTAGTGTCTCCGATCATTGTCGCTGTCAGCTCTCCTCTTCGCTCGCAGCGCTCCGTATTTGTGGAAATTCATGCTCGCGATTGGCCGCCTGTACCCCCCAGACACAAACACACAGGAAGTAGATGATAAATGATTTGAAAAGCGCCTATACGCTGCCTCATCTCATAGCTTTCAGCTTATGTTCCTGTCAACGTGGAGCTCGAGGAGGATTTCATCGTCTCCTGGGACCCCCTGTGTTTTTCTTTATCGCTGCCTCTCCTTGTCTATTTATTGTATTTCTTTCTATCAATTTCTATTTGCAAATATAACCTCCTCTGCCTCCCCTGCTCACCACTCACAGGGGAACTGGGGAAATTATTTCTTGTCCGGGCCTAGTGTGTTGTGTGTACACTCTGTCTCCACTCCTATAGATTGCAATGGGATAAGAAGGCCTTCCAAAGGTATTACCATACATTACCACATCGACTGCTGGGCTGTGAAGATGACACTGTTTCACCCCAGTGGTCGTATACGGAGGGATAGAAAGATGGAGAGATAGCATATTATCATATCATTTCATATTTTAGCTGTATATCTGTGTGTGTTGTTTAAAGTGCAGCTGTTTAACTTAATTCAATATCTCGAATGAATCGCTATTTAGCGAGGGGAGGGCGATTTAGTTGGATTGGTTTAAAATATGTGTGGTATTAAAGTGTTCCTCATTGATTGAAGCAGCAGCTCTGTTTATAGCAGCCGCTCTATTGATCCCAGCAAAGGCCCTTGTGTTTGTTTGCTTTCAACCATGTCAGGCAGGAACTTAATCAGATTATACTGTCAAAGAAAAGTCTTTGTCTCTCTCATATAATCACAAAGATTATTTTTTAAATCAGAAAATCAAATGTGGATTTAAAAGAATTCATGACATACCACGTGGTTCATAAATACCAGGTGTTATCTAAAGCATAGTTTCAGTTAATACCATACTTGAAAGTAAATTATATGTTTATTGTCTAAATGATAATATATTGAATTTATTTATTTATTTTCTCCTTTACCGCTTATCCAAACTCGGGTTGAGGGGGGCTGGAGCCCATCCCAGCTGACATTGGCCGAGAGGCGGGTCCAGCCTGGACATGTAGCCAGACAATCACAGAGCAGACACATAGTGACAGACAACCATTAGCCCTCATTCACTCCTATGGGCAATTAACAATCACCAATTAAACCTAAGCTGAATGTTTTTGGACTGTGGGAGGAAGCCGGAGGACCCTGAATCGAACCTGCATCCCTGTTGTTGAAAGTGCTGATCACTTCATCACCACGTAGCTCAGATATTTCAATAATTAAAAAATATATATGTAATGATGTTATGATGGCACTATAAGTAAAGCTGGGTATCACTAAATTCAGTAGGAGTCATCCTCTGGGGACCATGAATGTCTGTACAAAATTCAATATAAATCCATCCAGTTGTGGAGGTATTGCAACTCATATTCTATCATCTTCTGCCACAAGAGGTCTCTTATTCAAAACAATAATAAAATATTAAATTCGATGATCATGGCAGCCCAATGCATTCTCATCCTGATGCTGTCTAGGCCCTCAACATGTCATACTTATGCATCAGTATTACATGTCAGTATCACATATGCTTCAGTTTTTGGCATGTGGGAGATGGCGTGTCACTTTCTGCTAGTTAAGTGAGAAGTGGTTTTTAAAAATAAACTTCTATGTTCACAGGTAATGGTTAATTTTAGGAAATAAAACCACTTGACTCAGGTTATGGTAAAAGATCAACGGTTTGCTTAAGACATTTCCAAAATCAGCTTATTATCACCTGAAAAAATATCAAGAATTTAATTACTTAAGGCTGAGCAGGACTGATTCATGCATTCTAATTCAGTAATGGTGTTGATCATATAGCTGCAGCTGAAAATACTACCACTAGAGTCCTCACCAATACATGTTTGATGTGCACCTTGTCTGGGATTTACTGTCCTGTGTCAAAACTGAAGTTGGAGAAGCAACATTCAGTTTTTATGTACGACTACATATCTGGAACAAATTACCCCAAAACTTTTTTTTTTAATCTGGTTTAAGAGTTTACAGTTTGCCACTGCTTTTCATTCAATTAAATAGTTGTTGTTTTTTTTTTACCATATTGCACTGAGCTCTAGCTACACTGTTACTTTTATTGTACTACTCAATGTGTCTTGTTCTATTTTGTCTTATTTTGATCTTCTCTTACCTTTTCCTTTTCTTCAATCCTATTGATGTCTTTTATAAAGATTTTTTTATATTGCCTTCAGTATTTAATTCGTATCTTAATTCATTTTGTGTCTGATGTGAAGCACTCTGTGTGCTGTACAAATTAACTTGCCTGTATACCTAAAGTGAACATTTATTTAGATACAAACAGTATTAAGATCCAAGCCAAATGTTCTAAACTAAATGCCCTAAATGTATGAGAACTAACAAGCATGTTGTAGTTTTCAAAAGCCCTTCTTATCTGAGTTGTAACTCAATAATATTGATTACTCTCAGATGAACACACAGCATGATACTAAAAGCATCCCGTTACAAGGGGAAACTCATAAAAACATATCTTATGCAAGCCAGGATCAGACCCAGCAGCAGCTACAGAAAAAAATACATTATTTTTGTTTGCATATCTATTTTATTGAATATTTAGCTCAGCAGGTACCTGGCAGTGTCCATGTCCAGCAATAGAATAATAGAGAGAAAGCTATGTCTCATGAGTTTAAATATTCATAAACATTTCCTCCTTTGGTGATTAATGTATGTAACATGTTCACCTGTGGAGAAGGATGAAAATACATATTCCCGATATGTTCTTTTTGCACCACATGCCCCTCATACTGTTTGAAGTCGGTACATTCAGGATCAGTTAGTCAAACTATGAAACATGCCTTCATGATCAAAACCTCATGATCATGATCAAAACTGACTTTTACACAAAGGCTTTTTTTATATTATATCTGTGGTCTAACCGCATTTTGGCCCATTTATTATAACAGATCCTATGGTCACGTTGTCATGGACTCTGTTGGAGCTTCCTGCTCCTCTTAACTCCTCCTCCTGCACTCACTCCTCCTGCTCATTCTGCCACACACCTGAAGCTCAACTGCTCTTTATTTCCTCAGTACTTAAGCCTGTCAGTTTGCCTGTGTCATTTGCCAGATCTAAGTTTGTGCTCCTGCCTGCTTCGTATGCTGTACTCATCAGTTTTTCTATTACCTGTTGTGGATCTTGCCTGACGTCTCTGTACCTTTGGCTAACTGTTTTCCTCAGTAAACCCTGTTTCTGCCTTACTCCCGCCTCTGCCTGTGATTCTGCATGTGGGTCCTCTCTGATCTGTGACGTTCTACATATCTGTGTGTGATTCTATCCTGACTGTAAACTGCTCAGGTTGTATGCTCAATGTTTGGTTTTTGTTTCATTTTGACTATGTATTTTTTATCTATTGTTATCATTGCCCTTGTTTCTACTCTTTTATTTAATCTAAAAAAATGCAATGTTTAGCACTTTGTAACTGTGTTTTGCACTTTGAAAGGTACATTTATTATTATTATTATTATTATTATTATTATTATTATTATTATTATTATTATTATTGTTGTTGTTGTTTTGTTTCTGTCCATTTTGGAAATTAGGAGCATTTCCTAAAAATGTGATACAGTATATTGGCAAGTTGGCATGGGAGATTGGCAAAATTATAGAATAGATATTATCTCTTAAATATTTCCCTTAACACAGTGGGGCCATCTGGCATACTGAGACAATTACCAGTCGGCCATCACATAGGTGATCCATTAACTGTTAAAAAAAGTCCATCTAACCAGCCCTGTCTGTCTCCATGCCAACCCTTAGATTGTGCTTGCCATTTGGGGTTTGCATATGACTGTGTCATGTGTTGTGGATTCACTGGCCAATCACAATAAGTTAGTTAAACTTGTGCTTACATCATACGCTCCACTGTAACACTCTCCACCACTACAGTTGCAGCTTTGAAATGGTGACTTTAATGCACTTTAATGCCTTCAAAATGATTTGTTTGTTTTTTCATCACAAATTGATCAATTTGTTTAGAAAAAAGTTTAGAAAATATTTTTGTCCATTAGTAAACATAGGGCTAAACTTTAAGTTAGCTGGCTGGGCAGGTGGAAGTCTCGAGTGGCAGTGAGTGCCCATAGAGCATCTGTGTTAATATTCTGTAAAAGTAGTATGCACCAGTCAGATGGCCAGCAAGAAAAATTGACAAGAACGCTTGGGTGACACTCAGGCGACAATCTTAAAAGTACATCTTTATTTTTACTGTACTGTATTTTATTTTGAAGGACAGAACTAAGGTCCAGGTGTGTTAGGGTGACCATATTTTGATTTCCAAAAAAGAGGACAATCGGCACGGCCTCGAGACACAAATTCAGACAGGCTTCTCGGAGGTTGATGAACATGCTTTATTATGCTTCAATTGTGCAAAATTAACTTCTGTAATAAAATAAAATGAAATCTTGAAAACTTGTAACAAAATAATAGCTCTCGTAGACTCTTCAAATAAATGAATAAATAATATGAAATAATGTTCTAAATATAAACTCTTCTGTTAGAAAATCTAGCTTCAACAATATATCTCTTAATAACTGCAATAAGATAAAAAATAGAAGAGTCTCACAAAGATACTAACTTAACAAACAAAAAGGATCTATACTTTTCATCTTCAGTTGTCTTTGAGCTTTGAGATCTCCAGCACCTTTATTAGACACTGAGACATATGTGCCAGCATTGCACACGGTGCACTCCGCCTCCCACCTGTCCCGACCGGGACGGTACGTCGGACATTTTTTTTGCAGTTCATCTGTGAAGCTGCACTTACGCTTCCGCCTTCCCCGTGCAATGCTGCTCCGCTGTTCGATCTGCCCTCTGTCTGCTCTGCTCTCTGTCTCTCTGTGTGTGTGTGTGCGCGGCGCTGACCCGCCCACTAGGCAGCCTCTTGGTAATTACGTCTCGCAAAATTGTGTGCAAAGTGCCGGTCAATTTACGTGCACGTGTACTGGTCCTATGAAAAACAGTGAACACAGGACATTTTCGTGAATTTATACATTTACATATACAGACAGGACGTAAAAAGTGGACATGTCCGGGCAAAAGAGGATGCTTGGTCACCCTAAGGTGTGTTGATAACGATGGTTGATAACGGTGTTATTTATTTGGCTTACCCAGAAACATCCAATTTCCCCAAAAAACTCAGCAAATCCCATTGTTTTACAGCGAGGAGAGCCAAGTGTCCGATTTGGGATACAGTTAGCGCACGGCTAATTCACCGGCGTTAGCGTCCTTTGGCCAACTCTGGCAAACCGGTTAAAACAATATACAGTTTAAAAGATAAGTTAGACTTTAGTTTCACACAATTAATAATAATTCATTGGAAGCCTAACATGATCATTTATATTAGTAGTTAATGTGAAATTTTGATAGAATCTTAGTCAAACGGTGTTTGATTTGGGATACAGTTAGCACATGGCTAATTCACCGGCGTTAGCGTCCTTTAGCCGACTCTGGAAAACCTGAGCCTAACAAACACGGTTAAAACGATATACGGTTCGAAAGATAAGAAGTTAGACTGTACTTTCACACCATTTAATTAATTGGAACCCTAACATGACCATTTATATTAGTAGTTAATGTGAATATTTGATAGAAGATCAGTCTAGGGTTGAATTTCGTTCCCATTACACCCCTGAAGTGAACAGACATTCCTATAACACCATCCTAAAAGTGTCCTGGAAATGACAGTTTGTTATCTGGACACCTCAACGCCACAGCAGTTTTGGTAGCCTGTGAACCATGCTCAACACATACACATGCATACACACATAACACTTCACATACCTACACCGTAGAGAAGCACATGCACTGATGCAGAAAATTGGCAGAAATGTGAGGGGTTTGTTCTGATATGATCTATGAGATGAAGCAGTGAAGCTTGTCACTCAATATAATCTAACATGACAGCCCCGTCTCTAACCATCTCTAATCCATTAATCACACCAAAACACTGTCCAACAAACACACATTGTTATACACCCACACGTAAACAGAGAGACACACATAAAGTCACTCAAGTGAGACATCAAATCAACAAAACTTTTGCAAGGAATTGATACAACTGTAGTTTTTCCCGGAAAAATCTTTGTCTGTAATTAATCATAATTATGGTAGAATGAAGCTGACCTCTTCCGAGTTAATAACTGTCACATACAGTCGCTGCTCTATTCAAAAGCCATTGTCCTACTCATTGTATTGCGAGTAACCTAGTGGTGCCACAGTGTTCGGCTCACAGCTTAACTGTTCTACACCTTAGTTCATGGGAAATTATTCCATAATTAACCCAAGTCTTTCTACCAACAGAGCCCTACAGTTGTACGAAATTATGCAAATATCTCATTTCCAATTCCCAATAGGCATTTGTATGCTAAAATGAACCACAGGAGTGCTCAGACTGAATGGGAGCCATATTTCAAAGGGGACCCGACTGCATACAAACTTGCACAAAAAGACGCAGATTAACTTGAAGTGAGGCGAAGATGTGTCCCTGTGAATGAGCTTGAACAATAAATGGGAACTTATCCGGAGCCGTACGACTCCGCTTCATGAAATTAAAAAGGCAAAATGGGAAGAGTTGAGGTAGAAGTAGACTCAAACAGCTCCTGCAGAAGGGAGCTAGCACAGGCCACGTCTAAGGGTTGATGGCTGTTTGCATCACTCTTCTAATAGATGTAAATCCGCTCCATAAGCCCTGTCTGGGGCCAGTGCACTGTGGACATCACAACCAGCTTAAAAGATATCACTGTCATCTAAGTGTCTCCTTTCAGCTTCCAGACTGAGAGGTGTTGACCCCTGGATTTTTTACTTTGCTGAAAAGTTAGAACTGTTACCAAGTCTCTGTCCTTCAAACAGAGTGGCAGGAGATGTAGAGGTGCAGGTAGAGAGGTAACATTTCATTTTGCTGCAATAAAAGAACAGTGACCAACTGAAGGCCGAAAAACTCTGCAAGTAACAGTTCATTTCCAACAGTAGATAGGTCACTCGCTTTGACATAAACACCGCAATTATAGAGTAGTAGAGTAGGTGGCAGTCGAGAAGTTTAACTAACGTTGAGGTTAAAAACCTCTTTACGTCACTATTTTAGTATTAATATACTGGAAGTCCAGGTATCATATGAAACTAGAAGATCTAAGGAATATATAAGCAACATGTTCATCATGATATTGTGTCTGGAAGTTGTCGAAATAACACTAAGTTATGCGACTTTTTTATGTTTCATGGTGATTTTCAAAATGGTTATCTGACTTCGGCATCATGCAATGCCTACTTTATGCTGATAACATGCAGTTTAAGGCAAAAACCACATCATTTTTCTCATGTAGTACAAATTTGCTATTTCCGCCTACTGTATTTGAATATTTGTGCACACTGAGGTCCCTAAACAGGCTTTGAATCACATAAACTGGGTATCAGTGGAAAGCTGAGACTCTTGTGGATTCCATAAGCTCAGTTTTCTATTCTTTTCTATTCTATTCTATTCCATTTCTTGAGTCTCGACCTCAGTGTATAAAATGATCTGCTGTGACCTCTAGGATAATCACAGCCTCATGAAACTTTACAACCATAAACTAGAGACCTAGAGCATTTAGACAGTGTCTATCCTAGGTATATTGACAGTAAGAGGGTTTCTCAGCAGTTTAAAGTGCTCATCATCCAATCGCTGAAAATACAGAAATCTCCATAAAGGTTTTGAACCCAAATCACAGCATGGGTTCTTCTATGTTGTTCCAAAGGCCTTGATATATTAATGTAATATTCTGGAGCGTTTTTTTTTAACCATTTTTTATCCATTCGCGATATGAATAAATAAATCAGCACCAAATGTGTGGTGAATTATGGTAAATGGTATCAATCCAAAAGTGCTGCAACAACTTATGGGACATAGTTGAACATAGAAACAGACTTCAAATAGCATAATATTAATGTTATGAACCCTTATGCACCTTAATAGGTTGAAATAATTAATTAATTAAATCATTTTTATTAGATATTTTGACCAGAACAACTTGATACAGTGTTGACTGCATCTCAAATTAATCTTCAGGTTCACAGCTTTCAGATGATGTCACCACTTCTATGTGGCATTTATTGATGACCTGCTATCTCCCCTTAAACATCCACTGCCCACAACCACCAATTCTCAACAACAAAAAAAAGGACATGGGATGGTAAGAGGTTAAAAAATGATATGGCCCACTTTAGGGGTGTGTAAAATTGTATTGCATTCTTGCATGAATATGGGAATTATACAGTAATATTTACAGTTACAGGAAGGAAGGACACATTAATGTTTTGACCCCCAATCTGTTGTTTATGACTCTTTCGATTGGCCCAAGTCTTAAGATGGGGGGGCAGATCCCACCTACAAATCTCCCTCTGTTATTCCAACGCTTCTGATGGGTAAGGAGGTGGACAGAGGGAACACTTTCACGTTGTCCTTTCTGAAATAAGATGACAGCCTCACCTTCAAAGACTTTTTTTCTGCAGCAGCTAAAAAAAATGCCGGTTTCCAGGATAAGGATGCTGCATTTCTATAGAGCCTCTTACCTTTTCAATTACAGTGTGGTTTGGCAACTCCACTGCTCAACAGAGGAAGCAGCTGGATAGAAATGTGCACTCAGCCTCAAAAAATCATGGGCCGTGAGCTGACTATCATCTCTGGCTCACATGAAACCTGCATTTAGTGTGGAAGCAATTCAAAGATACTGGCAGGAATACGCCAAGGTGGTCCCCACCCATTCTCCTGCTCCCTCAGAGGGAAAAGCCTCGGGGCAATCCAAACAAAACCCTTATGATTTTCAATAGCATTCTTGACACAACAACAACTCAACTAATACACCTGTATAAAATTACCCAAATGTCAGTGAATGAAAAGAACATTTTACAATGTAAATTGGTAAAAGTATTGTGTAGGTGTCAAACTAATCTGTGTCATTCCAACCAGGCAGGTGCACATCTGACTTGACCCATTCACAGTAGCCGTGTTTCCATTAAAAATAAATTGAATTTCGAAGCGTAATTCTGAAATATTGCATCAACGAAAATGTGAATTAGGAGCGTTTCAATCAACTGGTTTAGAGCAAATAAAGAATGCTGCATTAACATACTTTGGTCAGAAGATGGCAGTGTAATATATTGCTGTAAGCTAATCCGTCAGTAAACAGAAGAAGAGGTAGAGATTGTGCAAGAAAAAGAGACTAAAAGAAATAGTAGAACAAAAAAGAGGTTGTTAATCGGACAACTTTGGCCACACACAAGAGAAAATGGAGAGAAGTCTTCAGGAATTGGATTCAATTGGGCAACTTATAATTGTTCTTTTATATCAGAGCAGAAAAAGCTGATCAGTCATGTAAGTTAAATGATCGCTACATCAGAACTTTCCATCTCCTGCTTAGCGCATTAACCATTTTCCGAACTAGACAAAAAACACCTCAAGCAAGCGTAAAAACTTTTAATGCAACAAAAAACAAAAGAGTTTTATTGAATTTTGGTGTTTCGATCAAGCTTTTCTCGTGCAAATCTTCAAATTCCTTGTTGGAAACGTGATTATTCACATATTCCACAGTGTCTTTACTCAGTTTTGTTGTTTCAGGTGCGTTCTTTCTTGGTGAGAATAAAAACCTGCAGCCATGGATTAGTTTGACACCCTAGAATGGCCGAACAGAGGAGTCTAGCCGGGCTGGCGTTGTTTCTACTCCCTTCATAGCATTGTACCAAAAAGGTGACTCCCAGAAATGTCCCAAACACAATAAAGAACATTTTGTACTTCTTGCAGCACTTATAAATTACAAATACAGAACTTTGCCTTCAAAAATATAATGCAGGACAGTAAGAACCAAAGTTTAGCCTCATTAGTATTTAATTTGGTTACCCACCTCTCATAAGCCACCAAAGTGCAGGAAGCTGGCACTCCTCAAGGAAAAAAATGGCTCTAAAGTGCAACAGCTGAATCCAAATGTGCAAACTGTGTACTGGCAGACCGAGCCCTTGTGAACTATGGACTATTTTCTGTATTCTGATGTTGACTGGAGTGCTCAGAGTGGCTACGTGAGTTCGAAAGGGTACAGTACGTAAGACTTATAAAAGAGATGAATGTGACAGCCTTTACAACACAATTTTTCCATTGGCAACAGCAAGAGCAGGCAGCAACAGGTGCACAGTCACCACAATACATGAGCATATCTTATCGTCCTGTTATGCATGAGTAATCAGTCACCATCATGCACGAAAGGGAATATGAAGAAATATTTAATACCTCCTGCTGTTAATCTATGGGAGTGACATCTCTGGCATTATAGAAGAAAATATTTTCCCATTTGCCAGTGCTGTGTTAGTGAAAATCAGCTGATGATGTTGTTTTTTTCTCCATATGGGCGAACAGCAGAGTTGCATTCTCGGAGCTGTGAACTTTTCAAACTTACTTGGCATACAATATGATCGGGATGGGCTTATCAGTAATTGTGGTCTGTCCTGTAAAATGTGGTCACGCAGATAGTGTCCTGTATACCAACCTTATCTGTGTGGAGCCCTGGAAGTGAATCTGTCTGGAGGCTTCAGCCTTAATTTCCACCACCGCTTCTGCTGGACTAGTGGAAGCTTTTGAACATTTGGATTTGGGATGAAAGAAAAAGTCCAGTCAGGAACTAGAAATACCCAGGAATCTGTCCAGTTTTCAACAGCTTTACAAAAGTCCCATAATTCACAATCTGCTACTCATGTGTGTGGGTGTGAGGGCGTGTGAGTGTGTGAGAGAGAAAGAGTGAGAGAGCGAGTATATGGCTTAGAGTGCTACAGTTACCAAGTGTGCAGAAATTTCAACTAGGGATAGATGCACTGACCCTGTGTGTGGCCCTGTGACTTTATGTGTAAACTCAAAACTCTGCAAGAACTTCAGTTCTTTCTATTTTTTAATGTGACCCTCTCCTTTTAACTGTCTTCTCTGTATTTTTATGCAACATGCATGAGTTGCATAATGAGTTATAGAACTTTTTGTTTTACAGACATGAATAGGAAATGGTACGTTTTCATCATAGTATGAAATATATCAATATTTGAGGAAAGAAACCACTCTAATTATATTATGCTATTAATTTCAACCATATTGCCCAGCCCTGCAGCTATCTTATCAGGACCAGAATCAGTCAACCCATTAAGCTGCTAATGGAGGCTCAGTTGCTCTTTAATTAGCTGAGTATCAGAGGTATATCAGGCACATTCCAAACAACATACAAATATAATATTTATCTTGTATCTATTAGTGCTTGTTTCTGCATTATTGTGTATATTTAACTCTTTCCTCTCTTGGGCATTCTCTGTACCAAAGGGTTTACTGGCCATCTGGTAAACAGGGCACTATCCCGGTGGGCCGATGCATATGTGGGCAGGTCAGCAGGTGGATTTTAAAAAAAATATTTTACTTTGACTGTCCCTGCATTGGCTGAACGGCCCATCAGCACATCTCATTGGTTTATACAATTGTCATTCACACATGGGTTGTAAATCACTCAATCACTGGCTGGGCTGGACGAGTGACACTTGAGTCAGCTAAGCTAATGAACCAGGTGAGATCAACCGGAAAAAAACGTCCTGGTTGTGCTGAGAAGCAGAAGAAAAAACAATTATAGGTCTCTGAATTCCCTGAACATATCTTTGAGTTTTTGTACTGAAAGTCCCACTTTGCATTCTAGTCTCTATGCCTCTACTTTGTAGTGGTTTGGGGCAGTAGTAGAGTAGTGTGCATGATTAAGGGGCCGTATGAATTAATCCAACCAAACGGTAGTGGGACAGCCTGATTTTTTTTTCCTGTCCACCCTTGACTGTACGCCAACCACCTTTGATTGCTTTCTCATGTATACCCTGACTGACATGTTAGCCAGGTCTAAAGGTTGCTGTAGGGATTGTCTCCACACAGCTCTCCTTCTCATTATCAGCTCATAAAATACGGACACTTGGTCAGGACCCCTTGGCATCGCTTTGTGGTGCACTGGGCATGCACTAGCATGCAGACAAGGCCGGAAAAAAGAACAGAGAAATTTGGCTTACAACACACACAGAGGGAGTGTGACTTCCTTCTCTGGTCAGGATGCCATTACTCCACTATATCTTTATGTGGCAAATAGTTGTTTGCTGCTATATTAAGGTTTTTAATCTTTTTTTATGGCAACTGTAATGGTTCGATTCAGGTTCTACTGTCCAGTTAGACCAGGGGAAGGCAACCTGCAGCTCTGGAGCCTCATGTGGCTCTTCAGGCCATCTGCAGTGTCTCCCTGTGGCTGCGACAAAAAATATACCAAATTAAATTTCTTTTCTATCACTTTACATTTTTTAATATTCATTGATTGTTGGTGTAGGCCTAAAGCAATTTGTATTCTTCAATTATAAAAAGTGTTGCTTATATATAGCATTATTTTTACATTTTAGTCAACTAAAATGTGCACCACAGCTTCAGAAAGTCTACGTCTCCGCATCTTACCCTCAAAATTTTGCCAACATCAAGTCTAGTTTTGAGTTTCCCTTCAATTCCAAATCTCCAGAAATATTTCTTCTGTGTCCAGCGTCTCATTTGCACATGGGTCCTGGCTGCATTCTGACAAAATCATACTAATAAATGCTCATTATGACTGATTAGTATTGTTGGTAGGGTAATTTAGACTCAGTAGGCTATTTCGTCTTCATTGTAAGGCTCAAAATAAGGTTTTGCGGCTCCATTTCGATATTTTTTTCTTTTTTTGGCCAACAATCGCTCTCTAGTTCGACGACCCCTGAGTTAGACTATTAATCCTCTGGGTCTGGGAAGCGAAGCAAATGCATAAGTGCTTTAAACCTGCATTCGTTTTAATGGCCAGTAGGGGGCAACTCTAGACTGTATAGAAGTCTCGGAGAAAATGGTCCCAATCCACTTTCCAATCCACTTTATTTATATAGCACAATTTTAGCAAACACAAGGTTTCCAAAGTGCTGCACAAACAAATACATAACACAATACAAAGAGATGTAGTAAACAATAGATCAGTAAGATGCAATAAATTAAAAATGGGATAAAAATAAATAAAATAAAATATAAAATGTACTGCCCGCACAAAATAAAATATGCATGAATACAATAAAAACAAAAAATCATAAAATCAACATAAAATCAACATAAAATAAAATCAACACTCTACGTGGTGTTAAAAGCCAACGAGAAGAGGTGGGTTTTAAGAAGAGATTTAAAATGAGACAGTGAGGAGGCCTGTCTGATGTGCAGCGGCAATTCGTTCCACAGTTTTGGAGCTGCGATGGCAAAAGCTCGTTCCCCTCTGAGCTTCAGCCGAGCTCTTGGCACTCTCAGGAGAAGCTGGTCAGCTGACCTGAGAGAGCGGGTAGGAGAGTAGGGGTGCAGCAGCTCAGAGAGGTAAGGAGGAGCAAGACCATTTAAAGCTTTAAAAGCAAATAAAATAATTTTAAAATGAATCCTAAAATGAACGGGCAGCCAGTGCAGTGAAGCTAAAACAGGTGAAATGTGCTCATACTTTCTTGTGCCAGTTAAAAGACGTGCAGCAGCATTTTGGACCAGTTGAAGGCGGGCAATGGAGGACCCACTAACCCCCATATAAAGTGCGTTACAGTAATCCAGCCGAGTGGTCACGAAGGCATGGATTACTGTCTCAAAGTGCCGTGCTTGCAGGAGTGGTTTTATTTTTGCCAGCTGCCGTAGCTGGAAGAAACTGGACTTCACCACAGCTTTGATCTGGCTGTCAAATTTAAGATTAGCGTCCACTTTAACCCCCAGGTTACTCACAATAGGCTTATGATGTTGTGCCAAAGAACCAAGATCAACCAGGGGGGGTTTTGCAGAAGAGCCACCAAAGACCATGACTTCGGTCTTTTTTTCATTAAAACTCAGGAAGTTTGAGGACATCCAGGCTTTGATGTCATGTAGGCACCTTAGGAGTGAGTCAATACAGTACGAGTCATCTTTTTTGAGGGGGACATAGATTTGACTGTCATCTGCATAACAATGAAAAGAAATTCCATGTTTTCTGAGGATGGACCCAAGTGGCAGTAGATACAGGGAAAAAAGAAGCGGGCCAAGCACAGAGCCCTGCGGGACCCCACATGAGAGAGGAGCAGTGGAGGACACAGAGTCACCAAGGCTGACACAGAAAGTCCGATGTGACAGGTAGGACCTGAACCATTCCAGTGCTGTGCCACTGATGCCCACCCACTGCTCCAAACGAGCCAACAGGATTTCATGGTCCACTGTATCAAAAGCAGCAGACAAATCTAAAAGCACCAGGACAACACAATGACCAGAGTCAGTAGCTAAAAAGATGTCATTAAAAACTCTTAAAAGCGCTGATTCTGTGCTGTGCAATGTTTTAAAACCGGATTGGAAGATCTCAAGAATATTTTTTGAATTTAAAAAGTCCATGAGCTGAGCATAAACTATCTTCTCTAGAATTTTAGAAATGAAAGGCAGTTTAGAGATGGGTCTGAAATTTGCCAAGACAGTAGGATCCAGCCCAGGTTTTTTTAACAGAGGCTGCACCGCAGCATGTTTAAAATTTAAAGGGACTACTCCAGAGGACAGACTGCTATTAATTACTGTGAGACAGGATGGGCCAACAGTGGGAAAAACCTCCTTAAACAATCGGGGCGGGTCCCAGACAATATAGCAGGGTATGCTAAAGGGGATAGCTACCTTGTGACTAATAAGTCACTACCACCTGACTTCCATCGTCCTAGAACTTTGACCCTTTCACAGTGTGTTTTCAGTTTGTTATTATGGATGCACCTTGATAACCAATACAAGCACTAGCATTAACTTAGCTAGCAATCTAATGTCCTTCTACTCAGCTCCATCCTCTTCATCAAATATGGTAAATAAAAGTTACAAAATAAAAGTAAAAAGCCAAACTTTAGGCTTCAAAAAAGGAGTCCACATTGGGTGATGTTATGTGGATTCATATGAAGTGATTTATTTGACTTTACACTTCTTACTAAACTAAGGAGGTTGGGGAAATGATGGTCTCCCACAGTGGTGCTGGCCAAGATTTTAGTAGCAGTTTCTTGGGGCCTTTGCTGCAGGCAATGCAGAGCTGATATACAAGTTCAAGATGTAACTAGACAAATAATGTAAAAGTCTCCAGATCCCTTAATGAGAGAAAACAGTGTGTACATACTGTGTGTGTTGGCGGGTGTCCCTGCTGTGATCCCCCCTATTTGTTATAAATTGCTGGCCACTTTACGAGTTACAAGGGAGGTGAGGGCTGTCTTTTTATTGATTTCTCTTCAGCCCTCTGTGTATCCTTACAAACCTCAGGCCTCATGCCTTCTTTGACCAAAGAGTTCAACATCAGGCAAATAAAAGAAAGAATCTTCTTGGTGTATTTACTCCAGTGATTTAAAGGCTGAGGATTTTGAGAAGCCTCCTCCACTGATCTTAAAAGAAAGGTTCAACTAGAGGAGGAGAGCGCAAGTTCGGCTTCAACTGGAGGCTGCTTCACATCAAACTCAGCTACAGATGTATGCTTGCTGTTCAGGCTTTCTCAGACTATTGTTTTGACTGCTGTGTGACCATTCCTATCCAATTTTCTTCTTCTTCTGCTCATGTCCAGGGAGAATATCTCAACTTAAAAAGAGGAGAAGGATGATGAAGGATGAAAAATATTGTGAGAAACTTTTAATGGAGTAGTAGGAAGACATAGCGTAGAGAAAGAATAGATAAAAATGTCCATCACAATTTCCCAGGGGCCCTTTAAACCACTTGTTTTGGCAGAACAACAGTCCAAAAGCCTGAAGATATTAGCTATACAATGAAATAGAACACAGAAAGTGTCACATTTGACGAGCTGGAACCAGCAAATGTTTGACACTTTTGACTTCTACTCTCACCTCGAAGCAGGATTCTCCTGTATCCTGACAGAGTCTAAACAAAGCTTGTTGAAAACTCTGCAGCTGCATAAAGCTGATGCCAGACGGTGGTTATGTTTGTAATGATCACACCATAAGTACCCCCCACCTTCTGGTGGCACCCAAAGGGGCTGGTAAGACGAAGAAGTAAGTCCCTCTGAGCCTGGATAGGACAGGGCACACTTCAACTCAACATAGATGTACTGGCAAGCCAGAGAGTCTGCCGCTGCAGTATTTGCAGCTATTTGGTTACATAATGTCGAATGAAGCTCAAAATCCCAAGCTACAGGAAATTTCTAATTCTCTCTTTTAATATCTCAAGTGTGTCATACAATTTGAACAAGTTTGGGTTAGTTATTTTCTAATCAAGTCTTCATTTCCACCTATTAGCAGATTTCTGGAGAGTTAAGAGGCTAAAGATATGCTTGTCAGGATCTATCCTCTTGAGTGATACGGTGGGTATGTGTGTGGGTGGGTGGGTGGGTGTGCAGGCGGCTGTGACTGTACATGTGCATGTGTGTACTCAGGCATACTGTATAATCCTTTAATGAATGTTTGTGCGACTGACTGACGTCTCCCCTCAGTGCTCCAATAATAGCCTCTGCTTGTTTCTCTCCTTGTGTGACCCCTTCGTCTGTCTCGCTCCGCTCAGAGGCCGTTGGTTGTTGGCAAACAGTGCTGGTTCCCAATTTGGGCAAGCAGAACCACCTCAGTATTACGGAGGTGTCGCAACAATCCGTATAGGTTGTGAAATAGTAGTTATTTTGGCATTTTGGTAATAAACATCAGCCTGAAGTGATCATATTCGGACAAGAGGGTGGAGCTGGGTAGAAGGATGCTAAGCATAGAATGTATAAATAATGGACGTAGTCACTGTGACCTCACCCATTGGTTTGTGGACTGCCTGTTTGAGGCAGTCCACAAAATTCAGCATTTCACTCGTCGCCATCTTATGTCACCATCCTTTTTTCCTTTTGAACTGTGGAGGACCGAGAGGAATATGACGACACTGACTACACGCCTCTCTACACCAGCAACCTGACTGAGCAAAGCCGCTGCTAATTCATGTATGCAAAATCTATGTTACTTACCTGAAAACTGAACAGCGACACTTTTAAGTGTCTACTAGTACAACCAAACGTCATTAACTGAAAATACAGTGTGAAAGGGTCATAGTTATGAGAGAAAAGACAAACGTCCTTTATATATAATGAGGTAATAAACAAAGTGCGAAGTTTTCTCATTTTGTCAGCGCCCCCTGTTGGAATTTTCGGTAGAATGCAGCTTAAGGCACTTCCTGATTTGCCTCACTGCTCCGACTCAGAGGTTGCCTCTTGATTCTAAGTTTCAAGCTTACGCTAGCAAAAGCAAGCTAGCTTGGTTACCAAGGTGCATCCGTAATTTAAAATGCCTAAAAATAAAAAGCTGCCTCCATAGTGTAGACGGTGAAGACGACATTTTTGCAGCATGGTAGTGAATGCCAATCACAATGTGGCCACAGCCCAAGCTAAAGCAGACCCTGCTTTATCGTCTATTACACTCTAAATTGGAGCAAAATATCACAAGATAAACATCAATCTGTATTGAAGAAGACTTGAAACTATTGATTGAGACCATAAAGTTATTGGGAAAATGTTTACTTAGGGGGAAAAATCAAGTGAGAAGTAGAGTCATTCACCTTTAACTTCCTCTTGCTAGCAGTGGAGTCGCCCTCTGCTGGCCATTAGAAAGGATGCAGGTTTAAAGTACTTTGGCATTGGATATTTTTGTAGATAGTCAAGACTGCAGACACACATTACCAAAGTACAAGTGGGACGTAGCATTTTATCAAATATGAATCCAGTATTGAGTCTGTTTATTAAATCAAAGTCCTTTCAAATCCATGCATGAATATGTGTCCTTGACAGTTTAATCATTAGTAATACAATTATGTCTTACTGTATGCTGGCACCTAGGAGGTAAACACTGACTCAGTTACATTCATTTGTGTGCTTGTGCCACATAGTTTGGTGCTGTGGATTCACACACTGCCTGGGAGCTTATTCACCCAAAGACAGAGTTAACCTTTTCTTCCTTTACCGTTTTTATTTGAATTCTGCTGACACTTTCTCTGACTCAGAGAAAGAGACTACAGGCAAATTAGATTGTAAACATGTTCAAAGTCCTGTCACTCTTCAGAGCAGGTTTGCTCTGAAGTCAGTGAAGAGTCTCCCTGGCTTAAATTCTACCTTACTCCACCTCGCACCCTGAATATTAGAGGTTTGATGTTTAGCCTTTCCATCAAAAACAAAGTTTTCTCTTCCATCTTAAATCCAGTGTTTCTGCTCCCTAAAGCCCCCTATATGCAAAAAAGAACACAAGCAAAGCAACATTTGCATGGGAGTACGAGAATAAACATCACTTTTAATGTTGAATGTTGAATGACAATTTGCTTGACTTGTGCAAAGTGTGAATTACAATAAAACAGTTTAGAGGTCAAATATACATGCATTTCGATAAGAACACTCTAGATTACAAAACAAAAATATTTATGAAGCATTTTTATCTTTAGCTTGAATTTTCTCCTTTGTTAAATCTGCTCTCACAACCTTTGCACTTGGTGCAGATATACAGCACCATGCGTGTTAGTTTTTGGTTGAAAATCAAAGATCCTGATCTATTAGTTTGAAATCTGTCTAAGAAAATCAAGGCATCCAACCCATACTTACACATAGGCAATTTGTTCACACCCTCAAATATGATCAACAGGAACGTGGCACCCCTAAGTTATCAACTGAACCTAAACTCGAGGTTTATGTTGTAAAAAGCATTGCAGTTTGGTTAAGTTTAGGCAAAAAAACCCCTACTTAGTTAGGGTTAGAAAAAAAGATCCCTGTTTGGGGTTAAATATGTTGTTTGATACATTACCACTTGTTTCAAATTGTATTGTTATATTTGGATAATTATAATGCTGTGCAGAGTGACTTGTAACTTTCCACTTAACTGCTGATTTTATTATCTCTTTCCCAAAGATTTACAAGGGCCCAGTTTGTGTTCTCAGCTGTCATATTTAGGCTTGGTAACTCACAGATACACACCTGTAAGAACACACACACACACACACACACACACACACACACACACACACACACACACACACATATACACATACACATGTGTATAACAAACATTGTGAACAGCTGTTGTTATTAGCAACTGGCCAATAGAATAAGGTGTCAGTAAATTATTACAGTAATCTGGGCTCACTCTAACTGAATTCCTGCGAGAATTATGTTATCCTGAGACCAGATCTGCATAACTTAACCTGTGACCAAAATAAAGGCTGGTAATGAGACCTTACTTTTTCTCCAGTCGTGTTTACTCTTGGGCTTCCATCAACGAACCAGGAAACCTTAACGGTATCAACCCATTATAACCCCAAAAAATAGACTTTTACCTTCACCTTTGATCCTCTCATAAGTACTACGGCCACTAGATGATGCCTGTAACAATTAACGTAAATATTGGTCATCATGAGCTTGAACAATCAAGCTATGGGGGATTTTCGTGGGGAGGACAGTATCAAAATAAGAAAATTAGCTTGAAAGTTTTAAATCTAAACTCCTGTCAATGAGTTATCGACCATCACTCTCACAGTCTAAGAGAATCATGCAGGTTTATTTCTCGTCCGTTATTCTCAGAGCCCTCTGGGTAAAATAGGAATTAAAATAAGATGCATAACAATAAATTCAAATAACACCAAAAACACTGCATAAAAAGCAAAGATAAAAAGTATATGTAGTTCAGAAACCTTAGCCTACTCACTTTTAAATTTGATATTTCCCTTGTTTTTGTTTTGTTTTGCCTTTAGGCACATGTTCAGTACAAACATCCCTTAAAGCAAACAGGAAATAACTTTAACATGGTGATCTAGTACATAAAAGATTGCAAAGCTAAGTTAAAGCTTCTCTCTGCTGCATACCAACCTTAATAGGATGATGGCATTGTTATGGATTAGAATGAAGTCAGCAGCCAAGGAGTCGCCATTCAAACTGTACTTAGTGTTTTCATTTAGAATATAGTACATTACTTAATTGGTATATTGTACACATTTCCCCTTTCTCTTAGGCTGGTAAAGAGCTCCAGGCCATTAGCCAGGGACAGTAGTATGGCTCTTTCTGTTAAGTGAGATCGACTGTTCAAGTTAGTCTTCAGCTATTGATTCTTCCAGTGGTTTAAAACTAAAGTTAAACTCTCATAAATAAAACAAATCTGCAGTGCCTTATATTTGTATTCCCGTGTTTGCCTCATGGGCTGTTGTCCTGTTCCAAAGGCCTCAGAGGCTAACATTTTTAAAATGCTATTATTTGTCAAACTTGCCAAACTTTTTCTCTGGAGTGTCAAGCAATGGCTCTAGTATGCTCCTTTACATACCAAAAGCGAGTTTTTTTTATTCTGTTTTCTATAAGAACTGCATGTTTGGGTGAATAGAATACAAATGGGTATTATTCTGCTTTAGCTTCACTTACCCTCCTTCCTGCCCTGACCACTTAAGGGGACGTGTGGTGAAGAATGACAAATGCAGGACCACCGTGTATGTGCACGAGACCTGGGTGGCGTGCACACCGATGCAAGTGGTTGGGAATTTGATAAGATATTTCAGCAAGATTCTTCTGAATGTCCTCACGTCGTCTGCTTTGTTTTGAGGGGATTCAGTGAAATGCAGCTTTCTCTGTATTACTTTTCCTTTCTCCCTTAAATTAATCCCCTCTGTCCATTTTCTGTTCCTCTCTGACTTTGCCTCTGTCATTTTGCTACAGGCAAAATTAATAAAAGATGGGAGACAGGTGAAAGGATGAGCAGAAATTATTAAACAGACAAGTGATAATGGTGCAGGAATAAGGGGGGATACGAAAGGAGAATAGATATGATCAACAGGGTCACTTGGGCATCGAGAGCAAAAGTCTTTATGGATTTTCTTTCTCACATTCAGACATAGAGTACATCCTGGGCAAATATATATCAGCCAAATGACTTTATTGCAGGTTTGTCCTTATCAGAGTCAGCGGAGAGGTAATAAGCAATTATACAGAAGGACAGAAATGCCAAAGAAATACATTATTTTCAAACAGTGTTGCCATTATGAAGTTTGTCCACCAGAGAGTGCTGACAAGTTACTTTCTGTTGGTTGGTCCACCACTTTGCTCTAGACTAAAATTTCAAAATACATACCTGATGGATTGGCACAACATTTTGGCAAACATTAAGGGATCCTCTGTGAGGTTGACATTTGTCACTTTGAAATGTCTCCACAACTACTGAATAGATTTCCCTCAACTTTGCTAAAACACTTCTTATCTGACCATAATTAGGGCAAAATTAAAACATGTCCAAAACTTTGAAGTAGAAAGCATCAGCTTCCTACTGTTTTGTAATATATGGGAAATATACTTTAGCATGCTACCGTGCTAATGGGTTAACATCATAAATACTCAGGCTTTTTCCGTTCAGTGTTTGTAGTTCTACCTATGAACAGTGATGCACTATAACGGGTAGATAAATCTAGATAAAATTTGTAAACCAGGAAGCAAGGCTTTTTACAACTCATATTGACTAGGTTTTTTTTAGGTGGGGACCTCTAGTGGCCATTTGTAATTAAAACACTAGTGAAGAAGGACTGAAACAACTTGGTATGTAGAGCAAAAAAAAGTCAATGAAAGAAGGATGTTGGGATGGATGTATGGGTCAAAAACACTTTAACCCATAAGACAGGTCTTTGTGTCCCCTGTGAAACCAAAAGGTATCTTTTATATGTAAATATGCTACATTCTGTCACCAATGTAACTGTGTCCAGTAGTTAAATATAGAAGTAGTTATTTTAATCCAAACTATATGTTTTCTCATTTTACCAAGTAATTTTGAGCCTAAATCAAACCAAGTATCTTATTTTGTAAGACATCAGAGAAACTGTGAGGATAATTGAAATATTATAACCACTTGACTTTAGTAGATTACGTGTTAGCATGCTGCTGTTAGTGTTTAGCTAAGTAGAGTCTCATAGAGCTGCCAGCATGGATGTAAAGTGGTCTTGTTCAAGTGTAAATGTCTAAGTATATTTCATGGTCAAAATTGTCCAAAACAGCAATTTAATATTGGTCGTTAATTTGGTAAAACTTTCAAATATTGTTGTTAGCCTTAAAATTCTAGTACTGGTTGATAACCATAATCTTTAATGTACATTGTATTAGGGCTGGGCGATATGGACCAAAAGTCATGTCCCGATGTATTTAGGCTGAATATCGATATACAATAAGTAAGTAAGTAATATATAAATGCTGCCCTAGTAAGGGCAGCATTTATATATAAAGAAAGAAAATAAATATCAATAAATGCGATATGGTCTAAATCCATATCATATTTAAAAATGTATCGATATATCTTTTATATCGATATATCGCCCACCCCTACATTGCATATTGTAGGTGCTAAATTACTTCTATTGTTGGAGTGCTCACAGCTGACTCATACAGACAAACAAACACAGAACAACCTGTGATCAGGAGTCGTGCAGTCAGTGGACGTTATTTCTTTTGAAAAGGTCCCAGGCCAAAAAAAAAAAGGAAAGGGGAGCTAGATATGGATTAAAATCATGAAGCAACATTACAGCATAATCCTCGCCAGGAGGTGAAAGCCCAGAGATGGATGAAAAACAGACTCTGCTCCATATCCCTCCCAGGTCATCAAAGTATCACTCTGGGTGTACTTTTGTGCCAAGGTTACTACCTGTGACAGAGAGCCAAGACACAGCCACCTCACCAGACTGCACTGAGACTTAAACTCATCCAGCTTGTTTAACATTCCACAGAAAGCTCTGGGAGTGATTCGGAGCCTGAAGACAATTAAAGCCTGATGGGGTTTCAGAGGGAGGCAAACTCAGTTTCAATCAGCATCACATAACGAAAGTAAACAATTGCAATTACAATAATTAGTGTTGGTTAAACTTGAGCTTTGCTACACTTGCTGGATGAAAATGGAATTGTTTTTCGATCAGATGAGACTCATCACACAAGGCTGCCATCTAGAGCTCAAATCCTCTCTCCACTGTTTGAATGTATGTCTGTGAACTACCGGTCAATATCCAATGAAAGCATAGGGTTTGTGTTCAGTGACTTACAAATAGAAAAAGTGACCCTGTTTATTTGAGACCTCCATTTCCAGCAGTTTTTTTACTCGCTTTTCAGTGCTGTCATGGCCTGAATCAGTGATGCTTCCAGGAGTCGATGAGGTTCAGCTGCTACCTTGTCAATGTCACTCATTCTTGAATATCAGAGGAGCCTTGAGCTGTAGTTCATGGCTTACTGTAATCATTTGCCTCAGTTGAATACAACAAACTGTGCTTGAAGCCGGCAGTTTCTCCTAGAGCAACTGAAAAAAAGGATCAGTCATGCTTTATGACTCAGAATGCACAGATAGGAGGCTGTCCATTTGGCAGAAATGCAGCGGCACCTGTGTGCGGTTGTATATTATTACAGTATATTACAGCATATTCCCCATCCATGGAAGGAAAATGGATGCATGCATTCTTGTTGCAAGGGAAGGGTACATTTGTTTTGGTAATTTTTATTTCGCCTTGTGATGTAAAATAATTCAGGGTGGGTCATCGCTTCTCATTTCCTTCACAATCATCCTCCTCCAAGTTCTGTCCTGCCGCTATCTCTCATTTGAAGCCTTTAATTTACATCCATTTTGATCAATTACGGTACTGATTCATGCTGAATTCAGATGGAAGGAAAATCTATTCTGGAGTGTCCCTCCGTTGTCCCTCTGAAACTAAAATGAAAGCACAAAAATATCTGCATTTTTTGCTAAAGATGAAATCATGAGCCATTTACATAAATGGTGCTGGCAGCTTGTTATAAAAGGTAATGAAACGGGGGGGGGCCAGATTGCCTGAGAGAAAGCGTTTTCAGTAACAAAGCCAAAGGGAGCGCACATGCATTTCTGTACTGATATGTGCAACTTCTGAAGTGGCAGCCAAAACACTTTTATTACATTAGGAATAATATAAGTAGAAGCAGTGCTGTATGTCCCGATGTCCAACTATTAAAGGGATAGTTCAGATTTTTTTGAAGTTGGTTTGTATGAGGTCAGTGTATTACCTACAGCTGATAGAGGTCAGTACTCCCCAACTTTGGGGAAGCAGGCAGGAAAACCCATCACGGAAACTAAGCAATGTATTGCTGTGGAGGGGGGCTGCAGCAAAACCTATTTTTAGCCACCTAAAAAAGTCAACATCAGTTTAAGTGTACACCTAATTTATATATTATCATAATATTTTGTTTTCTTTTACCTTGACAGCCCTGTTTAAGTTTGATGCAGGGTGAGCTGAAGCCATTTTATGCTCAAATACACCAGACTCCATTTACAAAAATATTAATTTTACCTTACAGAGAACGATTTACGAGTTAAAATACATTTCTTCCTTAATATTATCACACATTTTACATTTTTCATTAACAAAGTTTAAAACAAAGAAATACAACTGTATAATCATTTGTTTTGTGTAAAACACCATCAATTTTAATATAAACACATAAATACATTATTTAGACACATAATATTTTGCATGTTGCCTTTTTTTATAATCAGGTGGTTCTGATGGCATGACGCACAATTTCTGAGTGTTGGTTCTGCAAGACCACTCTTCCAAGTCTGTCTTGAGCTTACTTGCTTTGGGTGACTCTTCTGCCTTATTATGACATACACTGGCTGAAACTTTTGTGGGAACCCTTCGGGAAATATCTGGTTTCTGATGCACTCCCAAATCTTTCATGAGCAGTGGGAATTTTCCAAAGAAGTTCGAGGAATATCAACCCCAAAGAAAATATATCAACATTTCGGTCATAGTTCTTCAAGCTCTTCTGCTCAGGAGCCATGTATGACTGGGTCCCTTCGTAAACCATTCTCTCCATCAGGTTTTAAGCATCGTCATTGTCATAAGTTGCTGCCTCATGTGGTTTGTTTGTGTCATTGTGTTACTTTGGTGTTTTAAATGCTAAGTTTAGATTCATCAAGGTAAGGCAAGGTCCAATTAGATGCGTCCCAACCGCCATCTACTGTAAGTAGAATACCCATTATGGGTAAATATCTCATACAACCCCACTTCAAAAAAATCAAACTATGCCTTTAAATTGGGGCTGCAACTAACAATAATAACATTACGTTATTAAGTTTTTGGATTGCTTGATTGCTTATTCTATAAAAATTGCATAAAATGAGAAAACAGATGAGTGAAACAGATTGAGATGAAATATGAAGTAGAGAGCCAATATCAGCCTCCATCTTTGTCTGACAGGTAAACATCCATGCTTTTGATATCTGTCTGTGCCCTCCAGCTCAGAGACTCAAGCCAACATAACATTTTAAAGATTTTTTTTTATTCATACACAGCACCACAGGCTGGATTTGATCATTTAACTTGAAGCTGGACTCATTTGACATTCGCATCACATTCTGAATTCAGAGTGAATACAGAGACCTTGTGAGGTTGCCTTGCTTTTAATCTAGACTATATATCTCCCTTAAATGAGTAATGTCTGAATCTTAGCCTTCATTGTGCATATTTCCTGCGATGCTGGTTAGTACAGGAAGTTATTTTACATCAGGAAATTGATTTGGGATGAGTAGAAGTACAATCATAATCTAATTTCCCTTTTTAAGCTGAGTAGGCTTTGCTGTTCCTGAATGAAAATTATCCTAAAATTTATCTTGGTTGAATGAGCAGAAGTGATTTTTTTTTTCAGCCGAAAGAGATCTTCAGTTAAGGTGAGAGCAAACGTGAAAAAACTAGAAAATGCAGCAAAAGTTATTAGAAGCAATGTATAAGGTGATGGAGGCCTACAGGAAGTTTAGAGTTTAAACGAGAGTCACTGTTACTTTAACTTTTCTTACGTTTCCGGATCAAAAACCTCACGCTTGCATTTGTGCGTCTGCTTGTGTGTCTATACAACCTCAATTTCCCGCGTGTCAGTGGTTTTGTGCCCCGCCGTGCTCACAATTTAATCCACAAAACACACAATTACAAGAGTGACAGAGAAGTTAATGAACAGTGTTGTGCTCCACTGAAGGACTCCCAAGGGTAGATCTGTTAGGCATTAACAGCAATCAAAGAGTTTTGTTTAATATATTCCATCAAGTGATAATGGACGTGTGGTGAAATGTAGCATGCTTATGATTGTCCAACATCGCATAAAGCGGAGAATGGAGTTTCAATCAAAGCTGTAATATCCTGCTATCAGGCAATATTCAGTTTGATGAATGGACAATAAGACATGGTGGGAAAGGTATTTAGTACTGACAATGGGGAGTTAAATTACTAAGTGTTGGCAATAATGCTTGGTTACTAGTAACTAAGTGTGTATTTTTAGCAAGCTTGCTAACGTGATTTCAAATTTGAATTCCTTCAAAATTCACTGCATTTCTTTTCGTAGGAAAATTTTCTTCATTAGAACAGCCTGTAGCGGACACTACTAGTTACTAGGGGATATATAGAGATATTGTGGTGTAAAAAAAGTTTTAAAAAACAAGTCAGCTTTAACTTGAACAAGTGTTGCAGTCTATAGTTCATGGAAAGTAGCTAGCAAATTGACAGAGAAGTCGAAACACCTAGCTATAAGTAGCTACAGTGAAAAGCGGTTAAAAAGTACCTAAAATAATGTATATAATGAATATACAATTAAAATAGTTAGCTAACTTAAAGTAATGGATAAATTAGGGTGACCATATTTTGATTTCCAAAAAAGAGGACAATCAGCACGGCCTCGAGACACAAATTCAGACAGGCTTCTCGGAGGTTGATGAACATGCTTTATTATGCTTCAATGGTGCAAAATTAACTTCTGTAATAAAATAAAATGAAATCTGTAAAAACTTGTAACAAAATAATAGCTCTCGTAGACTCTTTTCAAATAAATGAATAAATAATATGAAATAATGTTCTAAATATGAACTCTTCTGATAGAAAATCTAGCTTCAACAATATATCTCTTAATAACTGCAATAAGATAAATAATAGAAGAGTCTCACAAAGATACTAACTTAACAAACAAAAAGGATCTATACTTTTCATCTTCAGTTGTCTTTGAGCTTTGAGATCTCCAGCACCTTTATTAGACACTGAGACATATGTGCCAGCATTGCACACGGTGCACTCCGCCTCCCACCTGTCCGGTACGGTACGTCGGAATTTTTTTTTTGCAGTTCATCTGTGAAGCTGCACTTACGCCTCGGCCTTTCCCGTGTAATGTTGCTCCGCTGTTCGATCTGCCCTCTGTCTGCTCTGCTCTCTGTCTCTCTGTGTGTGTGTGCGCGGCGCTGACCCGCCCACTAGGCAGCCTCTTGGTAATTACGTCTTGCAAAATTGTGTGCAAAGCGCCGGTCAATTTACGTGCACGTGTACTGGTCCTATGAAAAACAGTGAAAACGGGACATTTTCGTGAATTTATAAAACCAGACGCCCCGGACAGGACGTAAAAAGTGGACATGTCCGGGCAAAAGAGGACGCTTGGTCACCCTACTTTAGCTTGAACAAGTGTTGCAGTCTATAGTGAATGGAAAGTAGCTAGCAAATGGGCAGAGAAGTCGAAACACCTAGCTAAAAGTAGCTACAGTGAAAAGCGGTTAAAAAGTACCTAAAATAATGTATATAATGAATATACAATTAAAATAGAAAGCTAACCAAAAGTTATGGATAAATGGCTAAAGGTGTTAGCTAAAAGTAATCAATATGCAGTTAAAATATGAAGCTAGATGTAAAAGCTAAACGGTTAAAAAGGCTAAATGGTTAGCCTTTGAATCTAGTAGCATATCCACTTGATCATTAACTTTGTAATATCCAGTTTACATTAAAATTAACATACTTTTTTTAACAAAAGTTTGAGAAAGACTGTTCATTTGGTTCTGTTAAGTACTGTAGATATTGTCTCAAAACGCTTTGCATGACTGAGCTGCTTAGAGACTTTATTGTGCTGAATGTATAAGTGTCGAGGGGTTAAATGAATCACTTCTTTGTTAAGGAGACCCTGTCAGTGTGATGACTGTTTAAGTTCATATTTGCTACTGTTAATTACAGATTAAAAAAAATAGATTCATATATTATTTGAAAGTCAGTTAATGAGCTCACATGTTGTGAATGAACAGTGTTAATACATCTGGAAGTGATTGAATACAACAGGAATGCCATTCCAATTAATTGTGCTTTTACTATTTGGTAAGAATAAATAAATAAATAAATGGATGGATGGATGGATGGATGGATGGATGGATGGATGGATGGATGGATGGATGGATGAATGAATGAATATAAAATTTCAGCATATAATCAGGCAAGATTGCCAAAAAAACAAACTATTTTCCCGCCTGTGGAGAGTATGAAACAGTTAAAGCATTGTTCCTTATTTTGTTGTTACGTCCCTGACATTTATGGATCAAACTAAGATAAATCCATCATATTAGAAACAGATACATACATATCTGCATTCTTAATGCACTGCAGCTGTTAAAGGTCATGTTGGGGAACACCACACGCTTTATCTCCACTGGAAACTGTCGCTCTTTGATCTGGGTGAGTTTACTGTGAGAGTCTGGAGGTCATTTGGGGAAATATAGCAAGTCAATAACTGAGGCAGAAGTAGACAAGAGATAAAGTGGATGAAACATAAACATATATTACACCACCTTATCACAAGCAACTCTGGACTTCTCTGGACATCCTTGATTTATGATATTTATTTTATGGACTTTTTTTCTATTTTGGTAGTACAGTAAAGCCTGGGTGTAAGTGGAGGTTGTGCTGTTGGATCGGCCCACGCTGCGAATCACACTGGCAGTGTTAATGCCCGCTGAGCATTACACGATTATATCAGATCCAGCTTTTAATCATGAAAGTGAAAACACAATTAAGTTGGATTGCACTGAGCGTAAACCTCTACCCTGCCTGCCTGGTTAATTGGATGGTCTGTGTGCAGGGCCTCGCATTCAGCCCACAGTTGACTCCTGCCATGGCCAAAATCACCACATATGTCTTGTGATGGCATTTTAATAGATAATGAAATTTCTCATTTAAAAATAGTAGAAAAAAGACAAGAGGTGGCAGGAGCCAGGAGAAAGGGCAGCAGAGGTGTGAAGATATTAAATTATGTATGGTGTGTGTGTGTGTGTGTGTGTGTGTGTGTGTGTGTGTGTGTGTGTGTGTCACAGAGACACTGGTCCCCAATGGTGTTGATCTTCCATTGTTAGCTAGTAGTAATGAAGAAAAATGCACACAGAAATTTTGTCTTGTTTTGAAATTACCATTTTTTTTGATGATTACATAAAGATTTCAATTTATTGGTGACACATTTGAACATATCTGAAGTTCATCTAATTATGCAGCACTGAAAAAATGAAAAAGAGAAATTGAATAAAGGGGAAGGCACACTACAAATGTTGCTGCACTATTTCTCAATTACTAAAGTGAAAGAAAAAAAAACTTTTTAAAAGTCTTTACATGTTTTAAAGTGTATGTATTGCTGGTTTTGATAAAGGCCACAGGTTAATTCATAAGTAAAATGTCAGTGTCCATTTAATTTAAACAGTACATATGAAGGAAACTTCCCTGACAACTATTATTGGAAATGTGATTCATATTAAAATAGAATAGTTTTTTTCTCCCCAAGATACATTTTCCTCATAATGGAAGATTTTTCCACGACAGCACTGAAGAATATGAATATGAAAAAGAGTGCACTGTTGTCATCAAACTTTAAAATGTTACTTTAAGAATATATGTTGAATAATTAAATGTTTGTCGCTTGCAATCCTTGATATTTGTGCATACAGCCATGTTACTTCTTATTGCAGGTAAAATTTTATACTTTTAATGATGTTTGTATCGCAGAAAAATGTTTCTAAATTGAAAAAAGTCATATTTAAAGTAATATTATGGGATATTCTTATTTTCTAAAGTGTATACTAATTACACATGGGTGGGTTCAGAGATTATAGGCCCCAAGGTACTTTTGTGTCTTTGTTGTCATTTTGTGTCTCTTTGTGATCTCATTGTCCATTTGTGGTAATTGTGTATCTCTTTCTTTCTGTAGTAATCTTTTAGCTGTCTGTAATTGCTTTGTTTCTCTTTGTAGTCTCTTTTATGTGGTGATTTTGCATTTGTGGTCAGTATGGGTCCCTTTGAGTGATGTCACAACCTTCGTACCTTGATTTCACATTTACTATCCCATTAATAATACATTTTGTACTCACAATATTCTAATGCCAAGTGACAGTCACACCATAACCATTAATTTTAATTCCAGTCATCTCTTCTTTTACAAGATTACACAGAGAGGTGACCTGACACATATCACAGCTGGACTTTCACTCTCCTGCTGCTTCACCAGGAACTCATCATCAGCGATGTAGTAAAATTGCTCCCCAGCTGCCTGCTTGCCTTCTCCTGAGTGTACCAGTCCGCGAAATCACTGCTTAGCACTACTGAGCCTGCCAGCAAGCATGCATTATTGATTTACATTGAAAACTGTTAACAAGAAAGAGTGTGGGCCTGTACTGCTCTACCGGTAGATCATGGCATCAAAACTTCCAGGTTCAGGTGTCAGACTCCCTCTGGGGCCACTGCTGGTTATTGTTAATAAAAGTGTCCTGGTTTTCTCCTTTCATTTTATATGTAACACTTTATTTTAACTTCCCCATATTTGACATTAATATCACTATACAATCACTGAATACAACCGGTTTATAGTACAATACCTATAATGTACTTGTAAGCAAATATAAGGACATCTTTGTAGCATCCATAACTGATGTTGCTTGTTAGTGCAGTTTAATATATAATAGCTGTAATCATATATGATGAAAAAATAATTCCACATGAACAGAGTGTGTTAGAACAGGCTGCTCTACAAGGCAAGGCAAGGCAAGTTTATTTGTATAGCACAATTCAACACAAGGTAATTCAAAGTGCTTTACATACACATTAAAACAGCAAGACACAATTGAAAACAGTAAAAACAATCAATTAAAACAGGGATATAGAAATAAAAATATAAATAAGATAAAATAAGATACAGCAGGATAAGAAAATAGATAAAATAATAAAAAGCACAAGTCAAACATTGCGTAGTTAAAAAGTAAGGGCAGTAGAGGAGAGCAGATAAGTGTTAAAGTTAAGAGCCTCATAGTTAATAGTAGTTTTTACGAAAGGAATGCACTGAATTTATAAGTTATCATACAAAATTTGGTCAGTATCATACTGATCATTGATGCATTAAAGGCGTGCTGGAGGGGAGGAAGCTGGCACAAACAAAACTAGGACCCTGACCCAGGAGACTGCATTGGAAACCTCTTTGCTCATGCTTTACGTCACCAACATAACTGTGCCTAGTTATGTAGAGAAGAAGTTATTTTAAGTCCTAAGTACTTTTGATTGCTGGACGTAGTTAACTGTCACAACTAAACTAAAACAGCGACCATGACATGACATGTTTAAAATAGTTAAGTGGCCATGACAAAGTTACAACCAACTTTTTATAAGTAGGCATTCCTAACTTGACAGATGCTTGTCAGGGGGTGCAGTTTGATGCAGTAGCCAAGTAGTGCATTAAATGTTATTTAGTGTAAGTGAAAGTATTTAAATGGGAAGGAGAAGATTAAAATAGAATGCATGCAATTCATGGCCATTGGCCATTGAACAACTGTGGTTTATACAAAAAAAAACAGTTATAGAGGCTGTACAGCAATCATAAAAGACTTTTAGTGATTGACATATTCATTCAGTCATTACCCTTATCCAGGTCGTGGGGGGCTGGAGCTGATTTCAGCTAACATTGGGCGAGGGGCGGGTACACCCTGGAGAGGTCGCCAGACTATCACAATCAGGCTCTCATTCACTCCTACGGGTAATTAAACCTAAGTGCATGTTTTTTGGACCGTGGGAGAGAGCTGGAGTACCCGGTGAGAACCCACGCTGACACGGGGAGAACATGCAAATGATTGACATATTAATTGGTAATATTGTTACATATGAGTACATAAGTGAATACAGTGGGTTTTACTGCTCACATAACTGCCAAAGGGTTGTTAAAACGAAATGGTAAGTAAATAAAGTATTTCACATCAAGTGATTGATTGCTGTTGGTTGCGATCTCTTTTTTGTCCAAAATCATCCTGCAGTCATCAAATTGAAGAGATGCACAGTTTTGCATTAGTTAATTATTATTTCCATGGGAGTTAATAAGCTTTTGATTTTAAGCTTCATTCCTCTCGTTGAGAACTTCCTCTTTTTCCTCCTTTTTCCAGCGACTCTCAGGCTCTCTCCCAGCTTCTGCTTTCCCGGGTGGCAGACAACCATTCTGCTAACTGAGCTAATTCAGAGTGACACTACTAGAGATTGTCTCTGCAAAAGAGTCCCTCCAATTCCTGCATTACAATGGCATGCTACAGCATCTTAAGCTCCCTCCGCAGAGGCATATTGTCTTGGATGTAGAGGCCGGGACAAGAATGCTGGCAGAAAAAGACCTGGCTGGTACATCTGTTTTAGCTTTAGTATGGATTGGACAGATTGCTAATTAGTAATTACCAGCTCATTGTTGCCTGGACTCAGGACACTAGCCAAAAACAACAGAATTACCTATGTGAGGGACTGTAGGAGAATGTGTATAGTGCCCAGCCATGTAAAACACACTTATGAGACCTCCTTGTTTATGTAGTTTGTTCCACATAAACCTTTTTTTTCGCCGTCACAAAAAATCTATGTGATCTCCTTTGCTGGCTTATTAATTGGCTGCCAGTAGATTCTGTAATTGTTCTCCAATCTGTTTAAATTGCATACATTTTTTCTGTTGCCAAGCAAATATTGGCTATTCGTCATTACATGTGGATCTCTCAGAGTCTAACTAAACTGAATTATGCTGATTCAGGCATCAATTATCATACTTTAAGGCCAAAGAAAAAAGAAAAAAAAAAGCACTCTCTCACTTCAGATTGTAATCTTGAAGCTACCCCTAGTGGTGGGAAGAAGGAATTGCATCAAATTAAAACATGACATGAAGATTTAATTCATATCAAAAGTATATTAAATTCAAGAGACTGGTAACACTGTCTCCAAAAAGAAATATGTTTTCAGGCCTCTCCTTAATGAATAATACATACATAAAACTGTATCTGAAGGGCAGAAGAGAGTGCAAGGATGTTTTTAATGTTGAATCACTGTGTTCAAGCTCCTGTGAGGGCAAGTCTTCACTTGGCTGAAGCGTCCGAGAGACAGAAATCTGTTGTGCTCTGACCTTCCCTCAGGGAGGTGTAACATTTCTCACTTACAGGTCGGATGGTGCATGAAAATGAAAGGTTAGAATTTCCATATTTTCTTGAACTAGATGCAAAGCTACAGCCTGGTTTGTGCTGAAATAAAACTGGGGATTTATATCATAATTATTCTAATTTAAATGCTTTCAAATGGGCAAACAAACATGAATCAAAGTGTAAAATATTCATATAATTCTACATGCATGCCAGGCATGCTGAGTTTATTTAAATCACGTTATTTTTAGTTACGTTTTTGGACCAAGTTTATATATTTTATAAAAAAAATATTTAAAAAAATGAAGTACTGGCTTTTGTTAGGGATTAATAAAAATGAGCAACTATCTGCATTATAACCATTAGTAAATGTTGCTTAAAAATGTATTTAGCAAAGTATAAAACACAATAATTTAACAAGAGCACACACACAGTTAACACTTTTTTCACATTCTTGAGGGAAAGCAGATATAAGACAGAGACTCATTCATGGAACAGAGACACCTTGTTGAGATATTTACAAGGTTATGGGCTCAGAAGGAGTAAAGCTCAGAGGAACACTAAATATACATTGTATTAAATTATTCTGTAGTCATTTCATTTTACTTAATATATTTGATAAAACATATTAAATATAAATGCGTCCTTGATTTTGAGGCAGTTCTTTAAGTAACTTTAATATAAAAATGTTTGAGATGGAATCTTCTTATTTTGATCACATTAAATATAATCTTTATGTGTATGTAATTCTAAATCAAGAGAATTTTGAATGAATCCAACACAATAGAATTAGTCCGTTTTTAATTGACAGGCACTTCCTGTTAAGTTGTTATTAACTCAACTTGTAACGTAGTTAGATTTAATTAATAATATTGCGTGCAATCTGTTGCCTCAATTTTATTGAGTAACTATTATTTATCTTTTTTTACAGTGTAGAGGGCCAGATAGAATAAATGTGTGTAGAATGTATTCCTTCAACAGACGGCGACCAGAAGCTGTAACACCAAAACACTGAGGACTGAGCCTAGGGTGTCATCAAGGGTGGGCCGAGTCTAAACCAGGGTGCTGCCCCAACAGTTTTGACCAATTAGATAGTTGTACATTCACATTATAAAACTCAGACTGTGTTTTTTCTGATCAGATTAAGTTCCATGTACATGCTAACTCTTTTATTACTGGCTTAATAAATAGTTAAAAGGATATGACTCTCCTCGCCAAAAAAAACGAACTCTAACACTTTCAACAGGTGTTTGACGGCAAGATTAATGTCAGTTAGTGAGCAAACATCCTGCCACACCTTGATAACTGTAACCATCTGTCCTTAGGAGATATGGCTTTCAACATTTATAACACCCATTGGGTTAATAACAAGACCTGACTTTTGTTTTGGAAATGAAACGTCACCCAAATCGGATATTCATCTGTAAAATGTCTTTTCAAAAACAAGCCGAGGCCGACTTTGCCCATGGCCCATGCAGGCAAAAATAATGAAAGATAGCTTTGTAGCGCACAACGAGAAACCAAGAAGCTGTTTAGTACCCGCGAGCACTCAATGTATTATTTATGAAAACCAGCACTTCTGATTGGAGAGGGAAGCTTCTCGCTGTGTGTGTCACTCATGTGAAAAGGCCGGGCTGTAGGTGTCTGAAGTATCTGTTATTTATTTCTCTGCAGAATCTTCCTCTGACGTGGCAGATGCTGTGATCCTTCTATGTCTCCGAGCATATTTTCACCTTTGGGACGGAGGAAGACTCAGGCAGTTCACAGTAACAGTTTTAAACAGACAGTGTGGCAAGATGATCACAGACACAGATACATTCACAGCTGTGCATTTCAAAACTGAATTGATGGGATCATCAGATTCAGATATCTTGTGTTTTTGGCTCACTTGACAGGGTAATATGTATTATAATAATATAATTAATTCGCCTTCATTAAAGGCTATAGTGTTAGATTAGGTAGTGTTAGAGCATCAGGCTCTTAAAGCCTCCAACGCTCACCCGGGTTCTTTTTCCTAAACTTGGTCTTACAAAACACTCAGAACAAATGAATATAGTTAACCATTTATTAAAAGAATAATAGCCAAATGCAATGCTCAGTGCTGGACTTTGCAATGTGACCTTGATGGCACCACAAGACAGAGATTTGATTACAAACTTCCTTAACTTTACATATATCTTCTTGGGTTTGGGCAAAACCCCGTACAAAGGGGTGGGCTCTTTAACGCAATTGGTCAATTTGTTTTTGTGGGATGCCATGGTTACCACCTTCAACCGAGCATCTGGGGATTTAACATCTCACTGACCTTTCAAACTTTATGTGTGTGTTTGTTGTCTGCTGAAGCTTTCACATCCTGCCCCCCCCCCCCCCTTCCTGCTTCTCCCCCCACATACCTTTCCTAACTCTGAACTCCTGCACATAATTTTCTTATCCTTAAGTAACCCAGTCATGTCATTAAGTAACCCGGTCATAATTTAGAAACTCAGCCAAGCAGAATATATTCCCCACTTCCACAGTAGCCAATGATTTATAGAATTGTCATTAACAATAGTCAGTATTGCAAACCTGATCCAAATGTGTTTTTTTGGCTGAAGCTGTGTCCACCCTAGGGTATGTGGTGCAAAGGTGTACGGGCAGTACTTTTAGTAAGTCAGCATATAAAGTACAAAGTTGCTTGGTTTCATTTTTATAGTGTGTAATGATTTTTTTTAGCTGCAGGTGAGCTTTTAAGGTAATGTAAAGACTTTCAATTGGCCTTGGGAAAAGTTGGAGTCCTTGTGCAACTTATTTCTTCACTGCAGCTGGGACACATTTCAGACTGAAACTTATAATAACTAACTTATTGTACGTACTGATTATACAGTCATGGAAAAAGTTATCAGACTATTGTTTTCTTCAGTTTCTTGTTCATTTTAATGCGTGGTACAACTAAAGGTACATTTGTTTGGACACATTTAGAGTTTACTTTAAGAGCTGATATCTGGCAATTTTCCATGGTTTTCTTGATAATAACCAAAATCATTATCAACAAAACTATGGAAAATGGCCAGATATCAGCTCTTAAATTAAAATCTTATGAGCTATTATGTTGTTATCATTATATTTGTCCAAACAAATGTATATTTAGTTGTACATGGCATTAAAATGAACAAGAAACTAAAGAAAACAAGGGTGGTCTGATAATTTTTTCCATGGGTGTTTATGTAAACCAGCTTCATAGAGAACAATGCAGCTCTATGCATCATATTTCTTTAAAGTGTCTGTCCCACTGTGTGCCTTGTAAAAACATAGGTTTATTCACAAGAAGCACTCCCTCTCACAAATTATAAGTATCATTTGTATCATTTGCAAACAGCACTACAGTAGGCCTGAAAATTTTCAGTTATGGTTCAGGCAACAGCAAGACAGTAAGGACCATTGACTTGGATGTGTACCATTATATAAATAGTTTAAATATAATGAGGGCCTGCAGAGATCCTGCAGCTTGGCACTGGAGTATGCTGTCATGTACTTATGGGAGAGGCCATTATTGTTTGGAGCTTGGAGACTAAGACACTGCAGTGAGAAAGTTAATACAATGTGTTAAATATAGTGTCAAAAAATACCCCTATTCTAAGACGGTGGACCTTTGGGGATACAGTTTAGTATAATTAAGAACAGAAATCAGCCCCAAGTTAGAAAGTAGGGATACACCCATAGGCTACTGATAGTGATATAGCATATCATGGATCGGATCAGATCTATTCAGTTCAGTTCTATGTATTTATTTGTTTGTTACATCTTGTTTTACAAAATAAGGAAAGCAATGTATAACCCATAAGAACCAAGACCCATTTATCCGCGAAAGACAGACCAAGTGGACCATGTAGAACACATTTATGATGTTTTTAAAAAAAATACTACCCCTAAATGTCAAAGATCTGTGATGTGACATATATGTCACATTGGGCATTTATGGTATTTATTTTTATGATATTTCTTATTTTAATATAAATAAATTTGACCAATGCGGCCCTCGTAACGATATTTTGTGGCCCTCACCTTTATATGAAAGTTTAATGTGCGTTTTATATGAATGGCACTTTACCGTTTTGTGTGTGGAAGGTCCCTTTATTGCACAAGCTGGAGCTTTGTTTCACTTGTTTCTATGACGATGTTAATAAAAAGAAAGGCAGCTGCTACCGGACTGTTTATTATCTGCCGTGTTGTTGTTACAAGAAGTGGAAATGTTATGTAATGTAATTATGTGTCTTTTATTTTTTGGTAATTTTGTGTCTTTTTAAAATTATTTTGTGTCTTTTTTTAGTAATTTTGTCTTTTTTCTAGTAATTTTTTGTCATTTTGTGTCTTTTTTAAGTAATTTAGTTTTTTATTGTCATTTAGTGTCTTTTTTATGGTAATTTTGTGTCTTTTTAAAATAATTGTGTCTTTTTTTTTTTAGTCATTTTGTGTCTTTTTAAAATAATTGTGTGTCTTTTTGTGTCTTTTTTAAGTAATTTAGTTTTTTATTGTCATTTTGTGTCTTTTTTGTTGCAATTTTGTGTCTTATTTTGGTCATTTTGTGTCTTTTTTTAGTGATCTTGTGTCTTTTTTTGGTCATTTTGATACTGCCTCCAGCGGCCCCCAGGTAATCTGAGTTTGAGACTCATGCCCATGTTGTGCATCAAAGGGTTAACATAGACCCTCATGAGGGAAGCTGTGATTGGTCGCAGTGTGAAGGTGGGCGTTACCAACCTCACCTTGGGTAACGTTAAGCTGCACCATTCAACTCACATCGCCTACTCGACCAACCTACACATCTACAGTAACTTTTTGGTAATTTTGTGTCTTTTTAAAATTATTTTGTGTCTTTTTTTAGTAGGCCTAACTTTGTGTCTTTTTTCTAGTAATTTTTTGTCTTTTTTTGTCATTTTGTGTCTTTTTTAAGTAATTTAGTTTTTTATTGTCATATAGTGTCTTTTTTATGGTAATTGTGTGTCTTTTTAAAATAATTGTGTCTTTTTTTTTTTTTAGTAATTTTGTGTCTTTTTAAAATAATTGTGTGTCTTTTTGTGTCTTTTTTAAGTAATTTAGTTTTTTATTGTCATTTTGTGTCTTTTTTGTTGCAATTATGTGTCTTATTTTGGTCATTTTGTGTCTTTTTTTAGTGATCTTGTGTCTTTTTTTGGTCATTTTGAAACTGCCTCCAGCGGCCCCCAGGTAATCTGAGTTTGAGACTCATGCCCATGTTGTGCATCAAAGGGTTAACATAGACCCTCATGAGGGAAGCTGTGATTGGTCCCAGTGTGAAGGTGGGCGTTACCAACCTCACCTTGGGTAACGTTAAGCTGCACTATTCAACTCACATCGCCTACTCGACCAACCTACACATCTACAGTAACTTTTTGGTAATTTTGTGTCTTTTTAAAATTATTTTGTGTCTTTTTTTAGTAACTTTGTGTCTTTTTTCTAGTAATTTTTTGTCTTTTTTTGTCATTTTGTGTCTTTTTTAAGTAATTTAGTTTTTTATTGTCATATAGTGTCTTTTTTATGGTAATTTTGTGTCTTTTTAAAATAATTGTGTCTTTTTTTTTAGTAATTTTGTGTCTTTTTAAAATAATTGTGTGTCTTTTTGTGTCTTTTTTAAGTAATTTAGTTTTTTATTGTCATTTTGTGTCTTTTTTGTTGCAATTTTGTGTCTTATTTTGGTCATTTTGTGTCTTTTTTTAGTGATCTTGTGTCTTTTTTTGGTCATTTTGAAACTGCCTCCAGCGGCCCCCATGTAATCTGAGTTTGAGACTCATGCCCATGTTGTGCATCAAAGGGTTAACATAGACCCTCATGAGGGAAGCTGTGATTGGTCGCAGTGTGAAGGTGGGCGTTACCAACCTCACCTTGGGTTACGTTAAGCTGCACCATTCAACTCACATCGCCTACTCGACCAACCTACACATCTACAGTAACTTTTTATTTTTATTTTTAGCACAGCAACACCTCAGCAGTTCAGTTTCTAAAGCTGTTTCAGTTGTAGCTGCTCCGTGTAGCTTTAGCTTGAACACACAGGTGGTGACCGGTTCTTTGTTTGTGACTTCTGACTGTTACGAGCCTGCGTGTGCGCGCTCATTATCATACAGGTGCGCTCAGCTCACGGGAGGAAACACGGCAGGTAGAGGTCGAGCCTTATCGTAAATACCGAAAATAATAGAAATATTGATAATACCTTGCTGTTCTTTGTTGTCATGGCAGCGTGGGGTAAATGTAAATCTTTAAAGCGAGAGGTTTGAGAAGTTATTTGACTTCGTCTGAGCAGAAAAACGGCTAATGCATCCAGCTGGGGTTGTTTATGACAGCAGCGAACTAAAGCGGATTTTTATTTCTTTTTCAGTTTTAGCCAGTCCATATAAGCGCAGCAGGTTCTACGAGTGTTTAAGTGACTGTCTATGTGGAGCAACAGGTGGGCGGTTTTTAAGGAGCCTAACGCTATTTTCTTCTTTTTGAACTGCAGCAGGATGATATGACAGCTACAGCAGAGAGCACAGTCAACATGGAGGAGTTTTTCACAACGGTGAGCTCCACACAGCGTGTCTGTTTATGTCTCTTCATGTTCTGTAGCTTAATTTAAGTGTTTGTGTTTCGTCACCCTGCTAAAATAATCGCCTAACTCATTTTTTTTTTCAAGTTTTGCAAGAAACACAAAAAACTTCACCAAAAGTGTAACATATGACATTTATTGATCATTTCACTCAAAAACGATGCAACAAAGGATGGCTATTGCCATAGTAATAACACTGTGTGTAAATTATGTAACTTAAGAGAAATAAATGACTTAGGCAATTTTTTTGAACATGCCTTTGTGACTTAAGCAAGATATGGTAACACTTTATTTTGAAGGTGTCTACATAAGAGTCACACAAGCCTGTCAGAAACATGACATGACAAGTATCATGAGCGTGAGTGTTACTTCTAAGTGTCATTAATGTTCATGACACATCCCATGTCATGTTTATGACACGCTCATGTCACTCTTATGTAGACACCTTCAAAATAAAGTGTTACCATATCTTGCTTAAGTCACAAATGCATGTTCAAAAAAATTGCCTAAGTCACATTTTATTTTGATTTAGGCATAATAAATCTTAAGTCACACACTTGACATAGGTCATTATCTTAAAGGGGTAAAATCACATGATCTGATCAACTGAGGATGTAGGTGATTTTACCATAGGTGGCCGGTGTCATGAGGAGATGATTTAGGCAAAAAAAAACAATTTTGACAAAAAATTACTTTGGCGATTATTTTAACAGTGTGACGATTTGTTTGTGTGTAGGTGGGGGAGGTGAGAAGCCTCATTGAAAAAATCTCCTGTCAAGCAGAAGAGGTGGAGAGAAGACATGGCGCCATCCTCTCCAATCCAAATCAAGACAAGAGTACGTAGAGAACCACCATCAGAAACTTGATGCCTTTTTCCGTTGTGCTGATGCTCTCAGAGATCTGTCTCCTCCTTCAGGGCACACAGCATTGAAAAGACAAACAAAACGTGTTTTCAGCCTTTGACAAACACACCTGTGTCTGTTTGTAGAGGGGGTAACAGGTATTACAAGTGCATTTCAATAAATTAGAATATCATAAAACGTTAATGTCAGTAATTCAATTCAACAAGTGGAAATAACACATTAATAGATCCATTACACATGAAACATTTCATGTCTTCATTTATTTAATTTCTTCTAATTATAATCATTATGGCTTACATTTAATAAGACCTAAAATTCAGTCTCTCAAAAAAATTGAATAATTACAAAAGTCCAATTTTTAAAAACAGTATGTTTAATATGGAAATGTTGGCTTCTGAAAAGTATGTCCATCTATATCAGGGGTGTCAAACTCAAATACACAGGGGGGCCAAAATTTAAAACTTGAATAAAATCGCGGGCCAACATTAATCAAATAAACCTTTTACCGGTGGGTCAGCTTTAGTAGTACAATAATAATATAATAATTTGGTATTCCCTCGCAGGCCAAATAAAATTACACTGCGGGCCAAATTTGGCAGTTTGACACCCCTAGAGTTTTTGCACACAATACTTGGTTGGGGCTTTTTGATTTGAACTACTGGAAATGGACTTTTCCATGTTATTCTAATGTATTGAGATGCGCCTGTATATGGAAATACAGTCATGGGGAAAAAATGATTAGACCACCCTTGTTTTCTTTAATTTCTTGTTCATTCAGAGTTTAATTTAAGAGCTGATATCTAACCATTTTCAATGGTTTTCTTGATAATAACCAAAAGCATTATCAAGAAAACCATGGAAAATGGTTAAATATCAGCTCTTAATGAGCTATTTTTGTTATCAATATATTTGTCCAAACAAATGCACCTTTAGTTGTGCCAGGCATTAAAATGAACAAGAGACTGAAAAAAACAAGGGTGGTCTAATACTTTTTCCATGACTGTAGAAATGGATGGCATAAAACATTTAAAATAGATGTTATACAAACCACTTTATATTTGGGCAATTCAACATGTGGCTGCTGGTGCCCACCACACACCGCATGTTATTGGAAAATAATGATTGGGTTTTATAAGCTAAATTATACCTTAATAAGGCAGTCTGAAATCTTTTGAAGTAAAAATATATGATGACGAATTATGAGAATATTAATCAGACATGCATAATACATATGAAACTCAAACATTGTTGATAGGTATAATCTTTGACGTACATCTTGAGGTTGTACATTACTTGACTTGTATTAATATATTGATACTGTATGTTGTTACTAGGGGGGAAAAAAGAGCTGGAGCTGCTGAACAAAGAGACCAAGAAGAATGCCAACTTAGTCCGGGCCAAGTTAAAATGTAAGTATATAAGATACTTTCTTTATGATAAGTTTCTTTCTTTCTTTTCTTTTTTTTTTAACATGTTTTGTACAGTTGATGATTTGCCTTTGGGGTGTGATAAATGGTGCAGTTTTTCAGCATGCAAAGTTATTTATGACATGTGACTATGTACCATCATAGTTTGAGACAATGAGGAGGAACTGTGCAGCACATCACACATCCTCAAATTCTGGACCTGCATTGTCCATAACATGGCATTTGACTTGCAAATTGGTTGAAAAGGAAGGTTGCTGTACTCCACTCTACTGATCATTAAATGTTGACAAAACCCTGATTATATGCAATATATATTGTGAGTAGTGTTTAAAAAATTGATCTGTGTTTGTTTTCATATTAGATATGTCTTGTGTGATTTTCAGCAATGCAGAAGAACTTGCCTGCAGATGAGAGCAGTAAAAGGCCCTCAGTAATTCAGCGTATTCAGAAGAACCAGGTCTGGTAGTGCTTTTATTCCCTGTAATAACCCAAGTGCATAAAGATCAGCTCTGAGTTTATTACAAAGAGGCCTCAGTCTTTATGCCTCTGACAAAATCCTCTCTGACAGCGGTCTGTGCGCCGACTTTATATGAGTTCATTTTCATTTCTTATTCAATAACCTGATTTAAATTTCTGTTGACTGCCTTTTTACCAGCACTCACACCTGACTCGGTGCTTTGCTGAAGTCATGAGAGGGTACCATAAGGCGCAAATCTCCTTCAGAGACAAATGCAAAGCACAAATTCAGAGACAGCTGGAGATTGGTAAGTTGCCAAAAATAAATGGAACCAAAACCTTGTTCGTCCCCCATCTGTGTTTAGTGTAAATGGCTTCCTATCATACATCAGGATCTTATCATGCCAGCACAGTTATTGCGAGTGATTCAATACTAATCGCTCCTCTGATAGTCAGAGATGGTATGATGTAAGAGTGGTAATATTATTTCTTCCTCGCAGTTACTTCATTACTATGACAAAGAGGCTCAGCATTAAATTTTAATGATCTACCAAGCTACCTTTTCCCTTTAGATTATGCACAAGCTGTGGTTTAAATCTACATTATACTCATTTGATTTAAATTGGATGAAGAAGCAAAGCAGTTGAGAAGAGTAGAGGTGTAACTACGCCATCTAGTGGTGAACATTCAGAAACACACATGTCCTGTTCTCTTATTTATGAAGACACAACACAAATTATTATTGCACGTCTATTTTATGATAGGTCCTTTAAGATTTAAGCCTGCTCACTTTTGTTTTAAAAGGGTGTTTTTTTGTAATGGCAGCCTGTTTAACTAACCTGTACAACCGGAGTTATCGCTATTGTCGCTGTTTCAGTGGATAAAGTGACAACAGATGAAGAGTTGGAGGAGATGCTGCACCATGACAATCTTTCCATCTTTATATCTGGCGTAAGTGGAATTTCCCTCACTACTGGGCCACAAAAATCACTATACTAGTGAGAATTACAGACTATAGTTTTGTTGTTGTTGCCACCGATCACCTAGATATGCAGTTAAAATGTAATGTGCATTGTTTGTGGGAATACAAAATTATTCAAATGTTTTGGAAGGCAGTATGCACAGGTGTCAGTACAGCAATAGGTCAGCAGGTGTCAGTAGACCCACTTTTCTGTCTGCTTTTGAAGGTCCCAGTTTCTTACGGGCGGAAACCTCTGGGTCTGAGCATTGAGGAAAACCAGGAAGTGCCTTAAGCTGCATTCTACCAGAAATTCCAAAAGGGGGCGCTGACAGCGGCTGCAGAAGTTTTTTCGGTCCAATAATTTCAATACAAAATTAAAAAACTTCTCACTTGATTACCTCAGAATTTTTTTAGGACAACACTATGGTCTCAATCGCTAGTAAAAAATCTTCAAGACAATTTGATCTTAATAGTGTAAATATTGGCCCCATTTAGAAGAAAATAGAAGATAAAGAATCATATGATTTAGGGCGTGGCTACAATTGATTGACAGGTGGCCAACAAGGCGAGCCGTCATCAGAAGAGAAGCAGAACAATGCGTATCCACGGCACTGTCTCAATAAAGTTTATATATATAAACGGGTGATGTCACGGTTACCACGTCCATTATTTTTAGACAGTCTATGGTTTCTTTTAAAAAATAATGAAGATGTGTTTCAGTCGCTTTTAATGCTAGCCAGCAAAGGTATAATGGTGAAGTGGCTTGCTGATGACCCTCCTTTGCATCAATAAAAGGACTCATATTTTTTGGCATAAGCTTAAGAATAATTACTTTATTAATCCCACAAAGGGGCAATTCAACCTCTGCGGTTAACCCATCCTTTTTTACACACAAGTGAACACACCATGCAAGGAGCAGTGGGCGGCATATTACTGCGCCTGGGGAGCTGTGCAGGGGGGATAGGTGCCTTGCTGAAGGGCACTCCAGTCCTCGAATTTGAACAAGCACCCCTCCGGTTACAAGCCGGATTCCTAACCTTTCACCAGTGATGCGGGCTGCTGCACAGGGACAGTGCCCTGTTTGCTTCATAATTGATGTCACTGTATTTTACTATATGAACCAGTCTTGTAGCACTACTATCTGTTAATTGTTTGTTTATCGGGTTTGGTTTGTAACCTTGTCTTTAAAAATTCTATTAAAAAGAATAAAATAAGAAAAATGTAAAGTGAAGCTTAGATGACGATAATAAAAACAACTGCACTTTTTCTTTCGCAGATCAACTCAAATGCTCGAATCTCAAGCCGGGCTCTGAGTGAGATTGAATCTCGGCATCAGGACATCATCTGCCTGGAGTCCAGCATCAAAGAGCTGCACGAGATATTTGCTGACACTGCCATGCTGTTGGAGATTCAGGTAAAATGGCTGCCTCATTTGGAAATGATAATGACAAATAAGGAAATATTCTGATTTCAAGGGACCCACAACCTGACTGGTGTTAATTGTGTTCTTCGTCTCAAGGGGGACTTGATCAACAACATCGAAAAGAATGTGACGAGCGCAGCAGAATACGTAGACGCATCCAAGGCTGAAACCTATAAGGCAGTCACGTACAAGAAAAACCCATACAAGGTAGCGTCTATGCCAAGCTTCTTCAAATCTTTCAGGAGGAAAACCACTGCCAAAACTGCTACTGATCAAAACACCTCAGACTAAAAACCATGACTGAGCTCCTGAACCTGTTTGAACATCGACTGCACCAAACATCCTGATCAACATCAAAGCCTGCGCTCGCTGGAGCACTGTACCACGCTCATCTGATTCATGGTACACTGCCTGTCTTCAGCTTCAAACGGCTTCCAAAGGATAATGAGGGGGCTGTTATTTTTAACTTAGTAAATTTGAACTGAAATAATAATGACCCTTCAAATGAAAGTGATAAGATACAGTCCTGGAAGCAGATTCTAGGGGTACCTGCAGACTGTCAAAAGGACAAATGCAGCATACAGCCTCAAAAAAACACAACGTTTAACTTGACTGTTAATCACTGTATTCAGACTCCCAACCCTGAGAGTTTAGGTTTCAGATTTGGCAACATTGTTCAGTTTCCAACAATATTACACATAATATAACACACTATCCTGCTATTAAGATGCACACCATATGCACTGACTTACAGGTGCATCTCCATAAATTAGAATATCATAGGAAAGTTTATTCATGTCAGTAATTCAATTCAAAAAGTGGAAATAACACATATAGATCCATTACACACAGAATGAAACATTTCATGCCTTAATTAATTTAATTTATTCTAATTATAATGATTATAAATGTTAATATTACAGAAGACCAATTTTAAGAATGTTTAATATGGAAATGTTGGCCTCTGAAAAGTATGTCCACCTATATGACTCAATACTTGATGGGGCTTTTTGACTTGAACTACTGGAAATGGATTTTTCCATCATATACTAATGTATTGATATGCACCTGTACTACTCACTTATTCACTCACTCAGGTAGCTGCTGTTCCCCTCAATGGCCAGTAGGTGGCACAGCAACATTACTTAGAACTCTGAACCAGGACCATCTCCCTTTCCTCCTCTCTGCAATCCTGCTGAAGTCTTGTGCCTTTATACTGTGTTTTACTAATGCGATGTAATGTTGTGTATTTTATACTTTATACATGAAATGTCTGTAATGTATTAGGATAAACTGTCAGACCATGCCAATCCTAAAATAAACCTTTGTGATGAAAGCTTCTACATAATCTGTTGCTGGTGCTTTATTGTAACATGAATGAGTGAGGGGAAAAGATTGACATGACGATACATACTGGAATTAGTTATGTGAGATGTACAAAAAATGGGTGACAAATTAAAGGGCTCTTTTAAAGCCAAAAGAGCAGCTTTCTTTTTTTCCTCATTCAATGGTTTGATAGCGGTGGTGAAGTGTGCTCTGTAACATCAGTCCAAAATGTCAATGGGGTTCATAGGTCATATTATATGATTTGTATAATTTTCATATTCATTAACCCATTCAGTGATCCTTTTTCTGTCCTTTACTGTAGATGGATGCCTTATCTTCCAGAGACCACTCCTAACAGGGCAGAAATGTTTCACCATGGAAAGAAGGTAATCACTATTGAAGCACAGTACAGTAGCCTACAGTCATGGAAAAAAATATTAGACCATTGTTTTCTTTCAATTTTCTTGCCTGGTACAACTAAAGGTACATCTGTTTGGACAAATATAATGATAACAAAATACCTCATAAGAGTTTAAGAGTTGATATCTAGACATTTCCCATGGTTTTCTTGATCATAAACAAAATCATTATCAAATCATTGATAATAACCAAAGTCATTATCAAGAAAACCATGGAAAATGGCAAGATATCAGCTCTTAAAGCTCTGAGACCCTCAAGATGGTTGTCAATCCTGGCGAACATTGCTGTTTATAAGAGGTTCTTGCAGCTTTTTAAACTAGAGTGCAGACATGATTCCAACCACGTCATGCCAGCTTATCTGGAAATGGGATAAATATTATTCTAATACACATTTTGTCGAGAGAAAAACTGGCATGGCCATTTTCAAAGGGGTCCCTTGACTTTACCCCCTGAATGAAAATGTAAGTACAAACTAAATACCTAGGGCATTCAGCAGATATATGGCTTTTCTAGGTATATTGGTAATAAGGGGGTTTCTGAGCAATTTCCAGAACACATCGCCAAAAAATGGAAGTTTTTGATACCATGATGCAGCATGTGTTTTGTATTGTTGATCTCAAGGTCTTGCTATTTTGGTGGGATTTTGACCATTTAGGCAATATCAATCATTGATTTTATCAACTCCAAAATTGCTGCATATAAATAGCCATCATTATAATTCCACCATAATGTGCCAAGCCCCTTTACACCCTAAACTTTTAACATTAACAAAACACAACGCTTATATCAGATTTATGATGAGCAAAACTGGACACTCAGGGCTGAACTGCATCTCAGACTAATCTTGCGGTACCCAGCTTTCAGATAATCTATACCACTTCTACTGATATCCTGTCCCCTCCTAAAAAAAGACAAAATTGTGTCTATATGGGTCTCTGAGGGCTAAATTATTCACGTTGGCTTTAAATGAGTCACCAGTCTGTTGGTTGTGTGTGATAATAATTGCTTGAAATGATTGTTTGCCTGTGTGGGCCTCGGTGTTATCTGACTGTAGGGGAGGATAGCCAAAAACTCAGACAAGCTGCATCATGGGACTGCAGCCAGAATGAACCCATTGACTCATCTCTCAGACTGTTTCTCTCTCTCTTCCCCTCCTCCTCTCTGCCTCCTGTATAAGATTTCACAGCACCTTTGCACTCTGCTGAAACCACTGATTTCCAAATGGGAAACTGAAGCGGAATAATAGATGAGGATGACAATGTAATTTGAAGAAACAAAAAAGGGGAAAATAACATGATGAAAAATAAGGAGAAAATTAAACAGACACGGGCCTACATAAAAACATGGTTTCTTTATTGGTTGTGCCAGGGTGGTGAGGCCCTCGGCATAGGGCTAGACCACAATTTAAAAGGGCTGAGTGATGTGTGGCTGCATAAACTGCGTGGCCGGGCTGTCTTCTTTGATTGACAGGTCATCTCTCTGTCTGTCATTGAAACAAACAGGGCTAATGTGCTGCAAATGGCCCATCTCCAAAAGAACCATTAAACATTTCCCCAGTTGGAATGGACTACAAGGATGGACAAATGCCTGGGAGGAAAGGTTGAAGGACAAAGGGGGAACAGTCTTTGGTGTTTTTCACAGAGCCTCCAGAGCGCGCTTACTTCTTAGCTTTGCCCTGAGCGGCCACGGCCTCCATGGCCTTCTTTACGGTTTCCTCATCACCGAGGAAAGCCATTGGCTTCACTGGCTTCAGGTTTGCGTCCAGCTCGTACACAATTGGGATTCCTGTGGGCAGGTTCAGCTCCATGATGGCTGCATCAGACATACCTGGAAGATAAACCAGACAGGCAGATCAGCAGACAGAACAGGGAGTGTAACCGATACAATAAAAGGCTGTCTGGAGCCCAGCTGGGCAGACAGGAAGGACAGTGGTCTTACATAATAAATGTCTTTATACGATTGTATTTTTATTTATTTTGACCACAGCAATCTATAATTTATAATCTAAGAAACTTGATCTACTTCCTTAACACCTACCATCCCTATCTGACATTTACTATTGCCCTTTAGGCTGTATGACCCTTATCTATGTCTGGCCACTCCTTGAAAAAGTACAACCTTTCTACATAAAGGTCGTGACTGTAACGGGAACCACACTCATGACTCTCTCTCTCTCCTGTCCCTGAGCTGAGGCCCTGCATGCTATTTTTATGCTCAGTAATCCACAACTGTGTGTGTGTGTGTGTGTGTGTGTGTGCGTCTGTGATTATTTATGCCTTGGCCTTGTATGCAAATGCAATGCAAGCTATTTTCAAACCACAGCATTTGTTTAATTTGTCATTTTGTTGTGTTAGATTTAATGTCAGCACTCCTTGCAGAACTTTCTTCCTTTTTTTTACACTCTGTCCACCTACAGACTGTAATGCTCACCCTCTAAGTGCTTGACGATGCCACGGAGGCTGTTTCCGTGGGCAGCGATGATAACGTTCTTTCCCGCCTTGATTTCAGGGGCGATGACGTCATTCCAGAAAGGCAGGGCGCGGGCGATGGTGTCCTTCAGTGACTCACATGTGGGGAGCTCACCGGGCTTCAGGTTCTTGTAGCGCCGGGACTGCAGGTAGTAAGACAGAAGTTACATAACTTTGGAGCACTTTAAAATGAATCCATGCCAGTTGCTGCTTCTTTAATATTTCTCTGATTAGTGAGAACAACAATATTCTAAATGAGTCTTTTCTCACCTCACTGATGATTTTGTTGTATGCGTGGTCCTTGTCCATGGGTGGGGGTGGGATGTCAAAGGAACGGCGCCAGATCTTCACCTGCTCCTCACCGTGCTTCTCAGCCGTCTCGGCCTTGTTGAGGCCAGTGAGGCCTCCGTAGTGACGCTCATTCAGACGCCAGGTACGGATCACGGGCAGCCACATCTGGTCTGTGCCTTCCATGATGGTCCACAGGGTCTTGACGGCGCGTTTCAGCACGGAGGTGTAGCACACGTCGAACTTCATGCCTGCCTCCTTGATAGCCAAGGCTCCACGCTTGGCCTCCTCCAAACCCTTCTCACTGAGGTCAGCATCGAACCAGCCGCAGAAGCGGTTCTCCTGGTTCCAGGCGCTCTCACCGTGGCGGACAATAACCAAACGATGGACGGCAGCCATGTTTACAGTGTGTCTGCTTAGTTTAACTTAAACTACACAGGTTCCTCAGCCCTTCTAAATTGTGCGTACACACACACTGTCTGACCAACAGTGAGCTCGAACAGCATACCACACTCTTTTTATAGCAGCCTGGATGGTGACAGTGCATAGCAGACAGGCCTCCTTTACTTTCCACCTGTGAGAGGCATTCATGCTCTGATGGACACACATGCCCAGCCAATAGGAGCAGACCTCTGCGTGGCTGGTGGGACATGTGGCGGCTGGGAAGGCCAGAGGTCAAACATTAAGCCAAAATAGCAACATGACTTTTAAACTGAGATCTGTGGAACAAAAGTTTAAAGATCAGAGTTGGGGTTGCCTCACTCTGAGATGAACAGTTTCATTACTGAGAGAGAAACTGCAGCTCATTACACTGTGAAGAGGTCATATGTTTAGTAAAGATAAGTTCACAGGGCATTTGTTGTGTGTATAACAATGCCAGTGAGGCTCATACAGGTCCATTCAGTTTCAACACTGGTCAGGGGAAATCCATGAGCAACGTGTTGCCAAAACACAGCTGAATGAACAGCTGCATACAGAGTGCACACTCATGTGCTTTCTCATACTGTACATGTAGCTGCCAATGCCAGCAATTAAAATGATGCAACTAACGGACTGCCACTCCTTTTACTACTCAGCAACTACAGATAATAACTTAATGGACATGAAAATAAAGGACAGGCTAAAGATGTGGAAGCAGCAAAAGCCGTAAACGAGTGTACAAAGGTTTGTCAGTTAGAAGAGAAAAAATTTAATTTAAGGGAAGCCACAAGTGAATTAGATAAACACTTTAACTAAAAGATATAACCATTAAACTTCCCCAGTTGATTATTTACATTGTGGCAATTCATTTTTTATATTACATTCATGCATTCATGCCAGACTATCGCAGGGCTGAAACACAGAGACAGACAACCATTCACGCTCTCATTCTTTGGTATTACAAGTTTTCTGAAATGTTCGGTTTCAATATACAAATTATCTTATTAAATATATGCTAATTTGCATACATTTCAAGAACAGATATCTGAACAACGGATAAAAGCCAGGTTCTAAATTATTGCTCATTTTGTTGACATATTTGAGTCTTGAGTTTTTACAGAGATCATTTTGGATATCTCTTTGCATCACACCATAAATCAGAAAATACTGTCAACAGACATATAAAACAACAGTTTGTGCTGTTTTTTGGAATAAATATAGAGTAAAAAAAATAGATATCCACATGGAACTAACTTTCTGAATGATGACTTACATTGAGACATTTATCATTGTAAGTTTCCTAAATGTCTATGTTAAATATGCAAATAGGGAATTATCTAATGCTAACTTTTGGTAAATGTAGGAAAAATCTACAGAAAAGAGACATAGTGCGGTAAAATGAACACTCAAAGTAGATCTTGGGTGTGTTAAATAGCTGAAAATCTCAAAGTTTACCACTGTATGAAGTGTTTTTTTCCCCTGTAGTGTCTCTCCTGACTCATTTCAGCTCAACCTGGTTTGACCTGAAAAGCATAATGTATTGGCAAATCATCAAGTGTCTAAAGTGTGTATAATAAACAGGCAGAGGAATTTTTAGTGTTATTACTGTCCATCACCTCTAGAGGTTGCTCTAGTATCATTTACATATTTCTACATGCAACGTGTCACATTGTTTTAGCCATACAAGTCTATGAGTAAGACTTAGAAGCTTGGCTTGTTATCCCAAAGGAGTTCAATGTTAGTAAGACACTGTTAGATGTACATATACCCCATGATTTACATAATTGAAGCTGTATATTCTGCAGAAGAATGGGGTTGACTGCAAACTAAAAGATCAAAGTGCTGCCTTGTGATAGGAACCTGCCCTGTCTCAGTATCACTACAGCATACTTTTATTACAACTAATGATTCAAGTTATTCTGAGAAATGTCTTCTGTTACACCCTACTGGAAATATTATACACCGCTGAGACAAATAATCGAAGCCAAATATTCTGCAGTATCCTTCATGAAACATAATGTTTTGAAGCACTCAAACTTACCGGACAGGGATAAAAGTGCTGATGGAAGCTTGGAAACTCAGCCACAGGGCCAGAGCTGTCAGACAAAGTCAGTGTCTCCTACCACTCCCAATCAAATTATCATCCATATTGAGAAAAAAAAGAGAAATACAATAGTCCAAAAATATGATATTAATGGCATTCCAGGCGTAACGCCAATCTGCTATGTGGGGGTTTTATGTTACTGTCAAGGGTGATGGTGCAGGAAAGCCACTGTGTGGGTTTTTTTTTTGTAGATGAGTGACTAAATTATAGTTCTCAATGGTGGAATAATGAAGAGATAATATCAAGCTCTGCTGCAAGGTTTTGGCTCTTTGGCACAGTTACCATACAACCCCTGAAGGCACCCATTTACCAGCAAAAAAAAAAAAAAAAGAGCTGATAATACAGCTGTACGCAACCTACTAAGCAAACTGCTGACAGATAAAGTTACAGAGTGGCTGTTGAACACACTGCAGTCAAACAACTAGCAGCTAAAGAGTCGTATATTGTATTTAAGGGTTGCTGCAACCCTGAGAGGTAGAGAACAGAGGGAGATGGAGAGAGAACATTTTATTCATTAGATGTCTAGAAATAAGTGAGGGCTCACTCTATTAAATTGTTAAATCAGTAAATTAAATTGGACTCACAGAGAGCAAGGTGTAATGTTACACTGGGCTCTGGTGCATTGTATCCAGCTGTTTTTCCTGTATACCTGCATAGGCTGTAAGCACTGAATGTGAAAGCAGGCACTGAAACTGATAGCACTGCAGCTGTTAAGTCATAATGTTAATGTTACACACAGTTAGGGCTGGGCGATATGGACCAAAAGTCATATCCCGATATATTTAGGCTGAATATCGATATATATCCCGATATTTTTGTCGCAAATGTTCAGTCAAAGCCAAATATGACATGTCACAAGTAGTTTTATTGAAACTGTTTATTTAAGAGAACATCAATACTGTATAACAGGGGTATCTTCTTTTTTTTTTTTTTTAATCAAAGCTCCAAAAACTTCACATTTAAATAAAAAATATCTTAAATTAAAATAGCCTATGAAATAAAATAGGACGATCTTTTTCTGAAATAAATATATTTATATGAGAAAAGAATAATGAACATTACAAAATAACTAAAAATGACAAACCATAGTAAGGGCAGCATTTATTTATAAAAAATAAAATAAAAATTGAACTATATCGATATATGCAATATGTTCTGATTCCATATCACATTTAAAAATACATCAATATATCACCCAGCCCTACACACAGTACATGTTTGTAGTGTTTATTTCGTTGCATTACTTAACAGTTTACGCCTTATGATTCAACAGATCTAACACCAAAGAAATGTATTTTTTTTGTTATATAAAATGAATTTTGTTCATGGTGATGGTGACTGTATCCATCAGCTGGTTATTCAAAGTGGCCAAAAGAAGATTGATAATGCGCCTATAAATTGTGGCTTTACACTATTTATCCACACACTAACTTTCCCCCCACTGCCAGCAAGCATGTGCCAACCCCATTAAATCAATGGTCCTCTACAGCTGCACGGCCTGTAACTGTTAAACGGCAGTCAGTGTCATGTTTTTATGTGTGTAGTCTGACTTATCTGTGTTAGATGTATAGTTTGGATTTATGGAAGTGGGGTTGTATGATCCATAGCCAGTGGCTTTGAAGAGAGCCAGGATAACGGCTTCAGTTCCCCACACATAAACTTAAAGAGGGCTGTCTGAGGGCTAAGTAAAGTGGTGAAAATATTCTAAATATAGCATACACTCAAACTGATATTGATTGTTTTGGATGGGCCTTTTCTTAGATGGCTATAATACATTTTGCTGCTGCCTGTCATCGATGGTGCTTTGTCTAGCGTCCATGTAGGAACTCCTGTCTGCTTCTCCAAACAAGACCACCCTCTATTAGTAGGTAACACACTGACTATGGATAGGTACCTCATATGACCCCACTTCAATACAGCAAGAGAACAACTGTTGAATTTTACAGTCATGGAAAAAATGATTAGACCACCCTTGTTTTCTTCAATTTCTTGTTCGTTTTATTGCCTGATACAACTAAAGGTGCATTTGTTTCGACAAATATAAAGGTAATAACAAAAAATAGCTCACTCAATAGCTGATATCTAGACATTTTCCATGGTATTATTGATAATGATTTTGGTTATTATCGAGAAAACCATGGAAAATTGCTGGATATCAGCTCTTAAATGAAACTTTTATGAGCTTTTTTTGTTATTATTATATTTGTCCAAACAAATGTACCTTTAGTTGTACCAGGCATTAAAATGAAAAAGAAATTGGAAAAAAAAGGGTGGTCCAATAATTTTTTCCATGACTGTATATGGAACTTGGAATATGGATGTTGCTGTTTTAACACTTAACACGCTCATTATAAGGACTGAGCTTTTATGTTAATTACAGGGAGAACAAGCAACAACCTGGAAATTAGCACAAGAAGTGAGTTAATTTGTTAAGGAAGAGAAGTTAATGGTTCCTGTGAGCATCTTGAGTGCCAAAAATCGCCCCCGTGCAGATTGTCAGACTGCTGTTAGGGTGGGAAAGCGTGTACACAGGGGAGTTTGTGTGATCACAACTGTTACGATGACTCAGCCTGCAGCAGAGTCCATGCAGCTCCCACTGAAGTCCCCCACCTCTCGCTGCCTGCCTCACCGCTGTTTGGGCACAGCACTGTCTGTAAGTACTGGGGGCCTTTGCTGCATAGGCAAATTACTGGAGCGTTCACACTATGGATCATGCACATACTCACACACACACAAATACACACTAAAACAGACAGATATTGCTGCAAAGTACTGCATTACACTTCATTTATGCATGGGGCTGGAGAGCAAGATGAATTTCCCAGCATAAACTTTCAGAGCCGCTGCATACCTGCACGAATATATACACACACAAGAAAAGAAAATGCACGTCAGCAGCTAAGTGTAATTGACCTGCCAGGGTATCTGTGCTGCAGATGAGAGGGACTGTTTGTCTTTTACCGAAGTGACAGAACAACCCGACAAAAGGCAAAGAAGGCTTTTCTTTCCGTCATAAAAACATTGCTTTCAAAATATCTCTCATATGTTGATATTTTGATTAGTTATCATCGCGCTTGTTTTTTTCATGTCAAATCATGAAGACAACATTATATACCTTATTTTAAACGAGCTGTCCAAGTTGTGTGACACTGACAAAGACTTTGCAGTGTTCATTACATTTTAGTTTTATTTATGCAAAAAACAAAACAAATCACCTGAAATTACTGCCAGATTCATGTACAGACCAGCCATTTTGGTTTCTGCCTGATTTGGTTGAGGTCAATTATGCTGTCAGTTTTGCATTAAATCCCTTTTACAGAGTCAGAAAAAAAGCCCAAAAATAATGAGAAAACTGAGAATGTATTGTAAATATGATCAAAAATAGTAATTTTCTTACTTTTTCTGCTCCATGTTGTCTACATGTTCTTCAACATGTGACCTCTTACCTTGTGTTTGGGTGGGATTTTATCATTGCAGCTCTTTTGACGGTTGTTGCTGTAGTTCTGCTCTCTACCAGAAGGAGAGATGCTGTGTCACGGCTGTTAAATGAGGACAACCCCCTCCCATCTCCCTCTCTCTCTCTCTCTCTGTCTCTCTCTCTCTCTCCTGCAGTGAGGATAGCACAACAACTATGTTGTAACAATGTTTTTGCTCTATATAACATATGGAACGCCGAACAAAATGTTTCACACTTACTTACAGCATTACTGTGGTCAAAGTCCATGTTCAGAGTGTTTGTTAAATATGGGTATGAGGTCTGTTTCCTGTTTTACATGTATTTGTTTTTGTTGCACTGTGAAGCCCACCGTAATCATTGGATGAATTTTACTGTTATGACAAGACAAACAGAAGCATGGATCGATATAACGTGTAATTTTGCGACCTCTTCCCTCCTGTCTTCTCTTCTTTCTATCTTTAACTGATCTCCCTCCTACGCTCATTCCCATGGACCCTCCGTCTCTCATTTCTTGCCGTTGCAGTGTAAGCCTATCGAGCCTGCATTGTCAGAGTTTGGGGGAAAGCGCTTGCGTCAGAGCTCACTGTCCTGGTATAAAAGCACAGAGCTGCTGCAGCAGGCGGCAGTCGAGGCTTTAACCTGAGCCCTTCGTACACCTCCACACACACACACACACACACACACATACACAAAGAGGAGAGGGAGAGCAGCTTGTCCTCCCACCACTCAGCCATGAGTAGCATCGGATATGACCCCTACTACTCCTCCTCGTCATACAGACGCTGGTATGTCGAGGCACCCCCTCGGGTGGTGACCAGAGGGAGGACCCACTCCGGCTACTCCTCCCATGCTTCCCCGCTGTCCTCCTCCCGCCTCCAGTATTCCTCTCCCGGACGGGTGCTGCTCTCCTCCTCCTCTCCAGCCTCTTCAGTGGAGCTGGAGCTCAGCCAGGCCGCCCAGATCAGCTCTGAATTCCGCGCCGTACGCACCCAAGAGCGCGGCCAGCTGCAGGATCTCAACGACCGCTTCGCTGGCTTCATCGAGAGAGTGCGTGAGCTGGAGCAGCAGAACCGTGCTCTGGAGGCAGAGCTGCTGCTGCTGAGGCAGAGGCACGCTGAGCCGTCCCGTCTGAGAGCTCTGTACGAGCAGGAGGCCCGGGCCCTGAGAGCAGCTGTGGACGAGGCGAGGGCAGAGCAGCAGGCTGTGCTGGGACAGAGAGAGCGGCTGGAGCAAACCCTGAGCGCCCTGCAGGGTCGATATGAGGAGGAAGTGCTGGGTCGCGAAGAGGCCGAGGGCAGGCTGATGGACGCCCGCCGTGAGGCCGACCAGGCTGCCTTAGCCAAGGCTGAGCTGGAGAAGAGCGTCGAGACCCTGCTGGAGGAGCTCGCCTTCCTCAAGAGGATTCACGAAGGGGAGGTGGTGGAGCTCCAGGCCCAGGTCCAAATGGGCGTCCAGGTGGCGGTGGAGTCTGAGGCCGCAACTCCTGACCTCTCTGGGGCCCTCAGGGACATCCGGTCCCAGTACGAGAGGCTGGCAGCAAGAAACATGCAGGCAGCAGAGGAGTGGTTCAGAGGGAAGGTCGGCTCCATGACCGAAACCGTGGCCCAGCACAGCGACGCCGTCAGGAGCTCCAAGGACGAAGCGGGAGAGTACCGACGCCAGCTCCAGGCCCGCCTGCTGGAGATCGACGCATGCAGAGGCCTCAATGATTCCCTGGAGAAACAGCTGAATGACATGGACGACAAGCAGAGGGCTGAGATCGACGCTATGCACGTCAGTAGTGGTTGCAGGTTCTACTGTATAATGATGTTATTAATTATTTACAACCTTTAATTTGGTAGTATTTAGTCTTTAAAATGTCACTTCAGGTTTTAATTTAATTGAATAATTACACATTGTATTAATTAATGTCATTTTAATAAATAAATATAATTCCTTAATTCAATTTAATGTTAGTTATTTTTTGTCTTTACTTTTTCTATATTCAGGACACCATTGCAGAGCTGGAGAATGAGCTGAGAGGCACCAAACAGGAAATGGCACGATACCTGAAAGAGTACCAGGACCTTCTGAATGTCAAGATGGCTCTGGACATCGAGATTGCTGCATACAGGTGAGAAATCATAATGGGTTTCTGAAAATCAATAACAACAGAGTGATCAAATTTATTTTTATTGTTGTTTTAGCATGTTAAAGTTGTGCATATATACAGGTTTTTCACAAGGTCATTTAAGGTGAAAGTATGTGTTGACATTCAAGAAAAGGGACCTGCAGAGTGCAAATTTGAACAAAGCTGTAGTATTACTTTCTTTTTATATATAAAGGTCTGCAAAGTTTATAGCAAAACTAAATGCATAAATGATGCATATGCATGCATAAATATGCAATGCATAAATATGTTGATATTTAGGCTTAAAGTCAAAAAGAGCAGGCCACTTTTATTTTGGTGAACACATTCTGGGATGGAGTTTTAATCAGAATTTATTAAGATAAATGTCTTTACACACATCATATCAGACTGCTAACTGGGTTCACTTCACCAACCTCTACAGGAAGCTTCTGGAAGGGGAGGAGTCTCGCTTCAGCGTAGGAGTGGCTGGGGGCGTGTCCAATCTGTACAGCCACAGTTATTCCACGCCCTCCTTCGGCCGGCCCGTCCTCTCCAGCATGAGCTCCGGCACCTCCTATCTGGTGACATCACGCCTGCTCAGCTCCAGCCTCAGCACCACCGAGGGGATCATCTCTGCCAGCCACGCCCAGCCGGCAGAGGCCAGCCCGCCCGCTGAAGAGGAAGAGGAGGAGGAGGAGGAGCAGGCAGAGGAGGAGGTAAAGGAGGAAGAGGAGGAGGAGAAGGAAGAAGAGGGAGGAGAGGAGACAAAGGAGGAAGAGGAAAAGGAGGAGGAAGAGGGAGGAGAGAAGGAGGGAGAGGAAGAGAAAGAAGATGAAGAAGAGGCTAAAGGAGATGAAGAGGCCGAGGGAGAAGATGCAGAGGCGAAGGAGGGAGAAGAGGGTTAGTGCACTGTTCCTTTTTATTATATTCTGTAATTAAACTTCAATTATTAAGGTCATGATGGCTAATACTAATATGTAAAACCCTCATTTGTTGATACAGGTGGTGATGAAGAGCAAAAGGAAGAGGTGACAGAGGCTGCCGAAGAGGACGGGGAGAAAGAGGACAAAGGAGAAGGAGAGGAGACTGAGGTTAAAGAGGAAGCACAAGAGGAGGTGAAAACAGAAGGAGGCGATGACAAAGAGGAGGACGTAAAGGAGGAAGAAAAAGAGGAGAAGGAAGAGGCAAAGAAAAGTGAAGACAAGGAAGATAAATCAGATGCCAAGAAAGACGACAAAGCTGATGAAAAAGCCGATGAAAAAGCCGATGAAAAAGCTGATGACAAAGCCGACGACAAAGATGACAAACCTGCTCCGAAAACAGACGACAAAGCCGACGCCAAAAAGGAGAAAGAGGAGGTCAAAGCAGCCAAACCTGAAGCTGCAGAAGAGAAGAGCACAAAGGGTAAAAAGTAGGCCAGTTACCTTCGCAAACTCCAGTCAAGACTGTCCATTTGCTCGATAACCAGTAGAGGCATCTATGCTATCCTGTCAAATCTGCTTGTTAACGTGGTGCTCAATAAAACAGTCCAATAGCCATTTACAGCAACAAATCAAGGTAAACTGCTTGCCAATATCCAGAGTAGAGCATAACGGTGTGGTTGCACACTTCCTGATGAATGTATTATGTGTAATTGCTGAATGCAAATGTGAGCGTGTGAGTTTTTGGTGGTTAAATAAACACCTCTTAAAGCCATGTGTCTCAGTGATTTTGAGCTTTGTAACACATAAACAAGTCCTCATGATTTAACGCCTGGCAAGAAGATGAAGGACACAGATTTACAGCTTTAAGCCTCTGTAATTACTGTTGTTCTGTAATCATCTTGCTAGGGTTTGTTGAGAAATGTTCCCAGTTGATCAGGTGATTATGAACAGTGACAGTGACTCATTATTTCCTAATTTCTCAGTATTTATTGTGTAGTTTTTTCAAAAACAAAAACAACCCTGCACATTTTTATTGGATATACTGACACATACAGTCATGGACAAAATTATTAGACCACCCTTTTCTTCAACTTCTTGTTAATTGTAATGCCTGGTACAACTAAAGGTACATTTGTTTGGACAAATATAATGTAGTAATGTAAAGAAAATATATTGATGCAAACATAAAATGCAACATAAAAAAAAGTTAATAGTATTTTGGTCACTCTTTTACTCACTCCTATAAATATTCTTTCTTGCCCATTTTGGCTATAAGCATGCCTTTAGAATCAGCTCCCATAATGCTTTGGTGCATATAAACAGGAAGAGTACTGTTACCATGTAAACGTTAAGTGAGTAGAACTACGTTGCAATGTTATCCTTTGTTTAGCAACATTTTTCATCCACAAGAATAGAGTTATGAAATCATCCCCCAAATGTATTTTCTTCATGAATTAATTAAAATTGTACATAAAATCTATAAAAAAAATTCTAACAATAAGAAAAAGGCACAAAAATTATACATCCTAAAAAAAATTCCCATTGAAATGAACAGTTAAAACTAATTCGAATCCCTTTTATTGAAAACAACATTTAGACTGTTTTATATGTATTTTATTTTTGTATTTATTTTTATTTTATTTCACCTGCTCTGAATTTATAATATTGATGTTATTAATAGTTTTACTGTTGATTGATGTTCACCTAGCATTCTTTCTACACTTATGCAAGGTATCTACTGTGAAAAACGTGCCAGAAATGTTTATTTTTATAATTTTCAATAAAGCATTGAAAAAAACAAAAGGAAAAAAAAACAAAAAACAAACAAACAAGTGAGTAGGTTGAGGGCTACAACCTATATTTGTTTACATTAAGACAAATTAACACAATTAAAATATGACGAATTAGCTGCTAGCAGTTCCTGTTAACAATGTATCCATGGATGTACGAACCACTCTCACTGGATTACTTTGTTGCTAATGAAAACTTAAAATCACCATGATTTTCAGGTAAGTCCTGTAGTTAAAAGCAGCGTCTTTTTTCTGAGATTTCTAAGGGTGTTTGTGGGCCTTAATTGCAATTGACATCTGACATATGTAGCCTATAATATGTCTGTGTTCAGGTTTGACAATTTTATGAATGAGAAGGTTCGTCATTTTTGACGTAAATTCCCTCCATGAGCAGCTGTAGCAACTGCTGACTGTTGACGCCAGCCAAACTACAATAAATAATTTCCCATGTCCCATATGTTGATTTAAAAACATGCACCTGTCCCATTGCACCTTCATGAAGTGATTAACTATCAATAAAAACACCCTCAGTTTATTACACCAAGGGGGTTTCTGCTTATAGAGTAAACTACTAGCAGCTTATGGTGTCTTAGCAACAGTGTTAGCAACTGCTGTGCAACTGCCTTAACTCCTATTTATGTGTGATAAACTTACGATACGTTGTCAGCAGAAAGAAAACATTTCAATGGTCTTATAGCAAATATAAAATGAATACATTTTACCTCTTTAGGGGTTGTTGTTCCGTCTTTTTTCCTATTAATGGTGATGTCTTTGCAGTAAGTTAACAGGGAGAGAATTTAGGGAAATTGTGTATTTATTATTTATTATTTATTGCAACTAATGGCCATAGTGGCCGCTGTTCAGCAATCATGACATAAATACGAAGGGATACTTGTTAGATACTAACTTTCTGAATAATTAAAATTGAGTGGTTCACCTTTAATAATAATATTAATAACAATGATAAATATTCATATATGTGAAGAGACTGTCAAATGACATGTTAATGTCAATGATTCATCATAATAATTAACAATGATTTACCACAGTAGGAAACAGTATGTAAACCATAGACTGTGATGTAAACAAGCAACCTTGTTTATTTCTGTTAGTCTGAATCATTCAACATTTGAAAAGCAGTTATTACATCTCTGAAAATCTTTGTAAATATCTTTTTTTTGACAGCTTGGATGAATGAGCACATTTGTATCATTTTTTTCAAAATCACACCCAGTATATTTTTGTGAAAATTATCACTTCTGTAACTTTTTTAGGAAATCGGTCACTGTCGACTGTCCACTTCAAATCATGAAACTTGGCAATTCTGTATTAACTAGAATCTAACTGATACAGAATTGCCATGAAGTTGCATTCTTTCTAATGGCCAGCATGGGACACATCCACTGGCTGCACAAAGAAGTGATTGTATAGAAATCTATGAGAAGATGACCCTATTTTTCACTTGTTTTATTGCCTCAGTAAACATTTTATTAATGAGTTTATGTCTCAAATTGAGAGTTTTATTACATTTTCAATGCAGCATGATATTCAGTTTGCAAGTTATGGTCCCATTTAGATTAAAACAGACGATAACGGAGGATTTGCTTTTGATTGACCAGTACAGCGGTGTCTCTATGTTCTCACTCAGATCCACCCTCTCGCCCAAATATCTGCCAATTATTTTATGCTGTCTTTGAGATGAGCTGTAAACTTTATTAGAGCCTGATATACATTGATAATATGTAACTTTTGCTGAACAGCAAGTGGCAATTACAGGATGATGGTAAATGCTGAAACATGGTATCACAGGTAGGAGAAGAGTCGAGAAGTTAATGAAATGACTCAAACTTTATTTACAGTTTGCTAATATTAGCTACCATTAAGCTTTGATGGATTGATGGATGGATGGATGGATGGATGGATGGATGGATGGATGGATGGATGGATGGATAGATAGATAGATAGATAGATAGATAGATAGATAGATAGATAGATAGATAGATAGATAGAAACTTTATTTATCCCGAGGGAAATTCAAGCATCCAGCAGCATTCAAACATACACTATACATACATTAAAAATAAACTTAACCTATGAATAATTAACTTCTGATAAATCTTAATTTACATTAAATCCTTTGCTGAAATATTTAAACATTTGCAGAGAAATTGTAAATGATAATTGTGAGTACTGAGCAAGTGTGTCTTTTACTGCTTAAAAATTTAACCTTTTACTTATAAAAGCATTTTATTTATTTCAAAAGTTACAGATAGTCTTGATTTTAATGTGTCAAATAATAGTCACAGTAGCTATGCCATTAGTTACAGTAATTGCACAATTTACTCAGGAATGATGACAATTATGATTACTCTGTTACTATGTGAAAGTGTGTTTTGTTTTATTATTACAAATTGGCACAATTATACCTTTTGCATAAGATGACCCATAACCTTTTTTTTGCAGTTAGCTAATATGATTACTTTCACAAACATGCTAGTTGTAACAGTTTGGTTTGTGTTTTCCAAGTACAACATTTATATTCTCCCCTAATGTGATAAGAGAGCATTTACACAAACACACACTGATGCACATAATCGTCTGACACCTGGCATCACCCAGCAGCTGCTCTGTTATTTTACTCCCTCGGGTAGACATTAAGTGTAAGACAGTCTGCAGCAGCAGGCTCTCTGCATTAGGCATAGTGCATGAGCCCTGGTGGTGGGTTTTAAAAAATAGTTATATAAATCTTCAGTCACTGATGCAGTCTTATTTCTTTGCACACAGCCTTGATAACTGTGATAACATCTGCCATATATTTCACTGTTGACAAAAAATAAAACCACATATTTAAAACCTCTCAGCAAACCAGCGGCACATCAATCCAGTCTAAAGCGGAAGAAATATATTTCAGCAATACATTAACCCATAAGCCAAGAAATAAATCTGGCCCATCCTTTCAGCATGGTCAGCCAAACCTTATCACACTCCAAAATTAAGTATCTAATAAAAATGTCATGGAAATGATTAATGACTTTAATTTGAAGGAAATCCAAGACTTTTTTTAATCAGATGAAAAAAGTTACATCCGTGGTCGATAACTTGTTTTATCAAATAACATCATTGGCAAATATGTCAATATTTTAGAGCAGCTTTTGATGATAAAATTACTTGGGGGGAATGATTAATTATCCACATATATATTATTAAAATTGTTAATACATCTCAATACAGTATAGATGTACGTGTCTACTAGAACTTTTATCTGATTGAACCAGATCTAAAATCTAAAATGATATGTGATATGAGGGAAATTAGGTCAGAGAACACTGTTACATGCATTATTAATCTTTTAAAATTAATTTTCATATTAATTTTTAATATTTATGAGTAGCCAACTGTCGCCACGGATTGGTATCAGTAATATTTTGTAGTTGAAAACATTAGAATTTATTAATATAACTTATTTGAAGTGATCTAGACATATTTATAGTATATATTGTATTTTTAATGGTGTGTTATGCGTATATATGCGTTATTTTATGCTGTACTTAGGAGAAGTTGGAAACCATTTGAATTTATTAATGTAGCTTATTTGAAGTGATCTGCCAATTTGCACTGTTATACATAATGTTTTAATGGTGTGTTATGATCTGTTTATATGTAGTTATATTATGCTGTACTTGGGAGAAGTTGGAAATCATAAGAATTTATTAATTTAACTAATTTGGAGTGATCTGCCCATTTGCACTATTATATATAATGTTTTTAATGGTTTTTTTTTATTATGCTGTACTTGGGAGAAAGACACTTGGGTGGGCAAAAACTCAATCTAATTTAATCAAATAATTTAATTTTCATGAGTATTAGCTAAATTAGTTGACCACATTGAAGCACATGGTGTTATAAGACGTAATCACTTTTTAAACTTAAAGGCCATTAATTTCAAAACTTAACATTTATTGTAAAGTCCTTTCCTGCCAAGTTGTAATCCTTTCAGATACTCGATGTACCTAAGGTAATGTTGACATCTGTACATATAATTGCAAAGCACACACACACATTAACATAAAATGACTCGACACAATCTCTTTTTTGACTTCATTATGACATTTATTGAGCAAATGCTGCTGGGAAATCGTTCATGATGAGTAAAGTCATGGGATTGCAAACAGTAGCACCTCATTTATTTCTGTATTTAAATTCAAGTCCATCCTATGCATACAAGAATGCATGAATCTGCGCATTTACAGTGTTTTTTTTTCAGTTGCACTCAGGTAAACATAACAGACACTGATAAAAAGCATGTTTAAGGCTAGGAGTTTCTTCAGGTTTCGTTAAGCTTTTAACTGCTTCAGTTACTGGATGTATATGGTCATGTGTTTATCATATCGCTGCCCCTTCTCATTCTTCTCTGTACGTTGTGTAATTGTTGTTAGTTTCTTTTTGGCTCAGTTGGTATCTTCACGTGTCAATTAAGGCGTCTTCAGTAGAGAACATGTCCGTGTAGAGGACCCTCCCACCTTTCTGTCCCCGCCCCCCTTTTATACTTAAACCCAAAAAACCTCTCAACTTTAAGAATATTTCTCTCACTCTCGCACCCACATTTCATTGATTCCTTTTACACATTTACTCTTTTTACAGTGTATTTCTACCATACATACAGATAAGAGAGGAAAGTACTTCCCCTCTCCTGAGCTAGCATGCACAGACCCGCCCCTCCCTCCCTCCCTCTCTCACTCCCCCGTGAGCTCGCCCGTGAACTGCAGAAAGAAAGAAAAAGAGGTTAAAATGTCCCAGTCGCTTGCTCCTGACCGCGTCTGCAGCGAAGCCCCCGTTTTTAAAGCTGTCACTCAACATGCAGTTTTTGAACTTTATAGCATTTTGGCTTCTCTCTATGTTTTGTTTTTGTATGTTTAAGAGTGGTTATCTTTAATTACATCGCTCTAGCTGTATGATTTTCTTTGTTATGTTAGTTCTGGGTTGATTGCTTGTCTTGGTGTCCTCTCCTCCGCTCCACCGGGTCGGCCGTCGGTCGCTCGGCTCATTCGGCCTCGGTCACCTGCTTGATGGACTGGGTGGAGTGCTTCTCTGACTTCTTGGTGGAGACCAGCTTCTCCTGGATGACCTCCTCCACCTCTTCCTTCACAGTCTCGGTCACAGTGACTGATTTGGTGACATGCTTGGATCCGTCCTCTCCTGTGGTGATGGTCTCCACTGTCTTGGTGATCACCACTTTCTGGCTGCCGTCTTCCTTCACGGGGCTCTCGTCCACGCCGTTAGCCAGCCCGTCGATTTCCTTCTTGTCTTTCTCTTCTGGGCTGCTCTTGTCTATGTCTCCGTTCATGGCCACATCCTTCTTTTCTGCCGGCTTGTCATCTGTTGATTCGCTCTTTTTCTCTGATTTCTCTTCAGCAGCTTTAAGGGTCTCAGGCTTGGCGGGCTCTGTCTTTGGGGATTCAGCTCTGGGAGATTCGGGTTTGGGGGACTCTGCTTTTGGGGAGCTAGGTTTTGGGGATCCAGCTTTCGGTGAGCCTTCTTTGGGGGACTCGGGCTTCAGAGTTAAAGGCTTGGGAATTTCAGATTTAGGAGACTTAGCTTTGGGTGATTCAGACTTGGGAGAGCCAGGTTTAGGGGATTCAGACTTGGGGGAGCTAGGTTTAGGTGATTCAGACTTGGGGGAGCTGGGTTTAGGTGATTCAGACTTGGGAGAGCTAGGTTTGGGTGATTCAGACTTGGGAGAGCCAGCTTTAGGGGATTCAGACTTGGGGGAGCTAGGTTTAGGGGATTCAGATTTGGGGGATCCAGGTTTAGGTGATTCAGACTTTGGGGATTCAGGCTTGGGAGAGTCAGGTTTTGATTCCTCAGTTTTGGCGGCCTCTTCCTTCTTGGCCTCAGGCTTTGCAGCTTCTGTTTTGGGAGCTTCTGTCTTGGCTACAACTTCTTCTGATTTGTCGTCCGCTTTCTCATCCTTTACTTTCTCATCTTTTTCACTGTCTTCCTTTGTGTCTTTGTCTGCGTCCTCTTTTTCCTCTTTCTCATCTCCACTTTTGGATGCTTTGTCATCTCCATCCTGATCGCCTCCCTCCTCTTCAGCAGCAGCCTCCTCTTCTCCTCCGCTTCCCTCTTTGTCTCCGGCCTTCTCTTTGTCAGGAGAGGCTTTAGACTCTGGAGCTTTGGAGCACAGTACTGTCTCCTCAACTTCCTCATCCCCCTCTTCTCCCTCTTCTCCTTCATCACCTCCCTCTGCATCATCACCTTTCTCTCCCTCATCCTCTCCCTCATCCTCACCCTCACCTTCCTCATCCTTTTCTCCTTCTTCACCACCTTCTCCCTCTGCCTCTTCTTCCTCATCATCACCCTTTCCTTCCTCCTCTTCTTCCTCCTCTTCCTCTTTAGTGGGTGCGCTAGCACTAACTTTGGCTTCAGTGGCGGCTACAATTTCCTCGCCCTCTCCCTCTCCCTCTCCTTCTCCCTCTTCTTCTTCCCCTTCACCCTCTGCTTCCTCTCCCTCGCCTCCTTCTTCCCCCTCATCTTCCTCTCCTTCATCTCCTCCTCCTCCGAGTGTGGCAGACAGCTCTTGCGCTATCTCTGCCAGGGCCTCGTCAATGTCAGACTTGTCATCCTCCACCCTCGTCTCCTCGATGATCTCCTCCACAAACTTGTGCTGCACCTTGAGCTTAGTGTCTGATTTAGGCTTTGAGATTTTGGTGGGGCTGACAATGTGGCGATAAGGGAAAGTGCTGAAGTGGGTCTCCTCGCCCTCTAGGAGTTTCCTGGGAACAACAAATGTATCCATATAATCATCACTTGTGATCCAGAGAAGGGTACAAATCATGTCAAAATGCTGTTTTTACTACTTTTTAAATGCCAAATGCATGTCGGTTTATACCTGTATGCAGCAATCTCGATGTCCAAGGCCATCTTGACATTGAGCAGGTCCTGGTACTCGCGCAGGTGACGCGCCATCTCCCACTTGGTGCTCTTGAGCTCATTATCCAGTTGGTGAATTGTCTCCTGGGGAAAGCAGACACACAACAAGGTTAAATAAACACATCAAAATCCCACACTGTGCCGAGCAACATTCATTTTTGCAGCTTCATTCATGCAGCTTCTGTTCATAGATTACCAGCTCATGGCAGACTTCCAAAACTTTTTATAATTGACCTTAAATATAAACCTGTTAATCTAGTCCTCCTTTATTCTCTCTGCATGTTTGAATGAATTAAAAAAAAAAACTGTGCACCAAAGTCTGTTGCTTTAATACAATCTGACGCAGTATTCTAGTGATGTTGAATGCCTCTTTTTTTTTTCAAGGGCAGCCTCCAGTCCACGCTTGTCAATACACCCCCTCACCCCACCCCCGCCTCAAAATCTCAGTGGGGTGATGTAAGGACAGAGCCAATGACGGCATCGACCCATGCCTCTGACTCAGCAGTACAGAGAGAGAGAGAGTGAGAGAGAGAGAGAGACTGCTGCAGTGTCTCCCTTTAACCATTTCCTGACAATTGGAGAGTGATTTGTAAGAAAAGTCTGCGCTTGTAACTTGTAAGTTGCGCAATGCTGCAATCATTACGCAGCAGCAAATGTTTCAACACAAGCCCTTAGTCATGACATGGAAATAATATATATGATCCGTTTTGCAGTTGTTAACAAAGTTTGATATGGTCCCTGAAATAAAAACTGCGTCACAATGACATAAAAACATTTTTAAAAATATATAAAAATCTAATTAACTTTCTTATTTATCCTTCATCATATATTTTACTAACTCCGACTCAGATAATTAAGTTTTTAAACACACAACAACTAAAAACAAACAAATAAATAAGTAGTATATCTAATATTTAAAAGTGTATTTAAACCATTTTTTCAGCTCTTTACGCACGGCTCTGCGGCTGGTTCCTACCTGCAGGCTGGACAGGTCGCTGTTGTGGCGGTCCTCGATGTCATTCAGCTGCCTCTCCAGTGAGTCCCTTGTCCCGCGGACAGACTCCAACTCCACGGTCTTGGACTGCAGCTGGCGACGGTAGTCGGAGATCTCATCGCGGGCAGACTTGATGGCGTCCTTGTTTTGCTCCGCAGCCTCGGTGAGCTTGGTGTAGCGGCACATGAACCAGTTCTCCACCTGCTGCAGGTTCTGGTTCGAGTGGCCCTCCAGCTCGCAGCGGATCTCCCGGAGAGCCTCGGTGATGTCCGTCTTCTGGAGGTCTTTCCTCTTCACGGTCACCTGAGACGCCTGGATCTGGGCGATGAGCTCGCTCACCTCTTCCTCGTGGTTGTTGCGGATGAAGGCGACCTCATCCTGCAGCGACTGAACTTTCTTATCCAACTCGGACTTCAACAACTCCGAGTCGGTCTTGTCCTTCTTCAGGACGCGGATGATGGCCTCTGTCTCCTCCCGGATGCGCGCCTCTTCGTCAAAGCGGTCCCTGAGCCGCTGGATGTCCTCCTCGATGTGGTCGGTGTCGAGCTGGATTTGCGCCTTTTCATGGTGGATCTGCTCCAGCATGGAGCGCAACTCCTGCAGCTCCTGGTCATAGAGGTCGCCCAGCTGGGAGCGAGACACCTGCTTCTGCCGCAGTGCCTGGATCTCCGCCTCGATCTGCGTGTTCTGCTGCTCCAGGTAGTGCACCTTGTCAATGTAAACAACAAACCGGTCGTTGAGCCCTTGAAGTTGCTCTTTCTCGTTGGATCGCTTGTAGTCTCCGTTCAGCATGGAGGTTTGACTATAATCAACGCTGTCGGCGGAGCTGAGCACCGTTGAGCCGTAAGCTCGGGACACCGGCATATTCACGCTCCTCTTGTAGGAAGTGGTCATGGTGGAGCCGGGGCTTGACCGGGACCAAGACTGGGAGCGAAAACCGCTGGAGGGGGTGCTGCCGGAGCGGCTGTAGCCGTAGCCGGTGGTCCTAGTATCCATCGTTCTCCTGAAGGGACTCCCAACCGTATCCACCGGGTAACTCATCCGGTCAGACTAGCCGGAGATGTGCGCAGGAATGAAGGGGGGACGGTGCAGGAGGTGAAAGGCGTGGGGCGAGTGTGTATGTGGGTGTATGTGTGTTGTGTGTGTGTGTGCAGGTGAGGGGTGTATGGCTCTCACAGCGACTGAGGGCTCCTCTGCCTGCCCCTTATATATCTGAGGCTGTGTCGCTAACAAGGCGAGTCCAAGCAGTTTTGTTTGGTCCATTGATGGAGGGGAGGGGAGGGCGCATCCCCCCCAGGCCGTCTGCTAATGGTCCGGGGTCCCGTTCAGTCTGAACCACGTGGGCTGCGAGCGCGACGTGGGTGTCCGGTTTAAATTAACAGGTTGACAAACATACAGATACAAACATTTATGTTGTTTTGGAAAGAAAACAACTTTTATTTAAAGTTAAAAAGCAGTCTGAATTCTCTGAATCAGCCAATCAAGATGTGAGTTTTAACGTGTGGAATAATCCTGAGTGAATTGGCTCTGTCATTTCAGCACCACGGACAGCGACTAGCACAGCAGTCAGTTGTTTCCTATGCTGAAACACTTTCTGTGATGGAATGACAGCATTTTGTGCAGCTCATTGAAGTGAACTATGAATGCACTAAGCTGAACAGCAGGATGACAGTTGCTTTGTATTCACTGAATATTGCTCACACCAAGTTTAAGCACTCTGAAGCCTCACTCTCATTGTCACTTGTATTTCTCCTAAGTGACCCTCAGCTCGTCTGTGTGTGCCCCCAGTCTTCTCCACTACATGAGTGTGTGGTGTTTGTGCTTGCAGGTGTTAGCATAATGGCATATGAATGGTAGAAATATATATTAATATGCATTAAAGTGACCAAAGAGGACGTGCAGGCAGGGAGAATATTTCTCGTATTTCTGATTGATAGAATACAGATAATTTAAAACTTAAAAGTTGTGTTTCACTTTAAAAGTAAAAAGATACATTAATGTCGGAAAATGATTTGGTTATAGGCATTTATTCATTTTAGATAATATCATAGAAGGTCATTTGTTTGTCGACAGCTTATCAATTATTAAGAGTAATTTGTACAGTCTAAAAAAAGAAAAAAGGTTGCTAAATGGGCGTTACTAAACTTTTTAGGGCCCCTTCCCTACCTTTAACTAAAAAATGTAATTCAAAAAGATATGTACCAACCAGGAAGAAACTCAAAATGACCACAAACAAACATAAAACTACTATAAAGAGACACAGAAAGACTACAAAGATAGACAAAACAACTACAGTGAGATATGCAAAACAATTGCATAAAGGGGGAAAACAACTATATATTTTTTAAAAAATACAAAGGCACACAAAACAACATCAAATAGATGCATAGTGACTGCAAATAGACACAAAATGACAAAAAAAGAAGCCTGAAGTGAATGGTATCAAAATCCACCCATGAATCAACATATGGATACTTTTACCTGCAGAGCGTTGACTTTTTCTAATATATTCTCTTGTGCTTATTGTACATTTCTGCATTGCTGTACTGTGTAGTGTTAATATTTGTAGGCTGCACATGTACAATCTTCCCTTCCAGCTATCTGTAGTAACCTCACTATTGTAGGTGCAAACCCACATGGGACTCATGGCTTTTCCCTCCATTTGCTGAGACATTTCCTCCCCCGAACAGTGAAGCGAGTGTCCGCTCGGCCTCACTGACAGGCTATTGATCTCCCATCAATCTTGATGCTTCACTCTAATCTCGGGTCACCCCAGTCAATGCAGGAACGATTACCGATTGTGGGGGGTAATGCAGCAAAAACAGCTGCATTAGTGCTTTTGGGAGGATCCATTACTTAATGTGGTTAATTCTGTCAAAAATGAAATTAAATCATCACACAGCTCCACAGGTGCAGCTAGTGGCGCTCTAGTGATCCAGGGGGGTAAAATGACTGTTTTTCTCAATGGACTCTGGTGGCTTTAAAGAGGGACAGTGCACTCTGGCAACAAGATAAAGCAGGAAAAATTACACTTTAAGTGTAGTGAAAACTTAAAGTAATAATTATTTTTGCTCTTTTTTTTTAGGTGGCTAATATACATTTTGCTGCTGCCCCTGGTCCACAGCAGAACGTTGCTTAGCTTCTGTGCCGGTACTTCTGTCGACCACCATCTACTGTAGGTAATACACTAACTGGGGATAAGTAGCTCATACAAACCCACTTCAAAGCAATTTTTAAACTCTCTCTTTAAGTGGCATCTCTAAATTCTTGAAAAATACAAATCAGATCTGGTACAACTAGTCACAGTGCTACCTTTAAAAGTCTGCTTGTTATGGGCGCAGCATGTGAGTGGATAAGTTTTTGTGCTTTTCAACAATGAATTAGACATTTGCCATTAATCACCCGTCTACATTTTCTTGTTCCCCTCATTGGTTTTCCACTGTGAGCTTTAGTCAAGCAGAGCTAATGCATCAAGCATGGCCAATTTTAGATTGCTCCAGAGACAAAAAGGCAGAGAGAGAGAGATCGAGAGGAATAGAAAGAGAGCTAGACAGAAAGGGAGGGAGAGAGACGGTCACAATGACTTTCTCCTCCTGTGTGTGCGTGTGTGTCTGCCTATTTTAAGCACTAATATGTATTGTAAATGCTTATACTCCATCAGCCGCACCCACAATCTCCTCGCATGCTGACGTTACAGTGTCCTTGACCGCTGCTCCGTGAGTTTCTCTGTGTGGGCCCTCCTGTCGGCTGCAGGGGTTTTTTAGATGCATATATTTCATTGTTGAGCCGTCCACCCAGGACCTAGAGGTGCTTTTGGATGCCCCTACGAGGGCGGCGGTGGTGTGATGTACACGGCGGAGTGAGGGATGTGTGGGTTGGACAAAAGCAGGGGAGTCATTCAACATCATTCTGGGCTCCAGCGCACTGCAGAAGGGTTGGAGTGTTTTCAAATGGCACTGCAGCAGAAGGCTCTATAGCAAAAGCAGACAAGCCCATCCCAGTCAGCCTGGGTCTGTCCCAGCTTCCAGCCCGCAGAGACCGGGCCACTGAGAGCGCTTAGCCCTTCTAGTGAGGTCAAGGCACGGGCATCTTGAGGTGGAATAGTGCAGGAATATGTTTAAATATATGCTGATGGATGCAGAAAGTGCAAGGGCAGCATGACCTTTTATGTAGCTGATAAACTGTTGAGTGGCACAGAAAAGTAGCAGCGTGCAGAGTTTATTAATAGCAGGATAATGAAGCAGTAATATGACAGATGAAGCACATATTCCAGAAGCATCCTTTGATAGTCAACAGGTGGAGGGATCAGGGCCGTAGCCAGGTTTTCCGAAGGCCATGGGTCAAATCCCCATCAGATGACTATTAATTAAAATTTTCAATAAAATTATTATTTATTTTGCTGGCTTAAAAGCAGCCAAATTCAGATATAATGAGTCTATGAATCGGCCAAATAGATATTTTTGTATGTGCTGAGTAATTATAGCTATGGATCTAAATAGTGAATCCTCCTCCTCTCTTTAAAACGAGATTTTGTAACTTGCAGCCATTGTGACCACAAGCAAAATCTATGGGTAAATATGAAATGCTCCAATCTAGTGAAACTGTAGCACACTAAAAAAGACTCATAAAGTCAGCAAACGGACTTAGTAAGGTTTTTTTAGACGTTACTCAGTGTAAGCACATTTTGTTACATGCATTTGCTTAATTAAATGCACAGTATGACATTTCAGTTGCTTTAAATCAAAGCAATAACAAAAAGTGACTTTAATGACATAGTGAAGTAGCCTGGGATCACTGGAGTTGTTGTCTTCATTGGGAAACAAGTGAGTTTAATTCTGTGATATTTTATGATGAGTTGCTGTAACTTCTGATGTTTCTCCAGAAGTTACAGTGATGAGAGGGGTCAAAGGTGACCAGGTGGAATCCATGTTAGCTTGAATCGCATGACAGATTTATCTGGGTTTGAAAATTGTTGGAAATATTTGGGATAATGCATGTAGACAACTCCATAAAAATAAACAACACACAGTCATGGAAAAATGATTAGACCACCCTTGTTTTCTTCAATGTATTGTTCATTTTAATGCCTGGTACAACTAAAGGTACATTTGTTTGGACAAATATAATGATAACAATAAAAAATAGCACATACAAGTTTAATATAAGAGCTGATATCTAGACATTTTCCATGGTTTTCTTGATAATGTTTTTGGTTATTATTGAGAAAACCATGGAAAATCTAGATATCAGCTCTTAAATTAAGCTCTTATGAGTTATTTTTGTTGTTATCATTATATTTGTCCAAACAAATGTACCTTTAGTTGTACCAGGCATTAAAATGAGCAATAAATTGAAGAAAAAGGGTGATATAATGTTTTTTTCCATGACTGTATACTTTTTAAAGTTTTAAATGCAGAACTTTTACTTGTAATGGGGCATTTTCGTTCTGCATCTTAGGCAAAGGATCCAAATACTTCCTTCACAGCTGCTGTAATGTGTCGTACAACTAACAGGCTGCCAGTTGCACATCTGCCTGTATTATATATTCTTGAGGAGGAAGAGAGAATGTCGTGAGGAGGAAGTGGAGAGGAAGAGTGACATTGAAATAAAGCAGATGCAGGGACTTTAATTAAGATTTACGTGGATGATGGTCAGTTCACCACTGTGTGAGGCCACAAGATTAATCAATGTCAAGTGTTGGATGGGGACAAAGTCAGTCAAGGCCCACACTCAACAGGGAAATCTATTTTATTTTTTTTTAGCTCAAAACAGAACAGGATCTACCCTGAACTATTGCCAGAAACCATACTATTCTCTAACATATTATTGTATGCAGTAAAACATGGGTCTCAAACTCGCGGCCCGCGGGCCAATTGTGGCCCTCGTGACGATATTTTGTGGCCCCCACCTTGATATGAAAGTTTAATGTGAGTTTTATATGAATGGCACTTTACCGTGTTGTGTGTGGAAGGTCCCTTTATTTACTTTACTTCTGTCTTTTTTAATAATTTTGTGTCTTTTTTTAATAATTTTGTGTCTTTTTTGGTAATTTTGTGTCTTTTGATAGTAATTTTGTGTCTTTTGTAATAATTTTATGTCTTTTTTAGTAATTTTGTGTATTTTTTGGTCATTTTGTGTCTTTTTTGGGTAATTTAGGTTTTTTTTTAAATGTTGTGTCTTTTTTTTAGTAATTTAGTGTCTTTTTTTGGTCATTTTGATACTGCCTCCAGCGGCCCCCAGGTAATTTGAGTTTGAGACCCCTGCTGTAAAACAATGAGATTTAACTTAACAGGAACTAAGGCATAGTCCACTCGACACAGGTATTTTTTAAACAGAGATTTAGGTCACTAAAAATGTCAGTATGTGTTATAACTATTGTGAGGCATCACAAATGCAACAATTTACAGGACAAACTAACAGAAGAACTGCAACCATAAATAAAGTGTCCTGAGTTTTTGGTTTCGTTATAGTACAACATACATACAACACAGTCATGCAGAAGTACGCGTACGTGCAGACGCACTTTCAGACCTTTCCGGAGGTAGATGAGATCACTAGATAAGATTGGTTGGACGTTAAAAATATCGGCCGATCGCCGATCCTGCAAAATTAAGGAAATAGGTGCCGATCGATCGGTGCACCCCTAATGGACAGTATATTTCATGAAACTCTCTTTATAAACATAATTCAGTGTGTGTGACTGCAGTCAGCATAGCTTGAGGGAGATGTAGAGGGCTGTTCTGGGCCAATGCAGGTGGCCAGGCTGAATGACTTGACACATACACCTACTCAGACACATACATGAATACTGAGCTGCTCAGGACACCAGCTGGAACAGAGTCTTCTTCACCCTCTTCATTTGTCACTGTTTGTTTTTATCACTGCTGCTCATCTCTTCTTTTCTGTTTTGTTCCTTTTATTTCTCGATTACTTCTTCCTCAGCTTTACTTATTTACACACTGAACTTACTTTGTTTCTCCCCCCCTACTAGGTCCTTTTCTCTCCATCTGTTCCCAGCTCCCCTCTGACTCCCCTCCTCCGTCCCTGTGTCTCCTTCCTGCCTCCTTATTGTCTCTCCATACGTCACTCCGTCTGACTCCCAGACACCATAATGTTTTTCCTCTGCTCGTTTGCAGTGATAACATGTTCGTTTTTTCCGCTCTCTACACCACATCCATCTGCTACAGCTGGCATCACATACCTCCACTACATGCAGTTGTCACGGAGACGTCCTTCACAGGAAAATGTCGGGCACCAAGGTTATAACTAAGTCGTGATGCACCATTACAAATGAGGCAAAGTGTGCTTCAGCTTTGTCATGTAGATGAATTATAATATCACTTGGTATTATTTAGAGTGTTTGTAACATTTAACGACATCACATACTTTTATCCAATTGTACACATGTTTGTGTGTTCGTGCATGTGTGTGCATTTCAGAACCTTGACAGTGGAGCGTTTAGATTATTGCCTGTTCAGCTCCCTGTTGAGATCCGTTGTATATTGATTTACATTATTTCCCAGAGGTTTCCACAGCTCTGCTGATGCATATGTTGACCAAGAAAATCTATATGTGGGCTTTTCTTTTGGGTTGAGGGAAACACACGACACTGAGCCTGCAGAAAACAAAGTCCCTTTGATTGTACTGTATGAATAAATATCACTTGAGAGGATGGAAATCTACGAATCTAAGCAACTTCTACTGGCGAGATTGACTTCTTTGAGGTTTATGCCTCACCTACTTGCTTGTGAGTCTTTAGAAGTGTATGCTTTGAAGCCAGACATCGTTTGAATTCACAGGACTTTATTTCAAATTCTTGTCGAGGTCCCAAAACTTTCAAATATATCTGTATTTCTTGCATAATAGAAATAAATTTTTTGGTGGAATATTTCAATGGAATTTAGTTAGAGAAGTGGGTTTCACCCAGTAGAAACATGATATAGAGTGGATTAAAGAAAAAAAATGCCTGTCGTATACATTTTGCCATTTAGATTCTAATACAACTTTAAAAAAAGCAATGACTGAACTGCATTTCAGCAATTTTTACCACATTTGGACCACTCTTTATGTTCTGATCATGCATGTTACATAGACTATTTATTGAATTACCAGAAAACATGCTATATCATGATGTATATTGTTATATAGATAATATCACCTTCAGTCATGGAAAAAATTATTAGACCACCCTTGTTTTCTTCAGTTTCTTGTTCATTTAATGCCTGATACAACTAAAGGTACATTTGTTTGGAAAAATATAATGACAACAAGAAAAATAGCTCATAAGAGTTTGATTTAAGAGCTGATATATAGCGTTTTTCAATGGTTTTCTTGATAATGATTTTGGTTATTATCAAGAAAACCATGGAAAATGGCTAGATATCAGCTCCTAAATTAAACTCTTATGAATAATATTTGTTGTTATCATTATATTTGTCCAAACAAATGTACCTTTAGTTGTACTAGGCATTAAAATGACCAAGAAATTGAAGGAAAAAAATGGTCTAATATTTTTTTCAGATAAAATATTTTCCCTCATCACCCAGCACTATTATTATCGATTTTATTGATTTAACTGCACTTTTAGTATGTTTTATCTATCCTTACTTTAGCCAGAAAGTGCAAAAAAGACACATTTTAAGTGAAAAATATTGCTGGCAAAAGGACATTTATGACCCACTGAGACCTTACTGATCTGTGAAACAGTCCAACATTTGAAATAGAGCTTAAGACTTCAGGAAGCACTTTTCTCAAAAAGGTCAAAGCTGTGCTGGCTGTTTAGATGGATGGGTGAGAGGTGTAAGGTGAAGGGGACCTGATGGTGAGGTAAGCAGGGCTGTGACAGGCTGTAGATAGTTGTATGGGGTGATGTTAGTGGGCGGTCTGGAGGCAGTGATGATGTCACAAGTAGTGGCAGGGCAAAAAAAAAGAGCAACAAGAGTGGAGGGGGGAGTGGGGGGTGCATTTGAAGAGAGAAAGGGAGGGGTTATACGAGGATCTGCAGTTTATCTGCAATGCATCAGTAGCTCTCTCCCTCTCTTTCTGTGTGTGTGTGTGTGTGTGTGTGTGTGTGTGTGTGTAGATTAGGCAGATGCAGCGTCTTTTCTCGTAGGTGATTCTCTGTGGACGGCTAAGTAGCCACAGAAATAATACTGTTCCACATTCCCCTCGCTCGGGGAGAAGGGCTGGCAAAAGCCCAAGAAATAGTTATGTCACACACACATTATGACACACACACACACACACACACACACAGGAACAGAAGCTTTCAGATTAGGCTTGTCTTGAGCCGGGCATGTTCGGTATAATTCATGTGCACAAATCAATAATTGGAATACCTGGGAAAACAAGACCTACATACAAATTAATAACTCCTCTGCAAAGTTTTGAAACACAACCTGACAAAGTTCTGTCTTTAAGCAGGTACTTCCTCAGCAGGGGAGACATCAAGCTTTAAATAAAATGTCAACATTAGTTTCAGCCCGTCTCATTTTAATGAGGTTACGCAACAAAATATACGACAAACAAAGTGGGGAGTGTGGTATAAATCTGTTGGCTCCCTGAGCAAATTCAAAACCAATTTAAAAGCAAACACACTTAAGCACACACTAAACTATATATAGGCTATATTCCAGTGATTTATTTTGTTTGCACATTTTGCATCATTTGGTGTTACAGATAATCATAGAAAGTCCAACCTGATAATCAGACTGCTCATTCATGCTATGAATTATGATATCAGTCACCCTGAGAGCTTTGTGCTATGCTGTCCTGTTCTCTATGATCACACGCAGCTAGCAGTACAGTTAGCATGACCTTAAACTCTCCATCATACTCTCTAAGTACAGCATATAGCAGCCTAAGTAATATCTTTCTTCTTCATATTGTAAATGTCTCTCAAATATTTTTGCTGGTATTTTGCGCTGCTGTGTTTTTCATTTTTGGATCACGTTACTCAGTGTCAGTATTGGAATCATTTGTCTTTGTTTGTGTTTCTCATGAGAGATGCACCGGTGTCAATATTGTTGTGATCAGCCATTACCAAAATAATCACTTTTGCTGTGGAAGTCCAAGATATGTCTATAATAGCATCCAGAGTTACACATGACTTGAGAATTTCACCATCTTTCCCACCACCAGTGGTATGAACTCAAAATAAACACATTTTGCTGTGTTTTTATAATAAATGGATCAAAAGTATGCCGAAATAACTACATCATGATGCAGATGTATGAAAAGTATGATTTCATGCTTTCTCAGGTCTTCCGCAAGACAGACAAGCAAACAACTGTTAAAATGCTTCTTTTGTGAATGGAGTTTGGATCACATATCACATATAAACGTCATTTGCATTACGTGATTCGTGTGATCCAGCTTCCACTCATGTCTTTGCATCAACTTGTATACCTAACTTAAGTAATTGCGCCGCGCAATAAATTTGCTTGGCATTTGTGAACACACCAGTTTCATTGGATGCATTTAAGGTTAGGATTAGGGTGGACTGATTTTAGCCACAAATGTTACAAAGTATGCTAGTTTTTTTACATTGATTTCCTTAAGCCCAGGGTTACAGTTCTGTCACTACAATAGTCGCATATAATGAACAATTTCTGTTTTTGGTTGAAGTTTTAATTGTATCATCCTTGCATTACAGATTTGAGACTTGGCTAACTAAAACATTGGACTTACAGCATACTGTCCACAATGAAATCTAGTCTAGTCTAGACTAGAAAACCTGGACCTTGTAGAAAGAATTAGTAGCCATCACTGAAGTTTCAGATGAAGAAGAATCATTGATCAGGGAAACTTTTCAAAACAGGCTAAACCTGCACCTGCACTATCATGCAATGATAAATTAACTTTGGCAAAAGATATGGTGTTTGTACTGCACATATGTGATGTCGGAATAATTGGAAAAATGAAGAGGTTTTGCTTGAGTGAAGAATGTTTTTAGAATCAATATTAACTCTTCTTTACCAAAGCAACAATGCTTTGTCATATTCAGTGCATATAGACTGTATATATAATATTAACTGTATATATAAAGCCCTTTCTACCACCTCCATCACACTTATGGCGTCCTCTTCCATGCTATATGAGCTCCTCTGTTGTCCCCTGAACCATACGTGTCAGCATGTATTGTGTAAGTGCTGTGTAAGTTGTCAATATGTTCCTGCACCAATGTCATCGAGACAAATCCGTTTACACATGTTGTCCTTTGCAAATAGAGCGACCTGATGTCTGAGGGGGAGGGTCCTGCATCGTGCTGTTGCAGGACGCTGTTGTTCCTCTGAGTCACTTAGAACACAAGAAAGGATTACATACTGTGTTGAACATGCAAACGCTGTCATAAACACACATTGTACATATTAAATCTGTCTTTTTCTCTCTTCCCCCCCCACTCACACTGACAAGGTCCTGCCTCACGATGAGTCTTAACATATTTAAAGCTGAGGTCAGCAGCCTCTCTCGTCTGGAGCAGGAAGTGAGTGATCAGCAGAAGCCCAGCAGATTAAACTGAATTACCCAACTGAGGGTGAGCACTGTGAGACCCCTATTTAATTATTTCATTAGTGTCTGTTTTTTTCTCTCCGTTCACAGAAATCAACTCCTTGACCTGACTGGTTTTATTTAAAGAACCAATCAAGTTACCACTCGGTGGGCCAGCCTTAAAGGGATAGTTCGGGATTTTGGACATTAAGTTGTGTGAAATACCTGCCAGTGTAGTTGATGCAAAGCTATTAGTTTACCTGCCGAGCTCTGGTGTCGGAGTTCTGACCAGTTCTGATAAGGTCAGATCATAGATCCAGTAGTAATATTGTAATTGTATTAACTGGATTTTCATTCATTCATTCACTATCCTTAACCGCTTATCTGCCGATCCCAGCTGACATTGTGTGAGAGGTGTACCCCTGGATAGGTCGCCAGACTATCACAGGGCCGACACATAGAGACAGACATTCACGCTCTCATACACACCTATCGGCAATCTAGAGTCACCACTTAAACCTAAGCTGCATGTTTTTGGACTGTGGGAGAACTGGAGAACCTGGAGAGGAACCACACTGACACGGGGAGAACATGCAAACACGAAGAAGAGTTGAACTGGCGAGCCTGAACTGGATTTGTATTTTCAAAATAGTGCCAAGTGAAGTTAGTTTCTGATATGCACAAGCATGTTACGACCCCAGTCCAGGGGTGCCTAGGACATAACTTGAATGCCCCCATCTTCCCCAAATCCCAAGTAGCCACCAAAAAAGACTGGTTTGTTTAAGGTAAAGAAAGTATACATTTTTTGCAGTAATAAATATTTTAATTCATATATGTTCTAAATGCTTCGGGGTGAACTAAGGCCAAAATAACAAACAAAGAATCTGTGTAGAAAATAATAACTTTAGCTAACCAAAACAAAATGACAGAGTGTCACCTCCCTAACTAACTAAACAGGAGAAAAAAACTGAGTAACAAAACCAGGCAGTCCACCCTTAGTAATTACAAGAACAAAAGTAAACATCAATCTGAAACAAGTTTTACAAAGTTGAAGTGTGGCCGGTTGGGAGAGGAGGAGGAGGAGGAAGTGCCTGCTGCCCTCTGTCTGCTGACAGCAGCCATCTTGGCTCTTTATATATCAGGTGGTTCCCAGCTGCAGCCAATCCTGGCCAGGGCGTTGGACCTTCCCACCAATCCTCCCGCGGCTATGGCACACCCATATATATCAAAGTGCATATGCATATAAAAGTTACACAAAAACACAGGGCACACACACACACACACACACACACACACACACACACATAGCAATCTGAAAAAAATGACAGCAGTCATAACAAGCTTTATTGTTCTGTGGTGGAATAGGTGACCTTTAGTGTACACAAAGTTTTGTCAAGTAAAACCTTGTAGTTTTGTGACACTGCTAGCTTGCCAGAACTATGTATTTTACAAATGGAACCGGCTAAAACTTGGAGCTCAGCAAGTAAGCTAATAGCTTGGCATCCACTACACTACTAGGAGGGATTTCATCCAACTTTATGTCCAAAATCCTGAAACATCTCTTTAAGACACTTTACGTCCTGGTGCACTAGGGTACCAACTACCTTTTCCTCAGGAAGATGTTACATAAATGCCAACTCACCTGATGAGACAGTTGTATACTGGGAAACATGTGTTTGAGAAAATAAATTATATAATTTCATCATTTTTAATTACTAATGTGCATTTTAGTGACCAGTGTGAAAGGAAAAAGCCAGTGTTAATTTCTAGAATCCATCTATGTCCAATATCCTTGACCATTGTCAGTGTTCTGACATCATGTTTTTAATCTGCAGAGTCTCTCATCACCCTCCTTCTCTGCAACCCTCCTCCCTTTCCTGCTGTCTCCACCTACACAGAAGCAAATTCACTGTCTCCCTTTTTATGTCTCCATCCTCCTCCATCATTTTTTTTTAGACGTTTTAATGCTGTGCCCTCTGTGAATCGTCTATTCACTACCCGTTCTCCAGGAAATTACCTCAATGCGTATTTTCCGATGCACCAGACAAAGTGTGAAGAAAACCGAATAACTTTAATGACATTTGTCGTCATCGTCTGTCTGACTCACAGTTGTGCAGTCACGTATACAAATCCCTGAAACGAATACAAACACAAGCCAGTGGGGCCTTATGGGTCACGTTTTCAATCGAAGGCCCAGTCATGACTGAGATTTATAGCTTAAAACAGTCTGCTGCATTCAACACTTGGCAGATGCTGAGTCATGTGTTTGTCATTTAATCACATTTGTACACTTATTGTAGTCAATAAATTGCTTGGTGTTACTGACTACAGCCAGCATGAAGGTAAATAATACATTTTGAGTATGAAAAGAAACTCATTGAGTTGACATCACCGCGAGGGAGAAATAAACAGTTCAGGTTGTTTTCGTTCGACTTGGATGACTCACCTGAATCCTACTGATATGAGTCAGCAGTTGTTTTACAATACCTGTGTGTGTGTATGTTTCCGTGTGTGAGATCAACTTTGAGATTTGAAATAGAAAAGAAGAAGCCATTTGAATGTAGTAATAGTCAATAATTCACATGTTATTTTTTCTACGCAATTATTGACATATTTAAAGGTTGTAAAAAAATCTTACATCTCATGTTAGAAGGAGATTTCCTTAGGTAGTACTACGAATACAAACTAAAGTAGATGCCTGCTTGATGCTTGATGGCAATGTCAGCCGGTCAGTCCATCACTCTGGTCCAGACTCCCGGCTGAAATATTTCAGAAGCTATTAGATGGAATGCCATGAAATTTTGTTGGTCGCCATGATGAAAGCTAATGACTTTGGTTGTCTCTTAGCATTTCATCCAGCACACCAGAAGGTCACATTTTATTACTCATAAATCTATGAGATGGATTGGCACAAAGTTTGGTAGAAACATTCATCATTCCAACACCGTTAAACCTCCAGTTCTACCATGAGGTTGACATTTGTGGGTTTTTAGGGAGTCTTGACACCTATTAGACGGATTGCCATGAAATTTGGTTCAGACATTCATCTTTCCCTCAGGATGACTTTGGTTGCCCGCTATTTTTTCATCTATTGCCACCCCTTTGGACTGTCCAGATACCTAGAGAACGAATGGCACTCCCATCAGCCACAGTTGTACTTTGTGTTTAATGCTAGTGTAGCGGCTTTGTACTCTCTCTCTCGTGCGTTGTGTAATTTTATGGCGAGACGAAGAGATCCAATTGGCATCCAGCCTTTTATTCTGGTACAGGAATCGCAGTCAATCAGTTGCTCTCTCACACAAACATAACATCTGAAAAATATAAAATCAAAAGACAGTGCAGGTTAGCTAACTCGTAGCAATAGCCATTTTGTAAATAAAAATAAAAGAAAAACACTGTCAACTTTCTACAAAAAAAAAAGACCATAAGGGAGCTATATAACAAACAAACACAACTTAAACCACCCATCTGCAGTGAAATTAAAGTAATTAATATAAAAAAAGACGGAGCTCATAGCCCGTGAACCTACCATGGAGCCACAGGGTCCGACTGTTGCTGTCCCCCGGGGTGCACGACTCTAAACCACAGGGGTGCTGCTTTCACTTACCATGGTTACTGAGAGATGCGTTTTTTATATATGGCAAGTGGAATCAATTTCATGAACTCATTAACTACGTTACACTAGTTAGTAAATGTTTGCATGCTAACACACTAAGGTGGTAAACAGGGTGAATATTATACCTGCTAAACATCAGAATGTTAGCATGAAAACATTAGCATTTAGCTCAAAGGTACACTGAACTTTCATTTAGCCTCACATAGCTGCTACCATGACTGTAGACTCTTATGGTGTGTACATGCCAACATAAAAAAGCGACATTGTGTTACTAGTAGGCCTATGAGTTTGACTGCAGTATCATTTGTGTTTATTTGTGACTTTTTGTGTGATTTAAGTGCAATGTATGGGTCAAAAGCATGCCAACTTAACTACATCATGATGCAGAGTATATAAAACGTCTGAATTCATGCTTTGCAAGCTCTGTCTACAAGACAACAAGCAAACAGCTTTTAAAATGCTTGTTTTCTGAATGGAGTTTGGATCAATCGTTGATGCTAAGCAGAAGATAGCTAAATGTTAGAAAGCTTTGAGGCACAGGGTCTGGCAAATTTCTCGCTTGAGTTTAGTCGCAAGAATACACAAATCATTGTCTTTTCACACATTAATATTGACTTGGTACAGCCCTGATATCAAAAAAAGTTGGGATGCTGTGTAAAACGTAAATGATAACAGAATACATCAAAGTCTAGAGAGTGAGTGTATCTGTTTACAAGAAACAAATTCCCAGTTTGAGCAATAAGTATCTTGTCTTTTTGTTATAGATCTTGTTATTCTACGGTAACAATGGAGTTGCATTCTGTTTTTAAAAGGTTTTTCAGTTTCCCAACTTTTTTTAAATCAGGGTTGTAATCGCTTTGTGTTTGTTTTGAACACATCATTTGTCTTATTTTCCCTTAAATTAAGTTTAACTCTGTAATGATGACATTTAAATAAGTTTTAGGTTCTCTAAAACCTTTAATACAACCCTGATTACAAAAAAGTAGGGACGTTGTCTGAAACATAATTAAAATAGAATGTGATTTGATGTGATTGAAAACTGTACAAAGACAATATATTTACCTTCTCAAAACCAGTGTTAGCCCTAAATCTACCCAAGCAGTAGGGTTTTAACAGGTTAATGTTCAAACCGATCACTTTTGTGTTTGTGACTATATACTCTGATCTCTGAATTTAATAAATTCAGTTTTTATTTGTGTTTTACAGAACAGCCCAGCCACTTTGGAATCTGGGTTGTAAATGTCAGTAGACTATTTTATAATTGTTAAAAAATTAACTCTCCAAAAGACCCCTAAGGTGAGAGAACTGCATGTGATATCAAATTTTCATAGGTGTCCTTGAATAAATCTGGCTGCAGGAATTAAAGAATGGGCTTGATTGGTTACTTGTAATGCATGAGAGGGATGCTGTATCTGGACAGTGTTCAAAACTACTAGTCAGTGAGGCATAGCCATTTCCAATTAAGATGTTAAACAACAATCTTGGGGTGGTTGGTACTCCGTCTTATGATAGAAATATCCCTATCGGACAGCTTTCACTTCAGAGGGAGTGTCTTTATTAAGGGAACAAATCTTTTTCTTGCCTTTTCTTTTTTGGCTGCCATGAACTCTTTTGTGCTTGCTTGCTCATAAATCAACGGAACACAGTTTTTACTTTGTTTCCTTTGAGTCGTGACAGGAGCTGCTCTATTATAAAGCATAAAAATAGAGGGAGGTAACATTATGTAGGGAGACTGCATAAAATGTTATTTATGTGGTGCTGTAGGACATTAACTGGTCTTTTTTTCTTGCAAAACTCCATTGGAACAGCTGTATATTACTAGTATACACTATTTCTGTCTGATTTATGTGCAAGTGCATGTCTTAAAGATCTAATGACTGCATTAAGGAAAAATTATACAGTCTGTGCTACTAAAATACCACTTAATGTGAAAGGGCAGTGTGTTGTTTGTGCATGTTTGAGGTAAAACACACCATGGTACATGAGTGTTTGTGTGTATGAGGAAGAGAGAGCGGGGGAGTGTGTGTATGTGTACTATAGGTCCCAGTTATTTAAAGCCATTCCAGTATTTGTATTAGACTTGTCAACGAGCTGCTGGAGAGGCAGACTGAGGCGCAGAGAGGAAAGTGGAGTCATGCTGCAGAGGTTGAGCTGCAGAATCATGATACAGCTGAATGAAGGAGAGAGAGAGAGAGAGAGGAGGGAGGGGGGTGGCAAGGGAAAGACAGACAGAGATGGGGAGGGAGGGAGAGAGAGAGAGAGGGAGCAGGGGAGTGAGAATAGAGGCGTTGGGTTCAGAAAGGTGGGTGTGTGTGTGTGCGTTTTGGGGATGCTAAGTATCCGTTCCAAACTCATTACGTAACTGTATCTGTTGCTGCAGCATGAATAGAACATTGTTGCAGTGAAGGGGATGGTCTCTGTCTATACTGTTGAACTGTTGCACTCAATGAGTCCTCTTATCTGAACGACAACATTTGTCACAACCTCCTAAACGACTCATTACACTTTTTTTGGCATTTTATTGGACAAATGACAGTGCAGGGGGAGATTGGAACCAGAGAGGCATGACATGCAAGAAAAGCCCCACGGCTGGATCCACGATGATGCTGTTCTATAGTTTGTGCTGTAGCTATTTCAGCTCTGCAGGACTGTTTTCTGATCAGTAACCACCATGTTTAATGCATGGTTAAATTTAGGCAAGTAAAACAAAAAGGTAGGTCATGGTCATGGTTAAAAGAAGTCAGTACTGGCAGTTAGGGATGGGAATAATTAATCGATGATCGATTAATGGCCGTTAAGAATTTGGTCGATCATGTGGAATTTTTAATCGATCTGTGTATTTTTTAATTTAAATTATATCTATGACTACGTATCAGTACTCACTTAACTGAAACACGGCCGAGCGTTTAAAAGCCAACGAGCTGAGAATTAAGTTGCATAAAGCTACAGTTTGCCAACTGAAAGTTGCAATAACAAAACACAGAGAAATACAAGAGTATTAATTTAAGCAAAACTAGTTTACTGTATCAAACCTTACTAGCATGAATTACTGGGTTTAATTTGATCCAAAACTTATTTAAACACAAACACATTTAAATATGCAGGATTACTGGGAAAACTAACCTCATGCCTCTTTGGGGGCTAAAACATAAAACATTGAACTCCTTGACATTATATTTACAGTATAATCTCACTTGAGTTAGTTTGACGATCGACAGGAAGTCTCTTTTTGTCCTTTCAAAATAAAAACGTCCCTTATCAAAACAGGCTTTTGTATAGTACTTTATATATATATTTTATTTTGCCCATGTACGCATGTTTTTACACATACTGGAGTGTGTGTAAAAATAGCGATTAATTGATCGTTAACGTTATAATCGAGTTGGCAGATTGCTTCCACATGCCCATCCCTACTTGCTGTAACTGGACAGCTGAACCATCCATTAAACATACCTTTTGCATGCATTGCCTGCAACCTGACAAAAACACTCAATGGAGGGCAGTACAAATGGTCATGGTGATTTGCATGTGAGAAAATACAAGACTTAGCTGAAAATTGGGCTAACTGTGTTTGTAAAGCAAAAGATTTTTTTTTAATATTTAGGTAAATTGTAACTGTTCACTAGCATTATAATGACTATAATATAGCGGGTTCATTAGAGCTGCATCAACATCATGATTTTTTGGCAACTGGCTTTCATCACAAAGTCGAAAAGGCGAACGTTAGCATTGCAACGTTAGCAAATAAGGGTTTACTTGCACATTGAGCAGCATTGGAGCCACACTAGCATTCATTTGAGTTTGTGACCACCTTTTGTATCCAGTACTCACTCTACTATTGGTCTTCCTAAACCAAAATATATCTGGGTGTTTATCTGCTAAATGCGTCACTATTGTTCACCAGTTAGTTGCTGACTTTTTCCATTAGCCATTTAGCGCTTGGCAGGAATAGCACAGTGGGTTTTCAGAGCTTTTTTACTGAAAACTGTAAGAACAGTGCTGTGTCTGATCTTAATGAGAGAAGTGAAAGTTAACCAAAATAGTTCAGTTGTAGGCCATCAAACCAAAAACAATGAACACAAAGACACTAAGACGCTACATAGAACAGAGACAATCTGTAGAATTTTGTGGTAATTCTTTGTGTTGAGTGACCCCTTCACATTACACCTTGTCATTTAATCTGTTGTTAATATAACAATATTGATTAATAATCAACTACATTCAACCACCTTTTTATTTTATTTTTCATTTTTACAAATCTTGAATTTGTTTGTACAAAACAAGGACTAAAGAAATCTTTGCTCCATATATGTGTATGCACTTATTACATGCAGTTTTGGTTAAAATAAAATGTAGTTCTAGTTTAGTACTCTAGTTTTACATTGAGTATTTCCTTTGTGTACTGTAAATGTTGGAGAGACCCTGCACGTTGTCAGTGCCACTCGCTTCTATACCCATCAAGAGAATTTCATTGACATTTTTCGGACTATGGGATTAAAGCTGTGATTAAATTGTGATTCACAGAATGGCTGGAGGTGATAGAGGCTACATTTATTTACAGATGGTAATAGGTTCAGGAAGACGGCACCATTGTGGGCTGCCTGTAGCCAATCCTGCTAAGTACCTCTTAGTATTCTGAGACAGTATGTAATCCCTCAAGTCCGTGTGATTGCCTCCAGAAAGATGTGTGTATGTGTTTGTGCTTGTGTGTCACCTCTACCATTGCATGTGAGACATATTCTCCTAGAGTATTACAATTCCCCATACAGTACATTGTGAACTTGTGGACTGACACCAGCATAAATAATAATAGCACCATACTTTTCCCTGACTTTTAGCATTTTCAAAACAATTATTTTAAAACTGGATGTGGTTAGACATGTAGTGTTGTGTCTGCAGCCATCTGTTTATGAATGCAGAGTACCTTTTTTTGGGAAGACTCATAGATAGATAAAAGTAATGGATGTAACCACTGTGACCTCACCCATTAGTCTGCTAACTCCCGTTTTGAAGACTTGAATTTGGCATTGTGACATCGTGGTCTTGTATTTCTGGAACCAGAAGTATATTTAGATAAGAGGGTGGAGCTAACCCTAACGCTAGCTGCTAGCTTGGTTAGCATGGTGCATATAAACAGCTAAAAACAAAGTTTGCTTACAGGAAAACTGAACTACCAACTCCATAGAGGGTATATAAATACAACTAAACACTCAACAAAACATTTTAGACCATGTTAGCATATACAGTCTATGGTTAATTGTGATCATGCTAATGGTAATGCTAATTTTTAATACTAGTGATAGTAAAAAAAAAAACAGGCTAAAATCCATGAAAACCAAAGGGTATTTAATACTAAAAACTAAAACTAAAAACGTGACGATACATTTTAGACCATATAAATATGTATATGAATATAAATACATAATACATACATAAATACATAATTGATCAAATCAAATAACATGGGGGCCTCTGGGAATTGACTCACTTTTGGAGCCAGCCTCTAGTGGCCTTCTGAGGAACCGTACGTCTTGGCACTTCCATTTTGGCTTCATTTTTCAGATCCTTTTTCAGCTTACCACTTTGTCAGACTTGAGAGTAAGGGCATTTTGCCCACTTTTTAACCCCTTTAAAAGGCTGCTTAAGAGTTGAGGCTTGGCTTTCGTGTTAAGGTTAATGGTTAAGGTTGAGGAAAGAGAATTCCTTATTACACTGAATGTCTTTTCAAGTATGCATGCACAAAGATGTGTGGGTGAGTTTCTTGCTGAGTTTTTTATATGCCAGTGACTGACAGCATTTCCCAAGGTGACTGTGCTACAAAGCAAGAGATGAAGGTTAAAGTAGAGAACTTTCTCTCAGTCTCTCTTCCTTTGTCTCCCTTATTTTATCTATCTTGTACCCTTCTCTTCTCTCCTCCCTTTTCATTTTTATCACTTTATTTTCCTTTATTTGCATATATATTAATACAATCCAACCCATTTGTAGAAACTGTATTTGTATAATGATAGCAGATCAGAAAATTAAAAACTTTGGGTATTAAATGTTTTGAGAAAATGAATTAACCATGCTGCTTCTAAAGGATGCTCATCAAATAAAATATTTTATTTTCCGGCATTTATTTTTCATACCTGCAGCCCTGCTGAGCAACATCCTTGAAACTGTATGTGACGCTTCATTATAGATAAATATATTTTTACTTGTTAATGCAGCTACTCAGTGTACTTCACTGTCAGTCTAAGAAAAACTATCATGAGTTGCAGAGTGGACGCATTAATGGAAAGGAGGGATGTTGGATGGATGGACGACGGCGGGATGGAGGGAGGGTGCTCCCCTAATGGAGATGACTCATGGTTGTTGGAACCTTACATCAGCTTTGTGCCTCAGCTCTGCTCTTACACGAAAATCCTTGAAGTTACTGCTTCCCATTTTTTATTTAGGATTTAAAAAACTTCTGCTGTCGCCCACGCCTTCACCCAATCACACAAGCACTTCTCTTTCCATTGTGCGATTCCATGGTGTGATTTGTACAATTAAACGGCTTATATAAACTGCAGTGTTTATTATAATTATACCGCTCTGCAGCTTTATTGTTTGCAACATTTCCCTTCAGGGACAACAAAGTCTAAATATGATTACAAACACTGTAGTCTTTTACAACTTGAGCTTCTTATTGCACCAACACCAAAACTTATAATAAGTGCAAATTTGAAGCAGGGTGGATTAGTATCACTTGATACGTGGAAGATAATGGGAAGATGTTTGTTTGTACTAATCTCACCTCAAATGATTGTTGTCATTTTTTTCACAAAGTAAGATTTTAAGATGATGTACTTCAATGTCTTGTTAATGACTTGCTAGACACAGAACATTCAATATGCACTATGGCCATTAAATATTTGGTAGATCTCCTTATATGATGCAGCATAAAACTCTATGATAAAACCCTAACCACGTGTTAATTGTAGTTATACATCATATAGGTTAATGGGCACATAACATCAGGGATTTCTTTCAAAGGTAACCCATGCAGAAATGTCTGCATTCACACAAAGTCATATTGATGTCACTTCCAGAGAAATTCAAAGCATGACTGTTGTTTTTTCCCCCTCTATAATCCATCAACCTCCCTTTTCATACTACAAACTGTGCTGCAGGCAGTCAGGCTGAACACAGTGAGAGTAGTAATCACGGTTGAGTAAGCTGTCTCTTTGGTTTGGGTCATGAAGCTAAAAGTCACGCAACCCCTTGCTGGTGAAATGCAATGACTGAGCTCTACTCTGCATATTTCATGAGACTGAAACAAGCTGCGGAAGAAATCTGCAGCTCACTGGAAAAATTAGTGTGCAGAGCAAAAGTGCACTTTCACAGACCTCCATCCTGTTTATGAGACAACTGGAACTACCTAGGGAAAAAAAGTTTGAATAGAATCCAAAAAATATCGAACTTTGCTATAGCAGACCTTCTTCATACAAAAAAGACAGCCGCATAGGTGGTGCAAGCAGCTTATTACGTTCTTATTTAAGTTTATTGTAAGGCAAGACCCCTAGTGGCATTGAAAGTCTCGCTCAGTCTCACTCCCAACTCGTCTCATCTGTGCAATGGGTTGTGGATAGGGCTGGGCAAAATATGGACCAAAAGTCATATCCCAATATATTTAGGCTGGATATCGATATATGATATATATCCCGATTATTTTATCGCAAAGTCAGAGCAAATGTTCAGTCAAAGTCAAATATGACATGTCATAAGTAGTTTTATTGAAACAGTTTATTTAGGTGAACATAAATACTGTATAACAACAGGAGTACCTTTTTTTTTTTAATTCAAAGCTCCATAAAGTGCACATTTAAATTAAAAAATATCTTAAGTAAAAGCCGCAGTTTGCTTGGAGCAAGGATCACAGTGCAAATTTGAACTAAATCGATAAATGCGATATGGTCTAATTCCATATCACATTTATAAATATATCGATAGATCTTTTATATTGATACATTGCCCAGCCCTAATGGTGGATCGGTCAAACAAACCCCGACTTTGACCCAGCAGGCCGTGGATTGTGTCCATCTTTTCTGTGGACTTGGAAGTTTATTTTGAAAAGCAACTATGCATGTAACTATCAGAAAGTGACCCCTCATCCCTGACTTGTCCAAAACTGCAGGAAAGGGGTGCCCTGTGTGTCGGTATCACATGCCAAAGACCTTGAAAAGCTTCAGAATCTAACAAGTTGGGAAGTCAGGTGAAGTAGTATAAAGAGCAACAAAGTCCACAGCCCAACCAGCAGATTGCTATTACATACATTTCTTTTTATTTCTAGTTTGTATTCCACATACCCTTATACTCTTTCTTACTTTTGCAATTACACTGATACATCCTACTTTATAATGTCAGAACATTTTGCCTTGAAATTTGACTGTCTCGCTATGCTGCACAGAGGATTATGGGTCAGAATCACCAGAAAAGCATGCTTGGTGGCAAAAACTGCAACTGGATACAGTAGGACAACATGGTATTTTTGGCATTTGAATTAAAAAAACCTATATATACTACATTGGGACGTACTATATCTGGCATATTTAGTAGTATAGTAGTTTAGATGTTGAAACACACCCTAAATGGTTTGGTAAACAAGCTTTTCTGTAATTGAGTTATGAGAGCATGTTGGCAGTAGCTATGATAGAAAGTACTGTACCAAATAAGTCAAATTCAGAAATCAGTCCTGGACCATTTTTATTCTGCAGCATGCATTCGAGTTGTTCAATCCACTTCTTCATCTATTTATTTATTTATTTACTTCCCACCATTCATTTATTGACTTTTTCTCATTTTGGGCTCATAGCAATGCAACGAGTAGCTTGAAATGAACTGGGATGTTTGGTATCTAGAGATATTTTAAGAAGTAAAAACTGTCAGCACTCAGAAAGCAGATTGCTTGCAAATAATTTAGAGGGTTTGCAGATTTCTGCTCGGTTAATTCCACTAAAACCACTTCAGAAACAGCATTCCAAGAAGTTCTTACAAGCACCAAAATGACGCAATTTTGCCCTAAACTCTTTGAGAAAGCATTGGGGTGCAGTGTCAGTGCCACAAAGAGTTGGATGACCCTAACAGAGACACATCACAGTTTTTTTAAGAGCATGAGGAAGAGCGAAGCGAGCACTGTTAAAACACCAAAGACTGACAGAGATGAAATATCACAGGCTTCCCCCCTCGGGTTGTCTGACTCACTCTGATGTCTCAGAAGTGCCAAAATTCTTCTTCTTTAGCCATGAGAGACCTGCAGCTTCATCAGCATATTTCATTTCCTCAGAAGAGGGAGAAGGGGGAAGAGGGGGTGAGGTGTTTTGCATTTTGGGTGTGGCAATTGTTCCCCTGTGCAGGATGAGCATGAAGTTTCTTCGCTGCAGAGTCCCAAAACTGCTTCTTCTTTGTTGCAGCTTTGCTATTTTTGTCCCTCCAACATGTTGTTGTTTTCTCAGAATTAGCTCTTCAAAGTCAAAGAGGACTTTAAGCTAGAATAAAATAATAAAGAGATAAAAAATGTAGAAATCTGAAAATCCATGAGTCATAACTGAATATATTTGAGCCTCCAGGAAAAAAGGAAAAAAACAGCTAAAAACAGGAAACAAGGAATGCAAGTCAATATAAAGTACAGCTTATCTGTGTTAATACCTGCTTGCATTACTGTATGTGCTTGTGCATCTACAGTACAGTGTGCAGGTTCGTGCTCTCAGAATTAGCTGCCTGTATACCTTTGTGGATTTAATGTTTTCAGTAATATTCTAACCCGAGGCCACAGTGAGCCTGGGTTTAGCCCGGCAGGTCTCATCAATATTTCAGAAGCGCAGTCAGTGGTGAGCAGGTCTGACGCATTCGGTGCTGTAAACCCTGAATTGTAATCGACTGCATCAACAACAGTTTGCACAGAAAATATAAAAGTGAATCTTTTTAGTCTTGTGCTGTATTTATAAATAATGTTTCCCTCGCAGCAGGCTTGTCTGACAAATATAACTTTAGCTTTATCACAGGCGAGGTTTATTTATGAAATAACAGCCGAGATATACAAGTGATACAGTTTGCTTCGCCTTGTTTCACAGTCGTATCAGATGCAATGTATCACATTTCCAGTGTTTGGTATCACTGCTGAGTGATGTCCATATTGTTTCTGTCCTGCTTTACACGGCTGGAAACCAGAGGGAGGAACAAGTCATTGTTTTGCAAGTCACAAGTCATAGATATTCCTTTATTTGTCTCACAATGGGCAAATTGTTAGTCTTACAGCAGCAAAAATAGAAAGAAGCATCAATAAAATAGCAATGAATAGTTAACAATGTGTGCTTGTGTGCTCTTCATCAAATGTAATACCAGAGTTATAACATTATTTTGTAGATTTAACACTAAATCCAAACTAGAACAGCAGCTTTAGCCCAATTCATTTGCAACACTTTCTATTAAGTCACATCTTTCCCCTCTACTGTACATGCAGTATATCAATAACATAAACAATCTGTATCTGTGTGTAGTTGTGTGATTGTGATAGGATTTCTGCAACATTGTATTCTTGTTTCCCCACTGCCTGACATATTGGAAACTTTGAGATCTTTAGTGCATTAGCACATAAAAGTTGTGAGTTTTATTAGTTCAAAACAAATACGCGGCCATCCATATTTCAATTTGATTGAGAAGCAATAAAATCTGTGAATAGAAAATGCAGGTTGTCTGGTCAGGTAATGTAGATTTAGCTAAATAGTTTTACTTACCTTAGTAATTTACTGGATATACACAGTCGCCCATAAAGTTGGAATAATTTTGTTTTCAGACACAATCCTCTGTTAAGTGTGGTCTGGAAGAGATTGATTAGTATAGTTTTGAGAAGATATACACTTTATCTGTCAATTATAAATAACATTGTCACAATCATTTCATGGAAAGAGGTAAAAAGTTGAAAGTCAAGACTGACAAATCCCAAATCAGGTCCTAAATGCTGACTTATGAGTCCTAAACAAGTTATGTAAGATATAACAAGATAAGATTAGATTGGATTCGATAAGATAAGACAATATTAGATCAAATGAAATAAGATTAGATAAGATATTCCTTTATTTGTCTCACAATGGGCAAATTGTTAGTGTTACAGCAGCAAAAATAGAAGGAAGCATCAATAAAATAGCAATGAATGGTTAACAATGTGTGCTTGTGTGCTCTTCATCAAATGTAATTCCAGAGTTATAACATTAAATTTACAAAAATCATGAAAACATTTTCAATGTTTTACATATTCATTAAAACAAGGTTGTTATTTAACAAATGCAACTTATTTAAAAAAAAAAAAAAAATAGTGCTGACTTTGCACTTCCATAGCGTGTAGGATGGCTTTTGGGATTGATATCAAATCATTTCAGGTCACACTAATAATTGTCATGTTTTTATTAAGGTTTTAATAATGGGCTGAAAATATTAATGCTACAAATAGCTGTTATTGATATTATATCAATATTGTGATATGATGACCACAAAATCTACTGCATTGCCCGGTATTAGACAATAGTATTGGAAAAACTTTTTAGTGTAAATTTGTAAAAGTACATGAATTATTAATTAAATTAAACTTAACCACACTTCTAGGGCGCCGGGGCTGGCAAAAATAACACATTTTTGCATAAATGATTTATCAAAAAAAATATTAATGCCGCTACTTAGTCTAAACTAAGTACCTAGTGGATAAACACAATTTAGTGTACCCAATTAACTGACATTTATGTGTTTAAATAAATTGTTCCTTGGGAAAGAAAATAGTTTCAGAGAGCCGAGACCATAAAAGTGTGGAAATTAAACTGATCAATCACTGACAACAGAGACAAGGTGAACATTTAAACTAACAGATGGTTGAGTGGTTTATATAACAGGTAGATGACTCAGAAACATCTGACGTCATGTAACCAACAACTGAATTTCTAAACAGATCAGTAAAAAAAAAAAAAAAACTCTAGAAGACACTTGTCTTCCTTTGACATTGTATTTCTCTGTTTGTCGCCTTTTTATCCGTCTCACTTGCAGCCCCCTTGTGTTTCTGTCTCTTTCTCGTTTCTTTGAAAAGCAAACACAGCTCTCCTGATAGCAAAAGCAGCACCGTTATCAATTACTCCCCGTCTATTGCACCAAATAGCTTCCATGCAAGCACAGCACATTTTCCTGGCCTAGACAGAGGAAGAGAGAGGGAGAAGGAAAGAAAAGAAAGAAAAAAGGAGAAATGGATAAAGAAAGACTGAGATGCTGAAAGAGGAAACATCAGAAATAGAGACAGATGGATGGAGCAGGGCAGCAGAGGAAAGGAGAGAAAGAAAGACAGGCCAGTGACTATGAGAGGATAGAAAAGTGCTTACGGCAATAAACATTATATTGGCGTTCTTAAGGTGGGTTGGCTGATAACGGAGCTGCTTGCACATTATGGCTTTATATATTACAACATGACAGCTGGACTGGAGGGACCTGCGCTGTGAGTGCATTCAGGATGTGTCCTCATTTGACCCAGCAATATGCATGTATAAGCATGCAATGTGTATAATAAGAGCAGGAATATAGGATACACTGGTGCTGATCATTAGGAGTGAGTTGTTGTTTATTGAACACACAAATAAAGCGGGTATAGCTGAAAACGATGACTCAGCACTACTTAAATTCAAGTCTAACTACTATTGAAATGTCCACACCAAAGTCTTAAATGAGTTTTTTCTAAGTTTTTCAACATTTTAAAGCATTGAGTAATGATATTGACATAGACCCTAAACTAAATTACCCATAAATGTAACTGACGTATGCAGAGAGACAGAGACATGACTTCAGTGACCCCACAAGGGAAAGAAAAAATAATGCTGCACACAGCAGTTTAAGCAAGGAAGTGACAAAATCCTGCAAATATGGATCTGGTGATTACTTACATTTTTTAAAGCACTAATAGTTCATTCAAGATTCATTCCCCAGTCAGATTTTGTTGACGTTACACTAAATCCAAACTAGAACAGCAGCTTTAGCCCAATTCATTTGCAACACTTTCTATTAAGTCACTTCTTTCCCCTCTACTGTACATGCAGTATATCAATAACATAAACAATCTGTATCTGTGTGTAGTTGCGTGATTATGATATGATTTCTGCAACACTGTATTCTTGTTTCCCCACTGCCTGACATATTGGAAACTTTGAGATTTTTAGTGCATTTGCACATAAAAGTTGTGAGTTTTAACTGATCAAAGCAAATACACCGTTGTCCATAGTTTAATCTGGTTGGGAAGCAATAAAATCTGTGAATAGAAAATGCAGGTTGTCTGGTCAGGTAATGTAGATATAGCTAAATAGTTTTACTTACCTTAGTAATTTACTGGATATACACGGTCGCCCCATAGAGTTGGAATAATTTAGTTTTCAGACACAATCGTCTGTTAACTGTGGTCTGGAAGAGATTGATTAGTATAGTTTTGAGAATATATACACTTTATCTGTCAATAATATATCACTGTCACAATCATTTCATGGAAAGAGGTAAAAAATATTTTATTCCAACTTTATGCATGACCGTATATAACGGAAATCAACAGAAATCGTCATAGCAGACATAACTAATGGTGGAGGAAATACTATAGATACTTTACATATAATTAAAAGTATAAATGTCACAATGTTAAAGTACTCTGTTACAGGGAAAACTCCGACATTTATATATCATATTAAATTTCAACCCAACCAAGTGTTATCGGAGGATATTACAAGACTTTTACTTTTATTGAATTTCCCCATTGTGGGATTATTAAAGGATAAATCTTAAATCTTGTGACTTTTTTCAAAATGTTTCATTTTTATGTTGCAAATCAAGGTCAGTTGAGTTATTATTATTATTATTATTATTATTATTATACTGATTGGTCATATGCCATGGTGTCAGTATCTGTGACGTAGCCTGATCTTCACTGGTTAGCTGGGAGAAATCCATGCGGTTCTACGACCTCACAGAGAGACATCAGGACCCCAATTTGGATGTCCACTAAATTTACCAAATATGGCTCTTTGCCCGATAAAGGCTTAAACAGTGTAGATACTTGAAAAGTGGATATAACATTAGAACAAGAGTACATCCAGTCTCCCTGTTACTCTGTTACCGAAATAATGGTTGTCCCTCCAGTTTGGGGACTTTTTTTTCCCCTTTCTGCTGGAGGTCCACAGTTTTCTACTGTATTGACACATGTTTTTTCTGACCATGAATGCTCCAAAAGTTTCCTCCAAATAACTGTTCCTAAGACCAAAGAAACGTTTATTGATTTTCGGAGCAGGCCCCTTCCCACTGCCCCAATTGTGATTAAAGTTGAGCCAGTGGGAACAGTACAGCAGGTTATGTATTTAGACACTGTCCTAGATGACAAGCTGAAACTAGATTCACCTACAGAGGAAAATCAGCTGTTGTTTTGATGTGGATATGACACTATTGTATCTGCACTTTCCCTCTCTATGATTTGGTGGTGTGGCAGTCTAAAAATAGCAACAAACTGGTAACAAAAAGTTGTAAAGCTGTGCTGTAGGATTACTGGTGGAACCCTTAATGACCTTCTGCACCTGTATGAAGTGTGGATCATCTCAAAGGCACAGACTATTGTTTCAGACTCTCTGCATCATTTGCATACTGAGTTCCAGATGCTTCCATCAGGGCGGAGGTTCGCTCAACCCAGGGGTGCCACTAATAGATACACATTGTCTTCTGTTCCATCTGTTACTGTTTTTTCAAACAAACTATAACCCTTAAATCTTGAGCATTATCATCTGAATGTACTTAAATTCAAAATAATAATTTAAATTATTGTTATTATGTCTGTTTATTATTACTGATACTTGCATACAGTTGCATAGTTTTATCAATAATAGCATATTTTATTAGCTGATTTTATGGTTTGAACAGAAAATCCTCATCTGCAGTAACTTTAACTTTATATGCAGTAGCTTTTTTGTAAAAGTACAAAATTATCAGCATCAAAATGTACTTAAAGTATCAAAAATATAAGTAGTTGTTATGTAGAAGGACCCGACTCTGATTGCTTTATATATTCCAAATATATTATTGTATTATTATTGTTGATATTGATTATGTAAGCAGCATTTTTCAGCTAATTTAAACTACATAATATACTATTTTTTGGGTTATTTTGTAAATTCATCATGTTTTTCATGTCAATTCTTGACCTGAAATGTATATGGAAATACTAAAGTACCTCAAAATTAGTACAGTACTTGAGTAAATATACTTAGTTACATTCCACCACTGCAAATCCAGTATTTATATGTACTTAATTACTGTCCAACATTGAGCTAATAACCCAAAATCTAACTCTCCCATAGTGGCAGCCCTAACTTTACTGAAGTAATTCTGTCGAGACATTTGAGGATATTTAGTCTCTAAAAAGACAGCAACATATTCCCTGTTCCCTCTTGTAGTGACATTCAGTGTTTACTTGTGTCTAATACTGCTTACAACAGATCTAACAGACTTCCCCTGCACCTCTCGTTCGGTTTCCTTCCCTCCTCTGTCTTTTTTCTGCCTCCTTCTGTGGGCTGAGCCAACGCCCAGTTGCTGCAGTGCAGCTTCACTTCCCCGTTTCCAAAAAACTCTGCCCCCTCCCTCTCCCGTTCTGAACACCCTTGCCTCTCCCCGTCTCTCTGCCTCTTTGCCTCCGTCTCTCTGCAGTGAGGCAGCGACGGGGCAAAGGGACAGTGAAGAGAGTTTTCGGTGCCAGCTCAAATCCGTGCTGCCCTAAAAACAGAAAAAGAGTTTGGATGTAGTTTGTAGCAAAAGCTCAGTCAATAAAAATGTTGTACGAGACCTCCTGGCTCACCTTTTATATATTCATATAATGCAAGATGATAAAAGACAAGCAGTAAGTTTATTTTTTAAAAGAAACACTGCACCTAACTTTATATACCTCTGCTTCTCTCCACTCCATTCTTAAAGGAACCTAATGACCCCAAACTCCTGCAGATCATCTAAATGTGTGTAATTTAGTGAAAGTTCAGAGTGGTTTGGGGACTTTTTCTCTCAGACTTTAATGACTTTAATAACTTTAACGACACATTATTAAAGTGTGTGTATCCCAGAAGAAGTGATAATGTGGTTAAACAGTGTTGTGTCAGTCAGTGCCGGGCCAGTGGGAGTAATTGAAAAGCACAGAGACACAAGGCTTAGATTGCATCTTGTGAGAAAGATGAGGCCGTCACAGAGAGTGAGGAATAGTTTGGGACAGTGATAAAAAAAAGGAAGAGATATTCCTTCAAAGGACAGAAGGACTTAATCTAAGTCTCATAGAGAAGATCCCCCAGATTGCTACTACTATGTGCTTTGTACATGTGACTGATGGCAGAAAGACAATAGAGAGTTTTGGTCTATTTATGTTTGCTATATTTCTACGAGTAGAGTACTACTCTAACCCAGAACTCAGGTAGAATCTGTATTTTTTTTTCCCAGCCTCATCTCTTTTGCTACTGATTGAAGATTATAATAATTAGCTAAAAGTTCAAAATGCTGTTTCCAAGATCCAAAATGAACTGCCATCACTTTCTAGTTGTGTTTTCTCCACATTTAAATCACAAAACTTGTGAATAATTACATGTTTTCTAGTTTTTTGGAGTTTTTATGAGTCAATCTGTTTCTGTTTATTGTGTCCTAGAGGATTCACATTTACACAATGGTGGTAGATAATGTAACTAAGTCGATTTACTTAAGTACTGTACTTAAAATTGCATTCTACTTGAGAATTCCCATCTTTCTTCTTTGTACTTCTACTCCACTACATCTCAGAGAAATATTGTACTGCCAGACAGCTTTAGTTACTTTTTAGTTCATCTTTAGATGTGTTGATTTGAATGTTAGTGATACACTGAAGGATGAAGTGCTCCTTTATGTGTTGAGAAAATGCTCTTTGTTCTTAAGCTAAATAAACTCTCTCAAACCCCTCTTGGATCAGCTGGATAATACGTCATCATGAAGCAGAAGATGCATGTTTTGATCTGATCTTTCAGAAGTTAACTTTTTAGAGACATGGTTCTCACAGCACAGCAACACTACGGACATATAATGATATTGTAGAATGTGATGCATTGCTGTAGATTAAAGTACCCAACACAATAGTTAAAATTAGCGTAAACCATAAACATCCACTGCACAATCAGCACTTTAAACACTTAAGGTATATTTTTATTATTTATTATTATTTTGCTTATATAATGCTTACATTTGGTTTTGACTGCAGGATTATTTTCACAGTGTAGTTAGTGCTTTTGCTAAAGTGAAGGAAGTGAATACTTCTTCCAGCAATATATCTACATGCAGCAAAGCACATGGGTGATGCAATTCAGAGGCATGCCACAAGTTTCAACCTCTCCAACTGATCAGCAGGTGGTGGCAGTCAGTGGTCCTGTTACATAAACTGTAACTGGGTGGTGCTTTTGTAAGCAGATCACATAAACCACACTGAATATACATTGCTGCCCTATTTCTGCTGGAGTCAGGGGGCCACATTGCTTTTGTAACTTACTGCAATGGATACCAACCTTGGAGCAGAAACCCCTCCAAGGGTCTGAATATAAATCTAAAGTGTTACAACATATTTAAAAGGATAATTAAGAAAAATGACATACATTATTAGGGCTGGTATGGCCAATTTCCTAAATCGATTCGATTTCAATTCACAAGGTCCTGAATCGATTAATCGCGATTCGATTCGATACGATTCGATTCGATTCAATCTGCTCTTAAATACAAAATACAAATGTACTTTATTTTTTTCACCATAAAGAAAAGGACAGTTTAAATTTGGCAGTTTAAACTTGAGCTGTAAACACAACTGTCTGAAGTCTCAAAAGTGCAATTTTGAAATTAGAAAGGAATTGCAAGTGAAAGTGTACTTGAACTACAACATTCCATCACTGCAAATTGCATTAAGGCATTGTTTCTTAATGTGCAAAAATAATAACAATAATGGTAACAAAACTAAAAGAAAACCTAACCTGTCTTATAATTATGTAACACAAAATTATTTTTCCTCGTCGAGTTAAGTGGCTGCACATAAAAATCACAGCATATTGATAAGCCTCTAACCCTAACCCTAACCTGCACAACATACTCTCAACATGGTGGCTTTGTTGTTGGCTAGCAGCTAACAGTGCTAATGCCACTGAAAGAGAGTCCTAAAAACGGTAACAGTGGGGACATAGCTAACAGTGTGACCTGAGGGGCAAACAGAGGGTGGCTGTTACGTTTCTGCAACAACCGCGTTGGTTGGGAAGCTATATAAGCAGCGATAACTGCCGTATAAGAGCTGGCAAGTGGCAGCACACTCTGAAACACACTTTCACTAACATGCACATGTGGCTATCACACCAATTTGTTGTCGTTTGTTGTCAACAAAGAACAGAGAAGCTTGGATTAAAACACACAGCTGAGCATGATTCTCTGGTCAGGTCTCCATTGCTGCACTATATCTTTAAGACTGGTCCCCTCAAAAAACGACCATATAGGTCGTTTGTACAGGCAGAAGAATATAATCCATATTCATGTTTTAGACTGTCCTCTGCTGCCCTCTAGCAGGCCTAGTAGTAATGATTGACAGTGATGCGTGGTTTAATTGGTTGAATTCACACTCAGAGTGAGTGGTAGAGGAGGTAGATGGGTTGAACTAATGTGAGAATTTCACCCAGGAGAACGGGCTTTGTGTCCCATGTGAGAACAAAAGTAAACAATGGGATTTTAACATAATGGAACTTCTGTGCCACGTTTTGTGCATCACAGTTTTACGTAACTATGTCACTTCCAGTTGTCATGTCATCCTCATAGTAGGGCCGGGCGATATTTAGGCTGAATATTGATATATGATATATATCCCGAAATTTTCATCGCAAAGTGAGAGCAAATGTTCAGTCAAAGCCAAATCCAAATATGACATGTCACAAGTAGTTTTATTTATTTACACAAACTGTTTATTTTATTATAAGTGAACATACATACTGTATAACAACAGGAGAACCTTTTAAAAAAAATCAAAGCTCCATAAAGTGCACAGTTAAATAAAAAACATCTTAAATAAAAATAGCCTATGAAATAAAATAGGCCTATCTTTTTCTGAAATAAAAATATTTTTATGACAAAAGAATAATAAATATTACAAAATAACTAAATATGACAAACCGTAGTATTGCGGCATTTATATATAAAGAAAGAAAAAAATTTAACTATATCACTATATGTGATATGGTCTAATTCCAAATCACATTAAAAAAATTAAAAAAATTAAAATAAAAATATATCGCCCAGCCCTACCTCATAACATTCTTGATTTGTGTACAATTATTTACTGTTTAAACTGTCTTTTATAACTCCTTACCAGAACGTGTTTTTGCACTAAACCCAAATCACAGGTTTTGTTGCCTAAATTCCGTGAAACTGCACCCTTTTCCTTTTACAACTGTGAACCATTTGTGTTTGTGTGCTATTTTTAGAACACTCTGCTCTGTACCATGAGCTGGAAATGCTCCTTATGGGTCATATGACAAACGCACATATGATTTGTTATGGGTGGTATTGACAAATGACCTCTGTCATTTAAATTGGAGATCTTGGAGCCGTTGTGTACAGCCCCCTTTTTAAGGGGTCAAAAAGGTCGGCAACCAGTGGCTTAGTGGGTCTGGTTATGGGCTTGTGTCATGTGACCTCCATTTAGATCATGACATAGCCGTCTTATACTGTCATATCCATCATGTCCCATTACTTCCCATCACATTGCATCACGCCCTGTCCCATCCCATCACATAATGTCACGCTGCATCATGCTGCAGCGTGACATAAACTGAAGATCACAGCTGCGATAAAAAAAAAAGAAAAAGACACTTGCTTTGTCATACTCCAGGCGGCCATTAGAGGAGAATCAGACCTCTACATCTCAGCTGCACCTCCTAATCTATGGAACAAGGTATTTGCCGTTGCAGTTTGCAGAACCACTGCAAAGCAAACACATTTACTGTAATGTAACTCTTGTAAAAAAAAGAGCGCAGTCGATGGGCATTGATCGGCAGCAGCGCGAGCCTTGTCCTCAAGTGCTCTTGAGCTGCTCTCTCAGGCCGTGTGAGGTAATCCAAGCCTCAGAGGTCGCAGGATTTCCCGGCAGGGTGAGGGAGGCGAGGCTGCAGCTCCAGGGTAGAAAGAGACAAAGTAACCCGGTGCTGGATTCAATGGTGATTTTTAAAACTTAATCAATGTTGCTCATATTTTCCCACAAACTAACAGAAACTTGGATGCAGCTAGTAGGTGTTAAGAGAAATCCAATAAGTGTGTTTAAAAGCTGATAAATATGCAAGCTGCACCATCATCAGCCGCTTGCCGAAAGGGCTTTGACAATGAAAAAGGAGACTGTATTATAAGCAATGCAGAATTGCCGTGTGCGCTAGTCTCCTCATCAGCATTTCAGATGGAAAGAGAGAAAGTTTGCATTATTCTTCTCCTTGACAGGAAGCTGGTCTGCAGTATTGTGGCGTCTTGGCTTCCACAGGGGTGACTCTGAGATAATTTTTGAGCGACTGCCAAGGGCTTTTCACCCCCAAGCACTTTGATTCTCACAGAGTGGGTCTAGCATACCCAGCTGCAATGATCAATGGTTCCTAATGGAGGAGCGGTCATGCACAGCGTGAGATTTAAAAAAGGACACAGAGACACTGGGCCTCTTTCTGAAGCCATTTTCTTTGTGGCTGCATAAATCAGTTGCTCCAATGTAATAATTATAATCCATTCAAAAGTGCAGAAGAATATGTTGCAAATGTTTTTGACTGTAATTTAGTTTAAAGGAAGAGTTTCATATTTGTGAATGCGCTCATTTGCTTTATTGGATTAGAGTTAGATGGGAAGCTTGTTGTTTGAAAACAAATGGAGAAGACATGATAAAGTGCTCTCTAGGATTCCCTTCCAGTAGAGGAAACATGATTAAATTAATATATAATGTACTTTGATATACTGTATAAAATGTACAAAGTATCATCTTATAAAGGTTAATATATTAATGTAAGAGTTGCAATTGCAATTAAAGTCTTATAATTCTTGTATACTTTTTTATTGCAAGATTTAGGTCCTAAAAAGTTCTATAACCTACACCCAACACCCACCCTGCAGGAAGTACACTTACACTAACACTACACACAAAAGAACATCTAATTAATAAATAATTTGTTGTGCCTGAAGCTGTGGCTGATGGTGCCTATTTTGAGAACAATGTTTAACTGCATTTATATTATTTTCTCTAGGATGCCCTTCCAGTAGAGGAAACATGATGAAGTACCCTCCAGAGTGCTGTTTTTAGTGGAGAAAACATGATGAAGTACTCTTTAGGATGCCCTTTTAGTGGAGAAAACATAATATATCCCTCTATAACAGCCTTATATAGAGAAAAAGTAATAAGTAATTTCTCCAGCTGAGAAAATGTGATGAAATGCCCTCTAGTGTGCCCTTTCAGTGGAGAAAACATGACAGAATGCCCTCCAGTATGTCCGTAAAACATGATAAAGTGCAGTCTAAGATTCCCTTAAATAGAAAAAACATAATAAACCACTCTAGAGTGCCCTTCCAGCAGGGAAAATGTGATGAAGTGCCCTCTAGTGTGCCCTTTCAATGGAGAAAATATGCTAAAGTGCCCCTTAGGCTTCCCTTCCAGTCGAGAAATTGCAATGAAGTGCCCTCTAGGATGCTCTTAAATAGAGAAAACCTGACAAAGTGACCTCTAGCATGTCCTTAAACAGAGAAAACATTCTAAATTGCCCTCTAGGGTGTCCTTAAATTAAGAAAACTATATAAAGTGCCCTTTAGAGTGCCCTTTCAGCAAGGAAATGTGATGAAGTGCCCTCTAGTGTGCCCTTTCAATGGAGAGATCATGACAAAGTGCCTTTTAGGCTTCGCATCCAGTTGAGAAAATGCAATGAAGTGTCCTGGAATGGGGACCTTAAAATTGAGAAGACGCAATGCAGTGCCACATAGGCTGCCCTACATGCTGAAAAACTATGTGCACTGGTGCCCCATGGCATGCAGCTGATGCCCTTTAAATATACCTTGCCCCTGAGACAGCCTGAGTCTGCCACTGATGAGAAGATCAGTATCACACTACTTTATGTATGCTTACTATGAAGCTATAGCCAGGAGATTAAGAGGAGTTAAGCATAAAGATGAGAAGTGCATTAAAATCTCATCTTAAAAAAATACCTTTCAGAGAGAAATCTCTCACCGTTACTGTTTAAATACTTGAAAACACAGCAGGTGTTTCAAGAAGCTGATAGGTCTGTATGTTCACACAATGGGTTTCATTTTAACATAACAGTATCAGCTTTGGGATTAACCCTACAATAAATACACTCACCGGCCACTAAATTAGGTACACCTTGCTAGTACCAGGTTGGACCCCCTTTTGCCTTTGGAACTTCCCTATCTGGGCAGTCTGTGGCCTAGAGGTTAGGAATCGGGCTTGTAATTGAGTTGCCGGTTCGAATCCCGGTACTGACAGGTCTAGGACTGAAATGCCCTTGAGCAAGGCACCTATCCCCCCTGCACAGCTCACAGCTTCTTGAATTTCCCCATTGTGGGATTAATAAAGTAATCTTCTTCTTCTATTTCTTTATTGTATAGATGCAACAAGGTGCTGGGAATGTTCCTCAGAGTTTCTGGTCCATATTGACATGACAGCAGCATGCAGTTGCTGCAGATTTGTCGGCTGTAAATCCATGATGCAAATCTCCCATGCACCACATTTCAAAGGTGCTCTAGGAGTTTGAAACTGTGGAGGACATTGAGTATAGTGAAGTCATTGTCATGTTCAAGAAACCAGTTTGAGGTTATGTGAGCTGTGTGACATGACTGTGTTTTATTTTGACAGGTGCAGTTTGGTCAGAAAGATGCTCTTCCAATGCATACTTTGATTGTAACAAATTAGTTGGTTTTCAATCAATTTGAACCTTTCTGGCCCTTCTCTTCCGACTTCTGGTATCAACAAGGCATTTTGGCCCAGAAAACTGACACTGAATATTCTCTCGTTCACTGACCATTCTCTATAAACCCTAGAGATGGTTGTGCGTGAAAATCCCAGTAGATCAGCAGTTTCTAAAAATACTCCAACCAGCCCATCTGGCACCAACCATGCCACGTTCAAAGTCACTTAAACCACCTTTCTTCCACATTGTGATGCTCGCTTTGAACGTCAGCAGATCATCTTGACCATATTTACATGCTCATATGCATTGATTTGTTGCCACATAATTGGTTGATGAGTTATTTGCCTTAACAAGCAGTTAACCCTCTGGAGTCTGGGGCTATTATGGCCGTTTTTGAATCCTTTTCATTCTGCCTCTATATAATACTTAAAACAATGTTTACCACGTCATGTTGGTATTTTTTTTTTTTTATCAGCAGAACCTCACCTTTATGACTTGATAATTATTTTTTCACTTTGACTTACTGTATCAACATTTTGAACCCAAAGAAACACAACAAAAGGTTACAAATGCAGACACAAGTTGCATATAAGACGTAAAATGAGGATAACATCTAGTTCTATATTTTTATACTAAATATATTTGACCTTATCTCCGGTTTTACTTGGCTTATCATCAACAAACAAAAACTGGCATGAAGTTTTAAGCCAGTATTTTAGAGGGAAGTTGATGGCAGGGAAACACACTGCTTCATCTTTACGCCATGACATCATGAAAAAGTCACATGATTTGATAATGTTGGCGTGATTGCTGACTCCAGAGGGTTAAGGTGTACCTAATAATTTGGCCTGTGAGCTGGTGTGTATGTCAGAATGAAAAACACATCTTCCCATTGTCCACTGGTGCAGTAGCTGAAGTGCTGAGCAAACTCAAAAGCCTTTCTTGTTTCACTATTTATCTGCATTGGTGCCCTTACATAGCCATATATTATTTCTGCCCTGCAGAGCATTGCTTGAGAAAGAGCCAGCAGAACAGTTCTTTAAAGGGTTATGACCATGGCTTATGTGCTGAGGTGGCCTAATTAGATGTTATGCTACACAAATGTCACAATATTTCTGCACAGCTACATTGCATTTTTAAGTGAGTGGCACAAGAAAAACACCCCCCAGCCGCATAGAAGATGAGGAAAAATAACACGAAGAAAAACAGAAGCAGAGATGTTTCTTATCATACTTTTTTTTTCTTGAATTCTGAGACTGTTTGCAGTTTTGTAGCAGATATTTCAGATTGTGCTCCTATAGAATATCTACTAAATCCTGTGTGGTAGATTCTTATGTTAAAACTTTGCTGACACCTACAGTTTCAAGTGTGCAAGTGTATTTTGTTGTGTGCCAGAACTTGTACTACAGCAGTGATAGTAATAGTAGTAGGGCCATTAGTTGATATGGCAATTTTATAAGTAGTAAAAAAAATAAAAGGAAGAAAGAATCAGTAAAAAAAAATCCTTCTTATGAAATATTACCACAGAAAATGCCATTTAATGTCATTTGATCCACTAGAGGGGGCACTGTTCTGTGAATCTGCATATAATGCACTTTGATCTACTGTATACAAAGTATAAAGTATCCTCTTAAAGAGCTTAATATATTAATATTAGAGAGCTATTGCAATCAAAGTCTTATATTTCTTGTATACTGTTTTATTGCAAGATTTAGATCCTAAAATTTACATGAACCTACACCCACCACTGCAGGACATACACTTCCACTTCCACTACACACAAAAGAACATCTAATTAATAAATAATCTGTTGTGCTTGAAGCTGGAGCTGATGGTGCCTATTCTGAGAACAACATTTCGGGAAGCATCACATCAAGGTGAAGAGAAAGACACGTCCTCACAACCTCTCTTCTTATTTCAGAGATGGCTATGGGCTGTAGATTGGACACAGCAGCACTGGCTGAGTCCCAGAATGTTTTCTTTTTTTTTTTGCTGAGAGAAGTGCAAGTCATCGTCAAGGGCAAAGACCAGTGGATACCGAGTGCTCTGGAGTTAGGCCAGATGGCATGTGACACAACTGGAAAGACACTGCAAAACGGTAGGGTGTTTCAGGGACATTTAAAGAACATATCCATGATATTTATTAGAAACAATATTAGTAGTGAAAATAGCAGAATCAAACAACTATACAACTTGTGCATCAGTATAAATCAGCCCAAAACAAAAAAGATGAGGGACACAAAAGATCTAATTAAGAAAAAAACAACGTGATGGAAATGACTTTATCAAAAGACACATGTATTTCACATTTTCTGCTTAAAATGTAATCACACAAATCTTTTGTTGATGCAGAGAATTTCAATTGAGAAGTTATTGTAAATAATCATCATAATAATTAGATTCACCCTGAAACAAGAAATCTGCCATCAACACTTTCATACATACATACATACATATATGCACCTTTTCTTTGCACTCTCCTTATTCTAACCTTTTAAAGCTGTATATGATTTCGCCCTTAGTCAAGTCAAGTCAATTTTATTTATATAGCCCAAAATCACAAATCACAAATTTTCCTCAAAGGCATTTACAGACCTGTCCGTAGGTTCATAATGTGGATGGCTGTAGGACGCATTGTTGTTTACAACATGAGCAAGTTGAGTGACAGTCATTGGCGGTCAGAAGAGAATATATTGTAGATCAATTTCACACTGCACTGGGTCCCAAGACTATTTAGTCCTTGAAGTGAAATACTGAGGTTGGCAAATTGGTTCTTACTATGCTCCGTAAAAGTGTTACAGTCTGTATAAGCTTGTAAAATATACAATATAAGTCCCTTTTACTCAATTTAAATCCCTTTTGAGGGCCTTAGAGCAGTACGAATGTATATTTCATTTGAATTGATGCTGCTGCTTATGTTGATTCCCATGTGCCGTTTGCTGTATAATACTGTAACTTCCATGTGGTTTTATTGTTTTATATTTAAGTATTTTGTACTTTGGGAACCCTTGTAAAAGAGAGCTTGCTCTCAGTGGCCTCCCATGTTTAAATAAAGGTTATAATAAAATAGGCATGCATTTTTATAAATATAAAATTATATAAAAAGCATGTGAATCAATGTATCAAATGTAATTTCAGTTAAAAAAACTGTGAAAGGGGAAATTGCCACAAAGCTATAATGGGACTAAAAAGGAACATAAGTTCCCACACAGCAGTCTCTCTCTCTCTCTCTCTCTGACACATTTGTAAAGACTCAAATGTTTTTTTCAGGCAGAATTAACATCTCAACTAGCAGGGGAGATACAGTAAATGTCCATTACTAGTATTGACAGCCGGCTACCACCAGATGGTGGTATAACACAGTGGACATGCGATGGTCCAAGCTGTTGCAGTGCAGTTTGAGGCTTTAAATAGCAAATATGTACTTGTAAATCTCTGCACTGTAGAATCATGAATCACCATCCGAGAGAAACAATTTAATCTACTCAGGAATGTAGAGCGTGACACGCTGGCAATAAATATTACACTTTCATTCTATACCATATGTTGATTGATGATCCAGGACTTATCACTGCCCAGTTTATTTTTATTTATATATATTTTGTCATTTTACTAAGTGTTAAATTGTTGAGTCATGGTCATGTAACATCCTTGGGCATCCTCAACAGCAAGCTAAATATTCCCAAAAGCACTCCGGAGAAAATTGGAAGTGCTTTTATCTATTTTGCTTATAAAATATGTAACAGCCTGCCCAAAGATATTAGAGTGGCTGACACAGCAGACATTTTTCAAAAACTACAAAAAATTATCCTTTTGACTATTTTTCCAGTTCCCGGCAGACAGTGTGTTGCTCCTTATTACCTTATTGTTTGGTGATTGTTATGAAACACTGTAGTGATGTTAAGATAAACCTAATCAGATCTAGGTGAATTCCAGTGTAAGTGTGCACATTTTAAGATGTATTCGAGATCTAGATATTTCTTATTTCACTACGCTATGGTTTCGCTTCAGGAAACAGAAAAGAAACATTTTTGCAGCTTCATCATTTTCCAAATTAAGCAGGGCACAGTTTGGCTGAGAAGCAGGTGGAATCAGTTCTGACCCAGAACCAGTATCGTCATTGTTTTCATCAATGATAGATCCCAGCACCATCTGCTCAAACTCATCATTTATATAATATTATAATTCAGGGGTTTTCTTTTTTCTTTTCTTTTTTACTGTGATTGATCTAAACTATTGTCAGCATATTTACAGTGTCATGCTATTATTGTGATCAAATACAGCTCAAATTTTGCTTGTCCATTAATCTAGCATGAATTAATTGTCTTTTTATTTATTTATTTATTTATCATTAGTTATGTGCATCCTCACTTATTATAATGGTTCTGGCTACCATGCTGGTCTGTTATGCAGCAGTGCAGATGCAGCATGCATAGACATAGTCTGGCTGTCATGGTTAAGAGCACAGGCTGAGCCCAAACCTTCACAGGTTTCTGTTAGAGAAAAAAAAAAATATCTTAACTTATACATGCCATCAACACGTCCATAACAATGCACGGATATGATAGTAAGCAAGTTGTAGGCCTACATTAATATTTTTGCATTGCCCATCCATTATTTGATAATGAGCTATAAAATGTAAGCTAGCCTGCATAAAAACGTTGACTTGTGTTATCTTCATTTATGATTAATACCTTAGCTAACAAGAAAAGAAAAGAAACTACCACTACGCTTTATTACTATATGCAAAAACTTTACATATTGTTGTCACTCAGTGTTAGCTAAGACTAACGTTTAGCCTAAATACAGCCCGCCCACATCAACGCTAATTAGCTAGCTAGCAGTTAGCTTGCATTGCTAGCCAAAGTTAGCACCAGGAGCACTAGCTTTTTCAGCTAGCAAGTAAGCAGCGCCTGGTAAGTGCTAATTAGCAGTACAAGTTAGCTACTTAGGACCGCATGCTAAATAATTGCCAGTTCGGTACAAGGTCAATTTAAAGCTAAAGTGTCGCCGGTGTCAATATCCCTGGGACAACTATATTAGCCTGAATAATAAATCATGAGAGGCACAAACTGTGAAAATGCCACAACCATAAAATATTTTATAAAACGTTAAAGGATATTATTAGCATTATTACTTGCATCTAATACCATTACTATCATAATCTGTACAGCCTATGTTTGCACTAATATGATCATTTGCATAATATTATCACCACTAACATAATGTGTATGCCCTATTTTTGCATTACTTTATACACTTATATAATTTGTACAGCTTATGCCTTTGCTACTTGTCGCTCTGCCAAAGTTTAATTTGAATTAAATTAAATTAAATGTAATAGTTGGCAGCTAGCTATCAGTTAAGTGACACTAAATTGGGGTTCCAAATGCAGACCGAACCCAGGAATGCCATACTCCTCCACTGTATAACTGTATAAGGTGCCATTTATTTTCGATGCAGGGGAAAAGTGTCTTGTGGAAAAAGCAGCAACTAAAAACATATAAATAGATGCAGTGCATTAAGATAATCCTAGCACGAAGGATGGATGTACATGCATGGATGTAAACAGAAACAGCAATGCAATGCTTGTCATGAAGACTTCTTCAACAGGTGACATACGTACATGCAACCTTACTAATAGTGGCTGAAAGTTTAGGCTATGGACACTACCTTTCACAATGGCATGCCTATTAAAAATATTTCACTATCTCTGCTTGGCAAACCACTCTTTTTTTTTTTTTTTTTTAGAAAAAGACACTTTGTGTTCTATATTTATGTTGGTTAATTTTCATACTTGAGTTACAATTAGACGGCATATAGTAGTAAACAGGGATTCATGGCCTCTTTTCCATGCAGCACAGAGACACCCATACACTGGAATGATCCTTTCATTATGGTTTTTAAGTGTCTAAGGGACTGGTCATTTAAAAAAATGTGTCTGTCAGAGACCATTTGACACATTAGTGAATAAACCGCTACGGGAGCATCAATCTTGTGCATTGAAACCCTTCTCCAATTTAGTCTTTATGATGTGCACATAACCTTGAAAGTAGACATGGGTCTCCTTGAGGGTAATTGTTATGTGAAATCTGGAATAATCAGTCTGGTTACACTGACAGCTATTCAACCAGACCTTTCAGCACAAGATAATCTAGAGGGTAGTGGAGGGAGACTATGGCATTGTTTTGTTTATTACCTCCAGCTTAATAGATCCATTAGCATTGGGCACAGGAAAATACAAAGCTGTCAATCAAATTAATGCACAGTGAAATGTTTAACCCACACACTAGCACACAGTTGTAGAAGGCACACAAACACTTGCAGGTGCAATGAGTGGGATTTTCATAAAAAAAGAAAAACAATGTGTAGACTAGGCTTGGATGAATTTTTTTCCATCATGGTATATGATATATGACAGTTTTATGGAAAGAAACTAAACTAAATCATTGAGCTGCTGATGAGAGTAGTCATTGCAGTATCTATGACTTTGTCTGGCCTACAACACTGTGTGTCTAATAGGCAATTAGCCTACTTAGACAAGTCATGCTGGGTTTAAATACTTAAGGCCCATAGAATAATTAATAGATAGGAAATAAGTGCTCTTCTTTCATAGATTCTTGCAGGAGGATCTGATAACACATCAGGGGGCTGAACGAAGAGGATTTTAAGGGGTGTTGGTGGCAGAAATGCAGTTGAATAAAATCATCTGGCCACTCCATTATATTCATCTGTGTTGCCTGGTTCCCCTCTATCAGTACTAAACCCATAATATTCCCGAACAAGGTCAGAGGTGTTTTTCTTTTTTACAAGTCCTGTAATGTCATCCTCGCCATGGGGCTGCCATCTTTTTCAGCTAATCCTCCTGTTCCACCAGTAGAGACTGACCTCTGGTGGTGCGTGTGTGTACTACAATACATCACTTCAATACAGCATGTCCGTATCATTTTAGTAGAAAAAGGAGTGTCTGTATTTTTGATGGTATTGAATATTATAGGTTTGGGATTTCTAAATAAGGGCACCTCAACTCTTCAACCCTCTGGTCACAAGCCGAATCGTCTAACCTCTAGGCCACAGTCCAAATTCTCTGGTATGCCATAAGGCACGTTTCCATTAGGGTAAAGAGTGGCCGCTGGTAAAGCTTCAGGCCACGCCCTCTCAAATGGCAGCTCACTCTGCGTGTCTACATTACAAAAAAAGGCCCAAGAGGCATTTATGAGACTCCGGAGGTGACATATGGTTTTCGATCGTCGCATAATTGATTGGTGCGGTTTCGACTGTGACGTCACATACACGACAGATTTAAAATGTCAAAATTTTCGAATTCTCTCGCTACTTCGCCGGCTTTTAAAAATGGTGCGTGTTGTTGTGGCGTCGAGTACACCGTCACATCCCGCTTAGTGTTCTATCCAATCAGCAACCAGTCTTTTTCCTGGGGAGAAAAATGACCCTGCTCTTCGACAGGGCCATAAAAATGGCCACTAGGGACTGCTCACATTCAAATTAGGGGCATTTCGGTGACGGAGACCCGCCTCATTCCGGCATTCGACTACACTGGAAAACGCAGCTATAGAAACTTCTTATTGCCCAAGCCTTGTAGCACCCAGCCACCACACTAAGAGCATAAAGACTAGGCTCTATAATAACACAGTGACCAGTTGCCAGATTGTAAGCATGCATTGAAGACTAGGCTAAAAAACGGAGGACACAGCACCAAAAAAAAACAAAAAACGCACATATAGCAATGTGAAATGCCAAACAGAAAACTGGTTTTGGTGAGCACCTCAGTCAGAGGTGCTCACATTTCTGCTGTTGTCTGTTGTCTTAACTTTAAATGCTTTGTTTACAAACAACAACGGACCAATCCTACTCATTGTGCCTTTAAAAGTAAAGGGTTGTGGTACAGAAAAAAAATCCTCACTTGAAATGATGTGGAATTTTGAATAGTCACAAATGGCCACAGTATTGATTTTCATGTCATGCCCTTTGGCTTTAAATGATGGAATGGGTCTCGTGCTAATCTGTTGGTAGATGGCATCTATGAATATAAAATGTATGCATTTCAGGTCTGGTCACATGCAACATCATTTTGCAGAAAGATGATGTTGCAGGGTAAAGAGATGGGGAATAAATGATAGAGAAGGAGAGAGAGTTTCATGTCAGTGCATTTTCTCTCATGTGGAAAAATGTGCTACAGATAGCAAATACATCATATGACTGACTAGAATAAAAATTAACTGTTAGGATGATAACAAAAGAGATGAGTCATGCACTGTTTTTAAACTAATTGCCTGATGGAAATTCATTTTTCAGTCACATTTTTTTCTCACAAATGTCAGTTAATGCATTAAAACATGTTATAGTCTTCATAGAAGTTTCATGCAGTAAAAAAAAAAAAGTTGTAGATAAATTATATTTTATTTTGCAATAGATTTTAATTTCACACTGGTATTTTGTGTTAAATATCAAATAATTTTAAAAAGGGATTTTATAGAAATGGCTCTTATCAACATCAAAACATAAATCAATCTCTATATTTCTGCCTTTATCGTCTTTCAATTCTCTATCCATACTGTTGTTTACTCATCTGCTTCTGAATTGCAACATCAAACAGCTACGCATGACCTCCTGATGTGATGGAAAGAGGGAAAGTGGTGGAACGAAAGGGGAGGGAGAGGACATGCAGTTTTTATGAAGCATTCATGTTGTTGATGTTTTTTCCCCTGTCTGCCTTTGACACTAAAACATGAGGGAAGTAGGTTAGTGTAGATGTTAATGTATGTTTCCTTGCCACCTTAAAATCAACCCATGACAGTAAAAAAGTGACCAAGCTGTGCAGAAGAACAAGCGCTCAGATACTGTATATTAGATAAAAGATCCATTTATATTTTACAAGCTTCCATCCCTCTCTCACTGCTGTTCTTTCTCTCCATCTGTTTCCAGGTGGGAGGTGCCATGGTCAAAAAAATAATTTTGAAGGCATTCCTGAGCTCTCGTCTTTTGCGCCTCACTTATGCAAGACGCAACAACGGAGACTGTGAGGGAAAATCGTTCAGCAGGGAAGAAAACTGGAGAAAGGAGGCAGAGGAGCGGGGAGAGGAGGACATTTGACAGATAAAAAGAGGGAGCTCTGCAGCAGGATCCCCATCGTGCTGAACACAGGACTGCGTGACTGGTCTGTGCAAGCAGAGGGAGGAGAGAGGAGAGAAGGGAGGAAGGTAGGAGAGAAAGAAGGGGGAGGGGAGGCATTTCAGCGCAGTGCAAGCTGACTGGATGAGTAGCAGCCGCGGCACAGGCAGCAGCATCAGCACCACTAGCCGTAGCATCTTTCTTTGTGGCTGCTGGAGGCTGTCTTGTGGCTGCCGTAGCATCAACGTCCTCCACGCACACACACATAAACATCTGGACACGGGCGTCCCCGCTGCTCTGCCTCATACACACACATGTCGTGGTGGCCACCAGAGAAGAGGTAGTAAGTGACGGGGCTCGGGGGAACAGAGGGACACAGGAAGAGGAAACCAGGGACGGCTGGTGTTAGGCTGGAGCGACGCCGACTAGAGCAGCAGCAACAGTAGCAGCGGCACCATGGCGCAAGCCGCCAAGCAGCTCCGTAAGACCAAGGACCTCGCAGAGGCCGCCGCCCAGGAGCAGCGGGAGAAGGAGGAGGAGAAGATAAAAAAGAGGAATCGATCCAGGGACCGCAAGCGCAAGGTATGGCCAGCTGTCTCAAGAGACAGGGGAGGTGACGGTGTTTCTTACATCCATCTTTCCCCTCCTCTACCTGCTTTTCACTATCTCTCTAGGGCTCTCTCTCTCTCTCACTGCATCTATTGTGCACGATTGGCGAAGATGCAATTACACATGTATAATTACACAGTTGGTGTTGCGGCCTCAGCTGGTGCATGTTGGTGGAGGCTAACCAGTCAAGCACATATGCTCTGGTGCAGGTTGTGCCTGCTCGGTCAGATATCTAGCTATGGGGGGAGAAAAAAAGCAGCCCGGTGATGATTGTGCACCGTGAGAGGTGGGACCGGTCTAGGCTGCTGATTAAATAACACAATGTCAATGTCAGTTTTCTGTCACAAGCGTTTTGGAGGATTTCAGCCTTACATGGGTGCAGCTCATTCATATTAATGCAATGCAAGTCACTTACATGCATTTCTATGCCTATAATCCCATCCCCATTAACATTCCCTGCATGCTCGAGTCTTTCCCACAGAGCTGTGCTGCTCTTAGATTTGGTGTCTTCCCCCATATTACAGGTTTTTTTTTTTCATTGGGGAAGATGTAAAATGGAGGGGGAAGATGGAGGTACACTCTAATAATAGATGCAGTTTTTAACCCATCTGTGTGTCTTTTCTGGGGGGCATGCTTGTGCTACATGTAGTGCTCAATCAGGAAATGCAGGCGGATAGATTGTTTGCTACTTATAATATTTGGTGTGTAGATTATTAATATTTAAATGTGTTGTCACACACAGGCACGCAGCATTTCCTCCTGTAGGCAAGAGATCTCTCATCCAGCCCTCCGTCCCACTTCTCCCCTGCACTCTCCCGCTCTGATCGTGCCTTTAGGTGTAGATTTTATTGTGGTTGTGCAGCCTTTTGCACTCATGCTCGGCGGCCATGAAATGATACATAATCTGTTGTCGAAAGTACTTGTTGACTGGATTAAAAAAGTTTTATGCATTTTATCCCATGGTGGAATTGCAACACTCTGTCATGTGGCTCAGTGTTCAGTGCAATGTCAGCTCTCAGTCGCTTTCTGTTCCTTCTGCAATATTTCTGCGCGCACATATTGATGTGGAGTTGGTGGCAGCAGAGGAGAGACAGGTCTTTTAATATTCACTCTGTCAGATGTGCGTGTGTGTGAGAAACAGAGAACGAGCGTTTGTGCAAAAGACAGGAACACAAAGGAAAAGAGCCAGTCCATGAAATGGAATCTGCAGAGAGAGACAGCTTGGGTGCTCATGTGTAATCGCTTCTCTGTATTTAATATTCTTTCAACATAAAACAGATTGTCTTGACCGCAAAATTGTGTGGTTTGGAGAGGGTTTTCCGAGGCCATACATTAGGCTTTTAGCAGGATGTTTTGCTGGTTTACTTTTCATCGAAGAGCCTGGCAAGCTGTAGTGATGAAAATGTGGTGATGTAATGAGGTTGTGTTACACTTGTGTTAGCTGAATGTTGTCAGCAAAATAGGTCTTCTTTAATATCCTTCATCCACTATCTTCAGCTCTTCTTGAAAAATCTAATAGTCTATGTCAATTCATACCAATTTCATTGATTTTCAACGAAGAACAACATGTATGTAAAAACAAAAAAATACAACCACTACATCAAATGGTACAAAAAATAAGATTATATGGGATGGACATAAATTATTTGCTCCATCATAGACTGAATTGGACATACCATAAATGGATTTTGTCTTTCCCCCAAGTGGTGTTTTACCAAGGTGAACCCCAGATTTGGTTTTGAAAATTAAAAACCAAGTTGACTTAAGTTTGAACTTAAGTCAGTAAAGCAAAAACAACTTTGTTACAGTTATGTAAGATTTTGGAAGTTATTTTTACAGGTGTGAAGAGTAACAACACAGAGCTGAGAACTGGCAGAGATAAAACAGGAGGCACACTAGTTCTAGATGGTGGTGGTGACAGGGTCCAGCTAGGGTTGGGCGATATGGACCAAAAGTCATATCTCGATATATTTAGGCTGAAAATCGCTATATGATATTAATCCCGATATTTTTATCACAAAGTGAGAGCAAATGTTCAGTCAAAGTCAAAGCCAAATATGACATGTCACAAGTAGTTTTATTGAAACTTTTTATTTAAGTGAAGATAAACTTAAAAGTGCACATTCAAATAAAATAAAAATCTTTAATAAAAATAGCCTATGTAATAAAATAGGCCAATCTTTTTCTGAAATAAATATATTTATATGAGAGAAGAATAACAAGCAGTACAAAATAACTAAATATGACAAACCCTAGTAAGGGCAGCATTTATATATATACAGAAATTTTAAAAAAAGAACTATATCTATATATGCGATATGGTCTAATTCCATATCACATTTAAAAATATATCTTTTATATTGATATATTGCCGAGCCCTAATCAATATATTTTTTATATCGATACATCGCCCAGCCCTAGGTCCAGGTAGTGATGTGGTTACATTACCTTATAACAAGGAATGCAAAGATGACTTTTCTACACAACATTTACTATCAATTTCCGAGATACAGACTTTACAAATGACCAGATGATAGTTGGGCAGCATGAAGATATTAAAGATACTGTCTGGCACCTATGATGTGTCAAGTGGTAGAAATGTCTCTGTACTGTTTCCCTTTCTTAATTCCTGGCTGTGTTGGACAAGTGTGGGCAGTGAGTGGGACTGTTCAGTGACAATATTGGATTCTAGTATTAGCGTTTGTCAAATATTTAATTTACCAGAAAAAGACAGTTGATTAGTTTTATCTCTGTAGGATCTCCTTTTTAAAATCCCTTGAGACCTGCTAATAATAAAATGGATAAATAAAGTAGAATAAATACACTTTTACTGATTGCATGATATGGCTGTAGGGACATTTTAGTCATTATGACTCAAAATGTAAAATTGGGTTTCTGAGCTAACAGCTTTAGTATGCCTAATAAATAATGTATTTATTTTACTTCAGTAGATGTAATTTGATTGAGAATGCCAGTCACAATCCTTACTTAATTTTACTGCACTTAGCTGTCCATCCATTGATCTTTATGTTTATTTTACTGTTCAAAAATCAATCAAGCTGTTATATGTAAGATTTCATTAATGGTCAGTGACCACCTAAGTGAGCAAGAACCTCTTTTACTTGTATCATTGCCATTCTACATAAGAAAGGAAGGACAAGTAAAGTGGAACATCAGTTTTATTGTTTTGCTGTCTACAGGATTTCACAGCTTGAGGCACGTTTGATGCAGCAATAAGAGGAGTTTGTAGCAAAACATAAAGTCATCTCTACTTCACTGCTTCTGTCTGAGTGGCCTTTCTCCCTCGCTCTCACCTCAATCAACCATGCCACTTTGTGTCTCTGTGTATCTCTCCCTGAATCTGTCTTTCTTCTGCCAGTTCATTGTTGCTATGCACCCAGAAAGAGTGAGGAGGCAAGTCAAAGAGGAGGCACAGCCAGGTCTTAATGTTCTGGGGATGTTAATTAGCTCCATTCGATGTAAATCAAACTCGGCAGCATGGCATCTCTCTTCCCTGCTCCTCCCCTTGCAGAAAGGTCATCCACTACAGTGCCAACAGAGATCCTATCATAACTCCAGATAGACTGGACATTAATGTAGTTAGGGAATCTGCAAAGAAAGTGCAGGGGCATTGTGCTTGCTCTGCTGGTGAGGGTGCATGTCATGCAGCTGCAGAGTTGAAGGGTCGGAACAGATCAGCGACCTTTGCAATCTACTTCTGTCTCTCCTTATCGCTCATGTCTTTCCTTACTCATATCTTAAAAATGAAAGTATAAAAAGAGAGAGAATTATAAGAGCAGAAATGAAACTGAATTATATAACTAAATATATCTTTTGCGTCGGGTTGCCATGCTGTGTAAGGGAAGATCTGTGATCACACCTGATTGGAAATAACAAAAACAGGAAATATATTGTGTGCAAAGCGTATTGTAACTACAATATATGTTGTTCTCAGTCCAAACAAGAGCAATATTTGTAGTTCATTACAGAGCAATAACGTCAAGAGGCAAATAACAACTAAATGTAATGAATTGTCTATAGCCTGACCAATTTTTTAAAGATTTTAAAATGTACTGATCACAGATATTGAGGCTAATATAAGGAATTTTTGAGCTGTGCACCCATTCGGCACTGATATGACTATGCAAAGGTGTTCAGATGGCATCTGTCTTAAACAGATAACTTTATTATACAATATTTAATATTATTGCACATGCAATGGATGATATGGTCAACCAATTCTCAAGATAAACACTTAAACAGAAAGTGTAAAATAAACTGTTAATAAATAGCTAAATATACAGCATTACAAGTTCAGAAATTACTGAAAATAAAATATAGAATAAATAAAAAAATTAAAATGTTTTTTATGAACATCAGTGAATATTGAGTATGAGTCAATCGCTGACAATAAAATAAAGAATAAATAAAAAATATAATGAATAGTTAAAAGAACATCAGTGCATGTTCAGTATGAGTCAATTACTGACGATGAAATAAAGAATAAATAAAAAATATAATAAATAGCTAACGCCATTTCTAAATCATCCAAGCATTCTTTTTTGCATTAGATGTTTTCATATCGGTGCATATTGAACAACATGTACATCAGTTGAAATAAATACCATGACGGCCATCTGAGCCAGGCTAATATCGGCCAATAAAAACAGCCGACCAATAAATCAGTTGGTCTCTAGTGTGTCATATGTCAGATAAACTGTGAAGTTCAATACATGGCCGCATTGACTATGCATTCTCATCTCAATGCTACTAGCCCTTTCACTATGGATCACTCTTCTGACTATCATTGATCACTGGTGTATGTTTACCAGTCACCAGTCATAACAGTGCGATGACTGTTATTGATCTATGCTGCTATGAATTAGGGATATCCTGATCGAGTTTTATTGGCCCTGATCTTGACCCAAGTTCAAATTGGTCGTCTGCTGATTCAGAGTCTGATCTGACAGTTGTATTTACATAAATGTTGATTAAAATATGTATCTGACATTGAAATAACAGCTCTGGACTTAAGCAAACCCTGTTTTTCTCACAATTTTTCATCCAAATACTGGAGCTCTGGCTTTAGATATATTAAACTGATTAACTTTAATTATACATATAAAATGAAAAACTGCAGACTGCAACTTTTTATCTCCATATGACTGAGTTACGTCAATTTCAGAAGTGTCACTCTCAGAGTTTGGACTACAAAAACACTAATGATTGCACCGTGGTGGAACAGAGGAGCTCTTTCCTCACAAACCAGCTTTGGCTGAGCACAGACACCAGCTTGTGGACAGCAATTTAACCAGACTGCAGACTAATGTAATCTTGGCCTGTTATCAATCCTCTCACGAAATTAACATTAATTAGTGAGAAGTGAAAGGACCTGACTGCAGCAACATTAGTCATTTTAAATGGTGAAACTAATGCTAAGCTCTAGAAGGGAGAAGTTGCTACCTGAATGTTTGACATTTCTATTAGGGATACAATATCATTGAGTAGTATGCATTCATCAATGCATCACATGCATTCGGAATGTACAACTTTTCGCATGCATGTGAAGATTTGGTCTTATGAATCACAGCAACGAGCATATACATTTCACTTCCAGCTTGGGTGTGGTGCATGCCAATAATACCAACAATACAAAGCTGTGATGAAGTAAAATGTAGATAATGCATGATTAGAATGTAATAATGTGAATGAGAAAGCACATAAGACGCGTTTCCACTATACTCAAATTTCCAGAATGAAGCTGGTCTCCCTCGCCGAAACCGCCATAATTTGAATGTGAGCGTCCCTAGCGGCTGTTTGACCGGCCGTTTTTTGGCTTTCGAAGAGCAGGGCCATTTTTCTCCCCTGAAAAAAGCCTGGAAGCTGATTGGATAGAACGCTAAGCGGGATGTGATGTAGTACTCGATGCCGCCACAACAACATGCAGCACTTTTAAAAGCCGGCGAAGTAGCGAGTAATCACAATAATTCGCCCATAATCATTGCAGCCATGTGCGTGAACACAGCAACAAGAAACACAGTAAGCTCTGCTCCTTCTCTCGGCGTCTCCTTCCTTATTGTTTACATTTGGTGCATTTCCCGTGTTAAATCGGTCGCGTATGTGACGTCACGGTCGAAACTGTCGCTAAGCGATTACGCGAAAATCAAAAACCATACGTCTGGAGTCTTGTAAATCCCTCTGGGGCCTTTTTTTGTAATGGAGACACGCTGAGTGAGCGGCCATTTGAAAGGGCGTGGCCTGAAGCGTTCCCAGCGGCCACTTTTTACCCCTAATGGAAACGCGTCTATAGGAATACTTGGTCATCTTCAAATTGCACTAGAGATTGTTGGGGTTCACCTTCAGTTCTCTGTGACCGATGGGATAGACTAATCTGGGACGTGAAACCTTTTGTCGTATTACCTCAGCATGAGCTCCTTTGGCCCGAACATTTTCCTGTTTCCTCCAGGCCTGCACTTATTACAATGGATCCAAAGATCTTCTAATGGATAGTGTGTGCATTTCCTGTATATGTGTGTGTGCTTGCTCGTGTTTTCATGGGAGCAGTGTGTGTGTACGTGTGTGTGCACACGCACATACTGTTTGTGTGAGTGTGTGTAAAATAGCAAGGCTTCAGGGTATCTCATTCCACTTTTATGTAACCTTATGGATACCCAAGCCTAATTAGCCAAAACCCTCTTCTGTCTCTCTCCCTCTGTCTTTGCCTCTCTGCCCACTTTTGTCCTCACAAAACAACACATGGGACAATGACATCAGAAAGACTTTTCAGTAATGCCTAACTTTGGTAATTATAAGTCCTTATAAGTTGTACACAAGGGGGAATATGAATTATAATATGGCTATTTTAAGAGCTTTGGATGCGGAATCATACATTGAATCACACACTTTGGACTGAACCATTACTGCTTTTTTTGTTAGAATTGATTTACTTCAGATCAGGCTTAAAATGACATGAAGCATAAAGTGCTGTGCTCCTCAGTCACATAACAAATATTAATATATATGTACTTTCTATGTGACAGCTTTTATGGAAGTCCTGACAGCACTGATTAAAGACTGTACCACTTACTACGTTTACATGCACATTTTCTGACAAAATATGGACAAATGGAAGGGCTGGAGCTGATTGTGCTTTTTTGCCTCTTTGTGGTTAAATAGAATTTTTAAAAAAAGTTTTCCACAGATGGTGGACTTATTCAACTGTGAAAACGTTGGCATTGTACATATCCAAAAACCTGTTATTATCCAAGTCTTTTATAATGTTTAAAAGGTGTTAGTGTAGGTGCTTTTCTCTTGGGCATACATCTCTAGCCCAGCCTTGCAAACTGTCAACTTATTGGTTTGTGTACTGATGTGATGTAGCCTGGCAAGACGCCTTGTGTTACAAACTGAGATAAAAGCTCCAATTCTGCCACAAATTCCAAATGTGCAATAATATTATCCAATAATGTTCCCTAAAACCTGTATAATATCTGCATAGCCCACATGTCTTAATTCGAAAAGGCTACACTCAGAATAACACCTACATGGGGATTCCCAAAGAAAATGTGCCATTTAAATTAATCATTTATTAATCATTTATTCATTAATTCATTATCCTAACCGCTTAGTCTATCCCAGCTGACATTGGGTGAGAGGCGGGGTACACCCTGGAAAGGTCGCCAGACTATCACAGGGCTGACACATAGAGACAGACAATCATGCTCTCATTCACTCCTACGGACATTTTAGAGTCACCAATTAAACCTAGGTGCATGTTTTTGGACTGTGGGAAGTAGTCGGAATACCCGGTGAGAACCCACACTGACACAGGGAGAACATGCAAACTCAACACCTAAGAGCTGCAGACCAGAGTCAAACTGGCGACCCTCTAGCTGTGAGGCAAGAGTGCTAACCTCTACACCACTGTGTAGCCATACTATTTAAATGACCTGTATAACATTCAAAAAATTGTCATATTTGGTTTAATAGTGGAATATCATTGTGCATATAAACTGTCTACTCAGCTCCTTTCTTTGACAGTTTGATCGGCAACGACTTATCTTGTTAGAGGTTCAGTATGCTTCTTCAGATAGCTGCTACTTTGTCTGTCCATCATTTGGTGCTGGGCAGGACGTAGACAATGAGTTTCTCTGAGCTTTTGTTCTGAAAATGTCTGCATACAGGGTTGAGTACAGCGGTGAGATTCAACTGTACAGCTCAACAAAATGATGCTCCGTTTTCTCTCTCAAATAGGGCGTGTATGACTTAAGGTTTTTACAGGATTAACATGTTCAGTTACACTGAATACAGTTTCAGGTGGTGCAGGGCCGGAGACGGTAAAAGCTTTTACATTGGATCAATTCTTGAAAACATTTTAGAGACATGTTTTTTGGAGGATGACAGTAATGGGTAGAGTAATAGCGTGGGCTGGTGCCTTTTCATCCCCTTCGAGGAAGGGGAGGGCAGGATGAGCCAAGGTCGAGCAGAGCAAAGCAGCACTCAGCCCAGCCCGAAGCAGCCACAGGCTATATTTACCTGCCAGCCTAGGATTACACTGCATCTGAGACCAGAGCTACCCATCTATCTACACACCACTACTGTGTGCTGAGCACCTGCTCTGATACTGTATCTGATGTTGCCCCGGATCCGTACCTGCTCCAACAACACACGAAGATTCCAGAATAGAAGCATGATGGCCGATATTTATCAGACCTCTCTGAGGGCTTATCTAGGACTCGACTGACACATATTTTGATCCGGAGATCAGAGTGATTTTAGATTAGAATTAAGCCTTGTCAGACACCTTTGATAGATATCAGGAATGTCATTTTGCTATGTTAATGTCAAAATTTTGTACAAATTCTGGCACATGTAAATCCACAGTCATGGAAAAAAATGTTAGACCACCCTTGTTTTCTTCTATTTCTTGTTCATTTTAATGCCTGGTACAACTAAAGGTATTTGTTAGGACGAATATAGTGATAACAACAAATATAGCTCATAGGGGTTTAATTTAAGAGTTGATATCTAGCCATTTTCAATAATTTTCTGGAAATTAAACTCTTATGAGATATTTTTGTTGTTATTATTATATTTGTCCGAACAAATATAGCTTTAGTTGTACCACGCATTAAAATGAACAAGAAATTGGAGAAAAAGGGTGGTCTAATAATTGTTTCCATGGCTGTATGTGTAATGCAATTTCTTAACCCCTTTTGTAATCTAGAAATACATTTATGTGCAGGGTTGAAGAAATTAAAGTGTTTTCAGAGTAATGTCGATATGTCAAGCTAATATTTGTGAAAACAGTGGTTTTCTTATTTCTTCACCCTGGAAGGAGTTTTACAAAAGCTCAGCTTTGAGTAACCTAAAACACAGTTTGCATGTGTTCAAAAAGCCAATATGAATTAAAAAAAAGGTTTGTTTTAATGAAATACCTGTGTACATGTGGACTGGACCCTTATTCTGTACAGGAAACAAGAGAAGTTATTCAGCCCCTCAGTGGACTCATGACCTTACAGTTTTTGCCCTACGTGTTTTTGGATAAATAACTGAATAATATTCAAAGTCCAAAATTTTGCAACTTTATCTTAAAGAATTTGGGTTTTAGGGTGTACAGTGAGAGTCTAGCCCTATGATGGGTCAAACAAACCTTGGAATTTGACTCATGAGACGCGTATTCATGTTCTGTGTGAAACCAAGAGTCAATGTTGTTATTTGGAATCAACTGTTTCCTGTGAATACATAAGTTTATTGTGAAAAGTCACTATTCATAAACAAGGAGGAAGTGACACGCCATCCCTGACATGTCCAAAACTGAAGCAAAGTGGTTCTGTGTGCTCCGGTATCACATGCTGAGGGCCATAACAAAGCGTTTGTATCTGAAGTACTTGGATGAGAATTTGTTGCTCTACTACAAAACATTAACTCATCTGTGAACTCTATTTCTGCCTTTTTTGTTGTTGCTACTACTCAATAACTACTTGAATGTGAATAATGCTTAAAATGCCCACCCCTGCTGGCAACAGTTGAAGTAGTCAGAGAGTCACTGTGCCAATGGCCCATTAGATGAATGTGCAGCCGTTGAGTTCCTCAAGTGTCACAGCTCATCTGCCAGTCTGGACCTGTGACTCAGAGCATCCATCACCATTGTTAGCAAGGCCAACCAGTGTGGAGCCCTGGCACACAGACTGAAGGGGTAGCAGCTGTAAATCTTTTGGCAAAGTTTATTGTGACCCTGGGGTCAGTCAGCAGGCAGTCTGAAGTGACTGATGTTACCATGGTGATTACGGCATGACACTACATGTGGCGGGATGATGAAGGGATGAGGAGATGAACAAGGGCATGCCTCAGTTGCCGATGAGACATCTAACTTGCTGCGGATCGCCAGCTAGACAGGAAATGTTGGAGTGGAAATAGCTTGTTTAGCCACACGCTCACACTGCTGTGCATGCTTCCAGATTTATGTGGCTGCTGAGATTCATTTCAACTCACTCTGTCTCTGATGAGACTACATCAACAAGGAAACATGAGTCAGACAGCAGTTCCAGAGATTTGTTTTGCATCCCAAGAACCTCAATTTTACATCAAAGGGGACATCTAACACACAAAAGTTATAAAACACTTCCCTTTTACATAATTGACCTACATACAGTATATACCTAGTACTAATGATGCAGCTGACTTATCACACGTCATTAGCAAAATCACTATCTGAGCGCTGTTAATTCTGAGAATCATTAGAGGAAGAGTGAAAGTGATACTGACTGGCACTATGCCACACACACTGATATGCCCACAAAGAACACACACACACACACACACACCCACGCACGTACACTTCGAGCTGGAGCTGGGCATTATGTAATAGAATTAGTGCTCCTCAAGGTCTACATGGATCATGTGGCCTGCAGGAGCCCACTAATGCACTGAAGCAGACGCTCTCAGGCACACCCTGACTCCATCACTTTCCTCTGCTGCCCCAAACACATTTTGCAGTACGTGAACTGGCTAATGGACGTAATGCATGATCAAAAATCAAGAATTTCATATAGTGATATATTAGTGCTGTGAGATATTCAAAACGATCCATAGATATGTTGGGCTCTTTTCCGGCTGAAACTTGTAATCACGGCCAGTAACTGATATTTGCAAAAAAAATTGCACAATTCAGAGTAGGGCTGGGCGGTATATCAGTATTACAAGTCATACCGATTTATAATATCCTTTGATGTTGCCTTGATTTATGAACACTATTTGTTTGCTCCTCTCTGAACATTAGCAAGGGCTAGTTCGTAAGAAATAAAAAAACAATGGTTCTGTAATTTGAAGGTATTTCAGATTTCAAAGTACAGATGAAGAGCATCTGAATCTGAGGAAATTGCTTCAAAAGGTGGAAGATTTTGAATTTGATAAAGTCTACCAATATATATTGTATACCGACATTCAGCCTAAAAATACCGGTATATGAGTTTTTGTCCATATCGCCCAACCCTAATTCAGAGTAACAAAACTTCAACACACACAAACTTAGTTTAAATATGTAGAGAAATATGGTTGCCATGTTTAATTGGCTCATATATTTAGTAATTAAGATGCTATGCAGTTATACATCAGCTTAATAATGAAAATAAGACATAAAAGAAGAAAAGCAATTTTTTTTAAATTGTATGATTCTTGTATCTATTTGGTTTGGTATTTGTTTTAAATTCAGTTTTGCTTTTGACAACAAAGGAAAGATGCATTATATGAGATAGATTGTACCCTACCTCTGAAAAAAAAACCAGTATTCTTTTATTTGATCAAGAATGTTAATCTTTTTTTACTCATAATTTGTCCTGAATCACTTTCTGTGTACAGTCTCGGCTATTTATTAGCTAATTGATGATTGATCCTCTTAATTTTGCTCTCAAACTGCACCAGAGTGATGCATTTCACTTTAAAATGTACAAAGAATTTGACCCTGCTAGGGGCTCTGAGGTCCACAGGCCCACGGCAACCAGGGTCTGAGTTTGTGATGGCCCAATCACCAGTTTTGTTCCCAATATATTCATCAACACATCTGCCAAATTTGGTGCTTTTATCACAAAATGAACAATTGTTATGATATATTGAGCTGTGCCGCCCCACTATAAGGAAATCCTATATCGTGACTCATGTTGACTTGTGAGTTTAATATATCCTTTTATCTGTATAAAAAAGTGAAACCACTGATCACAACCAAAGGTCTGGAACCATCATTTTCCTAAACCCTTAAACCCTTAAACTGTTGAGCCCTGAACTGTTAACATTCAGTGATTAGTGACGTCACCCATCAAGTGAGGTATGATTGATAAAAGCTAATTACTTAAGTAAGAAGAAAGTGTTCTTTGCCAAGTACTTTCACCTTTATTTCACCCATCGAGGCATGCACATGTGGGGGCTTTAATTGCTTTTGCGTGTATGTGTGTGTGTGTGTGTGTGTGCACGCAGGCATGAAAAAGGGTGTCATGTGTCACTGGGATTGCTGCCTGATGGCAGATGTAATGGCTCCTCCCTCTTCAGGCTCATCAGTCAGTAACCAATCTATGCTGGTGGACAAGGCACACACACTCATTCACTCACACATCCTGGTAAAGTGATTGGATGAAAGACGAACACATGATGTAAACTGAATTGGTTTGCAAGTTGTGAAACTACTGGAAATCGCAAAACCTAACATCAGCGGTTTTCCAAATATCCCTGCCAAAACCAGCTGCCATTCATTCACAGATATCATTTCACACTCTGATCCGAGAGAACTTGCATCAGCACTCACTGATGGCAGCCGGGCCGGGAGCACAACAGCAAGGGGAGACGGCTAGAAGCAAAGCCAAACTGAGTAGTTCTCCTCAGTTGACTCTAAATCCCTGTCATCCCTCTGCAACTTCCCCCATCTCTCCTTATTATTCCATCTTTCTCCTCCTCCCCTGTGGGTATGATCTGTTGTTGGGTGTTTCTCTGGTTGTCAATTTGTCATTATGCCAGAGACATGTATGTAGAAAGAAAAAGAAAAGAATCCAATCAACAATGCTGTATGTTCCCTGCACTATCTCCTCTGCTGTCTACTGTACAGAGGCACTGAGTTGGAAAATGCACGCTGCACTTGTATAAATACTTCATTGCTAATTCAATTTTAAACTCTAGATGGAAGGAGGGAAAGAGGGGCAACTGTTTGTTCTTTCACCAGCACTTTTCTCCATCAGTTATCTTTCTGTCTCTTTGCTTATCCCTGCTACTGCAGTGTCTGTCTCTCTGCATCTTTCATTCTCTCCTTTTCTTTTTCCCCACCTCTCTCTACCTCTACCTCTACCTCTTTGTCTCACTGCTATATTACATGTCATTACCAGTTTCTTGTGTTGGTGCCTCATGTTTTTACCACAGTTTACCACTTTTTTTTAACAATAGAAGCAGAGCACATTACACATTTTACCTCCATAGAACACCAAACTCCATTCTCAAATGTAACAATTTTAGTTTTTTTTTAAATATTTAATGTTCTCGGTTATTCTTCCAAATATTCACATTTGTTTAATATGTTACTTTTCGAAATCCACATGAACCTCTCTTTGCTTGGCGTGCAGATTTTTCTCACCCGAAAGCTCTTTTCCCGGTCTTCCATCCTTCAACCTTTTTGCCCTCATCCATCCCTCTGTCCCACCTGAAAAATTTCCTAATTCCATGATAATATTGACTGCATTTCATTGATCCAACATTGATTTCTGTTTCAAGAATGTGGGGTATTAGGCAGGGGATGAGTAAAACTTGGCATACATGAGATCCACCACAAAGAAAATAGAAAGAAAATATGTCACTTTTGAAGCTGGTTCACTTTCTGAGTTACCATATGATCTGTTGCTGACCAGCAATATGTCCAGAGCAGTGCTCACTAGAGATGGGGGAAAAAATTGCAAATATCGTAATATACCGGAGATACTATTATGAAGCTAGAAGATCTAAGGAATCTATAGGCATCATGGGCTTCATATCATGTCGGGAAGTTGTGGACATAACGCTGCAAAGTTTGTCTTTTTATGTTTCATTCCAAAAAATTCAGACCAGTGAAGCTGACATTTGTGGAAAGTTTGATAAAATGCTGCAATTGTTGTCGTCCATACATGATATCAGTTATGTTCAGTTTGACTGAATACTTTGTTGGTCAGTCTGTGGGTTTGACTCTCATTGTGGAGAAATAAAAAGACTGAAGTGAGATGAATAGACTGAGAATTTTCTCTTATTTGACGAAACAATTCTTGATCTGGTAAAAGCACAAAAACACAGAATCAATCAGCACGTTAGCATCTTGTTCGCTACTGAGCCTGTTTTGTAACTGGTAGCCCACCAACATCTTCATCTTCACCTAATCTCAGGAAAAAGCAAAACCACATGCTTCATGATAATGTTGCATATTACTAAGCAGAGGAAAATAAAAACCAGGATTCCCTGAGTAGGCGAGTGAAGAGGGTAGAGCCCAGTGCTGTCCTGTTCAACTGACTGCAGCAGTTTAGACGGTTCTGCTGTTAATATAGACATGTGAACAGCACACTGCTGAAGAGTGAAGATAAGGGAAATCTTGGAAGGGATATTTGATGTTACTTTTGGCATTTAAAAAAAGCATTTTATAACCTGGCAGCGATATCCATTATAGGGGAAATCCTGACAGCACATAAGCAGAGTACTGAAACCAACAACCCTATGTACAGAGGCTCCATACCCATTCTGTAGCTTTCCTCCCAAAACCCTGTCAAAAAAACCATTCAAAGACTTTCTCCCTGGAATCCCCGGCATGCTGCTTCAGCCAAACTGACTCACTTTACATGTCAGTGCCACTGCCAACATCATTCAGGCCGCTAACTAATATGTCAGCCTGGCCACTGTAAAATCAAAAGCCAGGAAATTAATATACATGTCTATTTGCCCTCATTCTAGCTTCTGGAAGTCTATAATTAATGTCATGCATCAACAAACACTCAAGCAATTCACCACAGTTCAAAAAGTCTTAAAATGTGTACGAATAAGACTAAAACTGGCGGATGTGATTTTTAAATATGGGCAGCATTAGAGCATGACCACCCTAGAACAATCCGTCTCCTTTTACGTGTGTGTGTGTGTGTGTGTGTGTGTGTGTGTGTGTGTGTGTGTGTGTGTGTGTGTGTGTGTGTGTGTGTGTGTGTGTGTGTGTGTGTGTGTGTGTGTGTGTGTGTGTGTGTGTTGTAGCTGTTATTGACTGGTTGGCTGGTGATGTGTTGCTTGTGCACCACCCCATTCCAAATGTTAATTTATTGCTCGCCGTGCAGATTTTTCTCACCCGAAAGCTCTTTTCTCGGTCTTCCATCCTTCAACCTATTTGCCCTCATCCATCCCTCTGTCCCACCTGAAGCTCTTTCCTAATTCCATGATAATATTGACTGCAGTCCATTGATCCAACATCGATTTCTGTTTCACAAATGTGGGGTATTAGGCAGGGGATGAGTAAAACTTTGCACAACACAGGAAAACGGATCATCGTGACTTTGTCGTATTCTCAATTTCCTTTCGTAATGTGTTTTGTGTCTTTTGTCAAACAGTCAGATGGCACAAATCATTCAAAGGACAAGCATCCATTAGCAGGCCTAACACAGACTTGAGAGATGAGTATGATAAATAAATGTTAACACTTTGTTTTGCCAGAACAGCCTGTGAGTCATAAAATGTTTTATGCATTTAGATGATATCCAGTTACCAGGGACACAGGAACAGATGGAAATGTTATACTGCTCTGGAGGCGCAGAGTGGAGGATGATCATTTCATCATGAATTCGAGCCTTCAGTTGCCCTGGTTTCTCAACAAAATTTCCTAACTGAAGTGGGTCTTAATGACAAGAGTAAAAGGGGTCTTAAGACTTTCATGTCTTCCCTGGAGAATCGACTTGGGTTGGTATCTTCTCATGTGTTTTGTTTACTTCCTGTTGTAAAAGTCACAAGAGCATGGAGTAGGGCTGGGCGGTATATCAGTATTACGAGTTATACTGATATATTTTAGAAAGAGATATATAGTAGAGACAATACTGACATAACGATTTATTATATTTTTTGATGTTGCCTGAACTTAGGACCACTATTTGTTACGGTCGTTTCAGATTTCGGATTCCAGATGAAGAGCAACAGGACGTTGTTTGCAAAAATGCCGCAAACAAATTGCTTCAAAAGGGGGGAAGGTTTTGAATTGAATAAAGGCTTTGAATAAAACAGGTTGATGATGATTACTTGTGATGTTGAGTTAAAACTTTGCAAATTTTGTTTATAATACCAATATATATCGTATATATTGCCATTTGGCCTAAAAATACCGGGATATGACTTTTGGTCCATATTGCCCAGCCCTAGCATGGAGTAGTGCCAGTCACTAAACTGAAGGCAGAGAGGAATTCTCTCATCATTCACTGCTGTATCATCCACTGCATGATTTATTCACGGCAGCAGTTCTGGTGAGCAAAAAGACTAATTCAGACCAACAATGGAACAGTAGCACGATGGCACAGGGTTACTGCATCACTGAGTATCACACTTTGTGTCACTGTGTGGCAGAAGGACACACATGGATCACTGCGGCGCCTGATTGATCGCATGTGTCTTGAATTTTTTGCATCCTCACTCCCTCAAACTCACACAAACTCACACAGGCTAAAATGTTTGTGGATCGTGGCCTGTTTGTAATGACGCACAGATTCTGACTCAGCTGTTTTATGCCGGATGACCGAGTGACAGGGTGACAGGGTGCTGGCTCTGCACCAGCGGCCCCATAGGGAAGGCCAAGGTGAGAGGACAAAACACCCACTCTCAAATATGCACATAGCATACATATTAAAAAACACCCCCTTAATCCTCCAGCTTAGCAAGTCGAGGCTTCTTTTCCTTCATCGGAATTCAAGTCACTGCGCTCACTGAACCACGCGAAAAGTCTAAAGTGATTGATTACTCTATAATTTGCATCGCCCACAGGGAAAAGTGAGAAAACAACTCTGGCATTGTAAATACAGCATGTAATTTTTTATCTCAGTTTACAACTCCGTCACCGGTTGCTGTTTATTTGAATCTGGCACTAGAGATAGTGCACACCTTTACCATAAAAGTACTAAAATCTCTCACTTGTAGTCACCTGTCTCTTATATATTTTATTAAATTTCTGTTTCAAACCGACCTTCTAGGTTTCAAGAAATATCTGACACAATTTATACATAATACTGGAGCAGTATTTCTCTCATGTTTCACATCTCATGGTTATAACATGGTTTGAGGGGCTTTTTCACTCCATCTTCACTGCCATGAATTATTAAGTAGAAAGAAAATGCTAAATACATATTGTCCTCAAAGCCAGGTACTTGTGTGATATGTTTGTTCCAACATGAAAGGGCTTTCTTTTATAGCCAGGATTGTCTTGCAGCAGAAAAACATTGAAGAAAATTATGGATAGAGCTGTCAAAATAGCTATTTTTATATGCAGGGATTTTACCCCAAATTGAATATATTTTTAAGTGTCCTATTCACTGTGCAGAGTACAGTTTGCTTATAGATTGCAAAGGATTGGTAAATTTCCTAAATGTTCTTTTCTAGGCTTGGGGATTTAGTGAAATAATCCGTAGCCAAGTGGCCGTAGGTGCACTATGGTGTTTTAGACCAGTTCTTCCCATTTAGTTGATCTTCTGCAGTTCTTTCTGCATTCCATCAGCCGATGCAATGGAGGAGGCTGGTTGTCTGGTTTACTCATCTTAAGTGTTTCAATAGACAAGATCATCTGGTGGTGTCCATCTCCTCTCCAGATGTGGATGGCCGTTGACTCTTGATTAGCTCATCCGCCCTTTGACAGGTCATATTTATTCATCCTGCATGGTGTCCACCCATTCTCCTCATCAAATTAAACCTGATGGAGTTGACGGTTTAGTCGCCAACAACTCAACAAGCCATGCAAGACAAGGATGCTTAGTTCCTTGAGGTGTTAATCCAACCGCATACCTGGATTAGTGAATTTATCTTGTTGTAAAATATCATATAGTTTGGCTTGTTTTCCTTAAAAATATGCCCATTAATTTTAATCGTAACCATGCACTGCATTCAAGAAATTTGGTAAAATTACAACCCTCTGCGTGCACAATGCATTCTCACATGTGTTTCTGAGCCAAAGGTCTACATGCTTTCAGGAAGAGTTTTGATCTTAAAACTAGAGTGAATATTTTTAAATTATACTTCACTTAACTATTTATTTCACTTAGCAGTCAGTAGCATACAGCAAAGTACACAATTTATAACTTGTTAACTGTTTGGCATGTGGGATGTAGCTTGATTAAACATACTAAATTAGGAGTTTTAATTAACCTATTTCCATGATTTTTTTTATTGTAAAGCATTTTTTTCATAGATTAAATGTTCACTTGCCAATATTATTGGCCTTAATTTCCATAGTACCTTTCCCCATTAGTTAACTTGCTTTGTAATGTTGGCTAACTCACCGCATGGCACATTATACAGTCATGGAAAAATGATTAGACCACCCTTGCTTCCTTCAATTTATTGTTCACTTTAATGCCTGGTGCAACAAAAGGTACATTTGTTTGGACAAATATAATGATAACAACAAAAATAGCTCATAAGAGTTTAATTTAAGAGCTGGTATCTAGCCATTTTCCATGGTTTTCTGGATAATAACCAAAATCATTATTAAGAGCTATTTTTGTTGTTATCATTATATTTGTCCAAAAAAATTTACTTTAAGTTATACCAGGCATTAAAATGAACAAGAAATTGAAGAAAGAGGGCGGTCTAATATTTTTTTCCATGACTGTAAATTGCATGTATTTCGCAAATGAATGGTCTGCTTATGATATAGTGAAAGGTTTCTTCCTATCTGCATATGACACATATTTCCATTTTACTCCCATTAATTCCCATACATTCTCATTAATGGAAAGTTTCCACCTTGAATGTTGCAACCCCAGGGTCAACATTTTCACCACGCCGGTGGCCAGTTGTATATGAATGTCACGTGTTGGATACACAGCACAGACAACAAGCATCAGCATCTCGTGAATGATGAGGATGATTGATGGTGTTCTGTATGAAGTGCAGCTTTCTGCAAATGCAGTGTGTCAGCTTGTCTAGTCCATATTTTTAGCTCTCCCTGGTGCATAAGGTTTATTATAGCATGAGCTTTGGAAAGAGCTCAGCGACTTCTCTTTGTGACATCATGTCATAGGCACGCTGCTGTTACCCACTTTGAATTCTCATTCGTCGGCTTGTGTTTGGGACAAAGCCTGATAACATATTTTAGTGAATTAATTGTGACGCATTATGTCTTCTTTTTGTACATTAGGATTCTTGCATCAGTGCAAATAAAAAGCTGGTGTTTAAGAGATACAAAATGTTTCACTGACAGACAGCTATATGATTCATGTTTGCAGTAACTGTCTCATTGTGTTTGTGTCTGTGATTGACATTGGCTTATTGGCTGGGTGATATATCGATATATATAAAAAATATATCGATATATTTTTAAATGTGATATGGAATTAGATCATATCGCATATATTGATATAGTTCTTTTTTTTTATTCTTTATATATAGATGCTGGCCTTACTAGGATTTGTCATATTTGTCATTCCTTTTTTAATGTTTGTTATTCTTTTCTCATATAAATATATTTATTTTAGAAAAAGATTGGCCTATTTTATTTCATAGAATATTTTTATTTAAGATATTTTTTTATCTAAATGTGCAATTTATGGACCTTTGATTTTTTTTTAATAGGTACTCCTGTTGTTATACAGTATTTATGTTCACTTAAACAAACAAATCAATAAAACTACTTGACATGTCATATTTGGCTTTGACTTTGACTTTGACTGAACATTTGCTCTCACTTTGCGTTAAAAATATCACAAAATATATTGTATATAGATATTCAGCCTAAATATATCGGGATATGACTTTTGGTCCATATCGCCCAGCCCTACTACAACCCCTTTTTTAGGGGTTGTAGTAGTAGAATCAGTTCCTCTCATTTTCTCTCTGTGACTCTCTTCTCTAATCTAGACTATATGCAAAATAGTAGTTGGCCGGCCTGTTGGGAGCAGCTACTTGCTGCTGCTTGAATTGACCCCTACTAGACCCCTACTAGACCTTCAGGCCTGACCCTGGTATCAGTAGTTTGTCCCACTGATGTATAGCTCCTTGTGAGATTTAACAGCACCTTGTGAACCTGCACAGAATGCTGAATCATAAGGAGTTGGCTCTATCGACCGGCCTCGGGGAGTGGTCACCATCCTGTGAAATCCATCAGAAGAGCAATTTGCGGCTGGGGATAATACCATTATTCTCTTTTGGTGGCATGCCGCGATGATTGGACATTTTTGTGGTTCTGGTTTTTATAAGTGGTGAATGTTTTTTTTAATATGTGTATTTTAATTTTATGCCAGCTTTCATTTTGAGTATAACCTTTGAAGTACCAGTGTACCAGATTTAATAACCTGTTTTAAAATAGTATTTTCCCTCATGAAAAATGGCCTCATTCTCAGTGCATTAAGTATAACAAGACAGGGGTGAGACTCTGCTTATACTATTGCTGTGTCATTGTTATTTTTAGAAGTGGTACTTACAGTGATAGTTGTGAACTCACAATAGTAGCTGGAGGTGGCCGTGCCCTGCTCTCATGTCGTCTTCTAGTTCATCTTGCGTTTGTCCTGTATGACTTTTCCTCCTTTTATCCTGCATCAGCACCTCCATCCCTCTCTCAGCATGTGGCTCAGTGCTATGACTCTACACCCACTGGGTGATTAGTGACGACCCGCTGTCACTGACACAGACATCTCAGTGGGGCCGACACCACGGGCAGCTGCCACATATATGCACAGACACACAGATATGCAAACATACGCATGTAAACACAATTATTTTATATTCACATGAGTTGTTTATTATTTTGCTCAAATTGCTTAATCAGCCTAATGAGTTGAGAACAAAATAGAGTTTAAGAATTACACGTCTGGTTGCTCAGCTTATTCATCTTTGAATGTTTTTCTGAGGGAAGAAGAGTCACAACATTTTCACTTTAGGTTCTTTTTTGTCTCTGTTTTGATTTTTTTCCCCCAATTCAACAAATACTTTTATTATGAAATGCCAGAAAAATATCATCTGTGCACTTAGGTTCACATCATTTGCATATAATTATAGTGAAGCTTGTTTCAGGTTATGTTTGTGTTTGGATTTCTGAATGTGCTAAACTGCATGGGATGAGACGTGAAAAAGACACAAATTGGCAAATGATCAAACTGAAGATGACACCTTATTTTTAATTACCTTAATATATTTTTCTCCAATGTTAAATATCTGTAAAATGCAAAGTACTCTCAGGAAAACAAACAACACAATAATATACATATATTAATAATAAATGCCAAATAGCAGAAATGTATGTATAGAATGTATATAGAATGTATGTATCGACTTATTTTTTATATTCTTATTCTGTTCTTATATGTATGTGTCTGTATCTTGAGCTACTATGACAACTAAATTACCCCACTGCGGGAAAAATAAAGTCATATCTTATCTTATCTCTTATCTGTAATGTGCTTTTCTATTGGTTTATCACATTACATTACATCATAATATATTCTCACATATATAGCTTATTTTATAGGCACTCTCTCTGTCACTAATGGTGTTTTTCCATTGGCACTTTTGGCTGTGCCAAGTCAAAATATGACGTGCCTATTTGGCACGAGTTGTGCCGTGTCGCCCCAGAGATGGACAATCTCCAAAGTCACACTAAAGCATGCCCAACTTGCTTGACATTTCGCCGACTGCGGCCAAACCATGACGACCCCTCTGTGTGGCCAGACTCAACTCGAGTCAGCTAGCAGGACTTTTGTAGCTTCTAACTGATTCTGGTTAGCTGGAAGTCTAGTTCCTCTCCTATGTTCCTGTTTGTAATTTAACTATTGGTTCTTTGTATTTTATGTGAACTGTTAATTAACGCTTTATTGAAATGCCAATTTTTTGCCAAATATCCTGTTAAAGTATTGCGAATAAAAACCCAACATTTCCTGAGTTTACCACTTCATAATAAAAGCTTTTAAATTGCATAATAACTGGGGACTATGATGGTGAGGAATGTATTATTAAGTTAATTTTGTTTATCAATGAATTAGCAGAGCTTTATTGGCAGCCATTCTTAAATAAAAAAAACATACTACTAATACTGTACTCCCAGCAAAAGTAACCAGGGAATTTTATTTTAAATGATTTATAGGAAAAAAACATGTTTATCCATCATTTTACAGCAGCCACTCGTTTCTCTCTCTCTCTCTCTCTCTTTCTTTCTCTCTCTCTCTCTCTCTCTCTCTCTCTCTCTCTCTCTCTCTCGCTCTCAGAGGTCCATGAGTCTTCTGTCATTGTGTATCTGGTTGAGAAAGAGAGTGAATGATATGCTGGGAGATAGGCTTTCAGTGCTGGGTGTGGTTTGCATGTGGGATGTTGTTGGTTTGCATTTGTCCTGGAGGAAACACATTTATATACATTATCTATCTATCTATCTATTTATTTATCTGTACATTTAAGTACAGACAACATTTTAGAAATAACCATGTGGGTAGGAGGCACATGGCTGAAGTGAACACCTTTTGACCACTGTTCATGTGAAGGCCCTGCGTCTTGATGTGCGTCTGTTGTGCACTCTGCATGCTGCGAGCAGCGAGCTGACACGTGCATCCTTGTGTTTGTTGCAGTCTGTTAATCCTGCAGTGAGGAGCATATGTCGGCTTCTGTGACCGCCTGTTGGCAGCGGGGCTGAAGGTGATGCAGCATGTTACAGTGCGTGTCCACGCTGACATGTCTGTGCATGATTAGAGCGCACAGGTCCGTCTATTATCTGGATTATTTTTTTGGGTGCACGTGCATCCACATACAGGTTATAGGACTGTGTGCAGTTGTGTGTATTTGTCTTGTGCCTGTCAGTGCACTTGTGTGAGTTAGTGTGTGTCAGCTCCAGAGCCCTCTACAGTCCTGATTCATGACACGGGTGATTTGGTAGTCAGTCAGTCAACGTCACGATAGGGCAGCAGCTCCTGCTCCTCGCACCATCCACCCCCTACGCCTCTCAGCCCATCTATCTCCTTCTCCCAGGCCACGATCACAGATACTCTGACATCTAACATCCAACTGTGGCTTCAACTACTGAGTCATACTGCAGTGACCTTATAGTGACTTCCCTGCTTTGTTTTGCGGTTAACTTACTTGCTGGTATCTCATCTTTGTCCTGCAGTTGCTTTGTTTATTTGAGATAGAATAATACCTTTATTTAATTTCCACAATATAATTAAAATTCCTTAGGTTGTATTAGGGCTGGGCAATATATCAATTAAAAAATATATCGATATATTTTTAAATGTGATATGGAATTAGATCATATCGCATATATCAATACGGTTCAATTTTTTTTCTTTATATATAAATGCTGCCCTTACTGCGGTTTGTCATATTTATTTCTTTTGTAATGTTCGTTATTCTTTTCTCATATAATTTTTTTTTTCCGAAAAAGATTGGCCTATTTTATTTCATAGGCTATTTTTATTTAAGATTTTTTTATTTATTTAAATGTGCACTTTTTGGCGCTTTGCTTTTAAAAAAAGGTACTCCTGTTGTTATACAGTATTTATGTTCACTTACATAAACGGTTTCAATAAAACTACTATGTGTCAATTTTGACTTTGACTGAAAATTTGCTCTCACATTGCGATACAAATATCGGGATATCTATCATGTATCGACATTCAGCCACCCAGCCCTTGGTTGTATGCTCTCTCTATCAAATGTTGCATTTTATTACATGAAAACAAACTAATCGAACTAATCAACATTACTTTAAGTATCTTTACAAAACATTGCTTGATATCTTTTTCTTGGAAGATGTTTGGTTTTAACGCATCATTCAGAAAAAGACATGCAGGCATTGATTCCATCATATTGATAACATCATAGTGCAGTGTGGAGGAGTGTGTGTTACTTGTAGTTGAACATGTCTGGGTCTTGCTCCTCCAGAAACAAGCATTTAAAGAAATAAAAGTGCTGTAAGGATGTGTGTTTCCTCACACATGCTTTACATACTCATGTAGAGATACGCATATGTAGGTCTCAAGAATTTCACATAGTAAGGTTTCCAGATTCATGTTTGCTTCAAGCATGATTTTCATTGTATTTTATGCAGTTCATACAATAATGTAGGAACATGAATAATGAACACTGTATCAATAATTAAACACGGAAGTCTTCACTTCTAAGTTCACTGAGCGTTATAAACGTGATGCTACGTATGTCTGTTTTTGTGCTATACACATTTTTAGCATTAAATCTACAAAATTATATTGTATATATTATATATATTATTTAAATTTTATGGGAATAAACCCACCAAAGAATAAGAAAGCAGGACTAATGTGTATAAGAGTTTGCCAACGTAGATTAAAATATCCTACGGCTGGATGCACCAAAGCCCAAAGGTAATGGCCACGACCTCGAGCTTGGCCTGATATCACCTCGAAATGAACAGATGACAGATGGGTGGGGGAGGACGAAGCGATAAACTGACAGCGCTGAAACGAGGAAGTGTTACAACCGGATGTCATCCACTGAGACAGCAGCACAGAGGAGCTTTTGTTTCTTGTGTTTGGGTGAATTCAAGTGTGTGTGAATTTGTGCACATATATTTAGTTGTTTTTGTGTGAAAAAGACTTGAAAAAGAAAGAAAGAACTGTCATGTTGAAGGTTTCATTACTGATGGCAGGTTCCTAAATTCCAGTCCAAACAGCCTATACTCTCACACCATCTGATGAATGTCGGATGAATGGACCATAGACTGCAGGTAATGGTTATATATGGTCTTTAGGGATAGGGAACAGTAATGAACTTGTCCCACTGGCTAATAAACTTCTGAAAGATAACATCTGACATTAGGCGTGTTTCCACTGAGTACTTTTTGAGTACTTTTTGGAAAGCGGCTGAGTGTTTTGGCTCCGCCCACTAGTTGGTCCCCTTCGGCCTCTGTTCCCATACAGGAACTTTTGTAGCGGCTGCAAATCAAGCGACTTTTTCTGGTGTTATTGGAGACTTTTGGAGATTTGTTACTATTCTTAACAAGTAGCAAGCACCATCCCAAAGCACTCACAAGCGGCCCAATCCTCCCACAGTGGTCTCTCCCAGCTGCAGTCAGCAGAGCAGGAGCTGTTAAACCCTCAGCGTCCAGTTTGCACCAGTCTGCAAATGAATCACGCATGCGCCAAATAGCCGCTCAGTAGCGGCTCAGAAAGTACCGACCCGAGGCAGGTACTTTCTGAGCCGCTACCTAGGGCCCTAACCGGTGAAGTTGGGCGGATCTTGGGTGGATTCTCTCTACCAAGTCACACCCATAGTGGCTCACTAGAGGGAAAACTAAAAGAAACACGCCTATTTTAAAAGAAAATCTATTCATCAGTGACAGCTAAAATCTGTAGAGCATTAACTGTGGTCGTCCTCCCTCCAGGTGTTGTCAGTCAATTCTCCAGGTTCAGACAGGAGTCGGAACTGCTGTATATTTCATTGTTTATCAGAGTCCGATCATTTTATCCTTTTATATCATTTATAATGCATGTGTTTTCTTGCCAGCTTCGCTCGGGGACAAAATAAACCATTTTTCAAAACTTTTCATGGGAAGAAAGAAAGAATTTCATGGGCGAAAATTTAAAAAACAAGTTTTTAAGAAAGGCAAAATGCTGGTGGATGGCATTCCACTTGTGGTTTTGTAATACATTTTTAATGTTTGAATCAATATAATTCAAGTTCAGTTACATTTTAGTCAGTGCAGAGTATTCATGCTCTCCTCCTCACAAAGTAGTTTCAACCTTTTCCAAATTCTTGTAGAGATGCAAAGCGTAAAAATCTCAATACATATCAAATCGTCACCCAAGTATCATGATTGTATTGAATCAAGAGAAAAGCTTATCGTCCCAGCCCTACAGGGTATATTGAAAGACTGAATCATTTCATTGACAGAGGTTATAAGGTGGCAATTTGTCAACTCAGTCTAACAAGTGTAGCGAGAGGTGTAGTGACAATGCAAACCTCTCTTCAGCTCCTCAAGTCACTGACCTTGCTTCAGTATTCTTTGAGCAAGTCGCTTTATCTCTACAGGCCCCAGATGTGTTGCTCTGTATCTGACCATGACCTCTGACCTCTTCCTGAGGAAGGAGTACAAGTGTAAAGAACATCTCCCAGTGGGGTTTCATTGCTCTAAGACACCTATCTCTCCCACTGGCACACTATAGGTTGCTTTAACACGTGACTTCTCTTACAGCTGGCTCCTCTCTCCATCTATCTCACTTACATCCGACCTCTACTCTCTACATCAGCGTAAAAGTCACGTCCACACGAATGCGTTTGTTGCTGCTTTAGTATTTAAAGCCAGCAGTTTCAAGCATTTAACCTTTCTGGAGACCCTTGTAGTTGATGCCAAACCTGAAAATGCCTGTGTGGGCAGAAATCCTTTGGCATGTAAACTGTATTTTTTAAATAAATTGGCTTCAATATGGATATGTGGACATTTTTCTTCTGTCCTTTTTTTTTTTTTTACCTGGTCTTCTTTTTTCCTTCCCCTCCCACCTCTTTCCTCCTCTCTTTTTCTGTCCTTTTCCCTTTAACTCATTCATTCTCCCATTACCCTTTATGTCCTTTACGCCTCCTTTTTTACACGATCAGACCCCCACCCTCTCTTCTGTATGTCCTTCCTGTCTCCCTCCACCTTCCTATACATCACTCTTGCTCCTCCCTCTGCTGACTGCTTCCTCCTGTCATAGTGATTGTATATCGGCCTTACGGGAGGCAGTGCAGTCATTGAACAAATGCAGCTGAGTGCTTTGCATTAGTTATGCACACATGACTTTCAGACATAGTGGCTCCCTAGCTTCTATGTCTTTCCTCGTCTTCATTTTTACTTCTCCCCTTTTCTGTCTTTGCAGCATTTATGCACCTTTTATGAGTTGCCGGGTTTGCCCCTCTCTTTTACTTCCATGAAGGACTTTAAAGCAGCATTATGCAAGAACTGGCAAATTGGCGCCCCTGCAGTTTCCGAGTGCAATTCACTTTTACGCCAATGTCGTAAATCTGTACATATGAAGCTTTCTCACCAGCAAGAAACGTCATAAATCACAAGAGATTATGTTTCCCAGATCTAGTTTCACCAAAATCAGTGACATGGTGTGTGTGACTGCAGTGAATGGTTACACACTTCTCCCTATTATGAGTCAGTATAGCATCAAAATTATTTTAAAGCTGGCATTTTAAGGTAAAATAGTCACATAATGTTGCTTCAATCCAATAAAAATGCCGCTTGCCCCATATTGAGTTGAACATTTTAATTATTTTCTTTCAAGTACACGGTTTGTTTTATCAAAAGTTGGTTTTGCATTATTTTTCAAATTTCATCAACACAAATCAACACCTAGAAATAGTTTAAAATGATGGAAAAAATGCGTATCTCCTTTTTTTTCAGGGGAAACAGTAAGCCTATTCTATCCTCCAGCACACAAGGTCAGTGACATCAAGTCCTGATCAGATACAGCCAAAATCAACCTATAAATCATGTGATGCTTGTTTTACAGTGCCTCCTCCTTGAAGCTGATTGGGCAATCACAGAGAGCTCAACTCCAGGCAAACCTAATGTGGTTTTGGCCAATCAACCCCAAGCCTCTTATCACATTTCTTCAGAAAAAATATGAGGAGGGCTGCACAAGCACCTGGTAAAAATAATCCTTTTCTAAAAGTGTTCCAGATTACATGCTGTGGTTCATGCAAATGTGCTTCTTCAACAAAAAATGGATGCAGCAGTGCTGTAACCCACTGTGATTGCCATGGTGCTTTTTTATGGAGTGCTTTAAGAGAAAGGTCATCGTTATCTACACGCATAAAGGCCTTTGTTTAATGGTCTGTTTTAATGATATAATGCTGTTGTATTGGGGGTATAGAGTTTTTCATAACATAGATTTTTCAGTGTCATAGCACAGGTGTTGTTAATGACATTCTTAACAACTATAATTCATTTAGGTTTTCTAGTAACTGGGTCATGTATTGTGCATGGTGGAACTGAGCCATTGTTGGCCTATCTGATGATAATTCAGCCTTTGGAGGCAAGGACTAGGGATGGGTGTTTGGAAGAAACCTGCCAACTCGGCTATCTATAACGTTAACGATCGATTAATCGCTGCATGCATACATGGGCAAAATAAAAGATATATGTACAGTACTATGCAAAAGCCTGTTTTGATAACGGACGCTTTTATTTTGAAAGGACGAAACAAAACTTAATACTGTTAATCGTAAACTAACTCAACTGAGATTAAACGGTAAAGATAACGTCAAGGAGTTCAATTGTGTGTTTTCTGTTTAAATATTAGTTTTGGATGCAATTAAACCTAGTAATTCATGCTAGCAAGGGTTGATACAGTAAGCTAGTTTTGCTCAAATTAATACTCTTGCATTTGTTTGTTTGAGTGTTTTATAATTGTTATTGCAACTTTCAGTTTGCAAACTGTAGCATTATCCAGCTTAATTCTCAGCTTATTGTCTTGTTCATGTACGGCTGCAGAACTGAACGATCGGCCGTGTTTCAGTTTAGTGAGTACTGATACGCAGTCATAGATAAGATTAAAATTAAAAAATACACAGATCGATTTAAAATTCCACATGATCAACCAAATCCTAACAACCATTAATCGATCATCAATTAATTATTCCCATCCCTAGCAAGGACTAATACACGGTTGCCCGTTGATGGGAATAATTTTGTTTTCAGACACAATCCTCTGTTAATTGTGGTTTTATTTTCAAATTTACTAATAAAGTTTTGAGAAGATTTACACTTAAACTGTCAAGAATAAATCACATTGTCACAATCATTTCATGGAAAGTAAAAATGTTGTATCCCAACTTTATGGCCGACCCTCTATTTCTAGGGTTCCTGAAGATATCCGAGTCAAGACTTCCTCTCTTGTATGCTGGTCATTGTTGACAGTCCAGTCAGCAACTTGTGATGCGACAATGGAGTTGGAGTTGAGAAAGAACGTCCACGTCCAAACGTGGTTTCTCAAACAGCCAGTTTAAGTATGTTAGCTAAACTACTAAAAAGCTTAATTGTCGTCATGCAATATAGCCAATGGGTGTCAAGATTGAAATGTGTTCTGCATCTTTTGTTCTCTACATGGATTGTTTAGTCAGTACACCAAAGACCGCTCAACGTGATTGGTCAACACTGCTTGGAGTACCACAAAAGACCAAAAATGTGGCCTGTCTGAATTATGTAAACTACTCTTCACTTGAAAAACAGTAACTAAAACACTATTTTCTCTGCAATATTGCCATTACCTCACTAAAAAAGATATCCCGAGCAGACCGTACGGATCAGGACTGATGTGATCAAGACATCCCTAAGAAAGTCTACTTTATATTTGCTCTGAGTGCTTTGAGAAACACATAAATATTGAAAGCAGTTTTTATTACAGGATCTCATGTTACAGTGACCAATTGTTGGCACTTATCTACCACAGATTTTAGTTCAGGCATTTTGTTCTCTCAAAACCCCATTTTTACTGTAGTTAATGGCTGAATTCCAAAACAGCACTTCCTGTGTATTATTAAAATGCTTTTTCAGATATCAGTGGTTCTGGCAGGGAAGTTGACTTTTGTCCGGATACTCAGACGGGGCAGGGAGCCCAGAATGTCAGCACAGAGTGATGACGTCAGGAGCAGGCTCTGAGGGACAGCTCTACCCAGCATGCTTTGCCAGTAGTATTTCTGCAGTGCTCATAAATATTGAAAGGTTATGAAAAGAGGGAGAGGAGGCCGGTTGAGAGGGAGAGAGAGGTTGCACAGAGCAGCTAGAGGGTGAAGCAATGAGAGAGTAATGACAAGAAATGGGTGGATATGATGTGGAGCAGAGCAAATGAACAAGTTGTGAGTTGAGGAGTTCGGGGCTTCCTCACCCTGTGGCACATTTCTTTATTGTCCCTCGCTGTCTCTCCCTCTCTTGTATCTCCCTTTTTTCTGTGCTGTTGGCAGAAATGAAACAGAAATTGAGTCGTAAAGGAAAAAGGGACCGGTGCCAGGCAGAAGTGGCAGTTTCAGGGAGAAAAAGGTCCGTTCTCATGTCACCTGCTCAGATCTTAGAAAGACACTAAAAATGTTCAGTTTCTGTCCCTGTGGATGTGTGTGCGGTACATCTGCAATCTGTGGGATTATGCTCAGGAGACAGTAGATTATGAAGTCAGGGTTTAGACTAGAAAGTTAAATGGAAGAATAATAAATTATGTATTTAAGAGGAGGCTGTAAAAGTGTTTCTTTTAGGCATCTAGACACTAAAAGGGGTGAAAATTAGGGAGTTTCTGATTCCATATTGACTTTTGTAAGCTTCTGAGACACTAAATAATCAGAAATTATTTTCCAATCATTGTTTTTTTATCATTATTGCTACCAAAAAATATGCATTTAGCATCACATCTTATCCCGGATTGCCATCATCAAGGCAGAAAGCAAGTCATGTAATATAAATCATGCACAAAGTGTGTATGTGTGTGCAGTAGTTGTATTACTACATGTATTTGTGTGTGTTGCTGCATCAGACATGATCAAATCTCTTGTAATTGCGCCAATGACAGCACACAGTATGCATGTTGTTTGTTGGATGTGCATGCAGTAAAGACATCAAGATAAATATAAAAAATAAGAAAAAGCATGCTTTGATTGTAATGGGTTGCAGAAGCAGTGGCCTGACAGAGGCTATAAATATTTCAGATGCTCTGTTTTAGCACCGGGATAGAGAAGACAACAGGAAGATCCTCGTTTTGATGTGTCTCATCATTGTTTCACGAGCAAAGAGGGATTTTGGTGTGCTGTAAAAAATCTTCATCTCAACAAATCATATAATCTTTTATTCAGTTTTTTATTTTTAAGATAAAGAGCAGCTAAGCTTCAGATGTAGCCCTTTGTAGACATGGAGCTGGTTGCACAGAGATACTCGACTGGTCTACTGAGAGAGAGGCCAGTGTTAGACAAACAAATACTGGAAGTAGAGTATTCTGTCATCATAATAATCAAATTTGAAGCTATATTAGCAGTAGCTTGCAAACGACCTACTGTATCCAAGCAGCACATAAGCTTGGAATTTTTAAGCAGACTGTTTGAATTATTTCTATGCTTGGTTTAGTACTGACAAGTGTACATGATTGTGCAGTCTATACTGTACATATATACTGCTCTGTGGGATTAGGGTGGGGATTTGGAGCAAACTGCACTAGATGACATCAAACATCTTTATGAACCTCTCATTAGCAAGCACTGTGCAGTTGATTAACTGGCGTGTAAGCCCATCTGACGTCTCACTATGTGTTAGACATAAGTCACAGGCAAACAGTCTTTGTCTTCGTGCAATCTGGAGAGCTTCAGAGAGCCACACTGCAAAAAGTGTCTCTCTGAACAAGCCGTTTATTTTTAACAAGTCTTATATTTTGATTTTACTGCAAACTGCTGAAAAAATGGTCACGGCTAACAAAACCAGCCTTTTTTCAGCCCCTAGAATAGAGAATAGAATAGAGTCTTTATTGTCATTGCACGGTAGTATAAAAAAATACGTTAGCACAAGGAAATTGAGGCATGGCTCTCCCGTCAGTGCAAAAAAGATAAATATTAAATAAATAACCAACCAAGGCATGCACCCATTAAACAAACAAACGTAAAAAAGGACATCACACAAATCACAAAAGTAAGGGACTGTAAACAGAGACACATTGTAAAGGAAAAACCTATTGCACATGTCACACAGTGAAAAAGCTTATTGCACATGTTCTACAGTAAAAATAAAGCCTATTGTACATGTCATACATGAATGTACATGAATGTTAAACGCTAAAGCCCTGTTTTAGAAACTAGAAATGCACCACTTTAATTCTGTGTGTGTTGTATGAGTACTTTACCCACATGTTTGTGGGGAACCGTCTCACCCTCACACACTCTTGCCATCCCTCCATCAATACTGGATCAACTCACCCACTCTGTAGAGCAGAGCTGCTGGACTCTATTGATTTCTCATTCTCAGGACTATGACTTCATCTTGCCAGGCATGGACGTGCTCTTGAAATGATCTCCGCTTTCCTGGGCGGAAATGTAAAATTATGACACCTCATTTATACGTTGAGGCATCATTTATCATGTTACGTCTCCTTAACCTAGTTATGCCCAAACTCTAGAGACACTCGTCTTGAATTTTTTTCTAAAAGCCCTCAGATTGACATAAGCAGTAAAATCATAATGTCAAAGTTGCCTGGCACATAAAAGAACCAAACAAAGCATCAATTATTTGACAGTTCTGTTAAGAGGTAAAACAATGTGCAACAAACATGATGAGTAAATAGCTAAATTAGGCTGTCAAATGCTAATTTAATCTTCATTTGGTTTCACCAGCCTGTCTGTCACATGTATTCTCTTGCCAATTATAAGATTTGAATGAAACAGAATTTTTTTTTAGAATGGCATTACTTTGCCGTAGTTAAGGGATTTAAACTACTTCATATTGTTATTTGTTTATGCATCATTTCTAGGATATGGTAGAGGTGGGGGAAAAATCGATACAGCATAGTATCGCGATATTTTGCGTGGCAATATTATATTGATTCATGTCTGCCAAGTATCCATATTCTGCGTTCCGATGGACAGCGGCCATCAGTATTTCAGCTGTTTTAGTTTTATTCTGGAGGCCATAGCGGGCTCACTTTTAGGAATATACTGGAGATACTGGTATCATATGGAACTATAAGACCTAAGGAATCTATAGGCACCATGCGTCAGGATATCGTGTCGGGAAGTTGACGTAAAAATGCTGCAAAGTTGCTGCTATTTTTAGATTTCATTCAAAAAAATTCAGAGCAGTTGAGGAAAGTTTGAGAAAATGCTGCAGTTGTTGTCGTCCAAACATGTTTGATATCAGTTACGTTCAGTTTGACTGAATACTTTGTTGGTCAGTCTGTGGGTTTGACTCATTGTGGAGAAATAAAAAGACTGAAGTGAGATGAATAGACTGAGGATTTTCTCTTATTTGACAAAACAATTCTTGATTGAATTTAAATTTTGTGGACACAAAATGCAATTAAACAGTTAAATCGCAATATATTGTATCGCAATACTCATCATATTGTAAAATGCTTAAAATCGCAATAATATCATATTGTTCTCAAGCATCGGGATAAAATCATATCGTGGGGCCTCTGCTGATTCCCACCTCTAGGACATGGGTCCCTGAAATCTTTATTTTTATGTTTCAGCTCCTTTACATGTGATACTTGTAGTCAAGCGTCTGAAAAAACAACAACACAAACACACACGTGAGGCTTGTCTCTGTGTGCAACACAGTGTTCTACCTGCACGCCTCTATGACACGTGATATTAGACAGCCAATCACCAGCATTATTCGACCTTGGTACACACATGCTGCATACTTCTTGGCTCAGAGACGCCAGTGAGATTAGATATTGAATTACAAAGCATTTTCTGATACCCAACACTATGGAGGTTTTCCTTGGGATTGCCATAAAAGCATTGGATTTTGGCACCAGTCCTCATCATTTCTTAGACAACACTGATCAGTATGTGTTATAAAGTACACGGCTCAGAATGAGGGGACTTCTTGGCAACTGACTGTAGTAGGATTCATTAGTGGAGGAAGGCATCGTGACCGGATAGAAGGTGTCGAGTGCCACTGCTGGTCCAGATCAGATGTGTCATTGTGATTGCTGATCAGTGTTTTCCATTAACTCTTGGTCCCCCTGCCAAGGTAATATTTCACAGTAAGAGGCCTTAGTTGAAGGAAGGACTATAAGAGATGTGGGACCAAGTGGGAAAGAAGAAAAATTGCCGGTAGGATTAAAAGTGATAGATCAGGTGACTTGTTTTAATTTGTCCCAGTGGTGAACAGCAGGTTTCAGCTGTGACGCTGCTGGGTATAGATAGAGTTTTTTTTCCTCTGTGCATCTGTGGTGGAGGATGTCTTTAACGCTTCCAGGGTTTGGGGCTGATGTCCCTCTAGACCAGCCTATAATAAAAACATGAGCACTCTGCGTACTAAAAAACATCCCAACTTGGCATACATTGTTTCGTGTGTATATTTATAATAGGGCTGGGCGATATATCAATATAAAATCAATATATATATATATATATATATATATTTATAAATGTGATATGGAATTAGACCATATCGCATATATCGAAATTTTTCTTTCTTCCTTTATATATAAATGCTGCCCATACTAGGGTTTGTCATATTTAGTTATTTTGTAATGTTGGTTATTTTTTTCTGGTATAAATATATTTATTTCAAAAAAAAGATTGGCCTATTTTATTTCATAGGCTATTTTTATTTAAGATTTTTTTATTTATTTAAATGAGGACTTTAAGGAGCTTTGATTTAATAACAAAAAGGTTCTCCTTTTGTTATACAGTATTTATATTCACTTAAATAAACAGTTTCAATAAAACTACTTGTGACATGTCATATTTGGCTTTGACTTTGACTGACCATTTGCTCTCACTTTGCGATAAAAATATCGGGATATATATCGTATATCGATATTCAGCCTAAATATACCGGGATATGACTTTTGGTCCATATCGCCCAGCCCTAATTTATAAACAACTCATGGGTCTATGTGAATACACATCTATCTGTTTTTGCTTTTATTTTGTACTCGCTCTAATGGCTGTGAGATCGAGTTGACAGCAGGGGCCTGCAAGGCTTCTACTACACTGTTTCCTGCTGTCAGAGCCTGCAAATCACTGTGCAGCTTTATTTTTAAATCTATCCTCCACTGTGGGACCCTGCTTGTTAGATTTTGTGTCTGCCCCAACTTTATGTGCGTGTGTGAATCTGTCTTTTGTGGTAGAAGTTGGGTCTCTGTTTAAACCCACGAGGGTTCATTACTGTGATCCATCTCCCTCCCTGTTAGTGCCAACGCTAACATACTGTGGCGTCTCTGCGGCTATTTTTAGCTTCCGTTTGTGAGCATGTGTTTGTAGGTAATTTGTCTTCATATGCATATTTTTTTTTAGCATTATGTGAATGAGTTTCGTGTTTATGCTCACTGTGACAAAAAGCCACCATTTTTTCAAGTACACTTCTGTGACCATCCAGCAGTATAAATCATAATAAATATGCTGCGTCAGTTGCAATGTAAAGACTACGACCTACTCTACTAGCTAGGTCTCTCTGTAGAGATGGATTGGAAGATGTTTGTCAAGATAATGAAGACATTTTTACTTCTCTCTCTCATTTCATAGTTTTTTCTCCCTCCTCCTCTGTGCATCTCACTCTTCTTTTCTACCTTCTCCTCTCCCTCTCTCTTTTTCCAATTAATAATAATAGACAGTGAAAACAACAGTTTTGAACTTCCTACTCAAATTCATTACACCCATGTCTTTTGTTTCCAGCAGTAAAGAAGACTGACATAGAAGCTGTTAGAAATAGGTTTTGGTGGTTGTAGGTATAAACTGATGTTTACTGTATTTCGAAGGTCCCATGGATAAATTAAATATATATATATGCATTTTCATTGGCATACAATTTATTGGTCATCATTTTTTTTATTATCTGTAGTTATTGTGGGACAGTGGGAATTATTTTAGCTGCACAACAGTCAAGTTACACTTTGTTATTGAAATCATCAAAAATATGAGGATTTTTTAAAGGTGACCTATTATGCAAATGTTCAGGTTCATACTTATATTTTGGTTTCCTGCTAGAACATGTTTACGTGCTTTAATGTTTAAAAAAAACCCTCAATATTTTTCTTATACTGTCTGTCTGAATGTACCTGTATTCACCCTCTGGCTGAAACGCTCCATTTTAGCACCTGTCTCTTTAAGCTCCGCCTCCCGAGAAAGCCCTGTCTGCTCTGATTGGTCAGTGATTCTGGGTCTTCCGCAACTGTGCTTTTAGTGGTTCTGCTCTGTCATTGCAGCTTGGGAATGACCGTAATGGCAATGTAGCTGTACTTTCAACCTGATTTATATATAGTATAGTTGTGACATCACAACCATACAGAAGTGCTGACAGCTTGGATAAAGCCACAGTTTCCCAAAACACAGTTTCTGTGTACATTGCTCTGGAAATCTATATTTTTTACAATATGGGTTTTTTAAGTATATTTTACGAATATTTTACAATGTGGACGAAGGAGTCATGCTCTGAGGGAGATTTGTCGAAAAGCTCCTGCATCTTATTGAAAACCTTAACTATTACCATGGTCTTGATACAAACAATGACACAAAGAAAATAATAGAAGATGCTCACACACAGTGTACAGTGCAGTAAATACTGGTAATATGGTAAAATGGACTATCTTTAAGCATAGCGTTATATTGATCTTCTTCCCTTTCTGCCAATTTCATATTAAATAAGATTGGTAATTGAAGGTTTTGCTTTGTTAACATAGACTTAAACATGTCCTTTGTCTGTGCCAACAGTAGTACATAAAATATAGTAGTAGTAATAGTAGTAGGTATTCCTACAAACACCTACCAAGTTACAGTGCAAGAGGAGATGAGATGCATGTTGAACTGTGAGGCGAAGTCTCAACTTGAAGTGACACAGGGACTCATTTCAAAATGAGAAGTGACAAGAGCTGTCACTACAATAAGTACACGTTTCCAATGTTCTGCCAATGACTTCAGTCAGAGAAAACCACCAAACGCTTCCAGGGCAGACAGTTTGTGATGTTCAGAGATTAAATGTCTCCCCTCTCCCAAAGTCCTGACTGTGTACTGTAGAAAATGATAGTGTACGTGGGGGGGAAGCCAAGAGCCAGTAGTCTGTAGCAAAGACGCCAAAAAATTATTCAGCATTATAATATTAATGTTTATTTACACTATACTCATGAAATCAGCCACACACCTAAAATTGACACCAACAACAGATCATATAACAGCTTATTTCTGTATCTAATCACCCACGGTTCTGTGTGACTCAAATTAAATGGCATGAGGTGTTACTCATCTTGTCAGATTGATTTCTATCAACCCGCATTTCTGCCACTTGTAGTAGACCATTTATGTGTGTTTCAGCAAATGTGTGGTATCATACTGTGTGTGTTAGGGCTGTGATGCAATGGACTTTTATCACCGTGGTAAAAAAAGCAACATTGCCCTTAGGTTTTGCATTTAACAGCAAATGTCTCGGCCGCCGCCCACCAACCCGGAGCAGAGGAAGCTGCTCAACTAGTTTAGCAGCCAAGCAGGCTAACAGTTCCATAGTGCCGTTCAGAGGAGGACTCTGGTCCAATTGTATCCTGTTCAGAAGCGGTAATCCAGCCCTGAACTGCGGTGTCCTTTGTAAAATAAATCCATAATGACAAATCCAACACAGAATCTCTTATGCATCCATTTTTCCATGTTGAAAACAGTCATTATTGTTGTTAGCTGCCCATTAGTAATCCCCATAATGCCTTGGGTTTAATGTGTCTACCAATCAGAGGCTGTATGATTCTGACTGGAATAAAAGGAGCTTGACACTACAAAAAAAATTGCAGTGATTAGGTGAAGACCTCATCACTGTGCCTGCGGTGTTGCACTTATCATCACAGCTGTAGTCTGTGAAAATGAATGTGACTATCAAAAATGATTGAATAGCAAAACCTGAAATAAAACCTTCTTTTACGAGTACATGGCTATTGTATTCTCTGTCTCCGTATTAATATTTGAAGCCTCTCTTCTGGCTTTTTTCGTGTCTACGTGATTATTTTTGGCTCAGCATAAAGCTTATGAGTTTGTGTTTCACTGTGAGGAGATTCAATCAGATTCATGTGTAGCCACACAAACACTCAGAAATGAAATACACCGTGTAACAAATCACATGCTGACACACTGAAAAAAAATATAGCAAAATAATCTAAAAAATAAATGTAGGCATGAATCAATCGATGCAATCTGGCATCCATTGATATGTCTCCTTTAATTTCCTCTTTATTTATTTACCTTTGAATTTATTCCCCTATTTATTTACTTTGCCATTTAATTTGTATACATTAATTTTTTTTACATTTTTGTATTATTTTCTTATGTATTTGTTTGTTTATTTATTTATTTATAGTGTAATAGATTAAACGTTTTCGATAACAATAGTTAAGTGTGTAATTGAGTGGAAATATGTGATGTATGAATCTGTTCTGCATTAATCACTTATAAACTATATGTTTCAGATATCATAGATTTGAGTATTTTCATGCATATAGGTCTTGAACATTTAGCTACAATCTGTAACACAAATACAGAACAAAATTTGATTTCAGTGACACTTTTGCGTCATTTCAACCAGTTTACATTTTTGTATGTACGTCCACTATTAACTGTCTGGTGTAGACGTTGTCTTGTCTTGGCCGGTGTGTGTTGTCTTGTCGGCTGTTATAGTTCAGCGCTGACTTGTCTGTCAGGTCAGTAGTGTGGGCTGTGAGAGGTTGGTGGAGGCCTGAGGAGTATGGCTCTTTAATAACAGAGTAAATATGATGTTTGTTTACATCCTTATGTACACGTTCTGTATTTCCTCAGCACTTTATGTTACCTCATCAGCTGCACTGGGGTTTCTTAAGGCATCTAAAAAAATGTTTTAAAGTTGCTTTTGAAGTCTTGTAGTTACAAGCAGTTCGTACAGGTGCTTGAAATCCTTGAAAATGCTTTTTTAATGTTGAATTTCAAGGTTTGAAAAGTGCTTAGATTTTGGATTAAGTGCTTGTAAATGCTTGAAATTCTTACTGTTTTTCTTGCAATCTGACTATAGATAACCGCATTTTCAATGGAAAAAATATATAAACTGAATAGCCTATCTGAAATGAAGACCGCTCCGCCTGGGTCTCGCCTGCGTAGACTTGTTTCTGAGATGTTTCTTGTTACTCTACCCTGTATCTTCTTACTGAAGGTTTTTTTTCCAATTCCTAGTGGATGTGAGGGCTTCTGCAGTAGGCCTATTTGTGAGGCTTTCCTCCTAGTTTGGGTCGTGTATAGTTCCAACCGGTTGATGATTTTTGTGAGCTTACTTTTGCTCCTAGCCCCTAGATTCCCATACCAGTATGTTTCATGAGATTAGCAAACTACTTTATTTGTTAAAAGTGTAATACCATTGCTGGTGGTATGGTTAAGTGAAATTACCCCTGTTAGTATCGAAGTACTCATCTAAAACATGCCATTTACAACCGTTGAAAGGTACTGGAAAGCTTGAAAATGGACCTTGAAAGTCCTTGAAAAGTGCTTGAATTTGATCACTGAAAAAGTGTACGAACCCTGTACTAGACATGTATATTTGTATTGATATTGATATTGCTTCTTGTCATGTCCTTGTGGTCATTGTGCTCAGGGAAACTGCTGTGTTTTGTGGCTTTGCTGGCAAGTTTCCAGTCATACTTATTGGGGATTTTCCAAAGCTGTTCTCTGTGTTTTCTTAGACTTGTAAAATGTGCTTTGATCTCATTTACAATTCAGACCATTAACATTTAATATTAATGATTGTCTAGATTAGATATGTGTTCCCTCTATTGGTTTGTCTGTTAGTTTATCTATTTTGCTCATGTGAATCCGTCAAGATCATGTCTTATTCTTGGTATAAAGTGGAAATTCTGCTTGACTTTCTTCACAAACTGCACACTGACCTTGTGTATTTTTTATTCATGGACAGTTTTTATATTGGAGAATCACTAAAAAATTCAGTCTATGAAAGCGAGGTCACACACACACATTGCTGCTCCTGGCTGACAAACATTTATCTTCACGATTTCACCTTGATGAGCTCGACAACGTTCCTCTAAAGCTGAAATCCAATCATTAAACATTTTATACTGCCCTTCATTCTCAAACTTTAAAATGATGATTTTTTGAATTTTTTCTTCATTTCTAGCATGTCAATGTCATCATTCTGTTCATACATCATACAACAAGAAACATAGATATCAATCGACCGGTCCATTTGGTCTTGAAAATAGTGTCTTTATAATAAGGTGATGGTATGTATTTTTCTGGTTTGATAGAGGAAGAGAACAAGTGGATAAGTGTTTACTTGATGTGCATTTATTCCATCCAACATCGGACCCATCTCTGCCATGCTTACAGTAGATGAATGAATGTGAAAGAGACTGAGCACCTTATATACTTGTCATGGCACGTTGCCAGCTATTCTTGGACATTGCAGGTTGCTGAACATTGTACATACATAGTCAACGTATCATATAGATGAAACATATATGTGTCAGGTGTAGTCAAACTGGTCATACTGTCCACAGTTTATATGGTCAGACTGTCATAGCTGAATGAAATGGTCAGTGCATTGTCAGCATATCAATATCTTACTCAAATGTACAGTAGACACAAAGTCTGTTCCTCAAATACACGCATGCCAAAGTATCAAGTGTGGTGGGTTTACCAATGCACAGTGAAAAAATTGTGACATTTACTTCAAAAAAGCTAGTCAAGATTTTCCACACTGAAAGTGTGAAATATTTACTCAGGCTGTTTCTAAGATTTATTTATTTAATAGAACCACTTTTTTTTTTTTTAATGAAAATACACAAGTAAATTGCAGATTCACTGATGTCCCTCAGTTACATTTTACTTGGAAATATCAACTAATTAAGCCAATGAACTGGTTTAGTGAATATTACTTAGAACAAATGATTCAATTTACATACAAAACTGAGGACACATAATAACAAACAATCACTAAGTAATGCACTACATGAAAAACTGCTATTTTAAAGTAAAAGCACTGAATTCATATTTATTTGTAGGATTTATATAGATGATTAAAATAATAATTACAGGGCCAAAAAATCTTTTTTTTCAGTGCATGGAGAATTACTGTGGAGAATTACTAAGAAATGCATACTAACACAAAGCTTTCAAAATAAACTACCATGTTCACAGGAAATGGTTTGTGCAAAAGAACAGGGTTGGGCTTAACAATGGGGGATACATGAAAATAAAATAGATTGTGTGACACAGAGAAAGAAGGGAAATGGACAGAATGGCAGAGGCAGCCGGAAAAGGAAAATGAGATGTAGGAACAGGTGAAGTAGCGGCAGGGATCATTGGACATTACTGAGAGATGCACATTGAGATATTCAGTCATCTGATCATTTGGTTTAACTGGCACGATGATTACACATAAAGTGACCTGCCAGGATCCGACGTAAGATGTAATTTCTGGGATAGGGTGAAGAATGAAAAGGAAGGATGCAGGGAACGGTAAAAAAAGAAAAAAAAGAAAAAGGCAGATTGAACTGCAGAGACGGTGGTGGAGCACGAAGGAAAATGGATTCCAGCTTGACAGAAACATGAACCCGAGCTGGTGAAGAATGACTTTCTGGAAGGTGGTGCAAGATTTTTCATTTTTTTCTAAATGTGGTCAGCTCGTAGCTCGTGCTGTTGTTGCCTCAACACACACACACACACACACACACACACACACACACACACATACTTAAAATGACCAGCGCTCATTAACAACCACATGATGATAAATGAACATGGAGAACTGGTTCATGAAGCAGTGGGGGTGGAGTCATGATGAAGAGGAGGAGGGACGCAGGTGGAGGCTATGATTAGTAATACCGTACATATCATGAACACATCATAGTGCAGAAGAAGAGACACATAAAAGGAGTTCACTGTGAAACGGTGTTTAAAATCATGTAACGGTATAGATGGAAGCAAAGAAGACTTTGTACAGAATAGTGTTTCTTTTCATTATAGAACATTCATAAGGAACTGTGCATATAATGTGACAGACATCTAAAACATACAGAACCAACCCTGAACCCTGTTCTTAAGTTGGAGAGGCTCCTGTCAGTGACTGTTTGAAGTCCTGCCTGAGTCACAGTATCTAGCTCTCATGTTCAAAGCAAAGCGATGAGATAGTGAATAGATCCTAATGCTTCCCAGACGCTCAGAGATGTGCTGCAAGAAGTGAAGAAAACAAAAGTGCAATGGAATAAACATCAAAGGATAATACTGGATAGAAACAAAATTTGCATAGTGTTTATAATACATGTCATATACAAACATCTGTTATTGGGAAATCTGCCACAGTGCTTTTGATTCACTTCAGATTCATATCTACACTGGCTTGAGAAAAGAAGGGATAATGTACAGCAAACTGGTCATTCTTGCGAAATAAACCCCAACAGAGTGATGCAGGTCTTGAAACACCCTGAAGGGGTTTATTTTACAATGATGAACCGCTCACTGTAAAATATTTTGCTTATGATATGGCTACTAGGTACTACGAAAGAAAATCTATAATGTGACTCCATTTAAAAAAAAAAAAGTATTTTGTTGCTTCGTATAGTCTGTTAGAGTCTGTGGTTGGTTACAACTGTGTCGTTTATTGAAAGCAGTGGTCGGCTATGTTATCATACGATTTAATAACCGTTTTCAGCCTTAATTGGCCCATAAGAATGGGCGACTAGGGGCTTCCTCCACCTGCTGGCGGGCTGAGTAGGTTGTTATCAGCCCATTCAATGGCCGCTCACTGAAAACATAGTGATTACTTTAGTAAATAACGTAGTTAAAAGGCAGTTTGCTTACGACCAAGGTTAGGGCAAAATATATGATATAATAAATGATTCTAAAATGTAATTTAAAAGGAAAATAAATGCCGCAAGTTAAATGGTAAATGGACCTGCACTTATAGCACTTTGCTAGTCGCTTTGCAAACGCTCAAAGCGCTTTACACTACAGACTGTGCTCATTCACCCGTTCACACACACATTCATACTGGTGGCAGAGGCTACCCTAAACAGTGCCGCCTGCCACCATTGAAGTGGTTAAACAGAAGGATGGCTATTTTTGAAAAAGTCTACAAACTTGTTTCGTAATAAAAACCAATAAATGGTTATGGGTTGTGTGAGATCATTCACGATATTCCATATGGGTTCTTCGTCTAAGTGATTTATACTCTGATTTATATCAGAGGCTTTATTTGCCATGTTTTTCTGGTGTGTATGTAAAACAAAGGCAGACATAAACTATCTGAGCAGTCAAATGAAAAGTCTTGTCTAATTACTTCTAAAACTTTTAATTTAGCAAAATGTCAACACAGCTTGGCTGAGGAGCAAATCCTGAGATGTTCAGAGAAAGTAGTTGAAGAAAATATAATTGGAGTAAGTTGGAAGGAACAACAGGGCGTTGATTCAGCAAAGATTCAAAGAAGAGGGCTGGTGAGAGGAAAGGGAAGAGGCTGTCAAAAGACCGAATCATGCTATTTGTTTGTCAGATAGAATTCAATGGAATGCATAGTTCACAAAGATGAAGAACACAGACTCCTGGTGGATCTACACAGATGAGAGATGTGAGGAGAGAAGAAAAAAAAAGTCTCAGTCATTTGAAAAGGGCAGGCATATCTTTGAGCATTTCACTATAATTAAACCACTTGAGAATAACAGCTCAAACCGATACATAATTTTGCCGGTGACAGGGGCGGAGGGAGGGTCAAGAGTACACTACATTACGCAGTATTTTCTCTTCAGGGCATTGGAAACATCTCATTGTGCAGGTCAGCCGTGTAACACTATTGGCTGATGAATGAATTCAGAGGTGGGCGTACAAACACTGACACACACCGAGGCACAAACCACAGGAGCTTTCCTCTGAGATCAGACAGGCAGACAGCGGAGCTCGTGGCGGAGCGCGCTCAGCTATGAATGCCTGCCAAGCTCACAGTGTGGGCGAAGCTCCACTGTAAGGAGTCTGACATTTTTAGCCTCTTACAGAGGGCAGGAGAGCCCCTGAATGTGGTATTTCCTGTGTATAGCCTTGTGTTTCTCCTTCAAGTGATTGTTATTGTATTGTAATGGATATGTGACCTGACTGGGGCTTCTACGACAGTTGAATCGTGTTTTTAAGGACTTGTGGTTGAACTTGGAGGAGCTGTGTGTTCAATTATGTGTCGGAATTTGCGTCCATGCTCTCCTCTCCTTTCTAACAGTCCTCCTCTTCCTCTTCATTGCAGGCTGATGCAGCCACCAGCTTCCTGCGTGCAGCTCGTTCAGGAAACCTGGACAAGGCTCATGATCACCTGAAGAATGGGCTCGACATTAACACATCTAATCAAGTAAGTTCATTTCATTCAACTCACTGGCACGCTAATCCTAAAAGCTGCTTGCGTGTGTTTGTGTGTCAGTGGGAGTAGAAAAAGACACCACCCACGGATTTCAATTAACCAAACAGTAAATTAAATTGTGGCTCGTATTAAAATCAATTACAGCATTTATTTAGTACTCACAGTGCTTAACAAAAATAAGCAGCCTACACGGAAGTACCTGAATCCAACATTTATTATTATTTTTATTTTTTTTGCCAAATGAGCTATTTTTGAATCATTTTAAAAGTGAAGATGTCATGTTTTGTTTATTTGTTTATTTCATTTTTTTGTCATTTGGATTTTTGGTGGTACATCATTGCAGTACTTTGTTTGAAATTTTGTTTTAACAGCCAGGATGGCAACAAGTTCATGCATGTTAAAATCCATCCTGAGAATTGATTTACATTTACAGTCAGGGAAAAAGTTATTAGATAACTAGATTACAGTATGTACATTCATGGGAAAAAAATAGACCTTTGTTTTCTTCAATTTCTTGTTTATTTCAATGCCTGGTACAACTAAAGGCACATTTGTTTGGACAAATATAATGATAACAACAAAAATTAGCTCATAAGAGTTTAATTTAAGAGTTGATATCTAGCCATTTACCATGGTTTTCTTGATAATGATATGGTTATTATCAAGAAAACCATGGGAAAAGGTTATAGTTGTACCAGGCATTAAAATGAACAAGAAATTGAAGAAAACAATGGTCTGATATATTTTTTCCATTACTGTACATTCTGTAATCTAGTTTATAAGGAGATATTGACATATGAATGCAGAATTTGTAGGCAACAGAACAACTAAACTGTAGTCCGACTGGTACTGACCAATCACGTTTGAACAGGCTTTGGTTGAATGAAGGTAACCAGCCTGTGTGAAGAGCAAATTAACTGGAAGACATCAGCCGGAATGCTTTTTATTACCTTTTTTCCAATTTAGCTGGGGGCATCCCAGTGGCTCACTGGTAGAGGGCAAACCACTAAGGCTGAGTCATTGTAGCAGCTGAACTGGCTTCCAGTCCGGCCCGAGGTCCCTTTGCTGCATGTCTCTCCCTCTGTCTTCCATTCTCTCTGTCACTTTCTAATAAACAGGGTTCCTACGGGTGTTTGAAATCCTTGAAAATGCTTGAATTTAAATGTTGTATTTTCAAGGTTTAAAAAGTGCTTGAATTTTGGATAAAGTGCTTGTAAAAGCTTGAAATTCTTACTGTATTTCTCTTGCAATCTGACTATATCCATCCATAGACTATAGATAATCACATGTTCAATGTAAAAATAATAGAATAATAGAGTAGCCTATCTGAAATGAAGACCGTTCCTCCTAAAAGTGTAATACCATCGCTGTTGGTATGGTTAAGTGAAATCTCCCCATTTTAGTATGTAAGTACTCATCTAAAATATGCAATTTACAACAGGTGTAAGATACTGGAAAAGCTTGAAAATTGACCTTTAAAGTCCTTGAAAAATGCTTGAATTTGACCACTGCTAAAGTGTCCGAACCCTGAATAAAGCATAAAAAATGCTCCAAAAGAATAAACTGCATTCATATCTGTTAAATGAGATTACTCAAAATGTCAACTGGACCAAAAAACACATTAACAAGTACTGATGAAGTTGCTGATTGAACTGTTTACAAGGAACCCAAGAAATATTGGCCCCTGCCCCCAGAGGAACAGTCACAGCCGATGGTCTGCTAGATTGGTTGTCTTCTAACTCCACATTTTGAAAAGTCTAGGCTGAAGTTAGCCATTGAGGAAATTAAAAAAAAGGCCAAAATATAGTAAAAATGAAAGAGTACTGCTGAACCTGTGCACACATTAGCAGCAGAACAATAAGAGAACTTTATTGCTTGAGTTGTTAATGGTCCTCAGGAGAAATTTCCACCGGTGCAGGTCTGGAGGAGGGTGGGAATGTATAAGCTCTTTTCCTTGAAACCACCCTACAATTCATTCATGGATTCATGCCCAGGGGCAGCGTACTGGAGATAGTAAAGAACTGTGCAGTCAGTGCCTTCTGGATAAGTTTTGTTCCAGGTATTAAATATAGCAACATAAGAGTTACCGCTGTCTCTGGGATAATATATGTGATGTTGATACAATTCCTCGAAATATTATCAAAATCGCCACAAGGACTAGTCCAATATCCAAATCGAAGGAGGTGTAAGCCTTGCTCACAGATAGTAACTAACTGAGCCAAATCAGTTAAAAAAACCAAAACCCTCAGATGTGCTCTTTTGCTCCCAGGTGCACATTTTTGGGTCTGGGCGCCCTGATGTCGGGACTACCTCTTATTGGACCAAGAAGACACCCGTTTTGCTCAAACCACAATAAGCAACCACTGATATTCTCTCTACAGGTGCTTTACAGGTGCAAGTCAATAAATTAGAATATCATAGAAAAGTTTATTTATGTCAGTAATTCAATTCAAAAAGTGGAAATAACACATAATATAGATCCATTACACACAGAATGAAACATTTCATGTCTTAATTTATTTAATTTCTTCTAATAATGATTATGGATTACATTTAATGAAGACCTAAAATTCAGTCTCTCAAAAAAAAAAAAAAAATCACAGAAGACCAATTTTAAAAAATATGTTTAATATGGAAATGTTGGCCTCTGAAAAGTATGTCCATCTACTTGGTTGGGGCTATTTGACTTGAACTACTGGAAATGGACTTTTCCATCATATTCTAATATATTGAGATGCACCTGTAGTATAATCCTGATAACACACTTTCAAAATTGTTTTCAAATTGTTCTTGTCATATTTATTTGCTAGAGGGAGAGTATAAACATGGATACATTTAGTTTGACATGAGTTCAAATTCTACTTTGGTAATATATCTGAAGTCCAAATTATCCCTAAATGTTTTGTACATTTCTTTAAATAGTCATTTGGATAGCTTTGCTAATGTCATGGGAACTCATTACCATGGGGGGAAGAATTAAATTGTAAATAAAAATGTCTGGGGGATTATTTCACCCTTTGTCCCCCCACTATGGGAAAGTAAAAGGCTTTCCCTCAGTAAGAAGGTCATGATTATGAAACATTTAATAGGGAACGGTACTTAGGAACTTCACTTTATTCCTCTGAGTAATAACAAACTGTGCAAAAATTTGGTGTTAGCAGTCTTTGTAGGAACTTGTAGAGGGATTTGAATGCGTCACATAATGTCACTATAATCTCAGTGGAACGCCGTTCTGCAGTATCAGCAAAGGATGTAAAATAAATGACCCAAAAAGAAAATTAAAAATGCACGACTCCTAGACCTCCTGATTCTCTATCTTTTGTGTAAAGTGGTGTGCATAAATAATTAACGACAGTAGATTATAGTCCCCTCAATCTTCAGCCCCACTGTCTCTCAGTCTCTTACACCTTGTTGCATCATGACCATAACACAACAAAGTCAGGCTATTGAATATTATGAGGCATGTGAAAGAGAATATGTGTGTTTTGGACACATACACTGGCTTGCCTGACAGCCTGTAGTTGTGTTAAGGATAGTTTTGGAGTGGGAGTGATGTTTAGTGAATGAATAGACAAGTGCTTTTATACACAGACAAAACACTGTCAGTGAGATGGAAGTCAGGGCATTAAGAATGAACGCCCAGCAGCCTCAATCTGTGTTTTACTGTTTACAGAGAGAGAGAGAGAGGCAGAGACAGGAGATGAGATATGGAATGATAGATGACTATGTGAATAAAAGGAAATATATATTTTTCACAATTTTCAAGAGTCCTTAATTTGTCTGTATTAAGATCGTAATCAGCTAGACAATTACTAGTGATATGATCTACGATAATTTAATTTCATACCCACAACCATGTGATCAATTAAGTTTCTAAAGGCCCTAATGCGATTCTCTAATAGGAATTATTTCCCTCTATTTCCTTATACAGTTTCAGTTCTTTCTTTCTTTCTTTCTTTCTTTCTTTCTTTCTTTCTTTCTTTCTTTCTTTCTTTCTTTCTCTTCCTTCCTTTCTTCCTTCCATCCTTCCTTCTTTCTTTCTTTCTTTCTTTCTTTCTTTCTTTCTTTCTTTCTTTCTTTCTTTCTCTTTCTTCCTTCCTTCCATCCTTCCTTCTTTCTTTCTTTCTTTCTTTCTTTCTTTGTATTTTTCTCAAATTTTTCATCTTTCTTTTCTTATTTATTTCTTTTTGGGTGTTTTCTATATATTTCTTCTTTTTTTAAAATATCTCACTATTATATTGATGGCTTTTTAGTGAGGCCTGAAGCAACAGCAGGTGTTTTTTTGTATTTTCTAAAATCTATTTTCATGTGATTTATGTGATTCTGCAGCAATAACCTGCCCATGTTATTCCTACTGTACAACCCTGCTGTTGTCTGTGCTTGTGTTTGTATAAATGCATATCATTCACATGAAGGTGTTTGTGGAATCAGTGTTAATTGGCATTGAAGGTGTAAAAACACCTGGTAGTTTTGTGTTTGCGGTAAAAAACGAACCGAATGTCTGGCATATTTGCTTTAGTCCATTGTGTGCACAGCAGATGTTCACACACTACATTTAACAGTGTGTGTAATTGCCACTGATGCACCGTGTTTCCCATCACTGTGCGCATGCTCTCAGAGAGGTTGTGTTACCCATTTGAATTGAGTGACACCGCAGTATGATGGGAAGCCTGAGAACAGTGTGGCTAACTGAGACTCCTGGTGGCCACATTGGGTACAGCAGGCAGGCTGCAGCTCTGACTTTACTATTACAGCATGTAGTCAGAGAGAAAGAGAGACAGACAGACGGACAATGCTGAGATTAAACAGTCGTCTGCCAGCTCCCCTCCTCCCTCTCCTCCCTACTCATCAAGCTCATCAGGTTTTTCTTCTGTCAGAACAGAGTCCTCCTGCTGTCGGTGTGTGTCTATCAGTTATTTTTAGAGATACAGTAACAAGACGAGTGATGTTCCGCACAGCTGGAGGAAATGGGCATATGTTGCAGGACTCACAGAGCCATGAGACTCATTCTCATGCTTTGTTAGGCCTGCCTTCACTTTAGTCAATTAGTCAAGTATTTGGTCGTATTGGTTTTAGTTGGTTTTGACTTTGTGATTATATTTAGGGATGCACGATATTATCGGCATGTTATCGGTATCGGCCGATTTTGGCTTGAAAATGAACTATCAGACATCGGCCAACACGCCGATATCCGCCAATATAATAAAGTGATTAAATAATGAGGTGCACATCACCTCTCTGTTGCACCTTGTTTGTAGCTCATAGAATTGTGCAGTGTAGTCTGAGCCCACCTATTTATTTATGTTCTGATTAGGGACTGAAGCTGCTTATATTTTTTTTGTGATTTTGTTTGCACAGTGCAGATTGAGTCGTCACAGATCGGGCTCCTGTTTTAAGTTAAATTTGAATTTAAGCAGCAGTCTGTAAGGTACATGTAGTTTTATTCAATTTGCGTTTAATTGCTGTACAGTTGCAATTTTCACATGTTCCCAGTGAACACAGGTTATGTTTACCTATTATGTCAATTGGGAAATTGGCCAAATTTGCCCTGATTGTGGGTATTAGTTGTGCGGGAAAAAAATATTGGTAATCGGCTAAATGAGTTGTAAAAAATCGGCATAACGGTTATCAGCAAAAAATCCAATATCGTGCATCCCTAATTATAACTCAGTTTTACAGATCTGCCTCTTAATAAATACAGATTGAATATGAACTTGGGAGTTTGAAGATGTTCAACAGCATAAGTAAAACACATTAGAGTCTGGTTTCTCACATCACTGCACTAATAGCTCATTTGGCAATACTGAAAGGTCGTGAGTTACTTTATGTCAGTGGTTGTGGCCAAGACCACAATGATCAAGGCCAAGGAGAGGCAGAGGCAAAAAAGGTGGCTGGGAATGACTTTGGCCTGGATGTAAAGAGATTTCTGAGAGATCTTTGAACATCTGTTCCATTAATTGATTTAGGAGGGTAGAATGTGTGATTCGTACACGTGTGTGCTTTATAATACTAACTCACAAGACCACAACTTAACTCATTAAGTTCTCCTCAGAGATATGGTATCACTTTTCAGTTAATGTGGACTGTGATTATAATAATCCTGATTAATAAAAGGATTATCATACTATTACTAACACTTGAAGATTGAATATAATGAGTACAGAGTAATCCTTTAATATGAGTTGGTGGTAACTTTTCAGAGGATCCTGTATCCGATTTCTTCTAACTCAGGGGCAAAAGAGCCACTGTTGGCCGAAAATAGGGAAAAAATGTTGGAATGGAGCCGCAAACCATATTTCAAGCCTTACAATGACGATAAAACAGCCTACTAATTCTAAATTAGCCTACCAGCTTTACTAATAGGTCATAATGAGCATTTATCAATAGGATTTTGTCAGAAAGCAGGTGCACAGTGCAAATGAAAGGCTTGACACTTGACAAATATCTCAGGAGATTCGGAATCAAAAGCTAGCCAAGCTAGAGAAACTTAAAGCTAAAATTTAGAAGTTAAGGTGGCGGGCCATAGACTTTCGTAAGCTATGATGCACATTAAATTGACCAAAAAGTAAAAAAAAAAAAAAGTTTTAATGCTGTATTTAAAATGCACATCTTTACAATCGAAGAATGCAAATTGCAATCAATGTTTAATAAAATTTAACATGTAAACTAATAACCGTTTCATTTCGTATACATGTTTTGGGAGCCACTGCAGATGACCTGAAGAGCCACTCATAGCTCTGGAGCCGCAGGTTGCCTTCTCCTGTTCTAACTCTAATGTGACTAAATGTCTTTGTCTTTTCTCTTAGAATGGTCTCAACGGGTTACACCTGGCCTCGAAAGAAGGTCACGTCAAAATGGTCCTGGAGCTACTACACTCTGGCATTGAGCTGGAAGCCACCACCAAGGTACTTTATTCCCTCTGTATGTAGTGGAAGCATTCCATACTGAACTGAAATGAATAAAGCACTTAAGGTGTCACACCTTTTCTTAACTTAAGCTAAGCACAGATACACTACACTAAATGTATTTAGGTGTTGGAAATATTTTCCTTTGGTCCACTCTGACTTACTGTCTCCTTTGCTGTGGTTTTCTTTGTGTGTGTCTTTACGTTTGTGACCTCCAGAAAGGGAACACAGCTCTCCATATCGCTGCGCTGGCAGGGCAGGAGAAAGTGGTGGCTGAGCTTGTCAACTACGGTGCCAACGTTAATGCCCAGTCACATGTGAGTCACTGCAGAGCGTGCCAAGTCTGTGTATTTATCTCAGCATATGTGACACGCCGTCTGAAGAGTTGTTCATATATTTACATTCAGTATCCAAGGACACGTGTTTGTACTTGTCTGTCCTTGTAAAGACACACAGCAGTTAAATATTTATTTCTCAGGTTAGCTCTCAAATCCCCGTCCTGTTTGTGTGCTTTTTGCTGAAATCACATCTGGCAGTATGGTCTCATTATGTGTTTTTGTGTATGTAACTATGTATAATATATTCTATTTGTGCCCTAACAGAAAGGCTTCAGTCCTCTCTACATGGCAGCACAGGAGAATCACTTAGAGGTTGTCAAGTTCCTGCTTGAAAATGGTGCCAATCAGAGTCTCCCAACGGAGGTATAAGTCTGCTCATTCTGGCTGGCTGGTGGAGAAATATCAGGCAACAGAGTATTTTATCCCTCACTTGTTGGTCATAGGATGTACAGTCATTACTTATTCTGTCATCTCTGTCTCTTTCCATTCACTGCCTCCTCCCTCAGGACGGCTTCACTCCCTTGGCAGTTGCCCTCCAGCAGGGCCATGAAAATGTTGTGGCCCTGCTCATCAACTACGGCACCAAAGGCAAGGTCCGCCTCCCCGCGCTGCACATCGCCGCGCGAAACGACGACACGCGCACCGCTGCAGTGCTCCTGCAGAACGATCCCAACGCTGATGTTCTCAGCAAGGTACGTACTCACTGTGATTGTCTGTACTGATGGTTTACTTAGTGTACAGGTGCATCTCAATATATTAGAACAGGGATGGGCAACTTAAATGCTGGAGGGGGCCACAATTTTTAATCGACACTACCGCAGGGCCACATATGGGACCGTACACTTAACCAGATATGATGAAACTGTAATTTTAAATATGTTTGCAGTGCAGTAACTTAACATATTTCATGCTCAAATGCATGTATAACAGTAGAAATAGGAATACAAAAGGTTTGAAGCAAATAAAAAATAACCACTTACTGTGATTTTTTTTTCAGTGAAAGAACAGCAGACCAACATTAATTGTAAGAAGTAATTTTGTGCATTTTTACACTGCACTTTTAAGATTTCATGCTCAAATGCATGTAGTTATACTGAGGGCCACTTCAAGTGAGGGTGCGGGCCGTATGCGGCCCCCGGGCCTCCAGTTGCCCATCGCTGCATTAGAATATGATGGAAAAATCCATTTCCAGTAGTTCAAGTCAAACAGCCCCAACCAAGTATTGAGTCAAATAGACGGACATACTTTTCAGAGGACAATATTTCCATATTGAACATACTTTTTAAATTGGTCTTTTGTAATTATTCAAATTTTTTGAGACACTGAATTTTTGGTCTTCATTAAATGTAAGTCATAGTCATTATAATTAGAAGAAATTAAATAAATTAAGACATGAATATTTTAATTTTGTGTGTAATGGATCTATATAATTAATTATAATTGAATTACTGACATAAATAAACGTTTCTACGATATTCTAATTTATTGAGATGCACCTGTACTATGACAATAAAAAAAAAAAGGAAAAGAGAAAATGCACGAGCAGAAAGAGCACAAATAAAATGTTATTTCCTTGAATGAAAGAGAAACTCTCCAAGCAAATACTAAAGGGAACAGTGTTGGCATAGATTTCCTAATGCAAATTATCGTGAAAAATAATCTTCAAAACACACTGTTATGAGATCTTTTGGGCTTTGTCTGGCTGTTCTTTCTTCAAACTGTTATTTAATCGCTGTCATGCACGTTGCTGTAACCTTGTTTTTCCATAGTGATATAAATAGATTCTAATAATCCTTATATATGCTTTTATTCTCACTATTTCCCATCATGTCTTCTTCTCTGCAGACTGGTTTCACACCTCTACATATCGCAGCCCACTATGAGAATATGAGTGTAGCCCAGCTGCTGCTGAACAGAGGAGCCAATGTAAACTTTACCCCCAAGGTCAGTTCATCTCAGCTGTAGGATCAAAAGCCACCTCTGAAAGGAATGACGGTGGTCCAAATATAGGGAAGATTATTCAAATTCAATTCAATTCAAAATTACTTTATTTATCCCCGAGGGGAAATTCAGTTAGTCTGTTATCTCTGTTAGAATGAGACAGCCTGAGGAGAGAAGGATCTTTTGTATCTCTCCATCCGGCAACAGAGAGAGAGGAGCTGTCCACTGCTGTTTTTTTGGTCCATAAAGGTTTTGTGTAGCATATTTCAAAATGGCCTGGAACATGTTGACAGGTCATCTCTCCACCACCTCCTCCAGTGTGTCCAACCTGGCTCCAACCACAGAACCAGCTCTTTAGACCAGTCAGTCCAACCGCCTTCATCTCTGTGTCTGATGCTGCCTCCCCAGCAGACTGCAGCATAAAACAACACACTACCACCACAGACTGACAAAACATCTGCAGCATCTTACTACAGATGTCCAGAGATCTGAGCTTCCTTTTGTAGAGAGCGTCTGTGTTTAGGGACCAGTCCAACTTATTATCCAGGTATACACCTAGATACTTATAACTTGGCACCACCTCCATGTCCACCCCACAGGTATTGGCTGAAGGGGGGCTTGAACCTGCAGAAATCTATGATCATTTCCTTAGTCTTTTTTTTTTTTAACTCTTTATTTATAGATCGTTTTCATTTTTCAGTACAGGAAAGTAAAACAAAAGACAAATACAAAACACTGAACAATTACCCATATTCAAGGTCCGGGGGTGATCAGTAAAATCCAGAAGACAGTAGTATAATACCCAATACATGCATACAGTCTCACTCATTAGCCAAATATTTCCTTAGTCTTTGAGGTGTTCAGTAGGAGATAGTTTTTGTGACTCCAGTCACTGAAGGCTTTTATCAGATCCCTATATTCAGATTCCTGTCCATTCCTGATACACATTACAATAGCAGTGTCGTCCGAGTACTTCTGGATGTGGCAGGACTCAGAGTTGTATTGTATAAGCTTTCATGCACTTTTGTCTAAACAGTGGTGGTTCATACAGCTGACTTATTTCTTGCTCCTGCTTCTGTAGAATGGCATCACACCCCTTCATATAGCTGCCAGGAGGGGCAATGTGATGATGGTCAGACTACTGCTGGACAGAGGAGCACAGATTGATGCCGTAACTAAGGTAGTGTTCTGTTCAGCTCCACTCAGTTCCACCCTGGCATTTTGTCACTTTTGCACACCTTCCCAATATCTATTTCCTCCATCTGTCTTCCTCCCTGCTGATTTGCTTATTCCTGTCTCTTATACCGTTTAACACCTTTCCAAATTACTCTTCCGGTCTCTTCTCTTTGTAGGACGAGCTGACTCCTCTCCACTGTGCAGCCAGGAACGGTCATGTTCGCATCATTGAGATCCTGCTGGAACACGGTGCTCCCATCCAGGCTAAAACCAAGGTAGATGAATTTAATAAAATTCAGTAAAGGCTGTGGTTGTCTTTTAGCCATTGCTCCTTTTTTGTAATCAGCAGTGATTGTTAGTTTATTAGTGCTTTAGACTTTGTGAATCTCAATCTAACTACTGAGTGAGATTCCTTGTTTAATGTCTTGTGGTATTCTCCAGGCCGACAGAAAATCAGCAGCTTGCTAGAAAGTAATACACTTTCATCCAACTCCAACTGTGGCTAATTAGCTAAAAGCAAGATGTTTGACTCATTGGTCTGTTTACTGAGCGTCCTCGATCTGGGCCTCATCAGCCGTGGATGTTTATACTCAGCAGTTATTATTTTCACAAGATTACTTGCCAGCTTTATCATCTCCAAGTAATTTTAGCACAGTGTGTTGATTATATCCCCTCTTAGGACTAGTCCGCTTTCCTAAACACAAGAAATGTCATCTTATTGACTATGTGCTATATACAGCATGATGCATGCTCAACACTTTTTTTTCTTTTCATAATTTGTCCTGCCTCTGACGTTGTCCCATTGTTTCTCTCCTACAGAATGGTCTGTCCCCCATCCATATGGCAGCTCAGGGGGATCACATGGACTGTGTCAGGCAGCTACTGCAGTACAACGCTGAGATTGACGACATCACGCTGGACCATTTAACTCCTCTTCATGTAGCAGCCCATTGCGGTCATCATCGGATGGCTAAAGTCCTACTGGACAAGGGGGCCAAAGCCAATGCACGAGCTCTGGTGGGATTTTTTTTTTTTTACGTTTTATTTCAGATGACTTTCAAATATAATATGTGTACAATCCATAATAGGTAACACTTTTGGATGATTGGATGAGGATTGGTAAATTGTAATGTCAATCATTACTCAACAAAGTGGGTCACTGGTTGACTAGAATTGGCACTACGTGGATCACTTTGCGCCAATGTGAGTCTACAAAGTAAAGCATATTGAGATTGTAACTAATATACAACAACTAACTTATTTACTACTAATTAGCAATAATTCTGAGGTTATTGAGGGAAAACTCTTAGTTAATGGCTTACTGGTTGTATAATAAGGCCATGCAGAATAAGGCATTAATAACTACTTAATAATGACTAATTAAGAGCTAATATGTTACTTATTTGCATGCTAATAAGCAACTAATTAATGTTGAATATGTGTTCCCTCATCTAAAGTGTTACCCAATAAGATTATATGTTTATTGCGATCTTCATGTAGTGAGGACATAAATGTTGCAATGATTTATTTATGAATTTATTTTTATAGTTATAATGTATTCATATGTGAGGATATTTTTGCTAATACAGGTGCATCTCAATGAATTAGAATATCATAGAAAGTTTATTTATGTCAGTAATTCAATTCAAAAAGTGGAAATAATGGCGGAGCTCAACATCAGACAATCTCAGTCAACTTTAATATTAAAGTAATGCTTGGTTAAAAAGCATAAAGTAATTCTGGCTTATTTGTCGGTGTTTTCAGAACGGCTTCACACCTCTACATATTGCTTGCAAGAAGAACCACATGCGGTCCATGGACCTGCTGCTCAAGCACTCTGCTTCCCTAGAAGCTGTCACAGAGGTGAGATGACGTGACCACCAGGGACAGAGTGACGTAAAGAAAAGTGTTCACCCAAGTGGCATTCACTTAGACTTCTTTTTGCTTTTGTGACAAACATTTTGTTCCTTACACATTTAAAGTCTAGCAACAGTAGAACACATGTAGTTTAAATGGCTTCAAACAAGGGACTTTTTATTGATATACCTTCTGTCTAATATCAGTGTCATAAAGTTTCAGGACTGTCTATTCTCTGATTGTTAATAGGGAATATTAATAATATTGTCCTTTCCTGTCCAAACTGTTAGACCCAGTACTGACACCAATCCATTAATGCCTATCAGTCAGATGTGGCTAATGAACTAGAACCTCTGCAATGCTTTCGTAATGAGCCTTGGTAAGCTTGTCTGTCTGTGTCTGTGTGTGCAGTCTGGTCTCACTCCACTTCATGTAGCAGCGTTCATGGGCCATCTGAACATAGTGAAGAACCTGCTCCAGAGAGGGGCTTCGCCTAATGCTTCCAATGTGGTGAGAAGCCCTTTTCTAACCCAAGACTAAACAAGTGCTGCTTAATTTTTCTTTTCTTTTAAATCACTATCCAACATTGCCAATTTTGATGTAATTTGTGTTCAGTTGTACTACAGAAAAGTTACCTCACTATGTGTTTTTAACTTCTTGTTATTGATTTTTCAAAAATATTCTGGCATAACGTCACTGTATCACCAACATTCTATCAAAAATGTCACAATAACTACTAATGATCATGTTATGTTTCCAATTAATTCAGTGGTGTAAAACTAGAGTCTAACTACTTAGTTTTCAAACCGCATATCAATATATTCTCAATAGCCGCCCCCTCCCTCTGGAACTCTCTCCCTATAAAAATCAAAGACTGCTCAGATCCAGCCACCTTCAAAAAACTTCAGAACTGCTTTTAATCTATGACCAATGATGTTGATTTTAATTGTTTGGTTTTAATTTGTAAATGCATTTTCACTGTGTTTTAACTGTAAAGCGTCTTTGAGTATCATTTAAAGCGCTCTAAAAATAAAATGTATTATTATTATTATCATTTTAGCAATGAACGTTAGCCTTAGGTTTACCAGAGTCGGCTAAGGGCCGCTAATGTCGGTGAATGAGCCGTGTGCTATCTTTGTCACAAGTCAGACACTTCCATCTCCTCGCTGTAAAACGATGGGCGCTTTTTTTTTTCGTGGGAAATTGGATGTTCCTGGGTAGGCCAAATAAATATCCAACACAGTACAATGAAAATACAAACACACTTTTAGGGCTGTAAGATTGTTGCCCAATTGTTCTTACTGCTTTCTCTCATCGAAGTTGCTTTCGTATTGTAACTTGTTAATCTTCATGTATATAAAGTAAATTTCACACCTAGGTTGTTAAATATGGATAAATCTATTCTAGCTACACTGGTGATGGCATTCTTTTTGTAATGTTCATGAAACATTGGAAAGTGCATCATTGTCCAGATAGAGCCAAAAGTACCAAACAGAGTCCAACTGGTGAAATAGTTACTATACAAAATATAAAACCACCTTCTTCTTTCTCAGCTCTCTGGTTTCTCCAAACCATCCTCCCAAGACATCCCACCACTTAGTCCCACCCCAGCAGCCCACAGCTGTAGACAGCTGACTGAAATAATAATTACAATAATAACAGTAATAAGGAAATTACAGAAAGGTGCATAACAAAGAAACCCCACACATAGAAAAGAGCAGAAGAGACTGGTATCATACTAAAGGCTAGATGTATTGACCCACACGTTCTTGCAAGAGAGTGCTTTGAGTCATTCCAATTTGTTATCCCAGAAACAGCGGGGAAATAAAATAGAAATGCAGCCCACGTTTTAACTGAACACAGCCTTTTTCCCCTTTGGGGTGAATTTAATCTTTTCTAGTTTAAGATGGAACATGACATCCTTCAGCCATCTGGCATGGGAGCTGGGTTAAGGATCTTTCCAGTTTGTGTTCACATTTTTTTAAGACATATTAAATTCCACACGGAATTCAATAATTAATAATTTAGGAGATTAATTTCTTAGGTCAAAAATTCAACAATTAGCCACAGATAGATTAAGTCTCTTTTTTTCCCCAGCACTAAAAGCCACTGCTATTAAAAGGATATTGCTGAGTTGAATATTGCTTTCTAAATCACTGAAATTAAAAGATTAGTTTGAACTATGGGCCCTGATATGAACAATGTGGATTTAAACACGATTAAATGAGAGAATAACAAATCACCATTTTCAGTTAAATTCTCAGACGTACTTGGTAAATAAAGTGAACCTGTCACTGAATTAATTGAAAAGCTCAACTAAATCAAAGCAAGTGGTGTATTAATATGTCATTTGAGTGACTGGTTCATGTTTTATCTCCATCAGAAAGTGGAGACTCCCCTCCACATGGCCTCCAGAGCAGGACACTGTGAAGTGGCTCAGTTCCTGCTGCAGAACACAGCACAAGCGGATGCCAAGGCCAAGGTACGAGTCGTGTAATCTTAACTTTTAGACCCCTTAACTCTATAGAGTCTGGGGGCTATTTTGTCCATTTTTGAATCCTTTTCATCCTGCCTCTATACACCACTTAAAAAATGTTTAAATGCCATGTTGGTATATTTTTTTCAGCACAACCTTACCTATATATATGACCTGATAATAATAGATTTTTTTATTCTGACTTACTGGATCAACATTTTGAACCAAAGAGAAACATAGAAAAACCAACATAAATGTGATCCTGTGATTGTGTGTGGTCCTGTCATCCAACTCTGGTTTTTATTCTAGTCTGACTGTATTATATTTGTGTCTTGTTTAGCGTAACAATTTTGGTCATATTGTGTATTTTCTTTTGTCATTTTGTGTCTTTGTAAGTCATTTTGTGTCTTTTTTTGGCCATTTTGTGTCTTTCTGTGTCTTTTTTGTGTCTTTTTATTTTGGTCATTTTGTGTATTTTTTTTGGTAATTTTTTTTTAGTCCTTTAGTCCAACATAAAATGTGATTTTGAATCTTGTTTTTACATTCAAAACACTATCATGCTCAATAAAGAATTTGAAATGTTGCAAATGTGAACAAAGGTTGCAAATATAACATATAAGAGGGTTACATCCAGTTCTATAATTTTATACTAAATATATTTGAGCTTGTCTCCAGTTTTACTTGATATATCATCATCAAACTGAAACTGGCCTCATGGAGTTTACAGCCAGAACTTTAGAGGTAAATTTACAGTAGGGCTCCACGCTGCTTTGTTTTCTAGTCTGGATGTGATGAAGAAGTCTGAATACTTTGGAGCTTTTGGAGACTCCAGGGGGTTAACAAAAATTGTGTTTGTACATTATGTTTGTATCCATAGCTGCCATTCAGTGTTTCTTGAGGAGATCATTGCTTCCTTGTTAAACTGCAGGAAAAGAGTCATAAAGCCCACCTAATAAAATTAGCATACATCAGAGGGTGTCCTAATAGTCGTGTAACTTCATTACTCAGTACTTAATGCTATCTATTTCCTTGTTTAAAGCATAAATTGACCCTTTTCTCCTTGTGTCCAGGACGACCAGACACCTCTTCACTGTGCGGCCCGCATGGGCCACAAAGAGCTTGTCAAGATGCTCCTTGAGCACAAGGCTAGCCCCGACTCGGCTACTACTGCGGGCCACACACCCTTACACATCGCTGCACGTGAGGGACATGTACAAACTATTCGAATCTTGTTGGATGCTGGGGCACAGCAGATCAAGATGACAAAGGTAGAGAAACTGATTTCATATGCATTCATGCACAAATGACCCTTTGCTAGGGCTACACAGTGGAGTAGTGGTTAGCTTTCACAAGGGTCACAGGTTCTGTTCGGAGTTTGCATGTTCTCCCCGTGTCAGCGTGGGTTCTCTCCGGATCCTCCGGCTTCCTCCGACAGTCCAAAAACATGCAGCTTGGGTTTAATTAGTGACTCTAAATTGCCCGTAGGAGTGAATGAGAGCGTGAGTGGTTGTCTGTTCCCCTGCAGTTAAGCATGACGAATGAATGAGGCTTCGCTAAGTCCCGCCCCTCGAATGCAGACTACCCAATCATATCGTAGCTCCGACCAGCCCTGGCTCCAACTAAGGTCAGACAGCTTCAGGTGTATCTCAATACATTAGAATATCATGGAAAAACCCATTTCCAGTAGTTCAAGCCAAACAGCCCCAACCAAGTATTGAGTCATATAGATGGACATACTTTTCAGATGCCAACATTTCCATATTAAACATACTTTTTAAAATTGGTCTTTTGTCTTTGTATCTTTTTTGAGACACTGAATTTTAGGTCTTCATTAAATGTAAGTCATAATCATTATAATTAGAAGTAATTAAATAAATTAAGACATGACATGTTTCATTCTGTGTGTAATGGATATATATAATGTGTAATTTCCACCTTTTGAATCGAATTTCTGACATAAATACACTTTTCTATGATATTCTAATTTATTGAGATTCACTTGTATCTGGCTATACTCCATAAACCCTTTTTCAAATTTTCTTTCATGTAAGGCTGGTTTGGTGGATTTTGACTTAGTCATAGTTAAACGTTGTGCCTGGGGCATGTGTAATAGTCCTACTCATTACCTGGAGAGGTGTTAAAATGATAAACGTTGCCTTGGAGCTAACATTATAGTCCAGCACATCATTAGTTAGAACTTCTATACTACGCTTGCTATTAAAGGGATACTGAATGCAAGCACATGCTTCTTTTCCTTTTTAATGGTTGAAAAGAGTATAATTTTCCTTTTTTAAGAGCACTTCCTGGTTTATTTTATGCTAGATTGTATCTTGTTCTCTTCTCATTCCATCACAGACTGAGTTTTTTGACGAGCATGTTTTCTTTTGAGCAGAAAGGCTTCACTCCCCTCCATGTGGCCTCTAAATATGGAAAGGTTGACGTAGCTGAGCTCCTTCTGGAGAGAGGGGCCAACCCCAATGCAGCTGGGAAGGTGAGACCATCTGTGCTCCCTGTAGTTCAGCTCTCTGAAGTACACACACACACAAAAAGTCCTCTTCAGACACCTGTGAAGAGTGATTCAGCCTGAAACTTTGACCCCACAGATGATGATTTCAGCTGAATTATAGATAATCATGCTATGTGTTTCATATATACATGTTTTTTGGGTGTGTGTGTGTGTGTGTATGTCTATGGCTTTATATGTGTACACGTGTATGTGTGTCTGTGTTTAACAGAACGGTCTGACACCCCTTCATGTGGCTGTCCATCACAACAACCTGGATGTTGTTAGACTGCTGGTCAGCAAGGGAGGATCTGCACACAGCACTGCCCGAGTAAGATGCTCACATACGTGTGTGCACAAAGTCACACAGCAGGCCAACACATCACTACATCAGTGGTGGAATGTAACTAAGTACAGTACAGGTCAAAAGTTTGGACACACCTTCTCATTCAATGCATTTTCTTTATTTTCATGACTATTTACATTGTAGATTCTCACTGAAGGCATCAAAACTATGAATAAACACATATGGAATTATGTACTTACAAAAAAGTGTGAAATAACTGAAAATATGTCTTGTATTTTAGATTCCTCAAAGTAACCACCCTTTGCTTACTCGAATATAAGATATGTTTTCAGTTATTTCACACTTTTTTGTGAAGTACATAATTCCACATGTGTTCATTAATAGTTTTGATGAATCTACAATGTAAATAGTCATGAAAATAAAGGAAACACATTGAATGAGAAGGTGTGTCCAAACTTTTGGCCTGTACTGTACATTTACTCAAGTACTGTACGACTTGTACTTTGCTTATATTTCCATTTTATGTAGCTTTTTACTTCTACTTCACTACACTTTGAGGAAAATATTGTACTTGTTCTCCACTACATTTAACTGACAGCTTAAGTTATTTTTCTGGTCAAGTTTTACATGACAAATGTGATCAATACAAAATGATTATGCAGTTTTATTAATTAAACCACATAACAACATATGAAGTAGTTAAAATGAACCCTACCTGGACAACAGTAAAATGCTGCTTACAAAAATACATCATTACAAATAATATAATAGTATATTTGAAATACATATAACAAGCTGAGTGGTTCCATTCTGCATAACAACTACTTTTACTTTTGTACTTAAAGTACATTTTGATGCTGATACTTTTGTACTTTTACTTGAGTAAGTTTTGAATGCAGGACTTTTACTGTGAGTAAATTCACAGTGTGGTATTAGTACTTTTATTTAAGTAAAGGATCTGAATACTTCTTCCACCACTGCAATACATACATGCCAAAATATGTCAGAAAATGTGTGTGATACTTATACACCAGTGAGTTACATTACAACCTTTGTATGACAAAGCACTCTCTCATAACGGCAGTCAAGTTTGGATCTAAAATTAGACGGTGCTAAGAAAAGCGATGCCCACTCCTGCGTGTGTCTGCGTGTCCTTGTTTCTCGCTACAGAACGGCTACACTCCCCTGCACATAGCAGCCAAGCAGAACCAAATGGAGGTGGCCAGTTGTCTGCTGCAGAATGGTGCAACGCCAAATTCCGAGTCCCTCCAAGGCATCACGCCCCTACACCTGGCTTCACAGGAGGGGCGGCCCGACATGGTGGCCCTGCTCATCTCTAAACAGGCCAACGTAAATCTGGGAAACAAGGTATAATATAAGGATGGATTAAGACATATCAATCCCAGAGAGTGTAAGTTGATTCACATGTTTTCACCATTAAAACGATCCCTTCCTTGTCCATCCTTCCTGTCTTTCAGAATGGGTTGACCCCTTTGCATCTTGTGGCTCAGGAAGGTCACGTGGGAATTTCTGACACATTGGTCAAACAAGGAGCTTCTGTTTATGCTGCCTCACGGGTACGTTACATTGCCTCCTCTGGTGCACATGATAATAATAAGATATTGCAGGTGTAGTGACCCGATTGCTACTCAAAAGAAGATGCCACTAGTATGATGAGATCATGTTTATAGTGTTTTACGCGCAGAAATGAAATGTCCAGTTTCCGTATATCAATTAACTGAGTTTATTATAACGTTTCCAAACAAAGGTACACTTAATTCTTAAACAAATAAAGTTATATTTCCAACTTATACATCACATTTAAAGTAAAACACTATAAACAGGATCTCATCATACTAGTGGTATCTTTTTTGAGTAGCAATCGGATCACTACAAAAGTAAAAAAACTGTGGATTGAACTGTGGAACTCGGGCATCTCACCACAATCAGTCATACACCAGTGCCTTATATTAACTCATGACATTCAGAACAAACAACAAATAAATAATCAGAGCAAAATGGCTCTTACAGTAGGTATTAATAAGTAAGTTGAGTGAGAATCGGCTTATTTCACTTTTCTGATGGAAACTGTCATAATGTAGTCTTTAGCCCCTTTCAGACTGCCACTTTAAGCCACAATAGTAATGCCTCTGTGGCGTTTCCCCTTCAATCTGAACGTGCAAGAGGCATAATGTGGGGGGACAAGTGATCTTGGCTCTGTACCACTTTTGGAGGTAGCAGCATAGGCGTTAAATTGGCGAGACTGTTGGAGGCGGGATCAGTATTCCGGCAAGAAATTCCGCTATGCGACCACAATCAGGTAATAAGAAAAGAAGTGGACCGTATCATCAGAAACATGTCTCTCATTTGAGTCCGACAGTAATCGAATCATCTTCAGCAAAATGCAAAACAACTTTGCTTGAGTCTGTAGAATCTCTACAGGGAGAAACAGCACGACGTGCATTCTTCCACCATTATTGTTTTGAATGCACTCACAGCTGCCAATGCTTATTGGACACATACTGCCGCTGCTGTTACGCGACTCTACCGTCTCCTCCCACTTTGTTCCATGATGCCGTACTGCAATGTGAATGGACGCCAATATTAAGCCTTTGCAGAATCAGTATGAATGTCCTAAGGTGAAATGCTGGCAGATTGCGGCACCTTTGCGGAAACTCTATATGAAGAGAGCTTTTGACTACAAGACAGTCAGAAACGAGACTAATTGGGACAGACCTACAGTATATTGTTACAGTCATTGAGAATCATCAAGATATTAACCATCTCAGAGATTGAAGTTTACTGTGAGACTAGTTTGAAAATTCTCTGCAGTTTTTTACATATATACATATATACCTATATATATATATATATATATACAGACAAAAAAAAAAAGCAATCAAAAACAAAAGCAAAAAAAAAAAAAAAAGGGCTGCCAGACCAGTATCTCCAGAGCAAGGTAACATTACATGAATAAGAGAATCCAGTCCAACACCATACTACATAGTTATATAGCCAGCCAATTCAGAGTCCCTGTGGTTCAGTTTAATATAATTTGATTTAATTTTAATAAAATGTATGTGAAATCTATCATATACCTTTAAGACAGTCTTTTAAAGTACTGTATAATTGTTTCTTGTCTTTATTAACTGCAGGCTTTTTACAAGCCCTCTTTATAGACATAAAGAGTTATTAATCTGAAGCTACTGAATAACGGCCAACTCTCTTTCCCTCTCCCTCTCCCTCTCTCTCTCTCTCTCTCTCTCTCTCTCGCTCAGATGGGCTACACACCCCTTCATGTGGCCTGTCACTATGGCAACATCAAGATGGTGAAGTTCCTTTTGCAGCAGCAAGCTCATGTGAATAGCAAGACGAGGGTAAATGATCTCTATCTCACTTGTTTAATACACATGACTTGTACTGCCTATTTGCCTAATGACTGGCTTTGTGTTGTTGTTTACTTGTTTGATGCTGTGTGTTAATCCTGTGGAGCTCTATTCAAACGCTCCTTAAACAGCAGCAATTAGTTAATCAGTATGAAGGGCGTACTGGAGTATCATTAGTATTAGGTACCAAAATCATAAATAGAAATACTCTCTATTGTGTTGCTTCTGTAATCTGACGATCCGTCCTTTTTTTTTTCTCCAGATGGGCTACACGCCTCTGCACCAGGCAGCTCAGCAGGGCCATACTGATATTGTCACGCTGTTGTTGAAACACGGAGCCCAGCCCAATGAGATTACCTCGGTGAGACACCTCCAGGAATACTCTTTTAATCTTCCTCCCAACCATGGTCATTCCCTGTGTGCCTGCACACTGATTTCTCTTGGCAAACATTATGGTTGTCCCAATACAGTTTAGTATTTCTGTGGTTTAGTGATTCAGTATGATTTAAATGGCTTGGTGGATATGAATTCAGTAAAACCAATATGATTCACAATGCACAATTTAATTTACTGGTAGTTTCAACCAGAACTGCACAATTTGCCCAGGTTCTGGAAAGGTGCACATGGTCCTCATTCACAATGATCGGACGGATTTTTACAAAATGACCTTTTGCCACATTTTACACATTCAAAAGGAAGATGGTCAATATACTGGAATGTAATCAATGTAATCACTCTAATGTAATACTTCCTTCAAAAGCTTACCTATCATAGAGCCTGTAGGATTCTAAGTTGTTTTGTTTTTATGTCTAAAATTAAGATCACCTATCTGCAGTGCTTGCGAGAAATACACGGTCACCATTTAATGTTGGAATAAAAAATGTTTTACCTCTTTCCATGAAATGCTTGTGACAATGTGATTTATCATTGACAGATGAAGTGTATATCTTCTCAACACTTTATTTACCAATCTCTTCCAAAATTATCCCAATGAAAATAAAACCACAATTAACAGAGGATTGTGTCTGAAAACAAAATTATTCCAACTTTATGGGAGAACTGCTCATGGATATTTTATCATAAGATAAATTGTATGAATCTCCCCTTTCCTCCAGCCACCATTTATCCCTGTATGCTGATGATACTGTATTGTATTTTTGGCAATTTGTATAATTGCATTTCAATATAATTACACATTGAAAAAAATCACCTTACCATAGCTATTATAATACAAAATAACAGGAATTTTACACTAGTAACTTTTCTAGTGGACACTGGTCAATATTTTACATGATCCCCATTCATAAATAAGTTACTAGATGTATGTAGTTACTGAACATCAGTTCACTATTTTCTCTAAAGCTTTTTTTCTTACTGTATTTATATACACCATAACTACCTTCTCTCCTAGCACCACACAACAATTGTACTCCTTAAAGAATTGTCACTAGCACTTATTGCTGCACTAATGGCTCTTATTGCACTATACCTTGATTGTTTCCCTTTCTTCTGTAAGTCGCTTTGGATTAAAGCGTCTGCTAAATGACTAAATGTAAATATACATGTACATTTATTTGCAATTTGATTAAATGTGAATCAATTAAAAGACAAACAAATTATAACATTATGTGGCAAAATAACAGATGTTGTGAAAATGTACTTTTTATAGAATACTTTCCAGGAAAGAATGAAGTTAAAAATCGATGGAAATACTTTGCATTGTGTTTCTCATCTCCCTCTGCACAGAACGGGACATCTCCCCTGGGTATTGCTAAGCGGCTGGGTTATATCTCTGTCATCGATGTGCTCAAACTGGTTACCGAGGAGTCCGTCTCCGCGGTGAGCAACACATCATGCATGGTTCACATGGTTACACCAGTACGCAAAGAAGTAACCTTGATACAGTATGACTCAACACTATGTTCAATATAATGTTTGTCTTCTCTTCATCAGGTTTAGCGCCCTCACCTGCTTGCAAAAATGTAGCATTTTTCATTTGTTCTTCTCTCTTTCTTTTCTGATTTCACTCCCTCCTCGGTCTCTGCCGTATCTCTCTCTCTCTCCCTTCTGCTCGACGCAGATCACGACAGAGAAGCACCGGATGAGTTTCCCTGAGACAGTAGATGAGATTTTGGATGTTTCGGAGGATGAAGGTAGGCTATCTGATTTAATTACATGATCAACTCTCCAGCTTTCATAATTAATTTTCAGCTCTCATTCGCTATTTTGGTAGAAGAAGACTGTATGGGAGGTACACTGACTCTTCAAAGTACCACCATGAATGTGAATTTGTTTATGACTGTTTATAACGCCTCTTTTCCGTTTGTTTTGTAGGGGTTGCCCAGCTAACGTTAGGTAGGAGTGTGTCTGTATCTCTGGCTTGTCCGGTCCGGTGGCTAGTGAACTTGTGCCTTCATTGCAATTCTCATTTTCTCTGTGTGTCACTAATTGTCTTTTTAATCAGTTTCTCTGCTCTCAACTCCAGTCCTGTGTGCTCTTCTCTTTCTTTATCCTTTACATCTTTATTCTCTCCTCCTCTCCCTCTTGCGCTGAGATTTATTTTAAAAAAAATGTGTCTGTTTTTCATCAGCATGTAGTCACAACATTTTCCTTTCTACCAGTGTTCAATGCACATCTGTCCGTGGACTCATTATTGAAAGACCTCCAGTATTCCTGCATTTCAAAGACAAACAGCTTCCTTCCAATCTAGACATTTTGAAAATGAGTGCTCCCACTTTTTTACAGCTTAATTGATAAATACGCTAAATTAAACGCATGCTGTGCTCCAGCTGAGACACTCAACATGCACAGCTGCAGATGCAGTCGTCTTTCTGTTTTAAAGAAATTCAGAATGAAATCAGTGTGATTTTTACAACACATTTCAGAGACTACTTACATGCAAGCTTCATTTTAATGTATTTTGTTCTTGTTGTACTTGTTTAATTGTATTGCTTTTCTTCTTTAACATTTTTTCTGTTAACTTGTACAGCTTATTCCAATGAATGTTTACTGTAGGGCTGTACTGAATAGTTTCAAGCTTCAAGTTTCATTCATAATGTTTGACATATGAATTCTAAATCAACATTCAAATGCTGCACAGCTGCAGTGTGATTATTATCAAGCAGAATATGTCTATTCATTGTGTTTAAAGCCGGCATTTCTGCACAGTTGTAGATAAAGGTAAGGCTTTATTAATGTTAGGACTGTTTTTGATTCGAGTGATTCAAACATTTCCAATAACTCCAGAGCGTTGTAAAATCCAAAGGAACTTAGATGTAATAATTTCCAAAATTCACATCTAGGCCTGTCGCGATAATAACTATATCGACTTATTGTTCGATTTATAAAATGAAAACGATGTATGTACTCTAAAAGTGGACTCGTTGTTCTGTAACGCTTTTTGTGCTTGTTTGTGTTGCATTTAAAGTAATGCTGCAAATGTTTGTCAGGCAGTACAAACTGCCAAAAAATAACTATATTTCCCAAGCAGCAATTCCAGCTTTTTATATGTTATTTATATTATAAAATTATATTATTCAAAATATTTATCTCAGTGCATTTTTGTTAACAGAGCCTGAGAGTCTGTTTTATTTATCTAGGATATTTTAATATTTCTTTTCCACAATTCAATTCCAATGTTGAATATTCTTGAGATTTAAAAATATTTGCTGCTGAAAAGGATGTACCGTACTTGCATTATTATGCTCTAATTTCATTATATCAATGGCATAAAATAGTCCGAAAATGACCTCAATGATAATATCGTTTATCGTGATAGTTTCTGGGAAAAAATATCATCTTAAAAATGTGTTATCATGACAGGCCTATTCACATCATGTTTAATGTAAAGAAATATTCTGCTTTTATCCATATTTACTGATATTTGGCCTTTTAAAAAACACATTTTCACTGTTTTGCTCTTCTGGTTGACACCCACAAATAGAGGCAAGCAGTCTAACAGCACCATGAATTACATTTGTGTTTTTATATTACATTTTATAGTGTTGTTATTATTATTATTATTATTATTATTATTATTATTATACACGGGTGCCCATAGAGTTGGCATAATTTTGTTTTCAGACACAATCCTCTTTTTTTATTGTGGTTTCATTTTCATTGTGATGTTTGGAACAGATTGATAAATATTTGAATATATTTGAATTTGAAGATAAACACTTTATCTTTCAATAATAAATCACATTGTCACAATCATTCAATGAGGTAAAAAAATATTTTATTCCAACTTTCTGGGCTACCGTGTATTTATATAATATATAATATCTTATATTTATAGAAAAAAATTCAATTTCAGCTCTGACACGATCTGACTCTTTTAATCCAATTAATCACTTCAGTCAAATTGAGGATTCCTTTTAAGGATTTTTCAATATTTTTTTAGGGTGCTTACATCATAAAAATATGACAACAGACATTACAAACTTCAACCAAAAACCTCAATAAAAGCTTGTATATATATTCGGTACAGCCCTGGTTTAACTGTCTGTGACCAACTGTTGTGTGAATTGGTTTATCGTTTACTATTGTTGTTACGATCATTATTTCAATATCATTCCTCCTTAATAATTGAGGTATTTTCTCCTACACAGAAACAACCATCACCACATGTGATTTCATCTTTAATGGGCATGCTCACTAAAAAAGCTGTCACCAGGTGCCTTGCAGTTTGCCGTCCATGCAGTGTCCTAAACTGTTTTAATCTTCACTGTCTTACCAATCCTCTTCTTTCACTCCTTTGGTTTCCATTGGCTCTGGTTGTGTTGGTTTGATTCCATTGCTTAGAGTAAAATTTTTAAGACTGCTTTGTGGCCATTTTTTTCTGTGGTTTTCATGAAGGTGAAGGGATGGGAAGGATGGTGGTGTCACGAATGCTAACTTTGATTGAGAATTGAAACAAGTGACATTATTTTGATTCAAGTGGAACGCACTGTTAAAGATACTGTCACACATAAAAAAAGAAAAAAAAGTAAAAAGTAAAAAAAAAGGTTGAAATCCATTGGCAGACCTTTTTTTACATGATTTGAGAAACTTATATCACAACTGAGTGGAAGAACTTGAGATCAGCATCATTTTGCCCCGTATTCCCCTGGTCTCGTCCTTTTCTCTCTTAATTCTTTATGTGCAACCTGTTCTTTGCCAGTTTTCGTTTTCTCCTCCTCGCTCCTTTTCCACCTTTCTAACATCGTTATTTTGCCCGCAGGAGACGAGTTGCTCGGAATGGATGGAGCACGATATTTGAAGCTTGATGACTTCAAGGACCAGGACGATGACTTCCTCTCCCCGAAGAAAACCCTTAGAGACTTTGAGGGTGGCTTGGGTACCACGTAAGTCATTGGGAGGGTAATTGGGGAATTGGCAGGTGACAGTTTAAACAGCTTTTTGTACCTATTTTGATATATATTTTTTTACATATTATAAAACGTGATTGGATGAATCATTCAGTCAAAATGAATCAAAATCAATTGATTTTTACTTTACTTGATTACTTGATTTTAGTGGTGGGCAGATCATACTAAAATACTATACAATTCTACAATGTCATTTAGCAGACGCTTTTATCCAAAGCGACATACAAATGAGAGTTAATACAACACAAGCAAGGATGAAGTCAAGAAACAGCAAGAGTAAGTGTCGTGGGTTCAGTTTGAGTCCATTAGGACACAAGTGCTTTATAGGTCGCAAGAGCGGTCAGTGCAATACTTATCGTAGTCGTCAGTGTAGATCAAGAGTGAAGGTGTTCAGTAAAGAGTTGGTCTTCAGTCTCCTCTTAAAGATTGAGAAGGACTCAGAAGAACGGATGGAGTTTGGAAGTTGGTTCCACCACCTATAGGGGCTCTGCAGAGGAGAAGAGTCTGGTTTGAGACGTAGAGGCCTTCAGCGGTGGAGGAGCCAGACGTCTTTCACTGTAAGAGCGTAGTGGACGGGAGGGTTTGTGGACCTGAACAAAGGAGTTCAGATAAGAAGGGGCTGTGCCCATTGCTATTTTGTAGACAAGAGACAAGGCTTTGAATTTGATGCTGCTGTGACCAGGAGTCAGTGCAGAGAGATGAGGAGCAGAGTGACATGTGCTCTCCAGGGCTGGTTGAAGACCAGACGTGCAGCCGTGTTCTGGATCATCTGCAGAGGCTTGGTGGTGCAGCAGGAAGACCCGCCAGTAGGGTGTTGCAGTAGTCTAAACGGGATACCACAAGGGCCTGAACCAGGAGTTGTGTGGATTGCTCGGTCAAATAGGGTCTGATCTTCCTGATGTTGTACAGGGAGAATCAACAAGATCGGGCAATTGAGGACACATGAACCTTGAAGATCAGTTCGTCATCAGTCATGACACCCAAGTTCCGTGCAGAGCTGGTGGGTACAAGTTTCATGGATCCAAGCTGAAGATTGATAGGCTGATATAAGGTGGGACAGGGTGGGATGATGAGGAGCTCCGTCTTTGAGAGTTTAAGCTGAAGGTGGTGTTCTGTCATCCATGTGGAGATGTCCACAAGACAAGCAGAGATGCTTGATAGAATCGATACCTACGTTGGTATTGGTATTGATTGATACTTGTGTGATGAGATCGATACTTAAGTTTCAGTTTTTCTTCTCCACGTTCAGTACATAACTCCTGTCCAGCATAGAGGTAGCGCATGTGCAAACACCGCTCCTCTCACTCAGCCGTTCTGCTCTCACTCACCTTGCTCATGCTCACTCGCCCCTCCCTCCTCCCTCCTCCCTCCTCCCTCCTCCCTCCTCCCTCCTCCCTCCTCTCTGTGCTGTGAGCTGTTGCCGGCGTGCAGTCACATGACTCAGAGTCAGACTCAGCAGCACACTGCTGAGAGGAAGGGGAGTGCTTTTTGGAGTTACATTATACTGCAAGCTGCGACATTTGCAGGAAACGTCCTCATCACCACACATTTATGAACATAAAAACACACTCAAAAGAGACTCTGAGCTGCAAAGTAAACAGTGTGAGGAGGAGAGGGATCCCCAGGTTAGGTCACTGGCAGAGACCTTTCAGCATGATCAAGAATATCCAGGGAGCTGATTTATAGAGGTGAAAGATATAGATATAGTCATCTCCAGCATTAATTAATTTTATTTTTTTTAATAGGTCATCATAGTTGTAATTTTAGCAGACTGATTAAATGAAGACTATTCAGACAGTCATATAGAATATTCAGCCAGTTGAAATACATCTAAATTAATGATTTTACTGGAACTGAAAAAAATATACCTATGTAAAGATATATACCTCGAACTAAAATATATATATAAGAGAATATAATAACCCGTTTGTGTTAACTGTCAAATGAACATTAGTATTCCTATATTCCTTTTTGTAAGTAAAAAGTATCTGTATCAACAATACTGGCCCTGTTTTTACTTGGTATCGGACTGATACCAAATTTTGCAGTATCGCCCACCACTACTTGATTTATCCCCGAGGGGAAATTCAGTCAGTTAGCTGTTCTGTAAAATATTGAAGAATGAGACAGCCTGATGGCTGTAGGAGCGACGGATCTTTTGAATCTCTCCGTCCTGCAACAGAAAGAGAGGAGCCGTCCACTGCTGTTTGTTTGGTCAATAAAGGTTTTGTGTAGCGGATGTAACATCTTGACAGGTCATCTCTCCACCACCTCCTCCAGTGTGTCCAACCTGGCTCCAACCACAGAACCAGCTCTTTAGACCAGTCTGTCCAACCGCCTTCATCTCTGTGTGTGATGCTGCCTCCCCAGCAGACTGCAGCATAAAACAACACACTACCACCACAGACTGATAAAACATCTGCAGCATCTTACTACAGATGTCCAGAGATCTGAGCTTCCTTAAGAAAAAGAGGCAGCTCTGCCCCTTTTTGTAGAGTGCGTCAGTGTTTAGGGACCAGTCCGACTTATTATCCAGGTATACACCTAGATACTTCTAACTTGGCACCACCTCCATGTCCACCCCACAGGTATTCACTGGCTGAAGGGGGGGCTTGAACCTGCAGAAATCTATGATCATTTCCTTATTCCTTATTGGCTTGTTTACAGTATCTCTGTCCCAAGAGGTTGAGATAAAGTTGGATATTTTTTTTAAGCCCTTTACACAGTCAGCTTTTTCTTGTCTTACATTATTCTCACGTCCTCTCCTACAGGCCGTATTCTCCTGCTATTCCCAGGATCCCTTGCGTGTCCCCAGAGACTGTACTGCTGGATCAGGTAAGCTTAGCTCATGATGTTTAGAGAGTTCATTACATTTTGTAGCCATTTGTTCCTCTATCCAAATCAAGACGAATAACAATTTGTCAAAGTCAAAAAGTATTCTGATGTTTATTTATATCTTAGTTTGTCTCTTCTTCTGCCTGTTTCTGTCTATCAGCGTCTCTCTTCTCTCTCGCTCCCTTCACTGTGCTGTATGTTTTATCACCCTCTGCTCTATCTTCTTTCCTCTGTCTTAATCTTTTCAGTCATGGTTATTTAACTGCCTCTCAATGTTTCACTGCTTGTCTTTTCTCTCCCCGTCTGACCTCAGCACACCCCCATCCCCCTGCCAAAGGAGTATGATGAAGACTCTCTTATCCCGAGTAGTCCTGCTACAGAGACTTCAGACAACGTCAGCCCTGTGGCCAGCCCCATTCACACTGGGTCAGCAAATATAACATAATATTTGTTGCATGTTAATTCTCATTTCATTTATGTCATTGATTAATTCTGCTTGTCAGCCATGACGTGAAGATTTTGGCAGACTCAGTGAGATAACCAGCAAATGTTTTTTTAAGTACAGAATGACAACAGAAAAAAAAAACCACAGAAGACACAAAATGACCAAAAAAGACACAAAATAACTAAAAAAGACACAACAAAAGACACACAATGACTAAATAAATACACAAAAAGACACAAATGACCAAAGAAGACACAAAAAAACTAAAAAAAGACACAACAAAAGACACAAAATGACCAAAATTGTCACTCTAAACACACAAGACAAATAAAATAGAGTAACAATAGAATAAAAACCAGAGTTGGATGACAGGATCACACACAATTACAAGATCACATTTATGTTGATTTTTCTTTGTTTCTTTTTGATTCAAAATGTTAATCCAGTACGTCAGAATAAAAAATCAATTATTATTAGGTCATATAGAGGAGGTTGTGCTGAAAAAAAATATACCAACATGGCATTTAAACATTTTTAAGTGGTGTATACAGGCAGGATGAAAATGATTAAAAATGGACATGACCCAAGACTCCATAGAGTTAAGAAAAAACACATTTTTACTGTCTTGCTCTCAAAGATTTTGGCAGACTCAGTGAGATAACCAGCAAATGTTTCACGTTTTAAGTACAGAATGCTTGCAAAGGCAGTGAATATAAAGGGGAAATGTGTAAAAAATAAAAAAAAATACTTAGATTTAGACTCAGTTGTATATGATGGGGTATAAAAAGTCTTGTTTTGATTAAATATTTATTGTTAGTGACAAAACGGATCTCTAAGGTGAGAATTCATATTTCCACAATGCTACACTTTGCAGAATCACCCTTTATAATAACTGATTACCGCCATTGTAACATCCCTGACATCAAAACATCAGTTATGCCAAGACTGAAGCACACATACACCACCCACCACCACACCTCCTGCAGTGCTGGCAAATGTCTTTTTTAAACTGTCCCTGTGTGTGAGTACACACTTTTTTAATGCATAAATTGCATATTATTAAGATATTTATAACACATTCCTAAGGTTAATGCAGCATAATGTTCATGTATTAAATGTGCCTAGTCATAATCTGTCTACAGCACAATGATTCGGCATTTATTCAGAGTAAAGTGAGTGTGCTGGAAAAAAATAAGCACATGAGAAAAGAGTCACCCTGACACACACACACACACACACCCACACACACACACACACCTGTATGAAGCTGCCTGTCCAACGCAAGTTCAAACAGCATGGGGCTCTTTGAAAAGTCTTTTTATGTCATTCCTGCAGCACTTAGTGGCCACTCCAGATGGCGTGTCCTCCCCTGCCATATTGAGACAATCAAATGAAAAGGGCACCCACGTTGTGATTTGATGTCTGCTTTATGAATCACTCTGAAACAGACAGAGACCAGATCAATTTCAAACACTGCTGAATAAACCACAAATTAATTATCCTTTTCTGTCTCATTCAGTGGAATTTTACTCCGGAAGGAACAGTATTGATTGTTACATTTTACATTCCTACCCTGTTTTTAAAAAAATACTAAATGCACCTTGATTGTAATAACATAAAGGTTGAATAATTATTAAGTGATCTTTGGATCATTTTCATTTAATTATCGTTTTCAGCTTCTTGGTGAGTTTCATGGTGGATGCTCGAGGAGGCTCCATGCGAGGCAGCAGACACCACGGTCTGCGAGTTATCATTCCTCCTCGAACCTGCACCGCACCGACACGCATCACCTGCCGTCTGGTCAAACCTCAGAAGCTGACCACGCCTCCTCCGCTGGTGGAGGGGGAGGGGCTTGCGAGCCGCATCATATCCCTCGGGCCGTCAAGTATGCAGTTCCTTGGGTGAGTTGTTTGATTACTGTGTTTGGCCAGCTTGAAAACTAAAAATTACCTGAAAATGTGTTGCTTTAAAATGACTTTTTAAGCACAATTTTGTATGCAAGTGTATGTGTGTGTAGACTCATAATTTATGAGTGTAGAATGAGGCAGTCTCTGTATATCATACATAGACTGTATATAAATAATGGACGTAGTCACCGTGACGTCACCCGTTAGTTCATGGCAGTTGGAAGTTCAGCGTTACACTTGTCGCCATCTTGTTTCCGATACGGGGAGCAGACCATATTTGGACTGTGGAGGAGCGAGAGGGATCCGATCACTGACTAAACATTTTAAAAAATAAACCTCAAACTGGTGATTATAAGAATCAAAAACAGGTTTATTGCCAAGTAAGTTTTCTACTACAAGGAATTCACCTTGGTGTTTGGTGTATATAATAAAAATAAACGGAGGAAATAAAGATAAAGGCAAAGACAGTGGCACTCAATGACATAAACAGAGTGGAAATTACAATAGAAATATTTAACATATACTTAATAAATACTGGAGCAAATATGTACAATATAAATAACCATTTAAGAAAAAAAACTGTACAGTTTTGTGCAGGATGTGCAACAGTGCCATCTAGTGGGCATTAATAGGTCTGTATAGCTCTGGGCAATACTGTCAATTATGGTAGTCTCAGAAACAATGTTGGAACAGAACAAAATTTATTTATTTTTCTAGTGAGTTTCTACATTTTTTGTCTTATTTATTGTTTCTTTAACAGGCCTGTAATAGTGGAAATCCCCCACTTTGCCTCGCTGGGCCGAGGGGACCGAGAGCTGGTGGTCCTCCGCAGTGAAAACGGCTCCGTCTGGAAGGAGCATCGCAATCGCTACGGTGACGAAGTGCTGGAAACTATTCTGAATGGCATGGATGAAGGTCAGTGTGATGGTAATGAATGACTCAGACCTTGCTCGGTTACAAACCAGTCAGTCCTAATCTTGATATATGACCCTGGAGTTGCAGAACAGGCAGGGGACTCTTTTTACAGCGACGCAGAACTTTTACTTACATGGAAATGTGTAACTTACATTCTTATAATTGTCCTCATCCTGTTCCATTTTTTTTTTTTAAATCAACCTTTGTTTCCCTGTCGTCCTCCTCCATTTTTGTGTGTAGACTTGGAGAGTCACGACGAGCTGGAGAAAAAGAGAATCCGTCGGATCATCTCGACTGACTTCCCCCTCTACTTCGCCGTGGTCTCCCGCATTCAGCAGGAGAGCGATCTGATCGGTCCAGAGGGCGGCAGGTTAACCAGTAAGCTGGTGCCCCATGTCGAGGCCATCTTCCCCGAAACGGCCGTCACCAAGAGAGTGAGACTGGGGCTGCAGGTAAGAGAAGCAGAGCAAAAACACAGAAGAAGAGGGAGTTATGTATGAGCAGGAGTGATAAAGAGGAGATGGAGTTACAGATTTAAAAACATGACATAGCAGATCCTCTACACCTTTTATAATTACTTGGGTGTCTGTTTTTTGCTGGTTAATCAGAGACAATCTGGTCATTTTCATAAATTACTAAGGACAGATGTTTGAATTACAAATCAGCTGACTCTCTGTCTGTGGCTCAGTGGTCTGTGCCAACATGTTTACCTGTGCTGCATTCAGTCTCTTGGAGCTGATATTTGACAGATTTCACATCCTAAAGTTGATGTTCTGGCTTTCTGTCTCCTGAATATGTGAGAGATGTGTGCAATCAGTCATTGAGAATAAATGTATACAATGTACTGCTCACTATAGACAGATGTTTTATTCTCTTATTACTGTAAAATCTTGATGTTGGAAGGAAGATCATGAATTGTCATTTGAGTTGTTGCATCCATGATGAACACATTTTTGGATCCAGTCTTTATTGCATGTTTTTTTTCCTATTTAATTAAAAAATAGTAACTTTCCTGGCTTACATTTCTTATAAATTTAGTTGTTGGTTTCTATGTCTTTAATGACAGAATACATTTTTTTCCCGTAATTCATCACAGAGAACACAAAATCTGCTGAACTGAAACCAAAAACTACCTCAGAGATATTACACAAATATTTAAAATCTAAGACTCCCAGGCATGCTATGATATGCCTGAGAAACTGGTAAACTGGTTACAATTAATGTAATCTTAAATATTGCAAAAAAACGATATGGTCCTCTTGATGTGAATCATTACCTCTATCTATTAGTTACGGGTTATTTCATAGGTTTAATGCAAACGGCAACGTCTGAGCCTGAAAAGTACAGCTAATGTGCTAGTGCCTCAAATTTGCATTATTTCTAATGGCCAACAGGGGGCGACTCCACTGGTTGCTAAAAGAAGTTCAATTGTATGAAATGGCCATACATCTCACTTAATTTATTACCTTACCTTTATTACCTGGCAATTAAGACAACCACTCAGCATTTTTTATAAAGAATGTTGCTTAACTCTAATTGGAAGAATCACCTTTTTCCAACTCATCCCTGCCCAAGCCAGTAAGTAAATGCAAGGTCAAAAAGTAGAAATGCAGGAATCTCTCTTGAGAAATAATCAACTTTTCTCAAAACTGACTGAAGCATAGATCAATAAAATAGGATTTCAGTGCCTTTAAAATACTAAATAACATATAGTTATACAGTGTAATACATCACCCTGCATATAGTTGCCAAGAAGCCTGTCGTACCAAACTGCACAGTTTCTAAATGAGCATTTGTAACACGTGGTTTCTGTCCTGCCAAACAGGAGCATTTGGCATATGTGTGGCTGACTGTCAGTCATCCAGACCTCCACAGACACACATATGGGAACTTGGCAAACACTCATGCTGACTGTCTGTTTTCACCCAACACCTCCGCTTGGTTTTGTTTTTCATGACAGAGAGATTACGATGGATTATGGGTTCTACATTTCCTGTTTTTTTTTTTTTTTTTTGGTCACTTCAGAGTACATTGTCTGTCAAAGCACTGATGTTATTTTTGTATATTGCATGGGTCTGAGTTTTGCTTTGCCTTATGCTGCTCTGTTTATGTTTTCCTTTTTATCCAGCCATTCATCACTCCTCAGTTGCCTGATTTAAGTTGTGAGCCACACTGACCGAGCTGATGCACTGATCTGAGTTGGGTCAGGTGTGAAATATGAATTGGTTGCATGTGTGAGTATGGCTGTGAGTTTGATGATTCAGACTATTGCACATGTTTTCTTTCTTTTTATATTTCTTCCCTATTTACTGTCGTTTTAGATCACCTTTACTTACTGCAGCTTTTATATTGTGTTTGTGCCTGAGCTTATCTTTCACATATTTTATGCACCTATCTTTCCTCAACTCCATATCCTTTAAACTGTCCTTTTTGGCATCCTCCTTTTTAATAAGCTTTCTCCCACCACTCACACCTCAGGCGCAGCCTATCCCTGATGAGCTGCTGACTCGGCAGCTCGGTAACCAGGCGACCTTCAGCCCAGTGGTTACCATCGAACCACGCCGACGCAAATTTCACCGTCCAATCGGGTTGCGCATCCCTTTGCCACCATCCTGGCGGGAGAGTCCTCGGGATGCTGGCGAGGGCGACACCACCAGCCTGCGCCTCCTCTGCAGTGTCATCGGTAGGAATCTCTTTGAAGTCGATCCAAAAGACAAATGTGCCAATGTTTCCTGTAAAGTAACGACTTTTTGTATTGCTGTCAAGTGGCCCTTGCTCTTGTGAGGTTTAAACTGCAGCTTCCCCCACTTGAAAAGGCAGCATGTTTTCTTTTTCTTTTTTCTTTTAAGACTGAAATTCTGAAGTAACTTTGATTTTGATGAAATACTATGAAACTGATATTGATGAAATTGTGAAATTGCTTTTTTTTTTTTTTTTTTTTTTCTTTTTTCTGTTGTTCTGATGTACTTCCTGGTACCTAATATGATGACCCACAGAAATTAATAAAATAAAATTCTAGAAAAAAAAAGAAAAGAAAAGGCAGCATGTGTCCAAAGATTGGACTGGAATTGAAGTTTGAAGTTTTTTTATTTTGCACAAAAAGAAAAGTATAAATAAACAACAAAAGGAAAGTGCAAGGTAGCGGCAAGAAACCCAAAAGGGCTTATACAGGCCTCTAACTATATTAAATTTCACAAGTTAAATTAAAAACAAGTAACTATGAAATAGAAAAAAAATTACACACTCTAAAGGACACTCAAAAGGATATAAATGTTATTTTTTCCTCCAGGTGCACTTGTAAACAAGATTATCTATTGAAATTAAGGTTGTTTACCAAAATATGTATATTATTGTATATTTGAGTGTTGAAAAGAATCAGGTGAGTTAGATTTTTGCTAAAGAATTGTCTTCAGTTGTTTTTTTTCCTTCTTCGCTCTAATTACATTAAATAAAGTAAAATTATGATAATATTAAAAGTAAAATAAAACAAAAGTGTAGAAATGTGTGTGTGCATGCGTGCCTGTGTATGAGTGTGTGTACTACTTAGTGACCTGAGCAATCAGAGCCACTAACCTGCTCTTGTATGTGTTCAGAGACTAAACCTGTATGGAACTATTAAACTGATCATTCCAGAGTATTGTTCCTCTGTATTTTAAGGAAAATTGAATCTATATAATATACAAGTTTCACTTTCTGAAATAAGTGATAAAAATATTGAACTTTTTCACAATATTCTAATTTTTTTAGATGTACCTGTACTTATCGAATTTGTTGCAAAAGGGGCTACATGTAGGCACCTGTTACCTTGCTTACCAGGGCATGAATGACACAGTGTGGTTGTTTGTGTCTCAGGTGGCACAGCACCAGCTCAGTGGGAGGACATCACTGGAACCACCAAGCTAATGTACGCCCACAACTGTGCCAACTTTACTACCAACGTTTCTGCAAGGTGAGCAGTCATCAAGACAAATGCATCACTAGTCAGCTTCCCTTTGCTGCTCTCCTGCACACTTCTTATTTCTCTTCTCCTACCTTATCTAGATTCTGGCTGGCAGACTGTCCACGCACGGCAGAGGCAGTGAGCTTTGCCAATTTGCTGTACCGCGAGCTGATGGCTGTCCCATATATGGCCAAGTTTGTTATTTTTGCTAAGATGAATGAAGCACGGGAGGGACGCTTGCGTTGTTACTGCATGACAGATGACAAGATGGACAAAACACTGGAGCTGCATGAAAACTTCACCGAGGTGGCCCGCAGTCGAGACATTGAGGTCAGCATGAGAGAAAGATACCAAAAAAAGGGAAAAGGTGTTGCAGAAACCCTCAAATGTAGTTCCCAAACAGTGCAAATCATTTTCATAATTATAATATGAGACATTTTTTAATCTGCACACTTTTTTTTCTAAAGAATGACTTATGCTTTATGAATTTAAAGGGACATTTCACCCCAAAAATAAATATCTTCCTCATAGCCATAGTAGTTCACAGTCACCCATAAAGGAATAACATATTTCTTACCTCTTACCATGAAATTATTGTGACAATTTAAATGTATTCTTGATAGATAAAATGTATATATTTTCAAAACTTTATTAATGAATCTCTTCCAAACATATCAGAATGCAAATGAAACCACAATTAAGAGGATTGTGTCTGAAAACAAAATTATTCCAACTTTATGGCTGACTGTGCATTTATCAGTTCAGATTAGTCCGCCTTTCCTCAAATTTAATGGAACAAGGTGGCACTGGGCTTGTGGTACATTTAAAAAAAACCTCAATAGCAATGTCTCTTTCCAGGAGTTATGATCAGGGGCCTGTTCTATAAAGCAAGTTTCCCAAAAAAGCTAGATTTATTTTGGTTTGTCTGACTCATGTTCACTTGATTCAGTTACAAAAAGCAAATTCAACATAGCCCAAGCTGTGAAACTATGTTGAATTGACTTTATGGAGCCAAATCAACTGAAAATGAGTCAGACAAAAACCCAAAATAAATCTGGCGCTTTTTTGGGGTAAATTTGCATTATGGAAAAGATTCCTGCTTACTCAACACAATCAACAGACCTGGCTTCTGTCAGCTTCTTACAGCTTAGACAAGGAGAACTCCATTACTGAATACATCTTGTGCTGTCATGAACACATGAAACTGCTCACAAGAAGGTCTGTGGGTTATCTTGAGTACAGGCAAGAGAAAAAATATGTGTTTTTTGATTTTGGGGTGAACTGTCTGTTTAATTTTGGCTACTCAAAAGTCATACAGGTGCATCTCAATACACTACAATATCATGGAAAAGTCCATTTCCAGTAGTTCAAGTATAAGAGCCCCAAGCAAGTATTAAATGCATATAGATGGACATACTTTTCAGAGGCCAACATTTCCATATTAAACATACTTTTTATATTCATTTTTTTTGAGAGATTTAAGGTCCTCATTAGATGAAAGCCATAATCATTATAATTAGAAGAAATTAAATAAATTAATACATTAAATGTTTCATTCTGTGCGTAATGATCTATATAATATGTTATTTCCACTTTTTGAATTTAATTACTGACATAAATAAAGTTATCTATCATATTGTAATTTATTGAGATGCACCTGAACATTAGATGCAATGTAATGCAAACAAAGAAGCATGATGAAAATGCCTAACACCATTGCTGGCATTGCTCTCAGAACTCCCCATCTTGGGAGGCATGATCCTTCCTGCAGTAGGAGTTTGGGTCTTATGATATCAAGCCACACTTGTTTTACAAGGGTCAAACCTTTCTCAGACTCCATACCTGACATTTATCTTGTCACCTTTTAACATTTTATTCCACAGCTGATGGAGGGCATGCCGCTGCACCTGGAGTGCTCCGGGAACCTGGTGCCCATCAGGAAGGCCACCCAGCAGCCTCGCAGCTTCAGCTTTCAGGCCTTCAGAGACAACAGGCTGCCCGTCTCTGTCAAGGTCTGTCTCTATCCAACTGTCCACATGCCTGCTTTTTCTCTCACTCGCTTTGTATTCATACAGTACTGTGGTTCTGTGTGTTCAGCGTGTCAAGGATCCTCTCACCAGTTAGTCAGTTTGCCTCCTGAGCACCCACCTGCTGATCACCCAAACAACCTGTTCATACGGTGGTTTTTGTGTGCTTTATTCTGTGTGTTTTTGTCTCCCTGTTAGCATGTAAAGGTTGAGATAACAGTACAGCACCGTGTACTTATTCAGCACCACAGCAACACCACACTAAAAACAGTCAAATACACCCAAATCGACATGATAATATCATTTTACACAACATTAAGTCTTAAATCTAACCTAAAGCTATAAATTCCACTCAAAAATGATTATTATTGATGATATTTTACATTGATACATTTCCTGATCTGTGTGTGTCTGTCAGTCAGTCCATTCTTCCTCGTTGGTGTCAAACCGTGTTTGCCATATCATTCTTTCTAAACAAATGAAAAGTTAAAGAAATATGTCCATAATTTTGTGGTTATCTTCTGTTTTAATTGAATAATGATAATAACAATAATAATAATAATAGAAACCTCTTTTTTATGTAATGGTACACTGGTTTTAAGTGTGTCCTCTTGGTTACAGATGGTAAAAAATATTCCTTCTTTCTGATCATAATCATCATAATTTCTCTTTTTTGTATTTCAATGATGTTGTTTAAAACCCCCTCTCTTGACGGATAACCCTTTTCATACTCTGCATGCTTTTTCATGTCTTTAAATATCTGTAATCATATTCATGTAACTTTAGTTTCATTGGTGTGTTTATTTCATTTGATAATCCGCCTACTTGTCCATCAGTGTCTTTGTCTCTGTTCCGTATCAGCTAGAATACTACTTTGATAAATATGTTTTCATTACGGTGTAGCCAGGCAACAAACAACTTACCTATCTACCTGTCGACTCTCTTGGGTAATTGTTTGCATGTCCTGTGACTCCCTCACTTTCTTTGCCTGCCTTCCTATCTTGCGGCCTTGCCTGTCTGTACGTGTCTGTCTCACTGTCTCTCTTTCTCTCTCTCACGGTCACTCTGTAACTGTCTGGTCTGACAGACGTCCAGGTAAAATGTGCAGGTAAATCTCTCCCTCTCGTCTGCCTGTGGACTGCTTCCATCCCTGTTTCCCCCTGCTTCTCGTCCCATGTTACTGCGCCACATGCTCGAGACACTGTGGAGGGATCTAATACCCGTTCTGATCTGTTTTTCTTCCTCCTCCTCCTCTTTCTTGCTCTATTTCATTCTATCCACTTCCTTCCTTGCCACATCTCTCTTTCACCCTTCTCTCTTCCATTCCTCTATTTGCTTTCATCTCCTTCCTCTCTTTTCTCTCTCCATATTCTCCTTCTTCTCTCCTTTCTGCCTCTCATTTCTCTATGTTAGGTCAGAGATAGTAACAAGGAAGCCGCTGGGTTTTTGTCCTTTCTGCGCAAGTGCACCAAGTACGAGGACACACAGCACGTACTGTGTAATCTAAACATAACCATGCCACCTTGTGTCAAGGTAAGGGCCTGCTTGCAAACACCGTCCCCACAAGCACACATACACAAACTTTTGTTCTTGAATTTTCCCAGATGTCCATCTGCTTGATGAGACAGAGGTTCTCCGATTAAGAAGTCACTTTTTCTATGAGGTATAACATAATAGATGCATTAGCTATTATGTCTCACTTACCAAGTGTGATGTCTGAGGTGGGATTTCGGCAGCCATTACTTGCTGCACCTGATTGACTAGAGGACAGTAAGACTAGAAACTTTGGATTGTTTGACTGTGTTCTTGTCCAATATTTGAAATACTGAATATTCGTCATTGGTTGAAAATGTGTACAGTAGCCCAAAAGCTGTATGTGGCATTTAACCCATTTAGGCCTAAAACGCCTGGAAAAAATGCCTGTAAAACCTATGGTGGATTTTAAAATAACCCCCTAAAACCTGAAGTTTTTCTGGAAATTCAACAGAAGTGTCAACGCCTACTAAATAATAGATTTTCAGCCTCTGTAGCTGATAGAAATGAAATTCAAAAAAAATTTGAGAGCTTATACCTGTGGCTTTCATGAGAAGTTGAGTTTATTTGTCCAAACCTTCAATTAACTTTTTTTAAAAATCAACGTGTTGCATTGTGAAACTCCCACATGTATTCTGATGCACGTCATTGGCCAAGAGACCGAAAATAAGTGGAAAAAATTACAAATACTACAAAACTATGTATCGGCTTTCCCGGCTTTAATGGTAGAATAATGCAACAGCGCCCCGGTTTTAATGGTAGAAATGTGGTAATGCTTTCGTAGCTTAAATGGGTTAACATTAGGGGCGTCCCGGTGGCTCACACCGGTAGAGCGCTAACCATGTATGCCATGTGCTGCGGCGGAGCCGGGTTCGAATCCGGCCTGAGCCCCCTTTGCCGCATGTCTTCCCCTCTATCACCCCCTTTCTATCTCTCAGTATCAATAAAGCAACAAAAATGCCAAAAAAATAATCTTTAAAAAAAAAAAATGGGTTAACATTACTGCAAACCACAGATACACTGATATGGAACCGTACGGGGGTAAAACAATCAGCGTCTACATTAGACGATCAGAAAAAAAGTACTCCAGAAGTCAGAGGAAGTATAAAGAGCGTCAAAGTCCGTGTGGTGAGGAGGTTGGTGTGTGAGTCGGTCAAACACACACAGATATCCACACTGGAGACCTTGTGTCATGTCACTTTTGTGTTGCGTGTGGAAGTGAAAGTCAAACTTAAGTTACGGGACAGACAGAATAACCCAAACCTCAATCCTTTCCTAAACCTAACCCAGTATTTTTTGTTTCCTTAACAAGTTGAACATCAAACTACGCTACCCAGAATTTCAAAAAGTGATGCTAAGAACCGGTTGCAGCTGTTGAGAAACATCCAGATTCGATGTATCTGTGGTTTTAAGGCATGTGCAATGCCAACATTTTACTATGGTGACTGAGTTGTTTATAGTATCGATCCATCAATAAGAAGATGTTTTTTTAAACGGAATGCAATTCAAATTCTTCTTCAAGAAATAGAGAAACAACATGTAGCACTGCTTTAAAATCTTCCTCCTTATTGGGATGGTTCACCTAAACGAAGACAGATGGACTATTGATTGGTAGACCTTTACAAGGGCTTAGCTCTTGGATTTAATACATTGGTGCACTGACAGACTACTTTGAATTTAAGGCAGAGAGAATCCATGTCTAAGGTTTCACTTGTATACTCTGCTGTGCATGTAACCATTGTTGTTATAACAGGGACAATGCAGTACAAGCAGTCCTCCAAAGCTTTCTATAGTGCTAATGCCCTACAGGCCAAGCTGTGGACATTAAAAAGTAGTACACTAAAGACACTTCTGATTTAATTACAATGTGATTTTGTTGTTGTTATTTTTTGTTTTTTTTTAGGTTGTTGGAAGTGAGGAGCGCAGACGAACCTTAACGCCCCTCGCCCTGAGGGAACGCTACAGTGCACTGAACGAGCCCGGTGTGGGTGAGTCCTTCACTGCCTGACCCTCAGCCCTCTCCTGATTTATACACAGTGGAGACGGGCACTGAATGTTGCAACGCCCCTTTACCCACAACCCTTTGCTTCCCACTCTGCCCTCTCTATATCCCCCTGTATCTGTCTCGCGTGCACGCATGGCACTGAGCCTTGGATGCAATGCACTGCTCTACAATATGCCCCAGAGCCCTTTGCAGTGCAGTTAGAGAAAATCATTTTGAATGTGCGACTAAAAGATAAGCAGCAGTCCCCAACTTGACCCAAAATGGCACCATGGCACACGACAAATTAGCCTTTTTCTGTCGAGTGTCGAGTGTCCGGTTAGCTATGACAAATGAATGACTTCTGTGATTGGTTTGCATGGCGCTAGTGTCTCCACTGCGATTTCCAATGGCATGGCAGCAGATGCTGTTAGTATTAGCACCATAGCTTAGCATTGGGAATGGGCAGGACCTCGCAGTGGAGCTAGACAGAGGAGCCCTGATTTTGATTGGCCTGTGGTAAATGAACAGAGCCAAGATGGCCGTTCTGGTTGGTTTTAAACATTGCTGATGGCGGGCGGAGGGTTGAAGAGGAAAAGGCCTTTTCTGTCTATCACACAGCGCTGCTACGTTGCACCTCAGTCCCTCTGTAATGGTTACTGAATGCTACTTTGATTGGTGGGACTAGCACCTGAATGAACCCCAAATTCTAACCTCCCTTGCCCATATGGTGTGTTAACCCTGAAGGTTATTTGGACAAAAAACAATGTTGTGGGTATTGCTTATTTCCTTCAACAGAGCAATGCTTTTGTCAAGGTAAGTATTGCTATTAACAATTTTAATAGCAACTCAAGTCAGTGTTACAGAAGGTGTATTAAAACCAAAAGAGATTTTAAAAAATATAATAGCAATTTTCTGCCGTATTTGAGTTTTTGTCAGTAACTCACATTTGGATGGTCCAAAGTTGATATTATTGTGACTTAGACATTCTCTATTTTTTAATGTATTTAATCAATATGTTTAAATAAAATTTGGTATCAAACACAAATCCATAGAATGAGTTTGCAGTATGGTATGCAAGTATCATATTTGTTTGAAATTCCCCATTTTAAAATGTGTGACAAATGCAGAGAAATAAAAATACAAACAGTGAAAAAAAATACAATCCACTTTTCACAGCTTGTTATTTTTTCCATTTTGCAAATGGACATTCTAATGTTTTGTAAATGGATATATCATGCCCATCCATGCATTTAAAGTTATATTACCCATTTTCTAGTAAGAGTCATTTAGAATATGCTACTAGCAATACATTTAATAATAAATATGTGCCTCTTTTTAGACATTCTTAAGTTATTAGTCCCAGGGGGGCACTACATCTGAAAAAGTTTTCATCATAATGGGATTACTTAAGGGTGTAATAAAGTGACTGACTCAATTTACAGCTTGCAGGCCAGACTGGTACCTTCCAGTAAAATATTTGATTTATGTGGCATATAGACCTAGTGTCAAGTTAATTGAGTTAATGACTTAAGGTAATAGGTCAATAATTTATTCCAAAGAAAGATGATTTATGGGCATTTTAATTATTTTATCTGATTAATATTATTAATGTCTGTTTTAATAACTGGCCCCTGGCCTCCTGTCATTTTACAAAAGTGGCCCTTGGAGAATTCGTCAAGTATCCCTGGTGTGAAATAACTAAACAGGCTCTTCCTATGTAATGTTTTTTAATCAGAGTCAGGGGTACAATCTCTACAGTTCAGATAATGTACACTTATTTGTGTTGTTGACATTGACTTGGCAGCTAGTTACTAATGTGGCTGTTTTTGTTCTTTTTCATTTTAGCCGCAGTGAACGCCATGGAGAGGACTGAGATCAAGATCAACATCATATCTGATCAGCTGGGTTTGAGCTGGGCAGGTTAGTCATATAAAAAAATTAAACAAGCTATGTAGCTACTGTATCTGTCAGATTCTGTACATATCTTTTGATCTACTTGACTGTCCATTTGTTAGAGTTGGCACGTGAGCTTCAGTTTGGTGTGGACGACATCAATAGGATCCGCGTGGAGAATCCCAACTCCCTGCTGGACCAAAGCTCTGCCCTGCTCAACCTGTGGGCCAGCAGAGAAGGAAAAAGGGCCAAGAGTAAGTCTGACACTAGTACTAAAGTACTGTATATCTCTTAGAAATTTGCTACTTATAGATAATGGTAGCTACTTCAATACTGGTGGATTGTTTTGTTTCATCTGTACCTCAAAGCACAAAGTGAATTTCTCTAGGAACGATGCGATCTGACTTCTGATATTTCTTGACCTCCCTGTCCTCGTGCACATGCTCTCCGACCCCCCCTCCATGTGTTTTTTTCCCCTCTCAGTGGAAAGCCTGTACACTGCTCTGAAAAACATTGATCGTGCAGACATCGTAACATCTCTGGAGGGTCAGGCTCCACAGCCGATGCCGGGTTCTTCCGAGGAAGGCGCCTGTCGACTCATCGACCGCGACTCCACCCTGCTGTCCCCCAGTGTCCTCAATGGTAAGACACGCAGACACATCACACTCAAGACATGTAATATTCTAATCAGTATCCTTGTCAATGAACAGACCATGGGTCTTGTATTTAATCTTAACTTCTTGTTAACTTAAAGTTATTGAAACAATCTTTCACCAAGGCTAGATCATTTCACTTTTTTTTCCATAGCAAGTCATGAATCCATTTGTTTTAATAGTGGTATTCCCCATTCAAGATATGTAAGGAAAATAAAAAGTTTTGTTTGTTAATAAAATTATGAGGGTGAAATAAATAGGGCTGTCCCGAATACAATTTCCTGGCCTCCGGAGCTTACAGCAAAATTTGGAAACCTCTGTTTAGGGGATGGACGGCATAGCACTGCAGTGTTTCCCCTAGGTTGACGGCTTTGGGGGGTGGATTGGAGGTTGTGCCAGTCACCATGATTAGCTTAAGCCTATTGCACTTCACATCCCATAAATTAGCCTACACTGTAAAACCCAGTGTTGCTGGTTTGTTATTATAACTAATTTTTCTTTTTCAATACAACAAGATTTGTGCAAAAAGTCATTTTAACTTAAAATATTGAGTCAAATAGCAAGATTCATTTGAGTTAACTCTGTTGTCTTTGTTGTCTTGACATACAATTCTTTTGCAGCATGGACACTCAAATATTTAAGTTGAAACAACAAGTTGGGTTTTACAGTGTAGGTGCTAAGGGACATTTCTTCTGCTCATAGCTCCATCCTCACAAACTGCGGTTGAGTTTCAGCTTGCATGCAGGTTTTTTCAGCCTAGTGTTGTTGATTCAGAGCAGCTAATATTGGTGAATCACTGGAGCTTTGTCTCTGCTCCACACCGAGTGTGTGTGTGCAAAGCCCCGCCCTCGGGGAAACACAGATCAATGGCCAGAAGAGAAACTAGCATGACCGAGAATGACAGTAAGGTAATGAAGACTCTCTCAATGAGATAAAATGGAAACACTGCGTTGCCACATGTGTCTTTCGGCTTAATTTAAGGCATTCATTTTTAAGGATTACGTTATTTTACAGAATTGCAAAAAAAAGCAAATATGCGAAGCCCAAAATTAGAAACCGAATACCTACTCAACTAATATCTGAATAGTCGAATATTCGGGTCCAGCCCTATAATAAATAAATTAATTAATTAATAAATAAATGTGCTTGTTTGATTGCCCCATGATGATCTGTAACGATCAGAAATGGAAAGTTTAAAGAAATGTCCTGCTTAGGCAGAATTTGGAGGAAAGTTAATCAGAGGCTCAATTGCTTAATTTGCCAACTACAGTATTTGGTGTACTTGGTAATACTTGATATACGATATATGCATAAAGAATAGGAATTCAGTGGTTTAAAGGGAATTTCAAATAATACTGAATATTACAAGAATATGCACAAAATATTAATAATGATAAATTCTCTATGTTGATTAAAAATCACTGTGATTTCTACCCTTATTTCAGAATTATGCCTCCAGGATTTTCTTACTCAAATGCTTTTTTTGTAAACAAAGTTAACGGTCGCAACAGCACCACTAAAAATCTGAGACAAAATTCTTCAGCTCAATAAGGTGAGCTGCTTTACTTTCCACCTCTGAAAACCTCCCCGCTTCCCTTGAGTCTGGGTAACAGCCATTTTACCTTGTTTCTGTTGCTCCACAAGAGGTCACGGACACAAGGCCACCGCGCCTAGTGCACAAGCCACGAGTTATTAGACCCCCGTTTTTCAGAAGGGGTAAGTTGAAGGGAACTCGGGCTGCATGGTGGTTTGCTGCTCATGACTTGTACATGATGATGATGATGATGTTGGTGATGATGATGATGAGTGATAATGACTCTCAGATGATGGTTTTGAGGTCTGAGGAATGGTGTCATTCTCCCACCATGAACCCGGCCTTTGGCAGCATGCACTAACACCGCCTCTGTGCACTCCTCACCGGGGCACAAGTCATTTTCAGTTTTTTCACACCTCATACTTGAGCCCTGAACATGATGGTTTTTAATCTCTTTATTGAATATGAGAAACGAGGATACTATGACAGGATTTTAAACTGAGAGACGTTTTAAGGCAGAACACTTTACTCATTGGTAATATCTGATTTTCAATTAAGGATGTTTGAGATTGTTTAGATTACATGTGTGTACGTGTGTCTGTGTGAATGTGTGCACACATACATATATGTGTCTGTGTGTGTGTGTGTGCATACATGTGTGTCTGGGATGGATACACCAGTCAGAAGTGGCGCTAGTACACAGATGATAGTGTGCTCTGGGCCTTCATACCTTGTTTCTACCCCTCCCTCTTTCTTTCTGTCTGTCTTTTCTCTTTCTTTCCCTGAGAACAAGACAGAATCTGTTTGATTGACAGCAGACATTGCACCTCAACAGCAATGCTCTTGCAGTCTCCAGATTTTGTCTTTTGCTCAGGACAGTTTCTCTCCGTCCTACTTTCAGTCTCTGAACCTACGACATGTCATATCTGCTGCCCAGCCGCCCTGCTCCTCCTCCTCTTCTTCCTCCTCCTCCTCCTCCTCCTCCTCCCCCCCTCCTGCTCTTCTTCCTCACAGCTCTTCCTGTCCGACCTCTGACCTCATATGACCTCATGTTGACCTCTGGGCCTCCTCCTTCTCTTGTCATCTTATTTTCCCGCGCTCCTCCCTCGTTCAGTCAAGCGGGGAACCTCTCCTCCTCTCTCAATCCAGCTCTGTGTGTGTTACTACAGTTTGTGCATGTGCACGCTGCATGCTTTGCTGTTATAGTATCTGTTTGTGTGTGTGTGTGTATGTGTGTGTGTGTGTGTGTGTGTTTGTGTGTGTGTGTTTGTGTTTGTGTAACTTTGTAGGTGTGTGTGAGTGTGTTTCAGACCTGGGCTTTAGGTAATATTAGCTGGATTTGATAGTATTCAAAAAAATGAAACACACTTTTTTAGATAGCTCAGCTTGCAAGGATTTTATGTGTATGAATATAATATCTTGTTTTTACACAAGCAAGATAAACTAGGCTCAGTTGATATTTTATAAAAAAATATATATAAACATAAATCTTTACCCAGGTCTACTCCAGATGACTTTTGTCTATACAGTGACTGGGCCTTGAGAGTGAGGAATTTCCTGAACAAAATAAAAGTTTGCTGTTTGCTGTTTTTGATTATGACATCTTTATGTGCATGGCATGCTTTCAATGTATGAAGTTTTATTCACAGTGTTAAAATGTTTTCTCTGTTCAATGGGTGTATTTCAGTCTTGTTTTTAATGCTATATTAACAAACAAAATGATTTTTTTTTCTTTACCTGTAAAATAAATGGTGTTTTGTTTTAATGCTACGCTGTAACACATGGTCAGCTGCGTAGTTAATAACGTTCAATGTACAATGTTGCAGTGACGTGTCTTTTCATTCATGGGCAAAACTGTAAAATATTCTATGTTTGATAAATTGGTCTAGTTTTTACACCTTTTTAAATTTTATTTCATATATGTGCACATTCTCTATTAAATTTTGACATTAAAGGGAAATGTCAGTTTTTTTAAAGTGGGGTTGTATGAGATACTTATCCATAGTCATTGTATTACATAAAGTTGATGGTGGTTGGCACACCCCCAGTTTGAAGAAGCAGACATGAGGACCGGCTTCGGATGGGGGTAGCACCAGAATTTATTTTAGCCACCTTAAAAAATCAATGTTAGTTTAAGTGTATGCTATATTTAGAATATTTACTTTACCTGCCACCAGACAGCCCTCTCTGACAGGGAACTAAAGCCGATGTCGATGCTCTTTTTAAAGCCACCATCCTCCTTTGGCAAAAACACTAATTAACCTTGCAGAACATGAGAGTTGCTGGTCAACCTGCTGCCTCAATGATTAGATTGTATGTGTTATTGTAAGTAAGTAAGTAAGTAAACTTTATTTATATAGCACCTTTCGCAGACAGAAGTCACAAAGTGCTTCACATTAACAGAGGATAAATAAGTTAAAAGAATAAAATAAAATAACATAGAAATAAAATGTGACTTTGGTGACTCCAAGCTTACCATTTAAAACACCAGAGTCACATAATAACACATACAAACTAACCGATCAAGGCAGCAGCAGACAGTGTCTGCAAGGTAAATTGACTGTTTTTATCAATGGAGTCTGGTGGCTTTGAAGAGAGCATAGATGGATGTAAATGGCTTCAGTTCCCCATCATAAAGGGCAGTCTGACAGCAAGGTAAAGCAGTGAAAATATTGTAAATATAACATAGACTTCAGGTTATATTGATTCTTTTAGGTGTTTTGCTGCTGCCCCTGTCCACAGCAGTTGTTCTAAGCTTCGGTGTCAGTATTCCTACCTGCTTCTCTCAACTGGGAGCATGTCGACCACCATCTGCTGTAGGAAATACACCAACTGTGGATAAATACCTCATACAACCCCACTTTTAAAAAAAAGTCAAACTATCCCTTTAAAATCAATCTGCAGATATTAAATTATATTTTGATAAACTATGTTTTGCCCAAGTCTGATGAAGGACTCACTGTTAACATTGTCTGAACGTTATCTGCCAGCAGGGATATTGCTGTGAAGTGTGTTGGGTGTGTTTGATTATTTCAGTACATTTGAGTGTGTACAAAAGTGTGTGTCCTCATCTATATGTTAATAAGAGTGCAGTATTGTGTGTGTGTATGTGTGTGTGTGTAGAGTGGTGAAGTAAGTAGCGTGCTGTGCAGTGTGCTGTCTCTGTTTTCTGTTTGTTTTCTTGTGCCATGACAACCTCCGTGGAGTTTATTTGTGCTTCACTACATCCTGTGCCTTTGACACCTGTGTGTGTCTGTGTTTGTGTTTAAATAGCAGGAGTGAAGGGAAAGGCTAACCCAGATCCATCTAACTCATCCTAACTCTCATTCTAATTCTGACTCATTCCTCCCTGTTCACCTCATTCTGACGCCACATCTCATCATCCTGGCCCTGTACCATCCCAGAAACACACACACATGCTTACTCACATTTTAGTCCACTAGCACAAAATCTCTGAGAGATGATAACTTACATAGTAAAGAGGTATTTCACCCAATAATAATTGTTTTTTTACTGGTCAGAGTCATTATGAATTCCATTAGCTACATAGCTCTATTTACAACAATTTGACTTGCTGTTGCATTTTATTTATGGTAAAACAGGTCGTGGTAAAATTCATCTTATCTGCACAATTTGATTGGGAAGCAATAAAATCTGAGAATGAAAAAAATGCCGATTGTCTGGTAAGGTAATGTAGATTTAGCTAAATTGTTTTACTTACCTTAGTAATTTACTGGATATACACAGTTGCCCATAAATTTGGAATAATTTGTTTTCAGACACAGTCCTCTGGTAATTATAGTTTCATTTTCATTGTGATATGTTTGAAAGAGATTTATTCATTAAGTTTTGAGACAATATACACTTTATATGTCAATAATAAATCACATTGTCACAATCATTTAAAGGAAAGAGGTTAAAAAATATATTTTATTTCCACTGTATGGGCGAACGTGTATATACCATCTGTTGTTTCAGCAAAAAACACATCAGCTTTGCTAGAATTAAAAAAATGACAATGCATGGACAGTATCTTAGTAATAATGCCTTATTTCCATACAGTAAATGCCCTGATAGACATATTTTTTATCAAAGTCGTAATTTATTTATTTATTTCATTCTTTTTGATTATATATATTATATTCTTAATTCTATTCATTCTCTCCCATAATTATAGTACAAAAAAGGTGTTTTTCCAAGATTGAAAATGATGGTGAAAGCTAAAATCAATGTACTGCCTCAAAGTGACACATTAGTCATTCAAATCATCAGACACAGGAGGTGTAATTAATTAATTCCTACAAACAAATCCCCTTGTTTTCTGTCTGGCATGCTTAAGATATGAACAACAAATTCTAAAAATGTTCGCCTTGGAGTATAATAAGCAATTTGTAAAAATAGCCTGGAATATTAAACTGGTTGTCCTCATATTATAGCCCCATCTCAGCAACACTATTAGAAAGCCTCTACATCTTTCTCCGATGTTTTTGGTTTCAACCTGAGCCTTGCTTCAGTGTGAACACATCCTAACTTTTGGGTGAAATACTCCTTTACTGTTCAATTTCACCTTACGCCATTCATCTGAACTCATTGATACAACAATTTATCAAAAACATTTTACTAAGAGTAATCAGGCAATCCCAAATCCAAACTGGTCACATGTACAAAACTGTGAGAATATTATTGTCCTCATATATCACTGAAGAAAACTTATAGATTGTAAGATGTAATTCACATAGTATTCCCAAAGTATATTTGTTAAAACACTGAATATGTTTCAATATATTTGTTTTTAAATAGTTGGACATTTAATCATGGCTTTATGTTAAACTTAGATGATGGATGATGGTTGAAAATGCTTATCAATTTATTAAACAAAACAAAGAGCAGCTGTTGGAAAGAAAATAAATATTTTTAAAAAATGATCCAGACATCAGATAAAAATAAGGAAGCTGTTGTTAAACTGTATGTATTATATATATATTATATATAAATATAACTTTTTAAGTGAATGTGAATCATACTATTATATTATAATATATAAGATCTTTTTGTCTTTTTTAATTAATATTATAAAAGATCATTTTAAAAAATGACCACTGAATATAATGTGTGTTTGTGCATTTGACAGTGTGTTTGTGTGTCCTTGTGTATTTTGCTAATGTTATTGTAATGAATGACGTCATGGTAACCCAATAATGTAATTTATTATTAACAATCAATTAAGTAATCTTGAATCCAAAGAGGCTCATTAGAATAACACAAAATAATACAGGCTGCAGCCAGGTGAATGATTATAGATTTTTTTTTAACTATTTAATTAATTTATAAATAAATGTAGACTAGAGGAGTTGTAGTATGGTAAATTGCCCTTATTTACAGGCAAAATTAATGACAAAAAAGCTCTTTAAACATAACAGTTTTGTCTAATGTTTATGTATGTATAAGTGTGTATGTAAGGTTGTGTGAGAGTGTGTGTGCGTGCGTGTGTGTGCGTGTGTGTGTACACAATGACCTTTATTTGGATGCTTGGGATGCAGACACACAAATGCATGACGCTGACAATGCAAGAGCAACAGTAACTTGCATTTTCCTCTGGAGAATCTGCAAGATGCTGCTGACTTCCAATCAGAAACGTGTGACAAGGGTTGGAACGATAATTAAGATGTTTTATTACAACATCAAAAACAACTAGTATATTTACAGTCATGGAAAAAAAAAGATTAGACCATTGTTTACTTAAATTTCTTGTTCATTTTAATGCCTGGTACAAATAAAGGTATGTGTTTGGACAACTATAATGATAACAGAAATAGCTCATAAGAGGTTAATTTAAGAGCTGATATCTAGCCATTTTCCATGGTTTTCTTGATAATAACCAAAATCATTATCAAGAAAAACCATTGAAAATTTCTAGATATCAGCTCTTAAATTAAACTCTTATCAGCTATTTTTGTTGCTATCATTATATTTGTCCAAACACATGTATGAAATGAACCATAAATTGAAGAAAATGTGGTCTTATCATTTTTTCCATGACTGTATAATATATAAAAATATTTTGTGATTTTGGAAAAAGAACAGCACCCAGCCTCTGTCTTGATTGGTCAACACCAGTTATCTAAAAAATAAATTAATTTAAAAATAATTTAAAAATGCTTTCTGACATTAACTGAACACATATCTGTGATGGCAGGATTGCGTAAACGTAAAGTACTTTCTTTGAATATTGTAATTTCATTATTGGCTGTATTTAAATGCATAGCTTTTATGTGCTAATCAGCCTGTTAATGAACCCCCGTTTCAATCAGGATACTAAAACCCAATTGGAATACTTTTCTAAGATGTTACTAAAGATGAGTTTATATCGTGCCAACCCCTCAATCTATATGCTGTTTAACTCTAGACTCACCTTTTCTCACTGATCAAGGAACACAGTGTATGTTCTGCAGATTCACTTTCTTACACGGTAGCAAACTAGAGCCCTGCACCGTTCACCTCATAGACGACAGGTGATACACCAAACCCCTCTGACCCCCACCTCACTGCTGTGTCCCAATGACAATAACCTAAAGTACTTGGATCAAAACATACATCAATTAGACAAAGTGAGAAGTGAAACACAAGTATTGTTCTTGTGCTCTACCTTTCAAACTGAAAGTAGTACATAACATTCTGGCTGGGATTTATTGGAGACAGATTGCTGGTTAAATATATCTTTCTTTTCACGCTTAGAGGAATAGTTTGGATTTATTAAAGTGGGGATATATGAGGTACTTATCCACAGTCAGTGTATTTCCTACAGTAGATGGGGGTTGGCAGGCTCCCAGTTTGGAGAAGCAGGCATGGAGACTAAGCCTCGTACCGCTGTGGACAGCAGCAGCAAAACATATAAACATATATACAGTCATGGAAAAAAAAATTTGACCTCTGTTTTCTTCAATTTCTTGTTCATTTTAATGCCTGGTATAACTTAGGGTACATTTGTTTGGTCAAATATAGTGATAACAACAAAAATAGCTCATAAGTGTTGAATTTGTGTTATTTGTGTAATTAACTCTCATTTGTACGTCGCTTTGGATAAAAGCATCTGCTAAATGACATTGTAGAATTGTAGAATTTGAGATATCTAGCCATTTTCCATGGTTTTCTTGATAATGTCCAAAATCATTATCAAGAAAACCATGGAAAATTACTAGATATCAGCTCTTAAATTAAACTCTTATGAGCTACTTTTGTTATCAGTATATCTGTCCAAATCCTTTATTTGTACCAGGCATTAAAATGAACAAGAAATTGAAGAAAACACTGGTCTAATAATTTTTTCTGTGACTTTATTTATATATATTTATATATAAACATATAACATATTTAGCCACCTAAAAAAGGCCCTCCTAAAACAATGTGTACACCTTATTTTCACTGCTTTACCTTGCTGTCAGATATACCAGTTTAAGTTTACATAAGGGAACTTCAGTTGTTCTCTCTCACCACCAGACACAAAAACAGTCATTTTACATTTACAGAAGACTGGAGTTAGCAGTCTACCACTGCCTCAGTCGGTTAGCTTGTTTTTGTGTTAATGTGTGACTTTGGTAAATCCAAACTTACCCTTTAAAACACACAAAGTCGCATAATAACGGGAAACACTAAACGATTAATGCAGCAAAGCACTAATGTGTTCTGCCAGGTAAAATTACAGTTTTTGTCAATGAAGTCTGGTGATGAGAGCATTAAACAGCTGCGTAAGCTTAAATGGGGCTGTCTGAAGGCTAGGTCAAGCAGTAAAAAATATTCTACAGCTACAGGTGCATCTCAATACATTAGAATATGATGGAAAAGTCCATTTCCAGTAGTTCAAGTCTAATAGCCCCAACCAAGTATTGAGTCATATAGATGGACATACTTTTCAGAGGCCAACATTTGCATATCAAACATACTTTTTAAAATTGGTCTTTTGTAATATTCACATTTTTTGAGGCACTGAATTCTAGGTCTTCATTAAATGTAAGCCATAATCATTATAATTAGAAGAAAATAAATTAAGACATGAAATGTTTCTTTCTGTGTGTAATTGATCTATATAATGTGTTATTATTTCACTTTTTTGAATTTAATTACTGACATAAATAAACTTTTCTATGATATTCTAATTTATTGAGATGCACCTGTAGCGTTCACTTATTTATTTATTTATTTATTTAGGTGGCTAAAATTAATTTTCCTGCAGCCCCCATCAACATTGCTTAGAGGCATGCTCACCGCCATTTATTTTATATAATGGACACCATAGATATGCACATTATATAACTCCACTTCAAAAAATGAGAACTGTCCCTTTAATGAAATGGACTGGAGGATATCTCAGTCTTAATTCATGGCTTTTTGAAGCCTTACTCTGATCTGTGTGATAGTATATTGGGACAGGGCTGAGCCCCACTGTTTCCTCACAGGTTGGAGAAACAGTCGACCCTCCACCTCCCCCCCCCTCCCCCTGGCTATGCCTGCGTGGTGTTAGTCTTTCTCTTGTCTCGCCCCTGTCTCCCCTCAGGTTATGGGCTGGTGCAGGAGGAGCTGCTGTCCCCCGCCTCTTTGCAGTACAGCTTACCCTCCCCACTGGGCGTAGAGCCCTACTGGCAGGAAGTCTCCAGCCTGGAGTGCGCTCCCATCGCCACCACAGAAGAAGACACATTAATGGAGATGTCAGATGTTCAGGTGTGGCCGGCAGGGGTCAGCCCCTCGCTGGTCACGGTGGAGGACTCGTCCCTCGAGTGCAGCAGTCGGGCTGACGACTCGGAGGGCGCCACGCTCTCCCTCCCCTGCAGCTTGGGGCGCCCGAGCAGCGGAGCCAGCGGGGCCAGCGGCTCCATCATGGAGCTGGAGGAGGAGGAAGAGGAGGAGGAGGAGGAACGTGAGGTTGAGGAGGAGGAGGCGCCACAGGAGCCAGCAACTGTACTGGCAGAGTGGGACAGGGTGAGGGCCAGTGGCGCCGTGCCCAAGGTCAATCTAAACGGCCAGCTGGGAGGTCAGAGGTTGGATGGAAGGAGAGGGGAGGTCCTCGCGGCAGGAGGAGGAGCAAAAGGAGGAGGTGGAGGTGTAGGGTTGGGTTCAGTGGAAGGGATTTCTGTTGTTGCAGGCCAGCAGGTGTATGCCCAGCGGTGTGAGGTGTCGGGACTGAGTCGGGCCTCTGAGCACAATGGAGACAACCGGTACGTCTTCTATTACATCAGACTGACTACACTGGATTCAGATCCTTTACTTCAGGAAAAGTACTAATACCACACTGTGAAACTGCTCCACTACAAGTAAAAGTCCTGCATTTAAACCCTTACTTAAGTAAAAGTACGGAAGTATCAGTATCAAAATGTACTTAAAGTATCAAAAGTAAAAGTATTCATTATGCAGAATGGCCCCATCAGATTGTTTTATACTTATTATATTGATAATATATTATTGGGTTATTGATATTGATGCATTTATGTAAGCAGCGTTTGATTTTGTAAAGATAGAGCTATTTAATTACTTAATATACTTATACTAAGATTCAAATTTAAAAAGTCTAATTACTTTAAGCTGATTATATATTTTATGTTGAATCTCGACCTGAAAAGTAATTAAAGCGGTCAGCTAAATGTAGTGGAGAAAAAAGTACAAAATTTGCCTAAAAATATAGTGGAGTAGAAGTATAAAGTTACATAAGATGTAAATACTCAAGTAAAGTAAAAGTACCTCAAAATTGTACTTAAGTACAATACTTGAGTAAATTCCACCACTGCTACATTGTGTTTTCTTTTTCACTTTCTGTGCTAAAAATGGCAACATATCTTTCTCTCCTTTTTGTTTTATTTGCATTTTGCACTCCAGCATGGTTGGAGGCGGAGCATTTCAACCCTACCTACCAGACAAGGACTCCCTGCAGGGCTGGGTGGGCTCGGTGTCATCGGGACGAGACGGCAGCGTGCCGGGCCTGCGCGTGGCCCAGGAGGCTCTGCTGACTCCGGTGTGTGACACGGGTTACTCTCATGTGCTGCGTGGGCGCATCCTGCAGGGCACGCAGCCCTTTGACAAGGGGCTGGGCTTCTCTCACCAGGAGGTGGGCCAACGTGCTTGGCAACAGGAGCAGAGGCGGGGCCAGGTCAGGTCGCCGACCAGCCGCCGCTTCCTGCGCCCAGAGGGGGAAACATCTTTGTCCATTCCTTTATCTTTTTTGAATGATCAGATGGGAAGACAAGTCATTCAATTTGATTTGTTTTTTTTCTCACAACCATCAACAAATTTAGTCTCACTTAAGAAGTCAACAATCATCAAAATTGATTTTGATGATGTCACAGAGCCCGACGAAAATGATGTGTTGTGTGGTGCAACACATGGGGAATAACTGCCATGTCCAATACCTTTTGTTTTTGTTTTACATTTCTGATTGCAAGCTATTTCAAATATTGGTACTATGAATTGCTGTTTACATGCAAATTGTGTTATTTTTGCACAGAGAGAGGAGAAAGAGGAGTACGCTCCTGAGGCGCAGTTTGTTGATGAACACGGCCGCGTGCTTGCCAGAAAGGTGAGTCAGTCGTGTTTATATCATGTACACTGAGTCATATCCGCACATAAACACTGTTAACCCAAGCAGATTACTGTGAATCACTCACATAGCCGGGCACAAAGCGTGGGAAAACAGTAGCCACCAGCCAAATGATGTCCACATCAGCAAATCTGACAGCAAATCCACTATGATTCTTAGTTAATTTGATTTTTTTATGATTGTCATGAAGAAATTAGACATCAATATATTAAATACATCATAGACATAGTTGTACAAAATGACCTTTTGTTTATCAATTACACACCCCGTGTTACCTTGAATTATTCGGGGAAATGTTGTTTTTCTGGCATGCCTCCACCTTAATACAGCACTGTTTGATTCTCCATTCATCTTTATGACAGCGTATTGGGCCATGTATGAAAAAATAAATAAAAATACAGACCCGGTGGACGGGGGTAATATTTAGAGAAAAAAAGTTGCAGATTTATGAGAAAAAAAGTCGGAAAAATAGTGTTTTGTATTTGTCAAGGAACCCCAACACAGAACGGATGCCAGCCGGAAAGCAGGAGATGGCACTCTGACATGCAATAGTTTGGAACATACGTATTTAAATTGTGGTGAGTCCGGACAATCTGCTCCCCAAATAGCTTTTTCTTTAGCCATCATGGAGCCAGTGAGGCCCAGATCACAGAATCTGGAGTTTCAGTATGTAACTTCATTCTCAAGTGATGCGTCTTAAATTGTGCCATGGTGGCTGGGTTTAGTGATTCTTTATCCATCTCTGAAGTGTGTGTGTGTGTGTGTGTGTGTGTGTGTGTGTTTTTAATCTTGTAAATCTGCAACTTTTTTTTCGCAGACTTGCCACTTCAAATCTTGTAAATCTGCAACTTTTTTTCTCGTAGATTTGCCACTTTAATATAGCAAATTTGCTTCTTTCATACTTGGCCCCCTCATATGTCATTGTTCATCTTTTAGGCATGCAAAAAAACAACAACAAAAGGTAACACAGGTTGAGTAACTGACATACAAAAGGTTATTTTGGGGGTGAAGTATTCCTTTAATAGACATCAACATCATCACTGTCATCACTGTTAAAATGCTTGCACATCTGTTTGTATTTTGGGACTGCAGTGAGCCACAGAGGCAGTTAGTTTTCTGCTCTTCTTATATGTTGAGGCTTCAGCAGTTAACTGGTCCGAGTGTTGTTTCCTTCCCTCCTCCCTCCCTCCTTGCTCCAGGTGGGGGTGGATGTGAGAAAGGGCGCTCAGTCAGCGCAGCGCACCAGTCTGCGGAGAGTTAAACACTGAAATACACATACTACCCAGTCCTCCAGGTACGGGACACACAACAAGCACTTGTGCATCCCAGTGCTTGGATAAAAGCCTGTATGGCAACATAATGGAGCTCAATAGTTTCTCACATGCTGTTCTTTTCTATTTCTGTTCAGAATTAGAACCTCAGATTTGGCTTTCAGTACACTTTGATAATTTTTTTCTTCTTTCTTTCTGGAAGGCCAAATTAATTTCGCCTGTGCTTTGTGTGTAAATGGTGTCTGTGTGTTTTTTTTCTAGGACCGGAAAGCCACTGCCAAATCATCCTCCACAAAAACACAACCAGGACGCCGAGGAAAATGAGCGCAGGAGGAGAGGAAGAGTGAGACAAAGACTTTAAGAAGTGCAAACTACAAAATGACAAACACAGAATCATCCTCTATACGTGTGACCATGGAGCACCACAAAAGAAAAAGAGACAAAGAGAAAAAAAGAGGAGCTCAACTTGTAGTTTTATAACATTTGTAAAGAAAAATATCAACTAGACTTAAGGCATGATTCTTCTTCTTTTTTTTTTTTACAAAAAAAACAAAACTTAAATGTCAGTAAAACAACCAAGGAAAAAAAAAAAGCAACAAAAAGTGCTTCCTGTGAACTGTAATCGCATGATGACTGCTGGTGCATGCCCTTTGACCTTTTGAACTGTCATTATCTACAAACTGAAGGGGTACAAGGTACGGGGCTGGCCCACGCTTGGGCCGCAGGCCATTTTTAAAGGACCTATCCCCCCAAACTGGAGTGGTTTGTGTCAGCAAGCGAGTCCAATAACACTACAGCCAAAAAAAAGTCCCTCAATGGATGGTTCTGTATACAGCTAAGCTTCTGCTGAGCCTACCAATGCTTCTCTCACTGGACCCTTTTCCCCTATTATTCTCAATGTGATATATGCACTCTATGCTACGTGGACGTGTGTCAGTGTGTGTATGTGTGCGTATGTGTGCGCGTATTCTTCTCTACCGCATGTGTTTCTCGCCTCTGGCTTGGCGCTGAGCCCCGCCTCACGATTGGCTCTTTGGCCCTGTGATGTCATGGCGCGCGCTCAGCGCTGGAATGACAAAGCCGCTGTGTGCTCCCCTTTGCTCGTGAGTGTTTCTGTCCGCGTGCGCTGACGTCTTTCCCCCTTTTTGTCGTGGATGAAGTTTTTTTTTCTTCCGGGAACCTGCCCGCCTCAGTTTAAAGTATTGTCCAACCACGGGCCGGGGACTGAATCTCTTCCACCCCTCGTGTTTTCTCCGGAAAGGGGTCGGTTGCTTGATTGTATTGTGCAGCAGCTCTACGACACAAAGATCAACGTTTTGCTCCCTCGAGACCTTTTTCTACCTTTTTCCCATCATTTCTTCCCAGTAGCGCTCTTCATCTTGATTCACAACCTTTTATCAGTAGCGTCAGTCAATATGCAGTAAAATCACAGGCCTCTCCATCAGTATCTATAGCTCCTCCATCCAACGCTTAAAAACTTTGTGTGTGCTCCCTCGTTATCTGTTCGCAACGGCTGTAGCGCCTCACTGTCCAGTTCTCATTCATTTGAAACAAAGTGAATGAAGCGGAAACAACACGGAGGATCGGATTCGTGTGAGGATGTTAGTGATTCGGAGGAGTTGGAGGAATGGTAGCAAGTGTTAAAAAAAAAAAAAAAAAAAAGCATGATGCTACAACATGTGATTGTGATTGGATGGGTGCAGCGAGGACAGACAGGTAGCACTGTGATTGTCTTATTAACACTGACCCCAGACTCGTGAACTGTGAAGACACACAAACAAAAGCACACACACACATGCATATACACACAACATCAACACATTACATGATAAATACGTTATTGCCTGGTTTGGAGTGTTAGATTTTTGGAGTTTGCCACAGCAATAATACCTTACAAGAACACAGAAGATGGAAGCCAGGGTTGTGTTTGTCCACATGAAGGATTTTGACTTTGGCTGTAAGGTGCAATGAGTTATGAGCTCCTCGGTGAAGACAGAAACTCCGTCTGGACGAACAGCATTCGAGCATCCGCGCTGCACCTGGCTGCTTCCATCGACCTTGATGTGAATGAGTCAGAGAGGACGCACTGATGCAGGAGATCACGTGATCCAGCTGTAGCTGTGTGGGACTGTGGAGGCCTGAGAGGGATTGTTTGTGTTTCAGCACCTAACGTAGCAAAATATAAACCAGGATATGTTAACTTAATACACTGATACCTATCAAGGAGTCTGCTGCTGCTGTAAGGTGGAAACCACCTAGCTCCATTTTCTTATTCTGAGTAATTTAAGTTGTACTTGTTTCACTATTTCCATCCATTGACATCACTGTAAACCACCCATTGTTCTCTTTATCTTTGAAGCACTTCCTTTATGCAGAAACCTGACTACGGCAGCACTACGGAGGGGTCATGTCATAGTAGCACACATTTCCTGGAAATCAAAACACAATATTTAAATAATGTAAATGCTACTGTAGCCTGAATGAGTGAGACACCGAATGAATGAATGAGTGACTGAATGACATATGCACATATTTTCCATGCCCAGTCCGTGCACATGAGAGCCTCATCCGATATAGCACATGTTTATTACATATCACATGTTTTCCACTGTTACTTCACTCAGGTTTTCAGTTCTGCTCTGTCAGAATCAAAATGTTTTCTTTTTTAAGTTTCGAGTCCTCCTCTCAGAGACGAGTGCGGGACACAAAGAGAGTGCTTCTGAATAAGACTTTGGTGTAAGGGGCCGATTAGGGCGGGATGGGGATGAGAGGGGGGGGGGGGGGGTTAATGGAGCAGGATGGTTGGTGTGCAAGTGTGTGTATGTATGTGTGTGTGCGTGTGTGTGTGTGTGTGTGTGTGTGTGCGTGTGTGGTGGGGCACTCTTTGATTCAAATAAAACCAAAGTATTGAGTATGAAGTCAGCAACTCTGTGCATGCTCCAGGGGCAAGTAACGAAAAACAGTAAACCAAAAGAGTTTTGATGAAGCATCCCTCCCTCTACAAAGAACTGAACCAAGTCAAATAAAAAACTGCAAGTGCTGCAAAAAAGTGAAGAAAATTTTGATTTATATTTCTCTTTTAAGTTACCTTTCTTGACCCATTTTGTAATCTTATCAAATCAGGCAAGGCTGTATATCTGAAATTTGAATCCAAACACCAGAGGACAAACAGGATGCCCACTTTTAATATTTCCACTCAGTCTAAAATCGTTTGGCTGATGGAGGCCAGTGACTCTGTGAACTTCTAAAGTGAGGAGTTAGTGGCTATATGACATCTTGTACTATATATGCGTTTAAAAAAAAGGATGGATTTGGCATTTTAAAGAAAATAATCCCATGTTGAAGTCATAATCCTTAAGATTTCAAACCCAGTTTTTATACTTTTCATGGCATTTTGTAGCAACAGCAACTCAGTGTATTTGCATGAGAAATTACCTCTTCACAGTAGTAGTTTTGGTAGTTAGTTCGTGGCAGAGTCCATCTTTAAAGTCAACTTATGTATGTAACTTACGTCACAAAGTTAACTTATATTTGCAACTTAAATTACGTAACAAATGTTGTTATTTTAACCCAAACCATAAACTTTCCCCACACCTCATCGAGCAGTTTTGTTGCCTAAACTTAACCAAATAGTTTTGTTTTAATTCACAACATTAACCATGTGTTTGAAACTGAGACAATAACCGGAGGAACGTTCCTGAGGTTGATTTTTGATTGTATGGGAATGTAATTTTAAGGACAAAGGTGCTGCAATCCAAATCACATAATTTTTGTTTTTACTGCTGTGCTGTTGCATGCAGTATGCATACAACTGGAACATACTGTATTATCATAACATTCCACCTTGACCCTCTGGCTCATTAGAATATCACAGAAACGTTTATTTATGTCAGTAATTCAATTCAAAAAGTGGAAATAACACATTATATAGATCCATTACACACAGAATGAAACATTTCATGTCTTCATTTATTTAATTTCTTCTAATTGTAATGATTATGGCTTACATTTAATAAGGACCTAAAATTCAGCGTCTCAAAAAATAATAATATTACAAAAGACCAATTTTAAAAAGTATGTTTAATATGGAAATGTTGGCCTCTGAAAAGTATGTCCATCTATATGACTCAATATATATTGGTTGGGGCTATTTTACTTGAACTACTGGAAATGGACTTTAACACCTGTTATGCACCTGTGTATGCTCTGCAGAGGATTGTGGGTTAAATAGCCAGAAAAGCATCCTGGCTAACATACTGGAAATTGTGACTGGATGTTGAGCATCCTGTAGAGCATCCTGGTACTTTTGGCATACTGCATTTGAAACACTATGCATTAGGACATACAAAATCTGTTTATGGCATACTTAATAGTCTGGTAGTATGAATGCACAGAGGGTTTCCCTAGCAGCTTCTGGAAGTGTGTTTACTGCCCCTGGTGGTTAAATGCAATCAATGCGATTAAATGCAAGTCTTGGAGCATTATTATGAAATAAAAGCTGTTTTAAAAAGTGAAAACACACTTGTTACCAACAGTAACCACAGGTGTAGCTAAATTAATCAGAACTAAAACCTTAATGATTGTCACTTTAACTCTGAGCTATTATCCTCTTGTTTAGGTTGCAGCTAAAATATCAAATATTGATCAGTTTTCAAATCCAGATGAACTTTCCATTTGGCACTGAATTAAATTAGGAAATTAAGAATTAGTTTTATTTTAATGGAAGTCTTCTTTTTTCACTCTGAGGTGAAAAACAATAATAATCATTTTTGTAGTTATTTGGAATTAAACTAGTCAGTGAGCCTGTGCACTTTGATAAATTCAACTCCACCATGTTTGTGTGTGTGAAGTGTGAGAGTGTGTGTGTGTGTGTGTGTGTGTGTGTGTGTGTGAGTGATGGTGCTTGGTTTCAAACCTCGTTGGATCAGGGGGAAGAACAGAGAAAGATTTTAACCGGGCTTGTGACTTGAGAGGACGCGTAACCTTCGATGATGTATTTTAAAGAAGAGTATTGTAAAATTTTAACTGTCGCGAAAGAATAGAGATCACCTATACTCCTTTAGAATGGATACATGACAATGTAAACGCAATATCATATTACTCTATCCTAAGGAATGCAACTGCGCACATGCACAAAAAAAAGATGTTTTTATGAAAATATATGTATAAATATATGACAAAATATATTTAATTAGAATGCTATGCACCCTCATAGAGTTGTTATGGATGTTCTTTAAGCATTATCTAGAGTAGGCCAACGCCCACATCATGGGGAATGTAGAGGCTTTGTAGCTATGACCACTTGTTTTCTTTTCTTTTGTATTGTCCTGGAGAGAGGATAAACAAACGTGAATATGTATACAAGCCTTTCAATCAGAATCATTCTGACATGAAGATATGTATAGATCATCTTACCCTGTACACCAGCTCAAACCATTTACAAGAATTAATAAACAAAGATGTGACATAAAGGTTGCCTCCTGTTTTTGTAAAAAAGTTAAATTATTTTAATTTTTTTTTATTTTAATTCATATTTCTACAAGGAGTATTCCTTATAAATAATTCTAATATTCCAATTTGTGTTTAGAAAGAACTTTATAATTCTCAAGTTTATAAGCAGTTGTTTATTTCCTTGAAGTAACTGCTCCATTTAAACCCGGGTAAATATAAATGCCTTGTTATTTATTTATTTGTTATTTATTATTGGAAACATTATTTTCCATTTATGTTGACACTTACCATCTTTTTTGCATGGTGGCATGTACTGATTCAGGAAAATATTTGATTGGGTTATAGTGTATGTTTGCTATGACTGCACATTTTTTTAATCAAATGAAAAAAGTGTCATAATTGTCAGCCACATATTTATTGTTCTTAATATCAATATTTGTATATGTATATATATATATATGTATGTGAGTGTGTGTGTGTGTGTGTGTGTGTGTGTGTATATATGTATGTATATATATATATATATATATATATGTAAAATTAAATTAATTAATTAATTAATTAATTAAAAAAAGTATAAAGTTACTACTCAAGTAATGTACAAGTACCTCAAAACTACTGCATATACTACACACACACACACATACAATACTTCAATCCTATACATATATATATATATATATATATATATATATATATATATGTATAGGATTGAAGTATTGTCTGGTTGATAGAGACACCAGCACATCAGGAATTTATTCATATATTTATTTATTTATTTCCAACTTTATTGAAAGTTGCAATACAAACAAGGAATTCAGTCATACCAGTTCACACTGTGCAATAGTAACATAGTAGCAGCATAGTTACATATGGTAGTATAGTAAGGGTCAAAGGGGGGAAAAGAAAGAAAAGGAAATAGAAAAGCAAAAATAAAACTTTGGTGTGACAGACTTTGTGATCTTACATATAGAATAAAAGTTGTAGGTATAAGTGATGTGACAGGTTATTTGTTTCAAATATCTGCATGGATATTCATTATTGATATACATTTCTTATTAGTATTTTACTTATGAGACTTAAAATAATAAACAACTTCAATCAGATGCAGCTTAAAAGATGGTCCTGCACATCAGGAAAAACTACAACCAACACGTGTTGTGACGCCCCCTGATTTCAGCCAATCACAGCTCTCCTCTCCACGTGCTGTTTTGAAGGAGGTCCCAGGGTTGTTTTGGATGAAATCACACCACGTGGAGGCACAAGGTAACTTCTCTGCTGTCTCCCTGGAGCTTCATAGCGTTTTTCACACTCTACCTGTCTGTAAAGACGGTGAAGCAGCACAAACCTGACCGGTACAGTGAGACATGTCAGCGGGAAGCCACACCACCAGGAGCCGGGACATCCCCGCCGTCAGACGGGTCACCATCCACGATGCTGCCCACATGCCCCAGGACTACTCCAGCACTCCCGGAGGAACTCTGTTCAGCACGACGCCAGGAGGTGACTATGCACTCACTCCTATAAAAACAACAACAACAACAACAACAACACACTTTGATTCTTAAAGGTTAAAGAAGAAATTAGAAGCTGTCTAGGGCCTTTTTGAGGAATACTACGTTGATCTTGGGTACATTGATAAGTAATGATAAGTTATGACCTTGATCTTGTTTATTATTTCACTGATATTCCACTCCATAACACATGACTTAGTCAGTGGTGGAAAGTAACTAAAGTTAAGTACAGTTACCCAAGTACTCAGTTGTGAATATTTAACTCATAAGACCCAGTAATCCTTAAAGGAAAATTATGGGGAATATTCCACAGACCAAGTGGACCACATAGAACACATTTATGATCTTTGTTTTTTTTAACTCTACCACTAAATTTCAAAGATCTGTGATGTGACATATATGATACATTGGGCGTTTATGGTATTTATGTTTCTGATATTTCTTATTTTAAAATAAAAAACTAGACACATTTCTGCTTAAAGAAACACAAATTTGCCTTTTTCTTTGCATCTCCACAAAATATATAAAAATTGAGACATTAATATGCTGTTTAACAATACATTATTATTATTAGATTTGTTTTTAAGTATCAAAATGACAATAAATCAATAATAAATACAAACAAATAACCATTTGCATTTTTGTTTGCATCTCCATAACATATATAAAAACTGTGACTTTAATTTGTTCAGGAAATCTGGTCAGAACAAGTTAAATGTATGTCACCGTGGGTTCTTATGGGTTAAGGTACTTTATTTGAGTATTTTTAGCTTCTACTCCACTACCTATCAGAAGCACTTTTTACTGCACTACATATATCTGAAATTTTAGTTACTTTCCATTTTTTCTTCACATTTACCAGCTGCAGCATTAAAGCAATAAAACACATGAACTCATCAATAATTATTATCTAATTGCATGGGCTTTTCTGCATAATGGGTACTTTAATGCTCTTATGCTTTTACTGAAGTAAAATTTCCAATTAAAACTTTTACATCTTACAAAGTATTTCTATACTGTAGTGTTACTACTTTTACTTCAGTAAATATCTGAGTACTTCTTCCGCTTCTGGCTTTGGCATCTGTTTTGACATTAGGTCAAACGTTAAAGGGAATGGGTTGTAAATTTAAAGATTCAACCTTGTTATTTTTATATTTTACAGTATGGAATCAAAGTGAATAGTTACATCAGTTTTTAAAAATTATATTATTTACTTATTGTGGCATGAGAGAAGCTCATTGTAGAGGAAACGCTTCTGAGAGGCTATAGGTCTGTTCTGTTAAATTCACCCTGTTAATGTTTGACAGTGTTGGAGCTTCCTGGAGGCTACCAGTGAACAGAGTTAAAGGAAATGCATTAGAGCAGTCCCGTGCAACCAAATCATGCAAATTCCATAGCTTTTCCACAGTATACATTGTTGTCTTACATTTCACTGCAGCTTTATAGATACAGTGACAGTTTTGTCCCTGTTTCCAATCAATATTCCATGCATTCATTTCATCTTCTCCTCAGTAGCTTTTAGCAGGATTATTTCTTCATTCATGTTAATGTCAGTGTAAAGACATGCTTATCCATTTCAAAGTAATTTAATGTGTGTGATGTCAGTCTTTCTTCCTTGAAGGCCCCTGAAGATGTGAATGTGGATAAATATTTATCAGTTTAGGCATCAGTCAATTATGAGCAGCAGTGAGCTGCAGCCTGTAGCTGCAGAATTCTTACACAATCAAAGACTGTACGGTGTTCAGGCCACTACTCGGACATATCCTATTTATAGATTTGCTATTACAGCAGGCTGTTGTTGAGCTTCAGCAACATGTTTACTAGATGTTGGACACACTGGTTACATTAAAGAGGAGAAATAGTAGCTAAAAATGATCTTATGTGTGATAAATGTAACTTATTTTTAAATGGCTGCATTAAATCTGCTAAAAATGACTAAAAATTCACTCCCTAACCGCTATAAGCTCTCTACAAAAACACATTTTCTGCATTTTCACATATACAGTCATGGATAAATGTATTAGACCACCCTTGTTTTCTTCAATTTGTTGTTCATTTTAATGCCTGGTACAACTAAAGGTACATTTGATTAGACAAATATAATGATAACACCAAAAAATAGCTCATGTTAATTTAAGTGCTTATATCTAGACATTTTCCATGGTTTTCTTCAAAATTATTTTGGTTATTATCAAGAAAACCATTGAAAATGTCTAGATATCAGCTCTTAAATTAAACTCTTAAGAGATATTTTTGTTGTTATCATTATATTTGTCCAAATAAATGTATCTTTAGTTGTACCAGGCATTAAAATGAACAAGAAATTGAAGAAAAAAGGTGTTCTAATATTTTTTTTCCATGACTGTATAAAGAAAGAAATCGATGTAATTATTGGCTCAGCACCCAGAACAACCTACTACGACTAAAAACAAGTTTCACACTTATCCACACACTGAGTTGTTGACCCACTTATTCAGTGTTTTTCTCAGACGTGTAGAAGCATGAGACCTTGGGAATTCTCCAGCATGCTTACAAAAGTAAAGCACAAAATGTTTTCCCTCTGTCTGTGTGAGAAAGATGACGCGCTGTGCACATGTCCGTTATACCTGATAGTGTGTTCTTGGTGGCAGAATCACACAGATAAAACAGAATTGGGTCAGTGAAGGTGCGTCAATGGCACTGATACCGAAGCCAAAAAAACAGGTCATTGGTCATGGGCATGTATGGACATGTATACAGCACAAGACTGTATCTATAGTGTTGCTATTGTGTACTATTACTATTTTATGGGATTTATTTGGCATACTATACTATGATTTATTTATTTTTTAACTTTATGGTTTAGAGTGTTTTTATAGTATACTATGAGTTTTTATGAAAATGCAATTTTTATTTTTAAACTTTTTATGGTATACTGTGACATTTACACATTCACATTCACTGTTTTTTAGCATAGAAAAAATGTTTTAAATTGAGATTTGTTTGGCTTTTTTTCTGACATGCAATACTGCTACTATTGGTTTTACATTTATTTTTAAAACTGTCTTCACAACACTGAATAATTATTTTATACAATTTGTATTTGTTTGTATTTTATTGTATTGTATACTTTTTAAATTGGGGTTGCTTTATGTTAGGTTAGCTCCGAGGTTAGGGGTTTAATTAAGTGGAATTTTATTAGATTACATTAGATTTCATCTTTATTTTGTAACTGTTTAAACAAGCTACAGGTGTTTTAATGTCAATGTTAGTGTCTGAATTTTTTTTTTTAATTTAATTTAATCCTTATTAGGATTTTTTTTAGGAATAGTTAACATGTGGTTATTTTTTTTTTTTTATGTATACATACTTTTGTTACAATTCTTTAAAGTTGATATTTTATCTGCTAAATTTTATTTCATTTTCACCATTTAAACCAGTTACAGGTAAGCAGATTAATTGACAGCCCCAGTTCCAAAAAAGTTGGAATATGTCTAAAATAATAAATAAAACAGAATGTGGTAATTTGCTTAACTTTTGTTACATATTTTCAATTGAAAACCGTACAAAGACCATATATTTTATATTTAAACTAATAAACTGTTTTGTTTTTTTTACAGTGTCCCAACTTTTTTGGAATTGGAGTTGTAATTTCTAATTTAATTTCATCCCTTTTCCACTAGATAAAAAATGTTTAATGTTAAAATAAGTAGCTGAATCTTATTTTTATTTTTTTCTAGATTTTTACTATTTATTTATAGTATTTATAATTACTTTATGTCAATTTTAAGTTGTTGGTGGTGTTTTTTGTCTTTTTTTTACTATTTTAACCAGAACACAGCTGCATATTTTGATCACCTAAGCTTTGACCACACTATATTGACTATATTTTTTACAATAGGTAACTTTTGTCTCCTTTGCTGCCTGCAGGCACCAGAATAATCTACGACAGGAAGTTCCTGCTGCAGTGTCGGACGTCTCCTCTCGCTCGTACGCCTCCCAACCTGCCCGACATCCCCGGAGTCACCAGGCCGCTCAAAGCCTCCACCAACGACACCAACCAGCCTGAACAGACCGCCAGCAACAACACCAACCACGACCTGCATGCAGAGGAGAGCACAGGTAAACATATCGATGTTTCACATGTAAACAAGATGAGATGTGTCTCCTTCTCTTCAATGTCTTTTCTTTTCTCCTTAAAGACGACCAGTTTGAAATGGACATCTGAAGAGACTCCGCTGCAAGGATCAAAGTGATTCCCAACATTTTCATTACGTTTTTGTGTCCTGACATGAAAAACAAATTCTTCTATGAGATGAGAAGTCTTACTGAGCTGTGTAATCAACCTTCAGACTTGTTCTGGAAAGAGGATGGCATTTTTTTTTTGTAATATGTGTTAAAATGTTGTACTCTTATCAAACGACGCTAACTGATGCATACAGTTGTTTCTTTACCTTGACCTGCACTTGACTTTGTTTGACCTATGACATGTTTGACAAGTGTTGAAATTAAACATTAATATTTTATGTTGTTTGACTCATTGGATGACTTGAGGATTTAAAAACGTCTTTAAAATATTCAGTGTTTTAATTATTGAGCTTTGTGTAAAGCAACAACCCTATAACATTAACTATAATGTTTTGGTAAATCTGATGTTTTTAAATCTGCAATATTTTCTTTTCTGCTGCCCCCTGGTGGTGGCAGAAAAATATATAAGCACAACACTGATATGTTGACATTGTTTAAAATTGATATGGCAGATTTGGTAGAAAACATACACATCCATTATGTGTATCACAATTATGCTTCTGTCTCTTCTTTTAGCTCTGTTTTGGTTTTATATAAGAAATATATCTGGATATTTACCTTCCTAATGCTCCACTATGATCAGCTAACTGCTAACTATGTCAGGCTGCTGTTTGATGGTGTACAGCTCAGTTTTTAAAGCTTTTTTTTGTTGGAAAGTAACAGTCAGTCTTCATACTTTGAGTATTTTCTCTTATTAAAAAAAAAAGGATATATTATGCCAATTCTCAGGTACATACTTGTATTCTGGGTTCCTATTATAACATGCTTTATGTAAGAAATAATAAATAAACATGGTATTTTTCTCATATGGTCTATACTTGTATTCACCCCGTCTGAAGTGCTCCATTTAAGCGGTGAATTTTGATATTTTTTAGCACCAAGACCTGTTTTTTATCGCTTTTTTATTATATATTTCCTTGAAAGAACAGGTTCACAGTTTAGTATGTATCGCAGTATATCTTACTAGCGAGCAAGCATGTAAAACATCTGAAAATATCTAGGTTTATGCTCAAAAGTTTTTATAAAGTTAAAGGCAGAATTGTTGGGGTTTGTCTGTTGTGGTTTATAAACACACACTGCAAAATATTTGTTTTTTTACCAAGATAAAAAATACTTAGATTTAGAAGTGTTAGATAATTTAGCTTCTTTTAAGAGTTAATTTCTTTTTAATTTTTAATTTTAATTTTATTTTAAGTGTTCAACATGCTTATTTCTAGATTTAACAATCTTAATTCAAGAAATATTGTCAAGTGAAATTATCTGTCCATGCAGCAAGATCATTTCCCTCAGATTTAGTGTTTTTATATTGTTTTTAGACACACCTTTTTTGCAGTGCAACGTGCAGATGCAGACACCACCACTTATACTGCATCATAAGTGATGATTGATCTACACATTGGTCTGTTTTTTTTTAGAAAAAACCTACACATTGTGCTTTTAAGAGAAAAGTGCAGCTTCATTTCATCTCTTGTTCAAACACTAATAAAGACCATCAAAAAACACTTTTTTTCAGATAAGAAATAATTTATTGTATTACTGTACATAGTAAACATACAAATGGGTCAATGTGACCCAAACATCTCAATAAAGTTAAAAGCGCTTACACCATTCTGACATCTGTCCTATTAATGGCAAATCAGTCTCCAATCATAAAAATACATTTGTACATAAAACCTGTTGTGTACAACTGTTTGTGAATCGTCTATAGTGCTTTAAGTTGTGACTGTTGTCCTTTTTCCATCTTGATTGGATCAGTCTTACTATAATCAGTCCTCATAGAACTGAATTATAGCACATCCACTTGCAATCCTAGGCACAACTTAGATAACAGAGTCTTTTATAAAAAGTACCAACAATTTAAAACTCTTGATTTGCAAAATTCATCATTTAGAAAGCTGTATCCAGGATCTATAGTAGTTGCCTTCTTTCATGTGTTGCATCAGCAGCAGCCTCTGTCCCAGTGTCAAACTGGACATCTCAGTAAAGTGCCTGTGGACATAAATCCACTTTGTGCCCCTGAGTCGCTCGGTTGAAGACTCTTCTGGGCCTACAGCTCAGCAGCTCCAGTCTTTCTGACCAAAAGGTTTTTTACGTCTTTTGCTCAGTGGCAGCCGCACTCCTCCACCACCATGTTCTCGTGATGCCTCATGACCATCTTCCCATTCTCAAAGTACAACATGGAGAGCGGTGCGAGGCGTGTTGGCACACAGGACACACACGGCACCTTGTCTGGGTGGTGAAGCTTCAGAAGGCTCTAGATAGAGAAAGAGGGGAAATGACTGATTAGATCACATGCAGATAAGTAATATTTAGAGCTATGTCCTGTTGCAGCAAATACTGCACAATAGAATAAAGGAGTTGATTTAAATCCAGTCTTACCTGCATGTATGCATGGTTGGTTGGAGTGAAGGTCTCATCTACTGGTGTAGGGCAGCTCCCTTCACAGCGGAATGCGTTGTACTGTTTGGGATAGACAATCCACTCGCTCCAGCCGAGCTTTGAAAAGTCCACCCACATGTCCACCTTCCTGCAGAGAGGACCCTTCTCCTCCTCTGTGGGCTTGCTGGCAGGACCTGCTCCAGCCACTTTCCGATGGGTGTGGTGGTCCCTCTTGGTCCTGTGTCTCCTCTGCCTGGAACCAGAACCAGCCACCGCTCTCTCCCGGTCCAGACTCACGTACTTGGAGTGCTCTGCTGTGCGGATGAGTGTTGGCATCTGCTGGCTGTTTGGGTTCTGCCTTGAGAAGACCACCATCATGACCCGGTCAGCTGTAAGGTGTCGGACACCCTCCTCCTGCTCCTGCTCTTCCTCCTCCTTCACCTCCTCCTCCTCCATCCTCTGTGCTGGGTGATCTCGCTGCAGCCAGCGACTGAGCATCTCCGTCATGTTGAACACCTTCCAGGAGGAAGGGGACACCATGGAGCTGGGATGAGCTCTCAGGCGGCCCAGGAACAGCCTGCTGTCTGGGCAGTGCACGCCAGAGCATCGCTCCCTGTGGGAGTGGAAGATGTCCACTGAGGCTCGGGGAGACTCTGAGAAGGCGGGAAGGCGGATGCGAAGTTCAGCCAGTTGGACATCGTCGCTTGCAGACATGGAGGACATGTCAAAGGTGACGGACCACCTTTTGCCAGTCTGCTGGCAGCCTGAAAGAAATAAGAGTAAAGAAAACTGGTTAACATTATGCATGACTTTACAAGACACTAGAGCAATTTCTCATCTGCAAACATGATGAATTTGCAGCTTTTATACCCATTAGGGGGTTGCATAAGTGCTAAAATACATTCATCACGTTTGATTAGACAAATGATTAAATTATGATGAGTGAAATAAATCAACACATCCACATTTTGTAGGTATGTGAGAAAGGAAAGCACAGGCATAAAGTGCTCTTTCTGTTTAAAATAGAATAATATATAGCCTGTGTGCACTGCACAGCCATAACACCAGAATCCATTTAAAATAATTTAAAATTGAGTACTTACTCTTAGCGACAAGGCTGATCACAGAGTCCGAGTCGTGCAGACCGGGGTTGTCCTCCGGAACCGGAGTCCGGTCCTCGGTCAACATGGTCCGGTAGAGCTGCATCATGTAGAGGGGCAGCCTGCTGCTCTGCTGCCTCTGCACGATGCGTCTGGATCCGGCGCTCATTCCACGCAGCAGTGCGTCAGGGTGCATCCCAGCGAAGGAGTGTGCGGCGAGACCCAGAACCAAATCCACCAGAAGAAGCGCAAAAGAGAAATCCACTGCTAGTCCCTTCATAATTCCAAGATGCGGTATGTGTTGTCTCTTCCACAGGTAGAGTCCAAATGGTCCAGGTGAGATGCTGACACTGGTATTTATAATCACGCCCCTCTCTCCTGACGTCTTTTGAAGAGATCTGTCAAGCTGCAGATGGTTGGGGGGCGTGTGTGATCCACGGGGGCGCTCAAAGACTTAAACGTGACAAGGTCGTTGAATCGAAACCAAGCGGTCTTTGTAGTGGCAGAGGTGTGAAAACTCTAAAAGCGCTCCATTCTGATTGTTATTGTTTTGTATATTAAAGATCCCTTTGATAGGAAGCAATGACAACAATATTAGTTAAGGAGATTACGAGCTGCACAACTGCGCTGTGATTAATTGGGAAGTAACACGGGAGTTAATCAGAAATCACTTTCTGTGGCGCAGGTTGTGATCTGGAAACTAATTGGGCCAAGTTAAGGTCAATATTAAACACAATTATAATAGAGAAAAACGATATATGCTCCACGTTTCAGCTTAATCATACGTTATTTTTTGTTGACTAGGCTATATGGTTTTCAATTTAATATTTTCTTTGCTAATGAGATTTTATACAATATACAATGACCATAAATGTTCAACAAAGATGATATTCACACAATCTTTTTATTTTATTTAAATGTTTCACTGAAAGATGTAACAACGGCAATAATGAAATTCTCATCAATAATGAATACAAATATTAACCATTATATATATATGTGTGTGTGTGTGTGTGTGTGTGTGTGTGTGTGTGTATATATATATATATATATATATATATATATATATATAAACAAAATGTCTATTTATTTTTCCTGTTAAATTATTTTTTGCACGTTTCAATAAATGAATACATTAATAATATAATAAATTATACCTCATAAGACAAATAAGAAACATTTCACGATCTTTTTTTTTTTACATGAATATTATCAGAAATAAATTATACTACATAAGACAAATAAGCAAAGAGTAAGGATTTTTTTCTTATTTATTTCTTTTGTAAATAGATTTTTTTTACATGAATATTATAAATAAATACATTTTACCACATAAGACCAATATGCACAGAGCTTATGTATTTCTTTTGTAAATCTTTATTTCGAAAATTATGGAGCTAATGGCAGCAGCATGAAAGGGACGCTAATGACGCCAGCTGATCGATGCCCATTCATAAGACAAACTGCACACTTGACCTTAGAAGAAAGAAGAAAGGGCTGATGGTGAACAACAAAGCTTTGATGGTTTTTGATGAATATGAGGCGTTAAAGAATAAAACAACTGCATTAGTGCTTAACTGGTCTGTTTCTTTATTGTCACAACATGAAACAAACTTTTGAAAACACTTTCAGACTTTTAAATTTATAATTCGCTTCACGTTTAATGTTTTTCGGCCTGATTGGAACGAAAGTAAAAAATAAAAAAGGCTATCAAACCTTAATAACCATATATATATATATATATATATATATATATATATATATATATATATATATATATATATATATATATATCATACAATCACTATTGTGGATGACTGAAATGAAGCAGCAGCATCAAATTATCACTCCACTGGAAATGTACATACTATGTGTTTTATGTCAATATATTTTCAGTATGTATCAGAAAGTCGTGGCCACACAGTATTTCCATTTTATGCCACTTTATTCATCGACTACACGAGATTCTGCTATTCTGAATAATTTTTTATTTTTATTTTTATTTTTATTAAACTACTATTTGACAACATTCCTTATTAGCCTACTTCAGATTATTAGTACAAAATATAATTCAAGTGATGAATTGTTGTGCATAATTATGAATTAAGCTACTCGGCTATATCAAGTATAGTCAAATGATCACCACTATTACCATCTGCAACGTTATTGAACTATAACCCTCTGATATGTTACATATTGTTCAGAAAAGTGCCATTCTGCATAATCATATTTTTTACTATAATGCTTTAAGTATACGTAAATGCTTGTACTTTTAATGAAAGTTGTGGACACTGTTTTAAAATACAATGAAACAATACAAGAATAACTGTCGTAATTCACTGCGTAAATGCACAAAATATATCCAAAATACGCTCGGCCTCATGGGGTACAACGCCAGTATATGTTATTGATCCACAAATCAATATTTAAGTAATTTATGAGTCTAACATTTTGGATAGCTTAATGAAAATATTTCATGACGCATGCTCTGATAATTTACAGCAGCATTAAAGACATAATAATGACTTCAGGCACGCCATCTGATGATCGTTGCCCATTTAGTCAAACTGCACACTTGACATCTAAGAAGAAGAAGAAAGAGCTGGTGGCGAACTACAAAGCTTTGATTCCTATTACTCGTTTCGTGCTTAAAAGCGCCAAACTCATTGAAAAAATTACTTGGAACATTAGCTGAAGCAAATCAGATACGAATTCAAATTTAAATTAAATAAACCGATATATATTTAAAAAAAAAAAAAAAAAAGCAAAGTAGGCCTAAAGGTAAACAAAATACCGAGTCGAATTAGTAAATATTATTCAATTGCACAACGTGATAAGTGTTCGCAATTTTATTTTACTTTGTTTCATTTTTTAAATTTTTTATTTGAATTTAATTCAATTTAATCATTTTATGTTATTTCATTTAATTTCATTTTACTGTATTTTATTACTTCATTTCTATTCTATTTTATTTTATTTTGTTTCATTTTGCTTTATTTTATTTCAATTTAATTGAATTATTTTATGTCATTTAATTTAATTTCATTTTACTTTATTTTATTTATTTCTATTTTATTTTATTTTGTTTCATTATGTTTTATATAATTTATATTTAATTTAATCATTTTTATGATATTTCATTTAATTGAATTATTTTATGTCATTTAATTTAATTTCATTTTACTTTATTTTATTTATTTCTATTTTATTTTATTTTGTTTCATTATGTTTTATATAATTTATATTTAATTTAATCATTTTTATGATATTTCATTTAATTTCATTTTACTTTATATTATTTATTTCTATACTATTTTATTTTATTTCATTTTGTTTCATTTTGTTTTATTCTATTTCAATTGAATTTAATTATTTTTATGTTATTTAATTTAATTTAATTTTACTTTATTTTATTTTATTTTATTTTATTTTATTTTATTTTATTTCATTTTGTTTCATTTTGTTTTGTTTTATTTCAATTTAATTTAATCATTTTATTTTTTATTTATTTTTTTATTTTAACGGAAGCGGAGTGAGCTCACCTGCAGCAGCTGAGCTCATTAAAGCTCTTCCTCTCAGGTGACGCTGTTTCTCAGGAGGAGCCGCGCGGGCCGATATGGACTTACGCCAGTTAATTTGTTTAATTTTTCTGGCGAGTCGGAGAATTTCCCGAGGTAAAATGTCGTTTTTTAACGTTTTAAAGCATTTTTGTGACTTCATTCATGTCAGTTAACACACGGGGCGTTTTTTATACATTAGGCTATATTTGCATCTAAACATGAACGAGGCAACATGGCGTCCATTCCTCGACCCCATAATGGATTCAGGGTTACAATTTATTTATTTATTTTTCCAATTTGACTTTAATGTCATTAACTCTTGTGCAGAAGTTATTAATCATTCAGATTCAGCCCATTTTGTTGCTTCTGTTCTGTGTTTAAGCACATGTTTGGGTAAATTAGTTTAAAATGTTGGACTTTAGCAAGGTTTGATTGAAATAGGCCTGTGATAATTGCTCTTTTAGTTAACTTTCCTTTAATATTCATTTAGCCTGGACATTTGCATATCAAACTATGACTTCGTTTGCCCTTTTGTAGCCTAGGGTGGCAATTTGTGACGATTTTAATATAAATATAAAATATCTCCTTGGTTTGTCTCATCCATGGTTTTTCTTATACTTCAATTGTAATCCTGTTGGCTACAGAGGAGCAAGTGTGTGGCAAGTCCTGGTGATATAAGTGGACAAGTCTTTAATAATTAATTTAAGTTTGATTAGATTGTGGTGGATTATTGAAAATCATGATCTTTTTGAAATATATTCTTTTCTCCCCTTAGTGAAAGCTCTGATTCCAGGTTGGATTGTTTTTCACATTTTATTTATTTCTCCTAAAATTTGGAGAGAAAAAAAGAAATTAAATACTTAAAACTGGCAAATTTATTAAGTTAATACCTGTGGCAGCCAAGATAAAATAAAATAAAAACTCCTAATTCTAACTTGACTTGACATTCTAAATCAAGATAATGAGGTTGTATCTTAATTTTTACAGCAGGTCATTATAAAAAATAGAAAGGAAACAACAGATGTAATTGACTTACAAAACATAAAAGCACTTAGATAAAATAAAAACAAGATAATTTAAAATAAGTAACCACAAAATTGAGAATAAATGGGGTAAAAAAAAGGGAGAGAATAAATAAACCGAGGGCCTGAAGTGCTTGGGTTTGGTGCATTTCAGATCAGGCTTTGAAGGATTCAAGGGTTTTGTTTAGTATTTTTAACAATTTCTGTTCATACATGGTGACAAATTATACAATAGCTACTCCAGTAACAGGACAATGTGGTTCCCTAAGCGTTCATCTTTGTCTTTTGTCTTATTGTTGGTCTCTCTTTGTATCTTTGTAGGTCAGATTTTAGGATGCCAGAAAGACCAGTGGCAGTGTGATGATGGACACTGTATCCCTGACGTTTGGAGATGTGACGGAGAAGGAGACTGTCTGGATGGATCTGATGAAATGGATTGCACTGGTAGGTTTATTTCTGTCCCTGTGCAAAATAACTTTTCTTGAAACTTCTCTCCTACGTCACACAAATTATATTATATGCAGGACTTTTGCACCCAATAGAGAAAAAATAACTGGAATGAAAGTTAAATATTCTATGTAGTGGAGAAAATGAATTCAATAGTAGGCTTTGAGATTAATAATGATTTTTGTACAATTTATCTTGGTTATATTTCCCCCACAATCAGTGCTACTGACAAATATTTGCTCAAAAATAATGGTGGTAGCCAGTAAAAAAGCTATTACAAGAAGATGGTTATCGAAAGAGTCCCCATCTAAAGAGGAGTGGATTGCAATCGCGAAATAAATTTATGACATGGGAAAAAAATGACTTTTTCCTTGAACTTGTGCATGGACAAATTTAATACGTTCTGGAGGACATGGACAGCTCATCTTGAACAGGAGGCAGTTAAAAACTAATAATGTGCTCTGTTTCATTTTTTCTTTTTTCTTTTCTTTTTTTTTTGCTTGAGTACAGTGCCCCCTACTGTCCTATTTGATGTGCTCTCTCAGTGTTGTTGTTGGGCACTAGTGTGAGAATGTTTCTGTCTTGTTTTGATATGAAGGATAGACTATGGACAAATGGAACAAAAATGACTGAAATATCTCTATACCCCGGACCTAACTCCTGAAATGTACACATTGTTACAATGATTCTTCTCTCCCTGTGTAATAATATATATACTTATATATTTTTCGTCTGTGCATTTTCTTTCTTGTTGTTTTCCTTTCTTTCTCTCTTTCTAAGTATACTCTAAAATGAATGACTTCATAAAAATAAAGTTTAAAAAAAAAAAAAGAAAGAAAAGAATGAAATAATTTATTTTTCCCTCCAGCACGTCCAGGCTCTCCTGAATGTCCTGCCGGCCAGTTTCCTTGTGGTGACTCTGTCGGCTGCGTTGCTGCGTCGGCCCGCTGTGATGGACAAAACCAGTGTCCCACCGGCTCTGATGAGGAGAACTGTCCGTCCACAGAGAGCTGTTTGGACTCTGATTGGACCTGTCGAAACCAAATCTGTATCCCCAAAGAGCTGCGCTGCAACGGGCTTAATGACTGCCTGGACAACTCTGATGAAGAGGACTGTGGTGAGAGAGATGGAGGGTTGAATGCTGCGTTTCAGGAAATAGATTTTCAGTCAGTGGGATTGCAGCACAAATTACAAAATATTTTGCTATTTTGTTGTGTCCACTCTTCCTCTTTTCTGTTGTATCTACTGTTGCAAGATATAGTTTTGGTTTTATTTATCTAGGTATTGAGATAACCAGTCTTTGAGTCTAGCCTGGTGTTGAACTAAGCATACTTTATATACTAATTTACTTTCTAAATAGATGTTTGGGATCTTTTCGTAATATGGGTGAACTAACGAACCTTCTAAACACTCAACTGGTACAGTAATTTTAGCCCCGTGGTGATCAGGTCATTAGGCTTTTTGGACATTTGTTTTCTTTCAAAGGCATTATCCGACTTCATTTTAAGGCTACAGAGAAGATAGTGATACCATATGAAACAAGAAGATCTAAGGAATTCACCGTATCATGTTATCTTGTCAGGAAGTGGGCGAATAATGCTCCAAAAAACAGACATGCCCTGGCCTCTGACCTATTTATATGAATGAAAATGATTCAGATCCTTTACTTAAGTAAAAGTACTAATACCACACTGCGAAATTACTCCACTAGAAGTAAAAGTCCTGCATTCAAAACTTACTGAAGTAAAAGTACAAAAGTATCAGCATCAAAATGTTCTTAAAGTATCAAAAGTAAAAGTGCTCATGATGCAGAACGGACCCACTCAGATTGTTTTATATATTCCAAATATATTATTAGATTATTTGTTTTGATTACCAGTTTAATTTTCTCAGGATAGGGCTCACTTTAACTACTTAATATACTGTTATGAGGTTTAATTAAAAAAAAGTCTTATCACTTTGAAATAATCATGTTTTTCATGTTAAATCTCAACCTGAAAACTTAATTTAACTTAATCTGGCAGTTAAATGTAGTGGAGTAAAAACTACAATATTTGTCTCAAGATGTAGTGAAGTAGAAGTATAACGTTACATAAAATGTCAGATTAAATGTTAATGTACTGATTGTCTGTTCTCTTGCAGGTCTGTGTGGTGAGGAGGGCCTACGGTGTCCTGAGGGGACGTGTCTGAGTGCTGACATGAGGTGTGATGGGACCACTCACTGCTCAGATGGCAGTGATGAGCCTTTAACCTGCGGTAGGTTTGGGGCACCTTTACCTGATTTACATCTCAACTGTTGGTTAACCCTCAGGAGTCCATCGATTTATTGAAAATACACATGTTTTATTTACAGTAATAACTTTATTTATATATGATATGTAGACAAGCTGAGAAAGCCAGTTGAAAGTGCAATCAAAGGAGCTTTCACAGTGTGCCATTTATGTTTCTAGACCATTTATAAATTGTGAATTTTCTTTCTACAATGAAAACTATTACTAGTTTTAATTTGCATGCAAATAGACTGTTTTGTAGTTATATTATTTATTATTTTTTCAGCTTTTTGTGTGTATAAATGGTTTTAAAAATGGTACATTTCCATTTTTGTTTGTATTTTGGGTTCCTGGCAGCTTTATACTTTAATTAAAATAAAATGAAAAATTTGACTGATAGCCAAGTTTGTGTGGAGAAAAAGGAGCCATGCATGTGATGTAAGGACAGACTGAAAGATGCTGAACAGAGACAGAAATGAATGCATAGGAAGTTGACAAATTTGAACCAAAATCTCCTGGACTTCAGAGGTTTATTGTTTGTGGTGCATGGATTTCTGTAATGCTAAGACCATTATCTCCTGCAGGTCGTATTTGCTCTATAGACAACGGTGGCTGCAGCCTAACGTGTGTTGATGAACCCTGGGGAACTCTGTGTTCCTGTCCTGTTGGATATAAGCTCTCTCCCAATGGAGTAGTCTGTGAAGGTGTGTGTGGCAGCACAGTATTCACTTTCAGTGTACAGGTGCATCTCAATAATAACAATTTCCAGTAGTTCAAGTCAAATAGCTCCAACCAAGTATTGAGTCATATAGATGGACATACTTTTGAGAGGCCAACATTTCCATATTAAACATACTTTTTAAAATTGGTCTTTTGTAATGTACTTTTCTTTTCTTTTTTTTTTCTTTTTTTTTTTTGAGACACTTTTTGGTCTTCATTAAATGTTAGCCATAATCATTATAACTAGAAGAAATTAAATAAGACATGAAATGTTTCATTCTGTGTGTAATGGATCTATATAATGTGTTATTTCCCCTTTTTGAATTAAATTACTGACATAAATAAATAAAGTTTTCTATGATATTCTAATTTGAGATGCACCTGTAACAGTTTCAGGATGATTGCTTTTCCAAAAATCTGTTTGATGCACAGCTTAAGCAAATGAAGCTAAATCAACTCAGTTTCTCCCTCTCCTCAGATGTGGATGAATGTGTCCTTCCCTCTGCCTCCTGTATGCATCATTGCACTAACACTGTTGGATCCTACTATTGCCACTGCAGAGACGGCTTCAAACTGAGTGGAGGCTCCACATGTCTAGCTACAGGTAACGAGACAGAATTTCCCCCGTTTTTCCAGAGCATGGTGCAATTATTAATTGTGGCCCTTCGACCTTGTTTGGTGCCAAATTGGCATCATCCTGAGCCATGAATAACAGAGTACAGGACAGGATATTTTGACTCATGGACCATCAGATTGGTATTTAAAACAAAAAATTGAAATGTAAAATAAAATCTTTTTCTTTACATTTTGGCCTTTTGTGCACATGCAAACTTTTTTAGGTCACTAAAAAATATAGTGTCTATAAAACTTGTGTGGCTCTCATGCATACAAGGAAAACTTGGATTTTGTTTTTATTCGTTGTATGGAGAATTTTTTTTTTTTTAATCCTCCGGGCCCACTCTAATTTATTCCCCTTTCAGACCCTCCGGGCTGAAAATGTCCACTTCCAAAAATGCGATTAAAAACTTTATAGATTAATATTTTTTACTACTTTTTTCTGCAGAGAACTCTTAAACAACTTCCGCCCTGCACAAAACTACCAAATGTTTAAACATTTTTGGCATTTTAACCCTTTAAATGCCAATTTGATTGCATGGTGTCACTGATGTTTTTATGAAAAAAAAACCACACAAATGTAGTTATTTTCCATACAATAAATAATTTTTGGCTGATAGTTTTGATCAGGACTGAAATTGATTGAACCCCAAAAAGTTAAAAATATATATATCAGTAATATTTTTGTAGCGTTTTTTGGAAGTGTCTTGAAGCGGACATGTCTGCCATCAAGTTGCTATGAAGGGGTTTTTACATCTTAAATCTGACACTACAGAAAAAACTAAAAATGCATCAAAATGAATTTTGTTGATAATCTGTTTGAGCAGGGTGGAAGTTGTTTAAGAGGTTTATGCAGAAAAAAGTTGAAAAAATATGAATCTGTAAAGTTTTTATAGCATTTTTTTGGAGGTGGACATTTTCAGCCTTAAGGGTCTGAAAGGGTAGTAAATTTGTACACATTGTATTATAGACCCATTAGAATTGTTTTTATTTTAATTTCAAAATATATCAAGAAAAAAAAACCTTCTTCCAAAAACCTTGCCATTTGCAGTATCACAGACAAAATGATTGCCAAAATAAAAGGGAAATATGACAAATATGGCTCAAAATGTCCGAAGTGGTCCCAGAGGGTTAAACTTTATTTATTTATTTTCATGAATAAGAGGAAAAACTCCATTTCCATTAATACCAGTGTACATGTGGACTAGCCCTTACTTAGCAAGTCATCATCTTATGAGGTGAACCAATCTGGATTTAGTTTCATCCCTCTGAGAAGATCAAGCCCAACAACAAAGATTATGTAGTGCCTTTGGACAAAAGATATCTGTGTTAATGGGCAACTTTGATGTAGAAGAGCGAATATCAAAAGCAAGAACTTCAATAAGATCAAAGCCTGAACTTCAAATGGAAACCGTCAAAGGTTACATTAAAAAAAAACCTTGAAATGTTGATAATAAAAGGTTGACAAAATGGGCAAATATTACATAGTCATCAGGGTTCTTTTTTCTGTCCATGTATTCTGCCCTACAAAGCCTAACTGCAGTAACTATTCAAAGGGTGAAACTGACAAAAACTGCTTTAAAGGTTTTTAAACGTTTCTAACTGGCCAGCCAAATGGGTTATAGGTAGGTGAGTGATACTTATTTCTACTTGTATTGATTATGTAATTTTTACGCCAAAAAATCATGACCTTTGACCCCAAAAATGTAGTTACTGCACTCTGGTTTTGCGTTGCTGTAAAAGGATCTAATAGTGATGCGCAGAGTGCAATTACTACAATTTTGTTGTCTTTCAGCTTTTATATTTTGTTTCTAGTGAATAAACATTTTGAAATTGATTTTGTAATAAGTTGTATTTAAAAGTGTTTAACAACTCTATTCAAAGATTTGTGTATTTGAGACTTAATATGATAAAGTAATGCTATATTTTAGTCTTAATATCATTTTATCTCACTTTTTTACTAAATCATTATCTAGGTAATAATTTCCCTATCAAATAAATGTATAATTTCTATTCTTGTCTTCACTATTCAACACAATGAAGAAATCCAAGGCTACACTGTATCCGACTGCGGTCAGTGAACTTACTGCAGTCTGCTTTGGTTTTATGTATAAAAATGTATATTTATCCAAATCAGACCGCGGTAAGTGAAATTACTGCGGTCTGCTTTGGTTTTATGTTGGCTTTTGTAGTTACTGCAATTTTTATGTCATCTCTCCGAAAATCTAAAACTTTGTCACAAGATAAAACGGACATCAAGGAGTTCATTTTTGGTTATAACACAATTTCGACCAAAAATGTAGTTACTGCAGTTAGGCTTTGTAGGGCAGTGTAGGCAATTGCTTTTTTTTGATGAATGTTCCAACTTTGCAACTTACTACATTTGTCTTTCTATTTTCTGCTCATATCTCTAGTAATTCCACATGTCAGTAAATGAGAAAGTGAAGCTTACTCCAATCCAAATATTCACACTATGCACATTTGCAGGTAATGCTACCAGATTACTAACCATGCAGAGGAGCTCTATCGGGCTGTTGGATGTGAAGTCTCAACAGTTTGAAGTTGTCCAGACTCCAGTGTCCGACCCAGTGGCCTTGACCTTTGACATTGCAAGAGGCTCGTACTTCTGGGCTGACAAGCAAGGCAATGTTTACAAAAGTGATGGACAGAACAGCTGGACAATCTATATTGGTTGGTGGCTTTTAATATTTGTGCATATATATAATAAGTGTGGCCCATTATTATATCCATTTGGTCCACAAATATATAAATATATTTATTAATTGATGTTCATACTACTACAATGCAACAACAATAACCTGCAACAACCTATTTAACCTATTTAACATGCTAAAATATATTTTCTTCAATGTACAATATCTGTAAAAATGCAAAGTACTTTCATTTTCATTTATCCTTTATTTATTTTCTCGAGGAATCATTGAGGGCAACCCCTCATTTACAATGATGTCGAGAGTACAGAGAAACAAACTAACACAACAAATATATATGAATAATAAATGCCAAATAGCAGAATAGTAATTAGTATGTATAGAATGTGTATATAATGTATGTATGTCTCTTAATTTTTTTTTTTTTATATATTCTTTATTCTGTCTTCTATATCAGTGCCTGTACCTTGAGCTGCTGTGGCATCTAAATTTCCCAACTGCAGGATACATAAAGTCATATCATCATCACATTAATGCTGAACAAAGATTTCTCTCATGTTTAACAGGGGAAGCTGGAATCAAGGGTCTAGCCTGTGATTGGCTGAATGGAAACCTGTTCTGGACCAATCAGAGGACAGAGTCAATTTACATGCAGGCAGCAGAGGGGAACAGTTACACCACTCTGCTCAGCAAAAACATCAGTCCATCAGAGTTGGTGCTTCTACCTGTAGAGAGGTATCGTTAATAATAATCCTGGTCTCCTGCTTTTATTTATACAGTGTATGAAACCTGGAGAACAATACAGTTTTGCAGAAGTATTGAACTAAGCTGCTAAATGTTATGCACTCTGCACACAAGAATACACAGCCATCATGAATGAAGCCAAAAAGCTGATGATGTTCAAATTCCCTGCTCTCTGCCTCCCAGCATGATGTTCTGGATGAATACGGGCCACGGCATCAGAGTGACAATAGAGAAGTCGTGGATGGACGGGTCGGGGAGAAACACTCTGTCTGTGCTCACTGCTCAGGCAGCCCACAGCCTCAATGCTGACGTGGCAGCCAGGAGGCTCTACTGGATCAGTGACTTCAAGAAGGTTAGTTGAGGAGGGAAACAGTATAAAATGTCAGAGATATCCAAAGTGATGATCCATAGTAGGCGTTTTTTAACAGTAGACATTTAGATTTTTATAGTAGGAAAAACCCAAGTGTTACTAATAACCTTAACCCTCTGGGGTCTATGATGGTGGTGTCCTGATCAGATCATGTGAAGTTTAACCAAAATACTAGGTCACATGGAGCGCTGCATACTTGAATACTTTCTCCCAGTTGTTGTTTGACATTCCTAGGTCATGTAAAACCAAAGATATGATAGTTTTTATTTGATAGTACAGAAATATTTGAGCGTTGTGGAAGTTTGTTTTGAAGAGTTGCAGCTAAGAAGAGAGAAAAAGCCTATAAATACACGTTTTATGGGACTTTTTTGTATATAGGTTTATTTTATTTAATTTTTTACCATTTTATATGTTCATATTTGTATCCTATGTTTACATTTTCAAGTTCCAAAACAGTTCATTGAGCATATTTGTGGTTTTTATTGTAGTAAATAGTATAATTTTTCAACTCGGATTTCATGATTTTTGGGTAGTAGATTAAAGTGAGAAACTGTCAGATCATATAGGTGAAGAAAAAATGGATACCAAATATGGGTTTAGTAAACATTTTAGGGCAAATCAAAAGTATTCAAAAACGGCCAAAATAGGCTCAGACGGTTAAGGATAACCCTGTTCTTTTCAAATGTCCCAGTAAACCAAAATGAGCCATCATGCATAACACCACAGCCCTGAAATGTGAGCTGCAATATGAAATTCAGCCATCAATACATTTCCCATTTAGTAATTGCTAATTTCATCATTTCAAACTTGCCTTAGTTGCCTTATTCACTGAATTCTAAGGTCATGAGTGAAAATGAATGAAGAAATACTTCACTTATTTGTCATGGTGAGGAGAGAATATAATTACTAGTGATGGGCAGATGAAGCCTTGAGGCTTTCCATCCAATTAGTTAAAAAAAAAAAGGTTTGTTTCTCGTAGCTTCATGTGCTCACAAACGCCTGGGGTCTGAGCCTTTTTTGGCCGTTTTTGAATACTTTTGATTTTGCCCTAAAATGTTTACTATACCCATATTTGGTATCAATTTTTTCTTCACCTATATGATCTGACAGTTATTGTCTCACTTTAATCTACTTTATCAACATATTGAGCCCAAAAATCATGAAATCAGAGTTGAAAAATTGTACTATTTACTACAATAAAAACCACAAATATGCTCAATGAACTGTTTTGGAACTTGAAAATGTAAACATAGGATATAAATATGAACATATAAAAAGGTAAAAATTTAAGTAAAATAAAACTATATACAAAAAAGTCCCATAAAACATGTATATTTATAGGTCTTTTTTCTCAACACACGCTCTGAAGCCTTGGCACAGTCCGTCCCATCACTAATAATTAAATAGCCTAAACACTGTTCCAGTTTGGTCGGCGCGATGGATTCATTCTGCAAATTATTTTTTCTTTGTTATCCTTACAAAATGATTGTATTCAGTCCATAGAGACAGTGAGGGTGGATGGGACTGGCCGTTACTCCTTCACAGGGCTGTTCAACAGGAGACCGGCTCTCAGCCTGGCTGTGTTTGAGAGTTCCTTCTACTGGGTGGATGACAGAGGGCTGTGGCAGGTTCCCCAGAGCCAACCAAACCAGAAGAAATTCATCTGGAAAGCCACACTGCCAACATTAGCCGTTTACCACGAGCTACAGCAGCCTCAAGGTAATTACAGTATTTCTTCCTTTAATTTCCAATGATTAAGGTTATGGTTTGAAGGAGTATTATAAACAATATGTTGGTGGTGTTCTCCTCAATCAGGTTCCTCTGCATGTGTGAAGACTCCATGTCAGCTCTGCCAGCTGACTAAAAGCAACCCTGTCGGATTCACCTGCGCTTGTCCCATCTCCAAAGTGCTGATGCTTGACGGGTCATGTGAATGTAGGTTTACAGTAGATTTTACATTTCCTGTGATTAAAAAAAGCCCTGTTAACATGCAGTCATGGGAAAAAAATATTAAAACACTCTTGTTTTCTCTAACTTTTTCATTTTAATGCCTGGTACAACTAAAGGTACATTTGTTTGGACAAATATAATGATAACAACAAAAATAGCTCACAAGAGTTTAATTTAGTTGATATGTAGTTATTTTCCATGGTTTTCTTGATAATGATTTTGGTTATTATCAAGAAAACCAAAGAAAATGTCTAGATATCAGCTCTTAAATTAAACTCTTGTGAGCTCTTTTTGTTATCATTATATTTGTCCAAACAAATGTACCTTCAGTTGTACCAGGCATTAAAATGAACAAGAAATTGAAGAAAACAAAATAATAATAATAATGCTAAATAATTTTTTCCATGACTGTACATTCCTGCCGATGGATCATTAAAATGTGTTCATCTGTTTTGTCCCACAGATCCGAGGTTTATATATGCCACCATCACCAACATAAACCTGCTGGAGTTTAGAGGCACAGAGGCAATTAAAACCCAGCTGTTTACCACTGGCGATGGCATCTTGTCATTTGACCTGGACTGGTACAGAGACTGGCTGTACTGGGCCAATCAAACTGGGCATATCCAACGCACCAGTCTAACCCAGGTCAAGACTGAGCTGGTCCCAACACCTTTGCCAGGTTAATGCTTTGAGTTTTCATCTAATGTTGCTATCTTAGTGGAATAAATAGAACTCCACAACGCAAGCCCTAGTCTTCTGTTCAGGTCGAACTGACCTGTTTTTAAAGTTTTGTTAAAGAGAAAATGAATACTGACATTTTACAAGGTCAACCAGCAGCAGTGTTCTCAACATTTTGCACCTCCCAAATTGAAAGGTAATTACACCATTCATAATAAAAAATAAAAAAAACATCAAATACTATTAAAACACAAATTCTTAGTTTGATTTAAAGGTCTAATTGGGACAGGGCCAATATGTTTGCTAACAGCGTTGGGGGGGGGGGGGGGGGAAGGTTTAAAAATGGTGAAGCATTTATTATGACAGAGTAATATTCACTGTATTATCACTTAGCTAAAAAAGTAACCATTTCAGTAATTTATCAAACAAAAATTCCACACATTTCCTTGTGCCAACACTAGACTGCTTATTTCCTCATAGACTTCTTTACAGCCAAACTTTTTTGCAGCCAGTGCCGTCGCCCCCTGCTGACCATTAGAAAGAATGCAGGTTTAAGGCACAAATACATTGGATTGACTGTTTAGGTCCTGGAGGTTAACGCTTAGTTCAAACTCAAATCTGTAGAAAAAAATGAATCAGTACATTAAGAAAATATAGATTAAATGTAAATAAAAAATAATTGTTAGTCTCTTCAAGCTTGATAGTCAGTAGAGTGTAAGCCATGATCCAACTGGCTACTTGGTCTCATTACAGCAGACTTTGTTGTGGAAAATCTTATCAGACTACAAGAGTTTCTTAGAAAGACAGCCCTGTGCGGGATTTAATGAGTATCAAAAACCAGATACAATACTCAAGATACACAAACAGGTCTAATTCTGGTACTATTATACCTATTATTTGCATATTCATGCGTAAGATCTCATGATTTCCTGTTTCCAACTGGTGCACTGGGATTCCCTAAATCAGAGCCACTCTTATCTTAATCAAGCAGCTTTCCTGTACAGAGAGACTGACTGTTGGTCAAATTCTGTATGTTTGTCAAATCATATGTGATGCATTTTTAAACTGCTGTGTTTAAAAATGCATGTCTGATATTTTAATACATCTTCAAATTAATTCCACAACAACTTTCCATCTGCTCACTTCTGTCTTTTCTCTTTAGTGTGTCTGATAAAAGTAGACTCGAGGAGAGGAAACATTTATTGGGTATCATGCGACCAAAAGAGCATCGGCACCACCACCGCCGACAGTCGCTACCCACAGCAGCTCTACCACACAACAAAGGAGATCCGAGACCTGTATCTGGACTGGCTGAGGGGAGGCATCGTCTGGCTGGAGGAAGACCGAGTCCTCAGCATGAGCATGATGGGAGGCAAAGCCAAAGAGCTGCTGCAGTTAGCAGGAGGTGTCAGAGGAAACATCGCCTTCGACCCGCGGGCCAACAGTCTGCTCTGGAACTCAGAAAGGACAGGTCGGTATCTTTCACACATTGGAGTGATAAAATGTTTCTTAAATGTCTCTCAAGATGTGGCTCCTCAGTAAGAGCATAAATCAGTAAGATTAAAAGCATTTGCAAAGAAGTGAAATAAAGTAGTAGGCTGTCTTGTAGAAGATGAAGTGTGCATTATAAGAATAGATATTGAAAATAGTTCTAAATATTAGTTTAAACATCTGCAGGAACTAGACAGTTGTTTTTTCAATATCTGTTTTTTGCATTGCTACAGTGAATGCACCTGTTACATCTAATAAACTGGTTTGTAATTACTTTAAAAAAGAATACCTTTAAAGTTGTTGAATCATGTCTGTTTTTTAAATTTCATCCACATAAAACATGATCAAGTGCGGAAATTTCCTGTGATCAGCAAAAAGAGCTGATGTCCAAATAGGTTCGAATGGGATTATTTAGATTTATTTATTTGCATAGTTATAATAACATAAAATGACAAAGATAAATAATGTAACGTGCAGGGAGAGGCGGAAAACCCATATGGGCTTATTTAAAGCCTCCACCTAAAATTTCATAATTTCATAGTTATAATAAAGTAAAAACAAACTGATAGAATAGAAAAAACATATGTATCACATAAAAAACAAGTTAAAATGACAATAACAAAAATAACAATATAAAAACAAAAATATGAGCTTGATATACAAATGTATTTGTGTGTGAATTAGAATTTTAAAACAGCAGTTAAACGGGCTTTTAGACATATTTTGAAACATTTTATAGAGATGGAGTTCTTTGCCATTATGCAGTTTATAATAATGGTTACTTTGGCTCTCAATCAAGAACTTTGAAACTAGTGATGCTGAATGGGATATGAGACTTAAATATTTCCGTAGTTTACAGGGTTGTTGAATGAGTTTTCTCTTTTTACAGGTTTGACAACAATGAGTTTGCTGCGAGAAAGAAGCCATCAAGCTGGCAGAAGATGGATCATTTCAGGCTCGGTCATAGCTGCCTTTGAGCCCTTCCTGTTGTCCCTCTCTGATGATGTCATGACTCTGTGGGACCGGCGTGATGGGAGCTCGCTCCAGAACACGACTGTGACGGGTCATGTGCTCGGTGTAATGGCTGCACTCAGGGAAATCCAACCAGGTCAGTAATGGCTATCAAGATTTTAAATGCGCATAGATACAGGTACATCTCAATAAATATAGTAGAAAAATTTATTTATGTCAGTAATTACATTCAAAAAGTGGAAATAACACATTATATAGATCCATTACACACAGAATGAAACATTTCATGTCTTAATTTATTTAATTTATTGTAATTATAATGATTATGGCTTACATTTAATGAAGACCTAAAATTCAGTGTCTCAAAAAAATATATATGACAAAAGGCTAATTTTTTAAAAAGTGTTTAATATGGAAATATTGGCCTCTGAAAAGTATGTCCATCTATATGACTCAATACTTGGTTGGGGCTGTTTGACTTGAATTACTGGAAATAGACTTGTCCATCATATTCTAATGTATTGAGATGCACTTGTATCTTTTTTTATCTGATTCAGTTAAAGGTAGATACTTATTGGCTTATAGCACTTTTTGGTACAGGATGTTTTTATGAAAGACACAGATTTGTATTCTCACCTGACATCATTTTCTCTATTCCAATCACTAAAACGTAGTGCCCGATACTCCAGTCTGCATTGAACCCTTTCTGCTGTGCCGCCACACATCAACCTGTCTCCCACAAGCCCAGCTGTGTGACGGCAAAAAGGACTGCCCTGATGGAGATGATGAGGATTTTTGTATCACCACATGTCCATCTCAAGGTAAAGGATCAATCTCGCTTTTACATACTTGTCAGGACTGGCAGTGCAACCTATAAAACCATTAAACATATCGATCAGTGACTTGAATGATAACTGTCCTACCTTTTTAAGAGATCTAATAATAATTTCTTGTCTAAAATAATTTCCTATCTTAGAGGATTTCCGGTGTGAGGACCGTAGGAGTTGCATCTCCAGGAATCTAATTTGTGATGGTCGTTCTCATTGTCGTGATGGTTCAGATGAGGTCAACTGTCCAACTGTAGCTTCCCCTGCAGCTCGGACAAACACCCTGAAGTGTCGCACCGGCTCAAAGCCATGTAGAGACGGCACAGAGTGTGTTTTATACAGCCACGTGTGTGATGGGGAAAAGGACTGTCGTGATGGATCAGATGAGGCCGACTGTCCAAGTGTAACTTCACCGGCAGTTCAATCGAACGTTCTGAACTGTCGCTCAGGCTCAAAGCCCTGCCAAGACAGCACAGAGTGTGTTTTCTACAGCCAGGTGTGTGATGGGGAAAAGGACTGTCGGGATGGTTCAGATGAGGTCAATTGTCCAACCGTAGCTTCCCCTGCAGCTCGGACAAACACCCTGAAGTGTCGGTTGGGTTCAAAGCCATGTAAAGACGGCGCTGAGTGTGTTTTATACAGCCACGTGTGTGACGGGGAAAAGGACTGTCGGGATGGATCAGATGAAGAGGGCTGTGGTGAGGATGTCATCTCACTTATTGGAATTCTTTTTTTAAACAAAGTCTTTATTCAAGCTTGAATGTTACATTCTCAGAAAATACACAATAAATCACTTTTCGGCAAAAAAACGTACAAACTGTAGATGATGGTAACACACAGAGGAAGAAACACGCAGAGGAAAAAATGTATTAATTAAAATATGTAAAATGATATATAATTTACTTAGCAAGTAAGTGACAATCAGAGCCCATAAATTCAAAAATGGATATAACTTCAGATGGAGCTTTGTAGTTATTTTTTTTCGTCATGTACACCTTCGTTAACATCTCTTACCATTGAGACAGTGTGGGAGGCAGCGGTTTCAGCCAAGGTCGAATTATAATCTTTTTTGCCACCAGTAATAAAATATGCAACAATTAAATCCTACAGTCATCTGTCGCCCCACTTATTGGAATTTAATTTAATACAATTTAAAAATTATTAAATTGGACATTTCCAGTTACATTTTTCATGGTAATGTAATATTTGCTAATAACTAACTTGAAGGGAGAATTTTTTTTTTTCACCCTGTTTTCTCATGTTTTTGTGGCTAGTTGATGGTTTTTGTATTGCAGCAGTCCTCCGGCCACTTGCCCACTGACAGGCTCAGATTGTTATTATAAGTGTCTGACAACATTATGGAAATGACCCTACAGAGAAAACATTTTATTTACCTGTTGCTAGATTCAGATTGTTTGTTATTGTGTCAAAGTTCTGCTCAAGAAAAAAAATTTGTTTTGAGATTGCAGGTCATGGGGGACATTAGGGACATTTGCATAATGTTGTAAGACACTTAAAATGGCAATCTCAGCTGGTCAGTGACAAAAACACTTGAAGTGGACGTACATTGATGATGCGAAGCTGCCCAAAGGATTACTTTGCTGCCCATTACACAGCTCACTAAAAACATAGGAAAAAAGGGTCCAGGTTTCGATTTAACTTTACTATGTGATTGTGACTTTATCTTCAAGATGCAAAAGAACAGACGATGATGACCGCAAAACCAAATACTAATCCATCAAAAGAAATTCCACCAACAACCGAACTTCCTGCTTCCACTCTGCCGCCATGCAACAGCCCCTCTGTCCTCTGTCCCCATTCTGCTGCCTACATCTGCATCTCTCCGAACCAGTTTTGCAACGGGCGTAAAGACTGCCCTGATGGCTTTGATGAAGTAAACTGTGTGAAAAGATGCCCCTCTAGAAGTAAGTCTGGAATCTGGACTGTGTGTTTTACAATTCAAAATGCATGCATTACCCTGGTCTCAGATGTCATTTTTAAGATGGAGTCTTTTAGTGTCTGAGTGTCCTGAAACTTGGGGTGCTGAATTAGTTTTCCATAATTTCTGTCCAGCCGACTTCCGCTGCAAGGATCGTAGGAGCTGCGTCTCAAAGAATCTGGTTTGTGACGGTCGATCTCATTGCCACGATGGCTCCGATGAAGTCGGCTGTGCAGGTATAACTTCTTCTGCAGCTCAAGCGAACGTCCTCAAGTGTCGCCTGGGCTCCAGATTGTGTCGAGATGGGACAGAATGTGTCCTCTTTAGTCACATTTGTGACGGAGAGAGAGACTGCCGGGACGGATCAGATGAAGAAGAATGTGGTGAGTATTAATGCAAAATATATGACCTTTGTACAGAAGCACACTTTGTTGTTTTGTCCACTTCAGCTAACTCCTGGTGTAATGTTTCTAGATGCTACAGACAGTGCCACCACCATTCTAGCACAAAATCTCCCCTTAAATGAATCTCCTGCACCTGTCGAGTCGTTTACTCAGCCTCCCACTGAGCCGCCCTGCACCAGTCCTTCATTCCAGTGTCCAGGTTCTTCTTTATGCCTCAACCCAAAACTGATATGTGATGGAAAGAAAGACTGCCCCGATGGATCAGATGAGAACTGTGTAAAAAGATGCCCTTCCAGGAGTAAGTTATTATATGTGGTTCTTTAAAAAAATGAGTTTACAACAAATACATCAGTACTTACTATGCAAGTGTGACCTAAAGCACAGCAAAGTTGGTCCCACTCATGTCTTTGAATATTCTTTTCCTCTCCATAGTTGACTTCCGCTGCAATGACCGTCGAAGCTGCGTCTCAAGGAATCTGGTTTGTGACGGTCGCTCTCATTGCCACGATGGTTCAGATGAGGTCGGCTGTGCAGGTTTAACTTCTCCAGCAGCTCGAGCAAACGTCCTGAAGTGTCGCCTGGGCTCCAGACTGTGTCGAGATGGGACAGAATGTGTCCTCTTTAGTCACGTTTGTGATGGAGAGAGAGACTGCCGGGACGGATCAGATGAAGACGGATGTGGTGAGTTTTCGTGGGAGCTTTGCCTTCGCAAAGTGGAGTAAATTTGAAAATGCTTTAGAGGTGAGCACAGTCTGTGAATGAAGCAGATGAGTTCCAGTTGATTTTCTGTTATAATCCAAAACTTTTCCTTGTTTCATATTTTTTAAAAAGCCTTGTAAATTTTAACATTTCAGCAAGTATATTCATTTGAATTAAAGATATATTTTCACAATAATATTTGAGAGGTTCGTAAAATAAGCAAGGTTATTGCTAAGAATCAAAGTTAAGATATGGCAATGATGCCTGTGGTTTGTGTTGGAGACTAATAGAAATCTTGGACTTATATTTATTGTAATTATTATAAAATAATCCTGTGGTGATTATATTTTATTAACTGTTGTGTTCAATTCTCAGATGCTGCAGAGATCGCCCCTACCACTGCAACAGAAAACGTCCGTTCAAATGAATCTCCTGCAGCTGTCACACTGTCAACTCAACTTCCCACTGAGCCGCCCTGCACCAGTCCTTCATTCCAGTGTCCGGGGTCTTCTTTATGCATCAACCCAAAACTGATATGTGACGGAAATAAAGACTGCCCTGATGGATCTGATGAGAACTGTGTAAAAAGATGCCCTTCCATGAGTAAGAATCAGATTATGGGGATTGATTGAGAGTTTTTCCCTTGTCTCAACTACACTACAAAAGAGGAAAGTTATATTGTTGTTCAATTGTTGCTTTTCAATAACATTTGATATATTGAATTCTTCCCTCCTCAGCTGATTTCCGCTGCAAGGACCGTCGAAGCTGCGTCTCAAGGAATCTGGTTTGTGACGGTCGCTCTCATTGCCACGATGGATCCGATGAAGTCGGCTGTGCAGGTCTAACTTCTCCAGCAGCTCGAGCAAACATCCTGAAGTGTCGCCTGGGCTCCAGATTGTGTCGAGATGGGACAGAATGTGTCCTCTTCAGCCACGTTTGTGATGGAGAGAGAGACTGCCGGGACGGATCAGATGAAGAGGAATGTGGTGAGTATTCATTCAAAGGCGTAAAGAGGTAATAAAAGCAAAAGGCGAGTTTCCATTAGGTACTTTTTCCCTCTAGTGAGCCGCTATGGGTGTGGCTTGGGAGAGAGAATCCGCCCAACTTCACTGGTGAGTGGCTCAGAAAGTTCCTGCCTCGGCTAGGTATTTTTCTAAGCTGCTACTGAGCAGCGATTTCGCGCATGCGTGATTCATTTGCAGACTGGACGCTAACGGGTTAGCATCTCCTGCTCTGACTGCAGCTGGGAGAGACTGCTGCGGGAGGACTGGGCCGCTTGTGAGTACTCTGCGACGGCGCTACTCGTTAAGAACGGTAGGAACGAGTCTCCAAACATCTCCAATAACACTAGAAAAAATCACTTGATTTGTCGCTAGTAAAAAAATGTTTAAAGAGTTGCTCGAGGGGTCTGTATAGTCTCTAAATATAGCGACAAAGTTGCTAAGTTGGCAACACTGCTTGCCGCATCGGCCTGTTGTCACAATAACTCCGTTGGTTAGCCGCTACAGAAGTAGCTGTGTGGAAACAGAGGTCGAGGGGAACTAACTAGTGGGCGGAGCCAAAACACTCAGCCGCTTTCCAAAAAGTACTCAGAAAGTACTCAGTGGAAACACACCTAATAGTGCTTGGTAGAGAAGCACTATTACAGCACTTTGCTGCTTTAGACCCAGTCTAATAAACAGCTTTGATGTTTACACTTTTCCAATTTACTCTTGGTGTAATATTTCTAGATGCTGTTACTACCGCTGAGCCATTCACTCAGCCTCCCACCGAGCCGCCCTGCACCAGTCCTTCATTCCAGTGTCCAGGTTCTTCTTTATGCCTCAACCCGAAACTGATATGTGATGGAAAGAAAGACTGCCCTGATGGATCTGATGAGAAGTGCGTAAAAAGGTGCCCTTACAGGAGTAAGTAGTCAGATTATTGACCAAAATTTGTAATGGGACAATAAATGTACCACTGACAACTTCAGTACCTATTCTGTAAATCTGAAGTATACAGAGGAAGTCTGATAAGATTCCACTCATATCTTTAAATACTACTTTACCCTCCACAGGGGACTTCCTTTGTAAAGACCGGCGAAGCTGTGTCTCAAAGAATCTGGTCTGTGACGGTCGCTCTCATTGCCATGATGGCTCTGATGAGCTGGATTGTCCGAGTGCAACTTCATCTGTCGCTCGAGCAAACGTCCTGAAGTGCCGAATGGGTTCAAAACCATGCAATGATGGAACAGAGTGTGTTTTATACAGCCACGTATGTGACGGAGAGAAGGACTGTATGGATGGGTCTGATGAACAAGGATGCCAAGAAACCTGCAAACAAGGTGGATTCACTTTAAATTTTTGAAGTGCTCATTCAATTTATTAACTTAAATCTCACTACAGAACACCATACTATAAATAGGCACTAAGATTAGCTCTAATGCTGCTTCATTCAAACAGCTTTACTTTGTATTTGTACTCTACTCTAGTTGAGTTTCAGTGCTCCCATGGGAAGATGTGTATCCCTGAAGCTGAGGTTTGTGATGGCAAGTCACAGTGTCGGGACCAGTCTGATGAACTGGACTGCTGGAAGAAAACTAAAAGTTGCGAGCATCGCTGCACTGACGGCAAGCGCTGCATCCCAAAGAAATTCCTGTGTGATGGAGAGAAAGACTGCCTGGATGGTTCTGATGAGGTGGGCTGCGGTAAGTCAAATATTTATATATATTATATAAGTATTTTTTATATAAGTATTGGCCAACTAGAGCTGCAGAATTCCTACCACCAATGAGAGTTTAAGAGCTGTGATTTAAGAGTTGTAAAAACGTAGTGATGGAAGTGATAAAAAAAACTAATGGAGCATACTTTGTATGCATACATGTACCCTTTTTTGGCTTACTTTAAGTTTAGCTAGTCAACAATGCTGCCATTGTTCCACAACGCCTGAGTTTAACACTTAGTTTTCTCCTTTCCAGACCCTGTTAATGCTGCATCGACAGAGACTCCCATTGTTGAAACTCCTGCATCAACTTGCTTCACCCCTTCAATGCTCTGTCCAGATTCAGCACTGTGTATCTCTCAAAACCAGCAGTGTGATGGACAAAGAGACTGCCCTGATGGATCTGATGAAAATAACTGCATGGTCCAATGTAAAAATCCAGGTAAGTTTGAGTGCAGCGATGACCATGAGGCAAAGGTAATAATGATGCCAAAATGAATATTCTCTGCAATATCGTGGATCGTATTGCAAAATTAGTCAAAAAAAATCACAACAATTAGGAATTTATAGTTCCTATTTTTCTTTTTTGCAAAACATTCACTGTTCTATTGACTCCTCCATGCACATCAGGTGACTTCTTATGCAGGAACCGGAGAAACTGCGTCCCCATGATGCAGATGTGTGACGGTCGTGCCCACTGTCCTGATGGATCTGATGAGATGCAGTGTAAACCAGCAGATCCTTCCCCTAAAGGTAAGCCATTAAGCAAAAAAACAGTACAACAGCATGTAAAAGCAGGAGATCAGTCTTTATGACAACCAACTTATACCAAGTATACAAACCATTTAGCTCAGTCCAACCTACTCCCTGAGTGTTGCCCAGCTCTTAAACTCACATAACTTATATTACATAATTTGTTAATTATAGAAAAACAATCCCTGACTTGACTGTTTCCTTGCCCAGCTCTCGAAATCTGTACTGGGTGTCTTCATAATCTTTTAAATGCACAATGTTTTTCTTTGCCAAGCCTCCAACACTGATCTCAGCGACAGATCGGCCCCACTGAAATGCCGCAGAGGCTTTGAGCCATGTAAAGATGGCCTGGAGTGTGTCATGTACAGCCATATGTGTGACGGAGAGAAGGACTGCCAGGATGGATCAGACGAAGAGGGATGTGCTGCTAAGTGCAAAGCAGGTTTGTTATATTTGCTGAGCAATGCCGCAATCATTCATAATTTTAAAGTACATTTCAATTGTTTCCAGTGTTGTCGACGCTTTCTAGTTCATCCTCAGTTCTGTGGTGTTTCAAATCCACTTCTTTGTATTTATGAAGTTCTGAGTATATCATGGAAAAATCTCTTTAGTCCAGAGCTACATTTCAAATAAATCAAAATTACTTTATTTATCCCCGAGGGGAAATTCAGTTAGTCTGTTAGCTCTTGAAGAAAGAGATCTCTGTGTCTGATGCTGCCTCCCCAGCAGACTCCAGCATAAAACAACACACTACCACCACAGACTGTTAAAACATCTGCAGCATCTTATTACAGATGTCAAAAGATCTGAGCTTCTTTAAGAAAATTTGATCAGGAAAACAGTAGTTTGAAAATCAAAATCTCTTTTCTCTTGACCAGACGAGTTCCGCTGTGCTCACGGAAATAGATGCATCCCACCAGAGAAGGTGTGTGACGGGCAGAACGACTGTCAAGACCGATCCGATGAAATGGAGTGTTCACGCATGATGGAGGGCTGCCATCACCGCTGTGATAACAACACTCGCTGTATACCAGAGACCTTCCTGTGTGATGGCGAGAGAGACTGCGCTGATGGGTCAGATGAAGGAAAGTGTGGTAGGTCGACATATAGAATATTCTGTCGTGTGTGTGTGTCTGTAAACAACTTGACAGATGGCGAACAAGCTCCAAGAGAAAGTAGAAAAAGAAGCTGGAGTAAAGTTGAATGGCCTTTACTGTTGTCTTCATTCTCATGAAACAATTTTGTAAAACTGATGATATAGAAAAATTTAGCATCAATTACTGAATGGTAACTCAAATAACATAATATATTCAGAGATAATAATGTAAATATCTGTACGTAAGTTGTAAATAATGTAGATAGTTGTAGTTCACTGTTAATTTAGCATTAGCAACAGTTACATGCAAATAAACATTTATGTAACATATCAAAATGCACGACATCAACACCTGTGCAACAACAGAATTGACTGAAAATGTGAATATACCTCACAAGCGATCCCTTTCCTAGGCACAAACAGCGGGAGGAAATGTTGATAGCTGGAAGCTACAAGCTGACCGCATGGCATGTAGAAGCTAATACTTTAATGGTCAAAGTCTCTACACTCTTTTAAAGATGGATATAAAGCACATCTAGACACATCTCAGATAAATATTCACATTTCTGTTTGCTTCTTCCTAGGTTTGGTGTCCTGTGCCATTAACCAGTATCGATGTCTTAGCGGTCAGTGTGTGTCTGAGGCCCTGAGATGTGATGGATACACCGACTGTAGTGACCACTCTGATGAGTTGCATTGCACAAGACCCCCACGCTGCCCGTCACAGCTCCGATGCCCAAACAGCCACGAGTGCCTGCAGAAAGAGTGGCTATGTGACGGCGAGGACGACTGCAAAGACGGCTCAGATGAGAAGGTAAAGCACCACAGTTGGAGGGAGGTGAAGTAAATCTGTATTAATGAGCACAGGCGAGAATTGAGGGCGACTTTCCTTGCTTCTCGAGCATTTTATTGTCTCGTGGTAATGCGTACTGGAGCTTCGCTTGGCAAGTATGAGTGAGGTTTGGAGGAAGTGGTTGAATCTTTGTCTCATTTCTATCTAGAACTGCATATCGTCACCAACAAAGTGCAGAGAATACCAGTGGCAGTGTGGAGACAGCAGCCAGTGCATCCCTCTGTCATGGAGGTGTGACGGGAAGGAGGACTGCCACAACGGCAAGGACGAAGATAAATGTGAGCATGTCTGTTCTGAAATATTCAGTCAGGTTTAGTCTCAGTTTTAGACACAATTTGTTGTTACATACAGTCATGGAAAAAAATGATTAGACCACCCTTGTTTTCTTAAATGTCTTGTTCCTTTAATGCCTGGTACAACTAAAGGTACATTTGTTTGGACAAATATAATAACAACAAAAATAGCTCATAAGAGTTTAATTCAAGAGCTGATATCTAGACATTTTCCATGGTTTTCTCGATAATAACCAAAATCATTAACAAGACTCAATATTTGACTTGAACTACTGGAAATGGACTTTTCCATGATATTCTAATTTATTGAGATGCATCTGTAAATGTATTTTAATCACTGTAGAGGACTGCTGAGGAACAATGTATCTGCATTTTGCTTTCACAGGCAGCCAGAGAAAATGCCCCTCTCACCTTTACCAGTGTGGCAGCGGTGAGTGTGTGGACCCCAAGCTGTTGTGTAACGGCTTCACCAACTGTGCCGACAGTTCAGACGAGGGAGCAGGATGTGCTCAGTGGAACTGCTCTAGCTCATCAGCTCCGCGGTGCGACCACCACTGTGTCAGCACGCCAAACGGGCCGGTCAGTACAGAACACAAATGTTTTTCTGTTCAAGCAAGTTACTCAAGTGTATCTAGAAACGTGACCTACTGTAACACATGTTTTACTCTATTTTTGCCTAAATCATCTCCTCATGACGCCGGCCACCTATGGTAAAATCGCCTACATCCTCAGTTGATCAGATCATGTGATTTTACCCCTTTAAGATAATGGCCTATGTCAAGTGTGTGACTTAAGCGGATATATTATGCCTAAGTCAAAATAAAATGTGACTTAGCCAAATTTTTGAACATGCCTTTGGGACTTAAGCAAGATATGGTAACACTTTATTTTGAAGGTGTCTACATAAGAGTGACATGAGCGTGTCATAAACATGACATGGGATGTGTCAAGAACATTAATGACACTTTGAAGTAACATTAGTACTCATGATACTTGTCATGTCATGTTTCTGACAGGCTTGTGTGACTCTTACATAGACACCTTCAAAATAAAGTGTTACCATATCTTGCTTAAGTCACAAAGGCATGTTAAAAAAATTCCCTAAGTCCTAAGTTACATAATTTACACACAGTGTTATTACTATGCCAATAGCCATCCTTTGTTACATCCTTTTTGAGTGAAATGATCAATAAATGTCATATGTTACCCTTTTGGTGAAGTTTTTTGTAATTCCTGCAAAACTTCAAAAATGAGTTGGCCGATTATTTTAACAGGGTGATGATATGAATGGTGCACCGAGCTCATGAAAATGCCCCTTTTTGTCATTTTTGCAGAGCTGTTACTGTGCTGCAGGTTTCAGACTACAGTCCAGTGCCGTGTCCTGTGTGGACATTGACGAGTGCAATGAGGAGCCGCACGCTGTCTGCAAACACACCTGCCTGAACACCCGCGGCTCCTACGTCTGTCATTGCCTCCCTGGCTTCTACCTGGAGCCTGACAACAAAAGCTGCAAGACCAAAGGTACCTTAGGTATAGACCCGTCTCTGTCCCTGTTGAAGGAAAAGCCCAGTTGCATTTAGTTTATGTGAATGTAATGCTTTTTAGCAGCTGATGAATATTCTGAGCACTCGTTAATATTCCTGTGGTCAGTTACATTACTGTCTGTATAACTTTACCTTATAATTGAGCCATTAAAATATTCACTCTGATGTACTACCTATATCAAGTTCAACAGCTTGTAATTGAAGCGTATTACAATTAAGTAAACCTAGTGGCTACCTAGTGGTAAATCAGTCGAAACTATACTCTATATCATATAGTGCCTTAGATAATTAACTTCATGATGGTTTTAGTTATCATCTAAACTCCCTGCTTAACAACCCAGTGGATGTCACTGATTCATTTCTCTAGTCTCTGCAGCTAAATCTTCAACTTTGAAAAATATTGATGATTACATTATTATTAACTATTAGTTATTAAGTTTATTATATATAGATTATATAGATATATATCTCAGATCATTGAGAGCGGCCCTCATTTACAATGATGACTAGTTTACACTTTACTCTGAAATACCTGGAAACTGCTATTATTCTGCATTTTGCTTTTATTTAGTTGTTTGAAGCAGAGGCATGCCTATAATCACTTGACCATAATCGGAGAAAAACACGAGTTCAACTGCTGTTATGTTAGTGAGTTTTTCTGGCTCTTTCCCAGAGTGAGTAACACAGGCTGTCATGTTTCCGTCTCTAGATGAGCCTTTGCTTCTGGCGTCAGTGCAGTCAGAGCTCTTACTTCAAGGAGTCCACAGCAGCAACTTGAGCCTTCTGTCCTCTGCCAATCGGCCAGTCTTCTCCCTCGACTATCACTGGGCTCTACAGAGAGTTTACTGGCTGAGCCCGGACTACCAGAGCATCCGCTGGGCTCACATGAAAGACTCAAACAGCAAAGGGACACTGATCAAAGGTATGCATATCTCAGGAACTCTGCAGTTGTATACATTTTCTTCTGGATGGTTCACTAAATCATTTAAAGCAAATTATACATAAGTTTAGACTGTAAGTGAAAATCTTGTTATAGGGGTGAAGTCAGATTCCATCGCGGTGGACTGGGTTGGTAAGAACCTGTACTGGGTGGACGGACTGGTGGGCCAGATTCTGGCTGTAAAGCTCAGCGATACCACAGTGAGATCTCAGGAGTACACGGTGGTCCTGGGGGAAGATCTGGAGCAGCCAAGATCTTTGGTCCTGCTGCCACACAAAGGGTAAGCAGCTTAACCTAGAGTTAGGCCTGTCACCATAATTACTATATCCAGTTATCGTTCGATATATAAAATGGACACAATAGTTTTTTATGGACTCGATAATTGTTGTTTACATGCTTGCTCGTTTACGTAAGCCATCAACATTTCCGTCTCCTGTCAGTCAACCTGCTCTTTGTAGGAGGCGGGACACACAAACACACACACACACACACACAGTGGACGTGTTATAACGTAGACTTTTTGTGCTTTTTTAGTCATAGTGCAAATGTTTGACAGGTTGTAGGAATTGCCAAAAAAAATCTCCCAAACGGCTGTTTATATATTATTGATAATATATAATAATAGTCTGAGGGTCTGTTTTATTTGTTTTGATTGCAGTTTATTAATTTATGTTTTAATTATCTAAGATGTTTTAATATTTCTTTTCCACATTTCAATTCCAATGTTTAATGTTCGTGAGATTTAAAAATGCTTTGCTGTGGCATAGGATGAGCTCAACGATACCATTGTTTATCGTCATAGTTTCTGAGAAAATGTATCGTCCTAGAAAATGTGTTATCGTGACAGGTCTGCCCAGAGTGCTTTTTAAAAACGAAAATAATGTTAATGCCAAATTACATTATAAAACTGCATATTCTCCTTTTCAGGATGATGCTTTGGTCTGAGATCGGCAGCACCCCTCAGATCGAGCGTGCCGGGATGGACGGTTCAAAGAGGAAGGTGGTGGTGAGCCGAGGCCTGAGTTGGCCAGTCAGTCTGGCCTACGACCTCCTGGACAACCGGGTCTACTGGGCCGATGAGAAGCTGCGCTACATCGGCTCGGCCTCTCTGGACGGAGACAACATCAAGGTAAACCACATCAGCTTGTGAGAAAAATGTAACGATCCAATACTGTTTTAGCATCATTTCAGCAAAATGTATGATTTCATCATGATGATGACCAGGGGTCGGCAACCTGAGGCTCCAGAGCCACATGTGGCTCCTCAGGCCGTCTGCAGTGGCTCCCTGTTGCTTTGACAAAAAAAAAAATTATGTGGAATTTGTCCACAATTTAATCCACAACATTGTAGTGATTCTTACATGATCCAATTGTAAAAAAATATGTACCCTATAGACAGGAAAAATATAAATATATTAGTCGATTGAAATGTGCATCATAGCCTATGACCATCTGGCTCTTCATCATTTTTTATATTCTTATATACATTTTTGCCAAAACTAGCTACAACAGAAAAGACAGATGAGTGATTTGCTTGATTTGCAGCGAGAAATTGGCAAATTACTTTCATTATAAGGCTCAAAGATGTGGCTCCAGAGGGAATTTTCTTAGTTTTTTGGCCAAAAATGGCTCTTTTCATGGAAAAGGTTGCCGACCCCTGATGTAGACTATCAACTGGTGACAGTTATGATGGTACCTTTCTCTCAATAGATCCTCCAGTTAGCTGAAACCCCGAGCCCTTTCTCTGTGGAGGTCTTCAACGACAGAATGTTCTGGTCCGACACGAAGAGAAGAACCATCCGCTCGGCTGACAAGAACACCGGCAAAGATCAAAAAGTTCTTCTGAAGAGACCAGGGCAGCCTTTTGGACTGAAAGTGAGTCCATAACCTCTAATGCTGAATTATTCAAACATGTTTTGTTTTATAAATATTTCACTGTTTGCTGTAACCACTTAATTCTTAGAACCTTTCCAGGAATGTAGCTTTTTGTTTCAGTATTTTATACTCTAAGCTCAATAAGTAGTTATTGAGCAGAAATACTATAATATTAGATCACAGCTATGACCCTTGATATGTGTGTTTCCTCTCTCCCCAGCTGATGCATACCCTCTCCCAGCCAGCCATATCCAGCCCCTGTGACCAGCTAAACTGCTCCCACCTCTGCCTCCTGGCCCCGGCAACAAGAGGCAAGACTGGAGCACTGTGGTCTCCAGGAGCTCCAGTGGAGAAGGGTCCTACAGCAGTTTGTCGATGCCCAAAGGGGCTGCTACTTTCTGGAGACAAGACAACCTGCTCTGTGCCTGTGGATTCAACATTCATCCTGCTCTTGTCTCAGGCTACAGTCTATCAGGTGAATGGTCTCATTGGGGTTCAATAGGAGGACCTGCTGACCTTTACCTAACACTGCTGAGAAAATGTTGAAGTCTTTTTGATTACATTTTATTGCTATTCTTCTCCTGCTCACTTTCCTTTTACCTCACCCTCCCACTACTTACAGATTCACTTGCGCACCGTGCGTGATGGTGTTGCTCTGAAGAAAATGCCAAATGGAAGAGCTTTAGCTCTGCCTGGCATAATCGAGGCCTTGCGTGTGGACTTGTCCATCCATGGGCCTTTTATGTATGTGGCTGATGCAGGAAAAGGATCTGTGGATGTTTTGAAACTGGACAGCTCGAGACATGAACTAACGTCCTCTGGGCAGATCCTAAAGCTTGGGGTAGGCGTAATCAGCTTCCAGACGAAATGGCAATTCCTTAAAACCATGCAAAAATGAAATGTTGTTTCTCACTATTTTAGGTGTTATGTCATTATTTTTTTTAACTTCTGATGGACCCCAGATATACAATTCAATTGTAGCATAAACAGTAACTGTAGATCTTGATTACCTTCACTATTTTCTATTCTCTCTTAATAAATTGCCCTCTTCATTTAATGTGCTGTGTTCAATCAAAAATGGCCAGTTTTAGGTTTGAATGCTTTATTATGTTTATAAAGAAAAACATGTATTTACGTCAAGGAAGCAGGACTGATGTAAAATGTTGAAAAAGTATCTTTTTTAGCTGTCTCTCTCTCTCTAAGCTTCACGTTCACATCAGCACTTCTCCAGTAAAAGCTGTCTCACCCTGATGAAATTTTAATCCTGGAACCTTAACTTCTCCGTCCCATAAGGAGGATTCAGTCACAGCTCTGGCGGTTGACTGGGTGACCTCCAACCTCTACTGGAGCAGTATAACGAGGCCTGATCTCCATGTGACCTCCCGCCATGACGGCTACACCACCTCACTGCTGCAGGGATCACTAAAGGTGAAGTAAGCTCGTCTCAAAGGCTCATATTTGTTCTTCAGCGCTCATCCGTCATCTCCTTCAGCTCTGATGCATACAGGACTCCTTCCTCCCAACAGAAACTTCTCTTTAACTCTGACTGCAACGTTGGTTTCCTGATTTTGTCTTGACAACATGCTTCCTGCATTCAAAATATTCATTTTGAAGGGTTACTGTCACTTTTGCTAAATGTAACTGGCCAAAGATCAATTCATCATGTTTATCTTTAATGTTTTAATTCTGTAAATCTTGTTTGTTTATCCAAATCTGCTGAAGAATATATATTTTTTTAGTATTATCAGTGATTGTGAACAAGTTAATGATGATGAGATGTTTGCATGTACCCCGACTCACTAATGCCAGATTTACAATTGTTGTTCTGTAAATGGTTAAAGTTACCTTGAATTAAGAAAAGTGTAACGTAGATAAATACCTCTTTAGTCTTTGAAAAGTATCATCAGAAAAACCCAGGACCTCTAATGTACAGTCCAACAACAAGGCAGTATATACAGGTTTATCTCAATAAATTAGAATGTCATAGAAAAGTTTATTTATGTCAGTAATTAAATTCAGATAATGGAAATAACACATTATATAGATCCATTACACACAGAATGAAACATTTCATGTCTTAATTTATCTAATTTATTCAATTTTAATGATGGCTTACAATTAATGGAGACGTAAAATTCAGTGTCTCAAAAAATTTGAATATTACAAAAGACCAATTTTAAAAAGTGTTTAATATTTAAATTTTGGCCTCTGAAATGTATGTCTATCTATATGACTCAATACTTGGTTGGGGCTATTTGACTTGAACTACTGGAAACTTTTCGACTTTTCCATGATATTCTAATTTATTGAGTTGCACCCGTCTATATATACTTCATTCCATGTTTTTTCATGACCTTCACATTTCATTGAGCTAATTTCCTTGCTCAGCTTCAGGACACATTTTTTTCAACATTATTCCTTGAAATTCTTTTTAAACTCAGATCTTGTTCATCCTCTCAGGGCACCACCTCCATTGCGCTGCATCCCCCCTCAGGACGACTCTGCTACACAGCATTAGCCGTGGCAGGTGGGAAGAGTCAGGGACAGGTGGACTGCGCCTGGATGGATGGACGTAACAAGATGGTGCTGTGGAGGAAGTCGAGCATCCCCACCTCGCTGGTCTTTTCCACCCATGGAACCCATGTCTACTGGGCTGACATGGGTGAGGAGTTCAAAACATCTTAATGACTTAACAGATATCGCCTGGCATGTTTTTGTCTGCCTGCGTGTACCTCTTTGTTTACTGTTTTTTTTCTCCAGGTGAAGGTTTAATCGGCTCTATTGGAGTGGACGGAACAGGATATAAACAGTACAAAACAGGGCCAGGTGTGCTCATGTCCTTCACATATGTTGAACACATCCTCCTCTGGGTCAACCTGGACAAAGGTAAGACTGCAAAAATACCAACTTTGAAAACGCAAACACCCACAGGGTCTTGGGGAAAGTCTTAGGGCTTCATGTGTTCTAATTGATATTTTCCAGTCTTGCTCAAGGAATTTAATTCTCGTACATCTTGGCTTTCACCTTCGTTTCATCTGTCTGTGTCAGCTCCAGGCAGCAGCCGCCGTCACAGACTAATGTAACACTGAATTATTTAGTCAAACACTTCTCAGCTTAAAACATCCGCTTGTCACCTTTCCTCCTCTCCATTAGACCTGTTGTAGTTTCATTCAAATCTTTATTTTCAGGCTGATTATCTAACATGTTTATTCAATACTAGGGATGGGAATAATTAATGGATGATCGATTAATTGTCGTTAGCAATTTGGTCGATCACATGGAAATTTTAATCGATTTATGTATCTTTTTTATTTTAATGTTATCTCTGACTGCGTATCAGTGCTCACCACACTGAAACACGGCTGATCGTTCAGTTCTGCAGCCGTACGTGAATAAGCCAATGAGCTGAGAATTAAGTTGGATAAAGCTACAGATTACAAACTGAAAGTTGCAATAACAATTATAAAACACACAGAAATACAAGAGTATTAATTTGAGCAAAACTAGCTTACTGTACTGATACTGAGTTTAATTTAATCCAAAACGTATTTAAACACAAAACACATTTAGATATGCAAGATTGCTGTGAAAACTAACCTCATGCCTCTTCGGGGGGTAAAACATAAAACATTGAACTCCTTAACATTATCTTTACAGGATCACCTCACTTGTTAGTTTTAAAATGGACAGGATCAAGTCTCTTTTCACCCTTTCAAAATAAAAGCAGCCATTATCAAAACAGGCTTTTGCATAGTACTGTATATATATCTTTTAATTTTGTGTGTATAAAAACGTAGCGATTAATTGATCGTTAAGGTTGAAGGTAATAGAGTTGGCAGGTTTCTTCCAAACGCCCATCCCTATCCTTATTTTTTGTGTTTGTTTCCAAACTGTTTAGATGTAACCAAAGTGTGGTTCAGTGATGGTTTCCAGCCAAACCAACTGTGGTTTGAAACAAAGACCAGCATTGTGGAAGCCAAAGCCTACAGCAAGGACACTCAGTCTGGTAAGTTTTTATCAAGAAGTGACTCTGTCAGCAGCTACTAGGGCTGAGAATCTCTAGGCACCTCACAATTCTTTTTATAGCGCTGTGATATTATAAAATGATTTTCTATGCATCAAAATTTCTCATTTTTATACATAATTTCTCACTGTGTGACTTCTTGCTACATTCCTCACATAGTGTATTATATAAATAAATGGATTAATTCACTTTAATTCCTTTTTCATTTAGTTATACACACACCTCACATGGGATGTTTATAAATGCAGTAAATAAAAGCTGACTAGCCAATATTCATACTGGGAGATTTAAGGCACTCCAATACTGGCATATTGTCAATTAGAAAAATATAATTAATAAAACAATCAGTGATGCTCCATGAGACTCTTAGCTGTTGAAAATTCCTGATCTGCTAGTTACACTGGTTTCTACAGGGCAGGCTCAGCACACTGACTAACTTGAAATAAAAAGCAGATTAGCAGGCAGGTAACTGAAGTCACAACATTGACAAAGTCTCCTGTGGCCACTAGATGGCAGTTGAAGAAAGACAGGATGTTGAAAATTCCAGAGCAGACTGAATGCAAAAGTCTGAACAGGTATTACTGAAACAAATAATGCAGCATGACTACACGATCAGTAAACAAGAACAATTAAACTTCAGTAGCAAAAACATGTCTGACTTTGAAAACTTGTAATCTCCGTTTTTGCATTTAACTTGGTGTGCTATGTCTGACTTGAGCCAAGTGATTGCTACAGCTGTTTGTGTGTGTTACCTAGCCACAAAACTGTAAACACACACACACACACACACACACACAGAGTCATGGAAAAAAATATTAGACCACTATTGTTTTCTTAATTTTCTTTTTTTTAATTTTAATGCCTGGTACAACTTAAATGGCTACATACACAGGTATGTAGCCATTTCCCATGGTTTTCTTAATAATAATCAAAATCATCAAGAAAACCATGGAAAATGGCTAGATATCAACTCTTAAATTAAACTCTTATGAGCTATTTTTGTTATCATTATATTTGTCCAAACAAATGTACCTTTTAGTTGTACCAGGCATTAAAATGAAAAAGAAAATTAAGAAAACAAGGGTGGTCTAATGTTTTCCACGACTGTATAAAGTAAGCGAGTAGCACAGGACGTCATGGAGCTGAAGAGATAAAGGTCTGGGTGCTAAAAGTCCTGCCAAGAAAATGAGAATATTATGCTCTGAAAGTGTCTTCTGAGATGCCACTGAAGAGGGAAAAGGGATGAGCCTAAATCACAACATCCAGCTTTGCTGTAACTCAACAGCCATGGATTATGTGCTGATTCTGATGGATTACAAACAAACAGTTTGGCTGGTGAAATTGTGAAACCAGTTCGTCAACACCTTAATCCCCTTCATAAATATAATGTATTAATTCCCGCCCAGGTTTGCAATCCTAACCAAAAAAAACTTGCAGCACACTGTCAGCTTAATTTGGAAAACAGAAGCACGGCAAACCAGTTTTCTAGCCATAAATCAGGAATTTGCTCCATCTGCACACTTTTATTTTCACTTCAACTTTGCTCTCTACTTCTGAATGCAGGAAGCAGATAAAGTGTTATCGGACACTCCGGGCAGAATGAAAAGACTCGCTTAGCCGCAGTTTGAGTTGAATGAATAGTTGAATAGATGGCAGAGCGAAGTGATACCTGCAGAGTGTGTGTGTGTGTGTGTGTGTGTGTGTGTGTGTGTGTGTGTGTGTGTGTGTGTGTGTGTGTGTGTGTGTGTGTGTGTGTGTGTGTGTGTGTGTGTGTGTGTGTGTGTGTGTGTGTGTGTGTGTGTGTGTGTGTGTGTGTGTGTGTGTGTGTGTGTGTGTGTGTGTGTGTGTGTGTGTGTGTGTGTGTGTGTGTGTGTGTGTGTGTGTGTGTGTGTGTGTGTGTGTGTGTGTGTGTGTGTGTGTGTGTGTGTGTGTGTGTGTGTGTGTGTGTGTGTGTGTGTGTGTGTGTGTGTGTGTGTGTGTGTGTAAAAAGCAATGATGAATTGCGCTCAGCACACACTTGGACAACACTCCCACTTGCTTATTTTCTGACAATCCAAGCATACAAAAATATGGTTTGAACATGAAACAAAGCAGCATCTGAATCCAACAGACAAGTGATGACACCTTCCTGACCAAGGACATTGTCCCTGAAGCAGAACGCTCACCCACTGCTCCCCACTGTTGCTGTTTGTTAGGACTGTTTGCGGAGGCGTAAGCACCATTAACTTAGCCACCGGCTCAGCCAATGCCATCTTGACACACTTCCAGAAGTCATCTTTCACGATTAACCATTCATAAATGTCAACACACCCCTGTTGTACATGTTCAGTCTGGCACTGTCAAAGCAGATTGTATAATTATACACAGCCAGCAGTGCCCCATTTGTGTATGAGAGACTATTGATTGACATGGGAGGAGTCTAATGAATGATCTGCTGGGCATCACATTTATTCCCATGAAACAAGCCACTGTATGTAGACATTAGAGCCTATTTACCCACAATAAGACATTATTATTGTGCAAAACAAAGTGGAAGTTGATGAGGGTCCTATAAATAATAAAGAGTAAAAGCCTCTGACACGTTAAGACCTGAGAGCTAGTGATAGAAGAAAGCTCTGTAAGTTTAAAATGGTCGTCAAGTTGCTGTTTCAGGCTAGAATAAGTGATATCAAAGTACTCAAGGGGGTGCGTGAGATGAAAAATGTAATGGCAGTCTGATAATTACAAAATTTAATTTCCCCCCCCCACACACACACAATAAAGACAGGTAAATAAAAATGTACTTTGTAAAATGTAAAATCAAAAACTGTAATATTAATAAATAAATAAATAAATGCAGGCTATTCAAAATGCACTTCATCTTAAAATGAAGCATGGAAGAAGTTATCTTCCATTTTTCCAACCTGTTCTGATGAGGGGGTTGTGTAACCTCCACGCTCATTTAAACTTGCTGCAATTTTTGTTCAACGTGGCTCAAAATATAAAAAAATTTCCAACTCATCTGCTTTCTGCCTCTGATCCTGAGCCTGTCATCATCCTCTTTGCTCTTAAAAGTGGAAGCGTGTTCATAACTTTGTTGCATTATATTGAAACTGTGTTTCAGATGAATTCATGAATGCGAGAGCTCATTGTTGTGATCGTGATTATTTTATTATGTGTGTTTTGGTCATTTGAGCATGATTTAACATGTGCCTTTAATATGGCTATAAAAAAGCTTATTGCTTTTTTTTTTTTTTTTTTTTTTTTTGAAGGTGTGGGGGATTGGGGGTGCATCAACCTGGTTGGGAAATCGAAGGGGGTGCGCGGCCAAAAAAGTTTGGGAACCGTTGCATTAATTCATTTAAAATTCAATGTACAGCTATTAATGATAATCCAAAATCTCTTCCCATTCCCTTTAAATTATACCTTAAATAATTTTGATGCTAATTAGTCACTTTGAGTTCCCCCAGAGACAATAAATGTTATGTGTTACTTAATTTTTTAATCCTCTTTATCCCGTGTCCTCCAGGAACTAACAGCTGCTCCAACAACAATGGTGGATGTGCACATCTGTGTCTGCCTCATCCTGACGGCCACACGTGTAAATGTGGCCGGGGTTTCTACGCTGTCGGTGCCGATCTCTGTGCTCCGCTCCCCAACTGCCCCGCTGGGCAAGAATCCTGCCTCGATGGTAAAAAATGTATCAGCAGCAGCGAGATCTGTGATGGACATGTGGACTGTCCAGACCAGTCGGATGAACAGGACTGTGAGTTGTCATCCAGATCTTTACTTATCCAACTCGATACAAGGAGCTGTAGTCAGGGTAGATGAGGTAATATCCTAACGATCCCACTGAATCAGTTGAGTTGATTTTAATCACCTTCAGTACTTTGTTTACTTAACCCTCCTGTTTTGTTGCGGGTCAAATTGACCCATTTCGAAGTAAAAAAATCAAACAAAAAATAGTTAAGTATTTTTTCGTTAAAAGAATAAAAATTAAATTTATAATACATTTTTTTAAATCAATCCCATGCAAAACCATTGTATTTTATATGTAGGTCTTTCCAGTGTACATAAAAAAGTTTTAACATGCATTTTTTAAATGAAAAACTAGTGAATTATCCTCATTATACCATGATCTGTGAGAGGTAAAGAACACCATTGCACTAAATATTGATTGAAATGGTTAGTAATGGAGTTATTAATGAAATATAAACAATGTTGATTGGGATTTTTTAGTTTTCTGACACTTTTGGATAATTAAACATGCCCCGGGTAAAATTGACCCATGAACATTATTGCTCTTCCTGAGAAACTCTAAATTAAACATTAAATATTAAAGTGTATGCCTATGTAATATTCCTTCCCACATATTTATTATAGGCCCTATTTGAATAATTCTAACTACAGCTTGATTTGAGGTTGACTTGTGTTAGTGTATATATTATAATGATGAATATTTGTAAATCTGAGCTTTTAGTTTGTAAAAAAGATCACTATAATATGTGTCATAACCACTTGTGCTGATTTTCTCTTCAGGTCCGATCACAAACTCTGCATCTTTCGGGCCCAAATCTAGTGACAGCCCCCCTCCAAGTGCCAAAAAGAGCCCTGTCCTTTCAGTTGAAAAGGATTCGTGTGACCTCCAAAACTGCAACGGTCATGGCAAATGCCTCACAGAAGGAAAAACCACTCGGTGCCAGTGTTCGGCTGGTTTCAAGGGAGAGTCATGTGAAGAGGCAGTAGCTGGAAAAAGCCATGCGGCCGCGGTCCTCGGTGTCTTCTGCCTCGTCGCTGTGTTGCTGAGTGCTGCTTTTATTTTCGCTAAAAGGTACTGGTCAAGAGGAAGAGTGTTTTCTTTTGTGCACTGGCCATTGACTTTGAACACAAGTTATGGGCAGAAACGCCCCACTGTTATTTATACCGGCTGGAGCAGCACTTTTTACTGATCGACACTTTGTGTGAGGACAAAGTAAACATCACAATCAGTTGCCGTTGTGTTTTGGATTCCATTCTCAACAGACTCTTGGAGCTTTACAACACTTTACAGAAATGTGTTGTGCTATGTAACTCCGTAACCTTTGTGGAAAACTAACGATTCACTTTTTAAATCTCATTTGAGCAGGAGAGGCTGGACATCCATCAGAGGCAGATCCGTGGATAAGGAGACTCTGATGGCCAACATGGGCCTGCCATATGAACACGATGATTCAGACTCTGAGGTAAAACCTCAGGCCACTGAGGAAATTAACTGTGAAACATTAATGTGGCTAATTTATATACTCCACTCAGAGTAGGTTTGTTGAACTAATTTATGATGCATTTTTTATATATCAAGTGTATTTTCAGATTGTATAAAGAATGAAACCCCTTTCTAAGTGAATAAATCAAGGGGAATAATGTCTCCTCTTTTCTCCACAGGAGCTGGACTCCCCAGTAGACCTGAAGAACCCCGCGCTAGCATTAAAGTCTCTTCAGCCAAAGAGAACTAATCATGACTAATGTCTGAGGAAGCATTTCTGTGCTGTATCTAATGGTGGTCTTTTGTGTAATAAAAATGAGAAGGAACCTCAAATCAGACTCTGCTTGTTTTATCAACAATTTGGCTACTAAAATGCTATTTTTTTACTTTTGTATGGATTTTAGTGAGTATATGTATGATTATATTTTAGTGAGCAAAGTTTTTGTCCATTAGCCACCTAAATCCTAGCAATTTTAAATAGCACCGTCTGTTTCCTCTGTAGTGTTTCCTTTTGATTTCTCCCTTAATGTTGTGTAGTTAAAACCTCATCTCTTCCAATTAGCTTAATCAGTTTGATTGTACTGCACTTTTTTTTCTTCGTTTTATTATTTTCTAAAACCGCGCCGCACTTTCTGTGTTGTTATTTTTTGTGTTTTGTTTTCATTCCCTTTTTTGTCTTGTTTAAACTATTGTACAGTGTCCTTGAGTGTTAGAAAGGCACTTATGAGTTCAATGTATTATTATTTCTATTATTATACGTAGTTGTAGGTCACATTGAACACAGTTGCCATGGTATGGATATATAATATCTGATTAGGGCTCTGTGCACGGCAAGAATCGTCATCTTAAATGATACATTTATATACATCCCTTAAAGATTGTTCTATAGTTTTCACATGTAGCATCAACCAGTTAATGTTGGATATTTAGGATTGTTTACATCCCATTTCCCCTCACATCCCTCAGCTCAAAGCCAGACAGACTTGTCAGCATGTTTAATCTCTGTCTGTCTTTCTGTCATTACCCGTCTGTCACTGCTGGACCTTCTGATGTTTTATATTTCTTCACCTTCTTCAGTATGTCTCTATTTATGTTGTATATCTTACTAATACTACTGTGCAGTACTTGTCTTCTAATGCCTGTGTTCACTGCCTTTTGACCGTCTCGTGTGCCATCACAGATCAGCCTGACATCCTTACAGCTACTCTTTCACTTAATGTGTGCTGCAAAAATGTTATTGCAGCTTTCCATGCAGCCCTTTTGTGGTCTGATACCAGTTTCAATCAAGCGCTTCCTTGTGATGTTTTGCTTCCCTTTTCGTTTCCAGAGAAACACTTCTGACATGAAGCGGGCCTTTGTTTTCAAACTTCCACCTGTATGCCAGCCAGACTTGACCCAGAAACACTAAGGACGTGTGCATGCATGTAGTCTAAGCCCTTCATATCTGTTTTGTATTACTGAATATCTTCATATTGTGCAATTTTTATATGGAGTGAAATTCCTTGTTGTCTCAGGTGAAAAATCTACTATCTACAATAATGTGAAATACAATATAGTTGGAGGTGTGGTTACTTGCTTGGTAAAAAGTGTCTTTGTTGTCATGCATTGGCAGACCTGCCTTGCTTTTGTTTCGTCTCTGGTTCTCATGCAGCATCTTATCTTTGCAGATATCATCTTAGTAGGTCGAGACTGCAGCTTCTGCTGGTTCATGTCATTGAAAGGTCAGTCTGACTTTGCTTAAAGTCCCACTATGTAGCATTTATTAGCTCTGTATCAACTATTAAGCTCATTGTCTATTACACACTATAGTGTAGAACTCAGAAATAGGGATTTTTTTGGTGTTAACCATTTAAGGGGTTTGTCAGCAATTATAAGTTCTCCTATTGTGACATATTTCATATTTAAGGTTCTTCTAGATTATTTATACACCAGCCTCCTGTTGTTGTCAAATACATTAATTAACATTGTCTGCTTACAACTAAATTATAGTGTATTACATGTCATATACAGTCATGGAAAAAAATATTAAACCGCCCTTTTCTTCAATTCCTTGTTCATTTTAATGCCTGGTACAACTAAAGGTTCATTTATTTGGACTAATATAACAATAACAACAAAAATGGCTCATAAGAGCTGATATCTAGCAATTTCCATGGTTTTCTTGATAATTACCAAAAATATCAACAAGAAAACCATGGAAAATGTCTAGATATCAGCTCTTAAATTAAACTCTTGAGCTGTTTTTGTTATATTTGTGCAATCAAATGTACCTTTAGTTGTACCAGGCATTAAAATAAAGAATAAATTGAAGAAAACGGGCGGTCTAATAATTAACATGACTGTATTTTACATATTGTTTATACATACTAAATGAAGCTCTACTGAAATGCTGATCACCTGCCATCCCCCAGGTCCTCCCAGGGTGTTCCCAGGTTAGACTGGATATGTAATCACTCTGCATGTCCAGGTCTGCCTTGTTGTCTCCTTCCAGGTTTGCAGTGAATCATCTGGACACATGATCAGATTCCACCTCAAAGCAGCACTTCCAGTCTGAGCTCCTGCCTGCACCAGGTGAGTCCTTAAGTCTCATCTGTTCCTCAATGTTTTTATTTCAAAACCTTTATGGGGGTTTTCGAGACTGATTACAATAAATGCACAAGGATGATGAAGTTTCTTGATCAGATAAATAAAAAGGGATTAGAGCAGCAGCAGAGCTTGCCTGTGCTGGCTCAGAGCAAATGGGCCTGACAACAAAACAATGGGAGGCTTAGCAGAGCACACACAGCCATGTAGCAATAATTACATAATGACTGTGGTTTGTGCCAACTAGTTTGTGTTTGGTAAGAGCCAGCCATTGATCTGTTGCTGTAATTATGAATATAAAAGGTTATGTTGGGAAGATATCAAAGTTTTAAAGTCATGAAATGTTTACAAGAATTTTAATTTGTCGCTCACCTCATATACTTATGTTACAAGTGTCTAAAGAACCAAAGTGTGTAGGAATTTGAGCATTTAGGGGTTGATTGAAATCTAAAATAGCCTTGTTTTAAAAGTTGTTATAAAAAGAAACCATGCCAACGCCGTTGTGTCAGCATCATGAGCAAATTACAGAATTAAGAGTCTGACTGTGGAATTACTTTTTTCTTTTACAAGTCAAAGTTTATTTATAGAACACATTTAAAAACGACCTCAGTTGACTAAAGTGCTGTACAGTTATTAAAATGCAATAAAATGATAAGCAAATATAGTAATGCATTTTAAAAAAACAATGAAAAACAACTAGAAAATTTCAAAAAGAAATTTTGAGTGTGCTTGATTCTGGCCTGTGACTCTCACCCAAACATTATTGACTCTAGTGAACCAACATCACTTTGAGCATCCTGAGTTCTTCCTGAATGTCTACATATGTGTTTTGTGAAGAAAAATGAAGAAATTGTTTTTTAGAGGGATCAGAAGAAACTGCTTTCCTCCAGAAATGTTCCCGCCTTTTTAACATGGTGGTCTATGTGGCTGTGGATGTGTGTTGTTGCCACATCAACTATAACTCTGACAGCTTTAGCAGTTGAATGTGAGCGAGAAGATGAATTTTCCTACGTTTCTATGTATAAATTATTTCTGTAGAGTGGCATATGCAGCTTCGAGCGCAGTTTCCAAATGTATTTTTGACAAAATTTTCTCTCCCTCTGCACACTAGCGGATGATGTCATCCACTCTAGCCTCTCCATAGGGTAACATTAGGGGGATTTTTTTGGCGTGTTTTGATAAATAATTTGAAAATTTGAAAACCGAAATCCTTAGAAAAGCCACAGCACACTAGTCATGGCCGAGCCGGTCGATTTGATATCTTTTTAGTGTATGTGCAACCAAAACTCTGGAAGGAGTAGTTGACAGAAAAAAAACACGGAAGAATAAATAGGATTAAGCCCAGTGAATAGTATATAGTGTGCTCTTTGAAGCACACTCAATAAAATAATAAAACAATAAAGCAATAAAATACTGATAAAACTCAATTTAAAAGCAGAGTTAGAGTTATAAAGGAAATAAAATAGTAAAATGTAAAAAGCCAAGGAAGAGCACAAGGAATAGATACAATTACTACACTGACTTTCATCTTTTAAACTGCCCATCATTTTACAACGTTACAAGAATGCAATGCTGAATGTGTACCTCTTTAAGTAGGAACTCTGTTTACAGTGGCTTGTAGGTTGTCATGCAATAGAGAAGTCAAGGGAATCTCTGGACTCAATGGGATTCGTCCTCTGTGGACCAGGAATGTGCAAAATGACAATCTTTTCAGTACTTATTCAGATAAAGTGACGGTCAATATTTACATGTCTGGAGTGATGACCCTAAAACAAAAAATCTTATCAAAAAGTGACTGTTAGGAGACAGAGGAAAAGCTGCATTCTAGCAGTTGCTCAACAGATGTATGGAGAGCTGCATGTTACAGACACGTGAGTCATGTCAGGGCTTGCCAGCTCACCTTGTTATAACTCACCTCCTCCTCCTTCCAGTCCCACTCATCTGGCAAACACACCTTCAGTTCAATAGTAATTCAGTACAATAGACTGACTGTAGGTGAGGGTGCGTGTGAGAATGCAATTCCGCATCCAATTCTCTGGAAAAAGCGATGCGGTCAATATTATTACATCAACACCATGTTTAAAAAAAATTCTTACACATAAAATCTTTATTTTTCTTTTCGTTTTTTTTGTCTTTGCATCCTCTGTGTTTATTTTATGAAATATTGTCTTAAATGAGCCACTTAAATGTAGTTTGTTTTTCCCACTGCATTGAGTTCTGTGCGTCAGAGTGAGTCATGGATTAATTAAGGCATAACATTAGTTCGTGCTCACATTATGTAAATTAAAGTTGCAGCATTTATGTCAAGGATATTTGCTGTGAGCAAGAGTGTGACTCAACCCATTTAAAGATAAGGCAGAGGGAGGGAGGAGGTGATTTGGTGTGTGTGTGTGTTTATGGGAAAAAAAGAGGCAGGTATTCACAGGTCTCGGCTTTCTTCCTCTTCCCTCCCCTCCTTTTGTTGCAGATTCCCTCACTGAAAGAGGAACTTTAGATTCTTTTTCAAAGACCCAGGACCTTTAGCACACACAGGAACACCTGAGCCACCCAAACTACAAACAATTTAACTCTCATTTTAAGACGCCACGTCTGCATTCTCTGCTTCTGTGAGTAGATTTTCTTTTTCTTTACATTTTTCTTTTCCTTTTCCTATTTTACTGTTCTGTACTCCCACCCTGAAGCTAGTTTTAATCACAGCCTTGCTGTGTTGGTGGGAAACCTGAATGACGAGATACCTGAGAAGTAAAATAACTTCACCACCACCACGTATTTTATCAGTTAACCTGCCACGCTGTATAGCTTTAGATAATGGACAGTCTTGTCTCTTACATCCTGGAAGTGACCTTTCTCACACTGGTTTATTTATTCTATGGGAGGCTGTAGTGCAACATTTTGTTCGGCAGTCGTGTCACAAGTCGATCTAGTTAGGCGTCACGTCATAGACAGTATAGGTAGCCTATATTTTCAACATTTTGTTACTGTTTGAGGCAGTTTAGATTCAACTTGTTTTATTCGAGGTTCAGTTGTGTCCTTTAACATTTATTTATCATTTGTACAAGGTTTGTTTCTCAGTTGATAACAAGCAGCCCCGAGCCCAGAGTCTCCCTTTGGGTTTTTCTTCACATAGTCAGAGTATAGAGCCGGTCCCTGTATACCTCACACTGTTGATGATGAAACAACAGAGTTGCTAGGAGGGGTACTTCCCCTTGTTTCTCATGTTGGAAGAAGTACTGCATATAAGAAAAATCCAATCACATTTTGTCTTCAGGCAAGATGTACAGTACTACTACAACAAATAGTCTGTGCTATTAGGCTGTCAGGCGCGTTTGGTCATTTGTATGTGATGATTTAAAAGTAAAATATGTCTGAGGGCGAAACACGACACAGCAGGCAGCTCCCACTTCCATGAGCAAGCAGTGGAAATGGTGAACAAGCTCTACTATCAAACACAATATCTTGCTTTTTTTGATACCGGTTTTACATTATTAAAAAAATAGAAATGGAAACACAAAACTTAGTGGTATTAAATTTGTATGTTTTTATATATATGATGTAATTGAGATCCATTTAATTAAAAAAAAAACTCTTGATACCATCATGCTCAGCAGTGGTGGAAAGTAACTAAATACATTTACTCAAGTACTGTACTCAAGTATAATTTTGAGGTACTTGTATTTTTCTTGAGTATTTCCATTTTATTTAACTTTATACTTCTACTTCACTACATTTTAAGGCAAATATTGAACTTTCTACTTAGTTTTAGTTACTTTACACTTCAAGATTTAACATAAAAGAACATGATGCATTTAAAGTGATATTCTTTTAATTACACCTCATAATAGTATAAGAAGTAGTTTAAATTAACCCTACCTTGAGAAAATGCATACACTGCTTACATGAATGCATCAATAATAATAATCCTATAATATACATGGAATATATAAAACAGTCTGAGTTGGTCCATTCTGCATAATGAGTACTTTTGATGCTGAAACTTTTGTACTTTTACTTCAGTATGTTTTGAATGCAGGAGTTTTACTTGTAGTGGAGTAATTTCACAGTGTGGTATAAGTACTTTAACTTAAGAAAGGGATCTGAATAGTTTTGCCACCACTGATGCTCAGTGATGAGATTATCTTATCTCCACATAATCCGTACTGTCCCTATTATAAATGTTTAACCACATTCTTTGTACAAAGCATGCAATTCTAGCATTTCTGTTAGGAACCTGAAGGCAGCACAGTCTTAACCTCCAAAACCGTAAGACCACAAATACAACCATTTTAAACACATTCGTTTTTTAAGGTGTAGACAACAAAACTTCTTGTTTAACCCTCTGGAGTCTCCAAAAGCTCCAAATCCAGACTTCTTCATCACATCCAGACTAGAAAACAAAGCAGCGTGGAGCCCTACTGTAAATTTACCTCTACAGTTCTGGCTGTAAACTCCATGAGGCCAGTTTCAGTTTGATGATGATATACCAAGTAAAATTGGAGACAAGCTCAAATATATTTTGTATAAAATGATAGAACTGGATTTAACCCTCTTATATGTTATATTTGCAACCTTTGTTCACATTTGCAACATTTAAAATTCTTTATTGAGCATGATAGTGTTTTGAAAGTTAAAAAAAAAAAGATTCAAAATCACATTTTATGTTGGACTAAAGGACTAAAAAAGACACAAAATGATTTTTAAAAAATGACACAAAATGACACAAAAAAGACACAAAATGACTAAAAAAAGACACAAAATGAGAAGACAAAATGATAAAAATTAAAAAAAACACAGAAGACACAAAATGACAAAAAAAAAGACACAACAGACACAAAATGACCAAAAAAAGACACAGAATGACTTACAAAGACATGCAAAAGATTAAAAAATTGACAAAATAGCCCAAGACTCCATTTGTTATATGCATCATTGCTCCCTTGTTTGCATCAGTTTGTCCTCGGCATAACTACTATGTCCACTAGGGGGCGCCTCTTACTGCAAACATAAATATAGTTCATAATAAGTTGCTGTACAAAGGATGTGGTTGTATTTTGGGTGGCTTCAGAGCTTAAAATGTGAGTTTAGGCACAATACAATTACAACAATCACCAAACTGTATGAGAGGTGAAATATACCAAATCAAAGTTGGCAAGGACATACAAGGCTTTTTACAGAATGTTTGCAATATTTATTAGTACAATGGCGTTACAATATGTGTCCATTTATAATACATATACAAAGAAACGTGATAAGCTGAATGTTATTTCAAATAAATGTTCTGAATTATGACTATTTCTGCTTTGTTCAGCCAGTCAATCAGATTTGTACCAGAACCTCAGTCAGTTACCACTTAGCTGAGTTGAATGGAGTTATGGAGGAAAGCTACAAAACACCTGCAGACATGTCAGCCATGACTGACTGATCCTGATCCCAGAACATCCACTTGAGTTTACTTACAGAAAAATAACTGTCTTCTCTTCTCTTGTATTTCTCTTTGTGTTTTAGGGTGTGGCCTCGTTCCTCTCATCTCTCAACTCTCCTATTCTCCTTCCACTTATCACTCCCTCCCTTCAGTGTTTCCTTCCTTCCTCTCCATCTTCTACTATGTCCACCTCTTTCCCTCCTCCCCAAGCGAGAGGCATCGACTACAGCCTGCCGACCTGCGGAGAGACTAAGTGCAGTGGCCACGGTACCTGTGTGGTTCTTCCGGGTGGCAGCGCAGATCTGGTTTGCAACTGTGCGCTGGGCTACCAGGGTGAGTCCTGCGACGACACGGTCAACGGGGCCCTGAGTTTACCGCTGACCCTGAGTGTGCTGGCCGTCATCATCGGGGTGGTGATCGTGGCTTTCATCCTCGCAAAGATGAGGCAGAAGCAAAAGAAGAGGAACAGGTACTGAAGCATCTGTTAAGAGCCTTTGGGGGAATAACTGATGCTTATTTCCTTTCTTTTCAAGACATAAATCTTGTCTGGGTGCGGTTAACCTGGCTTAACATAAAGACTGGAAGTAGAGAGAAGCAGCTAGCCTGGCTGAAATGGAAAAAATATGCAAAACATCTAAAGGGTGCTTTTACACCCGGGCTGTTGTGTCTGCTTGAAACCTGTTTTGTCAGTTCGTCTGTTTGGTTTTTGCTGATGAACACTCAAACGAAGAACAGGGGTCTCTGTTCACTTTCAAGTGCACCACAGTTTGGTTCACTGCACATTCTGGATTGAATTTGGGCAAAATTTGAGAATCAACAGCAGGCACAGTGGTAGCAGGCTGGAAAAATGTCTCGTGGACAGACGTGGTCTAATGATGAATCGAGGCCTTTATTGAAATATGGTCAGACGATCACATGAAGTTGCTTGTGGCTACAAAAAAGGTCTTCAAACTATTTGGTGACAGAATAGTGGCTAATGGAATCAATCACACAGCGGATCAATGAAAAAAACCTCAAACAATCCATTAAAGTCACAATTTGCCACAAGTGTCAGCTCTTTCCCTCATGCATCTCAATATACTAGAATATCATAGAAAAGTTCATTTATGTCAGTAATTCAATTCAAAAGTGGAAATAACACATTAAATAGATCAATTGCACACAGAATGAAACATTTCATGTCTTAATTTATTTAATTTCTTCTAATTATAATGAGTGTGACTTACATTTAATGAAGACCTAAAATTCAGTGTCTCAAAATTGTATTACTTGTTATTTATATTACAAAAGACCAATTTTGTTTAATATGGAAATGCTGTCCTCTGAAAAGTATGTCCATCTATATGCACTAAATAATACATTTATTGAGATGCACCTGTTTTCTGTCCAATAGACGAAGGACATTGTCACCAGCGTGACATTTGTTAACAATGCTTGGTGCATTGTACAGTGTGAAAGCAAACCAAAACCAGACTTTATATGTGAAAGCAGTTGAATTCAAGCCAAAGTATTTTTTTCCTAAGAAATCAGTATATTTGACAACACTGGACAGAGCTAGGCTAGTTTCCCCCAATCTAGTTTGTTATACTAAAGCAAAGCTACCTCTGTGCTGACTCCTGCTCCATACTAAAGGCATGAGATTGATTCTGATCCTCTCATATTACTCTTGAAAAGAAAAGAAAAAGGTGTGCTGTCTCAAAAATGTTTGACCATTACTTGTAACACCCAAACAGAAAAACAGGAACCTGGTTTGTGTGTGATAAAGAGAAGAAGAATAGGATGTTAAGACTTAGTAGACTAAGAAATGAGCATTTTATGTTGAAAAAACGTCTCACTCACCCAGTGTTTGATTGATTTAGTCCCAGCTGTATAAATGCACTGGAAGAAGGATTGTGTTTACATTGTAAACATGTCATCCCTCGTGAATTATAAGGGTTTCAAGGTGTAACTTGAAAATGTAGCCAAGCAACAAAGACAGCTGTTCAAAACTGCCTGCAGTGTGTTTGGAATGACTGATGTCAGTCTTTATTTTTACTACAAGCTGTGAGTTGCTATGTGCTGAACTATAGTTCAGTGTTTCTTCACCTGTAGTGTGTTCAGCCAGTTGGCTAAATGATTCCATCAACATAAGATTAGAAAATGTTCAAAAATTAATTTGAGCTTTTGTCTGTTGTCAACAGGATGCTGGCAGCAAAACGTCAATACAACATTGTTGTGTGATGTGGAAACATCTCCTTTATATCTGAGGTAGGTATTCACCTGAATATGTTCCAAGATGCTTGGGAATCACATTTGACTATAAAGTGTGTAAAAGTATAAAGATAATTTAATTACAATATAAATGACGGCACCTTAAAACAAATTTACTTGTGGAATTATTGGAAAGGTACCCTGCGGAGTTTTCTTGTAAACAAACAAAAGTTGTGTTTACATACGATGTGTGTTACCTTGAAGTCCGACAAACACTGTGTCCTCATAAAGCATTTGCAAAAGGATTAGGATGGGATATCGACAGTGTTTACATCCATGTTTACTTGCTCTCTGTCTTCTTCTTCACTGCCTTTATTTGCACATCGCTACATTTGTTGGTGTGTTAAACTGACTTCACACCACTGCACGGCAATCACCCTGAAAACTGCCGAAAAGGGCCGTTCCCCATAAAAGCAAAGCAAAGCATTTTTAAAAGGGCTTCCTGACGGTGCCGGTTATTGGTAGAAAACCAGCATGTTGAACTCTGCATGGTGGAGAAAAATCTGTGCATGTTCAGATGGGCAGCAACAGGAGTGGAAAAAGTCTTCCGATTCCTTACTGCATTCAAAACTGTACTATGTACTGAACGTCTCAAAAGTAAAACTACTCATTATGTAGAATATATTCAAAAAATATTATTGGATTATTATTGATGCAAGCAGTGTTATAATTTTCTCAAGGTTTAGCTCATTTTAAGAATGTAATATACTGTTATGAGGTTTTAAAAATAATTTCAAATCACCTTGAATTTAATCATGTTTGTATGTTAAAAATTGACCTGAAAAGTAACAAACTATATTTTCTCAAGACAAGTCAAGTCTAATTGTATTTCTATAGCACATTTACAGACTGCTGAGCCGCACCAAAGTGCTTCACACAGGGTTAAAAGACGTTGCCTTCAAGAGTTTTTTTTAAAGAAGCAAAAAAGAAGTAAATTTAGGTATTACAAGGGGACACTATTCCCTAGCATTTGCAAGAAGAAGACATTTCTGCAAAAACGTAGTAGAGTAGAAGTACAAAGTTATGTAAATGGAGATACTCAAGTAGAGTATAAGTACCTAAAAAATTGTACTAAAATCCTGAACTTGAGTAAATGTACTACTTCGAAACTGCATTCATCCGTCAGCTTCCCCACGTTGAAATGACTTAAGGTCGGCTCTTCACTGTGACCAAATCTCTGTTAATGGCAGGAAGGGAATGGCTCCCCCTATGTACTGGACAAAAATAAAGGCTCGCACTTAAAACATTGCTCTATAGCAATACTAGTGGTCGAAAACCTCCATAGGGAACCTTCACCTCACAGACTGCTGGCACCTTAAATATGTATCTAAGTGTGGACTTTTATGTCACTATAATTGAAACAGAAAAACTTAAATAATCAATCTGTCATTCTCCTCCAGGTCAACCATGACACTGTGTCCAGTGACTCTCTTGGGCTTCCAGCAGAATTCTTCTGCAGCACACTTACTGCGCAGTTTGTTGAATTGTCTGACATGTGGCTGCTTTTCTACGACTGATGCTGCAGCATCCCAGAAACTCAAATCCTGAACTGCTAAACTGAGCTTTGATGGAGCTTTACAGCGACACTACTTTCCTGCAGTAATTATGTATTTCATTTACTCATTCATGAGGTCACTATAATTATTTGCTTATTAGTGCAATAACTTTTAGATGTCCTGTTTAGTGCTCTGTATCCATTGCCAGTTTATTTTATTTTAGTTTTTTTAAAATGTTTATTCACATCGTTATTTATAGAATTATGAGTTATTGTGGGCATATAGTGCTAGAGAACAACTAAACCAAAAACTGTAACCATCAACCCAACAGTAGATGCAAGTATTTTGGTGTTGTGGGCATAATTCTGCAAGAAATGAACAATCTTTTATGGACTAAATGATCATGATGTTTGTAGTTTGAATGCACAGTGAGAAATGTCAGGATCCGCCTCTCCATGTCATCAAAATCTACTTCATTGTTGTATGCAAAACCCTGTATCCATAGATGAACTGAATGTGAGCTCTAACACTGGCTGCATTTAGTAAAACAATGCAAATGTTCACCTGTTATGTGATGCCTGATGGATGAATAGCTTCTCTAAAATACAGAGACAGCAGGTGTGGCTGTTACAGTGATGGTGAGCAATTCTTACAGCCATGTTTTTATCCTCCACGCTAAAGGAGTCAGTTCATACAGTTTTTTGCAAATCAGAGCAAATTAATTCGGGGTAAGCCTGGAATTTAACCAGATTTGATTTATTACCATTTTAAGAGGACCTAAATCTTTTTTGTGCTTTGTCTGTTTGTTTTTTTACACTTCTGACTGAATTACTATGTTTAATATATTTTTGTAACTCTGAGCTCTATGAGCATTTGCAAGACACTAAACTTCTTAATGACCATGTCTTTCTGTTTTTGTATATCTGGATCACACAATAATAAATGCAAACTTTCTAAATATAAATGTAAATAAATGTATCAGAAAGAATGGAGGATATTTTGATGACTAATGTGTGTGTGCATGCCTGTGTGTGTGTGTGGCAGCATGTGTGTTAGGCAGTGTGAGTGCGCGTATGTGTGCGGCTGCATGTGTGTGTAGAGGTTGTCTCGGGGTGTGACAAATCGTCTGTATTTTACGCGTTGGGAATGAGAACGGGTTGGTGTAGAGTGTGTTGGGCAGCATGTGTGTTAGGCTGCATGTGCGTGTAGAGTGTTAGGCAGCGTGTGTGTGTGTAGACTGTGTTAGGCAGCGTGTGTGTGTGTAGAGTGTGTTAGGCAGCGTGTGCATTTGTACATAAATGCATTGTAAATGGCTGAGCAGTTTTTGTCTTTCTTCTCTGTAGGAAGTGATGGGTCAGAGCCAGTGTTGGGGAGTAGCTAGATACATATACAAAACTGTTTCATAATCAAATTACAAAAAATAAATTGGAGTCCATCACAGTTGCTGAGAAAAATAAGAAAAAGATAATGTATTTGGAAGTAAACTAATTTTAATCAAACATTTTGTCTATAAACTGAAATTCAATTTCATATGTACTATGAAATAAAACAATTATTCTGTGCATCTTTTTGCCATGCAGGAGCAAGACCGCTGGAAAAAACTGCAACACTATGAAGGGTAAGATGGTTTTCAACGGACTCTACATCCAGATAATCTGCATTCATTTGGCAGTATGCAGTTTTTTTTTTTTAATTGGTTCTCTTGTTTGAAATTGCCCCGCCTAATGTCTGCCAATCAAATCAATACCCAGGTACTGGCACAGATGCCTAAAGTGTCAGGACCCCCCCTGGCTTTCACCTGCGATGTTACTCAGACATGCACAAACCACATAGACACAAATGACAAAGTGACGTAAAAAGATCACAAAGAGACACAAAGCCACAGACAAAGACTGTGTGTCTTGCAAAAGTTGTACATTCCATACACTCCACCAAACTGTTTCACTATTCAACTCTTCTTTCACCTGATTCATTTTGAGTGCAACCCATCAATTTAAAATTACAGCTGGCAAATGTGATCCTGACAGTAAAAGGAGCCTCTAAACCAAAAGAAAACAAAGTGCTTTTGTAGGAGAATGAATAATGTCAGCAACCCGAAACTGAAATGTGAGCGCACACCTTCCCAGATCCTGTTTTGCTTCATTTCAAAATTCCTCTCCTACCATAAATGTTTGGCACAGTATAATTCATTCAATTAAATTTGTCTTTTGGCTTGGTTATTCTTTAAAAATAGCCCGTTGTGTTTATTTTAAGATCTTTTATGAATAAGACTTATAATACAAATAGTTGAGCAGCTATTTCTACCTATAGTTTAGATGTCATGTTAGCACTGCACTTAGCAAATGTGGAATTAACTGATCCGTATATAAACTGACCATGCTGCTGTAATTCTCAAGGGCTTCTATCCCAATGGATTTTTCTCTTTGAAATGCATACTTTTGCATAAACTCTGAACATTGAACAAGACATTTTTCAATTACCAAAATGTTCAAATAAACTTCCATGAACATGTTTTGCTTCTATCCTGACGTCAGTTTGCTGTGTTGGCGACCTGTCAATCACAAGGTGGCCACGCCCCCAAATCATACCCTGCTTTATCATCTGTTTTATTCTAAATGGGACGATTATTTACACAGTGAACCACATTATATATCGGAGAAGATTTGAAACTAGCAGTTGAGACCATAATGTTGCCGCAATATTTTTTTTCTGGGGTAATAAGTGAGAAGTCATTGCATTTTGTATTGAGATAGATAGGACCGGAGATCTTTTGTAACTGCCCTTCTTGACCCCTGTTGGGATTTTGAATGAATGCAGCCTTAAGGCACTTCCTAGTAACAGCCAGCTGTCAGTCTGTATGTTGTGCATACACCAAAACATGCACCTCTGCCTCTCTAACCTATTTCTGGGATCCAGTGACATGATAGTATCATCTTCAGTGTTTACTAAACTCAGCAGGAACTGAGACTGGGGATGTATGCTCTGCAGTCATGCAGACAGACCAGCTAACAGGAGAAAATATGTTTCTGTTACTAGGAACAGGAAGGATCTGTCATGAGGGTGATACTATGTCAACAACTGCTTTCCTATTAATAAGCACACTTTGCATGCTTGTTTTACAGAAGCTCAGCAAAATAAACTGTACTTTAACAGTTGGTGGTATGTATGGTGCTTAATTATTAAAGAGAAACAGGCTGTGGAAACAGATGATCAGTCGTGAGCTAAATGGTTGATATGTCACAACTTATTTGGAAATTCATTTTCATCTCCTGTTTAGTGCATTAACTATTTTTCGAGAAAGAAATAAAAAGACAAAAAAAAAACTCAAGCCAGCCTACAAACTTTTATGTGCATTTTCAAAGGTTTTATCGAATTTTGGTGCTTGTTAATGGAAACATGACTAATGTCATCATCCAGAAGTTTAGAATTTAGTTTTTAACCCAAACCCTGAATTTCCACTGAACCTTAACCAAATACTTTTGGTTCTGTTAGAATTTGTTTATTTGCGGAACAGAAGAGAGAGAGGAGAGTAAAATCCTTTTAACTATTTATTAAGCCAGTAATAAAACAGTTAGCATGTACATGGACCTTAATCTGATTAGAAATCACAGTCTATAAGACAGTTAGCTGCAACCACCATCAGAGAAAGGGTGCCTATCTTACTTTTACACAGAGTTTCATAATGTGAATGTGCAACTATCTAATTGGTCAAAACGGTTGGGGCAGCATCATGGTTTAGACTCGGCCCACCCTTGATGACACCCAGACAGTCCTTAGCCTCCTTGGTGTTACAGCTTCTGGTCGGCGTCTGTTGAAGGAATACATTATACACACATTTCTTCGTATCTTGCCCTCTCTATCTATATTTAATGTTCCTCAGAGCTCCTTCTGAGCCCATAACCTTAACCCTCTGGAGTCCATCTATTTATTGAAAATACACATGTTTATTTACAGTAATAACTTTATTTATGTATGATATGTAGACAAGCTGAGAAAGCCAGTTGAAAGTGCAGTCATAGGAGCTTTCACAGTGTGCCATTCATTTTTAAAATGTGAATTTTCTTTCTACAATGAAAACTATTATATTTTTAATTTACATGCAAACAGACTGTAGTTTTATTATTTATTATTTTTTCTTCTGTTCCATAGACACTTGTGTCTTTTGTTTGTATTTTACTTTGTTAATTAAAATAAAATGTAAAATCAGACTGATAGCCAAGTTTGTGTCGAGAAAAAGGAGCCATGCATGTGATGTAAGGACAGACTGAAAGATGCTAAACAGAGACAGAAATGAATGCATAGCAAGTTGACAAATTTGAACCAAATTCTCCTTCAGAGGTTTAAACATATCTCTACAAATATGTCTCTGTTCCATGAATGAGTCTTATATCTGCTTTCCCTCAAGAATGTGCAAAAAGTGTTAACTGTGTGTGTGCTCTTGTTATATTGAATCTGTGTTTTATGCTTGGCTATATACATTTTTAAGCAGCACTAACTAATGGTCATAATGCAGATTATGCTAAATTTTATTAATTCCTAACAGTTCCTAAACCTTAACAAGTAGTTTGTTTAAATTCACAACAATAACCACATGTTTGAAACTGCCTTCCTGTGCGTCAACAAGCATCTCAGTAGCAGCCCCCAGACTCTGGAACTGCCTCCCCCTCCACATCCAGTCCCTGGATGTTTTTAAGTCACACTTGAAGACCCACCTCTTTTCTCTTGCCTTCGATTAAAGTTTTCCTCCGGCAAGTGCAATGGAATAGTGTCCCCTAGTAATCCCTCAGTGCCTTTAAAATTATAACTCTTGCAAGAAATGTCTTTTAACCCTTTTTGTTTCTTTCACCTTTGTCAATCCTGTATTTTATTGCACTTTATGTACTTTTATATGAAGCACTTTGGTGCAGCTCAGCCGTCTGTAAATGTGCTTTAGAAATAAATTTGACTTGATGCCAAATGGTCTTGACAAAGTGTTTGTATGAGTAGGTAATGATAATGGGTTGCAGTGGTTGGGAAACAACATTCAACTTATCTTTGGTTTGCAAAATCCTACAATACTAACTTAATTTTATCATCTGGGTTGGGATAAAATAAGCATGTTTGTTATGTAACTGGCTAAATTAATACTCTGGAGTCCACAAAAGCACCAGCACATTACTTCTGCATGACGCCACGATATCAGCTTCCCTCTAAATGATTGGCTTAAACTACAATCTTGATTTTGATTGATGGTGACAGTAAAATGAAGTGATTTAATATAATTAGTATACATATTTTAAATAGATATCCTCATTTTACCATATATATACTATATTTGCAACCAATGTCAACATTTAGAAACTTTAACTCACATGTGATCTATATGCACTTTATTCCTATAACTAAAACTAATTTGCACATGTATTCCAGGCACTTTATGTATTTGCACTCAGCAGTTTTTTGTCTCCATGTGAAGTTATCTTACAAATTTGACTTCTTCATTGAGGATGAATGTGAGTTTTTTGTTTCTTTTGGGCTCAAAATGTTGATCCAGTAAGTCAAGTAAAAACAAAAAACTATCAGGTCATAAAGGTGAGGTTGTGCTGAAAGAATATACCAACACCACAGCATGGTAAACATTTTTTAAGTCTCAGAATGAAAAGTATTCAAGACTCAAAAGGGTTAAGTACATTTGGTTTGTAGCTTACATTAAATAAGTCAGGTTCATCAACTTACATGTAGAAGTTTCAACCTTTTTGAAGACCAGCTTTTTGTGAACAGAGAAAAGAAAGCTTCTCTGCAGCTTGGGAGGATTAAAAATAAAAAGTGACTTCTTTTGTCACACCCTTAATGCACCATTACTTTTCACCGCACCTCTCTTGAATTGTCATGTTATGAGTCATTGCATTATATGACAATTTACTGGACACCAGTGTGAAACAACACAACTTGACTTTTCAAAATCAAATGCAGAAGAACAGATTTACTTTTTATTTTTTGGTATTAATAGTTTAATATGGTAAATATGTATACACTCTACAAACTGATTTATTACTCAAAAACTGACATTTCTCATATTTTTTTTCCAATCTGCAGGATTCTCCTGTTCAGCTGACTAACCAGGCTCAGTATAGTTGTTTTTACGATTGCACTCATTATGGTTGTATCAGTGCTTTGCTCTCCTGTCCGAGCCTCAGATCATAAAAACTGCAATCTTTTCAGTGCATTCAGCACCTCCTGCAGAGAAATGCACGGTGTTATCTTGGAGGGCAATTTCACAACAAAAGGCTAAGCGGGAGCTACAGAGGGACAATTGTTCACTCTACAGTGTCGCCTTGTTTGAGATGCTAAGCCAGTTTAAACAGAAGAGGTAATGTTGTTGGACAAGATGCTGAAAGAAACCAACCTCTCAGACCGGTTGGGCCACATTGTCTGTGTACGTATGAGGTAAAAACTGAGCAGACCGGAAGGCAAAGACTGTAAAATGTAGCGTGTGTGTGTGTGTGTTTGAATAGTGTCCATAATGACTTTTTGTCACAGATGTTAGAATGCTTTGCTTCTCTAAAATGTTTTAATTTAATGTTATTTGATGTTTAATTTAATTTAATTTCTTGTTAATTTTAGTGCCTGGTTGCAACTAAAGGTACATTTGTTTGGACAAATATAATGATAACAACAAAATTGCTCATAAGAGTTTAATTTAAGAGCTGATATCTAGCCATTTTCCATGGTTTTCTTGATAATAACCAAAATCATTATCAAGTAAACCATGGAAAATGGCTAGATATCAGCTCTTAAATTAAACTCTTATGAGCTATTTTTATTATATTGTCCAAACAAATGTACCTTTGGTTGTACCAGGCATTAAAATAAACAAGAAATTGAAGAAAACAAGGACAATCTAATATTTTTTTCCATGACGCTTATAACCTTTCTGCTGCCAAACAATAACCTCACTGCATTATCATAAGCTATTTCAACTTATCAAATATGAAAAAAAAGTTTCTTTTGCTTTTCCCCCTGCAGTAAAATCTGATTTTTGTACATCTGGTTGAAGAAAATGACTCAGTCATGTGGTATTAGGAAACACAGTGCACATTTAATAAACAGCACTTGAAGCACAGAGCAATTGGGACAACATTGATCACATCAGGATGCTTTTGTTCAACAGGTGGCCTGTTGTCCTACGAGGCTGCATACAGTATTTACAGTATTTACATAAAAAATCAGAAAAAAATGCAAGAGCTTCCTTAAAAACTAGTATTTACAAAAGAGTTCAGCATAATTTGCAGACAATGTAAATTTTCTCGAACAATAATACAAGATTGTTCCATTTTCTCACAATATATCTATATTTATATATAAATTATATCAATATAATATATTTCTCTGGTTGAAGCATACACATATCTGGTATCATAATGATGTTAGAATGAATCATAACCCAGCTGAGCTTATAATAACTCATTCAAACTGCAGCACTGGCTCAGTCCCTCACACATCATTAGCACTGTAATAGATGTATGACTTCAAGTGGCCTATTACTGTCCTAGTGATGAAACACTGTAATACTTAAAGAGGTGTTTAAAGTCATTCTGCCTTAGTTAGTAGCAAGTCTGCAGTAATTTTATTATTATTTTAGTGTTTGATCTCTTGGTGCTGCTCAAATAATCGTACAATATCCCTTTATGGTGTCAAAATAATTAAACTTCATGGTAGTGGGTAACTATAATACTCCAGGCTACAGATTGGTACAGTAGATTTATAGATTTGCAAAGTCATTAAGTAATTACCATGTCTTGTTCCCACTCTCAGTCCCCTTTTGCAAAAACATGTCTGAGTTTTTTTTCCTCTTTTGTAGGTTTATTGATGGAGAGCCAGATGTGAGCTTAAAGGTCAGCATCATAGGGTCTGCCGCCGTAGGAGGTGTTGACGGACCGGGCTGGGGTCTTGGCCCGGGGGAAGGACACATCATCATCCAGGGAGTCCTTAGAGTACGGGACGCTGCTGCTGGCTGCGCTCCTGGCCCGGTTCAGGCTCGGCACGTCAACGCGTCTCGGCGGCTGCTTGCTGAACCGGGTCCCCGTGACCTCCTCGACCCGCCTCTCCCCGCGGTTCTTCCCACCGCAGCAACGGCAGATCCCGATGAACATGACGAACCCGGCCAGGACTTCCATGATCCCGCCGATGTAGCCCAGGATGATGCAGTAGCCCACCTGCACGGTTGCGGTCGGGTTCACGGTCGGGATCTCCTCCAGGATGTGGGTGTACCAGGCGATGGGGATGATGGTCATGACGCCCGAGAGGAAGATCAGCAGCCCCCCGAGGCCGGCCACTGTCCAGTTAGGCCTGTCCTTCCAGCAGCGGACCCCCGGGATGGCCACGGCGATCCCGATCAGCGTCACGATGAGGGAGGCCACCATCAGACCCTGGGCCACCTCGATGATCTGGTGGCTGGTATAGTTGGTGTCCACCAGGCCGCACTCCTGTCTGGTGTTGGTTGAGGTGGCCCTGCAGATGTCCCAGATGCCCTGCTGGATGAACGTATCCGAGGGGGTGTTTGCGAGGTTGTTGAGGGTCCTCCAGTTTGGGGCCACGGTAGCAGTCAGGTCCAGGATCCATCCGCACGGAGCCAGAACCATCCCGAAGATCAGGATGCCCGGGGTGCGTAAAGACAACCGGATCCACTCCTGTGCCGATCGGTTCGGCATGTTGGCAGCTGTTGGTGTTGTTGTTACTCTCCAAATCGGTGTAGTAATTTGGAGTTTTGACAGCTCCAACAGCTGCTCTTAAAAAACAAGTCCGACTGAAACCTGGCAGTGGGCGGGGCTTTACCTGCCTCCCTCCCCGAATGGGACAGGTGTGGCGCGGCAGAGAGCTTTCTCATCTCCACCTGCAGCAGAGAGAGAGAGAGACAGAGAGAGAGAGAGAGAGAGAGAGAGAGAGAGAGAGTGAGAGAGAGAGGGAAGTTTCGCCCAAACTTTTATCATGCAAATGTGAGATGAGGTGATAAAGAACAAGAAAAAGATCCGGAGCTGTCTCATCGGCTTGTTTAAGTTTCCACATCATAAAAGTTCCATATTTATAGTCTATTTTTTAGCCTTAACTCTGATGGATAAACTTTCTCTGTAAAAACAACAACATTTCAGTCCTTTAATCAGTGTTGGAAGAAGTATTCAGATCTTTCACTTAAGTAAAAGTACTAATACAACACAAAAATGACTCCACTTTAAGTAAAAGTCCTGCATTCAAAACTGACTGAAGTAAAAGTAGAAAAGTATCACCATCAAAATGTGCTTAAAAGTAGCAAAAGTAAAAGTACTCGTTATGCAGAATGGACCCACTCAGATTGTTTTTTAGATTCTAAATATATAGTAAGATTATTTGTATAAATGCATTTATCTAAACAATGTTTAATTTGTAAAGACAGGGGTCATTTAATTACTTAATATACTTTTAATAATAAAAAAGAATTAATAAAAAGTGTCTAATCACTTGAAATGAATCATATATTTCATGTTAAATATAGACCTGAAAAGTAACTATAGCTGGCAGATAAATGTAGTGGAGTTAAAAGCACAATATTTGCTTAAAATCTAATGGTGTAGAAGTAAAAAGTTACATAAATAACAATACTCAAGTAAAGTACAACTTCATCCTGCCATGCAGGATTATGAGCAGCTTTCCCACATATTTTTTATTAACAACCCACAAAATATTTGTTTGGTATTCCACAAAACTTTTGATTTCTGTAACAAAAGATTGTAGTCCTTAAATGCTGTTTAAATAAGTCATTCAAAAAGGACAGTCATCTAAATATTCATGTTAAAGGATGCATAAACAAACTTTTTATTGATTAATCATTTTCATCATTTCATCATGATCATCTTTTTTTTTTTTTTAGCTCTTTGATGACTTGAAAACACAGTGGTGAGGTTAATGCAATTAATACAATAAAACAAGACGAAAAAAGTGAAAGACAGACTTCAGCTCTACAGCTTGTGTGTCATGTATATATCGACTGACATATGACTTCATTTATTAGGTTTTTATTTCAACAGCAACAGCAGGTTTCCCAGCAGGTTATCAGGTTTAGTCTAACATGTCAGACGTGGAGATTAGGGTGACTTTGGTTTTAAAATGCCACCGTGGCAGTATGGGAACTGTTTAGTGTAAGAATGTTGTTGTGCAGGAATCATCCGACAACAGCTCAAATACCAGTCTGTCTCTTTGTGTTTGTCTCCTCTCTACTGCCACGTGTCTCCTCCTGCATAGGTCTGTTTCTATTTATGTCTTTGTTTATCCCGTTAGTGTTCAAGGTCCTTTTTTTAAGAATTGGGGGTTGTGGGCAGTGAATGTATCGGGGGAGAGTCAACAAGAGAGTCTCAGCTTTCCAATGATATTCAGTTTATGTAATTCAAAGCCTCAGTATGCACAAATATTCAAATACAGTAGGCGTAAATAGCAAATCTGTACTACATGAGGAAAACTATGTGTTTTTTGTCTTAGCCTCTTATTGTTCAAAGACCTTTTTGGTGGTATGTGCAGTAGGTGTTTAGGGGCCGATAGCAGGTCAACAATAAAGTGTGTCAAGTTGTTCTGGTCAAAAATATCTAATTAAAATGACTTTAATTATTTATTTATTGAAACCTATTATGGTGTATAAAGGGCCATAATATTAGGATTGGCTTTCTAAAGTCCAGTCCAGGTTCAACTGTGTCCCATAAGTTGTTGCAGCAATTTTTGGGTTGACACCATTTGTTACACACATTTGGTGCTAAATAATGCAATTTTATTCATATCAAGAATGGATAAAAATGGGCAGAAAAACCCTTCAGAATATAACATCAATATGCCAAGACCTTTGAAACAACATAGAAGAATCCAGGCTGAGATTTGGGTTCAAAAACTTTGGTCATTTTGGAGATTTCTGTATTTTCAGCGATTGGATGATGAGCACTTCTGTTCTACAAACTGCTGAGAAACCCCCTTACTGTCAATATACCTAGGGAGGCTGCACATCCTCTGAATGCTCTATGTCTCTAGTTTGTGGTTGTAAAGTTTCATGAGGCTGTGATTATCCTAGAGGTCACAGCTGATCATTTTATACAGTGAGGTCCAAACTCAAGAAATGTCTTCACTGCAATGAACTGGCTCCTACTGATGACTAACATCATCCCACATGAAGAGTCTCAGCTTTCCACTGATACCCAGTTTATGTAATTCAAAGCCTGTTTAGGGACCTCAGTGTGCACAAATATTAAAATACAGTAGGCGGAAATGGCAAATTTGTACTACATGAGAAAAACAATGTGGTTTTTGCCTTAAACTGCATGTTATCGGCATCAGTAGAAGGAATGTATGTAAAGAGTAGACATGTGGGAACACAGAGAGCTAATTTTCATTCAGATAGCATGACATCTTTGAAAATCACCAAAATAGCCTAATTTTGCAGCGTTATTTCGACATCTTCCCGATGTCATATTCTAAGTGGTTATTTCACTTTTTCTCTCTTTCTTTTCCTCCCAAATCAGCCTTATATTCTAATGAAAGTAGATTATTTGCAAATGCTCTTCACAGGTTAAATTTCATAGATGCATTTCAACGATTCATAAAACCCAAAACATTAATGTCATTATGCACAAACCCAGAAAGCAGAGTGAGACTGTGACTCTCTCACAGCCATTGACACTATCAGCCCCACTGAAAGTGATTCTGTTTCTAAGGAACTGAATAACCAGACAACATCTGATGAAACCCAGAGACTACCATGCTTAAATTGGCCAATTACCAACCTGTAATGGTCACGAGCATCTCATTAACACTTGAGGCGGATTTTAGGATAAGCTGCTCTGCCTGGAGATATGAAAACAGGCACTCTTTTGACTTTTATTTTGAAAATCTGACACCTGAAAAACTCCTTATTTCACTTGGAAGATATGCAGTGGTGGAATGTAACTAAGTACATTTACTCAAGTATTGTACTTAAGTACAATTTTGAGGTACTTGTACTTTACTTGAGTATTTCCATTTTATGTAACTTTATACTTCTACTCCACTGCATTTTGAGACAAATATTGTACTTTTTACTCCACTACATGTAGCTGCCAGCTTTAGTTACTTTTCAGGTGAACACGAGATTTAACATGAAAAACATGATTAATTTAAAGTGATTAGACATTGTTTTTTAAATTAAACCTCATAACAGTATATTAAGTAAAGTGAGCCCTATCTTGAGAAAATTAAAATGGCAATCAAAACAAATAATCTAGTAATATATTTAGAATGTATAAAACAATCTGAGTTGGTCCATTCTACATAACGAGTACTTTGACTTTTGATACTTAAAGTACATGTAGATACTGATACTTTTGTACTGTTACTTAAGTTAGTTTTAAATGCAGGACTTTTACTAATGTAATATATATATATATAAGACATTTAAATCAAATTGAGACCTGCTGCAGTTTAGTTACCTTGTGTTAAATTCACACATGCATATCACCGTAACTGACAAATTCAAACTATCAAGTCGCATATTCTTGAAGGCGTTGTGTTGTTTTTGTTCACAGAATTGTTTTTCAGGCCCGACGTGAGCTCTGACACACAAAGAGCAGTTGGAGGCAGTATGAGAGATATGTCAACCGACCGACCAGACTGCATACTCGTCCCCTGACACCACAGTCCTGTTTAATCACTTCAACCAGCTGAGTCACTGCTGCAGCAGCTGTCACGTGTGATCTCCTGTCACATCATTCACGTTTTTTGTGGCACACCTGGGCATAAACCCCCCACCCCACAGAGGATTTATTGTGAAACACAGTACATTTCCATATCTAACTGTGTCACCATACTACTTGTGTTACTATGGCTTATACAGTACAGGCCAAAAGTTTGGACACACCTTCTCATTCAAAGCGTTTTTCTTTATTTTCATGACTATTGACATTGTAGATTCTCACTGAAGGCATCAAAACTATGAATGAACACATGTGAAATTATGTACTTAACAAAAAAAGTGTGAAATAACTGAAAACATGTCTTGTATTTTAGATTCCTCAAAGTAGCCACCCTTTGCTTACTAGAATATAAGACATGTTTTCAGTTATTTCACACTTTTTTGTTAAGTACATAATTCCACATGTGTTCATTAATAGTTTTGATGAATTTACAATGTCAATAGTCATAAAAATAAAGGAAACGCATTGAATGAGAAGGTGTGTCCAAACTTTTGGCCTGTACTGTATGTACTTTAAGGGGAGAACCTTTTGAATATACAAAGGAATGAAACTGGAAAGTATGGTGTATGTAAGTGTGACTGAAGTGGAAATTCTGTCTCAGAATATGAGAAAAAAGCTTATAATGATAAAATGACCATTAAAGATATGTATTGTGAAATCCCAAAGATTTTGTTAGGCTATACAGGTGAATAAGGTAAAAGAAACAAAAAGCTAATCCATATCACTGTGAAACTTCCCCAGCTGATTACTCACATAAAGACAATCATTTTTGTGTCAGAAATTCTGATATTTTTTCTTTTAATATGCAAATAAGACATTATCTTATAATAACTTTTAGTGAATTTAGGAGAACTCTACAGGTGGAAACATAAAGTGCAGTAAAAAAAACATTTTTATTCATCTGACAAGCAAATAAGAATAATAGCCTTAAATAAATAAAAAATTGAGAACTGCATAAAGGAATGATGCTTTAGCCTGTAGCATCTCAGTCTACAGTGCAGAAAAGTAAAAAATCAGTGCACCAATGCATCAAATAATAATAATAATAATAATAAATAATTATGTCTGTGGTCGCTTATGAGCTTGATAATTACTTCCTGTGACCCAGTTCAAGACATGTTATTTAAACACACCTTCCAGTCACCCAGTTAAAAGAACTTTTCAAAAGCTTGAAGGTCTTTTATAAACTGGTTTTCAAGTTATTCCAAGTAGCTGAACTTTCCATGATCTTTAACCGTCATTTCAGATAAGTATCTGGAAAATATTAACCTTGATCAATGAGTTTTGCTTTAAATCTATTGTTTTTATTCAATTTTAGACAGCTTTGGAAAATTACATTTTATCTATATTCTTTTTAAAACATTTTATGAATACTTTATTGCAAGGCTTCTTACTTTCACAAACATAATCAGTCATTTCGTTTTCTTTACAATATTGTACCTTGCATTTTTCCCCCTTTTTTTCAAGGTATATATTCACAAAGTAAATAGCAAAACATAGGGTAAACAGACAAACATATATACAAGGCAAACTGGTATTCCCCAAATGAGGATCTCCAAGAAAAGGAATAAACAATAAACTAACGACACAAAACAAATAAAATAAATAAATACATTTAAAAAAAAATCTCTCTTATCTATCTTATCTATATTCTTTAATTGCATATTGGCTGGTTATTGGGCATACACTTAGTATCATGTTTAACATATAAACAGAGATGTATTGAACCCTGTACACAGACATGGCCCCTCCCTGTATTCACAGCTTTTCATTCTAGTATCTTTGTTGGCCCGAGTCACATGAGAGCCATGAATACTCACTTCCCCTTTCACCCATAGTCCAACACCCCTGCATATAAAGAAAATTAAAATTTGCATTATAGTCATCATATTGTTGTGGATATATTGAACCATAGAGGTTAGAAACAGATTGCTAGTACCAGATATCTTTGTTCCTGGTTTTTATCTCTGAATGTCACAATGATATGGCACGTTTAAAAAAAAATGCTATCTACATCTACAGTTTCATTCGTCATGGGATTTTGAATCACCGATCACGTCACAATTCATTGCATAATGAATTCACCGGATGTTGTTATTTATTGGGTACCAGTTGGCTGTCAGGTGCATAAATAACACTGATGCTCTGTAATAGATTCCTCAAAGTTTCCATTCTGAGTCATTATCAGCGATGTGGACGTGCATAAATTGCATGTGAGCAGTTTGAAGCAAAAGTATAGAATTTTCCTCCTTTCTTACTTGAGAAATTGTAGAAAAAGTATTCATGAACTAGTCACCAAAAGAAGAAGGGACTGATATAATGAAATATTCAAAATATGTTTTTTTTGCGAACATTGTAAAGCAGAACAGAACAGTCAACTTTACTTTTTATAAAAGATAATTTGGCATATATATTTCAGAGTTTAATCAGGTGAACAAAAAAGAAAAGTTTTTTAACTTTACCTCACAATGCCAACGATTAGAAAGATAAACTTTGAATCAAACATGAGGACCTTGATAATACATGACTATATATACTTATCAGTCTGTTCCTGATGTTCAATTTATTATTTCTAATGTGAGAAAACACGTTAAATCCAGAAATTACTTCAATGGCTGTAACACTTCCTTGCAGCATGTCTGCTGCTATCTGGTGGCCAATTCATGAAACTGCTAGAATATTCTGTTGATATTCATTCAAATTCAATTCAATTAAATTGTATTTCTCTAACCCAGAATCACAAATCACAGATTTGCCTCAAAGGGCTTTAGAGACTATACAGGGTACGACTCCCTCTGTCCTTTGACCCTGGCAGCAGCCAAGGAAAAACTCCTCAAAAAACCCTTTTAACATGGGGAAAAAAAGAAGAAACCTCAGGGAGAGCGACAGAGGAGGGATCCACCTCCCAGGACGAACAGACTTGCAATAGATGTTCATGAAAGTAGAGCTATCTAAAATTCTGTCTATTTCTGATGTCTGTGTGTCTCAGTGTCTCAGTTATAAGTCCCAGTGGCTTTATAGCAAGAATATTTTGGCTGAAATGTCTGGTGCTTCTATCATGTTTGGTAGGTTTTCATCTTTCTGCAGCTTGGCTTAAGAAAACGACACATTCAATAAAGTGCCAGCACAGATTGTATGTTGACTTATTTATGATATACTTACAAAATCTTAAACTGAAATGATACATAGATAACAACAAATGCATACAATAAATACCTACGGGTGAACATGATTAAGTTTTGTAAAAGTTAAAAGTTAATATTCTCATTAAGTTTTCCCTTTGAAGTAGCATAAATTAGCAAACCTACTTCTACCTAGTTCCCAAATAATCTTCTTTCAATCCCCCAAATATGAAGAATATACAATACAATACAATACAATACAATACAATACAATACAATATAATATAATATAATATGATATGATTTAATATGATATGATATGATATGATATGATATGATATCATATCATATCATATCATACAATACAATACAATACAATACAATACAATACAATACAATATAATATAATATAGTATAATATAAAATCTTATAGCCTGAGCTGAGCTGAGCTGGATGAGGACAATGAAGACAAAACCTCTGTGCTACTAACATGGCAGCAGAGTTTAATAGGCTGAGTCACGTGTCAATCAATCAAAACCAATTGCTTTAAGTAAATCTTAACCCAGTTCATAAATCAAAACCATATATCTTTTCTTCCAAACACATGCATTAGACAGCGATGAAAACCAACAAAATTAGATCGCTGTAAAATGTTATTTCTGTAAAAAGCTAACAAGGCTTTTTTATTTTAAGTATGATTACATCATGTGCTAGTTTTGGACCATATACTGTCTGTACACTCTTGTATAGTTTGTTTGTTATGTCTGCCCTATCTGTTGTGTAATGTTGTCAAAAGAATGTCAATGTCAAAACATAGTGTTGGACATGGTGTTGATGGATTGTTTCAACATATGTTATATACAACTGTGCTTGTCATACATAAATGATGCTCACTGAATTATGTAACAAATTGTATTTGTATATTTCAATGTCTGTTATGTTTCCTGCCTTGTTTTTTTGCTTCTTTATTTCTGAAAAGGATATTATAAAAGTCAATAACATTTGAATTACATGAAACGATTTCACATTTTCGGTGTTTTCATATGTTCAAATGCATAATTAAGTATGCTGACACTATTTTCAGTGTTGGTTGTATTTGTAGTTGTATAGCTCCTGTATTCTGAAGTTATTACCAATATACTCCACTAGGTGGCGATGATGTTCTGCAAGGCCAGATGACATAACTCAACTCCTCCTCTGCATCACATTAGGTTAAACAAAAGCTCCTTTTTAATCAGTGTCATTCTCATTCACAGCCCTTCATCCGTGTTAGGCACTTTTTTTTGGAAAAGTTATTGATCTGCATTGACCTTAGGTCACAACCTAAGGCTTAAAATATTAGTTATATACTAAACATAGTCCCGTACCTCAATTTATTGTGTCTTCCAAATGTGTGTCTTACTTTCTTACAAAAATAGCACAATAAACTGTATCATTTGATTAAGAAAATACAAACTGAGTACAATCTGACACATATAGCCTGCACAAACACAACTGAAATGACACATAGATAACAACAAATGCATACAATAAATACCTATGGGTGAACATGTTTAAGTTTTGTAAAATTTAAAACTTTGAAGTAGCATAAATGAGCAAACCTACTTCTACCTAGTTCCCAAATAATTTTCTTTCAAACCCCCAAATATGAAAAAAATATAATCCAATATAATATAATATAACATAATATAATATAATATAATATAATATAATATAATATAATATAATATAGTATAATATAATATAGTATCGTATAATATAATATTGTACAATATAATATAATATAATATAATATAATATTTCACAGTGGGAAAAAAAACATTGGCAAAAAAGCTTAATTAATTTGTGTGTAAATTGGTAAGAGAAACCCCATTATAAAAATGTATTGAGTGTGTAATGCTGCATAAAGATTCTGCTACTAATGAAGTTGTCCTGATATTTTAGTGAAGCTTTATTAAACATGTTTTGGAGATAGAGTCCAGTAAATGTAATCCTGGTAATCCTGAGCGGAAGTGTGACTTTCCTGGGCAGGAAGTTGTCAGCAGTGTTTTTGTTGCTAGTGGGGACTGTTGTGTTGTGAAAATGGCGACGCCTCGTCGCTCCTCTCAGCAGCAGCAGCAGCCAAACTCCCTGCTGTCCTCCCCGCCCCGCGGCTCCTCTCGCCCCGGCACCCCGCCCGGCTCTCCGTCAGCACCCGCCGACGATGCCACCCCGCTTTCCCGCGGAGCCGCAGGGGAGAGCGTGGCTGACGGCGAGGCTACCCCTGCCTCTCCCACCACCAGCTCCCCTGCTCTGGCCCTCTCCGCCAGCAGCAGCAGCAGCAGCAGCACTAGCTCTCCGACCACCACCGAGGGCAGCGGGACCAGCCCCGGCTCTACGCCCGACTCGGTCAGCGGGGACGCGGGCAGCAGCAGCGGCAGTAGTAGCGGCGGTGGTGGTGGTGGAGGTCCAAACGGGGCGTTCAGGGAGCTGTTTGAAGCCTGTCGAAACGGGGATGTTTCCAGGGTGAAGAAACTAGTGGATGCGGTGAATGTGAACGCGAAAGATATGGCTGGACGTAAATCGACGCCACTGCATTTCGCTGCAGGTAAACATAACGGAAAACACTGGTTAAAAAGTCTTCTCAGGCTGTTTGTGCAGCTGTCGAGGTGCATTTAGGGCAGGGATGGGCAACTTAAATGCTGGAGGGGGCCACAACTTTTCATGGACACTACCACAGGGCCACATATAGGACCGTGCACTTCACCAGCAATTTTCAATATGTTTACAGTGCAGTAACTTAACATATTTCATGCTCAAATGCATGTATAACAGTGTAAATAGGAATACAAAAGGTTTGAAGAAAATATATATATTTTTTGAGTGTAAAAACAGCAGACCAACATTAATTGCAAGAAGTAATTTTGTGCATTTTTACACTGCACTTTTAAGATTTCATGCTCAAATGCATGTAGTTGTACTGAGGGCCACTTCAAGTGAGGGTACGGACCGTATGCGGCCCCCAGGCCTCCAGTTGCCCATCCCTGATTTAGGGTGTGGAAGTGACCATAGAGTAGCTCATAAACATTAGCTGACATTAGCCATTAGCTGTGTGTCAATAGAAATTAAATGAAATGCACCAACAAAGGAACATAACATGAGTCTCTAATTTCATATCAAATAGACTTGCACACAGGGCCGGTTCTAGGCAGCATATATGAGGGGGCAGTCAGAAATGTGAAGGGGGCATCATGTGTACACATCATGCTCCAGCACTTTTTTTTCTGTGCTTATAGTAACGATGCTTTCTTCATTGAAAGGGGTCTATGTGTCCAACCCCAACCTGGAGAAGTGGATTACACTTTGTCAGGCCTCTACCTTCAGACCTGTCCAGGTGTCCCACCTGAAGACTAAGCTGCTGCTGGTCTTCAGCTCTTAAGGTCACTGAGGCACGCAAACCCCCTGACCACAATAAGGTGGCAATGCCTCAGGGGGGGAAACTGAAAAATAAAAATAAAATAAATGAATAAAACAAAATAAAACATCCTTCATCCAGATTTCAACTAACAATCGTGTATCATGTGTCCCTTTTTCGGGGGATTTTTCCGCTACTGCAGATAATTTTGTCAAATTGTAATGTATATTGATTTTGTGAGTATATTAAAATGTGCTTTCTCAAATTCTAAATTTTAGATTTGAGGGGCCTCAGCGTATTGCCAGCCTCGCTTCTCAGGCTGTTTGTGCAGCTGTCATGGTGCATTTAGGGTGTGGGAGTGACCAGAGAGTAGCTCATAAACATTGACTGACATTAGCTGTGTGTCTGGTTTTCAACAACTGTTTTCAGGATGACAACAATCAACTGTGCAATCAATAGAAATTAAATGAAATGCACCAACAAAGAAACATAACATGAGTCTCTAATTTCATATCAAAAGAGACTTGCACACACCTTAATATTGTCCTGATTATTCAAGCGCGACAGTTTAATGTTTACTTCTGGTGTCTAAAACAAACTACCCATTTCTCTTTGCCAGTTGTACAAGTTTCAAGTCTTATTACAACTAGCTACCAGTATGATAAAGTCATGTTAAAGATAACAAAATAACAACACAGAGTGGCTTTGAAAATATTTTTACGATATTGTTAGGGCTGGGCGATATAGACCAAAAGTCATATCCCAATATATTTAGGCTGGATATCAATATATGATATATATTTTTATATTTTTATTGCAAAGTGAGAGCAAATGTTCAGTCAAAGTCAAAGCCAAATATAACATGTCACAAGTAGTTTTATTGAAACCGTTTATTTGTTAACATAAATACTGTATAACAACAGGAGTACCTTTTTTTTCCAAATCAAAGCTCCATAAAGCGCACATTTAAATAAAAAAAATCTTAAATAAAAAATAGGCCAATCTTTTTCTGAAATAAATGTGTTTATATGAGAAAAGAATAATGAACATTACAAAATAACTAAATATGACAAACCCTAGTTATGGCAGCATTTATATATAAAGAAAAAACAAAATTTGAACTATATCGATTTATGCGATGTGGTCTAATTCCATATCACATTTAGAAATATATCGATTAGAGCTGCAACAATTATTCGATTATTGGACAATAATCGATTATTAAATTAATCGTCAACTATTTTGATAATGGAATAATTCGTCTGAGCAGTTTTTCAAAGACAATAAGTCCAAATTCTCTGATTTCAGCTTCTTCAATGTGAATATTTCTGGTTTATTTGTTCCTTTATGACAATAAACTGAATAACTCTTTGGTTTGTGGACAAAACAAGAAATCTGAAGACGTCATCTTGTGGTTTGGGAAACACCGATTGATATTTTTCAACATTTAATTGACCAAACAACTAATCGATTACTCGTTTAAATATTTGACAGATTAATCAATAATAAAAATATCATTAGTTGCAGCCCTAATATCGGTATATTTTTTATATCAATATGTCGCCCAGCCCTAGATATTGTATAATCATATGTTAAGAACCTAAGCAGTCTTGCTGCTTGTACTTCTTCTACTTTTATGATTTCCAGCTGTAAGCGTGTTTTATATTGCAGCCATCCAGTGTTACAGGCCTCAGTCTCACCAGAATCCCATTTAACAAAGTCAAAAGAACAGTCAAGTACACCACACAACATGTGTGGGCAGAGCAATTCCTCCATTGAAGTTACTGGCACTGTTGCAACTGTAATTTTGTTCCTTTTATAGAGTATTTTCTTCGCTGTAGTAGATGGAGAGACAATATGCATTTTTTGTATTTGTTGAAAACATGGTTTTGTGCAACATTTGGGTAGAAAGATACCTAAAAATAATCTTAAATCAAAGAAGGGCTCACATTTCACTTTGAGTCAAACATTGTAGCTACACAGTAATTAGACAGCTGCTTAGTGGGTGAGGACAGAAAGACAGGATATAGCACGGCCAAATATATGCACCAGAATATTACTTACATAAAAAAAGTTGTCTGTTATGTATTAACAAAATATTGGGTCTGTATATATACTGTATGTCACTTAAATTAAAAATTGACAACCCCTCAGGCAAATTGAAAAATGCACAAGTAATGTTCAGAATCTGTCAAAAACTGGATCCATATGCTGTACCTGTAGAGTCAGTGAGATCTACATCTGAACATTTTCATGAGGCGTTTTTGTCGGCCAATGAAAATTTCTAAAATTTCTTTTAAAAAATGCCTGCAACATAACAACCGATTAGGGCCGGGCGATATGGACCAAAGGTCATATGCCGATATATTAAGGCTGAATATCGATATACGATATATCTCGATGTACAATATATATATTTTTATCGCAAAGTGAGAGCAAATGTTCAGTCAAAGCCAAATATGACATGTCACAAATAGTTTTACTGAAACCGTGTATTTAAGCGAACATAAATACTGTATAACAAAAGGGGGTCTTTTTTTTTTTTTTTTTAAATCAAAGCTCCATAAAGTGCACATTTAAATTAAAAAATATCTTAAATAAAAATAGCCAATGAAATAAAATAGTCTTTTTCTGAATTTAATATATTTATATGAGAAAAGAATAACAAACATTACAAAAGAACTAAATAACCCCAGTTAGACCAACATTTATAAATAAAGAAAGAAAAAATTGAACTACGTCGATATATGCAATATGGTCTAATTCCATATCACATTACAAAATATATCGATATATGTTTTTTCTATCAATATATCGCCCAGCCCTACAACCCTTTTTTTTTTGTTCATTTTAATCTTAACTTTGCTGTAAGTGCTCATCTTCAGGTCTGGACTTCACTGTTTCCAATTCTTCCAGCCTTACAGACAAAAAAAAAAAGAAAAAGAAAAAGTTGCGCAGCTGTTTTACATCTCAGGCCTTCCTAATCCTCGGCAGCTTGAACAAGAACAGATTCTCTCGAGTCCCGCGGCACCTTTGTAGTGAAGACATAACAAGCAGCACTTGTACATCACTTCCCCAAACAGCTGCCACGTGTGCCTCACAAAACAAATGGACAACATTAATAAACAGAAAACCCCCCCCAAAGACAATTTACAGTTAAGTATTAATTAATCATCACCCTGCTGTTTCAGCTGTATTGCTTCTTAATTATCAGCTGTTTTTATCAACATAAATTACTGCTTCAGAGTTTAGAATATTTGGAAACCTCTCATAAAACTTGCCTCAAAATTGCAGATTTAATTTGATCCTGCACTAAAAAGTTGCGTGTGAGAGTCTCTTTCTTGTGGGCATCACAATTCAGTTGTCGTAACTAATCTTCTATCTCTTCCTTCTTCTCTCTTTGCCCCCTCTCTCTCTCTACTGTCAACTCTCTGTGATCTTATCTCAGGTTTTGGGCGGAAAGATGTGGTGGACCACCTGCTTCAGACAGGCGCTAATGTGCATGCACGGGATGACGGGGGTCTGATCCCGCTTCACAACGCCTGCTCGTTTGGTCACTCTGAGGTGAGACTTTGCACAGCAACCCTTTGATGTACAGTTTTTTTTTGTGCCGCTGCAGCATAGCAATTCAGACGAAAATGTATTCCCACAAAATTGAAGATGGAACCATTTTTACTGTGCAGATAGTATCGCTTGTGCTTGCTGTTTTTTCAGCAAGCTTCATAACTCTCTTGTGCTGAAACTTTCTGACTCTGCTAGAGAGGTTGCATGATACACTATGTCTGGGAAAGCAAGCACGCTGAAGGTACACAAATCCACATGAGTGCAGTATAAAGGAGTACAAGTACCCATTAGGGTGACACAAAGGTAAAAAAAAAAAAGTGCACCACTTTTCCAATATCCTGCTTGGAACATCTGTTAATGCTTTAGTAGAATATAAGTAATTGATGGTAATTAAAAGTTTTGTGCACAAGAATTGGTGCTGCAAAACTGTGATCTGTTTTCATGAGAGCAACAGATTATTCACAGTGAGAACCCGAACATTTACTGTTGCTGCTGCTTTGATATTTTAGTCACGCCTACGCATGTTGATGTTTTTGGAATATCTGCGACAGATGTGCTAATGGTTTTTTGTCCTCCTGGCCATTAACCACGGTGATCAATCTAATGTTTACAGTTTCAATTGTTTTACAGGCTTTTAGAGCTTACTTCAAGAGCACTTTGCAACCTTGTCAGAAAAGCACCGTGCTAATGCAACTGTGTGTCGATTAGCAGCGTGACGAGCGTAAACACCGTCCAAACTGAAACCAATCACTCAGCTACCACTACACAGCTGCACCTGTGGAAGTGGTTATGTGCTTTGGGTGAATATTGTTTTTGGTTGAAGTGTGATTTTTAAGTGGCAGTGGCAGTGTGAAGTCAGGTTTTGGGCCATGGCTGTTGCACTGTGGTGTATATATATCTGCCAGAAATGGAGAGTTGAAGCCTTCAAGTATGAAACTTGTTGCTGCCGGAAGTAAAGGAGTATCTGTGCATCTTATAATAGGATTAAGGGTAACATGGAGCAGTATTTCCACAGGATTTTATGAGACCATGGTGGGGGGACCTGAACCATTTTGACGGGTCCTATTTTGACAGTCTTCCTTGATGGATTCTGTTAATACATCTATGTGCTCTTATTTTGAAAGCTACATGTGTTCATTTTTTGATTTACTTGTTAATATCATTACTGTGATTTTGCACAAATCTTATTGCTTCCAGTACAACCATTAACATGACTCGTATGTCATTTGAAATTGTTGTCACAGTTAACGGTTGTCACCCCTCCTGCCTCCTTACACGCTCCTCAGAAAAGTGCATATAAGTGACAGGAGAAGAGGCTGTGAGAAGATGTCAGCCAACTCGTCTGTAATAAAATTTGGTTACCTGAACCACAAATACAGTGCAGCTTGTAAATTCTGCAGAGCAATGCTAACGGAGACGGCTGGGACTGGTCTTGGTCTTGACTCGGTCTCACCCTGCCTCGATCTTGGTCTTGTCTCGTTCTCGACCCATCATATTCGTGGTCATGTCTTGGTCTCGATACTGTGGTCTTGGTATCGACTTGATCTGGGTTTAGGTGATCTCTATGCCAGTGAAATTATGTATGGATTCACTGAAAGAAAAAGTAGATTTTATATTTGCACCAGTACTGAAAAACTTCCAAAGCTAAGACAGTGTCAGCAGGGTTTGAAATTGGCAGCAGCCACCAGCCAAATGCTGATGGAAAAGCAAGTGGCTGCTAGATTGGCTTCACTCACCAGCCCCCATGAAACAAAGGTAATCTATTGAGTGGCTGGTCGGTTTTGGAATCCACCAGCCACAGTGGCAGATGCACAAAAAAAAAAAAAGATTTTCAACCCTGTTGTTAGCCAAAAGAGCTCGAATAGAGCTGCCTCCACTGCGCCTCTACTCAACCTACTGCTGTGATCAAAATCGCTCCCCCTCTGCTACCTTCCCCTCGTTGTAATGAGTGGAGGCTGAGACTTGGTTCCTGCATGGAAGGTTAAAGGCTTTCCGGCTTGAGTAAGGCTTCATTCACACCAAATCAGCTTGGTTGGCTTAGTTTGGGAGTGACGTTTAAATGGCCCATTTGTGTGACATCATGTTGTGAACTTTAACCCCCAATGTAGCGTTAATAGGCTTATCTTTCTCAATTATTGTTCTCTGACAGAGATTTTCTTTCTTTTTAATGATCCCAAGATTTCCAACCGCACTTAAAGGCAGCTTCAAGCTGAATCAAGCTTTAATCACACCAGTGAGCATCCATGTAGTCAGCTGTTACATGAACTCTTGGGTAGTTGGTAGATGTGAGAATCACTAGAGGCCCCGATTTTATACGATTTTATCCCGATACTTGAGTCACGATACGATATTATGCGATTTTAAGCATTTTGTGATAAGGTGAGTATTGATGCAATATATTGAGATTTAACTGTAAACTGTACTCCACAATGAGAGTCAAAGTCGCAGACTGACCCACAAAGTATTCAGTCAAATTGAACTTTACTGATATCAAACATGTATGGATGACAACAATTGCAGCGTTTTCTCAAACTTTCCTCAACTTTATGCTTCACTGCTCTGAAGTTTTTGGAATTAAACATAAAAAAAAGTTAACTTTGCAGCGTTTCAACAACCTCCCGACACAATATCTTGATGCACATGGTGCCTATAAATTCATTAGATCTTCTAGTTTCATATGATACCCGTCTCTCAAGTATATTCCTAAAAGAGAGCCCGCGACTGACCAGCTGTCAGAACGCTAAATATCGATACTTGGCGGCCATGAATCGATATAACATTGCCACAGAAAATATTGTGATACTATGCTGTATTGATTTCCCCCCCCCACCTCTCGTAGTTGGGGGTAAATACTTGTGTTTATTTTTTTAAACTTTACTGTAACAAAGTTGTTTTCAGCTCCAATCCCATGGCAACGAGAGGCAGGGATGTTCACTCTGCTCTCTCATCTAGTGATTTCACTCTGCAAGGCTCTCTAAAAGTTGAGTTTTGTTCAACTTTTGCACTGCAGGCTGCTGCTGTTTTTTCTAGCATCCCTTTTGGCACGGACCACTGCAGCCCAAACGCACTACCCCCACTCAAATGAATGGGAGGACTGGCGTTTCAACCGCACTGCCTGAATTGGTGTGATTGCAGCCTAAGGGGAAAAACGACCAAGGGGGAAAAGCGCACCTGGAATGTGATGTTTTTTACCCTGCACAGAGTAACGTGCAGCTGTTGTGTGTGCTGTTCTCAGGTGGTGTCCTTGTTGCTGTGTCAGGGGGCCGACCCCAACGCTCGGGACAACTGGAACTACACGCCGCTCCACGAAGCTGCTATCAAGGGCAAGATAGACGTCTGTATCGGTAAGCACGGAAAAAACACATGCATTACAAATATTGTGGGATAAACCCTTGTGTTGTCTTAACTTTCTGTATGCACCACTTGTTCTAAGGGTCAAAAATGACCCAACTTCACTAAAACCCTTGAATAGAGCAGCTTGATTGAATTTTAAAACCCAAATCTAGTTTGCATGAAGAAACAACTTGTCATTCATGAAAAATGTTGTGAATATCAAGGATTTTCCTCTTACAGTGCAGAAAACTGGGTTTATTCAGTGAATCTAGGCCTGGGCCGATAATCAATAAATCAATTAATGGCACGATAAATTAAATGAACTCAATAATTTTGCCGGCCTCGATATATCGCCATGCGCATGCGTGTTTGTTTTCCTCGTCTGTTGCCTCCAAGCAGGCTGGATGACAAGAGGGTTCACTCTGTGCTCGACAAGATATCGTCCAGCAAAATTTGTTATCGTCCCAGGCCTAAGTGAATCCACTCATTTTTAATTCAACACATGTTATAATTGGTTTACTACTAAGGTTACTACTAAAGTAGGTTTATTTTTCATTACATTTACTTTTCATTACCTGTACATTACAGGCCAAAAGTTTGGAAGCAACTTAAATTTTCTGTTCACAATGGCTTTTTAAAAAACCAGTATGGATTCTTTGGATTTTTGGATGTGTTTACTGCATGATCAGACTTTACCTTTATTGAATTGAACCATTTCCCTCAGTTTACCTTTAGGTATACATTGATGTTACCAGACCATTGCTAAATTAATGTTAACAAAAGAAAAGAAGGGCTTAGTTTTAGGGTTGAGAAGATTTGGAAGAGTCACAACTTCAGTGCAAAAGTAAAAAACAAATCACAGCTTGCATTATTCTCTTTAGCTCTTTGGCTTTTGAGAGTTTGGATACAAAAATCATAATAAATCTCCACTGTGTTCATATCTCTGACAGACTACCACAGAAATGGCTCAAATTGAAGCAGCTGAGCAAAGAAACAAGAGTACAGATTTATACGTTAAGGAAAGAAGGATACACAAAGTCTAAGCAATAAAAACCCAAAGACCTGATAATTATAGTAAAAAATGTGTTCTAATAAGTGACTCTTTATATAATAATCACGTTCATTTTGTTGCAAAGTATAGCAATGAAACTATGATTTTTTTGTACAAATTTGATCTTGCTTCCAAACTTTTGGCCTGTAGTGTACATGCATGGTTTTTATGGTTTTTGTGGTATGAAAATGATTTAATAGCTGCCAGGTCAAAAATGAAGAAGATGAAAAATATTTGTACCGTGTTGGTGTACAGCTTTCATGGAACTATGAACATAGAAAATTTCTTAATTTTTCTCATGTTGGGGGATTTTAGGAAAATTATTTCTAGGAAAATTCATTGAATTTCAAGTTGAAAAAAAGATCGCTAAGGGCGTTTCATAGTGGCGGGTCAATTTTGACCCCTAAGACAACACAAGGGTTAATAAACACAGTAAGAAATGTCTAATTAGTAATTACATACTATCTGGAGGCATTTGTAGGTTTTATTCTGAGATATTCCCTGGTTTCCACAGTGGGTGCTGGAGTTGCATCGTTCCTTTGGGTGCAATAAAACTCAGCGGTTGTTCTGTGACATTGCTAAATATGTTTTATTATTTACAGTGATACTGCTGCGGTTGATTTATAGATATTAAATTCTCTTTCCATTTTAAAGTCTAGTGTTTGTGTGTGTACATTTTGTTTCGAATGTTTCCTCCTCCGCCCCTCTAAAATCACAACCTAGAGTTCTGTATAATCACAGTCATTTTAATACAATAATAAACCATCTGCAGACCGTACGCTACGATATTCCATTTAGAATAAAGCTTCAAATAAGCTGTAAATTGCAATTACCGTGTTACTGCCTATTCTTAAGCCCACACAGGGGACAAGAGCGCATCGATTTCTTTGTCTTACAATATATTACCAACACGGTTTTTTATGTTAAAAGTGAAAGAACACCACGGGCTCAGTTCAAGAAGGACATTAGCAGCAGTTGATCTTAAAGGTGAACTGAAGAAAAGACGGGCTGTTTTACTGACGCCTGAGGAAAATGTGAAGTAGACAAGATCCGCCCCAGCAAGAGAACTGTCTGAGTAGTAAGTTGTAGGATAATCTTTATGATCTTAATGGAAAGGCATCGCTCAGTGCGAGTAGCAATAACAAATGAGTGCAGTGATAGTCGGCGTCACCTTGCTGCCAGCGTATGTCTGGAAGAGCTGAGAGCAACGAGGAGAAAAAGTTGCTCCAGTCAATTTTATGTCTACAATAAGCTGCTGCAGAATGTCTGGGCCCTGAGAGACCGCATAGCAGCAGAGGGCTTTGTAGAGCTCCGATGATCACTGTGCACAAACGTCATCCCGTTCTCAGGGCTGACAGCACTTATTGATATATCAATAATTATGAAGGGCACTGAAATTGAGATAAAAGGACTCATCTCTGTGCATATATTTACTTTATTTGTGCATTAACATTAAAAATAGCTGGAAAGGACATTTTTTTAGAAATCACACCACGGTACAAAGAATACAGGAAACAAAGAAAGGGTTATAATTGAGTTCATGTGATGACACGCTCTGTCATGATTCAGGATGCCTCATTTAACAGCCAGACTGTTGCGTGCAAATCTGAATCCCTCAGTCAGTTTGTTTTTAGCTCCGTTCCAGCTTGTTGTTGCCTCTCGACAAAACGCATGAGTGGTTCAGACCTCTTGTGTACAGATAGCCTCTCTGCACAGGAGACAAACACTTGTTGGAGTATAGAATCGTAATGCCTCCATTTAAATTAATTGTGGTGGTTAGATATGATACAGGGCTTCAGAAAAAGAAAATGCTGCGGTTTCTGTATATAGCTTTGAATACTTGCTCACCCGAGCAGCTTTGACCATCAGAGGCTCAGTAGCCTTCAGTGGTGTTGAAAGGCTATTACTGGTGATGTTGAACCAATCAGACCAGTGCTGTGAGTGAGACTGCAGAGTGGTGACTACAGACATTAAGGGAACCTGCATCAGAGCCAAAGAAACACTTTGAAAGTTAGTCAATTGATTGGTAATCAGATAAAAAAGAATGATTTGGAAGCAGTGCCAATTTTTTCAGTTATGATATTATTGTCATATTGTTTTATATCAACAGATATCTTCATGAATGTAGAATTTGTAGACAAGGGGACAAGATTTTGGCCTCAGAAGTGTTTGGTTTCTGTTTATAGTCCATTTGTAGTCCAAGTGGTATTGCCCAATCACATTTGAGAGGGCTTTGCTTGACTGCAGGTGTCAAGAACGTCCTCAGAACGCTAGACAAGTGTCATCATATTGACTTCTTATCCTGCTCAGTTGGAACAGTAGTTACCTCAAGGATTATCCTCTATTATAACAGCTGACAGTAGCCCCTTTCAGACTGCTGATCCCGGCACTGTACCTCCTTCAGAGGAAGTAACAGAGGTGTTAAATTGGCGACAAGACAGAAAATACCTGATATAGCGACTACTATCTGCTATAAAAGCAGGTAAGAACTGACAAGCCGTTATGATATGAGAAAAAAAACAAAAACAAATTTAACAGAAAAAGTTGATGCAAAAGAGTAAAAAAAGTTTGTTCTACCTCCCGGCATACAACTGAGCAAATAGATGAAGTAGATGAAACCACACCCCTGTCCGAACACTGAAAGTGACATATACCAAACAGATGTGTGCAGCCTAACAAAATAGGAAAAGTTGAAAAAAAGATCGTTCAGGGCGTTTCATAGTGGCGGGTCAATTTTGACCCCTATGACAACACAAGGGTTAATAAACACGAGCAAGAAATGTCTGATTACATATTATCTGGTGGCATTTGGAGGTTTTATTCTGAGACATTCCCTGGTTTCCACAGTGGGTGCTGGAGTTGCATTGTTCCTTTGGGTGCAATAAAAGTCAGCCTAACAAAATAAACAACATAGGCAACAATACACATTTTGACTCCTACACCTGACGTTATTCGCGCAGCCAACACTCTGGTGATGGTAAATGGACCTGCACTTATATAGCGCTTTTCTAGTCACTTTGCGACCACTCAAACGCTTTACACTTCAGACCGCACTCATTCACCAATTCACACTGGCAGAGGCTACCCTAAACGGTGCCACCTGCCACCATTGGGAATTCATTCACACACCGATGAACACAGCATCGGGAGCAATTTGGGGTTCAGTATCTTGCTCAGGGATACTTCGACATGTAGACTGCCATGGTCAGGGATCAAACCACCAACCCTCCGATCACTGGATGAATACTCTACCAACTGAGCCACAGTCGCCCCCGTAATAAGAAAGGAAGTTGACTGTATCATCTGAAAGAAGCAACAGTAATCTGTTATCATGCAGAACAACTTTGCTTGAGTGTGTAGAATCTTTACAGTGAGAAACGGCACAAAAAAGCTGCACTGATGAGTTACACGCCACTACCGTCTCCTCCCACTCCGTTCTGCAATGCATTGCCAGATTGCATTTTGAATGGACGCCAATATTACGCCGTTGTGGAATCAGTATAATTGTCCCTAGACGAAATGCCGGCAGAGCTCGTTACGACACCTCAGCAGGACTTGTTGCGCTGTCTGACTTTTTTCCCAGTCTGAAAGGGGCTAGTCGCTAGGGTAACATCACCTTCTGTGTGTTTTCGTCCATCTCCATGACTGGCTGTCTCCTCCGTTCTAAGTCATGACTGTCTTTGCTATAGCAAGATGTTTTAATGGCACTTCTTTTATGACATGCTGTTTGGCTGTCTGGTCCTTAACTTAACTACTTAACCTGTTGAAATTGAAATGTTTGTGTCTGTGGTGTTAGTCTCTTCTTACTCATTTTCATAAATATAACAGACAGCCTTGTACAGCCTTTTAAGATAAGAGATAAGATAAGATACGACTATTTATCCTGCAGTGGGGAAATTTAGTTGTCAGAGCAGCTCAAGATACAGACACATATATCGAAGACAGAACAAGAGTATTGAAAATAAGACATATAAATACATTCTATCCACATACATTTCTGCTATTTGGCATTTATTATTAATATATATTTTTTGTGTTTGTTTGTTTTCGTGAACGTACTTTGCTTTTAACAGATACTGCACATTGGAGAAAAATATATATTTTAGCATGTCAAATAGGTTAATTTATACACTGAAGTATATGCATTACTTAGTGATTGTTTGTTATTATGAGTCCTCAGTTTTGTATGTAAATTGAATCATTCGTTCCAAGTAATATTCACTAAACCAGTTTTATTGGCTTAATTAGTTGATATTTCCAAGTAAAATGTAATCGAGGGACATCAATGAATCTGCAATTAAAGTGGTTCTATTAAATAAATATTAATTAGAAACAGCCTGAGTAAAGATTACAAACACTTTCTGTGTGGAAAAACTTGCCTAGCTTTTTTTAAGTAAATGTCATTTTTTCAGTGTAGGTTTATTTATGGGTGATGATAATCCTTATTATCAAATCTAACAAACACGCAGCTCCTCATGCAAATGTGGCATTCATCAGGCCAAAAAGGGCAACAAGTTTGTGCAAATAAGAGAGTTTTATTTGGCTCTGAGCACTTTGCAGAAAAAGTAGGAGCGATTAGGATAAAAATACTGAAATGCTCTTGCAGGATGCCCTACTCCTGAAGTTACAATCTGCAGGCTTTTGGAGGAAGCAGGTCATGCGGAGGATGTTGTGGTTGCTGCCACCACTTATCCAAACACTCCACTAAAATTTCCGAGGCCGCACTTAGTTTAGCGGCGCTCTTCAACAATGTTATGGTGACATTCTGGGGCCGGTGTCACTGAAGGACACAGACGGCTCAAACTGTTGCCGTGCGCTGCTCCGATAAGCCCGCTGGTAATGACTGAGTGCCGTCATGTCGGAGCGATTCCAAGCCTCTGAAAATACAGTCCGACACATTTTTGTGTGGCGAGAGGATGATAAATATGTTATTTTCTGCCAGTTCAAAAAGCAAATATTTTTCAGGTCACATTACCAATTTGTGAGATAATTTGAAAAGCTGGCACCTTCACTGCTCCCACTCTAACGCAACACATTTTGCTCCCCTGTGGCACAAAGGAAAACTGCTTCTAATATTATTCTCAGGTCCTGGATGTGAGCATCCGTGACTGCAGCAGCAGGGGGGCGTTTTTCTGCATTACAATATAAAAAAACATCAAGAAGACTAAATATCCTTCTTGATGCACTGTGTGTATTAGTTTTGCGAGTCTGATGGTGGATTTTAATAGTTTCACAGTGTTTTGGTCACAGCATTAGGTTTATTTTGTCTGGTGATAATTTTTTGTTCCATTTTTTGTCTTGTCCTAACTACACAGCTACAAGGCCTGTAAACAAACATCGCGTGGCGTCTAGCGTCTTGCTTATTGGACAGAGTTCTGGTAGCCTGTCACCCTGCCAGGTTAGAGATTTGGCAGCAGAACGAGAGTCAAATCAAGTGTGATTCGACTGTATCTTCAGCTCAGCGTGATGGACGCTCTGTCCTCTTGGTTTTTGGTTTTCAGACAACTCCAGTAAGAAATTAATCTGTCATTACCAGACCTGCATCTCTTCGAGCTCAAGGTCTGGAGAAAATCTCATCAACAAACTTGGGATAAGAAGATCTTGGAAAATCCTAAAGCAGCGTTCTGATTGGCTCTGAGTTTAATAACCCGCCGCCTCCATAAATGTCAGTTTAGTACACAGTTTAACTGTGTCATCGGTTCTCTGCTGTGTCTTTTCACTGGTTATTGATATGAAAATCCACATTTTTTTATATTTCCTAAACGCTCTTAAGACTAATAAGATGTCAGTGTTTATTTTTTGGAAAGCACTTTGTAATCACTAATTTGTCTTGCGTTTTATGAATAGACTTTATTAATATCAGTCTACTTATACTCTCAGAGCCCTGCTTTTTAGATGTTTTTTTAAGATAAGATAAGATATAACTTTATTTATGCCGCAGTAGGGAAATTTAGCTGTCAGAGCAGCTCAAGATACAGACACATAGATATAAGAACAGCATAAGAATAAGATTATAAAAAAATAAGACATGCATTCATACATTCTATACATGTTATATACATACATTTCTGCTATTTGGCATTATTATTAGTATATATTATTGTGTTTTCCTGAGAGTACTTGCATATTGGAAAAAATATATTTTAGTATGTTAAATAGGTTAAATAAATTGTTGCATGTAGTAGTATGAACATCAATGAATACATATATTTAAACACATGCAGAGATATACACATTATAATGTAAGTGGCTTAATATATATAGGCCTAATGTGGTCAGATAAATAAACCAGTAAAGTGACCTGGTGGTACAAATTTTTTTTTAATTTTTAAAAAATTATTCATTTTTTAATCTTTGATTGATTAAATTACAAGATGCCTTGTCCAGCACAGTTGCATTGGCTAAATTGTGATAAATTACTCTTATTAACTATAAACAATTATCCAAATTATCGGTTAACATTCTCTATGAAATGTCAGAAAATAATGAAAACTGCCCTGACCAGTTTCTCATTGCCCCAGATGAGGTCTTCCAGCCTTTTAACAGCCCAGAACTCGATGATATTGAATGTACAATGATATAAAAAAGAAAAGTAGGGCAGTCCTCACATTGGAGAAGCTGAAAGCAGTCAATGTTTGGCATTTTTCCTTGATAAATGACTGAAAAAAAGAAATGAATCTTTTATCAATCATCGTTGATTATATTTGTATTGATCGACTAATAGGCTCAGCAGTAGATTTGGTGCAGACATCCTGTCAGTTTTAGATGTGTCGTGCATTTATTTGTCCCCTAATGCTCTGCAGCTCTGCTTTATCAGTTTTTACTGTTTGTGACAGCACAGGGAAAATTATTTCTTATCTTTATCATGAAGAGTTGGGGTTTGGCTTTTGCCCGAAAAAATGCCTGCAGCTCTTGTCTAAATGCTTTCCTGTGTAAATATGCACCAAATAAAACATGTGAATGTGAATGACTATGCTACTAAAAGCCATAGTCACACAAAGGTTTTTACAAACCATCAGCATGAAGTGTTAACACTGCGTAACTCTGCACCTGCCTGCTGTTCGACTGCTGTTGTGTGCAGCTTTTATTCTTCAGCAGCTCTTTGTAAAATGGAAGGAGTCCGTCTTTATGAATGTCTGTCCTTCGATTTTCTCTACAACCGTTCATCCGATCGACTTCACACTTGGCGAGCATATTGCTGAGGACCCAAGGATACACACACTGTGTAGTGTATTCAGAGAGGACCACAATTAACTGTTACACCGCCGAACGGGAACATTTTGTTACAGAGCATTCAAGAACAGAAGAAGAAAGAGACTTTCTTGGTGGTGGACTTGTTTGCCCAGTTAAAAGGCAGCTTCTTTCATTCATTCAACCACTTTCTTAGAGATCACCGTAAACAGGAAAGAGGCTGTGTGTCGCTGTTAAAACCTCAAAAGAGACGCACTTTCCGTTTGCACTGTTTACATGTACAAAGGCTCCTAAAACCTGAATAATAATGGAAAATCCCACATGCTACACATGGAATAATGTCTAATTTTGACTATACAGTTTACAAAACCTGTATCAAATTCATAATTTTGTAATTTAATGAATAGTTTACATCAAAAAGAGGCAATCTTTTATTCTTCACACAAAATGAAGATGACTCCGATAAAGCCTTGCTCGCCAGTTTTTGTCGACATCCTCCAGAATGTGTACATTTATTATTGATGTTATAGTTTGCAGTGCTGCTGTACTGGATGGCCTTTTATTGAGTTGTTTACATGACCAGTATCAAATTCGCAATATTGTCATATTTTGGAATAACTGTGAAAGGTTAGTGTGCATGTAAACCTAGTCACTGTAGCAATTCAAAGATTTCATGCATCAGGAATGAGACTTTTGTAATTCAATTTTGATCCTGGAAATAGCCTGGTCCTTAATAGCTAGCTAGAATATTCTAGCGATACTAGGGGATGCAGCTATGCAATGGGAGCTGTATTGCTCAGGTCCTAAGGAAGTCCAGTGTTGAGTGTGAAGTTGTTCGGATGACTGGTTCTTGAGAAATCTGCAAACAGCAATACAGTGGGCACACTTTTAGATTAGTTGAGATTAAGTTAGATTAGATTAGATAATACTTGATTGATCCCACAACGGGGAAATTCACTTGTCACAGCAGCAAAAACGGAAGCAAAATGTGTGAATATAAATTAGAGGGAAAAAAAGTAGTAGGAGTTTGAACGAAAAAATTAAAAATATAAATACAGATCAAGATTATATAAAAACACCAAAAAGGGCATAAAGTTAAGAGCTGCTGTACCTACCCGCCACTCATGCGTTGCCATGGCAACAACTTTAAACAAGTGATGGAATCGTTTTTTTACCTATTTATTCCATATTGACTTTTCCTATTTGAATGCCATGCCTCAGATAAGAAATGAAATGAAGATTTTTTTGCACACATTGATGATTGGACATACAATCATGGAAAATATTATTAGACTATTGTTGTTAATTTCAGAGCTGATATCTAGACTTTTTCCATGGTTTTCTTGATAATAACCAAAATAATTATCAAGAAAAACATGGAAAATGTCTAGATATCAGCTTAAATTAAACTCTTATGAGCTTTTTTTTTATTGTTATCATTATATTTGTCTAAACAAATGTACCTTTAGTTGTACCAGGCATTAAAATGAACAAATATTTTCCATGACTGTAGATGTTTTAGATAACAATTTGACTGAAACATCACAGAATGTCCCTGCGGCACATTTTGTGCATCACAGTTTACGTAACGACGCAACTTCCCGTAGTCATGTCACTCTCGTAACTGATCGTAAATTCATAAATTTTCGTACATTTATTTGCTCTTCGGGGCGCTTTCACAACCCAAAGTTTTGCCAGTTTCAATCAAACTCCGGTGCTGTTAAATCCTTGAAAAGGTTTGTTTGGTCGTTTGTAATTGCTCCAATCATACTCTGGTGCAGACCAAAACAAACAGTTTCCAAACATACTGCAGTATTTTTTTCATTTCTATCTTTTCCATATTGAATTTTCCTATTCTAATGCCATGCCTCAGATGAGCCAGACCGAGGAAAATGTTGTGCACACGTTGATGATTGGACATAGACGTTGCAGTCAGATAACTGTTGCAAATCTGAAAAACTAATCCTGTCCAAAAAGGGGGATTTAGGTTGTCCAGAGAGGGCTTTTTGCAGGTATTACTGACAAGCCGTGCCCATTAGAGACAAGACTGAAAGCACAATATTAAAAGTTGACAATTGCAAATGGAGACAGCGGTGCAGACAGGATTTGTGAGATATTCTAACCTGCGTACATGTGAGTGAGTATGGCGGTGTGGCTGTGCATCAGGCCGTCATTTCTCTCTGCCTCACTATGGGCGTTTATTTATTCTCACTGTTGGGTATCAGTGTGTGTGTGTGTGTGTGTGATCGCTCATGTGTGTATACAGGATTGGTGCAGAGCTAAATCATATTTTTGTTGAGGGGTGAGTGGGTGACTAAGGTCTGCGTCAGTGCCGGGGCAGAGCCGCACACACACACACACACACACACACACACACACACACACACACACACACACACGGACCTGGTTATTGTTCCTCCTCTCTGCTGAGTTGGAGCAGAGTAGTTTGAGGTGTACACAAGTCAAAGGGCATGTGCACCGGGAGCGGCTCAGCAATCATAATAGTTGGAAGTGAGATGGAGAGGAAGGCAGTGAGTGTGTTGACATTAGCGCCCTCAAAAGAGCTAATTTACAAAAAACTGAGCGCAGCCACAGTTTGTTATTCAGCTCATACCTGTTCAGTAGTCGCATGACTCCTCTTCTCTTCTCTTCTCTTCTCTTCTCTTCTCTTCTCTTCTCTTCTCTTCTCTTCTCTTCTCTTCTCTTCTCTTCTCTTTTCTCCCCCCTCTTCACCTCTTCTCTCCTCTTGTCTCTTCTTTTTTCCTCTCCTCTGCCTTCCGTTCGTTTTCTCCTCTCCTCTCTTTTTCTTTCCACTCCTCATTTCTTCTCTTCTCTCCTTTCGTCTGCTTTTCTACCTTCTTCCCTTTTCTTCTCCCCCCTCTCTCTCTCCTGTCTTCTTTCTTGTCCTCTCCTGTCATTTCTTCTCTTCACCCCCCTTGTTCCTTTATTCTTTCATTCATTCTTTCCTTTCCTCTCCTCTGCCGTCCTTTCTTTTTCTTTCCATTCCTCTTCTCTGCCTCCTTTGTTTTCCTCTTCTCTTCTCTTCTCTTCTCTTCTCTTCTCTTCTCTTCTCTTCTCTTCTCTTCTCTTCTCTTCTCTTCTCTTCTTTACTGTCCTCGCATCTCTTGTCATCTCCTGTTATTTCTTATCTTCTCCCCCCTTTTTTCTTATTTTTTTTCTTATTTTTTGTCTTCTTTCCTTTCCTTTCCTTTCTCTGCCTTCCTTTGTTTTCCTCCGCTCCACTTCTCTCTTCCTCTCCTCTCCCTGTTTTTACTACTCCCTGCTCTCCATCCTCTATCACACAAACAAACACTCTTGTTTTGTTTTGCTCTCGCTCCCCTCTTTTCGTCCTCTACCTCTCCGACTCTCACTCACCCCTCCCCTCCCACCCCACACCTCCTCCCCTCTCCTCTCCTCTCCTCTCTCATCTTGCTCTCCGCTGCATCGCTCAGTCAGTCGGAGAGGCGAGAGTCTCTCCACTCGCACTGCCCGCCCGCCTCGTCGCTGCTGCTGCTGCTACCTCGATTAGCCGTAGCCACTCGTCTCTCTCCCTCTCCTCCCTCCTTTTTATTTATTTTCTCAGCTTAGCCACAGCCTTCCCCCGCTCCTCCACGGAGGTGTGATGTGTTTTGTAGCTGGTCACGTCGCCTCTTTGTAAGGTCCGCTGTTTATCTGGCGGTGTGGTGTAGCGTAGCTTTCGCTGCTCTTGTTGTGGCATGTCTGTTTACATCAGCAGCATGGCTCGCAGGGCAGGGGCAGCCAGGGGCAGCCGAGAGAGCAGCGCTAGCAACAGAGGTGGAGCAGCCGTAGAAGGAGGAGGAGGAGGAGGAGGAAGAGGAGGAGGAGAAGGAGAGAAATGTGAAGCAGGACGTGCAGCAGGAGACACAGCCAGAGGTGGAGGAACAGGAGGGATAGCAGTGGAGCAAATGGGAGAAAAAAGAGGAGGTCCAGGAAGAGCAGTTTATGGAGCAGGATGTGGTTCAGCAGCAGGAGGAGGAAGCGCAGGAGCAGGAGCAGGAGGAGGAGGAGGAGGTGGAGGAGGAGGAGGACTAGGGGGAGTTGTGTGTCGGGGAGTTTGCATGTCAGTCCAGGAGCTCAGCTACTGTCTGTGTCTGCCCTGTTGTTGTACAGTGTTACTGCAGCATGGAGCCGACCCCAACATCCGCAACACCGACGGCAAGTCGGCCCTGGACCTGGCTGAACCCTCCGCCAAGGCCGTGCTCACAGGTCAGTGTCCTGTCTGTCTGTCAACACATGTCTGTCTGTTTATGGGCTTGTATTGTATTGTATTGTATTGTATTGTATTGCATTGCATTGCAGAGTGTCTGTGTTTGTTTATGTCTTTCCTCTTCTTAGTTTCCGCTCTCTGCCCTTTTCCCTTGAAGGATGCACATTTCCACTTCTATCTTAATGTTTCGCTCACAACTTTCAACCGCCACGCGTTTAATTTCTTCCAAGGCTGCAGGCAGGATCACCTTGTGTTCCCGTCCATCTATCATCCTTTTATTTTGCAAGGCTGTGCCGCTCATGTACTTACTACGCGTGTTATTGAGTCTTTGTGTCCAAGGCTGTACACACATCGGTCACTTCATCACATTTTCTTCGTTTGGCTCTCTGCCTCTATCCAAGGCTGTAATCAGCGGTCAGAGGTGTTTGTGTCTCTGCTTTCTTTTCTTTCTACACATTTTTTCCCTCTTTTACTCGTTTCTGGCGAGGTTGCACACATTGATCAGTTACTCAATAAACTGTGTATCTGTGTTGAATTTCGCTCTTCCTTTTATTTTCCTTTAATTTGTCTTTCTTTCTCTTGTGGGGGGAAAAATACCAAAACAATGACACAGCAGACCTTTACTTAGCACTGTTTTTGTTTAATTCAGCACAATGCTGCAAACATTGACAAATTGAAAATGCATTTAAATGCAGTTTGAGACTGAAAGAACCCATCCATTACCTACTACTGTGGCCTCGTGGGCATGGGCTCCTTGTTATGTATTGAAATGGGGGATCAAACTTGGAAACATGCACCATCTAGACTAGTTGGATAGGGGGCGCTATGACAACAAAGAATGCTTTAAAAATGATTATTAGAAGAAATACTACTGAGACTGGTCTCCCCTCAAAAACAACCATATCGGTCGTTTGTACAGGCAGCAAAATACAATTCATATTCACGCTTTAGACTGTCCTCCACCGCCCTCTAGTGGGCGTAGTAGTAATGATTGATGGCAGTGCGGAATTAAAGCGACATTCATAGCCATGGCTGGGGGGGAGGGGAGGTGCAGGACTTTCACCCAGGAGAACAGGGTTTGTATCCCATGTGAAAACAAAAGGAAACAATGTGATTTAAACTTGTATATAAACTTATTATAACAGGACTTCCATGCCTCACGTTTTTACGTAACTACGTCACTTCATGTAGTCCATCCATCCATCCATCCATTTTCTTCCGCTTATCCGGGGCTGGGTCGCGGGGGCTGCAGGCTAGGCAGGGCATTCCAGACGTCCCTCTCCCCAGCCACAATGTCCAGCTCCTCCTGGGGGACCCCGAAGCATTCCCAGGCCAGGAGAGAGATATAATCCCTCCACCGTGTTCTGGGTCCCCCCCGGGGCCTAAACTACTTTGCCTCCGTAATTTTCGCACACTTATTTACTGTTTAAACTAGAGGTGGGAGTCACCACAGGCCTCACGATATGATTTTATTCCGGTACTTGAGTCACGATACAATATTATTGCAATTTTAAGCATTTTGCGATATAGGGAGTATTGCGAAACAACAACAAAATTGAATTAGCCTAAACAGAGAAACTTTGCAGCGTTATTTCGACAACTTCCCGACACGATGACGTGATGCCTATAGATTCCTTGGATCTTCTAGTTTCATATGATACCAGTATCTCCAGTATATTCCTAAAAGGGAACCTGCTACGCCCTCTCGAAAAAAAACAAAAAACGGAGATAATACTGCTGGCCCGTTGCCCGCCAGAATGCTAAATTTCAATACTTGGTGGCCATGAATCGATTTAATATTGCCACGTAAAAAATCTTGTGATAATATACTGTATCGTTTTTTACCCCACTAATTTAAACTGTCTTTTATAACGCCACTAACCGTATAATGATGTGTGTGAACTGTGAGAACACTCCGAACTGCGAAATGCTCATATTGGTCGTTATGGGTGGTATTGATAAACAACTCATTCTGTAGTTTATGTTGATCTTATTGGACTACTACATATAAGGTGGATAAACAAGAAATGTTCCCTGTCCAGTGTTAAACAATGTTAAACTCCTTCACTGCATCCCAAATAATAAAATCAACAGGGCTAGTGCAAAATATTGATCGCCTTTATACTTGAAACTCTTTGATTTCACTGCTTGGCAGCCACCTTGTCTCCATAGTGAGCTAACACTAGGTGGGCTGGCTGTGATGAGTTCAACTCATTGTACTCAGAGTGCTAAAAACAATTGGGATTAGTTGAATAACATGTTTTTGTCCGTTGCTGAAAATAGTAGAATGATCATCATTATAAGCTGCTTAAATATAATAACCTGATTGCTGGGACTGCATGATGATATTTAGGCAATATGACGATATATACCATGCAGTGGTACAAATGGGTCCACTGGTAGAGATTTGACATTACTGTCTCTGTCGTGGGAGCACATCTCTCACAAGCTTGCGATTCTTGCAAATCCAGCTGGCTGCAAGGTTTTGTGATTTTGGCAGACATAAAGGAGAAGAGTGTTGTAAATATTGTTATTGTTTTGGGCAACATAAAGCTTCGACTTGGAGATTATTTTAGTCTCCCTGTTTTGAGTTTTCTTGGTTTGAATCATGTGAGGTAGATGTTTTTCTTTTTCAAAATAAAAGAAGACTATATTCCAAATATGAAGTATGGTTGTTCTAAATGATTTGTTAATTAAAGGTACAGAACAATTACTGTATGATCATCATGTTGTACCGGTACTGTTATATAATATATAAGATTTTGGCTATATTGTCCAACTATAATTGTAAGAGGAGTCATTTTTTCACAAAGATAAAAAATTGGGCCTGCAAAACTATCTTTGCTCCCCTGAACAGAATAATTGGGATGCATTTGCTCCATCGCTCAGGTGCTTATGGGGAGCCAGGGAAAGCCTTCATCATCATCTTCATCATCATCATTGTCCGACTTGGGTTCAAGCCACTAAAAACGTATCATTTACATTTAAAGCTTACTAATTCCTCGCTTTCTCTACTAAAATATTCAGCGCTTGGCTACATTAAAACTGCAGAAAGAAAAACTTTAACACCCTAACAGGCGAAAAAGAATTGCTTTAGTGGCCAACATGGGAACCTAAAACTTTGTGTGAAACTCAAGACTACTAGTTCTTTCATTGTTACGGGCCCTTAAAGGCAGCAGAACTCATTATACCTATTCAGTGGAACCACTGGGACAGTTACAGCCTTTAAATGAGGAACTAATTAAAAATATATGGCTTTAAATAAATTATTTTATAGTGCATTTGTTTTCAATTTCTCCTGAGTGAGACAGAAGTACAGAAACTTTCTGCAGGTTTCTCTGCTTGATTTAGTTTTATATTTTTCCTCTTTGCAAATGAGCTTTTCTCATCTTCAGGTTTTTGATGAAGGTCTTCGTCCTACTATGTTGCATGCGTTTGTGTCGCCCTGATTTGTGAATCTCTCCTTTTCCTCAGATGGGAAAGGTTGGAAAAACGTGGTTGTTATTGACCTAAATTAGTGCTGTTTTTGTTTGCACCAGTCGATGAGTAAAGAGAATATTAAATTTAAGTCTCTTTCCGTGTTCCCTGTGTCTCTGTGGGTATTTACAAGCTCCAAATCAGTTTTCCCAGCGCTACTTTCTCTGTTTACACTGTGTTACATCACCAATTTCCATCAATTGCCTCTGTGGTAAATGAGATAAACCTCGAGATACCAGAGCGAGGAGCTGTGCAGCGTCGAAACATGTGGAGGAATTTCACCGCAGCCACTCTGTGTAAAAATTATTGCCCTTGCCAGCTGGAATTGAAATTGGGTTATTTGGAGCAGAATTATTGAACATTGCCGCATATTTTGCAGTTACCCCTTTAACCCCGTCTCTGTATCGGCCAAGTTTTACATTGAGCTGTCAGGGAAGTTCAATTTATAAGCAGTAAAGCTAAAAGATTTAGCAGAAGAGTAATGCATCTTATTGATAGAAAATGCATAGCAAACATTGAAGACTTAATTAAATGCATGTGTATATATAGTATGTAATGACTCAAGGCAGCTAATAGTGTAAACAACTGACTCAAACACAGTCGTGCTTAAAAACTGGAGTGCAGCTTTGTTGTGTTTGTTAATTGGCATCAAAGACGGCTCGAAATTGAGGATTTAAAACCAACGAGCAGTTTTACTTGTAGCAGCAGAATCTGTTGATGAGAAGTAACAGATTTTTTTCCCAGTGTTGTGATATGTTACACCAGAGGGAGAGAGTCATAACTTGGTCAAATCTGTACGCACAGGCGTGATTTATGTATTTTTAGATTCAGTGTGACCTACACCCTTCAAGGATGTCATCATCCCTTATGTCCGAATCTCCATAAATCTGCCTCAACAACACAAGGATCCTTATTGAAAATTCCAAAACTTGCCTTAGAATAATCACATTTTTACTTTCTTTTCAGCATCAAAGTGATCCAGTAATAGTTGTCTGTCTAACCATAAGTCTATTGTACTGCAAATACTTAATTTTGCATACTTTTAATGATGCCAATATGGCAAAATGTAAACAAATACAGGATAAAGAAATACATTACAGTTGTCTCAGTTTGCCCAAAACATCAGACATTTGAAAACCCTTGTTTTGCTCTCCAGAGCCTTGTAGTACTAGTAGATCGGACTATAATTACATTTATGTGGCCCATTCCATGAAATTAATGTGTTTTTAGTGTAAAAATGTGTGTATATGACAACTGCAGCCTTATTCCTTCAGCTGCAACCCTGGTGGTTTGAAAAGGACTTGGTAGCTAATAAAAAATGAATATAAAAACATCATTTGAAGCAGTAATAAGGCTTTTATATCTGATATTACAACAAGGACAACGCTTTAGTGCTTTAATCGGTCCATGCTGTTGGATGATGTCGGTATAAAAACTCAATGAAGCGGCTTTGCCATGTATACAGTCTGTGCAACATAACAAACTGTCAGCTTGTTTTTCTAGAAAAATGATTCATCAGTATAGTATTTATCTTTAGTGCCTTGCCTTAACACATTCCAGTCATCTTATGTTTTCGTGGTTAAATCTCAGCGACCTACTGAACCTTGACTTATTTTTTTGGAATAGACATACATGCATTTTAAATAGATTTATGATGCCCCATCTACCTGCTCTAAGATTCTGAAACTCATATGATGACAATAAAGGGGTTCAAAACACCTTTTAATTTTCAGAAATTAGGCAAAAAAATAGACATTTTTCAAGTTGTTTTAACTTGTCATAGTAGGGAAAGCAGAGGTGTGATTAATAACATTAATGGTGGCTCTGTTCCATTTAGGTGATTCATGAAGCCAGGCCAATGAGCCAGCATGCATAATACCAGGACCCTGGAACTGGATCACCTAACTGGAATGCTGCCTTAATTAAGGTTATTAATTACACAGGCCGGTGCTTTTTCCCGCTATGGCATTTTTTTGAAGAAAAAATGTTAAGAGGTCAGCATATGAGGAATACAGATGGAGCATAGTGTTTAAAACATGCAAAATGTGACGTAAACGTTCATTGTTTGACTCAAGTCTGAGCCTCCAAAAGAAGCAGATGGGTGTGTTTTGAAAGTTTAATGAAAAAGACAACAATGAGACGTTTAACAAGGACCGCTAAATGTTATCTTCCGTTTTCAACATCTGCCGTTTCTGCAGGCTTCCGCCGATGCATTCGAGTGAAAATAAGCATTTAAGAGAGAAACCAGTTGATCCATAACACCAGTGCTCTGCCTCTCCCATCTTCCATCTTCGGCCCTCCTTCTCCTCCGTTCTGTATTCTCTCTGCGGTTCCGATCTGACAAATTTACCACATCTTGTTAGTAACGTGAATTATGCTTCTAATGGCCGGCGCTAATTACCTAAACCACCGTCCTGTTACATTGTCTTTTCACCCAGCGCCACCCTGGAGTGATTCCACTGTTGTAATTACTGTTGGCGGTGATGCACTTAATGCGACGGTTTTATTATTGCATGGTCAGGTTATAAAGGCGGCAAACATTTTTAAATGCTCTTTCCAGGAAAAACCCTCCAAGAATGTCAATGTGAACACATAATATGATGTGTGTTTGCATATTTGCGGCCTCTGTGTAATCTACGGTGCATGAGCCTTTTCTTTCCTGTCCTATATGTTATTTGTCTACGATTTAGAGGTTCTGCTCTATTCCTCATCTCTGCCGCAGGCTGGCGCGAGCTTTCAGCTCCAGCCTGTGGTGATGGAAGTTTATATTGACCCATAAATTAGCTCTACTGCTCCGCCACATCCAACAAAGTGCTCTCAGAAATGATAGACTCCGTTCCCTGTCAGCCTGAGACGTGAAACGGAAAGACAGAGAAAATTAGTTTTTTTTAAAGCGGCTTCAAACAACCCCTCGCGCTGCATTTTAATTAAGTTTTTCCATCATACAGTTTGTTTTTCCTGATCAGGGTAAGCATACGTCAGAGCAGGGCAGGGTTGTTGATTGTCAGGTCTTTGTTGAATCCGTCAGACGTTCTGCAGATATGTCTTTTTCCCCGCACAGCCGAGCAGCTCTGCAGTTAAGTCTATCTCAAGTATGAGACACCACGATTCACACCACGGCAGGGGGCAGACTCTCATGCACAACTGGAAAATTTGATAACTTAACGCCTGGGTGGTGTTTTTCTCACCTTCGTTTGCAGAAGTGCAATGAGCTAGTAAGGACTGGTTCATGTCTCATGGCTCATCCAAATTAGTATGTACAGTATTACCTGTCAGAATCTGCTGTTGCGATATAAGTAGTACAAAAATGAGCAATTGAGTCACATAGAAATGTAAATTCTTCAAATCTGGAAAAAAAAACAACCCCAGAGGTAAAACCTTCTCATTACCCTGTTGTGCTTTTGTAATGTAAACGCCCCAAGAGTTTCAAGTTAATTATATTGTTCCTTATCGGGTTACAAGGACGGCATGCACAGATTTGCTATGAGATTAGCCTATCACTAAATGGTCACTGGCTTCGGGAGCTTAATGCGGACAACCCACAGTACACAGCGTTTATCAGATGCTGGAGCAAAGTTGGTGTGTTTACATCTGATTTATAGTCCTGCGTCAATGCTGAGGAAGGCTGGACAAATTTGCATTTTGTGACCAAGCAAAGTCGTTTTCAGTACTACTGCTGCTCTTTGTCACAAAGTGAATGGGAGAATGTTGTATATAATGGCATATCTTATCAGTTATGCACAACACAGTCATTTAGTGTTTTGATGAGCAAACTGTTTCACAGCATACACAGTATTTTGTGGACTTAAAGGGAGAGTAGAGGAAAAAGTTGGTGGTGATAGAGAGAGGAGGATAATCATTTGAATATGGAGATGATGGGGAACATTTTCAAGCAGTCTCTGCTGGAAGACATTCTTAGTGTTGCGCTCAATTGTACGTACACAAAAAGTGCCACTAATAGTGAGAAAGATCTAGCATATCGAGCCAGCCGTAAACACACGAAATAACGAGAACACACGATAATCCTGAACGTACGGGAGACCGCAAGATCCTGTGATAAACTGTGAGTATAAAGGAAACAACAACAACAACAACAACAAACGGCTTACTTTGCTTCTCCGATGTGGAAGATCTGTTGATCCGACCATCTATCCTTATAAGAAGAATGTGTTATGTCATAAATTATTGTATGATGTTCCACTTAAACAATCAGTCTCTTGTCATCCATGTCGCCAACCCTCTCAGACCCTTTGATTGATTGATTGCTGATCTGCTGCCCCCGGTCAAGACGTAATGTCGATGTGAAGTAGTGTGTTTTATTTTGAAAAGGGGGCGGAAGTGTATTCCGTTGATTCTGTGTCGGATTTCCTTTCTGGTGCAATCTGCTCTGTTGAGCTTGACGCAGTTTAGCAACGGCTTGCGGCAAAAATAGAAATGCTACGGATTGATCGCACTGCAGAGCGGAGAGCCGCGGCTTGGACAGCAGCAGCAGCGATCAGCAACGGTGAACGCGACGCTGCCTTTCCGCGCCCAGTGGAAATCAGGCTTAACGCTTTCTCATGGCTGCACAGGTGGCCATTTGAGCCTATCCTCCCCCAAAATATAACCCCATGTGTCATTGATAGCAGCTTCTTACAACCCTTTGTTATCTTTGTAGTCAGCTGCGCCCTCTAGTTGCTGTAGTAATTATGAAGAACACGAAGGCAGAAGTGATGTTACAAAATCTCAAAGCAAAGACAGAAATGACAATAAAGTATAAAGAAGGACAAGGTTCAGCGTGGGCAGAAGGGGTGGTGAATGGGTCACACCAACACAGGTCTGGACCCAGGAGACTGAGACAAAAATCAGCATCATATTTTTGTCACTGAATTTAACTTCTGGATGTAGCCCTTCTGTAGCTACATCATGATCTGTGTCACATTTTACATTACCAACACACCTATTTCACTTCCATAGTTACGACTATTACTTTGACTTCTTCACTCATCTCTTTCTTAGCCTAACCATGTTTTTTTTCCCCTAACCCTAAACAAGTAGCTTTGTTAACATAACCTAACAAAACCGTGACTCTTTCACAATGTTAACGAGGTAATGCATAATGCAACCAATGCAACCAGTGGGAGCAGTCATTTTGAAAAACACTCCTATGGGTTGTATTGAAGGTAGGAACAAACAAAGGACTTGTCGGGCTAATCAGGACGTAAACAAACCCAAAGTAAAGACGTGTTAACTACTGAGCGTACGAGGTGCTGATAGGTGGATTTTGTTACCCTTGGGCAGAACCAGACTTGCAGTTTCCCCCCCTGCTTCCAGTCTTTATGCTAAGTTAAGCTAATCGTCAAGGTTCCTACACCGACGTGACAGTTTTATAAAAAGCCCAATATATCCCAGATATCCCCAAAATCAGACTGCAGATAAGTAATAGAGAAAACACACAGTAATGATGTGAAAAGCCCCAGAAGAGCTAACTTCGGAAACAAAGGGATCACCAGGAGGATTTTTCCTTCCATCCGTCTTTCCTGTCCTCCGTGATTGATCTTCCTCTGGCCGGAAAGCAGTGATTAGGACACTTTCATCAAGTTGTTTCTGCCCTTGACGATTCTTTCCTTTCTCTCCTCATCTCTCCATCGCGTTCTTTCTTCACTCATCAATTACGACGTTGTTTAATGAGCTCGCAAGTACAGCATGTACTCCATCCACCCCTCATCCTTACATCCGTCTTGGCGTCGATCTTTCCCTTTGACAAGTCATCTATACTCTTTGTCCCCGTGCCCCCTGCTGTCTCTCACCCGTCTCCGGCTCCATACCAATCAGCCCCTCCATCTTTTCCTCAGTGACATTTGTCATTTATTCTCTTTCTGCTCTTCACTTGAAATGTCTAACTCGGCTTCAACCTCTTTAAATCTCTGACAGTACCATGATTCTAGTGTTATATCAGTCTATGAAGTACACGGAGATAAGCCGTTGGTGTATCTGAGACCTCAGCTAACCCTGTAAAGATTGTGCCTGCATTCAGTGTTGTAAGGTGGAGGCTGGAGATCAACATCCCTGCCAACAAATAATCGACTTATCTACTGAAAAGCTGTTTGTCCACTATATTTCAACCAAATACTTCTCAGATCCTACCAATAAACAAACTGGTGGAACATAAGCTCTATGTTACTTAACTGGTAGACCTCATTTATGTGATTATCCCTCTGAGACTGTTTTCAATCGCTCTGGTATTAACCACCCATAGTTTTCGTCTATCTATAGATTTTGTCTGCATCTTTGGTATTAAGCTCTTCTAGCTTTGTTTAGTCTCAAATAGGAAACAAACTGTCTTACATAAAAAAAGTATAGATTTTATTCAAAGAAAAACACCTGTAGAAGAAGAAGAAGAAACTTTATAGTTGCAGTTATTTCAGCCTCAGGCGAGATGACAGATCCAGTGACAGGTGCGTGGGTTGAACTTTGAGCCACTGAGGGGGAGGAGGGCGTAACTAACAATACAGGTATTGCACAAAGGTGAAAAGTTCCATGTTGTGTTGAGGTGCTCACAACTTTATAATAGGAAACAAACAACATCAGGACATGGTAAACAGAAAATCAAGAAATATGCTGGATTTTTAAGTAACAGCCATGCTAGCAGCTCTAAAGGGCATCAGCACATTGACATGCTTGTTTTGAAAATGCTAACTTGCTGATGTTAGGTAATAATGTCTACCATGTTTACATCTTAGTTTAGCGGCTGGTTAGAATTCTAACATATGTAACTATAAGTGCTGTCTTGCAATGTTAACATTTGGAATTTTTCCAGTCCAGAACTTGTTTTCCCGATTATTTCAACACCACATGAATGCAGCACAAATTATTTATATTGCAAAGCTAATGAAAGTTTTTTCTCTGCTCACCAAGTAATCATTGTTTAATTTTTTTAAGGTCACAAAGGTTTCAATATCTGACTGACAATAGCACTTTATTGGATGCTGATTTATTTGAGACTATGGACAGTAAACCCAAGGAAGTCGCTTTTGCGTTGCATGGAATTTGTGTCTTGAAATTTTTCTTTCTGTTGAGTAATTGATTAGCAGATGATTCATTTCTGCTTTGAATATGATTTTGCTACTTTCTGCCAAAATAAGCTGCTAAAAAGTGACTTGTGAGGAATAGATTTTGGGCCACATGTGTACTTTTAGCCCCCCTTTTACTTTTACTTAACATTTTGTGTGCTGAATCTAAATGAAGTAGAAAACCATGCCCACATGGTACAGCATGATATGGCACCAAATGAAAGGGTCATTTTTATTTTTTTGCTTTTAGATATGAAAGTTTAAAACTGTCTTTCTGAAAGCCTGTATTTTGGGACAGCAGATAGGGAAAGGGAGAATTTATTATTGCTGCATAATAAAAAGGCAAGGGGGAAAAACACTGGAAGGGATAAATAGAGACGGAAGAGAGACGAGAACAGAGAGAGTGAGAAACAGAGTCCATTAGCTGCTATTAATTACCTCTGATTGGTATTCACAGACTGGCTGCTTCTGAGCCTCAGAGAGATCAATTCTCCACTCTGGACCTCTGTCAACAACACACACACACACACACACACACACACAAGCACACACTTGCTCATTCCCTTGGCCTCTCTTGTTTTAACTCTTATTCACACATTCAATCACATGAATTCTCTGTCTGATACGAACAAATCGGCATCATTTCAGTTTCACTATATGTTGCTTTAGGTGAAGTGCCAAGCAGACGACAGGGCTGCCAGTTTTGCATCCAGGATGAGGTTTCAGACTCTGCAGGTCGTCTGTGTCATTATGAAGTGTTGTTGCCCTTTTGGTATGAAAGATTATCCTCTTTAATTGCTTGACCTTGTCTGCTATGTGCCCAGCCTTATTAAACATGTTGTATATTTTTATAGTAGGTGAAATAAGCTGGACTGTCACTTCAAGGAAATCACTGAAGGTAATCTGACAAATGTCGACCAGTGGTCCTTGATGTTGTGTCTCATCGTCTCTCGTGCCAGCGATGTTTGTTCAGGCTGAAAACAAGCAGCAGGAATTCACAATGTGAGCAGCAGTGTGAGTTCCTCACAGTAGGAGGGAATCTCAGGATGTGTGTTCTAGATTGGTGTGACAAAACACATCTTCAGCTTCAGCAGTTTAAATTGATCTGATCTGAGGGAATACAATTCAGATATGGACACCTACAGTGCTACTGTAAAGATAGCCATTGATTCTTCTTCTCTCCCTTTTTTGCTGCCCAGTAAAGGCTAGAAAGTGCAAAGCAATATCTGTGTGACCTTTACCCACCATGCTGCTGATAGACAGGTGAGTAAAGGTCCAGGATTCCCCTCCTGGTCAGAACAACACACTATAGCGGATGCATGATGATAGACTCTATGTAAGAAGTGGATGTAGTGAACGTGACATGACCTATTGGTTTGTGGACTAGCATTTGAAGCCTTGAGATTGGTATTTTAGCTGTTGCCATTTTGGTGTTCTGAAATTAGAAGTGACCATATTTGGATGAAGGGGTGAAGCTAAGTTATCAGCTAGCACAAGTGGTAGCTGAATCCTTGGGGTGTCTTTTAACACAACCAAACTTTGAACATTTGTTGACATTTTTAGGCAAACAAAATGTCACAATTAACTTGCATTATTGAAACACACTGTGCAGGGGTAAAGACGAAACACAGAAAAGTGCTGTGTTAGCCCCGCCCTAAAGCATACCCTACTTTATCTTTTATTTTACTCTAAATGGGACTAAAATGTATAAAAATAAACATCATGCTGTATTGAAGAATGCTTTAAACTGGTCATTGAGACCTTAAACTCATTAGGAAAATGTTTACTAAGGTAATTAATCAAGTAAGTAGTAGGATATTTTTTTCATAGATTTCTATGCAAGCCGTTTCCATTTTCCAGCCAGTGGAGTTGCCCCTTGCTGGCATTAGAGAAAAAGCTGGTTTAAAGCACTTTTGCATTGGCTTACTTTTCAGGCCAAAGGTTGCTGATATCTATGAAATAATTTTTGGATTACCAGACTAAAAGTTATGTTTCTTCTAATGAAAGCAGCTGGGAGCAGGAGAAGAACCTCTCTAAGTGGCCACTGAGTAAAAGATGAATGTGTTATATATTCTCATTTTCTTCTCATTACTTTTTATTGATGGATTCTATTATTTTTACTTAAGCAATGACCTAGTTGCCCCATGAAAAAAATCAATTGACTCATTTTGTCTCATTTTATTAATATTGTAAAGCATGTTTGAACATTTTCAGCTTTAGAGGCAAATCAGTTTCCTGAATTGAATAAACAAAGCATTAGTCTCACTTTAACAGCATGAGAAGTCAAAGTTGGCCAGACAATTGTTTCTAAAACTTGAGAACTGACGAACAGAACTTGATAGGAGACTCCTAGAAGACTCTGTTGTGTTTCTACAGTATTTGCTTCTTCGGTCAAAACCAGCGTGGTTCAGATATGACAGTTCCAGTATGATTCCCCAGGTGGTGTGAGTTTTCAGCTCCGTGTCCAGCTCTAACTCGGATCTCGTTCATTTCCAGTTTGTCAGGAAAGCAGAGTGTGGAGAACTTGAAAAGCCTGAATGAACAAATGGAGAATTAAACAATGTTGAACAAGTATTTTTTTTCTCTTTCAAGAATCCCCACTGTCATCTTGTCATAGTTAGCTTTTCATCCCCAGGAATGAGTTACAGACGGCAATAATAGGCTGTCACCGACAAAGAAACTGCGGCTGCAAAGATAGGCTGATATGAGAGGGACAGAAAAAAAAAATATCTCGAGAGAATAAAATTACTTTCAAATCGTCCTGCGTCCTCAACACTCTTTTCTCATGCTGTCTTTGTTTCCATTAAGCTATTATTTTTGCCGTTTTTCTATCTTTTTTACTTTACGGGTGGTTCCCTGTCACAATGAAATCATTAGAAGGATATTTATATGAGTTAGAAAGTTCACTGGAAGGATAATTTATGACAGAGACTCTGGGTTGCAGTCATCGACCTGCAAACAGCAACTGAGTGGACTCCTGACAGCACTGTCCGGGACAACACCCTGCCTTTGTTCTCATCCACACTGATGAAAAGCACAGTGATAATTTACTAAGACTTCCGTACTTGAAACAAGTCCATTTGCAGTCGAGAAGACACTTTGAATCTCCCAATGTTTCCTGCCGTTGAGTTAGCTCAGCAGAACTCGGCTCGACACAATTTAAATGGACAGCTAAATGACACCATAACTTCCCACAGACTCACTAAAACTGAAATAGTGAAGTCTTGGGTAATCTTGGTGCGAAACTTAAAGACAAGTGCAAGACAGAACTCCCACGCAGGGAAACATTAACGGCTTCAGCCGAGCCAAATTCGACCCCAGACATCTGGCAGAACGCCATATGCGGACATAAAGACAGACCACAGTCACCCTGACATCAAAACTAGGAAACAGATCTGATCTGTTAATAAATCTCCATGAGATAGAAATAGTGATGAATGCTGATAAGAATGGATAGGGGAGAGTTACGAAGACTTTGAGCCAACAGAAAAAGGCAAGAAAGCAATGACTGGGAATGAAGTGAAAGGAAAAACATCTAAAGTGACGGTTCAATCTGTAACTTTGGTTGCGGGAGATGCTATCAGAGATGGAAGTGATAAGACTAGACACAATGCCTCCCAGGTGTTAATCGAAGTATTGTAAATGTGGGGGCCAGTGATGTTTGCAGAGAGATATCCGAAAAGGTAAGACTGGATTTAATTGAGCTGTTTAACAGCCTTGACAAATTGGAAGCCAAATTGTTTGTTAGTAAACTGCTTGGAACGGTCAACAGATAGATTAAAACTGACTTCAGCAGACTTTTATCACTGAAAACATGGCTCAGCTAAACCTGTTGGATAAACTACTGATAACTTTCTGTTCTGGGGATGTAGGCATCTTTTCAGGACAGATGGTCTCCACCCAGACTGATCTGGAGTTGTAGTCCTGATGGACCATTATTGGTTCAGCCTGTGACCCCCATCAACCAGGCCGCCTCATAGACTTTATAAAAGAAGTAGACGTAGCCAACAAGACATCATCCATTAGTTTGTGGACTAATGTTTTGAAGCCGAGAGTTTTGCATTCTGGCCACATTTTGTTTTTTTGGCCATTGCCATCTTGCTTTCTTGGAACCAGAAGTGACCATATTTGGATGAGACAGTGGAGCTAAGACAGGGATGTCTCTCTGGGCCATGTGGCTGCAGTTTTTAGTTCCAACCAAGCAAGAGCACACCTGATACAACAAATCAGCTGAGTGAAGACAGTTCAGGTGATTGAATGAGCCCTTTCATGGAGCTTTTTGACTCCCCTGAGCGAAAGGTATTAGCTGTGCTAGCATTAGCATGCTAGCTAGCATGGATAGCGAGGTGCTCTAATGAACAGCTGATTCCTCAGAATGTGTTTTAGTATAGCTGAATGCTGAACAAGACAGTTATAGGCAACCAAAATGTCATAAAACACGGACTGAACCCAAACCTGGACAAAACTGGGGATGACAAGGTAGCCACGCCCTGTAGCATACCCCGTTTAGCTGTCTATTTTACTCGAAATGAACATCATGCTGTTTTGAAGAAGAGTTAAAACCAGCGACTGAGACCATCAACTCATAAGAAAAAATGTTTTCTGAGATAACAAATCAAGTCAGAAGTTGACTAATTTTCTCATAGCCTTCTATACAATCTTAACTCTTTCTTTGAAATCAGTTCAGTCGCCCCCTGCTGGTCATTAATAAGAATGCAGATTTTATATTCTTTCACTCCAGACACAGGCCTCAGGGTTGCTGCTTGTTCCTACTATGATGCAACCTGACACACATCAGCCTCACACGTCAACATGCTAACAACCAGCTCATGGATCAGTCTTCCACTTCGTCCTCCTGTCACTCTTCCCTGCCTCACCCCTTTTGTGATTGACTGAAAAAAATGTCAGAGCTGGCTTTCCTTTTTTTTTCTGTCTTTGTGTAAAGCACGTCGAATATGAAATGTGCTTTGCAAATACAGTTGCCTGTCCTTTTGTGCGGGATCCCTGTCGTCTTGCCATAACCAGAACTGGTACTAATCAAATTTTTCACTGCCAGACAGGTTTTCATCTCCTGGAATCAATTAGGGTTTGTGTCCACCCTGCGCCGCTTTTCAAGCTAGCAGTGCTGCACAGAAGCTTAGGGAAGCGTTTGTCCCCACTCCTTCTGTTGCTGCATGGCTATTTAGGAAAAAACAGTTTGAAGCGTGGTGTACTTTGACAGAAATTGTGTGTGTGTTTCCATTAAAACTGTATTCCTGTCATGCTGCGTGTTGAAGATGTGCTGTCAGCAAGTGCTTCCACTCTATTGTAAATAAAGAGAAAAAGAAAATTGTTGCTTTGAAGAAAGGTCCGTGGTGGGCAGGCAGCTTTAACATAGCAGAAAATTAGCCGGCGCGCTCTCTCTCACAAGGGTTGGCGGAAAGTGATGAGAGATTTAAAAGAGCGAGGGAGAGGGGCTGGGAGACAGAGAGAAAGTCGAAGATTGAGGGGAGAGAGGGACTGAGAAGCAAAGGAAAAGGAAGAAAGTGGATAGATGTCGAAGAAGGGAAGAAACACAGCGAGTGAAAGCAAGCGGAGGAGAAAAGATGAAGATGCTTACTGGCTTGGGTGACAGACGAACAGAGAGATGAATTGATGCGACATCAAGTGAATGCCAAGGAACTGGAAGAGAGGGTGTGTATGTTAACAGCCTCATCATGAAGACAAAGAACCGCTGTAGCTGCTGTGAAGGCTTCGTCCTGCTAATGCTGCGGGAGCAAAGGACAATCTGCACCTGTGTGCACCTGAAAGTGCCGCTGTGTGTGTGTGTGTGTGTGTGTGTGTGTGTGTGTGTGTGTGTGTGTGTGTGTGTGTGTGTGTGTGTGTGTGTGTGTGTGTGTGTGTGTGTGTGTGTGTGTGTGTGTGTGTGTGTGTGTGTGTGTGTGTGTGTGTGTGTGTGTGTGTGTGTGTGTGTGTGTGTGTGTGTGTGTTCTTGTACTTCCTACATAGTGAGGACTGGAACACGTTTTTAACCAACAGAGTGAGGACATTTTTGCAAAGTGAGGACATTTCGGCCGGTCCTCACTTCTTTTAAAGGCTTTTTTGAGATTTCAGACTTTGTTTAAGGGTTCAGGTTACATTAGGTTTATGTAAAGGTAACCATGTGTTAGGGTTAGGGTAAGGGGCTCGGGAACAAGGTTGTTATAGTTAACGAAAATGAAACGAAATAACGAAAACTATAATTTAAAAACATTTTCGTTAACTGAAATAAAAATAAAAACGAGAGTTTAAAAAAAACGGGACTAAAATTATAGTAAAAACGTCCTTTGTTTATCATCTTTGTCAACTTTTTTCATACATAATGAAGATGGATAAGGTGTGTGTGTGTGTGTGTGTGTGTGTGTGTGTCAGAGAGAGAGAATTGTGAGTTCCTGTGTCTGCAAGGCCAAGTGTGGCGCTTTCTTCCTCTTATCAGTGACATGCTCATTGATTACCATGACGACTGCTGTTCGATTGGTCCCCAGTGATAAATGAACCCGAGCCCTATTTCCAAAATGACCTAGCAAAAGACCAAAATAAAGTGTTTTTTCTTGTGTATGTGCGTCTGTGTGTGTGTGTGTGTGTGTGTGTGTGTGTGTGTGTGTGTGTGTGTGTGTGTGTGTGTGTTCCTTCACCCCATTTGGACCCTTTTCCTGCAGCTGAAATTGCCTAGTTTTCCACACGGCTGAACAGCTCCACAACACTGAGTTGAGTTAGTGAGGGCAGTCGGCCACTCTGCAAGAGTAGACTGACAGAATTTTGTTAATGAACTCAAAAAAGTAAAGAAAAAAAAGGAATACATATCTGTTTTTCCTGTCCTGTATGTTGGAAATCTTCTGGGAAAAGTGAATGGATGAATTCATTAAATACAAGTGCTTAAAATGTGTGTATATGAGATGTGTTTGTTGTTAGAGGCCGAACGATATGGGATTTTTGAGACAGATGCCGATACTCATTTTAGAGGGAGAAAATTTATTGATAACCGATATGGTGGCTGGTTTTTGAGCTGGAATAAAAATACTTTTTTTCACCGCTCTCTGGGTACATTTGCAGACTGGTTGCTACTTTCTCAAACATAAAACTTTCTTAAATAATATTTAGCATTGTGATATAATATTATACATTATATAAAGAATGTATTACCTTATCAGCCAATTCTATAAATGATAACTGAGAAAATAAACAATAAAAGACAAAAAAAAAGCCCAATAAACATCATTACTGCATTATATATTGTGTAAAAAAAGTTTTCATAACTGCACATATCAGACAGCACATACAGCGATACAATCCATATCCAATATCCATTTCCAATATCGGCCCATAATATCTGTCAACTGATGTTGATTTTGGGCTCCAATTTTTGTCCAAAAAATGTTTTAGATTTTTTTAAAATGCAGATTATAGCCTTGCAGGAATTGTAAAGTGCTTCACATTTTCACACATGATTCATAATCATTGAGGAATACAGAATGACTAAATGAAGCTCTTTATCCACAGGAAATGATACTTAGGAAATTTATGTTGAGTGTTCTCAATGAGATGTACTCAGAGAGAAATATAACACTGAATAGCTATAAAATGCACCTTGTAGAAAGGGCTACTGACTAAAGTGACAACATATCCTTTGAACATTGCAATAATCTGTTGTCATTTTCTGTCACGACTCATTGTGTCGACCAGTCTGACTTTTGTGTGGACGATCAGATGTAGAGGAATGAGCTGACTGCTTTCTGTTTGTTGCACGACTCCTGTTTCTGTGTTTCACTCAGGACAGCTGCAATATGATCTAATCTTATCCATATTAATTTGTCCGCAGCTTACTTTGTAGTTTTTTTGTTGTTGTAGCTCCTGAGAGGAGGAGGAGGAGGAGGAGGAGGAGGAGGAGTGAGTGCTCCGACCTCCTTCCTGTCCTTTGTATCTGTTTAACGAACAGTGAAGAGAATCAATGCTGATGTGTAGTGGCTTTTCCAGGCATGCAAACTAGTTTCCTGATACCATCATGAATTAGCATTTGTTTTTTTTGTAAATCGTTATCCAGGAAAGTGTCTCGCAGCCCTCGGGGGCACTGTTGTTCTAGCTGTTAGAGAAAGAAGCTTAGGGAAAGGAAATGTTTAAAATCATAGGATGTTAAATCCCGACAGAAGGCCCCAGAGCAAGGCACTTCTGTGGTCGTTAAGTAAGAAGAAAGTTGGAGCTGAAAGAAATAATTTTTTAGCAAAACTAGATCCAGATTCTTCCCTGTCATAGTGACAACTGCCTTAAGATGCAGGCAGTGTTGTTAAGTGTGTAAATGCTTTACAGTTAAGAGCACAACATGAGCATATCTGTATATAACAAACCAGAATCTATGTGTATGGAGTTAATAATAACTTTTCTATGTTCTTAAGCAAATAATGTGTTCACTGAGTGTTCCATTCATGACACAACACTTTTATTTTGAATATTTTTGGTTAGCTGAAATAATTTTATTTAAAACACATTACTTTGTTCAGCAACCCCTGCTTTCATTAATAATATTATCATAACATTTATACCACATATGGACATACAAGCAGCAATATAGGCCTGAGCAGTATCTAGGTATTATTGTATACCAGGGTATTTTAAAACTCTGAAACTTTCAATAGGGTGGAAAATATAAAATATTCCACTTGGCCTTTTGTGCTGTATAACACATCTTTATTGACGCAAATCAAAAATGAAGAAAACAACGCTCTATGAATTTCTTTCATTCTAAAAAAAGAAGAAAATTTTCAAAAATGTTCCTAGTTTTTCCCAAGTGTTACCAATTTTGGAAAACAAATGGGCTCCAGACACTATACATATTGAACTATTTACATTTTTACAACCTCTACTTACAACCTCTCTTGTCCTCTCCTCTCTGCTCTGTGTAAACGGCCTGAAGTTAAGCTAGTTTTTCACAGATTTTTTGTCAGGTCGCTGTTGGTCTCAGCTGAGTCATTCATGGCTTCCAAGTTGCACTGAGAAGCATAGAATTTATTGTTTTTTACAGGATCTGATTTGTACAAACAGATTATTTTTGGCCAATTTTTAAACAAGACATGTAGAGGGATTTTGATGATTACTTTTTAGCTTCAATTCGATGACTTTACTGATAGAAACCTGTTAAAGGACTTTTGGGAAGTTGAAAATCAAACATGAATGCCAGTTTTTTGTGTATGATAAATGATATGATTTGGGCAATTTTTAAAAAAGAAAAGATGCCTTTCAAACACAGCAGCAGTTTGGGTTCACATGGTTGAACTCAGCAAGACGTCTCATTTTCTGTATAAAATAAATTTACTGTAGTAAAGAAATTATTCAGAGGAATTATGAAACCCAAATAACCATAGCCTCTCTCACCTTTGCCCACACCCACAGTAATTTGTAATTGCCCCAGGGTGACCCAAACAAAAACCAGTTTAAATGAGGCGATCTGGCTGCGCCCACTCAAGGTCACAGACACACTCATATTGCATCATGAGTTGAGCGAGGTATAGACTAACTGACGAACAAACATCCGGCTTCTAACATTTACAAAACTCTGCAAAGTGAGAGTGGGTGGCCGAAAACACACAGTTAATCCAGAGCAGTTCGCTTCTGGTGCGAAGCAATTAATCACACAGTGCAAGTGGTGAGAGTGTGTGAAGTAAGCAGAGCCAGCCAGCAAAAAGGCCCAAACACCCTGTTTTAAAATTTCCACTCAGCTCCCATTTATCTGTTTTCCCCCGTTTTTTTTAAAACTTTGATTGGTCTCAGTGCGCACAGATCCACTTACAACCTCAGCAGATGCGACCTTGCTGAGGTTTAAAGTGGATCGCTCAACTCCTGACTCAAAGCCAGTTGTTGTATAACAGCGGATAAACTGCTTCTACAATAAATGATATTTGATTTAAACACACACACACACACACACACACACACAAGCAGACAGCTGGGCACTGAGGCGACTCATGGTCCAGTCAGCATCAGTCAGCATCATCTGTGCTTGTACAGCCACTTAGTACACACACACACACACACACACACACACACACACACACACACACACACACACACACACAGAGTACGCTCGGCCCTTGCTGCATGGTCTGGATATATATAGGATTGTGACTGTTTGACATTGACTTGTCCTCACCTGTGCACCCAGCATCACACTCATGCATGCACCTACATGCATGTACACTCACACATACACACAACCCCACACACACACACACACCCTTATGTGCATGCAAAGGAATGCATGCTTTTCAAGCATACAACAATTGGAATTCAAACAGTGAGCGCCGGTGTCTACTGCACTCTGCCAAGGGACTGACACACACACACACACACACACACACACACACACACACACACACTCCCACTTCCTCACAAACACACATAATATCATCATTCAGGAGGCAGCTAGCCTGTCCCGAGCTTTAACCTGTCCTTGTCTCTTCTGTTTGGAGTCAGCAGGATTGGCGAAACAACGCACACACACACGCACACAAAGTCAGACTCGGATGTGTCCATACATACTTAAATATACACATCCTCCTCTCATACCACACAGCTGCATGCGGCTATAGGGATGAAGCCAGTTTCTTCCCTTCACATCCTTCGTGCTGCTCTCTCCTCTCTATATGTTGTCACCACCAACATTTAGTCACTTTAACCAGCTAGCATGCCATTTATTCTGGCAGCAGCAGGTCCAATGATGTGATATGGACTTAAAGTGGAGTCACAAGGAAACTATAAACGGCCTAGTCATGTTGTTTATTGTTTTCAGTCTATCAGTGACACATACTCAGGTGGCTGTGGCTCAGTTGCTAGAGCGGTCGCACATTGATTGGAAGGTGGATGGTTCCATCCCTGACCATGGCGGCCTACATGTGTATCCTTGGGCGAGATACTGAACCGCAAATTGCTCCTGATGCTGCATTCACGTGTGTGACTGAATTCCTGGCGGTGGCAGGTGGCACCTTTTATAACAGCCTCGGCCACCAGTATCAATGTGTGAATGAGCTCTGTCTGGAGTATAAAGTGCTTTGAGTGTTTGCCAAGTCTAGAAAGGTGTTATATAAGTGGAGTCCATTTCCCTTTGGATTGTTTTTTGCAGAAATTGTGTCGTTGAAGAGTTTTTGGGGGTTTTTAAAGGTCAAACTCATAATAGAAATATTACAATAAATTGCAGGTTTGTAGCTGTATTTGTGGTTTCGACTTAAACATTTTTACGGGGTTTAATGTCCAAATGTTTTTTTTCATACTGCCCTGAGATTCTCCGTTGTAGTGTAATGATACATCGATATAGATCAATATATATATTTATCTGTGAACAATCCACCTGCATCAATGCAATGCCCAAACATCGATGCATATCGCCGTCTGTGATACATGCTTTTATTTTGAAAGTCTCTCTGTTTTGTTTTGGGAAGTAAACTGAGCACACAGATAGAATTTATCTTGGGAACGGTCTCTGTTCATAATTAAAGGATCATCACAGGCTCTTTCAGGGTACTCAAAAAAAAACCCATTTGCACTTAAATACAATGTGGCACAGAAGTGAACAGAAGGTCTGTTTTTATTATTTGTTTTAAAAAAGAATGGATTTTTTTTCATTTAAATATCTTGAGGAGAAGAGCTCAGAAATAAAATGGTTAAATCATATTTTAGATGTTTTTGGTTTAGTTGATATAAATGTAGCAGGTTGTGTTAAATGCGCATATGATATCGTCTCATATTGATTACTGGCAACTGAATCGAACCGCATCAAAGTCGTACTTTGGCAGACTTATATATATATATATATATATACATATATATACATATATATCTGCAAATATTGTATCGTTGCTCAATGAATGGATCTAATAACTATTGTGATGAAACCAATGCTTTACACCCCTAGTCTGCTCTGATTGGTCCGCGTCTTCCACATCTGGGCTTTCGCTGTCACTGTACTGTCCGTCATTGCAGCCTATGGAATGACTGTAATGCAGTATAAAATGAAAAAAAAAAACATGCTCCAGCATAATTGGGGCAATATTACCAACATTGCAGGTTTCCCTGGCATTAGCATGTAGCGACATGTAGCTGTGTATGTAATGTGGTTCAGATGGCTGTATAGAAATCTGGCACAAACTGACTTCAGTTTGAGTCGAGAGTAGAAAAAAAACTGCTGCAAACCAAGTGCTCAGAACTGCTTGGTCCCTCTTGTTATTGGGTTTTATGGTTTCATTTATGGTTATTATGTTTTGATGTGTAGCCTGAAGTACTGGAAGTGTGGTCCAGCAAAATGGCAGCAGATTAACACTCGTACTAAGCCAACCTGTCCTTGTCCTTGTTTGGGGTGTGTTTTTGTGTGTGCGAGAGTGAGAGACTAATTAAAACTGCTGAGTCACAATCACTTTAGCTCTCATTGCATGAATTATATTGAAAGCAAACTGTGGCCCAAGCTAGAAGTTCATCTCGAATTGCCGACAATTCATTTGCACACTATGCAAGACAGCAGACTCAGCTGAACACAAATACGAGAAAGTTTTCATCAGGTTGTACCTTACACTCTGATTGAATTGGAAGACTGAGTCACTCGCTCCCTGCTATAAGTCATAGATCAAAAATTAAATGTTTCCTTTTTTCTGATTCTTCTGCTTCAAGTGGAAGGAGGCATAGAAATGCATGTATTGATGGGTGAAAAATGTGGGAGGGAAATCACTTCAAGTGTTTTTGTATTTGTTTTGAAAGCCTTTTCTGCAAAGAAAGGGTCATATCCTTGGCGACTTCACCCACACTCAGATATCAAAAAAGGCTTTAAAGCTTGATTTTTCAACCAATACAGTTCAAAGTGTTACGACATGTTTAAAGTTAGAATGGAGTTTTAAAGTGTGAAGACTTAAGAAAGGAGTTGACTTGGGCATTCCTCCCAACTCTTTCATTTTATCGACAAGGAAGAAAAATCTCACATTTGTGTGGACTTTGTAGTGTGTAATTAAAATTGCCTTTAGAGAAAAAAATACTTAAAAATATTGATTTGTGATTCGAGTTGCAAATTAGTCAGATCAATAACTATTTTGCTGAAAGCCATTTAAATTCAGAAATGGTGGAACATTTTTTTATAACCTCATAAATCTCCTGCTTTTCTCTGTTTTATACACTGTAAACATATTTCTAGAATTGACAGTAAAACACTGTAAAATTGCATTGGACATAGGTTGTAAAATAAAAAAATGAATATCACCGTAATAGACGCTTAAATCAAGGAATAGTACAAATCTTTAATACTGTAGGAAACACAGTTTTTTCCGTGTAAAATTAAAGGAGAAATACCATAATGTCACAGAGACACAATTACCCTAAAAAATAAAGGGACTGCTTGGTCAAAATTACAGTTTTTGCTGATATTTACATTTAAATTTACAGTAGAAAACCCAATCACTGTATTTTTCACGGTGAAGTTCTGGCCACAGTTGCCGGTATTTTACCGTAAAATAAACAGATTTTTTTTTTTTTTACAGTGTATGATGTTAAACTGAACATCTTTGTGTTTTGGACCTTGGATATAGGGCTGGGCGATATAGACCAAAAGTCATATCCCAATATATATATATCCTGATATTTTTTTATCTCAAAGTGAGAGCAAATGTTCAGTCAAAGTCAAATATGACATGTCACAATTAGTTTTATTGAAAACGTTTATTTAAGTGAACATAAATACTGTATAACAACAGGAGTACCTTTAAAAAAAAAAAACAAAGCTCATTTAAGTATCTTAAATTAAAAAAAAGGCAGCATTTATATATAAAAGAACAAAATTTGAACTATATCAATATATGCGATATGGTCTAATTCCATATCACATTTAAAAATATATCGCTATATTTTTTATATATATATGTCGCCCAGCCCTACACGTTAACAAACTATGATGGACATTTTGAATTTCAACAGTCCAATTGGAAAATAATTGGCAGATTAATGGAAATGAAAATAATCCCTCGCTCTATTTGTGCTTCAGTGTAACAGTGATAACAATGATTATGATAATATAATCCAGCCAGCTGTTCGGGCCGTGTCTGTCAGGTATGTCGTGGAAAATGGTTCTGTCTCAGCACATCAATTGGTTGAAAACTACAGCATCTAATTTAGCGTCTTGATCTGTCGCTGTACGTTCCTCTCCTCTCTCTCCTCTCTTTGCATTTATATTTTTCTATCTCTCTCTCCCCTTTTGCGTCTCCCCCTTTCTTCTTCCTCTGACTGTTCCGCCTTAGCCTCCCTAACACCAATTATACTGTGTCAAATCCATGCATGTCAGTTTCCAGATCCCTAATCATCCCTTCTCTCTTTCATCTGCAAATCCTTTGTTCCTCCCTCCTCCCCCTTTCCCATCCCTGTAACCTTTCTTCTCCGCTCCTCACCCTACCCCACCCCTCCGTCTGCGCCGTGTACACACGGCCCGGCCTCCTCATCCTCTTTCCATTTATCTCTATCACATTTACCTTTCCGTCTCCCTTTGAATTTTTTTATTTTTTTTATTTCCCCATTTCTATTTTATACCTCTCTCTTTCCCTTCGGCCGCAGATGAACTGCGTTCGGTAAATGTGCTGGCACTTTTACATATTGGTTTTCTTGTATGAATAAGCCCTCAAGGCACTTTTCAGTAAAAGTTGAAGAGGCAATCTTACTAGGTCAGAAGCTGTCTTGCTGCTTCCTGTAAAAAACATTGTTTACCTTGATGACGTGTCGGGCCGCTGGCTTGTGCAAACAGCAGTAAGTCTCCATCGCCTGCAGCTCTACATCCAACCTCTCACTTTGCTGCTTTTCTATTCTTCTTCTACTTTTCCTCCCTCGAAAACTGATCCGCTCACCAAATCTGTCCATCTTTTGTTACTTAAATCAGCTACAGGTGCATCTCAGTAAATTAGAATATCATAGAAAGTTTATTCATGTCAGTAATCATCATCATAACATTATCTAGAGCCATTGCACACAGAATGAAGCATTTCATGTCTTAATTAATTCAATTTATTCTAATTATAATGACTATGACTTACATTTAATGAAGACCTGAAATTAGTGTCTCAAAAAATTTTTAATATTACAAAGACCAATTTTAGAAAGTATGTTTAATATGGAAATGTTGGCCTCTGAAAAGTATGTATTTTATATAATTTTGACAGTACATTGCCCAGTTTTTACACCAGAACATATTTTACATTTTTGTTTTTGTGCACATTAAACAAGCAAGCAGTGGTGGAAGTAAGTATCAGATCCCTTACTTAAGTAAAAAATTTCTAATCACTTTAAATTGACCATGTTTTCATGTTAAATCTCGACCTGAATAGTAACTGAAGCTGTCAGCTAAATGTAGTGGAGTAAAAAGTACAATATCTTCCTCTAAAATGTAGTGCAGTAGAAGTTTAAAGTTACATTAAATGAAAATACTAAAGCACAAGTACCTCAAAATTGCACTTAAGTACAGTACTTGAGTTAATATATTTAGTTACATTCCACCACTCCAAACAAGATGTAATGTGTTAACTGGTGAAGTTTCAAAGTGTAACTAACTTAAGCAACGAGAACTGTCTGCTGACTCTAACGTCACACTTAAAGGGAAACTCCAGCAATTTTACACATGAAGTTCAGTTAACTCATCACATGGACGACTACTCAGTTTGAGAAAACTGTTTTATAATGTATTCTGCGGCTCTGAGGTGAGCTTTCTAAAGTTTAGAAATTAGTTTTTCAGTTTGTTTGTCTTTTTGGCTGCAGAATTGTGGAATAACTACTGGCCAGATTTTCATAAAACTTAGTGGACTTACTTTGCAAGGGCATTTGTGCTGCATTCATGTGGTGTCTCAAGAATCGGGAAAATGGGCTCCCAACTGGGAAAATTAATTAAACACCCCCTGAAGTCAGAACATTAACATGGCTTTGGCACTGAGTGCTCTTCTAGTTTTATATCAGGTCGGACGTAAAAAAATATATATATATATTAGAAGCAAGCCTGGTGTACAGGGAGGATGGGAGACACTTGCATTCTGGGAAGTGTAGTGTTTTTTTTAGAACTTTAGACCTATGATAAGGACCAGAATTGAGAAGTCATTTCCATCTCTGCTGCTTCAGTTTCGACTAATCAGTAAAACAATGATTTTCTACAGGTGCATCTCAATAAATTAGTATATCATAGAAAAGTTTATTTATGTCAGTAATTAAAAGTAAAAAAGTAAAAAAAAAAGTAAGTAAAAAAGTAGAAATAACACATTATATAGATCCATTACACACAAAATGAAACATTTCATGTCTTAATTTATTTAATTTCTTCTAATTATAATGATTATGGCTTACATTTAATGAAGACCTTAAATTCAGTGTCTCAAAAAAAATGTAATCTTTCAAAAGACCAATTTTAAAAAGTATGTTTAATATGGAAACGATTGCTTCTGAAAAGTATGTCCATCTATATGACTCAATACTATTTGGCTTGAACTACTGGAAATGGACTTTTCCACCATATTCTAATAGAGGTGGGGGGAAAAAAATCGATACAGCATAGTAACGTGATGTTTTTCTTGGCGATATTATATCGATTCATGGCTGCCAAGTATCGATATTTAGCATCGGGGGGCTGTCAGTATTTTCATATGATACTAGAAGATCTAAGGAATCTATAGGTACCAGGATATTGTTAGGCTATTTTTGATGTTTCTTTCAAAAAGTTAGTGCAGTGAAGCTTAAAGTTGAGGAAAGTTGTTGTCGTCCATACATGTTTGATATCAGTAAAGTTCAGTTCGACTGAATACTTTTTTGGTCAGTTTGTAGGTTTGACTCTCATTGTGGAGAAATAAAAAGACAGAAGTGAGATGAATAGACTGAGAATTCTCACTTATTTAACAAAACAATTCTTGATTAGATTTAATTTGTGGACAGTTAAACAGTTAAATCACAATATATTTAATCGCAATACTCACCATATCGCAAAATGCTTAAAATCACAATAATATTGTATTGTGAGTTTAGTATCGGGATAAAATCAAATCGTGGGGCCTCTGCTGATTCACACCTTTGTATTCTAATGTATTGAGATGCACCTTTATATCAAATGGAACCCAATACATTGCATGAAACATTATTTAAAGAGACAGATCAATCCAGAAATGTTCTAGGCTCAGTGTCTGACAGCAGCTTCTGTCTCCCCCGCCCCTTTCTGTTTCCCAGGCAGAACAGACACATATGGGAAGGTGTATGTGTGTTGTGACTGTAGTAGCAGGGGGGCGGGGCTAAGGGAGGGAGAGAGCGCTGGAGAGAGGGCGAGGGAGCTAGGGGGAGGGGTTTGTTTATTTCTGTTGTGTTTTTTTTTTTATGGTAACTGCGCCTCCTGAGCCCACAGGAAAAAAAAGAAGAAGCAGGGAGACAGAAAGAGAGAGAGAGAGAGAGAGGGACAGAGATGATGGAGAACAAGGGAAGATGGTTAGCAGCATGAGCGGCGGCAGAGAGACGGGAGACAAACGCGGCAAAGGAGGGAGGGATGGACAGACACACGGACGGATAGAGGCAGAGCGCGTGTCAGTCCGCTGCTCGTCGCCCAAACAATGAACGTGCTGTGGTCGCTGCCGGCAACGCATCGCCACGGCAACCGGAGCCAGAGGGGTGCGCACTGAACGAGAATGGGAGAGAAAGAGAGAAAGAGAGGAGGAGGAGGAGGAGGGGGGGAGTGAGGAGGAGAGATAGAAAGAAAGAAAGAGAGAGAGAGAGAGAGGATGTCTTCCCCCGATGGATAGATCCTTCCTCTGTGTGTGTCTTTACATGTGTGTGTGGCTGATCATGTGTGTGTGTGTGTGGTCGTTGTGTGTTGGCGGCCAGTTGTCTGACACTATGATCTTCTGTAACCATCTAGGTGAATACAAGAAGGATGAGCTGCTGGAGGCGGCGAGGTGAGTACCAACACTCTTTGTTTTCTTCTTCTTCTTCTTTCCTTCTCTCCTCTTTTCTCGCCTTGTTATGCTTCTCTTCCTGCTTTGTGACATCCCTTTCATGTTTTTCCTCCTCTGTTGGTTTTTCCTCTTCCCTGTTCACCTGCTCACTTCTGACTTTTTTTTTCTTGTTTCCTCTCTTCCCTCCTTGTCCCCTCTCCTCTCCTCCTCTTTTCCTGTTTAACCTAATTTCCTCTTCTTATTTTGATCATTTCCTGTCTTTTTCCCTTTCATTCTTATCTTCTTCTTCTTCCCTATTCTCTCTTCTTTGCTGCCTCCCCTTCCTCTCCTCTTTCTCTCCTCTTTGATCCACTTATGTTTTCTGTTTCCGGTTCTTGTTCCTTATCTTCCTCTCTTGTTATTTTTTGCTTCTTCTCGTCCCTCTCCTCTCTCATTTCCTGTCTTTTCCTCTCTCATCTTTTTCGCCTTTTTCCCTTTTTGGGACCGTCTCCTTTCTCTCATTTCCTGGCTTTTTTCTCCTTTCTTGTTTCTTGTTTCTTTCATTTCCTTTCCTCTCCCATTTTCCTCTTATTTAAACTCTCCTTTTATCTCCTCCTTTCTCATGCTGTTTCCTTTGTTTCTTCTTCCTCTCTTTGGCTTTTTTTTCTGTCTTTTGTTCGAATTCCATCGTTTTCCATCATCATTCAGTCATTTTGCCGCTCCCTCACTGTTTATTACTACACACATGCACGCGCACAGGCACACACACACACACACACACACACACACACACACACACACAGCTCCTACAGTAGTCAGGTTTTTCAGATCCGAAGAACATGTGGGCCAGGGACACTTGTGCATTTTGGAGGCATGTTATGGTTGCAGGCAGTGCATGTGGGCAATGTGTTTATGTGTGTGTGTGTGTGTGTGTGTGTGTTTTTGTCTATTGCATGAGGAAATGGCAAAGCTTTCGTTTGGGATTGTGTGTGGGTGGCTGAGCGCTCAATGCCTCAACAGCCTCCCTCCTTTTCTCTCACTCTCCCCCCTCTTTCTCTCTCCCTCTCTCTCTCTCTCTCTCCCAGGCATACACACACACACACACACACACACACACACACACACACACACACACACACACACACACACACACACAAGGAAGCAGCTGGCCTCACATAGCAGTACCCCAGTGTATTATGGGGTCAGCAGGCTGTTTAAGTGTGAACTGTGAACTCAGTGTGCCTCTATCACAGCTGAGCCACTGACTGGCTCATCACCAATGTCATTTTTCAGTGGAATTTCTTCTTTTTTTCCTCTTATTTTCCACTTTCTTTAGGGTTGAGTTTTTGGTCAAATAACTCCCACACATGGCTTATGGGATATTGTTGTTTTTCTGCTTTATTTCTTTCTTCTTCCCCCTTTCTATTTGTGGCCCAAACAGCATCCTTGCGCAGCGGTATAGAATAATAATAAGCTGGTAAAATGGTATGTAGTCTGAGAGTGATGTAGTGATGACTGGCTCCATGCATTGACTGGAAAAACAATCATTAATGTTCGTGACTGCAGAACAGAAATATTTCTGTAAACCAAATCAGTCGCTTTAATGCGGCCAGTCAGCTGACAACCAGCAAGTCAAGTCTGGTTGATTCAGTCTTTGATGATCTGTGCTTTCTCTTATGATCTGTTAGCTGTAAATGTTGTAAAATGGAATCAACTGTTTTATCTCCTTAAAGGAGAGGATCATTCAAATATATTTTCTGAAATGTAGTGGAGTAGAAGTATAAAATAGTGGAAAGACTAATAGGTTAGGTTCAACTTTATTGTCCCAGAAGGGAAATTTGGCTTGGGCCCAGTCCATTGTTGCTCAATAAAAAACACACGCATCACATCGACAAGAACCGGAGAACCTTCACAAGAGGAAAACATAAAAACAAAAGAAAAAGGACAGCATGGTGCTTAAATTAAATATTATTATCATGGAAACCAAGGCTGACACAGAGCAGCCTGTTCTCCCCTCAAAAACGTCATTATAGGTTGTGTGAACAGGCAGCGAAATACGAACTATATTTACGTATTTCACCATCTGCTGCAATGCTTCCGCCGCCATCTTGCTGATGTATAAGTGAATCAAAGTTACAATGGCGGATTCCTGCAGTCGGTTAGTGGCTGGGGTGGTGGATGTGTCCAACTAACGGCGGACTTTCACCCAGGAGAGCGGGGTTTGTGTCCTGTGTGAAAACAAAAGTAAATTATTTTTAACTTAAGTTATTTGTTGTTTGTTGTTTACATTGTTTATGTAGCTAATGTTAGCTTACGTTCGAACTAACGGCTGCCTTTTACCCAGGAGAGTAGGTTTTGTGTCCCTTGTGAAAACAAAAGTAAACCAACCAAGTTTTTTTTTTAACGTAACTTACGTTTTTTTTTACCTATCTTGCGGTATTCGTGTGACCCTTGTAACTACTTCACTTCCGGCATTTACGTACATTTATTTACTTTTTAAACTGTCTTATTTTATAATGCCTTACCAGGAAGGTTTTTGCCCTAAACCTAGGTCAGTGGTTTTATAACCTATAACCTTTTTTTTACAACCACAAACCATACGTGTATGTATGATGACATGTGTGCTATTTTTTAGAATGTGCCGATGTACTGCAATCCGCGAAATCCGAGCCGCGATACGTACATACATACGTGTCGTAATGGGTGTTACTGACACACAACCTCTTCTGTCCGTTCGGTTAGAGAACTTGTTGTACAGAGACCGTCATGTCGGAGAAACTTGAGAGTCCAACCAGTGAGCAGTCCGCTGCCTCTCAGACTCCCGGCACTGAAAAGTACAAATATTGTATTTAAGTACACTACTTATAAAAAGTAGGTGTGCCTGTGGCTTTACATAACAAGCGAGTCGTTTCATATTATGTAAGGACAAATGCCCTACAAGGTGTCCATTAACAGGAATTTATGGATGAAACGGAGGACAGAAACGGAGGACAGAAACGGAGGACGGTTGCCTCTGAGCAGTCCATTATTGCCTGATTATGGACACTGTGAAGGACATCATCCTGCTTAAAGAAAAGAAAAGAAAGGTCACTTGCCAAAGAAAAAAAAATGAAGACCATTAGTTATATCTTCATGCGTTTTGCAATCAAAATGTAGAGTTAATATGTGGTGGTTTGAAAAAAAAAAACTTGACTTAAATCTGGAACAATCATTACCATTTCATAAGGTTCTTATTCAATGGAAACATTGTTCGCTACTCCAGTAAATAGGAAGAACCTTAGATATATAGTACCAGACAAAAGTTTGGACACACCTTCTCATTCAATTGGTTTCAATGGTTATTCATCTTTATTAACTCTTCTACATTGTAGATTCATATTAAAGATGTAAAAACTATGATGGAACACATGTGGAATTATGTAGTTAGAAAGTGTTAAACAAACCAGAATGTGTTTTCTATTTTAGATTCTTCAAAGTAGTCTTTAACCTTTTGCTTTGATGGTCTCAAACACATTAAGAAGGAAAGAAATTCCACAAATTAACTCTTGACGAGGCGCACCTGTTAACTGAAAACCATCCAGGTGAGCAGCTCATGAAGCTGACCGAGAGAATAACAGAAGTGTGCAAAGCTGTCATCAAAGCAACTACTACTTTGATGACAGCTTTGATATAATCTAAAAAATAAAACATTCTGGTTTGTTTAACACTTACTACGCACTACATACTACTACTACTACTACTACATACTTACTACATGATTCCATATGTGTTCTTTTATAGGTTTGATGTCTTCAGTATTAATCTACAGTCATGGAAAAAAATATTAGACCATTGTTTTTCTTCAATATCTTGTTCATTTTAATGCCTAATATCTAGCCATTTTCCATGGTTTTCTTGATAATAACCAAAATCATTATCAATAAAAGTATGGAAAATGTCTAGATATCAGCTCTTAAATTAACCTTTTATGAGCTATTTTTGTTGTTATCATTATATTTGTCCAAACATGTGTACCTTTAGTTGTACCAGGAAATAAAATGAACAAGAAATTGAAGAAAACATGGGTGGTCTAATCATGTAAAAAATATTAAATATGAAGAAAAACCATTAAATGAGAAGTTGTGTCCAAACTTTTGACCAGGACTGTATCTTAACACCCAGAGATATTTCTCGTCTGTTCATTTCATAGAAGCCCTTGGCTCATGTGTTAGCCAGAAAGCTAATGTTATGCTAGCAAGATTGAAAGTCAATAACATTGAATCACAACAAGGCACTTCTTTCAGCTTGTGTGCTACAGTCTGTTCCTGTGGCACTGAAGAGTGTGAGGCACTGAAGAGCGACATTTAATAACAGAAATAATTACAACAAGGCTTTGGAATTAATGGACACTCTGACTCTTCGCAGCGACCACGGTACAAACCTATTTATTTTATCCATTAATAATATAAAAACATTGATTAGAGCTGCACCAATCCAAATATAAATGTAAAGCACCCAGAAGGCTGCTGCTGTTAATCTCCTGTAACTTCATACCATTAACATGCAGCTTAAGTGATTTGGAAGGCTTTGAGATGAAAGCGGAGATGTAAGAAGCCGTGAAGATCCAGTCACACTTACAGAGATTCTCAGAAATACATTTTCGTCTCCCCTTCACGTGTAAGAAACTGATGAATATTCAGGCATGGTTGCGAGCGCTGTCCCCTGTGGGCCGCTGTAGATCATTTGTGGTGAGATCAGACGCACAAAACACTCACAACAACAACAAGACACTGCTGAATGCACCTTTGAAATGCTGTAGGCAGAATCAAAATATGACATATGACTGGATTTGTGATGGTGATATAACCAAGATACATATCCTGGAACTGATGCTTTGGAACCACTTAAAAGAGAGATTTTGGGAAATAAGTCTATTTCCTTTCCTTCCTTTGCTTCTGTTTTTTGGCTTGATTGATCAATAGCCCATTTCCATTAAAGTGGAATCGAATTATGAAGCGAAATTTTGAAATGTCGCATTAAAGAAAAAGCAAATTAGAGACATTTAAATCATTTTATTTATTTGCTCTGGTTCAGAGCGAATAAACAAAGCTGCATAAACGTACATTGGTCAGAAGATGGCAGTGTAATGTTTTGCTGTAAGCTAAACCATCAGTAAACAGTAGCTCACTGGGAACTCGGAACTCTAAATATTGATACTTGGCAGCCATGAGTCGATATAATATTGCCATGCAAAATATTGCGATCCCCCCCCCCCCCCCCCCCCCCCCCCAACACACACACCTCTATTCATTTGGGCAACTTATAATTGTTTTTCCATATCAGCTCATCTTGACCTGCAGAGCGGAGACATTGTTTCCATCTCCTGATTAGCACATTAACTATTTTTCAAAAAACAAAATCCACCCCATCGTGTGCAAAAACTTTTAGTAGCATTTTCTCAAATTTTTTTTCCTAATTTTGGTGTTTCCATCAAGCTTTTCTTATGCAAATCTTCAAAATGCGCAAATCATTGATGGAAACACGCCTATTGTAAATCTACTAGATGCTAAGTTGTGCTGTCCATAAATCTATCATCCATCCATAACTCACTCACACACACACACACAAACATACACAAACAGCTTCATATTCTTCCTCCCCGTACAACCCTCAAGATGTTGTTTGCATCAAAATGAAGGCTCCCTTGTGCCAGGCTAACAGCAGCAGGAGGTGGCGAGTTGAGAAAAGGAATAAAATAAGAACGAGAGTAGTAAAAGGAAGACGCGGAGAATTGGAGGTAAAGGTGGAGAAGGAGAAGCTGAAAGTGGAGAGGGAGGGCAAAGGTGCACAGCTCAGATGAGAAGCAAGTGACGGTGAAAGGGTCGGAGAGCAGCAGATAAACGGTAGAGAAAACAGCGAGAGTGACAAAGAGATGGAGAGGATGTGAATGTCTCCTTTTTGTTCAGGGAGTGAAAAATATAGAAAGAAAGAAAAGGAAGGAGAAGGAGAGGCCCGAGTAACAAAAGTAAAAGGAGAGAGAGAGAGAGGAGGGGAACATGGGAGAATAGGAGAATAATCCTTTTCTTTCTGTGTGACAGCTTCTTCCTTTACGGCTGTCACTGCGATGATGGTTGGATTGGTCGCTGCCTTGGCAACACTTTCCTGGTGGTCACCCGATGCCAGGGCAGCCAGCCTAGGAAGCAGGAAACAGATCAGCAGCATAGACCAAATCTTAACTCCACTGCAGCTAGGCTAAATGGTCTTTTCTAGCAGGTTCTGTTTAGCTTGTTGCAGTCAGGTTTACAAGAAAACACACACACACACGCACACACACACATTCTTGTACTTCTATCTTTGTGAGGGCCCTCATTGGAATAGTGAATTCCCGAGCCCCTTACCCTAACCCTTATCCTAACATTCACCATCACAACTAAATGCCCAACCCTAACATAAATCTAATTGTAACCTTAACCTTAAAACAAAGTCTGAACTCTCAAACAAGCCTTTATTGAAGTGAGGACCGGCTGAAATGTCCTCACTTCACAAAAATGTCCTCACTCTGTTGGTTAAAAACGTGTTCCGGTCCTCACTCTGTAGGAAGTACAAGAACACACACACACACACACACACACACACACACACACGCACGCACACGCACTTCGATCCATCCCCTAAACATTCCTTTATGTCAGTCTGTTCCTGCAGATGAAATTCGTCTTTTTCTTATCTCATTCTCCCTCATTTTCTCCCCCACACACTCTCCTGCTGAGGAACAGCACTAATCCTCTCTGGTGTTGGATGTTTTCTATCTAATGTGTGTGTGTTTGTGTGTGTACATTCGCAGGAGTGGAAACGAGGAGAAGCTAATGGCCTTGCTCACTCCGCTCAACGTCAACTGCCACGCGAGCGACGGCCGCAAGGTAAGTGCGAAGCATCCGCACACAGAAACACACGCACTGTAACAAACTCATCACTGGCATTTTCTGTACGACTGCACCTCAGGAAAGTCATCAAGCGACAAAACCAACTGGTGCTTGAAGGTTTTATTTTTTAATTTTGACCAGCAGAGTGAAACAAGTTCTGTTATTGACAGCTGTGGGGCTCGGTTGTATCAAATAATCCAAGTGCTCTCCAGCAGGCATTAGCAGCCTTTCCTGGTTGTCACTCATTGGAATGAATAGATGGAGACACAGGCCCTTCAGTGAATAAATTAGCACTCATGCTGAACAATAGCAGTGCATAGCAACACGCTGAACACTGACAGACTCTGGGACAGCTCTTTTACTGTCCCTGATACCAAAAAATGATGACAGTAAATGGTGAAGTTCAAGTGTTGGCTGTGCTGCTTCTTCAGCTGATTGAGGAATATATAATAGGTGCAGATGTTCTTGTTTAGCAAGGATCAGAGTGTGACCAATATGGATGCATGTAACCAAAGAAATATCTGTCAAATGCGACTGCGAACATTTCCATTGGCTGCACTGATGCACCTGACATTTAGCAGTATGTTTATGGTGTTATTTATTTTCCAACCTGCCCCTTCTCTGGCTCTCATTGGCTCTGACCTTTTGGATGTCACCATTTGGCCAAGAAGCTAAGAAAAAAGTTTACACGGCACTGTAAAAATAAAAAGATATAGCAAGGAGAAATGCCAAGCAGACAAAGTTGCATCAGGGGATTGATTTTTACCTTTGTCAAACCACGGGGGAGGGGCCAATTTTGAATGTTTACAAACGCTAAGCAACAATTCCTGCATAATATGCCTTTAAAACATACCGGTAGTCCATGGAAGTAGTTGGTCCACCACCTGTCTCCTCTAATCTCCTGTCTAATCTTGACCCTACATCAGTGGAAGGTCCCACTCTACCACGTACAAAAGGGCCAGAATATATGCCTTTAGCAAAGAATGTCCAATCCAATTGCCATGGCTCAGATATGATAAACCTGCAAACACTGTGCTTTGCATTCATTGCAAATTGTGGTCCAAAGCATGGCTGGGAACAGCACTTCTGCTTCTGAATCGTCAATTTTCTGGATTATAATGTTAGTAATCCCAGAGAAAGAGGTTTCACAGACGTCAGATCAGTGTTGAGCGGTAGCTTCGTCTTCCTCTTCATCTTCACGATCCATTTCATTATTCCTTTTTTACAAGCAATATGTGGTAGATGATAAGCAATGTCGCATCAACAGCCTGACAATCCATGGTGATGAGTCGATGGCTTCCAACAACTGTTGCAAAGCACATTAGTTTACGGCTCAAAAGAAGGTGCTGCTTCTAGACGTCATCGACTCCAAAGATAAAAGCTTCATCAGTTACAGACATAAAGATGCAAATGCCTGCCACATTGGGCTGTTGCACCAAGTCAAACCAAGTTAAACCAAGTCAAGCCAGCACATGTGTATGGAAAAAGGATTATGGAGTGTGTAGTCCCACTCACTAGATGAAGGCTTTTTGTATAAGCCTGCCACCGACCGTATTTCATGAAGATCTCTCCTTCTTGTCCTCTATTTCTGCCATCTGTTTTGCATGGGTGCTGTCACTGTAACCTGGGTTTAGTGCTGCCCAAGACGATTGTGATTGGTTTATAGAAATACAAGCAAGCCAGAGTTTTTTTAAAACATTTTTTTTACCTCAGAACCTGCAGAATGAAAAGTGAATGCAGCCTGACATTTCTCCAGCATTGACACAGCACCGTGCAGATAGGTCAGGTTATGCAAGACTATTGAGTGTGTAATCTATTTGTAATTAGCTGTATGCTCTGCTTGCTTGACAAGAACCAAAAACGTGATCCGAGTTTCACAGTCAGCTAATGTCGCACACGGGATTTAAATCGGTTAGATTGCATTGAGTGCAGACTGAGACCTCGGGGCTTGAAGAAATGCTGGAAATGCTAAATGAAACACCAGGTAACACCAAAAGTACACTGGCCAACAGAGGAAAGTGCTGTATTACATCTTGTTCCGCTTAATAGAATTTTTTTTGTGACCACGGCATCCCCTCATGCATCCTCAGGGAGTGCTGAGCCTCAGGTTGAGCTCTGCTGGGTCACAGCAGTACGCCTAGCTTGTGACTAATTAGTCCCTGGGATGAATGAAAAAAACTTTCTAGTTCTGTGTTTTCTAGCTTTAGTTGAAGTACTCCCTGTAGGCCTCCATATCACTGTTTTGCAACCAGACTGAAGTAAAGACTGCTGCTGACCTGGTTTTTCATTGAGAGCCAAGCGAGATTGAAGCTTCACTCTACTGTGGCAATTGGTCAAACAGGTTTGGGATCCTTCAGGAGTAGGGTTGCAAAATTCCAGGAATTTTTAAAGTAGGCAACTCTCCATGGGAATCAACAGGAATTTATGGGAATTAACAGGAATAAACCAAGATTTTACAAAATTGGAGCTTGGCCCTTAACAGGGAACTTACATATAATTGAGGCAAGTATATTTTAGCATAATATTGACAGCCAGATTCAATGCAGGAACACTTGAATATCTGGTATACATCAATTACATGCACATAGCACACTGCTTACTGCAAGGCTGCTGAGGCCACGCCCCCTACATGCTATTTGTATTTCTCCATCACATGCACAGATGATTTCAAGAAGTCTGGACCACACTTTTGAGCTCAGAGCACACGACTGTTGAAGCCACATACTTGAGCCAATGGACTACATAAAGTTACATTTTAACATTTTGAATGGGACTTTTTGGGAGATTTTTGTTTATATTTATGTTTGGATATGATACAGTTTGTTTAAATTACCCCCAGTTTCCACTTAATTTCCATAATTTTTTTATAAATTCACATACATTTCCATAATTCACATTTTTCAGTATTTCCAATATTCCCCATCTTAACCTCCCATGGAAAGTTTCTTGAAATTTTCCACCCCTTTGCAACCCTATTCAGGAGTTCTTGCAGATGTCTCTTGGGGGTTTAACTATTATTCCTGTGAGAGTAGTGCAGCATGAAACAACGTCCCCATTGTGATTTGAAACTGAAATTTTCCATTAATAGCCTGAACTAAAGGCATGTTTTAGGATGCCTTGCTGCACCTTTGTAATAATAGACAAAGTTGTATGTTTGCAGAAGCAAGCTATCATGGAGAAGTAGTTTCAGGATTTGATTGGTCAGAGGCATTTTCCAGAAAACAGATTGCTGTTATTTATTGGTCACCAAACCAGGGCCCACTGTACTTTATGGGTTTCTATGACAACTATTGGGAACAGCAGGGAGCCAAAAGGAGCCTTTTGCTCTGTACTCTTTGTAACTGTCACATAAATGTTCCAACAGCCTTGAGGAGGCTCTTTCCTATAATTATGGGTACTTCAGTGTTGTTGATGATGCTCAGCTGCGGCTTGTATCCATCATATCACCATCATACCCATAATTGTGAGGGAACATCCTCGGGCTATTATCCATGCAGGTGTCCTGCTGGGGGGCGTGATACCCCGAGGGAAAAACCGTGTAATTTAAAAATTCGTCTGAGATGCAAGGGACAAACACAAGAGATCATTGAATTTTAATGGTTCATAAGTAGATGAAGGCAACCAACCAGGCGGCCAATAAAAACTGTGCTCAGACACATACTGAAATGACCTCTCCTGCACAATCTGTATTTGTAATACTCTTTAATTGCTCAGACTGAAAGCAGTCATGCACAGTAGATGGAATATATTTTCACGCCAGTGCAGTTTTATCCTCATTATGGTGTTAGGGTAATTTAATGGGGTGATGGGGGATTTACTTTCCCACTGCTAACCGAAATTATTGAGTGAATTCTGCGTAATAACTTTAGATATTAGGTGAGAGTGAGGGACAACAAAAACTTTCCTACTTGTCATTCATGTCATTTGAGTAAATCCACTAATGGAAGTCAGTCGGCTGGTAAGGATGAACGTGTGACCATTAACAGCTTTTTTTTTAAGATTCACTTTAGACTTTCTTGGGGTTCAAGTACAAATCATGTTTTATGATCTGATTGGTTTAGGTAGGTGGTTAAACTATGATGTAATTTGGATGCCTGGTATTAGTCAGAACTGTCAACTCATTACGCCTTGTTTCCATCTTCAGTCTGACATTACCTCCAATGCAACTGGGATTCAGTTTTCTTAAACCAATGATTACAGACCAACATACACTGATGTGCGTCATTGCCAACATACTGATTTTGCCTGGTTTTTAAGAGCACATTGGAGCAAGGGAAAAACTAACTATGATGTTGGGCAATATTGAGAAGCCATGCTTTCTATGTCAAACCAACAGACTTTCAGATTTTCACCCAGGAGAACGAGGTTCATGCCCCATGTGAAAACAAAAGTAAACAACTTTTAACGATACTTACTTTTTTTAACGTAAGTTCCGTGACTCACAACAACATTTCCGTACATTTATTTACTGTTTAAACTGCCTTTTGTAACGCCTTACCAGGACGTTTTTTTGCCCTTAACCTAGGTCAGTTGTTTTGTAGGCTAAATTCACCGAAACTGCAGCCTTTTCAACAACTGTGAACCATACGTGTATGTATAATGACGTGTGTGCTATTTTTAGAATGCTCCACTCTGTACCGCGAGCTGATTTTGACGAACGTTCATATGAGTCATTATGGGTGGTGTTGACAAATGGTCTATTCTGTCGTTTAGGTTGGAGATCTTGTTGTTCATGTCATGATGTTAGGCGTTTCAATCAACTTGGTGTGAGTTGGGGGTTTCAATGGTCTGCACCAAGAAGAGTAATTTGATGTATTTGATAGTATGATTGGGAAAAATGACAATAGAAAGCAATATAAAGGCAACATATTGTGAAAAACGCACCTCTTCAGTGTCAGAACCAACCAACCAACCAAGACTGGGCTTTTTCGACAGGGTGGCTTAAAAGATCGTTTCAGACAGATGATGAACACCGGTATATTAAGACAGACATTATGATAAAAATAATGTCTTTTATGAACATTAAAGCATGTGAACCTGTTCAAGAAGAAACCCACAGTACAAGTATGAACCTGAAATTGAGGACAAATATGTCTTCTTTAGCTCAAAGAAAGAGGCAATCTAGAAACACAGGCGTTTGATAACAAAGACTATAAGTAGCAGACAATTAGATTAAAATATAATAACTGTTATATAACTTCATGAGAAGTGATTTAGAGTGAGACAGATAACGGTGTGACGCAGGAACATTTTGCGGATTAAATTCATGCAAACATGCAAAATATGACACTATTGGTCAGCACATTGAGCATCACTCAGATGACACACACACACACACACACCTACACAAACACAGACACACACACACACACACACACACACACACAAATGGTTAGGACACTAATGATAATCATGGACAAAACAGAGCATGTCAGGATCTTAATGATTGGTAATAATGATGCTTCCCTTAAAATTAAACAAGAGCCTTCTCTCTCTCTCTTTCTCTCTCTCTCTCTCTCTCCCTCGCCTCTCTTCCTTCTTCTGTTTAATTTTAATTAGAAGTGGCAGCACAGGCTCTTCGTCTCCCCTCTTCAACCACACACTCGCATACAAACACACAAATCTGGAGCATAAATGTTGATTGCAAATGCCTCTTGGTTGAATTAAAAAGCTCTGCTTGTACACAGCAGGCAGACATGAAAAGAGAGGGTAAGCAAACAAGATGGAGAGAGATATTCTTTGGCCAAAAGTATGTGGACACATACTGTGGTTTTGATCTGTGCCGGGCCCTTTTGTTCCAGTGAAGGGAAATCTTAATGCCAATGCAAGAAAATATGTTTGACAATATTGTGGCGACCGTTGGGGAAGGGCTCTTTCCTGTTTCTAGCATGATAGTGCCCAAGTTTGTAGAATGAGATGTTAAAAAAAAAATCACATTTAAATGTAATGCTCACATTTTTTTTTAACCATGTAGAATAGAACAAATTGTTTTCACTTCACTGCTCTATAGTACTGTATAGGACAGTATTATAGTGTGTGTGTGTGTGTGTGTGTGTGTGTGTGTGTGTGTACTTGTACTTCATATGAACTGAGGACCAGAATACGTTTTTTTTTCCAAGAGTGAGGACATTTTTGGGAAGTGAGGACATTTCAGCCTGTCCTCACTTCATCAAAGGCCTGTTTGAGGGATAAGACTTGGTTTAAAGGTAAAAGTTAGGGTAAGGGTTGGGGTGAGGCATTTAGAAATGATAGTTACTGTTAAGTAAAGGGAAAGGGGCAAATGTGTTACTGTATGTCAATGAAAGGTCCTCACAAAGATGGAAGTACAGGAATGTGTGTGTGTGTGTGTGTGTGTGTGTGTCAGATGATTTAGAACCCATCAGAGTGGGATATTATTAACACAGCTGAGTGGAGAGCGTTATCAAGCTGCCTCTATTGAAACCTACCGCTTACTCCCACACACACACACACACACACACACACACACACACACACACACACACACACACACTGGCTGCAGACATTGCTGCCTCAGGAAAAAAAAAAGTCATCACACACAAACACACATAGATTCATTGTTTTCTCCCTCTTTCATAACGTTCAATTTTCCGTTCTCCAGTGCTTCACTGACATATGCTTCCAGCACCTCCAACTACTGACTGACTGTCCGTAGTTGGAGGTGGTCAGAAAATCAGTTTTTCAGGGATTCTATTTCATGTTTTGGACTCTGTTTAGCTCCGTCTGTTGCGAATGTGTGTTTGCCTTTGTTTTTGCGTGTGTGTGTGTGTGTGTGCTCCATTTTTGTGAATATTGTGAATTTTTGGATCTATATCTCACCAGTGAGAATCATCGCACCCACTCGCGTCCTAGCTGGCACCAACATCAAAGAAACAGACAACTGCAGAGCAAGACCAAGATTCAGTTTCAGAGAGGAAAGAGAAGAGAAGAGAAAGACTTTCATTGAAGCCTTATTTAAATGTTGATTGTGGGAGCTTATCCTGCTGAGAGCTCCACACCGACTGATGGTGTTTATTTTCTCTATCGGGTGGAAAACATGTACTGTATCTCCAAAAGTCAACTTTTTAGGAATAGAACATAGTGGATATTTGACTTTAAAATATGGCCAGTTTTTTATGCCATTTGAAGACTGTGTCATATTTCAGTCAACCAACAATTAGCTAGTGAGAGATAAATAGAAGAGCAAAATAGAATACAATTTAATTAATTTTATTTGATGTTTTAAATTGTCTTCTAAATGAACTGATGAAACATCGAGCTTTATGCTTCTTTCACATTTAAACTCCAATTATTATTAATGAACAGAAGTATTTATTAGGCATATACTGATTTTTTTTATTTATTTGAATTTAAATTAAAAATTTTAATTAAAATAATAAACGAAAGCTACTCACAAAAACGTCAAGAAATAAATCGTCTAACACCCACGTTCCTTATTAAACATGTAAAAACAACCATAGACAGAAAAAGCCTCTTTTGGAGGTGCTTAAATAAACATTTACTTCAAACACTGAGCTACAGTTACACAAATAAGAGCATCATTTTCTGCCTGATATTCAGACTTGTATACATGCCTTTATATTTAACCACCTGAATAGTAATACAAATGATAGATAAATATTAACATGTTAACACCAACAACAGCTTGGTCACCTTTATCATCGGGACTAAACCTAAATATTGGGTTTTTATATGTTTTAAAAGTGAAACCACCCAAGCCTTATAGTAATACTGCTGTCATGTTTGTATCAAATAATAATAAACTATCTAATCTTCTGACTTTAAGTTTCAAGCAGACCTTTGATTTCCCAAAATAAAATGCCAATAATTGCCCTAAAAATCCCCCCCCCCCCCCCCCCCCCCAAGAAAACAACCAAGTCAGCTGAAAGCCAATATAGTTGTCCAATTGCCCAATCCTGGTGCAACAAATCCATTATGAAAGAGGCCTTGAAGCTTTAGAAGACTCTAGTATTTTTTCATTATGTTTTTTTATGTATTCAGCTATATTAGGACTTATCTGATAACCTTTTGCTACATTTTTTTTTTAGTTCTGGGGCTCCATTGTTTACATGATGGCACTTATGAAGACTTTAAGAGCAGAATGGAGTGAGGGAAAAACTAACTACAGTGTTGGGGTGATAATGAGAGAGCATGCTGTCTATGTAAACACACACCTTGACATAGTGTCAGTCCTGCTGATTGGCTGATTGTTAGTCACCACACGGTCATCATAGGTTAGATTATTTTCTCAGCTGAGAAACTGCTGTTTCATGTCGTGATGCTAGACGTTTTGGTCAAACTCGGTGGTTCTGGGGGATTCAGTGATCTGGACCAGCATCATCATAATCCGTAGCCAAGTGGCCGTAGGTACACTATGATGTTTTTCACCACTTCTTTCCAATTTTGATCTATCTTCTGCATTTTTTGTTGCATTATACGGTGTCATATTTCAATTCCATCCTCCGATGCAATGAAGGACGTGGTTGTTGTTAACCCGGGCCTGAACAGGCCAGTATGTGGTTGTCTGGTGAAGTCATCATAAGTGTTTCAATAGACAAGATAGTCTGGTGGTGTCCATCTCCTCTACGATGTGGATGGCCGTTGACTCTTGATGGGCTCTTCACCCTTTGACAGGTCATATTTTTCGTCCTGCTGGGTTTCCACCCACCCTCCTCGTCAAGTTAATCCTGATGGGGTTGACGGTTTAGTCGCCAACAACTCGACAAGCTGTGCAAGACAAGGGCACTTAGATCCTTGAGGTGTTAATCCACCCGCATACCCATCTAAGAAGAGTATATCTGTGCATTGGATAGTATGATGAGTGTAAATGGCAATAGAAAACAATTTAAAGAGGACATAAAGTGACATTTTTTCAGTGCTTGTGTACATACATTTGGGTATCTGAAATGCCTGTTAACCCTTTACTGGGCAAAGAGCCATGTTTGTTAACTTCAGCGGACATCCGAAATAGGGTCCCCATGCCTCGCCATGAGGTCATAGGACCACATGGATTTCTCCAGCTAATCAGTGAAGATCAGGCTACATCACAGATACCATCACATCTGACCGATCAGTATAATAATGACAATATAATAATAATAATTAAAATAATAATGACCCTGATTTGCAACATAAAAATGAAACATTTTCAAAAAAAAGTCACAAATGTAAAAGTCTTGAAATGTCCTCTATAACACTTTAGGGTTGGAATTTTGAAATTCCAAGTATTTTATTGAGTGCCCAATAAAGGGTTAACCCCTAAACTGTGAAATAAGACAACCAAGTCTGTTGTTTGTGTGCTGCCTAGTGCCTAGATCACATTACGTGATTTAACGTTATGATTTAACGATTATGTCACATGGGAATACATTATAAATGAAGCCTTGTAACTTTGAACTATTCAATACAACTCTATTATTTATTTATTTATTTATGTTATGTATACAGCTATACTATCTGATAACCTTTTGCTACATTTTGTCAGTTCTGGGGCTCCATTATTTACACGACGGCACTGTTGGAAAGAAAAATGGCACTGTATCCTGACATATATAAGGCTGGCTGCTTCTCCAGCTTGTACTCTACAGTTGAATGAGTTTCTTTTCATTTCGTTGCTGACACCTCGGTGTGATCCCTCCCTCAGATTACACTTGAGGCCGTCATGGCCCTTGTCTTGCCGGAATTTCTCTCATGTTTACAAATCCAGGATAACACAGCACAAGGTCGTAGGAATGATGAATGATTTTTCACACCGTGTGCATAAATGTGACCTGATGTCCTGTCTGAGAGAGATATTAGACTTCTGCTGCTTTGAAACACAGAGTAGACATATCCTGAGGCGTTTTGTTAACTGTTCAGGTGACAGATGACAAATAGGTTGAGGAGAAGTTTTAATAAAGTTTTGTCATTGACAAATTTAACCTCTTGCTTTCATGCAAGCCCATGGCCTGTTGTTGTCTGGGGGAGATGTATGCAGCTGCAGCTAGTTGCTGCAAAGGTAGTTTATCAGGAACAATTGGCTGTCAAATGTGTTGCTTCCCAAGCTGAAAATCTATAAAAATACAAATCTACTGAATTTAAATTATTCTAAAATACCTACTGTAGTTAAAAAATCATTAAGTTGAGATCATTACCTATGATTTATGAAAGCAACCTGGATGATCTTTTAGGTGGCATTTTCTTACCTGAGATAAAATGTCCTGCAGGGTCAGTTCATTTCTTAAATGTTCTTGGGCAAGGACTTCACAATAATGTATGTTTTTTTGCTGAAAAAAAAAACGCTTTTACTAGATAAAATATAGGATTTGGGTAGTTTGTACTGGAGGCTGAATATCTGTTGACTTATATTATCGGCCGATATCTGCCTGTCAAAGGCACATTGATATCAGTGTATATGCTCTCAGATATGTGCTGTTATGAAAGCTTTTTTAAACTAAATATATAATGCAGAAAATGTTGCCCCCGCGACCCGGCCCCGGATAAGCGGAGGAAAATGGATGGATGGATGTTGCCTTGGCATGATTTAAACATTGTGTTTGCTATTAAAGTTTTTATTCTTTTTTTTTTAATAGTCAGTAACTGAACAGTAATGATTTTATTTTATTCCTTTTACTATTTATTTTCTCAGTTATCATTTAAAGAATTGGCTGACAATCTAGTACATTGTTTGTATGATTATAGAAATGTAAAACAATGTAAAATATTATTTATTAAAGTTTTATGTTTGACAAAGAAGCCCTGTGGGTACATTTGCAGAGTGGTGAAAAATCAGTGGACAATCCACATGAAAAAGGTCTATTTTCATCCCTACTCATAACTTAAAGCATCTTTTTTTTCTATCTCACTGGCAGAAATTGGCTTCCATCAAAACAAAACACATCACAATTTGGTTTCAAAGCCAAAACAATAAGACTATTGAAGTAAAACAGACTCATATTCCAGTTAAGAGAGTTGGAAACCAAAAAGATCAGAAAACAAAGTCTTACTGATGGTTCACTTTGTAGATTCTTCTTATTTTAATTTCTTTCAACAATCACTTTGTGTAGATAACGTGGGCATTAAGAAAGTCAGCAATGCATTTGAAAAATAACTTTATCTACCACCATATCATAATCCCCTTTCTAAAATCAGCATTGACATCCATCTCAAAAATCCCATATCAGTCTGGCTCTCGTTGGTGCACCACATTATGCAACATATGTCATAAACAGTCATTAATTTAAACAAAACTAATACCAGGGTTTCCCTTGAAAATAATAATGTGGAACTGGGCAATCCATCGATAAGAATGCAACTTATCTAAATATAGCAACTTTGTTAACTTTGTTGCTATATTTGGCGACTTTTCAGACGTCCTTAGCGACAATTTTACGTCGAATCGGCACAGTCCTCCTGCAGCAGTCTCTCCCGGCTGCTGAGCCGAAGGGGATTTTAACCCCTTAGCGTCCAGTCTGCAGTACAGCTGATACAATGCTTAATTCTTGTCAAATAAAAATGGCTGATATGTTCCCAGATCACATTTCAACCAATGCATTCCGCCTCTGTTTACCTGCATTCAAGCAAAACATGCACAAATATGATTGGTCAATACTATAAGGACTACAAGCTGACTTCAAACAGAACCAGATACCAACATTTTCATTTTTTTTAACCGAATGGCAGCTGGCAGCGTAAACCAGGGGAAAAAAAACAAAAAAAACTGGCATGTCCATCTGAGACTGAAAGTAAGAAAGACACCCACTGTTGCTTTCGAGTAGTGTTATCCTGAAGTTACTTTCAGAGTTGCTGAGCTTTAAACCTTCTGTGGAGCCCTCAGCTCCTCGGGAAATTCTGTGTTTAAAGCTGAGAGGCTGAGCAGATAGACAGGTGATGGCTGAGATATCAGCCTGTGTGTTTCTGTGTGTCTGGCTGTGTGAGTGTGCAAGGAGACCATAAGATGAGAAGACTAGCTGGAGGTTATTTATCTTCCAAGCTGTTGGCCAGGCCGAGCTGTCAGTGCCTTATAAAGTGTGTGTGTGTGTGTGTGTGTGTGTGTGTCAGTCAGTGGAATAGCACACAGATCCACTAATATGTTTATTGATCCAGTCATCTGACACTACTCATCTTGTTAGCACGTCCACCAGCTGATGTGCAGCCCTGACTTGAGTACTAAAGCAGCTCACATCAAACACACATTAAAGGGATGTTCCACTATTTGTTTTTAATGTAAAGGTTTTAATGTTAACCAACCACTGATCATAATTTTTGCACATTTTACTGTAATTTAGCAATGTTTTTATCTTCTTAGTCCATGTGTAATGAGAAAAGCTTCTTCTACATTTGATTAATCAATATGTCCACATGCACTGCTGAGGGGCTAATCTGCATAAACATATCTGCAAATAAATGCAGAATCTGTCGGCAAATGCTGCTTTCAAATGGAACTTGTGCGCTTGTGCTCGCAGCATGGGAGGTATACATGATATACATGGAAATCCAGAGGCATAATGAGAGAAGATGGTGAACAAGGCTGTTGGGAATATCAACCTTTCTTCAGCAGACATAGCGTCTAAAATGACAATACTTTACTTACTAAATGGACTTAACGTATCAAAAGTAAAAGTACTCGATTGTTATATATACACACATTATAACTACTTAGTAAACTGTTTATCCAATCCAATCCAGTCCAATCCACTTTATTTGTATAGCACATTTAAACAACAAAAACGTCTCCAAAGTGCTGTACATAGAATCAACAATAAAACAAACATTGCCATATACCAATCAGCAATAAAATAATAAGTGTATAAATCTAAAATGATGCTATAAATAAAACAATACAATCAAACAGATAAACATAGTAAAATGAACAAAAGACGTAGTTAAAAGTAGTAAAATAAATGAAATAAATAAAAGACACAGAGGACCACAAAACTCATGCAAAGTTAAAAAGCCAAGAAATATATATTGTAAGGTTTAATTTAAAAAATAATGGCTTATTGAATTAAATTTATCATGTTTTTTTATGTTAAATCTTGACCTGAAAAGTAACTAAAGCTGGCAGCTATAATGTACAATATTTGCATCAAAATGTTGTGAAGTATAAAGTTACATAAAATGGAAACACTCAAGTGAGTTTTGATGGTTGGGACTTTAGTATTTCAGCCGTGAGTAGCCTTGGCAGATTTTAATGAGGCCAATATGACTTCAAAGTGAGTAAACCTCCTTAGAGTGTCAATAAAAAGTTGTTTTAATCCCCAAAAAGCTAAAGTCTGTGCACTGTTAGTATTCATTTCTAACCGTATTAATTGTTTCCTGTTGCTAAACACATGTAGTGTATGTTATTCTCCTTTACAATAATTCAATAAAATATGCAATGATTAAGACCAGTGTATATGATGGAATAGTGGCATTAGATTGTTGGTATCAGAAGCATTTTGGTTTACATTTGTAGTGTTGAGCAGTCATGTTTGATTAGGCTTTGGCTGCATGCAGGCAGTTTATGGAGAGCAAGAGAGATTGGACATTGTCAGACGAGGATTTGGCCTTTTAAAAAATGTGTCTGCACTCATATTGACTGGCCCTGCAGGTGAAATCATCTTCAGACTGATAGCCGATGGGTTCAGAGGTTGTTTGAGGGCAGGGCTTTCAGTCTTGTTGTCGGGGTTCGTACGGGTGCTATAAATCCTTGAAAATGCTTAAATTTAAATGTTGAATTTTCAAGGTTTAAAAAGTGTTTGGATTTTGGATAAAGTGCTTGTAAATGCTTGAAATTCTTACTGTATTTCTCTTGCAATCTGACTATATCCATCTATAGACTATAGATAATCACATGTTCAATGTAAAAAATAATGAGTAGCCTATCTGAAATGAAGACCGTTCCTCCTAAAAGTGTAATACCATCGCTGTTGGTATGGTTCAGTGAAATCTCCCCCTTTTAGTATGTAAGTACTCATCTAAAACATGCAATTTACAACAGGTGTAAGGTACTGGAAAAGCTTGAAAATTGACCTTGAAAGTCCTTGAAAAATGCTTGAATTTGACCACTGCAAGTGTACTTGTTGTCCACAAGTGTACGAACCCTGTGTTGTTTAAAAAGACACCCAGAAAATACAGAAAGACTATAGACTCACCCAGGTAATAAACATCATTTGCATGATTGAGGCATTTCATATCTCCTCAACATCCAGTGGATTAATTTAGTTTAGTTTTGACACATTTTTAAGCATTTGAGTCTGTATCATGAAGCCAAGAAGTCTTTCTGTCGTCCTACTAATCAGTTGTAAATAATCTCCACACCTGTGAAATGTGTTACTTTATAGCAGATTTTCATTACACCAACATGCATTTTGCAACAGTGATATTTTATATAAAACAGACTGATTAATTTGCTGATGCAAACCCATTGCTGCACCTCTAGTTTCCTCACCAGACAATGCACAAAATATGTATTTATAATAATATTCGCTTCAGGTACAGACAGTTATTTATTCCAACCACTTGACAGACTGTCCATGGTTATTTCTTTTTAATTAAAAAAGTAATTTAATCAAAATGTTGAAAGAGATTCTATTCTCTTGATACCAGCGCAGCGATATATGGTATTATGACCAATTTAAAGGCGCCCAGATGAAACAGATTTTGGATTTAAGTTTAATTATCTCGCTGTGCTGGCAGGATATTTTCTTGTTCTAAAAAAGTCCTAAGCTAAAAAAAAAAAATTGCAGTGTGTGTGTGTTGCTGTGATCAGATGAATTTGCAGATAGGAGAATGGTTGGTTCTGCAGGGCAAAGTTAAGAAAAAAACATTCTCACACATGCACACGACATGAAACAAAATGGTCCAAATATGGTCGTTCACCCTCCCAGATACATCATGTCTCATTGCTATGGCAACTGCTGACAGCTAGCAGTCACCGTTGTCATGGGAACAGCTTGACAGGCTTGTAAAGAGAATAGGAACACAGAGAGAGGGAGAGAGAGAGGGAGAAGGAGAGGAGGTTAAAGAAGAATGAAAACATCACAAAGACAGCAGCAGGTTACACACTCCATATGTTTTAAATCATTGTTAAGTTTGACTGATATTTTCCATATTCTGGCTTATTTTTCGTGCTCTTTTTTTGAGACAGTCGTGTTGTGTTTGATGACCAAATAAGCAAAATCTCATTCATTTTAAAATGTGAGGAGCTTTTGCAGCTACTGTTCAGATGAATGGTGTTTCTATGGTGGGGGAAGGGATGAATAGAAAAAAAAAAAAGAAAGATGAATGCTACCAAAAGATAAGAATTTGCCACCTTGGCTTCAACATGTCCCCCTGCAACTCTCTCTCCTTCCTTGCTTCCTTCATTTTCCTCCCATATTTTCTTCCTTGGTCTCCTTCCCCTCCTCCACAGAAAGGCTTTTAGGTGATTAAAACACAACAGAATGGATTTTTTTATTGCTATTGTTCACTTTCAGTCTGCCACTGTCGGTGCCGATTGCCTCTCTTTGAAATTTCATCAACTGGGGTTTTCACTTTGGGGCAACAAATTTCATCAAAGCACTTCATGGATAGAAACACCAGCAGTTGAAGGACACTGGCACCAAAACAAACTGCATCTACAGTCACAGTTCTGCACATGTTCAGTCAGTGTCATCCATACAACATGCCTAAAAACACAAACACTGAAATTATTTATTTATCTTTCCCCGCTACAGTGTAGGGCTGGGCGTTATATCGATATAAAAGATATATCGATATATTTCAAATTTTCTTTCTTTCTTTATATATAAATGCTGCCCTCACTAGGGTTTGTCATATTTAGTTCTTTTGTATTGTTCGTTTTTCTTTTCTCATGTAAATATATTTATTTTGGAAAAAGATTGGCCTATTTTATTTCATAGGCTGTTTTTATTTAAGATATTTTTTTATTTAAATGTGCATTTTATGGAGCTTTGATTTGAAAGAAAAGTGCTCTACTCAACTTTATTTGTAAAGCACTTTAAAAACGACTACAGCCGCAACAAAGTGCTGTACATAAACAAGCAAACAAGAACAATAAAATAAATAAAACAGGAAATAAACGCGAAAATAAATAGTTTCATTGCTTTTTAAAAAACAATTTAAAAAACAATGAATAAAAACACTCCTGTAGAGTACTCCTGTTGTTATACAGTATTTATGTTCACTTTAATAAAGGGTTTCAATAAAACTACTTGTGACATGTCATATTTTGCTTTGACTTTGACTGAACATTAGCTCTCACTTTGCGATAAAAATATCGGGATAAATATTGTATATCGATATTCAGCCTAAATATATCAGAATATGACTTTTGGTCCATATCGCCCAGCCCTACTACAGTGTACTTGAACATGTGTAGTATCACACACAACTGATGCAATCTCTGAGTAACCTACATTAAGTTATCCTGAACATATGGCATACATAATTAAAACATGTAGGGCACTGGGGAAGCTCAGGTTTTTTTTAACAGATGTATTAAATTGTGGCTAAAGGAGAGACAGCACACATCTAATTAGCCTGTATACACACTTGTATTTTGTATCTTGTGTGTGTGTGTGTTTTGTGGATGTTGATGTGACCTTTTATGGATGTATTTGTGGAAGTTTCCTTTGTTTCTGTATTTGCATTTTCAGTGGATTTATTTTTGTGGATGCACCTGTGGATATAAAAGCCTCCTGAGGACAGGTGTTGGAAATGATAACTTTGCTACATATAATTAACACCCTGTACCTAGTCTTTATGCATAAATGCATGTTACAGATTTGTATCTGGTGGTGATGTTTATATCGACTAAACTAAACTAAACTTCCCCTAAAGCCATGCCCTTTCTCACAACATTAGCAAAAGTGAAAAATAACTTCTGTCTCTGCTAGGGATGGGAATAATTAATCGAAAAATTTGGTCAATCACATTGAAATTTCAATCGATCTGTGTATTTCTTATTTTAATTTTTTATCTATGACTGCGTATCAGTAAGTATGTGAATAAGTCAAAGAGCTGAGAATTAAGTTGGATAAAGCTACAGTTTGCAAACTGAAAGTTGCAATAACAATTGCAATAACAATTATAAAACACACAGAAAAGAGTATTAATTTGAGCAAAACTAGCTTACTGTATCAAACCTTGCTAGCATGAATTACTAGGTTTAATTTTTATAGATTTAAAAAAAACCCCAAAACAAAACACATTTAAATATGCAAGATTAGTGTGAAAACTAACCTCATGCCTCTTCGGGGGCTAAAACATAAAACATTGAGCTCCTTGACGTTATCTTTACAGTATAATCTCAGTTGAGTTAGTTTGACGATCGACAGGAAGTCTCTTTTCTTCTTTTCAAAATAAAAGCGTTCGTTATCAAAACAGGCTTTTGCATAGTACTGTATATGTATATCTTTTATTTTGCCTATGTATGCATGTTTTTATACATACTGGACTGTGTATAAGAACATACCGATAAATCAATAAATTGATTGTTCACAATATAGATGCTGAAGTTGGCAGGTTTCTTCCAAACGCCCAACCCTAGTCTCTGCCTCACGATTTGGATTCACACCTAATTTTAATAAGTTCTTCTTTTGGCCATGCTGCACCAAGTTTCATGAAATCAGGCCAGTAGTTTTACAGGAATTCTACTGAGAATCAGACAAAAAGACAAACAACCCAAACAGAAAACATAACCCCCTTTGTATATTGCACTATGCCATAAACCCAGGGTTCGATACTGTTCAAAAGTTCGGAATCAACTGTTATTCTTCTTTCAATATGGCTGTTTAACTACACATTAAAACGGCAAAGGATTATTTACATTTTAAATCATTTTGGCCCCAAAAGAATTCAATGATTCCATCTTCCATTTAGTCGATATCCCAACAGCGTTGCAGAACAGGAGAGATACTTTTCTACCAGTTTTCTACCCAAAAACTGTCCGATTTTGAATTTGTGTCCCAGGCCAATAAAATGTAAGCAACCCTTGATCATTACTGAACCGCAGGGGTGCTCGTAATTGGTCTCTAAATATTTCTTTTCTTTGAACTCTCTGCAGTCTACTCAGTGGTTAGATTGAAAGTTTAAACTGTGATTTCTTAGTCCATATGCTCATTACCTGATCCAATTCCAATAGTAATAACACAAGGCTAACCTTTTATTTTGAAGTTGCTCAGCGGTATCTTTGTCTCTTTCTGCCCTGTCAGTCTCGTTGAACTATTGTAAAGTGTTTTACACTTTTCTTGCAGCTCGTTCATACAAAAAAACATCTACTTGTACGGAGGACTTTCTAAAACGTCTCCTTGCAGCATTGGCAGCAGAAATAGTATGCTGGTGTAAACACAGGAGAATTTAAAAACCCTTATTTTTGCTCACTGTACTGTTGCTGCACTTTCTTTAAAGAGCATTCATTAAAAACACATTTTTCCCTCTGTGCCATCTATGTGACCTTTCTAATAGTAAAAAAACCCACTAAAAAATACATCTTGGCTTCGTGAATTCAGGGCAGTAGAAGACGAAGAGGCTATAGTTGCACGACTGTGAATGTATTATGGCCCAGATGGATGATAAGTGGGTGATGCTTTTGATTATTTGCACTTTTGGCTTGTGGTTGCTGAGAGGTCAGATGATCATAATAAAAGTTTCAGCTGGAGCTGCTATTTGATGACTTGAATCCAAATAGACTTTTCTGTGGAGGATTCAATACAAGACTCTCTCTCTCTCTCTTTCACACACACACACACACACACACACACACACAAACTAATACACATGCATGTACCCGCTGCTCTCACAGGGTTGACAGATTGAGAAGGTGGAGCTTAAACCCAGTCTGACCCTGGCAACAACATCATGATGATGCAACAGTACGTGTGTGTGTGTGCGTGTGCATGTGCGTGTGTGTGTGTGTGTGGCCTAAATGATGAGACACTGCTAGCTAGGTTTAAGGAGATTTCATGTATGTAAATGTACCAAAGACCTGATTACTGCTACACACGTCTGTTTTTCTGTCTATTTATATCCACAATTTGCAATAACAAGCATACAGATACACACACACAGTGAGCAACACTGCATTTAAAATGAGGATGATGACTAACTGTGTACCATGTCCTGCTCCTTCCAAATGCTGCTATCACATCCTGTAAATACGAGTGTACCATCTGTCCACCCAGCTCTGCCTCTCTGCCTCACTGCTGCTGCTGCTGCTGCTTCTCAGCTGAACCCGGAGATCACCAAAGATGATCTATTTTTCAGCATCTCTCTTGACATCTGGTCAACACTAAGCAGGAGCCGGACTTAAAGCAACATAGCAAATGGTGCTACATTTTCCCCTTTTGTCAGATTAAAAAACAACAATTTATCATTTCTAGTTTTACAACTGAAGTTAAACTAATTCCCCTCTTTAATTAGTGTTCTGGTATCCAATATCGTGTCTGTGTAATCTTTTGAAACTATTCTGCATAATTTACAAAATAGGCAGCCAGCTGTGACAACATAACCATTTTCTTTTTTTTTTTTTGTTTGAAGAAGAAAACAAAGTCTGAAAGTTAGAGTAGCCCTACTTTGAAAACACGTCCTTTGTAAACAACTTTTTTTATTTTTGATGTTGCAAAGGTTTTGCATCATGGCTTATGAAATACTGTTGTAGTCGTACTTATAAAATAGAAATCTTTCTCTGAACGTGACCCTGGGATGACCTCGTTATGGGCTTTATAACAGAAAGATATCTAGAAAACCACCTCTAGTGTTTGCAAGTGGATTTGGATACCAAAAGCTGGATATAGCAACGTTTCTACCTCAGCCAAGCATAAAAAATATATATTTTTATAATTGAGCATTTCCATTGAGGTTGGATGGAAACAACCTGGTTACTCTGAATAATCCAAAGTTATTGTGAACAGTTTTTAGTGAAACTATTAGTGATGGAAGAACTAACTGACAAGGTGCAGTGTTTCCCCTAGAATGCGAGATTTGCAGAATGGACACTAAGGGGTTAACATCCCCTCCGGCTCTGTTACTGCAGCTAGGAGAGACTGCTGCGGGAGGACTGGGCCGCTTCGACTCATTCTTATTCCTCTTAACGAGCCGCAGGGGCCGGCAGCTTGTTAAGAAGAGTAACAACGAGTCTCCGAAAGTCTCCAATAACACCAGAAAAAGTCGCTAGATTTGTCGCTAGTCGCTTTGTTGAAAAATAGTTTGTACAGTTTGTAAAGTCACAAAGTTGGCAACACTGCTGCTCACCGCCCTAAGGAGCTACGCTGTTACATTACATCACCTGCACTACTTGTTACATAGATCTGTGTATAAGCTTGAACGCTCCCTTTTACGTTGATGTCCTAAGAGGGTCCGACAGGATTTGATGCACTCATTGATGACTTAAAACAAGTCGAAAATAACGTTGTGTGTTGTTGTGCTCACACAGTACGAGTATAAATCATAAGTGGTCTATGGATATTTATGATCATCTGAAATTTCAGCAGCAGCGCAGGTACAGGTGCATCTTAATACATTAGAATATCATGGAAACGTTTGTTTATGTCAGTAATTCAATTCAAAAAGTGGAAATAACACATTTTTTAGATCCATTACACACAGAATGGAAAATTGCATGTCTTAATTTATTTTTTCCTAAAATCCAGTGTTTCAAAAAAAATGTTAATATTACAAAAGACCAATTTTAAAAAGTATATTTAAAATACTGTCCATCTATATGCACTCAATACTTGGTTGGAGCTATTTCCATCATATTCTAATGTATTGAGATGCACCTGTAGATTCCACTCAACTTTTCAGGTTTTTCAACTTTTTTTGTAATTTGGGTGAACTGACCCTTTTATCTGTCAACTGTAAAGAGAAAAGTACCATAGCAGCATTGTAAAGGCTTTTGATTCACAGGAATTCTAGTAGAGTTTAAAGGGGTGTAATTGGTGGGTCAGCTCTTCTGTAATATGAACCGACTCTTGAGCATGAGAGATTTGAAAGATCGCAGGCCGAATGTCATGTGTCAAAGAGACATTTCATCGTTAGCTCAGTTTGTGCTATCTATAAACCCCTACATCTGCCTGCTGCATGTAGCAGCTTTAATCCCAGCGCTATTCACAATTTGATCTCCAGCACATCCAGCATTGTAAAATGGCTTTTATATCATGACTTAGAGGCAGGTTTCCCATTACTTCTTCGTGTAACGAGTTCAATTCCACTGAATAATGGGAACATTCTCGCTGCTGTAAAATTTCTCCACCAGTGTGGGTGTCACTCCAGCTTTGAAGAAGAATGGCCTTTGCTGAGAGCATAGAGAGAAAGCAGTGCATGGAGAGTTGAGACCATCTCATCTTAGTCCTATCTGAGAGCATTCAGAACTGCAGCTTTTCATCAGTTTTATGGAGGAAATATAGCGGGGCTTTATAACTGCAGACTGATTCGCTGGTGGAATGGCCCATCTCTCTCTGAAAAGTCTCACCTGAGAGGATGTCGTCCATCTGGCTGCTCAGTGAGAACCAGAAGCTGCACCTCCTTATTGCCCTCTTTTTGTATACGGGGCCGATGTTTTGAAATCATGATGATAGGCTGTCATGTTGCCGGGCGAACGAGTCGGCTAACATTTTGTTTATATTTCTGTCTCGTTTTCCCTCCCACTGTGTGCCTCCTATTTCCCCTTCCTCTTTTTTTTTTTTCCTATCTCCTTATTGTCCCTGTTTGTCTCTTCCTGTCTCCCCAGTCTACTCCCCTCCACCTGGCAGCAGGATACAACAGGGTGAGGATAGTTCAGCTGTTACTACAGCACGGAGCAGATGTTCATGCCAAGGACAAGGGGTACGTACAAATATATTCAAGTCAAATTAACAAGAGTTTGAATAAGACAGGCATATTGACCTTTTGAAGAGCTAATCTCTAATATTGCAGTGGGAGGTGTGTTGGCAAGTTAATTTATGATGAGCAGCTTTACATCACTTAGACGACATCATAAATACTCATTATGTGATTGGACAAACACACCATGCAAAGGGATTTCATTAGTTGGGTTTCCATCAAAGATTTATTTGCACATTTTGAAGATTCACATGAGAAAAGAATCATAGACACTAAAATAGCAAACAAAATTTGTAAAAACTTTCGAAAATGCGCACAAAAGTTTTTAAGCTCGTTCTAAGTAGTTTTTCAAAAAATGATAATGTGCTAAACGATAGATGGAAACGCTTTTTCCGAATAATCTTTGACGTAGCGAACATTTAACTCAAAACTGATCACCTTTTTCCGATCATCTGCCGGTCAAGACGGGCTGACACGAAAAAACAACTATAAATTGCTTAAAACTTTATTGTCCTTCATAACAGAAAAATCGTCTTAGACGTGGCTCACATACAACAACATACAGTGCGAAAAACAAACTCGGACAATGTTTTCCTAAAAAACAGAATAAAAATACCTAATGAAGTTAATTTAGGCAAGATAAAAATGACAATATACTATAAGTGCAAAGCAGCATAGTGTCTATGTGTGTGTATGTGTGTGAATCATCATCTTTTATTTAAGATGGTTATGGGAATGAAGGAGTTTTTATAAGTGGTTTTCTTGGCTAGGGGAACTTTATAACTTTATGCCAAAAGTGTTTTAAATAAATAATAGTATAATATAACAAACCGTAAGGTGAGTGAAAATGCATGTGTTTGGGATGTAGTGAGAATACCACTTGATAAATGAGACTTGGATTGCACTGCACAACTTGTGTGAGAGTTTGTAAACGCATTAAAATTAAGCCCAAAAGACTTTGGCAGACAAATATACACCCTGCTGCTGTGAGAGCATAATAAGGTAAAATTGTAATTAGAACTTCATCCCGTAGAACTCATGTGGTGAAAGTATTGAGTTTCACCCGTGGCTCTCAGTATGATAATATTTAGTGCTAATTAGTAAATAGTTGCATGCTAACATGCTAAGCTAAGGGTGTAAACATCATACCTGCTAAAAATCAGCATGTTAGCATTTAGCTCTAAGCGCCTCTGTGTCTCAGTAAAGCCTCACAGAGCTGCTAGTATCTCTGTAGACCAGTGGTGGAATGTAACTAAGTAGATTTACTCAAATACTGTACTTAAGTACAATTTTAAGGTACTTGTACTTTACTTGAGTATTTCCATTTTATGTAGCTTTATACTTCTACTCCAGTACAGTTTGAGGCAAATATTGTATTTTTACTCCACTGCATTTAGCTAACAGCTTTAGTTACCTTTCAAGTTTAAATGTTTAATAAAACCTCATAACAGTATATTAAGTAGTTAAAATGAGCCCTATCTTGAGAAAATTAAAATGGTGATCAATACAAATAATCTAATAATATCTTTGGAATATATATAACAATCAGAGTGTGTCCATTCAGCATAATGATTACTTTTAATTTTTTATACTATATATTGTATATACGTACATTTTGATGCTGATACTTTTGTACTTTTACTTCAGTAAGTTTTGAATGCAGGACTTTTACTTTTAGTGGAGTAATTTCACAGTGTGGTATTAGTACTTCTACTTAAGTAGGGGATCTGTACACTTCTTCCACCACTGCGGTAGACTCATAGTTATAGTTCAGAACTGTTTAATAGTTAACATTTCTATTTATTATTAATATGAAGGCTGTTTTGCTCTTCCAGTGGTCTGGTGCCTCTACACAATGCCTGCTCCTATGGACACTATGAAGTCACTGAGCTGCTGCTGAAGGTACGCTCACACATATTAACTCACTATCTACTTGGGCAGTGGCACTTACTTATTACGTACTTATTTATTTGCTAATAATTGTAAATGTTTTGATTCACAGGAATTTTAATAGAGTTTAATCGTAGAGTCAACTTTTCTGTAATTGAAACCGACTCGCATGAGAGTTTTTGAAAGATTGCAGGCCGAATGTCAATAATTAAAGAGACATTTTGGCTCTGTTAAACAGTGTGTGCTATCTAAAAAAAAACAACCTACATCTGCCTGGCACTTAATCTTAATTGATATGCTAATATTTCAGCTAAAAACGAAAATTGGAAATTAAATCGCAAGAGAAGCAAGTTTGTTGTTTTTGCTGTTTCATCAAAAATGGGACCAATATTTACCAGCCATACACCAGTCTTCACCCCCAGGTGTTTATAGGTTTAATTCATTGATTAATTAAGTAATTTATGACCAGAACAACTTAACATAATGCTGAGTTGCATCTCCAGAGCCCCAACTTTCAGGTGATGTACACCACTTCAATACGGTCGCCCATTAAGTTGTAATAAAATATTTTTTACCTCTTTCCATGAAATGATTGTGACAATGTGATTTATTATTGACAGATAAAGTGTATATCTTCTCAAAACTATTAACCAATCTCTTCCAAACATCACAATGAAAATGAAACCACAATTAACAGAGGATTGTGTTTGAAAACAAAATTATTTCAACTTTATGGGCGACCATGTACAGTATGTGGCATTTATTGTTGACCTGCTATCTCCCCCTAAAAATCTCCTGTTTACAACCCCTATGTCTCAATAAAGGGGAGCAGAATGATAAGAGGTTAACAGTATTTGAAAGGAGTGACTGATTAATTCCATTTAGAAAGAAAATTATTCGGTAACAATTACCATCATTTATAAATGATAAACAGATAGTTTATTAATGTTTAATCATCATTTATAAACCGTATATAGGCCATTTAGAATGTTAAATACATACTTTATTAATGTTTAACTAACTAAATAATTTATAAATGGCTAAAAGATGGTATATCTTGGTAATGTAAGTTTATAGTTACTTTACCATTAACAAACAATTAAATTATAATTAATAGTTCATTAATAGTTTTAGTTGCACTCATTATAACATTTTTAACACCATATTAAGTATGTTAATGATTTTGAAATGATTCACATACCTTTAAGAAATTGGTTGAAAAACATTTAACAATTAAATATGTATAGCACTTTGTAAATAGTTAATAATTGGTTTATAAACCATATATAAACATCACTTAGTTGGTTATTGTAAAGTGTAACTAATTACTCTTAACAAACAAACATTTCTCGGTAACGCTCTTTATCAAGGTCCTTGTAATAACCATTAATTAATAAGTAATAAGGCCCTTGTAAGTCCTTACAAGATGCTTATTAACATTATTGTGTGTTTATAAGTGTTAATAATGGCATTACAAACACCCATGACCCACCCATTATGTCTTTGCCATGCCTTTATTAATCTTATTTTGTTTGCTTATTGATATTAAAATATACTTCATTGCTCATCTATTATAAGTTAGCTATAAGTTAACTATGCTTTTTGCAGCTAAAGGGATCTAAAGCGAGAACAATGCCTTATTACTTGTTAATTAATGGTTATTAAGGACCTTATTATAAAGCGTTACCCATTTCTCTTTCCTCCCTGTTACTTTACCTCCTGTTTATTCCACCATATTCCATTTCCGCAGCATGGCGCGTGTGTTAACGCCATGGATCTGTGGCAGTTCACCCCACTTCATGAAGCAGCATCTAAAAACAGAGTGGAGGTCTGCTCTCTGCTGCTGAGTCACGGTGCCGACCCGACCCTTCTGAATTGCCACAGCAAGAGCTCCGTGGACATGGCGCCCACTCCTGAGCTGAAGGAGAGACTCACATGTGAGTGTTCATTTACATAAACTGCAGCTGCATCGTATACAGCGCCGCTATACGTGTCACCGTGCTGAATTAATGAATAGGTTGTTTTAGAAAGGCTGTATTTATGTTTGGAGCAGTTGATTTGAACTTATTTGAGCAATCAGACTGTTGAAAATGTGAATCTCTGTCTTTCGATAAGAGAATTGTTGTTTTCTGGAGCTGAAAACAAGGGATTATGGGTTTGAAGGGAGACAGATGATAACATCTGACATAAAAGTGACACGTGCTTGGAAAGCTGAGGAGAAGTTTCGACTGGTGTTTTTATTCAGCTCTTTTTTATGTGGACTGGATAAACACCACAGAAGAAGAGTGCAGGCAAGTTCATAATTTTTAGAGACTGTTTAAAAAGGAAACACAGGTTTTAAACCTTAGCTTGCAAAATGTCTACTGTAAGAAAAAAAGGACTGTCAAATGAATATGTTGAAGTTGTGCTGAGCTTGTAAATGGGATTCGTAGGCAAGAAAATATTTTTTAAAAATATTGTGCTGTCCACAGCTGGATTATGTTTTCATGCTATTCATATGTCCATCCATCCATTCCCCTGAAGGCAATATGACAGAAATACATGGAGTGAATTTCTCCAAACTTGAAGGATGACCTGAGTAGATTCAAGAGGTCAAAGGTCAGGGTCAGGACTGTGACCTCACATAACATGTTTTTGGCCGTAACTCAAGAAATAACGCGCTAATTTTGACAAAGTCTTACACAATTGTCAATTAGGATAAAATTATGATATACAGGGTTCGTACGGGTGTTTGAAATCCTTGAAAATGCTTGCATTTTAATGTTGAATTTCAAGGTTTGAAAAGTGCTTGGATTTTGGATTAAGTGTTGTAAATGCTTGTATATTGCTTGATATTTTTCTTGGCGATATTATATCCATTCATGGCCGCTATTTAGCGATATTTAGCACCAGCGGGGTGTCAGTATTTTCAACAGGTTTTTTTTTTCGGAGGCTGTAGCAGGCTCACTTTTAGGAATATACTGGAGACACTGGTATCATATGAAACTAGAAGATCTAAGGAATCAAAACAATTCTTGATTGAATTTATTTTGGGGATACAAAATGCAATTAAAGTGTTAAATCGCAATATTTTGGATCACAATACTCACTATAATCACAATAATATTGTATCGTGATTCAAGTTTTGTGATAAAATCGTATCATGGGGCCTCTGCTGATTCACACCTCTAATAGGCTAGTATATGAGTCTGAACATACATGGGTGTGAACTGCAACATGACAAAAATGCCCAAAAAAATGTATCAGTTTCAGATTATAAAATAAGATTATTTTCTATTTTCATGGTATTCCATGATAACACACTGAATATTTTGGGGTTTTGGACTGTTGGCTGAAAATATGTAAACTTGAGCTTTGGAGAACTGTTTTACTATTTTTAGATATGTTATAGCAGAAACTATATAACAAACTAATATAGAAAACAACTGGCAGATGAATTGATCATGAGCATACTGCTTAGTTGCAGCATGCAGTCGGCTTTTTTTCAGGCTGCTTTTGCCTCTCTGTGACATTTTGTGACACTGATAAATTTTATTTCGGTGCCCGGTTCACTCCTGCAGGAAAGATGTCGGGAGACACTTCCCACTTATTTCCACTCGTCAGGGATTTATTTTCTCTGTGGCAGCAAAACCTACACAAGCTGTCCAAAACTCCTTTAGGTTTAATTTAAAGCAACTCTCATAGAGCAGACTAAATCCAAAAGATGCTCTCCTGAGTGTATGTTGTGAATAAAAATACCTTTAACAACTATACATCATGTTACAATCTGATTTCAAATTAGTTCCGTTTTGTTTTCCATTTGTCTCCAGATAACAATATCACAATATTTTAATACTGTTCTCCACTGATGCTGTTAAAAATGCAGCTTTTGCAACATGTGAACCGTACACCCACATGCATGTGTTTCTCTTGATTGTGCATTTTCACTGATGTATGATATGTTAATTAAACGAAGCGCTACAATTAAATTAATTTTCTGTCTGTCTGCAGAGTCAAAGCAGACAAGATAAGTCTTTGTCTCTGCCAGAAAGCAACTCTTTGAAAGTTAATTAGTGAGTCAGCTCTCTCGCCGCTGCACTTGTTGCTTTGTCTTTGTAATGAGGCAGATCAAAACAAAAATCTAATGCTACATGAATCAAAAAGCCATCAAGAGTTTATGTACAACTGCAGGACAATTGCTCCTGTTTGTTTTTTGATGAGGTTGTGTATTTGAAATGTGTCTCAGAGGGAGATGTGAAGCAATAACAAGACAGGAATCAGGAATATAAAACAATTCTATGTTGTTTTTCTTTCAAATGTTTCACATATTTGGGTATTTACTGTAGTTCCAGTGTGGACATGGTCTCTCTAGCTGGTGAAAGCAGGTTAAATCTAATTGGACAGTAGCCTAAAAGGTGTGTTTTTAGTGTTTGAAGTGTTTGGTGTAGGTATAGATTGCAGGAGTTCAGGTTCCAATCTGTGCCATCCTTTTACTTTTCCTGCAACAATTTATTATCTGACTCTGAAAAATACTTTGGATGTGTTTTATTGAACCTTTGATACCCTGACATTAACCCCCCTGTGGTCTCCAATACGAGTAGGATTCAAGTTTTTGTTAAAAAATAGAAACTTAATATAGACAAAAATCTGAGTAAGTACTATTTTTAAATACAGGTGCATCTCAATACATTAGAATATGATGAAAAGTCCATTTCAAGTAGTTAATGTCAAATAGCCCCAACAAAGTATTGAGTCATATAGATGGACATACTTTTCAGAGGCCAACATTTCCATATTAAACATACTTTTTCAAATTAGTGTTTTGTAATATTATTTTTATTAGAGATACTGAATTTTAGGTCTTCATTAAATGTAAGCCATAATCATTATATTTAGAAGAAATTAAATAAATTAAGACATGAAATGTTTCATTCTGTGTGTAATGGATCTATATAATGTGTCATTTCCACTTTTTGAATTGAATTACTGACATACATTTTGCAAACATTCTACATTCTAACAAACTTTTCTATGATATTCTAATTTATTGAGATGCACCTGTATGCTGTCAGGTTGCTCTAGAAATAGTAATACCATTAATAAAAAACCACAACTTCATTTTTTCACCTCAGCTTCCATACACATTAAAGCAGCAAGAACTGAGGTCTTAGTCAGTGAGCTCTAGAGACACATTAGCTTGGTGGCTGGAATGAACCACAATGTCATCTTTGTACGTTGTAGTAAACTGGATCAATATTAAAATATAGCAGTAATTATCAGTGGGTGCTACTGGATTACTGCGTTGCAAAAAGGCAGCAATCAATGAAAGAATAATGCTGTGCAGCAGAAAAAAATGATGTATAACTGTTATTGAGTATACTCCTGAGTCATCTCTCTGAGTTTGGAAACATTTTTGAATACTGTGTACATAGCTTAACATAATAACACGGGTTAGTAGTTTTAGACATTTTAATGCAGAAATTTTACATATTAGAGCTTTTGAAACAAAATGTTCACTGCATTTTTTAATGCACTCTGAGTTTACTTTCATACTTTCAGACACGAAAGTACCTGCACATGAGTAGACACCGAGTGTAATTGCAGGTACTTTTCAGTGATGTGGGTGTCTGTTTTACATTCATTCATTCGTTCAGCCTTCTTGACTGCTTATCCAAACTCTGGTTGCGGGGGACTGGAGTCGATCCCAGCTGACATTGAGCAAGAGGCAAATTGCTGAAATTGCAACATTTATCATAGCAAGAAACTGGAGAAACAGAAATTATTGTTGGATTTCATTTTATTGATGGACCTTGAATGTAACAAATGCTTTGGTCAAGAAAATAAATAAATCTATTATACACGCCAGTCTGTGGCTAAAGTTTAGGAATCGGGCTTGTAACTGGAGGGTTTCCGGTTGGAAACCCAGGACTGACAGGTCAAGGACTAAAGTGGCCTTGAGCAAGGCACCTAATAGCCCTGCTCATCTCCCGGGTGCAGTAATCTGCTGCCCACTGCTCTTGCATGGTGTGTAAAAAATGGGTTAAATGCAGAGGTTGAATTTCCCCATTCTGGGATTAATAAAGTAATTGATCTTGGTAAATGGAGTGCACTTACAATAGAGCTTTTATCCAAAGCCCTTTACACTACAGACTGCGCTCATTCACCTGTTCACACACACATTCATACTGGTGGCCGAGGCTACCAGGACACACTGGTGCCAACTGCCACCATTAGGAATTCATTCACACACCAACGCAGCATCGGGAGCTATTTGGGGTTCAGTATCTTGCCCAAGGATACTTCGACGTATAGGCTGCCATGGTCTGGGATTGAACCATAGACATTCCAATCAATGGGCGACCAACTAAGCCACAGCTGCCCCAATGTCTCATTCAAAGTTCATCCCCCAAAAATCCCATTTCCACTAACCAGTTCCTGTAAAACACATCAGATTCAAATCCACGAATGACTAAGCTGAGACCAACACAAGCCAAAAATTCAGTCCAGTTTTTTTTATTTCTAACACCAGTACTTCCTGGACAGGTTCCAGACTATCATAGGGCAGACACATAGAGACAGACAACCATTCACGCTCTCATTCACTCCTACGGGCAAATTAGAGTCACCAATTAAACCTAAGCTAACCGAAGAGAGACCCACGCTGACACGGGGAGAACATGCAAAGTCCACACAGAAAATACAAGCCGGATTTGAAACCACAACCCCCATGCTGTGAGGCGAAAGTGCTAACCACTACAGCACTGTTTTTGTTGAAATTATGTTCATAATTTGAGAAAACAAAACAACTAAATACTTTCTCCTCCTCCGGGCGTCTAAAAAGCATTTAAATGAAACAGTCACAGGAGGAAATATCTCCGATTGAACTCACAGCACATGTCCTCACTGAGGCTATTAGCTGTGATGAAAGCTCAGAAATAGACATTTCTTCATCTTTAAGGGGTCACAAACCCCAGCGTTTGCGAGGCACTGTGGAAGACTAACAAAGGATGAAAAACGACTTCAAGATCCCGTTAAAAGAACAAACTGCCGAGGCAGCTTCTCTTCCCCATTTATCAGTTTGTTTTTTGTTGTTTGTTTTAACTCTTCTCTCTCTCTCTTGACCACGGTCCCTTGAAGATGTGTGGCGCTCAAACCATTTATTTAAATGTTTCATTATAAATGCATGAATGCTGCCGCTCGATCAGTAGATAGCCTTAAACAGACTGCTTTTTATGCAGCCTGAAATGCTTCTGAAGCAAAATAGTTTGTTTGTCATTTTCAGTCCTCGGGGGGATAATCACTGGTTTCCGCTCCGACTCCAGCGCACAGACTGTTGCATCAGAAGTTGTTAGTTCGCTGGTTAAAACTTTGAAGTAATCTTTCTGAAGGATTGGTATGCTGCAGGGGCCGCAGCTGAAAGAATATGTTGTTGTTGTTGTCGGGTTATAAGCTCGTAAATCCAAGTTTGGTCAGTTGTAGCACCAGACGTTCCTCTGTGGGTTTAGATGCTTTCGGGCTTGTAGAAAAGCTGTCAAGCTCAACTCAAAATTTCACTTGAACCGAGTCTGTTTTCTCTGCTTCTGACATGTTGACATTTTGTGTGTGTTCAGATGAATTTAAGGGCCACTCGCTGCTTCAAGCTGCCCGCGAAGCTGACATGGCCAAGGCTAAGAAGACCCTGGCACTGGAGATCATCAACTTCAAACACCCTCACACACACGAGACTGCACTGGTGAGATGAACACACACACACATACAGAGATTGCCACGCTGGTGCAGGGATACTAAGATGATGTTTCTGTTTGTGTGTGTGTGTGTGTGTGTTAGCACTGTGCCGTAGCATCGCCGCACCCCAAGAGGAAACAGGTGACGGAGCTGCTGCTGAGGAAAGGCGCCAACGTAAATGAGAAGAATAAAGAGTGAGTGTTGTTTTTATCTGCTCATAAACACAAAGTGAGATGATTATTGGTATGCAAACTGCATGCTGTCAACAAGATGATAGAGATATAAACGATCAGTCCTTTTGCATTGAAGCAGGCAGTAGATAGCAAACTAAATTACATATTTTCAGAGGCCGACCTGGATGTCAAAAACACCATGGCGTCTTTTGAGAATTCGCCTATGGGATTTTTGCATTGGATTTTGGATCACTGCAGAAAATAAGCTCTGTGGCAAAGACACATTTCTGATGCTGAGGCATTTTGTTCAGCAGGATAATCTTCACGAATGAAGACAACTTTTATGATGTTTGAAGCGTTAATGCAGCCGACAGAAGTAAAAAGCTAACGTTATGCTATAGTGAACTACACCACGGTTGCATGACTTCTATAGGCGGCGGCGCGTTTCCATTATGTACTTTTCCCTCTAATGAGCCGCTGTGGGTGTGGCTTGGGAGAGGTGATCAGCCCAGGATCCACGCAACTTTACCTGTTAGAGGCTCAGAAGGTACTTTCTGAGCTGCTACTAACTAGTTGACGCTGATTGGATACGGTTTGGGGGTTAACATCTCCTGCTCTGACTGCAGCTGGGAGAGACTGCTGCGGGAGGACTGGGCCGCTTATGAGTGCTTTGGGATGGTGCCTTCTACTCGTTAAGAAGAGTAGGAACAAGTCTCCAAAAGTCTCCAATAACACCAGAAAAAGTCTCTAGATTTGTCGCTCGTCGCTTTATTGAAAAAGAGTCGCTAGAGGGGCCTGAATAGTCGCTAAATATAGCGACAGTCGCTAAGTTGGCAACACTGCTTGCCACGTCGGTCTGTTGTCACATTCGAATTCCGTTGGTTAGCTGCTACAGGTACACAAGTACCTGTATGGGAACAGAGGACGAAGGGAACTAACTAGTCGGCGTAGCTAAAACACTCGTTTTCCAAAAAGTACTCAAAAGTACTCAGTCGAAACACGCCTTTTGTCACTACCGTTAGCTTTAGACGGTCTCCGACAAGCTAACCATCGTTTTTTTACAAGCTAGCAAAACTGTAGCCTAATAAACTGTTAATTTACATCATTTATAATCTACAAGAGTCTGCAAAAGCACTGAAAAACACATTTAGAGGCTGTAAGGTGGCCTAGTGAGAGAGAGAGTTGTCATCCGTGTCCAGTGTGATGATGTTTAATGTCCCCAACAACCACTGTAGTCTCATTTAGCCACTTGTTAGCAACCGCCTTTTTAAGAACACATAAACACTACAAAATTCACAAGTGGGGGTGTTTGCTATTGTATTTTATGTCGTACAACAAAACCAGTACATCTCTTAAGCTTGTGTTAACTACAGACCTCATTTCAGGCATCAACACCCCATTTACAATCCTCATTGACTTTAAGAGGTTAGACCCCAGGGTGCTAAAATGCTAACTTACTTACTGGTTTAAGAACTCGTACCTGTTGCGCCCTATTGGTGGTATTTTGTGGGACACCAGATGAGCATGTGTCTGCATGTAAAAGAGAAACAACACAAATAAACCAATGTTGAACACTCACCTTTATCTCCTCTCTGTAGTTTCATGACTCCTCTCCATGTGGCAGCAGAACGTGCTCACAATGACATCATGGAGGTGCTACAGAAACATGGTGCTAAGGTAATATATACTCACTTTTATCATCCATCATTTTTTCATCATTTTCATCCAGCTATCTATTTATTTATCTCTCTACTTCCACCTTAATCCTTTTTAAATATATGTAGGTATGTGTTTTATAATTAAGTTGCTCTGTTTGCGCATCCATTTGCTTATTCACACATAAATTAATATCACAAACGTTTTCTAGGTTAGGGGTAGTTCTCATCTCCATGTACAGTTCCTATCAAAAGCACAATTCACAATGTAGTTTCATGACATTGATTCAAAGTAGAGTTAATGTGGCTTCTCAGACAGTGATGGACGGATAAAGACCCTTTTAGTGTCAGAGTGAAAAGTGAGTGAAGACTCTATAATGTGATCTAAATTGATTTGACATACACTTTTTTTTTTTTTATAATTGCTGTAAATGCTTCCACAAGCTTGGGTCTTTCCTTCCTTTTTTACTGTAACAAAACCCTTTTTAAACCATGTTAGATCTAATTCTATAACACAACCATTTTACATCAACTATTAACTGATTTTTTTGTGCTATTTCTGGTTGTTTTGGCCATTAAAGTTAAAATATTGTAAATCAGTTATCTCTGGCAGAATTTTTTGTCAATGTGATGGAGGACAAGCTATTAATTTGCTACATTTCTATCTGATTATCTGGCTCTTTTTTTTTTTAAATCGTGTATTAGGAACAATATGTACAGTACATGTGCATAAAATGTATCTTTTTAAGTTAATGTCTAACGGCATCGTTACAACCTCTCACCCCCTTAATTATCTTTTAAATTTATTTTTCCCTTATTTTATTTAACTTGGGATTTTTTTTTTCATTATTATTATCTTATTGTATTATTTTACTTATTTACTTGCAGCAAAGCTTTAAGCTCAGGTCTGCAACAAAATAATGTTGTATAATGTAAAAAAAATGTTGAATAAATATAATGAATATAACCATTTATACTGTATATAAGAAGCATGATCATATTTTTTTCATATTTAGTTCTGAGGCTTTTCTATTGGTTATAAACAACGTTTACTCATATACAACATCTATAGAACATCATGTTAAATATTTTAAAATATTTTGTGTTATTTGTTATTTTTTGTCGTAGAGATAGGGTTGAATTTTTAAAAATCTGAAAGAAGGATTAAGTATAAGACGGTATCTAAAGGTGGACTTTTGTTGAAGAAGTGCAACAGTTTGGGGGTAAATGTTATGTAATGAAAGGGTTCTTTCAGATTTCGTAATACAGAGGTGTTTGTGTTTGCAGGTGAACGCCCTGGACACGCTGGGTCAGACGGCGTTACATCGTGCAGCGCTCGCAGGCCACCTTCAGACCTGCAGGCTGTTGCTAGGATACGGGGCAGACGCCTCGCTGGTGTCACTGCAGGGCTTCACTGCTGCTCAAATGGGGAATGAAGCTGTTCAGCAAATACTCAACGGTACGCCACCCTTCGTGTGTGTGTGGGTGTGTGGGTGTGCAGGTGTGTGGGTGCTGTGTTTTGGTTGCTATGCACCTGCTGGCAACCGTGGGATTAACTGGGATTGTTTTTGAAAGGTCAGTATCGATACTTTGCAGATTCAGAGTGAGCAAACTCACCTGTTCAGTGGAAGGGGAACCTCCAAGTTTTTATTCCTTTGGGATTTTAGCAGTATTTACGGGTTAAAGGTGCACTGTGTGTTTTCCACTGTTGTAAACAGTGATAGTTTAGAGTACGTGTTTGCTAGTTTTAGTTTAATATTTATTTTTTTGGAATGCTTTAGTTTTACTTTTGTTTTTTTATTTTTAGTTTTTTGTAATGGGGTATTTGTTGGGTGGGAGATTAAAATATGTCACAGTCAATTTTGCCTTTATTTCCTTTGCCTTATCCATCTTCATTATGTATGAAAAACGTTGACAAAGACGAAAACAAAGGACATTTTCACTGTAATTTGAGTTAGTTTTATACCCACAAAATACAGTTTCAGTTAATTATCTTTTTTTTAAACTCTTTTATTTCAGTTAACGAAAAATGTTTTTTCAATTGTAGTTTTCGTTATTTCATTTTGTTGTTCCCTAGCCCCTTACCCTAACCTTCACCATCACAACTAAATGCCCAACCCTAACCCTAATACATGGTTACCTTTACATAAACCTGACTGTAACCTTTACCCTAAAACAAAGTCTGAAATCTCAAAAAAGCCTTTAAAGAAGTGAGGACCGGCCGAAATGTCCTCACTTTGCAAAAATGTCCTCACTCTGTTGTTTAGAAACGTGTTCCGGTTCTCACTATGTAGGAAGTACAAGAACACACACACACACACACACACACTCAGTATTCCAAAGTGCCTGTTCTTCAGCATCAACGTTGTGTTTTTATTTTAAAAGTTAAAAAAAGTCTGCACTCATAAACAGGACACATAAATAGGAGTAAAACAAGTTGTGTGCACATCATGAAACCCATCTAGATGATGTTGAATTAATAAAAACAAGCAGGAACATCATTCCATGTGCTTTCCCTCACACATAGGACTTTCCAGAGTATTATAAAACATTCCAAATAGTTTTCTTTTAAACATTTTTTTCATAAAACCCACAGACTGAAGACAAGAAGTTACCACCCAGCTAAGAAATAGTCTGTAAAACCACAGCCTGTCAGTTATATGTCAGAAGCAGTTAGTGAGCTTAAGAGGTGCCTGTAGGTCGATGTTTTTTTTTTTCCTTTAAAGAGAGCCAGACTCACTGTTTCCAGCTCTTTCCGATTTAAGATGCTGGCTGTAGATTTATATTTACCATACTGACCTGGGGTGGTATCAATCTATCAGTTTTGGCTGGAAAGCACATAAGAATATTATCGTCACCTTCCTAAAAGTCCCCCCCCCCCCAATCATCTCCTAATGATGCTGGCCACCAGTTTTTTATGCTTTCTGAAAAAACCTGAAATAAAAAAGACTTGGGCCATTTGGTGCTATTCCAGCTGTGGAGAAAACCAGCATATTTTAGCATAAACTTTGTTCTTATTTTCTTTTAGCTTTAACCCTCTGGACCAGGCAGATTTAAAAATACATTTTTTCTTTAAAAAATCGCCAAAATTACAACATTTATCATAGCAAGAAACTGGAGAAACAGAAATTATTGTTGTTGTTTTTTTTATCAATTAAATAACCAAATCTATTCTACATGTCTCATTTAAAACTGAGCCCAAAATAAACTATTTCGATCTCTAACCAATTCCTGTAAAAAAAACAAAAAACATTACAATCTGTGCTCTTCTGTGCAATTGGAAAACCTTGAGTGACTCAGCTAAGATTCAGTTTTTGGTAATATTGATAGCACTTAGTAGCGAAGACGTATTTCATTCCAGTTCTGTAAAATAAATAATCAAAGACGTTAAAATTGCCCTTTCCTTTAATTTATGATTTATGACATTAGAACTGTGTTATCCTGCCTCCCTACTTTTACCTGCAGGATGTATATATTGCTTTGGACAAAGTCACACAAGCAAAAAAAACCTTAACTGCTTGGGGTTCAGAGGGTTAAACAGAGTTTTGCTGTAATCAATAGGACAATTAACAACCAAAGAAACAGTAGTTACTATGATCAATCAGCTGTTTATTCTGCTGTACAGGGTGGCAGAAAATACATGAGTCATTACTATTGTCAGTAAGTGTCCAAATTGGTGTAAATCAGCAAAGTGGACTGTACAAATCTGGTCATTTAACAGCCATTTTTAACAAAAAATGTTTAAGAGTTTCAGATGCACTTTATTCTTATTTTCTTTTAGTTTTTTACCCTCTGGACCAGGCAGATTTAAAAGGCATTTTTTCTTTATAAAATCGCCAAAATTACAACATTTATCATAGCAAGAAACTGGAGAAACATAATTTATTCTTGTTTTTTCAGTTGTCCTTGAATGTAGCAAATGCATCAGTCAGGAAAATAACTAAATCTATTCTACATGTCTCCTTTGAAATTTAGCCCAAAATAAATTATTTCACTAACCAATTCCTGTCAAAAAAAACATCACAATCTGTGCTCTTCTGTGCAATGGGGAAACCTTGAATGACTCAGCTGAGACCAACATGTAACAAAAATTCAGTTCAGTTTTTGGTAATATTGACAGCACTTAGTAGCAAAGATTTATTCCAGTTTTGTAAAATAAATAATCAAAGAAGTTAAAATTGAACTTTCCTTTTATTTATGATTCATGACATTAGAACTGTGTTATCCTTGCTCCCTACTTTTTCCTGCAGGACGTATATATTGCTGTGGACACAGTCACAAAAGCAAAAAAAAACAACAACCCTAACTTCTTGGGGTTCAGAGGGTTAAACAGAGTTTTGCTGTAATCAATAGGACAATTAACAACCAAAGAAACAGTAGTTACTATGATCAATCAGCTGTTTTATTCTGCTGTATGGGGTGGCAGAAAATACATGAGTCATTACTATTGTCAGTAAGTGTCAAACTTGCTGTAAATCAGAAAAGTTGAGTGGACAAATCTGGTCATTTAACAACATTTTTGAAAGGCATGTTGTCTTTATAAAATCGCCAAAATTACAACATTTATCATAGCAAGAAACTGGAGAAACAGAAATTATTGTTGTTGTTTTTTCAGTTGTCCTTGAATGTAGCAAATGCATCAGTCAGGAAAATAACTAAATCTATTCTACATGTCTCCTTTGAAATTTAGCCCAAAATAAACTATTTCACTAACCAATTCCTGTTAAAAAAAACATTACAATCTGTGCTCTTCTGTGCAATGGGAAAACATTGAATGACTCAGCTGAGACCAACATGTACCAAAAATTCAGTTCAGTTTTTGGTAAATATTGACAGCACTTAGTAGCAAAGATTTATTCCATTTTATTCCAGTTTTGTAAAATAAATAATCAAAGAAGTTAAAATTGAACTTTCCTTTTATTTATGATTCATGACATTAGAACTGTGTTATCCTTGCTCCCTAATTTTACCTGCACGACGTATATATTATATATTATATATGTATATATTTGCTGTAATCAATAGGACAATTAACAACCAAAGAAACAGTAGTTACTATGATCAATCAGCTGTTTGTTCTGCTCAGTCATTACTATTGTCAGTAAGTGCCAAAATTGGTGTAAATCAGCAAAGTTGACTGTACAAATCTGATCATTTAACAACATTTTAAACAGAAAATGTTTGAGAGTTTCAGATGCAATATGTTGCCTTTGAAGTTGTCCACAAACTGACATGGAGGGACATCTGATGTGGGCGAAGACTTTTGTCAAATGTCATCTTCCCTCTGTGCCATTTCCAGAGGATACATTTCCTTTCATTACATTTGTACTTTTATGCATTTTAATTCTATGTTCTGCTGCATGTTCTGCCCCGTAGAGAACGTCCCGGTGAGAAACTCCGATGTGGACTACAGACTTCTGGAAGCTGCTAAAGCGGGAGACCTGGACACTGTCAAGGTAGTTTTGGTTGTGATTGGTCACATTTAATAAGTGATAGTTGACACTGACAGAGTTTTTTGCTACGAGTAATATGTGTTGCATTGTGCAGGTATTAAAGGGTTAAATGAGGCCCAATTCATTCCTCTCCAAACAATCAATATCGCCTTAATTTGAAAAATGGTAATGGGCTTGGGAAAATGAACATGACCTCAGTAGCCTTGGTAAGTGTAATGACACCAGTCCTGGGAAATAATTTGCTCCGAGGGAACAGAAATCTTTTTTAATTGCCTCATTAAAGTTTGGAAATAGTGCAGAATTCTGTGCAGGAAAGTGTGTGAAACTAGACCAGCTGTGTGATTAAACAGAGACTGTGTTTTATAAAACCCTAAACATGGCATTCCACAGGTTATAGCCACACCTGTTGAGCTCAGTGAAGAAAATGTTATACATGTGTGTATATATATATATATATATATATATATATATATATATATATATATATATATATATATATATATATATACAGTCATGGAAAAAAATATATGACCACCCTTGTTTTCTTCAATTTATTGTTCATTTTAATACCTGGTACAACTAACAATACAACTAGTAGTTCATTAGAGTTTAGTGTATGCTCTTAAATTAATCCCTTATGAGATATTTTTGTTGTAATCATTATATTTGTCCAAACAAGACACTTTCAGATTGTATAAGATTAGATTAGATAAGAATGTGAATATAAATTACAGGGAAAAAAACATTAATATTTTGAATGAAAAACATAAATTCAGATCAAGATTATATAAAAAAACACTAAAAAGATGGAAGAAAGTTAAGAGCTGCTGTATCTAGCTGCCACTCACGCGTTGCCATGGCAGCAAGTGATGCAAAATATTTTTTTCTTCTGTTTATTCCAAGTTAAGTTTTCGTATTTGAATGCCATGCCTCAGATGAGAAATGAAATGATGAAGATTTTTTCCACACATTGATGATTGGACATACAGTCATGGAAAGTATTATTAGACCATTGTGGTTAATTTAAGAGATGATATCTAGCCATTTCCATGGTTTTCTTGATAATAACCAAAATCATTATCAAGAAAACTATTGGATAGATATCAGCTCTTGAATTAAACTCTTATGAGATATTTTATTTGATGTCATTCTATTTTTCCAAACAAATGTACCTTAGGTTGTACCAGGCATTAAAATGAACAATAACTTGAAGAAAAAAAGGTGTTCAAATAATTTTTTTCCATGACTGTACATATGAGTTTATTGTCCTTTTTAATCTGTAATATCCTGCAAACTTGTCGAGTGTAAATATGACAGTGACTCATTGAAATGTGGCACAGATAATCTTGTCCTTATTCTAAATGAAAATGGAACAAAATGTCCCGACCTTTGTGACGGCTCTCGTTGCCCTGATGGAGTCCTGGTCGTAGTGATTTTTTTGTTAAATGTCAGGTGGATATTGTTCGCTGTGAATCAAATGTTTTCTGCTCATGTCTTTGTATTTGTGTCCACATTGATTCCAGTGCAATTGCAAACCTTTCCCCTTACTTTTAAAGGCCAGATCTCCCATCTCATAAGATGTCCGACCACAACACTCAGAATAATCCCCGGCAGTGTTAGCAGCCTGATTTTGCACCAGGCCCACTCGTGTTAAAAATGTAGGCGCTCATGATGCTCTGTAATATGCCTCGGATAAAACCACCCACCAAATGTCAGGACCCGGTAAGATCCGGCAAAGTATTTGACAGAAGTATTTGGTGTCGAGTGAAAATCGTTGTGTCTTTACCCGCCGAGACAGACAGTAATGGGGTTATCCAGATGAAGAAGGTCTGTCAGCCACTGAAGGTTGATGCTTTGGCAGGTAGGCAGCGAATCGTAGCAGAACAGACAATGAAGCTCTGGTTGGGCTTTCTGTCAGTCTCTTTTTACCTGATGCACACACACACACACACACACACACACGGACTGGGGTTAACAGTCTGGCTGAGCTACTGACTGACTGACAGAAGAAAAATAACACTTTGCACTGTTCCTGGGCTCGATTCTGTCACCTGTTGAGAAGGTTCAGACTGTGACTGTGACAGATGTGCTCACTAGAGGACGGCTGAGAGAACATGAGCATTTTCTACTCTGTTCGAAGCAACTGCATTTACTGTAGTTTGAAATCATCTATATATGTGTGTGTGTGTGTCTGTGTCTGTGTGTGTGTGTGTAGGGCAGTGGTTCCCAACCTTTTTGTGGAAGGGACCCACATTTTTACCATTGTAAACTTTTGCGAAACCTTTTTTCATTTTAATCAAGACTTTTTGAACCTGATATTTTAACGTATATTTATTTTGAGATTTTGAAAACTTAAACATTGATTTATACAGTCATGGATAAAATGATAAGACCCTTGTTTTCTTCAATTAATTGTTCACTTAAAAGCCTGGTTTAATTACTTACTTTTGAAAAAAGCATTTGACATTCAAACTTGCGGGAAGCAGAAAAGCTTTGCGACCCCCCGTGGATCTTTGGCGCCCCCCTGGGGGGTCAGGCCCCCCCGGTTGGGAATCACTGGTCTAGGGCATATCTCGATGACAGTTAGTCAGACTAACTTAAGATTTCGTATGTGGCTCGATTTTTCAAAATAGCATGATTTATGTAGGACGTGTTGCGGCGTTTCCGATCGGACGCCTTTTAGGGGAGCTCCGCCCCATTGTGTGATAGACCTACACCTGGTCAGTTACAATTCATAATACAATACAATTCACTCTGGATTTCCACGTCTGACTCAAGGTTTAAATGGCGGTGCTATTTAGTTGGTTCACGATTCTCCCCCCTAATCAGATATAGCCCCCCGCAATGTTGTCCGCCTTAGCCTTTTAAATGAGATTCATCAATAAAACTGTTAAAGGATGAGAGCAAATGAAGTATAAATGAGCAGAGTCCTCTGTTCTGCACATTCATACAGGATGAAGGCAAAAACAAGCATCCAGACACAGTACACACAGAAATCTTCATGTCAGCTCAGCATAAATACATAAACACATATTTTTTTCATATGCGACCCAACAGACTCTCTATATTGATGTAAAATATATGCATATCTTAGTCACAAATACTCAGAAGCTCCTGCACAAACTGGAATTGAACATTAAATGACCTCATGTCATTCCAACAGAGTCTCTGCGCTGCATTGTTTCTGTTGTTTTGATCCGTTTGAAAATTATTCACGCAAGTGTAATCGCACCCGTCTGCTTCAATCAAAACTAATGGCGTCATTTTTTATTGTATGCAGAATTGACATTCCGCTCGCCACGGCTCCGGCTACAGTTTTTAACGTTGTTTTTTTCTATAAACACAGCTCCCATAAACAGAAGCGACACTGATGCCTCGATGGCAGTTGAAGTGAGCCATAATAGCTTCAGATGAAGAAATACGTCTGCCAGCGGGGCGTTTCATTTTATTTCCTGTAGAATCGGATCCAAGAGCCTGGCAGAAGGAAACTTTAAAATAAATTTCCCGCTGTGTCTCCTCTTAGTACTGAACTGTGTAATTCGGTCTGAAATAACGGAAAAGCAGAAAAGTAGAGCTGTTATTTGCTGTGAACAGCAGGTAGCAGGTGTCTGCCTCAGTTCAGCAGATGTGAATCAACTTCAGTTAATAACTTCAATATTGTTGCTGTTGTTTCCTGAAACCCCCCTTTATTCCCCCCACATATTTCATTTCACGGACACATTTTTCATCATAAATCATGGTGGGTGGGCAGAGGAATAGTGTTACTCTTTTCTCTATTTGTGTGTCTCTTTCTTGCTGTCTCGCTGAAGTAGTTTGGTCTTGTTGGTTTTGGTTCGTTGGCTCTGGGAATAAAAAGGATGATGTAAAGTTTTCAGTCTGGGTGATATATCTGGTATATATGATTTATCACCTCTTCATAAGAGGTTTCAGCTGTTCTAATTTGTTAGCTCACCACCACCAACAGCCCTGTTTATAAGTCTGAGGGCGCTTTCACAACCCAAGTCTGGTTAGTTAGTGAGTGAAATTGATACTTTTAGTTTGTTCTGTATTTAGTAGAGGGGTGTGTACGAAGCAAGGTTATAATATTTTTGGATTTTTCATTAGTTTTAGTTTTAATTTTGCTGTGAATTTTTGTTTTCAAATTCAGTTAGTTTTAATTAGCTTTTAGAGTGAGTTTGCTAGTTTTAATTAGTTTTTATTTTTTGGAAAATGTTTAATTTAAGTGTTATTTTTAATGGGGTATTTGTTGGATGCGAGATTCAAAAAGGTCACAATAAATTTTGCTTTTATTTCCTTTGCCTTATCCATCTTAGCCTCAATATGGTTATTAACTCATAAAACCAGATAGATTAAATTGATCTCATGTCAACCAAAAAGGTTTATTTATGAAAAAATTCAACAAAGACGAAAACTAAGGATATTCTCACTTTAATTTTAGTTAGTTTTGTGACCACACACTACAGTTTCAGTTAGTTATCGTTTTTTAAAAACTATTTTGTTAGTTTTTGTTGGCTGGAAATATACTCACAGTTTTATTTCTTATTTGTTGGAAAGCTGGTGCTAGAAAATGTGAATATGGAAATAAACAAAGCAACATAAAGCCCAGAGTACCTTTGATTCTACTGGTTGTAATCCTGCTCTTGTTCTTACCAAACAAATTTGGAAAGAAATGCTCAGAACCAGCGCCTGTTGACGCTCCAGGTTGTCAATAATGTGTTGATCCATTATTCCAGATGTGCTGCGATTAGACACCTGTATTATGAGAGAAGGCAAGCCTTGATGCTCTTCTACCACCATGTTAAATATTACAATATTTTCAGCAATACGTTGATAACTCTGCAGTGACAAATTTGCTTTGGCTCAGTGTTGGCCTACAGAGTGAATTTGAAGGACACAAATTTCATCTCTATGCTCTAATGAAACCTCACAATTTAAATTGGAGCACAAAATCTGCTGCATTTTGGTTAATTTCCTTTAATTGGGTTGGATTATTTTCACAGTGCATTCAAACTGCAATAGGGATTATTTGGAAATGGACTGAGACCACCCTCTCGCAAGTGGTCTTGGACCAGTTGTTTGGTTGTTGCAAGCATGATCAAGTTTAAAAGCAGTACAAACACATGGTTTTCACGAGATACAGGGAGGAAGTCTAATCATCTAATCTATTTATTTTCTTTTTTTTGTAAATATGTATTATGTAAATATGTATGTTTAGGGAAAAAATAAATAAGCATATGCTTTATCCTACTCCTTTTCCGGCATGTTGCGTTCACATTATAGCTTTTGTTTTGACTATTGCTATTGTTGTTTTGTTTTGATTATTCTCATTGGATCTGTTTGTTTTTCAGTTTACTTTGTTGTGTTACTCGCACGCATGTTCGAAATAAAAAAGGTAAACTAAACTAAACTAAACTTGGTCCAGTATGATTGGACATTCACAATCAACCAAACGAACTGTAACAAGGATTTAACCGCACCAGAGTTCGATTGAAACGGACTAAACTTTGGGTTGTGAAAGCTCCCTAAATTTTCTAAAGTGCATGGTGCGAGTGAATTTAGTCTCTTGATTAGTCATAGGCGTGTTTTTGACATAACTTGATTGAAGGCAATCAGATTGTCTTCTCCCATTCCCTATAAAAATCACACCTGGAGCATTGCTGTTTAAATGGTAGAATAGGCAAATTGGAGAAGCAAGCAGTTTTCTGCCTCCACCTTCTCCAAATCCTCTGTCCCAATAATTCTAATTGACTCCATATGGGCAACTGTGTGTGTAACAAGCAGAGTGTAAGCACAGATGGAGCACAAGTACATTTGCTACTTACGCAATGGGGGTGCAGGGCAACTGCGTGATGGCTGCGTTGGCCTGGAACTAGCAATGACAGTTGTGCAGTGCTTCGTGCTGGGTGTTAGATAAAGAGTGTACAGACATGTTCAGTTGGTAATGAGATGAAAACATGAAGTGTTGAGAAGTTTAAAATGTTTCAAAAGTTAAATGACCTCTAAAAGGTCATTTAACTGCTGTTTTAAAATTCTAATTTACACATAAATACACTTTTATAACATGTTCATTTTTGTTTTTCATTGTTTTTGTTATTGTCATTATAACTTGTTGATGTTATATATATTTATATATATATATATATATATATATGTATGTATATGTATGTGTATATATATACCGGTATATATTTTAGGTGGAGGCTTTAAATTAACCCATCTGGGTTTTCTGCCTCTCCCTGCACTTTACACTATATGTTATCTTTGTCATTTTATGTAATTCTAGCTGTGCAAATAAGAAATAAAAAAAAAATGTAGAGCTGAGGTGGATGGGAATCTTATTCATTTTGGAGGTCAGGGGCTCTGGTCCGAGCTTGGCTAAAAAATGTAATAGATAGTTTCTAGTTAAGTCTGATTTAGTTAACAAGAAAAAAAGAAAAGAAAAATGCCTTGAGGCAAAGAACAGTGACACTGACTTCAAAGAGATGTATTCTGCTGAGAAAGATTAAACCTGAAAAATTCAAGGCCGAAAAAAGAGAAATGTTCCTGGTACATATTTGTATGTAAATGACAAACCTCAGTTATCAGAGAAAAATGATGTGTCCGGTTTCCTACCAGTCACTTTTTTCCTTCTCCCACTTTTACAGATCTTGATTATTGATTATTACGACTCATCATCCATCTTCAGCGATAAAAAATGATGTTATTGCACTTGAGCATTTGGAAAAAAAACTCCCAACGTTCACTTTGTACTTGATGAAAAACCTCTTGAAATGATCTAATCTTAAAATCAAATCGCTCTTTGTCCTTTTAAAGCTGAATAATAGAAACAGTATGGACTACGTGATTGGTTATGCAGCCAGAGATCCTAGATTTATTTCTTTATGGCTCTTTGGTGGATCGGGTCTTTAATTTAAAAGACAGATATTCATTTTAATCTTCCCTGTTTGTCTCTGTCTCCTTCCAGTCGTTGTGTACAGCTCAGAATGTGAATTGCAGAGATCTGGAGGGAAGACACTCCACTCCCCTTCACTTTGCTGCCGGCTACAACAGAGTGTCAGTGGTGGAGTACCTGCTGCACCACGGGGCCGACGTGCACGCCAAGGACAAAGGGTGAGACATTTAACATTTACATAACAGTAAACATATACAGGCAGATTCTGTATTACATGATGGATTAGAGCAGACATGGGCAATAGGTGGCCCGGGGCCACATCTGGCCCGCTGGCTGTCCCTGTCCGGTCCGTGTGAGGTTACCAAGAAATTAGAAATCAATACAATCACAATGCTTTTATTTTGAAGGTGCACAGAAATGCATTCCAAAAAAAAAAAATGAGTTACCTTGTTACCTTGTCAAAAACACTTATTGCTTTTTGCATGAAGTTAATACATTTCTGGCTTACTGCATAACATACATGATCTATATTGTTTTTGTGGTGTCAATGTATGTTATGTTTAAAATAATTGGAAAAGTGAGATAAAATCCTAGTATTTACTATTTTTTTTACTGCTATATTTGACTTACTCCATATTAACATAGCCTTATCATAACATGTTTTCTTACCAGTAGCAGCTCAAAACCAGATATTTTACTGCTTTCTATTGGTCTGGCCCTCCGCAACCTTCACAGAATCTCATGTGGCCCCTTGGGAACATTATTTGCCCACCCATGATGATCTTATCGAAAGTAATATTTTCTAACCACATTATCTAAAAACAACCCTGTACCTGATTTCCGTCTACAGTGGCCTGGTCCCCCTCCATAACGCCTGTTCGTACGGTCACTACGAGGTGGCCGAGCTGCTGGTCAGACACGGAGCCTCAGTCAACGTGGCCGACTTGTGGAAGTTCACGCCGCTCCACGAAGCTGCTGCCAAGGGCAAATACGAGATCTGCAAACTGCTGCTCAAGGTGAGACCATTAATCATTGTATAAAAGAAATGGATGTAGCACAATGTGAAAGAGCCTTGGACCAGCATTCTCTTTAAAGGCCAGCAGGGGGCGACTACTGGTTGCAAAAAAAGTCAGATTGTATGAAAGTCTGTCAGAAAATTAATAAATACATTTCAACCCTTTTTCAATACAGCATGATGTTCATTTTGTAAGTCACAGTCCCATTTAGAGTCAAACAGACGATATAGCAGGGCATGCTTTAGGTCATCGTTACCACAGCTACCTGTCAATTCATATAGTCGTACAAATATTAATCGTTGTATAAAAGGAATGGATGTAACCTCTGGATCTGAAAAGTGAAACCAATGTGAAAGAGCCTTAGACCAGCATTCTCTTTAATGGCCAGCAGGGGGTGACTACAAGTCGCAAATTCTGATAGTCGTACGAATATGTATCCATCGCTCTGTGTACGTTTAAATAATCATGAGTAGCTGGTTTTTTAAAATTATTTCTGGTAAAAACATTTCGTTTTTCACTCACCAAAATAAGCAAATTAATGTAAAAGTTGACGTGAATTACGGATGTACCTTGCTAACCAAGGTAGCTAGCTAGTGCTAGCATTACCTGGTGATGTGTCTTTGTTATATGGTACCCTCATTCAAATATGGTTACTTCTGTCTCCAAAAAACAGAGATGGCAGCAGTGCAAGGCTTCAAAGCCATTGTCCACAAACCAATGTTTAATGTCATGGTGTCTATGTCTGCTTATTTTATAAGACTGATTGTTAGCTGCACTTTCCTCTCCTAATGCCTGTCTAACTTTCAGTGCCACAAATGCATATAAATTTGTGTGCATGGGCAAGCTAAGTAGCAATCAACTCTTGATAAAAACTAAGTGGTAATCACTGCCATGAAAATCAGACAAATGCATATTTAAATATGCATATTTAAAGCTACATAATGTATACAAATCAACAGTATGGATCAAAGTGTTCTGTGAAGTAACAGTCAGAGTTGTGAAATTGGCTCATCAGTGAACGTATTCGCTAAAAGGTATGACTTTTCACACTCTCTGGGAGTTTTCAGTTCAATCAAGATACATTCTAACCAAACGGAACACGAAGCTGAAAATATCTGTTGTGTTATACGTGATTGTCACATCTCATAGACTCTAAATGAGCCCTGTGAAATGTTGCAGTTTTACAGCTGAATGTGTTTTGTTTTTCGTATCATAAACACCTCCAGACAAGTCTACATCACCGCAGTGTTGTTGCCATATGGAGCCGCATAAATTATTATCCGAGCAACACACAGGATGCACACAGAAACCCAAACACACATCAGCTGCAGGGAAAAAGTGCTCCTTCAAGAATTTTAATTCCTTCACTGTCATTGCACAACAAGATTAAGTTTGGAACAATCTGTGTCGGCTACATGGAAGAACATCCTAATAATGAAATTAAATACTTACAAAACAGAATGTAGCAAACGATAAGCCAGAATTGCTACAAAATTGGAATTGTACAAGGCAGGGCTCAACAGTAAGGATTGCCTTAGGCAGGTAACATGCCATAATGAGCTCGCTAATTCAGCAACTCACTTGTCCATTTTTATATGGAGCTAGTGATGAAAGAAGCTAAATAGTGATTCATCTCACTTCTTTCTCATCACTGTGAAGAGGCCCATATGGCAGTATCAATCTGCCACTTACCAGAAAATGGTGGCAGGTAGAGACAAAGTTTATGAGGTGAACTTCAAGCAAGCATTTAAATTATTCTGGAAATAGGATTTCCATTGGGTGGCATTATTATTATTAATATTATTTGATTACCACTTAAACAATTTGAATTGGGGGAAATTTAAGTTTACTTTAGGGAAGTAGATTTCTGACCCATTTGTATGACCCGGCAAATTTAAAAAAAGTTATTGATGTTGAGCCCACAGGGACTACGACCCCTTTTGCACCAAGGCAGTTCGAGAGCCAGTTCAGAGCTGGTGCCCAATCTCAAACCAGCTCTATGGATTTCGACAGCCAAAGAACCGGCTCTCGGCCAGGAAAAATGGCTCCAGAGCGACAACGACTCTTTGCTGGTCGCTGCTTACGTCAGAGTTTGGGGGCAGAATTATCGTGACCAACAAGACCAACGAAAGTCATTAAATTTATTTTATTTGTTTTACTGCAATGTGATCAATGCAGGCTAGCGTTAGCTTACAATCAAGGAAGGCTAACATCAACATCTTACTCTCAGTGCTAATAAGAACTTAATCGCTGTCCAAACAGGACAGCCTCGGCCACCAGTATGAATGTGTGTGTGAAAAGTTGAATGAGCGCAGTCTGTAGTGTAAAGCACTTTGGATAAAAGCGCTATATAATGCAGTCCTTTTTTTTTGTAGGCTCGCAAAGCCAGGAACAACATTTGTAAAGAGACTATGTAGTCCACCATTGTTGTTTTTATACTTACGAAGAGTGGAGAAGTATACAGTGACGTAATGACGTGGCTCTCTAGCTTATGGAAAAGCAAACTGGTTCTGAGACAGTAAGTTGAACCAACTGTGAACCAGCACCAGCCCAGCACAAAAACTAGGTTTCATTTGGTCCAAAAGGGGTAAAAGAGGAGGGGTAAAGTCACGATGGGTAGGATTTGCCCATTGTTGTTTGTAAACACATTTAAAGTTGTCCCCAGTGTTGGCCTTCAGTATAGCTCACTAACAATAACAGTATTTATGTCCAGACAGGAGGAATTAGCAGAGCCTCAAGCTTCCGACTCAGACAAAAACTGTTTCAGTGTCACGCCCAGAAATGTCCCGAATGCGGCAAAATGAAAAGAAAAAGAAAAAAATACAGGCAGAGGGCAGGTCTCTATAGATACAGACACCACAATATACTTCATAAGTGACTATTGAGAGGGATTACTTTATATGTGCCTATTCATCTTTTTTTACCCTTAAATATTGTAATAAACAGTTTTGCATGGCCTGTTATGTGAGTAGCATAGAAAACAAAGAGAAATCAGCAGTGCATTAGTGCAACCGGAGAACTTTTAATGAGATTGACAAGGACAGAAAGACAAACTAGCGAAAATCAAAATTCTGCATGCAGCAGTTCACAGCAGCAATCACTGATCACTTTGAGGCTAACTGCAATAGAGCAGCGGTGGTGGTGACAAAGTAAAAGTGTGATGATACAGTGAGTGTGTGTGGAGGTGGTGTGTGGTGCAGTGGAGCTGCTGGGATGACAGTTATGGTTGAGTGGAGTGGGCAGTGTTAAAGGAGGTGACAGCTCTGGGGGGAAAAAGCAGTTTGAAATGGAAACACACTTACAAATAAATCATGACTAAAACCTGAAGTAAAAGAAAACATCAGATGTGTGAAACGATCAAATTATCACTTGAAAGAAACATGAATGCCGTATTTCCATCACGTTTTTCACAATGTTTGAGGTTTTACTGACGTTCTTAATTGCGTCATTGGAGCCTCTTCTGCAGCAGTTTAATGGCACCTGTCTGTGGAATTACAGCCGGGAACTGTTTATTTTGATGCACCCAGCTCCTAATGTCCGCATAGCAGTAGTGGATGGACAAGCACATCAGTTGGCATTTGATTTTGCTGTGAAAAACAGAGGTCTAGTCTACAATTTAACATTCCAAAATACAGTATGTCTGAGAGGCAAGTAAAATGCAGTAATCTATCCTAAATTGTCCGTATCCCGTAGATTGCTTCGATGTCAAAGGCTTGTTTTTTTCTCGGTCTGCAGCCTTTACTTCCTCTACTTTGTTTATTAGCCATGAGTAAAGCAGAGCATACACTGCCAACCTCTGTTGAAACCACATGTGCTTTTCATAGCCTTGTTTATTTGCAACAAAACCTTGATGGAAACTCAACTGAGTCACATTTCTGGTTTGCAACTGAAATACTGTATTTTCCATGGTCCTGCACAGCATGTAACTGTTGTATTGGACTCAGCACAAATGTTATACTTAGGCATGTGTGTACTTCAGTGTGTATTTATGTCGAACTTGAGTAAGATGTTGCTTCTGTGTTGACATGACATGAAAGGACACATTCTTGTCATACTTTAGGAGCCTTCAATGTACAAGAATAGCTGACACTGAGCCACGACTATATAGGATCCTTCTGTCCTGTATGCTTCATTCATTCTGCATCATAACAGAAATGAATCCGACGTTGTGCTATTAAATGTGCATTGAAAGCCACTTCTCCGCCTCTTCTCCAAATCACCAAAACACTTCAAACCTCATCAAAAAGGTTTCATATCAGCAACATTTCAAAAGATTGAGAATTGAATAGAAACAGTGGGATTATGTTCAGTATGCACTCACCGGCCACTTTATTAGGTGAAGTGTGTACCTAACAAAGTGGCGGTGTGGTGTTCTGCTGCTGTAGCCCATTTGCTTCACAGTTGGACGTGTTGTGTGTTCAGAGATGGTCTTCTGCATACCTTGGTTGTAACGAGTGGTTATTTGTTGCCTTTCTGTCATCTCAAACCAGTCTGACCATTCTCCTCTGACCTCTGGCATCAACAAGGCATTTTCAAAGCCCAGAGGACTGCCGCTCACTGAATATTCCCACTCTGTAAACCCTCGAGATGGTTGTGCATGAAAATCCCAGTAGATCAGCACTTTCTGAAATACTCAGACCAGCAACCATGCCATGTTCAAAGTCACTTAAATCGCCTTCTTCCCTATTCTGATGCTCGCTCTGAACTTCAGCAGCTCGTCTTCACCATGTCTACACACCTAAATGCATTGAGTAGCTGCCATGTGATTGGCTGGTTAGATATCTGCGTTAACAAGCAGTTCAACAGGTTTTACCTCATAAAGTGGCCGGTGAGTGTAGTTCTTCACACTATTGATTGTTGATAGTTTTGGCACTGGACTCATACATATAGGTTGCAAAGAAAAACTTGAGTAAATGAGTTAAAGCAGATGAAGATTCTTCCTTGAAGAACATCTGTAGGAGATTTTTGGACTGACTCCACCATCAGCATCACAAACTAAGTGATAAGCTGACAAAGTGATCATGGAAATCCCTCCAGTAGAGCTCCAGAGACTGTTAATCGAACTTTGTTAACGAGCATTTAAACTGGTTCAGAGACCATCACCTTCCTGATACACCTAATGTTGTAATTCTTCAAAGTGACACCCACACGTCTGTAGCCGTTCACTTGAGGCAAGTGGGAATTCTGACCTGACCTCAGTAATGGACTCAATGTCAGTGTGCGAGCCTGTTGTGGCCTCATGTGCAGATATATCCCAGTAAGTGCTCTCAAAACAGTCCTGGAGTTCAGAGATACAGCATACTCCCTCAGGCCACACTTTGACTGCTCTGGTGGTTGCAATAAGAGTTCTGGAGGCAGAGGTTAGAAACACGCCACAGATGATCGATTCTTCAAGGTGGTGGGAAGGTTTGGCATTTTTTCACTCTGGTTGGAAAATCCTCACACTGTACTAAGCTTGCGATTGTGATTCCTGTGTACACATGGCAGCGCCCTCATTTCCCCTCTAACACACACACACATGCACAAAAGTAACAGAGTGTTCCCGCACTTTGGTGTTAATCTGCCATGGCCCCGGGATGCAACTGTTCTCTCTTTTCTAATAAACTATTCCAGAGTTCAGCAGTAGGTTTTTCCTTTGTCTGCTCTGTTTGTTGTCAACTTTCTATTGTCCCCTTTCTCTGTTGGATTTGTGCTCAGAATAAAACTCTGCTGATTTGCTCCCAGTGCTGTGATATTCTGGAGGGATCTTGTGAGATACAAAACACGTGTATTAGCATTTTCTTTGTTTGGAAAGAAGGGCAGGAACATAATTAATTTTGCCTCAATTAAAGGAGAATCTCTCTTGTTTGAACTTGGCTTTAAATATGTGACCTCACATGACTTATGAACTTGGTGGTCTGTTGAAGCTTGTCCCTATGTAAGGTGACTTTCCTTTTCCTTGTTCAGTCCCTACGTACGTTCACAGTAAACACCTTGCTCTGCTTGTGTTTGTAGCCATGCTAGTGTCAGGACATTTGGGATGGTCCAAACTGAAAGATCTCTACAACTATTGATTGGATTGCCATGATATTTGTGACAATTATCTCACAGATTCTATATAAAGGTGGACCATGTGTTTCCTCCCACTGGACAAAATTAAATAATCCTAGAAACAGGTGCTGCCATCTTCCACTGGTGACATAATTTGGAACGAGAGTCTGTCCAGTAGTGATCTAGGTGGGAGCCACTATCACGGTCCTGCCTATACACTCACTATCAGCTGTCAATCATGACATCACACCCCATTTTTATAGCATCAAATAACTTATTAAAACCAAACTTATCAGAAAAAGGAAGCCTTAAACAATATCAGCTTGGTAAGAACTAACTAACTAAAATGACAGAATCCATCTTTGGGGAAATTTCACAAGTTTTGAGTTTGTCCCAGGATGGGATTCTGGACATATACTGCAGCCACCAGGGGACGAACAAGAAGTTAAGCTTCACTTTTGGGAAGTTGTCTTGTTGTCCATCTTTACATACAGTCTGGTGGAATGGTCTAAACAACTATTGTTTGGATTGCCCAGAAGATTAATCCTAATTACTTTTGTGATCCCTAATGTTTTCTCTGCTGCCACCAGCAAGTTGACATTTTTGGCTATTAGAGAAATATCTCAGAAGGTTTGTAATTAAATTTGGTTCAGACATTTTCCCCTCAAGATGCCCTTGAACCTTCAAGTCAAACATTCAATTTGTTCTATACTGAACCTGTGAACCTGCCAAACTAAAGACATTCCCATCAGCCTCAGCTCCGATTTGGGTTTAGCACTAATTAGCAAATGTCAGCATGTTAACTTAAGTTGTTAGACATGGTACACATTACACCTGACCCATTACGCCTACCCATTTAGACCATGTTAGCGTGCTACTATTAGCGCTTAGATGTAACTGCCACTATTTCAGCCTCATAGAGCTGCTAACATAGCTATAAACTCCTCATGTTGTTTATAAGCAACTCAAAAATGTAAAATGCATTAGCCTTTCTGAGCCTGATAATCATTCAGAGCTGACAGCTTCTAGAATAGTTCACTACTGAACTGAATATCGCCTGAATCCAATTGAAGAGAGACAAAACCGACATGTATTTATATGTAAATGTCCCCAATTATTACTTAAATGGGTCTCTATTCTAATTTTCCTGGATAGAGAATAAATTACAGTGAGAATATGATTACAGCAGCAGCAAACGAGAACGAGATAATAGAAATGCAGAAGTAGGGCAGAAAAATCAGAACATGAATAGGTTCAAAAAAACTTTGAAAAAGGGAATACAGCCATGAGAGATGTATAATGGACAGTTTCAGGCCAGCAGTGGATACCCATGGGAGTGGTCTCACAACATCAATTTTTAATGAGCGGATTTTCAAAACTTACAATGAAATGACAAGTTAAATCGTAACCTAGGAGACAGTTGAGCGATGAAAATGTCTGCTCCCCCCACCCCCATCTCCAGGGTATGAGGTGTTTTCCACTTCACTGGATGTCCTGTTCTCACCTCCCTACCTCCTTTTCCTCTCTCCCTCTCTTCGTCTCTCCGGTGAATTACCTTCATCCTCTCCTTACTCGTCACTTGTCATCTTCTCTTCCTCGTCTAAGTGAAGCGTTTCCACTGGGGTTCAGACGATAAGGGGTTTAGGGGACCGATATTTTTTTTTAGAATTACGTCAATGATAGCTAATGTTTTGCACCAAGATTCATTCTTTATACTTTGTCTTTGTTAAGACAAAAAAAGTTTTGCTTTTTGATTGTAAACACAGTCTACATTTTATATACTAGTGTGCATTTACCATAGAACGTATAAATGATAGACTGTGATGTCACATGTTGATTTGTGGCCCGTTGAAAGCATTGAGTTCAGCGTTACACTCGATGAATCTTGTGTCGACATCTTTATCCGATATGGGGAGCAGACCATATTTGGACTGTGGAGGAGCGAGAGGGATCTGATCACTGACTACACGCCTCTCTACACCTCAACCTGACTGAGAGAAGCCGCTGCTAATTCATGTTAGCATTAACTGGAGCATTAACTGGGATGTTAGTTGTGGCTAGCAAAAACAAAACCAAAATGTACATTTCTAACCTCAGAAAAATGAACAGCGACAGTTTAACAACACCTTTACTGAACAAAACGTTCAAATAAACTGTCATTAACTGAAATACAGTGAAAGAGTCAAAGTTATAAGACCAAACCAGGAAACGTCCTTTTTCATATCTATATCATATATATAACGTTATATATAACTTTATTGACACGTTGCCGAGGATACGCATTGTTCTGCTTCTCTTCTGATTATGGCTTGTTAGTGACCTGTCAATCAAAGCTAGCCACACCCCAAATCATACAATTCTTTATCTTCTATTTTCTTCTAAATGGGGCCATTATTTGAACTATTAACATCAAATTGTCTTGAAGATTTTTTACAAGCGATTGAAACTGTAGTGTTGTCCTAAAAAAAAATTCTGTAATGATAATAAATTAAGTGACATTTTTTCTCATTTTGCATTGAAATTAATGGACGGAAATGTTTTTGCAGCCAAATTTAGCACCCCCTGCTGGAATTTTCTGTAGAATGCAGCTTAAGGCACTTCCTGGTTTGCCTCCCTGTTCAGACCCGGAGGTTGCCGCCTGGCATTTACACTGAACTCTACATTTTGGCTTCCTCTCCAGCACGGAGCGGACCCCACCAAGAAGAACCGAGACGGGAACACGCCTCTGGACTTGGTGAAAGACGGGGACACAGACATCCAGGACCTGCTGAGAGGAGACGCAGCACTCCTGGATGCCGCTAAGAAGGGCTGCCTGGCCCGGGTGCAGAAGTTATGTAGCCCCGACAACATTAACTGTCGGGATACGCAGGGACGCAACTCGACACCTCTGCACCTCGCAGGTAATATTCATATACAAGCACCAAACAAAAAGCTGCACACACATTCACAGGTCAAGTGAGGACCCTTCTGATTATATAAATCTCACTTTGCAGACACATTAATAAAATGAAAGATAAAGCCAGAGGTTTTTAGTTACTCTTTGGCTGAAGTTCACAGGATTTATGTGACTGTCGCATATTTACTGTTGCCAATCACTGTGGATACAGCTTCTCAGAACCTCCTGGGTTTTTTTGGCTCAGTGCAGTGCCAAGAACAAGGCAATAAAGACACCTAGACAGCTAAAGTCTTGAGGGCAAAAACACCTTGTTCAGACAAGCGGGCTGGGACAACTTAGTAATTTTTTATATAAAAATATATGCAATAGGTTCAGCATGCAGGTCCCTTTAAATAATTTTATGAGGACACTCAAAAGTTAATATCATGGAGTATAAACTGTAGTTTATGGAATTGATGACATAATAACAATACCGTGGCTCTATGATGGACATAACATCCAGGAAAAAAAGAAGCTCATTGGTTCTCTTTTTTTTATTATATATACTGTATATATATATATATATATATATATATATATACTGGGAACAGTCAGCCTCAGCATCCAGAATCTGCCATGGCTCAAAAGGGATCAACGTGTCTAAAATAAAACTTAGAGCCTTAAAACTTATCGGCAGGATCTTAAAATAAATTCTGAAAGGCACAGAGAGCCCATGAGGGGAGGACAAGATAAGAACAGTGCAATGTCTATTTTTCTTTCTGTCTTTATATTTATTTGTACAGTTTAAAGTTACCGGGACAGTGCACATTAATAGACATTTTTGTAAAGTTGCCACTTTGGCCGTCTACGATGGTTTTTAATTGCAATCCTTTGGCATCTTTTGTACTGGCTGAATGATACAATAGACACAAAAATATATTTAAACAGGAATAGCGTTACTGCACATAGCACAGCACATCTCATAAGAACCTTTAAAATGTTTTAAAACAAGGACAGCAATACATTTTAGAACAACATAAAGCACTTCATGTTGCTTTTACTGATTCTAAAATAGTTGGGGAGTTGCATAAAACGTAAATATTAAACAGAGTGTTATTACAAAAAGAAAAGTTTATCAGTTTGAACGTAAATATAATTACTTACATTTATCAAACAGATATATGTCAGGAAGTATTAACACATGATCACATCCTTGGAATCATTGTTGTATTACAGAGCATGGTCACTCACTTAACCATCATTTTACATTTATTTTAAATGGACAATATGTGCCACAGTGTTGGCAGACTGTTCCAGGTGTGAGCTGAAAATGCTGACTGCCTCTGGCTACAGCTCTGATATATCTATCATCAGATGGTTCCTGCTTTCTGCACATCCTGCCATGCTGAATCTTACAGAAAAGACAAGCGCCTGTACATCTTAAAAGATTGTCCCAGCTCAGTAAATTAGTGTCTGTTTGGCAGTAACAAGGCTGTTTGCTGTTTGGCTTCCTGTCAAGTACCCTAGCGAGCCTGGTGGTATATTGACTGTTTAGGTTTGAATGTTGTACTTGAGGCTTTTGCCGAGGTTGTCAAACAATATGGCATTAGTAATTGTTAAGCGTTGGACAGACAGCAGTGTTTGGACAAGATGGAAACAGGCAACTCATTTAAGCCGACCTTACACTACGAGCTTTAATGTCCTAATGTAAAGACCTTGGATGTTAAACAAGAACTTGAAGTTTTTAAATCCTGATAGCAGAGATACTGTTGCTCTTCAAAGGCGTGCACACACATTCTCATGTATTTATTCAGGATTGTTAGTCATGATAACATCAGCTTCAGAGATAACGGCGCCACTCTGCATAAACACACATAAACATAGAACAAAAATGTCTTCAAAACCTAACCTTTAAATGTCATAGCAAGAAGGGTCGATATTTAGATATTGTCTTATCAAGATTCCCATAAAATGAGGAGCACAAACTCTGACATGATGTGAAGATTATCTCCATGCACCACAAAGGAAGCTTCTGACAGCTTGCTTAAGGTTAGAGTAAAAGCATAGAGAGCCTCACGTCTCATACTCTGAAGACCACAACAAACTATTGCTCTCCATTGACTTTGTATTGAAAGAACGGGCCTCCTTGACAACTTTGTCCACTAGCAAAAAAAAAAGAATAAAGGTCAAGAGCTAAAGTGTGGTGAAATGCCCTAACAACAAGTTAAAGAACCAAAACTAATCAGAAGAACCCAAAAACTGAACGTTTTAGATGACAACAGTGGAAATTAGCTAACACTTGCTTGCTTACATTAGCTTGCTAACAGCCAACAGGTAGACATACAGTGCTAAAATAATCAAATGATGTGTTTAAATCTAATAGTTTAAGCTAGAAAACACAAATCATGTGACTATTTCAGTCCTGTCTAAAAGTTAACATTAAATATACTGTATTGAGTTTCAGTTTGGAAATTAGCTAACATTAGCTTGCTAACATTAGCTTGCTAACAGCCAACTTGTCCTTTTTACTTTTCATGTAGACATACAGTGCTAAAATAATCAAAAGATGTGTTTAAATCTAATAGTTTAAGCTAGATAACACACATATTGTGACTGTTTCAGCCCTGTCTAAAAGTTAACGTTAGCACAGTTTAGACATTGGATCTGCTGTCCTCTTTTAAGTTCAGTTTTTCAGTTCATATATTTAAGAAACTTAACTCTGGGTTCTTTACCCTGTTGGTAGTACATTCTACCACACACCTAAACTTTTGACCATTTTTCTGTTTTTTGCTAGCGAAATTAAGAAGGTGGAAAGTCTTTCAATACAAAGTCAATGGAGAGGGATTGTTTTATGACGACTTCCCAGGAGTTCTACAGTGGAGTTTCTCGTGAAATATGAAATATTCCTGGCCAGAAATATTTTTTTTCTTGTTCTTGCCACTTCGAGAACAAGAACAAATTTCTCTGTTCTTGTGGAGTATGTAAATGGCTTAAGTCTTAAATTCATTCCCCAGTTGTAACCTTCTTGTCATGAATTGGTAATTGAACCGTGGTCAACTGGGTTGAAACAAAATTGCCTTTACCTTTCACTCAAACTATATTTCCTGTGCCTTTTTTTCTCTCCATTATTTCTCTTCTGGTGGGAAAACTGACCAGAAAACAGTGTATGTTAATTCGACAGTGTTTTTCAGCATGGCTGACACTTTTAAAGTTAAAATACTGCAAGAAAACACTTTGAAGGTCTGCCTTTATTTTTTCATAGATCTGACCACTTAGACGCACACCCACGCACCCGCTGCCTTGATGTACTGGCTTGTAAAAGGAAAAGATGATTATACGCTGTCACACTGCAGAGGATGTAGGCTGACATGTCTGTCGGTCTGTCTTTCCTTCTCCCTCATTACCTGACGACATTTTTTTTCTTTCTCCTCTCTTTCTCTATTTATCTACTTCTATCTCTCAACCACCTTCTGTCATCTGCCCCCCCCCCCCCCCCCCCCCCCCCCCCCCCCCCACCACCACCACCACCACACTCTCCAGCCGGCTATAACAACTTGGAAGTAGCAGAGTATCTGCTGGAACATGGAGCTGATGTGAATGCACAGGACAAAGGAGGGCTGATACCGTTACACAATGCTGCTTCATACGGGGTAAGACACACACACACACACACACACACACACACACACACACACACACACACACTTACATGTTCTTCACTCATCCTGCAGACTTAAGTTCAGTTCACAAGTTCACTTCAGAGATGCTGCTTTTATGCGTTTTGATATCTGCTCATATTTATTTTAGAGCGCAACTTGTATACAGTAAAAGTACGAGCTCTTCATCTTTGTGCTGACAAAATTAGTCGATAAAGCTTTTGTTGATAGAACTCACAATAATTTAGTCTCTTTTTTAATTCATTTCTAAAACAAAAATATCAAACGAAAGATTTTTTTGTAAACTTTTTGACCTCCTTTCCTTTCATTTGTCTTGTTGTTATCCACTCTAACGCTGCTAATTCTGCCTCGTTCATCTTGGGTGAACATCATAAGATGAGCTAACTGTTAGGACAACATCTATGAATTCATATTTGAGGTTCTTAAATCTATATAAGAGTTGAGATTTCTGGCACAACTTCACCTACTTCCAGTGCATGGGCATTAAGAAGGGAAAGAATTCTAGAAAAGATCCAAACTCCAGCAACACTTCTAGTGTATTAGTTAACTTTATTATATACAATACGTTGTTCATTATATGAAAAGCGTTGCAGGAGATTTCATCTCTTTATGCTTTAAATTATATAATACGTGGGATGTGTACGACTATTCCTGAATCTTCAAACTTATGTTCGCACTTTATGTTTTTTTATGTGGGACAGTTACTGTTTTCCCATTTACATATAATAATAATTATTATTATTATTTGTATTCTCTGAAGGGTCACAGTGGTATACGTGTATCTACCATGGAATGAAAATTGACAATTACCATCAACTTTCAGAAGAGATACTTTTTACACATGGGAAAAAATATTAGACCACCTTTGTTTTCTTCAGTTTCTTGTTCATTTTACTGCCTGGTACAACTAAAGGTACATTTGTTTGGACAAATATAATGATAACAACAAAAATAGCTGATAAGAGTTTCATTTAAGAGCTGATATCTAGACATTTTCCATGGCTTTACTTGATAATGATTTTGGTTATTATCAAGAAATCCATGGAAAATGTCTTTATGGATCATTGTAACTAATAAAAATAATTGTGTTATACTGTGTATACCATGAAACTGTGATATTTTCTGAGACGGTGTGGATACAGTTGCAGCCTGACTCTGAAGACATGCATGTGCTGCATGAAGGTTTTCCTTCATCTGGAGTTCTTGGTTGTGTCTCAGCCACATTTTGCGTATGGCTTGACAGCATTCTGCTACTTAAAGAGTCATGAAACACATGTTTGAATGAAAACTTGATGAGCTTTGCGTTTTGGATACTCGCACACACACACACACACACACACTTTATGCATCCCCCAGTGGTATGCAGAAACAAGCTACATTGTGTTTGACGCTAAGACAAGATCTGGAGACAGACGAAGAGGGGAAAGCACAGGAAGAGAAGGAAAGGAAGGACCTGCGGGAAAAGAAGAATCATGATGGAGTTAATAATTCACACAGTTTCTGTTCCAGAGAGTCCCACATACTACATCTTTTCAGATCATGATTTTTATAGCACTCACTCAGCAGGCTTCACACATTTGCTTGTTAAATGCTTTTATTGCTGTTGTCTCTTATCCTCCTCCCACCACCTCCTCTTCTTTCTGCTCTCATGTTTCTAAACTCTCTCCTCTTGTTTCCTTTGCATCCTCCTCCTCCTTCCCCTTTCATCTCTCTGTGTCCGTCACCACCTCCCCTTTCCTCTTCCTCACCTCTACGTCCTCTCCTCCGTCTAGCACGTGGACATAGCCGCCCTGCTGATCAAGTACAACACGTGCGTCAACGCCACGGACAAGTGGGCGTTTACTCCTCTCCACGAAGCGGCCCAGAAGGGGCGGACTCAGCTCTGCGCTCTGCTATTGGCCCATGGAGCCGATCCCACCATGAAGAACCAGGAGGGGCAGACTCCGCTGGACCTGGCAACGGTACCAGATGTTTTTTTTAACAGCGTTTGGCACTATTCGTCCTCATTTCTCCACATTAGGAGCCTCATACTTGTTATGAATCAGCCCGTGGCGATATCATTAGCTTCAACTGATGTCTGACTGGTTAACTATTTAGACAGAGGAGCACGATGAAGACAGAAATTGCAGAAATTGAGGAGGTCGAACAGGTAGCGTCCAAGCTACTTGCACCCTAATGAGGCTTCCTAGTGAGCCTCCTAATAGGGTTTCTTGTTTGCCTGTAGGTACCACAGTTTGAAAGCTTTCCCAAGAGAAAACGTCGCTGCTGCTGACTTTCACAGAAAGTGAAGTGCAACTTGGGATCTCGCTTATATTAGCCCACAATTCTGCTACAGATTAAAGGACACAAATGTACTGGTAGCTGTGCATTTCTAAGGAATAAGTCATGTTATTTAACACAATAGATGCAGTAAATAGTGTACAGTACATCAGGTTATTTATTAGTTCTGCTGTCATTTGACTTTATCTGCCAGCACCACATCTACCTTCATTAGTCACAGACTTCATTGTGGCGTTAGTAGTGCTATTATTGTTGTCATTGTTTATCTCTCTGTCTCTCTCTCCCCTCTCACACTCTATCTACTGGATTTTACTATGTTGATCTGTTCTGTATAACGAAATCTCTTGCCCGTCTGTCAGTCCTGGAAGGGGGGTCCCTCCTCTGTTGCTCCCCCTCAGGGTTTGTAGGGGCAAATTAAGACAGCTCAAAGCCCCGAGGTCAGATGAGACGGGCAGAGAGCCTCCCAACTTGTCAACAACACAAGCACCAAAATCTTCCCCGAACTCTAAGACTCAAAAATGATGGAATCAAAAAGTAGCAGGAGATTCTTGCAAAGGTCAAGAGATCAAAACTAAATAAGTTCCCTGGTTGCAATTAGAAGTGTTAAAACATCAGTTTATATGTCATAAAATCTTCCTTTTTCTCAATCTCTCATTGGTACGAGGATACCAATATGTATCCTCGTAAACATGAGATATGGTTTACACTGATTAGGTAATCATACTACACTGTTTTTTTTTGTTTGAGTGTGAATGTGGCTATCAGGAGATGGCTGGCTGTTCATTTTTCTTGTTTTTCATCTGTGGAAGACTGAAATTTCTGTTGGTGTCAGCATTTTTACCTTCCATGTTACCTTATACGGGCACTAAGACTTCCTGTGTTTTGTTCCTAATACAAGATGAGAGTTAGGTTCATTTTTCTTTAAGAATAATCTCACTTTTAATTATTATAACCTTCAAAAACATGCTTTTACAAGTTTTCCAACACATATCAAGATTTTATCTCACTTTACTCTGACATTACTTCGTCTTCAGTCTGGTCATTACAGTGATCGCTCACTGTATCTCAGGTTACAGCTCTCAGTATGACACACACTCATTTAGCTCAACACAAGTCAAGAATGATCATTACTGCTTTTTGACTTATTAATAACACACTCTATTCGATTAAATGCATACATTGTTTTATAATAATTTCTCACGACAATTTCTTCTTTTTTCCCCCTGTTAAAATAGTTATTTGAGGAGTTTTTCCTTGTCCGCTGTGAGGCTCAAAAGACGGAGGGTGTTGTGCCCTGTACAGTCTGTAAAGCCCTTTCAGACAAACCTGCGATTTGTGATTCTGGGCTGTATAAATAAAATTGAATTGAATTGAAAATTGAATTAAAGACAATCAAACTGAGCCTCAAAAAGGCACTGTTCTTGGCTGTTATCTCAAGACTTTGCACATAAAGAAATGCCAACACAAGCAATCTGGCACTAGCAACTTTTGAGAGGGGAAAAAAAGCTGAATCCATTAGGAACAAAACACAGTTGCTCAATTAGTGACAAATCTCTTTGTTAATTTTTAACGGGGGTATGGCCCAGTATGAGCTCCTCCACATCACTTTAATTATAAATGTTGTTGTGTCTTCCCTAAAAAACATTTTTGTTGCAGAGGTGGCTTGGTCTGGGGGTGTAGTTTCAGCAGCGCTGCTAAATAACCATAGAAATATTTCAGGAATATTTGAGGCATGTTACAGGGAAAAGCTTTGATCAAGAAGGTGACACTATCCCATAGAGCATGGGTCTCAAACTCGCGGCCCGATTGCGGCCCTCGTGACGATATTTTGTGGCCCCCACCTTAATATGAAAGTTTAATGTGAGTTTTATATGAATGGCACTTTACCGTGTTGTGTGTGGAAGGTCCCTTTAATTAATGTTTTGGTAATTTTGTGTATTTTTTCAATAATTTTGAGTCTTTTTTTTTTTTTATCATTTTGTGTCTTTTTTTTTAAATAATTTTGTGTCGGTTTTGGTAATTCTGTCTTTTTTTTGGTAATTTTGTTTCTTTTTTTAGTGATTTTGTGTCTTTTTTAAAATAATTTTGTGTCTTTTTTTTAATAATTTTGTGTCATTTTTAAATAATTTTGTGTCTTTTGGTAATTCTGTGTCTTTTTTTGGTCATTTTGTGTCTTTTGTAAGTAATTTAGCTAATTTCTGTCATTTTGTGTCTTTTTTTAGTAATTTTGTGTCTTTTTTTGGTCATTTTGATACTGCCTCCAGCTGCCCCCAGGTTATTTGAGTTTGAGACCCCTGACATACAGTATATAGGCTAAAATATAGTACAGGACTGACTGTTTATCATGTATAGTTCAACAGTACAGCCCTGCTCCTGGAGAGCTACCACCCTGCATGTTTTAGATATCTCCCTCCTCTTAACGTATCTGATTCTACTGATCTGCTCATCATAAAGCAGCTAAAGGCTTTCAAGGGCTTGATCACGAGTTAAGAATTATAATGGTTTGTGTTGGTGTAGGGAGATGTGTAAAACATGCAGGGCAGTAGCTCTACAGGAGCAGGGTTTGGGGAATATTATAGATCCAAGAAGAAACTAACAGAAGGGCAGCACTCAGAGGAACAAGCACAACTACAAATCTGTCTGCACCACAGACAGCCGCATGGATTTATCAATACTCAGCATAGTTAGGATACTGATATTTCAGAGTGATGGTCAAGACCATAGAGTCTAACTTGAACAAACCTCAGACAGATCAATGAAACAGGCAGACTACTAGTACTAAAACATATTCAGTGAATAAAAACCCATCTGCTACTTGAAGATGTAGAAGCTTAAAAAGGTGGATGGCTTCGCTCTTCAAACCACCTACTGTCTTAAGCAGCATAGCATTAATACGATAGAATGATTAAAAAGTAGTATGGCGTGTATCATTACCCCATAATGTTCATTTGTAGCCACAGGGACCACAGTTCAATAAAAGTAACACAGTCTCCCTTCAGAATGAAGCTTCTCATGTGTTCTACTGTAATCTAACAGTCCTCTAATATGACATTTGAGATGCTTTGATTTGATTGGCTCAGGGTTTGAGAGCCAGGTGGCACAGTCAAAGTTGGGGGTAAAAAAAAGAAAAGACCAAAGCCTTTTTTTTTTAACCCATTCAAGGGCTGTTGTCTCAATAAATTCCCGGCAAATATGGCAGGAGACTTTCACTGAGTTATCCACTAAAGAGAAAATACTTCTCATGTTATGTTGTGGGTCAAATTGACCCATTTTAAAGTTTAGAAATAAAATTAAAAAATAGTTAAAAGTATTTTTTCATGAAAAGAAAAAACTAAAAAATGTAATAAATAAAAATAAAAAAATCAATGTCATGTATAACCATTGTATTTTATATGTAGGTCTTTCCAATGTACACAAAAAAAAAGTTTTAACATGAATTTTTAAAAATAAAAAACGAGTGAATTATCCTCATTGAGTAATGATCTGTGAAAGGTAAAGAATACCATTGCACTAAATATCGATTGTAATGGTTAGTAATGGAGTTAATGATGAAATATAAACAATGTTTATTGGGATTTTTTTTTTCTTTTGGACAATTAAACATGCCCCGGGTCAAATTGACCCATGAACATTATTGCTGTTCCTGAGAAACGAACTTAACAGGAGGGTTAATATATACAAAAATGTTTTTATATTATATTAAGAATATAATCAAACCGATATGTTTTTGTTGAAGAATAGAGATATGTCTGTCTACATCTTATAATTCTGTCTTTCTCTTTGCTGCAGGCTGATGACATCAGAGCCTTGTTGATTGACGCAATGCCGCCAGATGCCCTGCCAAGCTGTTTGAAACCCCAGGCCACTGTGGTGAGGGTCCACACACGTACAGTACATACAAGTACAGACAGAAGCTTTAAGCTGAAACATAATCCTGTGGTAGTCATGTTGTGTGTTTGCTCGAAGAAGAAGCTGCTAACAAATGTAGAAACTAGAAAAGGGTCATTTAGTAAATATAGTACAGGGTTCGTACAGGTGCTTGAAATCCTTGAAGATGCTCGAATTTAAATGTTGTATTTTCAAGGTTTTAAAACTGCTTGGATTTTGGATAAAGTGCTTGTAAATGCTTGAAATTCTTGCAATCTGACTATATCCATCTATAGAATATAGATAATCACATGTTCAATGTAAAAATAAATGAAGACCGTTCCTCCTAAAAGTGTAATACCATCGCTGTTGGTATGGTTAAGTGAAATCTCCCCCTTTTAGTATGTAAGTACTCATCTAAAACATGCAATTTACAACAGGTGTAAGATACTGGAAAAGCTTGAAAATTTACCTTGAAAGTCCTTGAAAAATGCTTGAATTTGACCACTGCTAAAGTGTACCAACCATGATAGTAATAAGTTGAAGCACAGTAAGTGTGAAAGTTAAAGTGTAAACATTGTTTAAAGGCTCATTAAGATAGAACTTTATTAATCCCGAAGGAAGTTCTGGTTCCAGATTGCTCAAACAATTTTCTGAGACACTGAGGTTTGGGTTTTCATTAACTGTAAGCCAGAATCATGAAAATTACAAGAAATACAGGCTTGAAATATTTCACTCTGTGTGTAATGAATCTATATAATATACAAGTTTCACTTTCGGAAATAACTGACAAAAAATATTGAACTTTTTCACGATCTTTGAGATGTACCTGTACAATAGTTTAGCACTAAATTGACTTTTTGGCCCTTTAAACAACTTTTAAACACAATCTTCCATCTTCCACTGCCAGGTGAGCGCAAGTGTGGTGAGTACAGGTGCGGCGGGGGGCGTGGTCATCTCTCCCTCTCCATCCCCGTCCTGCCTGTCTGCAGCCAGCAGCATAGACAATCTGACCACGCCCCTCAGTGACATCACTGTGGGCGGGGCCACCGGACCAGCAGACGGAGCGTCTGGATCCGACAGGAAGGAAGGAGAAAGTACGTGCAGTAAGTTGAAAACTTTATCAGATGCTGGGTCTTTGGAAATGACAACGTGCCTGCAGGATGTAAATATGCACATAAAACAGGTGTAACAGCTGAGACTTCTCTATTAACCCCGCTGACATCTCTGTGTCTCTGCAGCTCTGCTCGACATGACCATCAACCAGTTTTTGAAGAGCCTAGGGCTGGAACACCTCCGAGACATCTTCCAGCGGGAACAGGTGCACACACATTTTATTTATTTATGTCTGGGAGAAGACAAAAGTGAGAGGGAACAGAAAAAGGTGCAAGAACTGGAGAGAAATATTGATACAAGACGGGTAGAGAGAGAGTAAAGTTGGAAACACAGACGAGGAAAGAGCTTCGAATTGACAATGGTTTTTTTTAGGGTAATAGTTTATTTTCTTTCTTTTTTTTAAAAAACTTTTGTGATAGACCAATTTCATCTACACATGTATCAGCATACCATAGCATGAGCATCATCTATAAGTCAGTATAAGCCAATATTTTAAATATAGAAAACAAAAGTAATAATAAAAAATAATACTAATAATAAGTAAAAAAAAATGCATTGAAATTAATTATAATAAAATGAATAGTTTAATAACTGAAATACTAACAAAATTAAAGGTAGATGAGAGCTGAAAACTTGCAAAACAGTTATAGAAAAATGGGAAAGCAGTGGTGTAATGTAACTAAGTACATTTACTCAAGTACTGTACTTAAGTACAATTCTGACGCAACTTTTTACTTTTTACTCCACTATGCTTTAGCTGACAGCTTAAGTTATTTTCAGGTTGAGATTTAATATAAAAACATGATAAATATAAATTGATTGTTATGATTAAACGTCATAACAGTATATTAAGTAGTTAATATTAGCGCCATACCTTGAGAAAATTAAAATGCATCAATAATAATAATAATGTGAAAATATATTTGGAATATATAAAACAATCCGAGTTGATACTTTAAGTACTTTTTGATGCTGATACTTTTGTACTTTCACTTAAGTAAGGGGTCTGAAAACTTTTTCCACCGCTGCTATAGAGTGTTACGCAAACATATTTCCCCAAGGACCAAAGAAGAGACAGAAAGAAATACAGCAGATAAGAAAAAGCACAACTAGAAATAACTATATATAAATAACTCTCCAACTTTGTAATCATTTGTAAGGCCTGTAGATTCTGTTCTCTCAGGGTTACATGCTAATTCTCGAAGTGTTCAAACTCATTTATTGAATCATTTTTCTTTCCTTTGTTTTTGTTCCATTTTACATTCCTCGCGTCAGTTTATAGCCGTTCTAGCAGTTTGGCTCGAGGGATTGTAATGTCGTTCAATTGGTTCACTGCTCCGGTCCACACTGAGTTATCTCAACAACAGATGGATTGCCATAAAATAATATTATAAAAATTCAGTTCAGGCATCCACGTCCCCCCTCAGGATGAACTGTAATAACTTCACTGATCCCTCAACTTTTTATCTAGGGCCATCAACATTTTAATTCGTCCCAACATTTTTACAGCTTATTAGATGTGGGTTTATGGTTAAATGCTTGCAAAACTAATGACATTTCCATTTGCATCAGGTTTAATTTGTGTTTAGTGCTAATGAGTGATAAAAACATGTTTAACCCTCTATGGTACGGTGTCGCCCTCAGGCAACATAGCCATTTGTGGCCTGTCAAATTTCTACAATGCATGTTTTTGAGTGATGCAATACTTTTAAAAAGATGGAAGACTATAGGGAACCAATAGCAAAGCTTTAATTTGTCACATGACCTCCAGGAGGCCATATTGAAACCCTATTTTGCGGACTTTTCCAAAGGAAACATCTTTGCGCCACAAAAAATCACTCAAAACGTAATTTTCTGGCCCTTTTCCATCTGGAAAAAATATATTCCTACTAATAAGTGAGTAAACCTTCATTTTTGATAGCTTCATACACTTAGACTGTTCAAGACATTAATTTCAATGGGTCGTTGGTTCAATGGTACAATGTTGTCTACAGGCAAAATTCAGACAAGAAACCGGTTAAAAAAGTTCTTTTCATAATGTTTTTAAATTTAAAATGTTAAGTAGTGTTCCCTGATGAAGCTTTATGAAATAAATTATGTTAAAATTAATTTTACAACATTAAAACATTATTTTTCACTTATGCACTGTTATGGTACAATGTTGCCTCTAGGCAACAAACCCCCAAAAAAACTAATTTTTTTCCTAACTGGCATCATAATGCAGGGTTAAAGCAAGATGGTGATCATGGTAAATATCACACCTGGATGGAAACATTTAGCTCCTAGCACCACTGTGGCTGGCTGTAACCTTGTAAACATTCATGTACACTACAGGCCAAAAGTTTGGAAGCAACTTCTATTTTCTGTTCACAATGGCTTTCTTAAAAACCAGTATGGATTCTTTGGATTTTTGGATGTGTTTACTGCGTGATCATACTTTACCTTTATTGAATTGAAACAATTTCCTCAGTTTACCTTTAGGTATACATTGATGTTACCAGACCATTGCTGAATTAATGTTAACAAAAGAAAAGAAGGGCTTAGTTTTAGGGTTGAGAAGATTTGGAAGAGTCACAACTTCAGTGGAAAAGTAAAAAACAAATCACAGTTTGCATTATTCGCTTGAGCTCTTTGGCTTTTGAGAGTTTGGATACAAAAATCCCAATAAATCTCAACTGTGTTCATATCTCTGACAAACTACCACAGAAATGGCTGAAATTGAAGCAGCTGAGTAAAGAAACAAGAGTTCAGATTTATACATTAAGGAAAGAAGGAAACACAAAGTCTAAGCAATAAAAACCCAAAGACCTGATAATTATAGCAAAAATGTGTTCTAATAAGTGACTCTTTATATAATAATCAGGTTTATTTTGTTGCAAAGTATAGCAATTAAACACATTTTTTTTTACAAATCTGATCTTGCTTCCAAACTTTAGGCCTGTAGTGTACAATTAAAGAACAATCAGGAGAAATATACAGATTTAGTTTGACAGGAAGAAGTGGCGATGTCGACGAAGCAACAGAGACAGAAGAGGGATACAGATGGACAAAGTGAGAGACTAAGAAAGAAAAATAAAGAGAGAGAGTTGAGGAGGAAGATGAAAAACATACAGAGAGAGAGATGAGGAGACAGATGGGGTGACAGAAAGAGGAGAAATCAGACAAGGAGAGAGACAGAAATAGAAAGTGGAATTGAAAGGTGACAGCGGGTAAAGGGCTGAGCATACAAGGCAGTGTGTGTGTGTGTGTGTGTGTGTGTGTGTGTGTGTGTGTGTGTGTGTGTGTGTGTGTGTGTGTGTCTGTGTGTGTCTGTGTGTGTGTGTGTGTGTGTGTGTGTGTGTGTTACATTTGTTCTCAATTCCCCTTAAGGGAAACAAGGCGTCATTAATATTCAGATGAAGAGTGAGATGGAAGTGAGTCAGCTTGGTGTTAATGGAAAAGTACATTTTTATTTCAGAATAACATTAACGAGGATTTAGAGCCGTAACAAAGAGATATACATAACTTTAACAGATTTTACATCATTACATCAGTCGATTTAACATATTTGAATATTATAAAAAAAACATACTTTTTCTCCAATGTATGTGGAAATGACAATATTGTATTAAAACCAAGAACACGGTCTTATTTTAGCTGTAATAATTAACAACTCATCAACTTGCTGCTGTGTTAATCCTCCGTCTGTTCCCTCTCTAAAGCCCCGCTGCTGATTTGTTTGTTGTTGTAGAAGGGGATTAGCAGAAAACCTTTGTCAACATAAAGTTTGATCAAACAGTTTATGCAAAAGAGAAATGTGGGGATTGGCTCTTATGTCTGTCTAGTCGACGCCCTTTCATGCAGAAACAATGCAATAATTTTGCAAGATGCAAGGGATTAGTAGAGAGGAAATAATAGCTGGATTCTCCAGGTGGCAGATTGCTCAGATGCTGCTTTTTCACCGCTGTGATGAAACTGTGAGATGGCAGCTTGAAGTGTCAGCCAGTGGTGAGATCCAGACTGTTGTGTCACTTTCATTAGTTTTTGGGTGATTACTTCAAATTGGGTGTGACAAATTGTTTGGTTTCTCTTCTGCAGAAGTGAAGCATCTGAAGTTGCTGTGATTTCAGAGATGAAACCAGGGTTCAAATGTCCAGTTTTTTTGCTTATTTCTGCCTTCTGCTCGTCTCAGTAAACTTCCAGCAGAGTATTTAGGCTGCAGTGATTTATACAGAGGAAAGTAGGTAAAGGTTACGGTTTAAAAAGCTTAGTTATCTTTGCCTCCAGCATGAATTTCATCTCTGCTCTTTCTGGAAAAAAACTTGCAAACTTCACCATCGTCAATTTGCATATCAATGCCTTGATTACTGCCATTCATTCATTGACCTTTTCTTCATGACGCTTCCGACTCGCTCATGAATATTTGTCAGGCCCATTGTCTCTGCAATATGTCTCCGCTCATTGAACTCTTGTGTTTATTGTTGGCAGTTTTGATGATCAGTTTGAGCGTGACTCGCCGTCGTCACCTTTAAACTTTTTTTTTCCTGCTTTTATGTTCGTGCAGAGTTCTACTGTTATATAAAGTAGAACAATGTTTGATTCAGAGGACAGATTTATGATTGTAAAATGTGATTTTTTTATTTATTTTATGAGTTATTCTTTTGTCAGAAGACTGATTTATGTGACTTATTTGTTTTTTTCCGGGCAGATCTCGCTGGATGTGCTGGCAGACATGGGTCACGAAGAGCTGAAAGAGATCGGCATCAACGCTTACGGCCACAGACACAAACTCATCAAGGGCATCGAGAGGCTGCTGGGAGGCCAGCAAGGTCAGGAAACACACACACACACACACACATTCTACAGTCATGGAAAAAAATATTAGACTACCCTTTTTCTTCAATTTCTTGTTCATTTTAATGCCTGGTACAACTAAAGGTACATTTGTTTGGACAAATATAATAATAACAACAAAAATAGCTCATAAGAGTTTAATTTAACCCATTTAGGCCTAAAATGCCTGAAAAAATGCCTGTAAAACCTCTGGGCGATTTTAAAATAACCCCCTAAAACCTGAAGTTTTTCTGTAAATTCAACAGAAGTGTCAACTCTTCTGAATAATAAAATTTTCAGCCTCTGTAGCAGATAGAAATGAAATTCAAAAAGTATTTGAGAGCTTATAGCTGTTATATCTGAGCTCCCTCCGCTATAGTCGTCTTCTGCCATGATTTCAGTTCTGGAAAAGTCCCATGTTGCATTGTTTAAAAGATATTTTTTGGCCATTTTTCAAGGCTTAGATAGGCTTAGAAGATAGTGTGAGAGAGAGTGAAAGGGGGAGACAGAGGGGAAGACATGCGGGAAAGGGCTCCGAGTCGGACTCGAACCCAGGCCGCCCGCTTGCGAGGTCAAAGCCTCTATGGTACGCGCTCTACCAGGTGTGCTACTGGGGCGCCCCCCCCCCACATGTATTCTGATGCATTTCATTGGCCAAGAGGCCGAAAATAGGTAAAAAAAAACTACAAATACTACAAAACGACGTATCCACTTTCCCGGTTTTAATGGTAGAAATGCAGTAATGCTTTCCCGGCTTAAATGGGTTAAGAGCTGAAATCTAGCCATTTTTCATGGATTTATTGATAATGACCAAAACCATTATCAAGAAAACCATGAATCCTGTGGGAAACACTGCATCATTTATCCTTTTTCTGATGGATCTTGTCCTGATTCCCTTCCAAACTGTGTTTTAGGTGCTAACCCCTACCTGACGTTCCACTGCTCCAGCCAGGGCACCGTGCTGATCGACCTGGCTCCAGACGACAAGGAGTTCCAGTCTGTGGAGGAGGAAGTACGCAAACACACACTTTGATCGTGCTTAATTGCAGTGGTGGAATGTAACTAAGGACATTTACTCAAATACTGTACATAAGTACAATTTTAGTATTTCCACATTTGTAACTTTATACTTTTACTCCACTACATTTTAAGGGCAAATTTTATACTTTTTACTCCACTACATTTAGCTGACAGCTTTAGCTACTTTTCAGGTGAAGATTTAACATAAAAACATGATCAATTTAAAGTGATATGCATTTGTTTATAAATTAAAACACATAAAGTATATTAAATAGTTAAAATGAGTCCTACATTGACAGCAGTAAAATGCTGGTTACATAAATAATACATTGAGTATTTTAGGAAAGCGCTAAGTAAATGCAAAGACGCTTGAATTGATAAATTCACCAATAATAATAATAATCTGAAATATTTTTAAAACATACAAAACAATCTCTGTGGGGCCGTTCTGCATAATAAGTACTTTTACTTTTGATACTTTAAGTACATTTTGATGCTGATACTTTTGTACTTTTACTTCAGTAAGTTTTGAATGCAGAAGTTTTACTTGTAGTGGAGTAATTTCACAGTGTGGTATTAGTACTTTTACTTAAGTAAGGGATCCGAAGTACTTCTTCCACTACTGCTTATTTGCTTATTGCCGGACTCTAAAGCAGTTCAGTCAAATCATTTCCACAGTTTTAATCTGTCAACCATTAGTAATTTAGGACTTCTAGGAAAGCAGTCAGCACTGTGCAGCAACGCTCTGCAGACAAGAGTCTCCATATCAGTGCTGCTGCTCCACTCACTCTGTTCCTCTCATAATGAACGCAGTAACTGAAAGAGACAGCAGATATCAGTCTGAATGGATTAAACATTATTAGGGCCGGCGGAAGTTATCAGAAATTTAACAGGTAATTTAAACTGTAATCTTTACTTGAGAACTTGAGAAATGACTGACATGATGTCTGTAGACTGTTCATAATACAAGGTTGAGTGCCTCTGCATATTCACTGCAGTACTTTATAGTCATCATTAGCATTAATGAAAAAGACAGTAATCCCCTCAGCCACACCCCCTACACCACCTGAGTTATTGATATCATTCATTTATTTTCTTTACAAGGAATAAATATAAAGATGTAGATAAATAGTCCTGACATTTACAGATAGCATGATGTCCCTTTATCATCAGCAAAGATCAAGTATGCTTTTTCTGAATGTTGTGGGGTTATCATTTTTATTAGCTTATTATTTTATTATCCCCTTTTGAAAATAAGCTATTTATTTATTTATTTGACAAGGACAATGCACAGCTTCTTAGCAATACAATACAGTAGAATATGATAGTTAAAGTAAAATATCACCAACCAAGTATTGAGTGAATATAGACGGACATACTTTTCAGAGGCCAACATTTCCATATTAAACATACTTTTTAAAATGTGTCTTTTGTGATATTAAATCTTTTTTGAGACACTGAATTTTAGGTCTTCATTAAATGTAAGCCACAATCATTATAATTAGATTAAATTAGATAAATTAAGACATGAAATGTTTCATTCTGTGTGTAATGGATCTATATCATGTGTTATTTACACTTTTTGAATTGAATTACTGACATAAATTAACTTTTCTATGATATTCTAATTTATTGAGATGTACCTGTATAATTAGCTATAAGCTAATTTTTTCATCTATAATCCCTGGGCAGGAAACAAAGAATAACAGAAAATGTATAATATAATTAAATGCACAAGTAGTATAAAAGCTCGTAGGAGGAAAAAATTAGAATAAAATACAATAAATATATGGAAATTAAATGAATTAAATAATATACACAGGAGAGAAAAAAACACCTTTTCCCTGTCCCTTATAAATGAAGAAATCACACTAAATAGTAAGGGAAATTACTTTATGCTTTGATTTCGGGTTGCAGGGGGAAAAATCCTAACACTGTCATACATTTTAATTACTGTGACTAGTCAAAATAAAGCATTTTATTGAATCAATTTGAAACACTGCCAAAGTAAAAGTCAGATTGTCAGATAACATGAAAATGTTTCTTACTTAATAACTATTATTTCATTAAAATGTGTATTATGCAGCCCTGCAAGCCTGTGCACAGCAACTCCATCAGTTTGTAAACCCAGCTGCAGCAGCTTCTGCACTGTTTTACTTTATATTCTTTTTGGGAGTCAAGCTGTCTTTTTAACTGCTGATGCGACACTTTTGCAGCTACACCAAATTTCCCACAGGCATTATTTAGGTTTCTGCTGTGATTGAATGAGTCGCCGCTCCACTTCATCGCTGACTATATGGTTCTGTAATCTACACTCAGCCGACAGTTTATTTGGTTCACCAAACTAAAACTAATGCAGTTAATAAAATAGCCCCGCAGTAAAGAATAAATATAGAACGTCACAGTTAACGGAAGCTAATCAGATTGTTAATCGAAGTGGATATCATTAGCACTTTATGAAAACTTTTCTGGGCTGCTGAGGTAAGAAATGACTCATAACTCTTCTCTTAATGCTATCCAGAGAGCTGTGTGAATCACGCCTTATGTTATATATGAAAAGTGCATTTGGTGTGCATATTTTATCCCACACATTCTTTATTTTAACCTTAAAAGCTTTGCATAACAGTAATTGTCATTGTCTCTGTGTTTTTTTTCCTCCTCAGCTACAGAGCACGATAAGAGAGCACCGCGATGGAGGCAACGCAGGTGGAGTCTTCAGCCGGTACAACATCATTAAAGTGTGTACTCACCACACACACACACACACACACACACACACACACACACACATCCTGTACAAATACACAGAGTTCTCTTTTTATTATGACAAAGCAGGAGTTTGAATTTAATTAACTAAGCGTGAAAATGTAAATTTTGGTGTTTGACTTTTGCAAATAAAGATTTTAAATTCTTCATTTTCTCTTCATCCTTCCCTCTGTTCCTCCTTTCCTTTCCTTCCTCTGACTCTGCAGATTCAGAAGGTGGTGAATAAGAAGCTAAGGGAGAGATACGCACACAGACAGAAGGAAATAGCTGACGAGAACCACAACCATCACAACGAGAGAATGCTCTTTCACGGTAACCTAACACACAGTATACAGATGTATCTCAATACATTAGAATATGATGGAAAGTCCATTTCCAGTAGTTCAAGTCAAACAGCCCCAACCAAGTATTGAGTCATATAGATGGACATACTTTTCAGAGGCCAACATTTCCGTATTAAACATACTTTTTAAAATTGGTCTTTTATCATTTTTTGAGACACGGAATTTTAGGCCTTCATTGAATGTAAGCCATAATCATTATAATTAGAGAAAATTTAATAAATTATGTTGTTGTAATTATGCTAGCTACACGGGATGGCCGAAGAAACCTGCCAACTCGATTATCTACAACGTTAACGATTAATTAATCGATTAATCGCTGCATGCATACATGTGCAAAATAATAGATATATATACAGTACTATGCGAAAGCCTGTTTTGATAACGGATGCTTTTATTTTGAAAAGACCGAAAGAAACTTGATCCTGTTGATCGTAAAACTAACTCAAGAGAGATTAAACTGTAAAGATAACGTCAAGGAAGTTCAATGTTTTATGTTTTAGCCCCCGATGAGGCATGAGGTTAGTTAACACAGTAATCTTGCATATTTAAAAAAAAATGTGTTTAAATAAGTTTTGGATAAAATTAAACCTACTAATCCATGCTAGCAAGGTTTGATACAATAAGATAGTTTTGCTCCAATTAATCCTCTTGTATTTCTGTGTGTTTTATAACTTTTATTGCAACTTTCAGTTTACAAACTGCAGCTTTATCCAACTTAATTCTCAGCTCATTGGCTTACTCACGTACAGCTGCAGAACTGAACGATCGGCCGTGTTTCAGTTCAGTGATACGCAGTCAGAGATAAAATTAAAAAAAAAAAATACACAGATCGATTAAAAATTCCACCTAATCGACCAATTTCTTAATGTCCATTAATCAACCATCTATTAATTATTCCCATCCCTACTATCTACTTTAAGTGCTACATTTAGAGACAGTAAGAGTGAGAGAAAGAGTTTGTTGTTTTAATTCTATTTTACGGGCCAAAGGTGCAGTCTGAACAGTGGGAAGCAGAGAAGGACAGCTGGCCATCCACTAATTAATCTTCCATGTCCATTTTCAAGCCCAAGGCCCAGGCAGGACACAGCCCTCAGGACTGCAGCCGACTTCTGTCTCTTAAAAAACTTAAAACACTTCAGGGAAGAAAATCCCAGGAAGTCGTCTGGTTTCTGTGATGCCTGAAATGATGCGTCTGGCACCAACGCTCATACTACGTTCAAAGTGTCTCAGATCATGGATTTCCCAGGATAACACTTAGTCAAACAGTATCTGGATCTCTCTTCCTCGTCTGCATTCTTTATACGTTTGTGCTTTATTTGTTTGTGATTCACCGTGTGGGGAAGAGAGCTGTTTATAAAAGGGAAGGTGTGCTAATTGCAGCGGATGCTGAATGTAAACATATCATCAGAGACGCTGTGTTTTCATGTCAAGCTTTGAATTATTGTTGTTAGCTACTTATATGTGGCTCCTCTCCCAGTGAAGGCTCCAGAAATTTAAAGCTAAAACAAACAAAGTTGTGTTGGGAGGTTTTTCAAGGTGCCCATAAAAGAGACATGTCCACACAGGAAGTGTCTCTGTCCTAATATATCATGTGTCCTTTCTCCTGCCAGGTTCTCCCTTCATCAATGCCATCATCCATAAGGGCTTTGACGAGCGGCACGCCTACATCGGCGGTATGTTTGGCGCCGGGATCTATTTTGCTGAGAACTCCTCAAAAAGCAACCAGTACGTGTACGGGATTGGTGGAGGCACAGGATGTCCCACCCACAAAGACCGCTCCTGCTACGTGTGCCACAGGTGAGACGTCTTTGTAATATTCAAATTTTTTTGAGACATTGCATTTTAGGTCTTCATTAAATGTAAGCCATAATCATTATAAAAAGAAGAAATTAAATAAATTAAGACATGAAATGTTTCATTCTGTGTGTGATGGATCTATATAATGTGTTTTTTCCACTTTTTGAATTGAATTACTGACATAAATAAACTTTTCTTTGATATTCTAATTTATTGAGGTGCACCTGTAGTTCAGTAGTTCAATACCTGTAGTTCTGTTCACCGTATCATTCTGTGTTTTTGCATTTCAGGCAGATGCTGTTCTGCAGAGTGACACTGGGTAAGTCCTTTCTTCAGTTCAGTGCGATGAAAATGGCCCACGCCCCCCCAGGACACCACTCGGTTATAGGAAGACCCAGTGTCAACGGTCTGGCTTATGCAGAGTACGTCATCTACAGAGGGGAGCAGGTCAGTACACACACTTTTTATGACAGTTCATGTGTGAAAAACATTTCTATTACATTATCGTATGAAATAAGTTAGTCGTTTTATTTATAAAGCGCTTTTCACAGGCAAAATGTCACAAAGTGCTTTACAAGGGCATAAAACTACATGCAGGCAAACACAGAAAAACACAATACAACAGGAAAACACAATTAAAACCTAGATGTCTAGTTGGGTAAATACAGTCAACTACATGCCTGTCTAAACAGATATGTCTTAATCTGACATTAAAAAGACGTCAAACGACGATGTTTTATCAAATATTACCCCTAAATTATGCAAGTGGGGGTGGACGACAGTGGAAAAGGGTCCAATATATTGTAGGATTGTGGACACAACCTTCTCTGCAGCAACAACCAGAACCTCTGTCTTCTCTGCTTTGAGCTGCAAGACGTTTTCTGCCAACCATTCCCTGATGGCATTAAGACAGTCTAGGAGTCTAGATAACTTAAAAACTTCACTGGGTTTAAATGAGAAACAGAGTTGGATGCCGTCCGCGTATAAATGGTAAGAAATGTTAAACTGTTTATGATCTGTCCTAGGGGTAGTAAGTATAGTGAGAACAACAGGGGCCCAGAACTGAGCCCTGCGGGACCCCACAAGACTGTTGCACCATTAACAGTTAATCTGTGGATTATTATTCCTTTGGCTTTAATTTTTTTTTACCATTTTATCTATAAAATTAAATTTTCACAGAGACCAAGGTGACAAAATCCAAATATATTAAATTCAAGCAGCAAATCCAGACATTTAAAATAAATGTGCAATAAGCGTTTATCAGCATTAATTCATTTTCTTTTCTAATAATAAATGCACACACACGTTCAGCTCTAGAAATACGCCTCATATTTAGTTTTGCTGAGATCTGTCGTGTTCTTTGTCCACAGGCTTACCCAGAATACTTGATCACCTACCAGATTGTGAAGCCGGAGAGTCTGGCCACGCCCGCCGCCACCTCCGAGCAGAAGTCCTAAAACACAATCACAGCTGGATCCGAAGAAGGCCAGACTGCAATGGACTCGAGCCACTCTCTGAGAGGACTAGAACTGAACTAGAGGGCGTTTCAAACCTCAGACCCCAAATGAAAGTCTCCAGAGTTGAACTCGAGGTGGGCGAGGTGAGCTGTCGACCAGGCAGCGGTCAGACGAGCCTCAGAAACAGGACCCGGATGTGTCTAAACAGGAGAAGAGGATGAGTCACCAGTCGAAATGTGATAGTCCAAAGCAGCACACAGCAAAATCCATCACATTCTGTAATTAATTGGGTCTAATTTGCAGGAGAAAGTTTGATCAACTTTTCTGGGAGTGTACCAGTAAGCTAATTTCTAAATTTGCAGGCCTCGGGCTTGATCCTAAAAACCATTAAAAAAAGTAATTGGAACAGGACACAGTCCAAAGCTAAAAACAAACACCCCCCGATTTTGCACCTTTGCCCACTGCTCATGTAATCTAGCCCCGGTTTTTAATGTGTTGTTTTGGTATTGTGTCCTCTTTTGGCTTTCGTGCATCATCCACAGCAACAAAAACAACAGCCCGAAGCCACTTCCAGAAAACAGCGAATGTCGTGCTGAGAGAACAGGAATCCGGCACATTTTATGTTACAGCTTGTCACATTTTCACCGACGAGGCTCATCCAAACAAGACACAGCTCTCTGTGTTGTTTCACATCTTTTCTGCCGTAAACAGAGAAGAAATCCTGAAACTAGTGCGAGCGGGGAGAAGTGACAGAGATTACAGCGGACAAATACCCAGAAGTCAATAAGCAGAAAACAAACAGCAGACCATAAACCACTGCTGTGAGCAGTGCTGGCTGCACACTTTCCACTACAGTTCATACTGGGACCATCTTACATCCAGCAGCCAGACCAAACCAGCTGCTGCCAGTAAAACCTTAACATTTCATTTTGGGCCGTCTGCTATTTATCAGCTGCAGCTTAACGTTCATATTATGTAACATTATATTCATGCATAACATTCTGCTACACTTGTGTGCCACTCATTAACACCTATATAATTTTATTTTTTGTCTTTAATGTCTCACACACTTCCCTGTGTTGTTGTTTACATGAGCCTGCTGCCTTCTCACCCCTTTCCTCTCTACCTGTAACTGTGGCTGCCCCCTAGTGGTGCAACAGAGGAATTGCTTGTTTGTTGTATTGAGTTCAATAGAACAAATACAGGTGCATCTCTCAATAAATAAGAATATCATAGAAAAGTTTATTTATGTCACTAATCAAATTCTAAAAGTGGAAATAACAGACGGAAACATTTAATGTCTTAATTTACTTAATTTCTTCTGATTATTATGATTATGGCTTATATTTAAAAAATACCTAAAATTAAAAAAAAAATCTTAATGAATAAATATATAGATATAAATAATCTTGACATTTACAGATAGAATGATGTCCCTCTATCAAAGTTCAAGTACAGGTAAATCTCAATAAATTAGAATATCATAGAAAGTTTATTTATGTCAGTAAACAGAGACATAAAGTGGAAATAACACATTATATAGATCCATTACACACAGAATGAAACATTATGTCTTAATTTGTTTAATTTCTTCAAATTATAATGATCATGGCTTACATTTAATGAAGTCATAAAATTCAGTGTGTCAAAAAATGGGAATATTGCAAAACACCAATTTTAAAGAGTATGTTTAATATGGAAATGTTGGCCTCTGAAAAGTATGTCCATCTATATGACTCAATACTTGGTTGGGGCTATGGACTTCAACTACTGGAAATGGACTTTTCCATCATATTCTAATGTATTGAGATGCACCTGTATATTGTAATGATATAAAGGCATTTCTGTAGGGATTCATTTATACATGTACATGTGTTTTTTTTCCTGAGATCTATTCCATTTTTGTGTTATTCCTTTCATGTTTCTTTATTATTGTTAGGTCATCTTTATATTTCTGAGTTTACAATATTCAAACACAGGCTAATGTGAAAAGTGAGCCATGGATCTGTATCTTAGCAAGCCATTCAGCGGGCTGGTCACAGGCTGCAAGAAGATATTTATGTCCCGGAGATCTGCAGGTTCACTGAGGATGCTTTCACATTTCTGTTTTTATTAACCATTTATTGACACACTAACATGTCAAACAAACCTCATAACAGCAAGACTAGCAAATTCCTCACACTATCTACTGTACGTTTGAACTGTCTTTTTTTTTTTTTTTCTACTATACCGACCATGTTTTTCTGTTGATTATTTATGATTGTTTTCCATTGATGACACTGTACACCATATATGGGACCACACAGGTCAAATCAAGCAGTGCTAAGGGTTTTTGAAATGCCTTGAAAATGTGTGGAGTGGAAAGGGAAATGGCCTTAAGAGTTTTTTGAGAATTAATAGATTGTCACTTTGGTTTACTCACATCAGGCAACAGTGAAAGAGAGAAAGCTGCTTCATCTCCGTCACATCTCACAAAGCTGCTTTGATATTTAATTTCTTTTCATCCCGACTTTGTTGGAATTACAGCGTCTGCCAGTCAAACTCAGATTTCAGCTGATTTGCACTTTCCAAAGGTGAACATGACGTTGGTCTGAGCCGAGTGCAAACAAACATTGAATCCATGTTGAAGTGTGAGCTGAGCCTGAAATCTCCTCAGACAAAGCTAACCAGTAGCTGAAAATAGCCCTTAAACTATTACACTGAACGTTTTTGTCAGGCTATTTTCAAGCCATGAAATTTTCACATCAGCATTTTTTTTTACCCCCTCAGTTCGGCAGAGCAAGCTATTCCTAGCAATAGTTTATCCCAATAACAATAAATGACAGCGTGAATTATTAGAGCAGCAGCACATTTCAGCAAATTACAAAGTGATTCATTTCAGGGAGAAGTGAAAGGAAATTAATTAAAAATTAAATAAAATAAGTAGTTTGGACTAACAACTGATGACTCAAGTTAAAAAGAAGAGAAAAACTAATAAGCTTGAAATTAAATTGTAATGGATAAAAGTTTTTAAAGGACTTGCAGCACTGAGATGGAGTTAATGCAGTATATGGCCCTATTTAAAAGCCACTACGTTAAAGTATGTAAGACATGACTGAAATATGAAAGTGATTTTACCTGCAGGGAAGACGTTTCTCTTCCTCTTAGGTGCATCTCAAAAAAATAGAATGTCATAGAAAAGTTTATTTATGGCAGTAATTCAATTCAAAAAGTGGAAAAAAACACATTATATAGATCCATTACACACAGAATGTGTGTAAAAAAAATTCAGTGTCTCAAAAAATGTTAATATTACAAAAGACCAATTTTAAAAAATATGTTTAATATGGAAATGTTGGCATCTATATGTACTCAATACTTGGTTGGGGCTGTTTGACCTAAACTCCTGGAAATTGACTTTTCCATCATATTCTAATTTATTGAGATGCACCTGTACATAATGACCATCAAATGATTGTTTCTCCTCAAGAAAATAATTTAAAATCTGTTTTTTAACAAACTGACTCAACTGATAAAGTTATGATTTCGTTTTCATGGTTGAATGAAAAACAAAGAATGTTTCATTGAATACTTCACCCTTAAAATATCCATTTTTTATATCAATTGGGAAACTTAATTCACATGCCTTCACAGTCAGCGAAGAATTCAAAAACAGAGAAAGGGATTTTTTAATTTAATTCTCCATTCCTCAAGGAGGCACGCAAGGCCCTCAACAACTCGAGGCCACATGGGCTGAGGAATTGATATATAAAAATGGTGATTTTGGGAGTGAAGAATCGGTTTGAAGTCAGCTTTTCTGAGACATTTTCAGGGACGCTGTCTGTGTGTTGTCCCTGATCAGTCAGCACTAAGACAAAGGTTTCAGATGAAGTGGCAGCATTACTGTCGGCTCTCTTGGCATACACACAGCAGGTGGAGTTTATGTTTATGGTGCTGACCTCATTAAGGTCAGCAGCAGCAGCAGCGTATGATTTATTATCAGAGAGCCGGGGACTTTGTTTTAAATGAGACTGTAAATAAACTAACTCCAGATGGGCCTTTAATGGGGCTTTTATGGATGATTTTGAGTTTATTTTTCTTGTTCTTTTTTTTTCTTTGAAAGACTTTTCAAAGACTTTTTTATGTGATAACTATTTGAATTGTGTTTTAGCTGGCCTGCCTCTACTTATCTGTCTCAAGGGCCAGTCAGCCATCCTGATGTAAATAGTTTGGAGCGGTGTGTGTGTGAGTGTGTGTGTGAGTGTGCGAGTGTGTGTGTGTGTTCAATCAATCCATGCCTCACCTTCTGACCTGCCTTCTACCAAAAGCCACCAGTTTAATTAACACATTTCCTCGTCAGTGATGTGTGACCTCCTGTTGTACAGACGGTTGTACAGAGCTGCTGACCAGCTAACACGTGGAAAAGATCAACTCTTCACTCTTGTACAGAAGAAAATCTTAATAAAAGAACTTAACAAAGTGGGTGTTTGTCTTATTTTTAGTTCAGTGTGGGCATGTGGGTTCATATTGCCTCTGTGTTGTTATTCTAAGCCTATAAATACAGATGTATAGCTTTTACTCCAAAAAGTCGTCACCAAAACTGTTGTTTTTTGTTCAAAGTTTCTTAGCTTAGTTTTACATGGAGTTACACATTTAAACAAAAATACCATCCTACAAGTATCCCTAGCCTATGACACCATTGGAAAAAGTTGACAGTAAACCATGGAAAATGGCTAGATATCAGCACTTAAACTCTTATGTGTCCAAACAAATGTACCTTTAGTTGTACCAGGCATTAAATGAACAAGGAATTGAAGAAAACAAGGGCCGTCTAATATTCCTTTCCCCATGGCTGTACATTCAATGGTAGGTAGAAATGCTGTTTTAATGTATTCTGATTGTTTAGAAGTAACTTTCTAATGATACAACAAGCTTATAGTATTTTTACACTGACTTTACAACCTAGAACATACTGTTTTTAGGGATAACTATTCATTTAAAAAAAAAAAGTTTTGTTAAAATGATATACATATAGATGCAATGCATGTTAAAGTATCACCTTTACATTGTTTTTGTTGAAAAAAGTCAGTTTATTGTCATTTTTACCACTGGTGGTTTTTCACATTCATGTTCTCCACCCGTTTCTAATGAATAGTAAAAAAAAATCTACATCTTGACCTTAATAAAGAAAAGTATACTTTGTGTATGTGCACTGGAGGCTTCAAGTTTCATATCTGATTTCTGTTATCAGATTCCATTTGATTAAGAGTTATTTCTATGATTTAATCTTCTAAATATTCACTTTTCAGGATTGTGTACTTTGTGCAAAATCGATTCCTGTAATATTCTTCAATCAGAGTCTTTAAAACATTAAATCAAGTGTAAAGAAGACATTTTTAAAACTGAGAAAATGTTTTTATTAGCTGTAGGATTTGTTGGAACTCATGGTTGTTTGAATAGATGCCATGCACCTCTATGACACCTGGTGGCGCAGAGTGACATCTGGTGTTCATTCAGAGGTACTTTCAATTTATTCGGACAATGCTGACATTAAGACAATGCCATGACAGATTATGTCAAAAACATTTAATTAGGGCCCGAGCAGGCAACGACCTGCGAGGTCCCTATTGTATTTCGAATTATTATTTTTTTCTTCTTCCCAAATGATTGCATTTTCACTGCCTGAACATACCCCAAAACTCATGAAACTTTAAATATAAGTCACACAAAAATGTTATAATCTATTGTCATCCTGAATTTCCACCATTTCACAGTGTGGTATTAGTACTTTTACTGAAGTAAAGGATCTGAATACTTCTTCCACCACTGTCCTTTTTACTTATTTACTTTTTTTTTTTAAACTTTTTTTTTTTTTTACTTTTTTTTAAGCTTTATTTTTTTTTACTTTTTTTAAAACTTTTTTTAAAAACATTTTTTAAACTTTAAAAAAAAAAATTATTCATTTATTTTTATTCATTTTATTTTTTCTGCGCAATGTGCATGATACATGATACATTTACAATTATTACCCATTTTTATGAATTAAACCACTTAAAAGTTCATTAGGTAATTAAAATGAGCGGAGTGGAGTCATTTCACAGTGTGGTATTAGTACTTTTACTGAAGTAAAGGATCTGAATACTTTTTCCACCACTGTCCTTTTTACTTCTTTAGTTGTTTTTTTAACTTTTTTTAAAACTTTTTTTTTTTTAACTTTGTTAAAAACTTTTTTTAAAACTTTTTTAAAACTTTTTTTAAAACTTTTTTAAAAATTTATTTTTAATTTAAAAAAAATATATATGTATTTTTTAATTTATTTTATTTTCTGCGCTTCTGCGCATGCGTGGCTTTTCGGCGCATCTGCGCATGTGCGGCTTTTCGGCGCTTCTGCGCATGCGTAGCTTTTCGGCGCTTCTGCGCATGCGCTGAAAGCCGCACATGCGCAGATGCGCTGAAAAGCCGCACATGCGCAGATGCGCCGAAAAGCTACGCATGCGCAGAAGCGCCGAAAAGCCGCAGATGCGCCGAAAAGCCACGCATGCGCAGAAACGCCGAAAAGCCGCGCGTGCGCAGAAGCGCCGAAAAGCCGCACATGCGCAGATGCGCCGAAAAGCCACGCATGCGCAGAAACGCCGAAAAGCCGCGCGTGCGCAGAAGCGCCGAAAAGCCACGCATGCGTAGAAGCTCCGAAAAGCCGCGCATGCGCAGAAGCGCAGAAAATAAAATAAATAAGAAAATAAATATATATTTTTTTTAAATTAAAAAAAGTTTTTAAAAAAAAAGTTTAAAAAAAAAGTTTTTAACAAAGAAAAAAAAATTAAGTTTTAAAAAAAGTTAAAAAAAAGTTTTTTAAAAAAGTAAAGAGTACTGTGAGGGCCCGTTCAGTACTGCTTGCAGTCCTAGTTTAATTCAAAACACATAATTCAAAGATCCAATTTGTAATGTCAATGTTAAATTTAGGTTGCATGACATTGTCGGTGATATTCTAAGGGCATACTAAAACATACTGTGATATTTTGAAGTTATGCTGTACTATGACATCTTTTAATGATATTTTGAAGTCAAAAGATACAATGACATTTTTAAGATATTTTGAAGCATACTATATACTATGAATTTTTTTATAATAATTTTAAATCATACTATACAATTCATTTTTTAATATTTAAGGCAATACTATAAAATCAAATTTTTGTTAGGATATTTTACTATGACATTTTTATTATATTTTGAGTCAAACTATACAATTATAGTTTTATGATTTTTTGAAGTCATAATATACTATGACATTTATTAAAATATTTCGAATCCATACTATGTCATTTTTGAAAATCCCATAACATGGTGTTTTTCTGCTGCTTTTGGACAAACGATACAACTAAGACTATAATTGACCTATTTGAAGCTATTTTAACCATTTTAAAATTTGACCATTTTTGACAAAAATCGACATGCTATAGTATGACTTTTTTCAGTTTCTGGACATCGCATAATATGGTGTTTTTCTGTCATTTCTGGCCATATTATACTGTAATATGTATCAACAGACTATAATTGACCAATTTGAAGCACTTTTAGGCATATCAAAATTTGACAATTTTTGACAAATATCTACATGTATGACTTTTTTTTAGTTTTTTGACATCACATAATATGTGTTTTTTCGCTAGTTTTGGACAACTACTACCCATTTTTAGAATTTTTAAACATTTTAAAATTTGACCATTTTTGACAAAATTCAACATACATGACATTTTTTTAATATCTTGAACCCATACTGTACTATGACATTTTTATGATACTTTGAAGTCATACTGACATAAAAAAAAAATTAGGACAAGGAAATGTTTTTACCACTGGGTGGTGCTCCAAGCTAATATTCTTTTCTCTAAAACGGGGTATAAAACAATTCCCACACATGTTCCTGGTGTTTTAAATGTCTAATAATACACATACTGTCCATAGATTTCCCACTTTGTTACAATTAAATAAAAAATAGTAAAATATCTCTTTGAGAGAATGCATAGAACTCCAATGTCAGGAAGACCACTGTAATCTGCATCTGTGCACATACATTACATATTATATAGTATTAGCATATTTTGTTTTATAATCTTTTAATTTTAAATCTGTACTTCAATGAAGAAATACACTACCATAAGACACACATTGTCAGTCATTGTCTCAGTAATATTGTATTGTATTGAATTGTATTACATTCTAGAGCTGTTATTGTCTCTGACCATTGGCTTTATTGAACTTGCTGCAGATTGTCTTTGACTTGTGTTCTCCAAGGATTAATTTGGACAAACTACATGTATTAACTTGTATATTTATAAACCAGTAAAGGACTTATAAGAGGAGTCACTTCAGTAACACCCCCAACTATTATATCATCAATCTGTGATTCGATGAGTCATTTAAGACATTTTTTCTTTGAACGCAGTCGCTTAACCTTCATCATCCACTCAACGCCTACATCTGCGTAAAAAATCTTACATTAGGCATAACATTATGTTTCTATTGTGGTTATGGTAATTTGACAAATTGCTAAAAGGTATCATTGCCTTTTCAAATTGTGAGTATTCATACTACTGTATATATCTACTTAGTCTCATAGAACACCATACAAAGAAAGCACATACAACCTGTTAATTAAGAACATTGTTTATTCAACAGTGGATCTTCAGTAATAAATAAATGCACAGATCATTCATTCCACAATAAAATTGAGGGAAAGTTGTTTTTTTTTCTTTTATATAAATGTCCAAGTGGAGGATTGATATTGCCATGGTGGGTAAACAGCATTGACCAGACAGAGAGACAGTCTAGACAGATGGACTAACACAGAGAGGCAGACAGGCCGACAGACAGACAGACAATTACCACACAGATGTGTACAAAGTATTGCGTTTTTCACTGATTGACTCTCTTTTCTCTCTGTCTCGGTCTCTCCTTACATGGACAAAATGTCTTTATGCAAAGTCTAGTCAGTCTACCATCACCATGATGTGCAAATCAATCATAAATTATAAATACAGTATTGCATCACTTCAAAGTGCTACAGAGATAGGTGCCGACAATCTTCAAAAACAGAAAAGGTTTGTTTTCTTTGAAACCCTGTGTGTATATGTGTGTGTGCTTGTGTATCTGTCGTGCGTACATCAGGACCCGGGTATAAAAGCAACCATGGTTGGACTTTGTGCCTTTGGATGTCTAGCACAGAAAGCTTAACCTGGTCAAAAGCAGAAGCAATACAAACATTATCTGAAATTGTGACATTATGAAAATTAGACATGATGTTTGGGTTTAACAACCTAAAAAAACTGCTTTTGTTGTTTTCCTGGAGTGGATTGTAAGTACAGTATTGCATGACTTCAATGTGCCACAGAGAGCTAAAGGACATATGGAAAAAAGAGAATCAACTGAATAATAAGGACAGCTTCCTGTTATTGGATTATGGTCTCAAGCTCAAAGCTATCCTCTCTTTTCCCATCATTCCTTTTTAAAAAGTGAAATCAATAATTGATTGTGTTTATTTGAACCTGGATTCCCCTCACAAGGAACAACAATGAGAGTCCCTGATGTTTGGTAAGCAGTAGAGTTGTGCAAGCTTATCCGGTTTGATTTTACACAAACTGGCTGAACGTTCATTTTTCATTACGACATGTTCCATCACATTAAAAAGTAGCCTTAATCAGCAGCTACGTGCTGATGGCAGAAATGGTACTAAATCAAAATTGTATTGCATTAGTAACAGTGATTCCAACACGTAGACTTTACGGTATAGTAACCGCCACCACATGTATATTTGACGGCTCATTTATGGACATTTTTTAAAATCCGTCTGAGAGGACGACATGGTCTCTCTCAGTCTCATTATGTTCCACCTGGGAGCGACACCTAGTGGTAAAATAGTCTAGTCTGATGGTTGGCCTAATTTCAAACCGGCTGGAACATTTTCAGAGTGGCCCAAGCCTAAGCAAAGTGTAAAACACCCATGTTTGAATGTCCTGTCTTTGGGGATATACGTGAGAAAAATATTGCCCCAAAAATTTGTCAAGCTTGCTTGAATTTAATGTTTAGGTGGAAATTTGTCTTTGTAGCTTGGGGAATCCATGTTTTGTCAGCCTGAGAAACTGCTATTTCAAAAAGGTCAAATTCACTGTCAGTATAATGCCAAATATGGACTTACTCATATACAGTATATCATGTGTTTGTGAGTGTGAGAGATGGAGAGAGACACCGTGAGAGTTTGTACTGCACTGCTGAAATACTGATGCTTTTTTTTTTTTTTTTTTGAAAGTCTGACTAACATTCAGCAATCGGCTTTCTAGCAGCACACCAAAATCCATGGGATACCTTTATGGACAAGGCACAAACATCTTAAAGGACCATTTGCTGGTGTTGTACATTTTCTAAAGCCTCCTATAGGGGCCAATGTTTTCAGTTCATTTGTAATGAAAGTTGCAGGAAAAAAATCTGAAAATTTAGTCTTAAAAGCTGTTTTGGAGCATGTTTTGGAAAATGGTTACCAGTAAAGAATAATTTATAATAATACATTTAAAATAAAACATACAAAACCATTAGAATGGTCCTTTAAGTGGCTGTCTTTCAGAGCCACCGTGCTCTGAAATATGCCCTCTGATCTAAGAGAAAAAAACGAGCAAAAACAAATTCTTGTGACGACGTCAGTCTCCTACAGCTTTTTTCTTTCAGCCCTTTCGTCCAAAACTATTTTTTTGTGATGTAGCAGAAGGGGTTTCCTACAGTGTGTATCAGGGGGCCTGCTGCGGGGTTTCCCCAGTCCATTTACAAGGGCCCTGGCCTTCATTTGGCATCTTATTTTATTTATTTAGCCTCTTCAGTTAGGAGATGAGGAGCAGAGGAGAGGGGGTGGACGGGGTGAAGATGAGAGGCAGAGATGAGAGGAGGAGGAGGAGAAGGAGGAGGAGGGAGGGAATATAAAAGGATGAAAAGGAGATGAGAGGAGAGGAAGGTGTGGGGGAGAGACAGATAGAGGAAGAGGACGTATGAAAGACAGGAAGCTCCGGTCAGAGCACCTGTCACGGAAGAGGCTCCTGCTTTCTATCACCGTCTCCTCCCCTCTTTTTTCCATCCATCTCTTTTGTCTGGCAACAGGAGGGACACCCAAAGGGGAAAGAGCGGGTGCTTAAAATTCCTCCTTCCTTCCTGTGTCCATCTCCTCTCCTAAAGACCTGTTGTCTCCATAGCAACAGCCCCTGACTTCATACTGAGCTTATTCAGTTGGTAGTCATGAATGTGTGTGTGTGTGTGTGTGTGTGTGTGTGTGTGAGGCAGAGAGAGAGTGTTTGCAGCTCTTGCCTCTCTGTGTCACTGTTTGTGTGTCAGTGTGCCCCTGTGCATGTTGTTGTTGTTGTTGTTGTTTTTCAAGGAAGAGGGTGTATCTTGAGTAAACATCAGTCCAACACTCCATCCGAAACTTGAGACGCCAGTTCATTTTTGGTCAATTTGAAGAAATCTTGTGTTAAAATGGAAGGAGCGTTGGCTGGTTTCAAACTTTAAAAAGTTTTAGTTTTTTTTCCAGTCTTTGAGTTCTGAATCAGGCACCGTGTCGCTTCTCACGCTCTCTCCCCGTCCTGGAAGCATGTTCATACTGCAGCGGTCAGCCAGACTGACAGCTCCTCCAGCCAATGACAGCCCAGCGTGTTCTGAGTTAGTTATTCGGGGGGAAGGCTGTGATTGGCTGTCCATCAGCAGCCAGGCGAGGTCGTGAGCGGGCTGTGGTGCAGGTAGGCGGGGTTCACCACAGAAACTGGGAAGTTGAAAATGAACGGCGATGTGGGCGTGGCTGCCGTCGTCACGCTGGTCGCCGAGGACTTGGGTCCGAGCAGCGGGCTCGCTGTGGCGGCCGCTTCGGCGGCGCATGAGGTGGCGAGGAGCTGGGACTCGAACTGCAGCAGCTGGCCCATGAAGCTGAAGTTGGGGGAGATGATGCTGCGACGCCGGCGCACAAACTCGAAGGCTTCGTCCAGACGCACCCGCTTCCTCTTCATCAGGTAGGCCAGGCAGATGGTGGCGGAGCGGGAGATGCCTGCTTGACAGTGGACCAGCACTCGCCCACTGGAGTCTCGTACTGAATCTGAGGAGAGAGGGGGGTCAGAGGTTAGACCTTTCCATTAATAATAAATATTCAGTTTGTTTGTCAGCTTAATAAAATAACTTCCAGTAGTGGATTGATTTCCACTGATTGGTACAGGCATTCATGCTCCCCAGAGGATGCCCTAATTATTTCCTCTAGTGCCACCAGGAGGTCAAAAAGTGATCGGTTCAAACCGAAGAGCCAAAAAAACCAATAGCTTTTAACAAAAAAATGGAAGACAATTCATACAAATGGAGCAACTGAGCATGATATATATGACATAGTAACAATTGACAAACTCCTCTAACGCCATTTTCTGGTTACATTTTTCAGATGGAGTAGCATCTGTCTATCATGTGATAACCTGACAGTTATCGGTTGACTGATATTATCAGCAGATGTTGGCCTATCCAAGGCATATCGATACCAGTGTACAGTCATGGAAAAATAAATAGCCCTTGTTTTCTTCAATTTCTTGTTAATAGCAATTTCTGGTACAACTAAAGGTACATTTGTTATGTACAAATGTAATGATAACAACAAAAATAGATAATAAGAGTTTAATTTAAGAGCTGATATCTAGACATTGTCCATGTTTTGTTTTTTTAATAATGATTTTGGTTAAACTCTTATGAGCTATTTTTGTTATCATTATATTTGTCCAAGCCTTTAGCTGTACCAGACATTAAAATGAACAAGATATTAGAGAAAACAAGGTTGGTCTAATATTTTTGTCCATGACCTTATATGCTGTTCGATATGTGCCAATATGAAAACGTTGTTCAACAATATATAATGAAGAAAATGTTGCTTGGTGTGCTTTAGAAATGGTGTTAGCTAGAATTATTATATTATAATTTAAAATTCACAGTAATGAGCAGTCATGCTGTTTATTTAGCTATTCATTTTATTCCTACTTATTCTTTATTTTACAAATTTAACAATGTTATTTTTATTAAAGTTTGATGTTTGAGAAAGTAGCTCTTTGGCTACATTTGCAGAGTGGTGAAGAATCGGTGCACAATCCACATAAAAAAGGTCTGTTTTCATTCCAGCTCTATTCATTGGGCGGCTAAAATACATTTTGCTCCTTCCTCCATTCACCGCAGCACATTGCTCAGCTTCCATGTCTATAATGCACTGACTATAAATAAGTATCTCATGCAAACCCGCTTCACTAAACCAAACTGTCCGTTTAACAAACAAACTGTCACCCCTAATGCTAATTTTTTTTTTCAGCCACCGAGTATTTTAAACCCAGCAGATGTACAGCTTTGCCTCAAGCTGTTTTCATTTCTTCTCCTCCACACTTTCATGCCTTCCCCTCTCTGCGCAGTCAAACTCACCTCAAAGTGAGAAAGCAGCAAATCACATTTCACTGAAACACGCAAGTGCAAAAATTTTGAGTCATCAGCCTCTTTCACACTTCCTCCCCCGTCCTATTTATGTCTCTTGCCTCTTTCAGTATGTTCAGACGCATGCTATTACTTTGTTAATGCGAATAACCAGAATTAGGTAATAGTTTGATTGGAGCGTTTACAGTAACTCAATTTCCCCCAACGGCCTGAATGATCAGCCGGACAGTCATGTGCAGGAAATTACAAGCGCAGAAGATGAAGATGATAACAAAGGGACTTTTTAAAATTGGTTTTGCATGTGGATTAATTTCATTTTGAATATAAAATTACTGCTTTGAATCCAGTTCACTCCATGACCTTTCTGGCACACGTGCAGAAGAAAATTAAATCTATAAATGCACAGATTCTTTATTGCTAACAACCAGCTCCCCCAGCTCCAATTCTTTGTCTTGCTGTGCATTTCAGCTGTCTACATTTTTTCTCTCTTTCACACACAAACAGACAGATTTCAGGTAACTCCACCACATCGTCTGTTCACCCGGTAACAGTGGATGAGTCAGACTCTGGTCCCACAGCAGCTAACTATGACGCATACCAGCACCTACACACACACACACACACACATTAGACTACATGCTCACTAACATACACTCACTACACGGAAACCACACACACGCAGTGTCTACACACAGCATGGAAATGCAAAGCGAAACCAAATTGCACACTTGCTTCTATTAAATAAACAAACAGAAATCGTGCTCCAGAGAAATGATTGATCAGACTAGTTTCCAAATGCTTTCTTCTGTCTTTGTCTTGATTGTGTTACATCGTTTTGTTCTGCAGTGGATTAATCTCATTCGATTTCGGAGGGTATTTTCTTTCCGTTTCTGCCTCTGCAAAAATCTGCTGAAATGTGTGTTATAAAGGGCTACTTGGAAAGAATAATATTCGACAGATCCCAATGAATAAATGTCTGATTTGTCATCATGTTCCTACTCTATATGCACAGAGTATCTGGTGCATGAAAGCTTTTATCTGGGAACTCCTTTCTGGGAAAGATTCTCAGACTCTCATAAAATACAAACGAAGAAATATCTCAGCAAAGACACATGAAACAAAAAGATTACATTTAGTTGAAGCAAACACACAGTCATGGAAAAAAAATATTAGACCATCTTTATTTTCTTGTTCATTTTAATGCCTGGTACAACTAAAGGTACGTTTATTCGGACAAATATAATGATAACAACAAAAATAGCTCATAAGAGTTTAAAAAAAACATGGAAAATGTCTAGATATCAGCTCTTAAATTAAACTTGTATGAGGTATTTTTGTTGTTATCATGATATTTGTCCAAACAAATGTACCTTTAGTTGTACCAGGCATTAAAATGAACAAGAAATTGAAGAAAACAAGGGTGGTCTAATTATTTTTTCCATGACTGTGTGTCTAGAGCTGGGGTGAATAGTCCAACGAGAGAAAAATTAATTTGTTTTAATAATCGATTAAGTACAACCAACATATTTGATGGTTCCACTTCTCAGATGTTAGAATTAGCGATTTTTCCTTGTTATTACAGTAATTATGTATTAAATATACATTATAATTCTGTATTGTTTTTATTTCCGTTGTAATAAATTGAATATCTTTTGGTTTTACAGGCTTCATATAGCTTTTTAAGGGCATTTTTAGGGAACCTACACCAAAAATGTCAGGACTCTCATAGCCTTTATCTTCACATCTGCATATTGACGCCTATTTATTTTTCCAGCTGTTCATACTAACTCTGATTGGTTGTTTTGATTATGAATATTTAATGTTTGCTTATTTCCAGAGTAGGAATCAGCAGAGGACTTGTATGGCTATTAGCTAGCTTCACTACAGCATTAAATGAGAGGTTACCGTGATAAAACAACATAAATTACATTTTGTAACAGCATTCTACAGAAGGGTGAAAAAAATAAAATAAATAAACACAATAAAGTTTTTTTATAGACTTGGCACCTATATAACCTACATTTCAAGCATGTGATTCAAAATCCAAGCACCTTGAAAACACCACTTTAAATTTTCAAGTGCATTCAAGGATTCCCTGCACCAGTAGGAACCTCGTAACGAAGATTAACTGTTTGAAAATGACCTAAAAATGATGTGACCTAAAAACGAACCGCATAAAGCACAAAACATGCTATAGCCTGAAGGAAACTCATTTTATTTGTGGTTATCCACCATGGGAATGCATTTGTTCAGCTCATACACACTCATACTCACTGACCTATGAACTCAATAGCCTCCAGGAACCAGCAGCTGATGTCTTCTTTATGGTTGTCCTCCACAGGAATACATTTGTACTGGTACGCCCCCTCGAAGTGGTTGGGACAGTCAGCGGACACGTTCAGCAAGGCGGAGATTCCTATGCCGTCCAAAACCTCTTTCTTTGAGGCGTGCAGGGCGCTGCCAAGGTAGAGGAACGGGAGGATCTCGACTGGGCCGCCCTGGACACAAAGACAGATGGGAGGGATGATGATTAATTAATTATTTCATCAGAAATCGGCAGTGAGGGGACAGATTTTCTGTTCAGAGGCAGTTTGTTCATAATTAATTCAGGCACGCTGCAAAAAAGCTGGTCTAAAAACAAGATAAAAACAATAAATCGGAGGGAAATTATCTTGCTGCATGGACAGATAATTCAAGATTTCTTGAATTAAGGTTGTTAAATCTAGAAAAAGCATGTTGAACACTTAAAAGAAAAGGACTCTTAAAACAAGATAAATTATCTAACACTTGTAAACCTAAGTTTAAAAAAAAAAATCTTGGTAATAAGCAAATATTTTGCAGTGCAGTCATTCATTGAGTCATTTAGAGAGCCGTGTTGGACCGAATTTACTTAAATGTAAAGCAGCCTACATGATGAGACAAAGAATTCACTGTCTCGTCGTGCAGCAGATGGCAGATGACTTCACTATAAGTGTGACCTCGCTTAAATATTTCGCTAATCACATTAGCTGCGCCTTTAAGCGGACAGGGGTAGCTTATTATCTGTGTGATTAATGCAGGGTCATTTGATATGGGCTATTTAGTTTGTTCGTTTCAAGCGGAGTTATTTCCCCATATGGCAACACATCTCTCTGACTAATGTTTACATGCTCTAGCCATAACATTTGATGGAAGAAAAAGCTTGTTTGACTCATCTGTAAGTACAACTGATCTATCTTAGGCATGCTTTCGTTGAGGACACCTTGTACTTTTTTCTCCGATTGCACTTTATCAGGGGAAAAAAACAGTTATTCTGAGAAAAATGTGCTCCATAGCAACGTTTCCTCAGAAAGCCAGTTCTACTCAATGACATGTATGATATAACATTGGCTGAGGATGTGAAGGTTTGTTACATTTCCTGGAAAAAGGAAGTTACTCACAGAATGTTATGTATACATTTTGTCCATTCTGGCATTAAAATATTAATGTTGCCTGTAACATTTAAAGGTCTAAGGCAAGGCGAGGGAAATGTATTTATATAGGACATGTCAGCAACAAGAAAAATCAAAATACTTTAAATTAAAATGACTCTTAAATATAATAATAAACAGTAATTGAAGAGCTAGAAAAACTAGGTATAAAGTAAAATAATAGAAGTTACAATGCAGTTAAAGGGGAAATGTTTTTCATCTTATTTTGAAACCTATCTCAAAGTAGGACTGGGCGTTATGGACCAAAAGTCATATCCCGATATATTTAGGCTGAATACCGATATACGATATATATCCCAATATTTTTATCGCAAAGTGAGAGAAATGTTCAGTGAAAGCCAAGTATGACATGTCACAAGTAGTTTCATTGAAACAGTTTATTTAAGTGAACATAAATACTGTATATTTATATACTGTATAACAACTGGAGTACCTTTTTTTTTTTTTTTTTTTTTAAATCAAAGCTCCCCAAAGTGCACATTTAAATAAAAACAGCCAATGAAATAAAATAGGCCATTTTTTTCTGAAATAAATATTTTTATATGAGAAAAGAATAAGGTCTATATACATATCACATTTAAAAATATATCGATTTATTTTTAAATCAATATATCGCATGTCAGCAACAAGAAAAATCAAAATACTTTAAATTAAAATTAATCTTAAATATAATTATAAACAGTAATTGAAGAGCTAGAAAAACTAGGTATAAAGAAAAATAATAAAAGTTACAATGCAGTTAAAGAGGAAATGTTTTTTTTAAGCTTTATCTTATTTTGAAACCTATCTCAAAGCATACGACAGCGTGTAAGAGTAGAAGTATTGTTTTCCCTTTCACTGGAGCTGAGGGTTGAGCCAGCTGGCGGTCTATACCGGTAGTGAGACTTATTGATGAGGGCTCAGTCTGTTTATGTCACTGCCGCTGACGACCTCGGTACTGACACAGCGTCAGGAAATGATCAATACTGCTAAGAGATGTAATGTGAGGAGCGGGGGTGGAGGCGGAGAGGGAAAAAGCGAGTGAGATACCTAACAGGAAGCTACAGTATTTGTTCAATTACAAACAAAACAGGAAAAAACACTTGATAGTGTGGCCGGGATGCATTTTCCCTAGAAAACGCACAGAGGCTGAATTGTCTGCGTGTCTTCTCTCCTCGTGCGTTCCAGAGGAATTAAACTACATGTGACTGTGAATGTTGCATAAAATCTGCAGGCTCAAACTGCAGATCACTGACCAGCAAAACACGACCACCTGGGTCACAGGAAGTGATGCAGAGGTGAATCAATAGTGAACTTTGACCTTCGGTGTTGCCTAATAACTCATTTAAACAAAAAGTGGGTTTTCAGAAAACGTTCCTATCAGTTTACATTGTTTTTACATTGTTTTCTTGCATGGAATGAAGAAGTTTGTATATACAGTCATGGAAAAAATGATAGACCACCCCACCCTTAGTTTCTTGTTCATTTTAATGCCTGGTACAACTAAAGGTACATTTGTAGGACAAATATAATGATAACAACATAAATAGTTCATAATAGTTTAATTTAAGAGCTGATATCTAGACATTTTCCATGGTTTTCTTGATAATGATTTTGGTTATTTTTATTGTTTGAAAAAAACAAGGGTGGTCTAATAATTTTTTCCATGGCTGTATGTCTAGAGCTGGGGTGAAAATTAATTTGTTTTAATAATTGATTAAGTCAAACCCAAGTGCAACATATTTGATGGTTTCAGCTTCTCAGATGTTAGAATTAGCTGTTTTCCTTGTTATTACAGTACTTGTGTATTAAATATACATTATTATAATTATTATGTTTTTTTTATTATTTCTATTTTAGGGAACCTACACCAAAAATTTAAGGACTCTCAAAGTCTTAATATTCATAAGAGTTTAATTTAAGAGCTGATATTTAGCCATTTTCCATGGTTTTTTGATAATGATTTTGGTTATGGTCAAGAAAAACATGAAAAATGGCTAAATATCAGCTCTTAAATTAAACTCTTATGAGCTATTTTTTGTTGTTATCATTATATTTGTCCAAACAAATTTACCTTTAGTTGTACCAGGCATTAAAATGAACAAGAAATTGAAGAAAACAATGCTCTAATATTTTATTCCATGACTGTATACTTTCATTTAGGGCAAATTAAATTTGTCAATTTTTTAAATTCACACAGGAGGAGTGTTACTACGTGGCTATTTCATATAGATAATTTATTTGTTGAATTACCAGAAAACATGGCCAAAATCTTCTTTCCTCATAACGGTCATTTCATATCTTGATACATCAAGATATGAAATGACCGTTATGAGGAAAGAAGATATCATATCAGCCAGCTCAGCTCTCACTGCTTTGAATACACAGACTGGATGAGGAAATGCAGATAAAGAAGGTGGGGAAGTGCACAACAGCACTGTTGCAAAGTAAATAGCTTCCACTGTTTGCACAAGGCAGCTTTCAGTGTCAAAGTTGAAGAGACTGAAGTTGAAACAATTAGTTGACATTGATCAATTCAAACTACTTGTGATAGGTTTTTGGAAAGACAGCATTTCATACACACGGTGAATACGGCTATATTCATACAGACAGTATGAGAAATATTTTGTTTGTTTAGAATTAGAGCATTTAAAACAATGAGCATTTATTTTAAGTGTTCTATTCAGGATGAAAAGCTGTGTGAGGTGTGTGTTTTGTCTGGTTTTTACCTGGTCGTGGTGTGGCGTTCCACATGACGAGCAGGCAGAGTCGATGCTGGACTGGCTGGTGAGGCTCGGTAAGGGTTTGGTCTTTATACAAAACTCTGGGTACTCTGAGAAAAACCTGTCATATCCACCTGGAAAAGAGATGCAACAGTCACACACGATGCATGGTATTTAACACAATATATTCAATTTTATAGTAAAAAATCCAGGATACAATCATTACTCAGGACCACATAAAGAGAGTCCTCCAGGGACACTACAAACATTTTTTGTGGGGTTTATATATATATATATATATATATATTTGGGTAGACAGAAGCACGGCAACCTACATTAATGTTGCGACACAATCTGCAGCAGGATTTACACCTCTGCATGCAGTATGCCTGACATAAAGTTCATCAAACCGACCCCTGACCTACTCTGTCCTGTGTCTACTACTGTGGATTTGAAAACAATGTCATCATCCCTTTGCTTCTTTTTCTTTTTTATACATCTGCAGGCTGACCGCTGCTCTCTGCACCTCATGGATCACATCAGATTAACTGGGAAATGTCATCTTTATAAGCTACACACACACACTCCTGTGCTTCAAGGCGTCTACGTCATTAGGATGCACACACACACAGAAAAAAAGAATGCGCCACAGCTTGCAGCTTGCAGCAGCTTTGCCTATTTCTCCAATTCCCTGCAGTCTAAATAAAGCCTGGTGGGGAAATTGGACGTCAATTTTTAGATTTTTTTTTTTTAAAGCTTCCAATCATTGATTTACCCGAAGCGAGCTTTTTCTGTAAGGTTCATGTGTGTCCTGTAAGTCCCTCCGGTTTGATGTGGCTTCTACGCACCAGCATTACCTCATTCACTCAGCTCACGGCCATTGGTCTGTGTGTGAATGTGTGTAGCTCTGAGTGACTGAGTGAGTGTGTGTATTGTAAAAAAAAAATAAAAAAAAATACACCAGTGTATAAAAATAGAATAGGGACTGTTACTGGATAAAAAAAACACCTTAATCTCTTGTTTATATCATATTGAACAGCTACAAACAATCATCTTTATGAGGGCAATAAAATAATATTGATGCTGGTTGAAAAATTAAATTATAAAATGCTCCAGATAGGCTGATGGCAAATCCACTGAAAGGATGCTATGAATAAAAATTTGAGCTATTATTATAAATGAACATTAACATTATAATCTTCAAAGTAAGTGCATTTTTACTATGCCATTTTTATTGTACATCTTTTTTTTCTAATACAAAGGCTTATTGAAGAAGAAGCGTCACTAGTATTTGGATATGACAGTAGTAGAGATGAGGTAACAAAGGCTAAATTTAATAATAAAATAAACCCTATTTGTGCTGTTATAATTATTATAGCTCCTTTTGATTATTATTTTACTGCCCTTAATAAGGTTGAATCATGGAATAAACACCACTCATCAATAACATTAAATTTAATATGTCAATGGACTATTTTGAGGCTGAATCCTTAGAATAAAAGACCATACTGGTGCTATTTGTGATTTAATTTTCTCATCATTACATGCTGCAGCTGGCACATAATGAAGCACATTAAATTTACCTTTGAGCAGGTAGATTTGTGTGCCAGAGGAGTCCCTGCACACTGCGTTTAACACCACATTCAGTGTGCTGTCCTCCTTCACCATCTCTGCGTCCGGCGTCCTCTCGTCGTACAACACCACGGCGGAGTACATCCCGGAGCGCAGGCGGCTGCGGACCTCCTCGTCCCCGGCCAGTATCTGGTCCAGGCTGAGCACGGAGCCCTTGGCCCTGCGGCGGACGATGGTGTTGCAGCGGGCGTTGACGGCGCCGCGGATGTGCCCCGCGTTAAAGGCGAGGAAGGAGCGGCAGTCCAGCAGCAGGAACTTGCCGCTGTCGTCCTTTAAGAAGCGCTTCACCACCGGGCAGTCCATCTCACCCAGGTCCTCCATGGCACGGTCGTTTCAGGCTGCGTGTGTAGGCTTCAGTGTCCTCTGCGTGTCTCCACACCGCCCTCCAAACTTCGGCTCCTGCGGCGGCTTTGCGTGTCTCCACTAACCGCTCATTGTAACCGCACTACTCTTCTGTCTCGGTCCGCTCCGGTCACCTCTCTCTTTCTCCCTCTCTCCCTCTCCGAGTGATTCTCCTCTGGATTGTTTCTCTTTTTTCCTTTTTTTTTTTTTATGAATGGGTGCATCGCGTCACGGCGGAGGTGACGTCAACGGATGGCAGCCAATCACAAAGCGTCCAGTTTCCCGTCCCCTTTCCTCCTATGCCGTTCATTCATAAAATAAAAAAAACACACAAAAAACAGACAGACATCAATGAAACGAGAGGCGATGGGGATGGAGATTAGACTCCATGGGGCCTACATGTCATGCCTTAAGAAGCCCATGACCACATGTGAATGACAGTTTGTCATGGTGAAATAAACGTGCTTGTACAGAGGCTGCAATTAGAAATAAAACACAACTTTGCAGCTAAGCTATGTGGAGTTTTTTAATAGCTTTTTTTGTTAGTTTTGATTTGGTTAAAACCACGAGCATGCTGTATATCGTCACACTATTAAAATAATCGCCTAAGTGATTTTTTTTGTCAAATTTCTTTTTTTTTTTTTGCCTTAATCATCTCCTCATGGTAAAATCGCCTGCATCCTCAGTTGATCAGATCATGTGATTTTACCCCTTTAAGATAATGGCCTATGTCAAGTGTGACTTACGCAGATTTATTATGCCTAAATCAAAATAAAATGTGACTTAGGCATTTTTTTGAACATGCCTTTGTGATTTAAGCAAGATATGGCAACACTTTATTTTGAAGGTGTCTACATAAGAGTGACATGAGCGTGTCATAAACATGACACTGGATGTGTCATGAACATTAATGACACTTTGAAGTAACATTAATGCTCATGTCATGTTTCTGACGATACAATGTGTATCATGATAAATTTGTCACAATAATTTTTTTTAGATTTTAGAAAAACAGTCACAGTATAGAAAATGCATCACAATATGCCTAAAATCTTTGTGCAACCAAAACATAATTTTATAAATAATTTTATGGAATCTATGTAACAATTTTTAGTGCAATCTGTGTGCTACAAATCTTTGTATGCAAACTATAAATTGAAAATCAATAGAGTTTTTGAGAATCAATACAGTGGCACAAAACTTAAAATTGCGATCTGAAGTGTATCCATATTTTCTTACACCTTAAAAGTAAACTGTCAGACCCACAATATCCTACCCTAACCTACACCATAAAAGGCACACATACATTTAGAAAAACTAGCATAGCATCGCAGCTAAAGTAGGCTTACTAGATATTTTAACTGGATATTTACATTCATAAGACAAAATAATTTGTGTTTTTGCCCCCTACTGGCCAAAAATAAACTTTAAGTTCCTACTACTTCTTCAATTACATTTTGCCCGTTTTAAGTTTTATTGGGAATATTTCATATTCTCTTCAAATATTAGCATCAGAATGGACTAATTCAAGTCCTACTACAGCATACATTGACTATGTTGTGCTGGAAATGTGGTGGACTGCAGGTGGGTGTGCTAGCGTGCGTACATGAACGTATGTGTGTGCGTGTGCATACGTCTGAGTGTGCATCTGTGTGTGTGGGTGTGTAATCCTACAAGCGGAAATGCAATTTGCATCTCCTATCACACAGCCTTAGCGAGCGTGCTCAGGTATTTGCATGTTGATCCCATTTCCATGGTTACGAGAGGAAAGAGAACAGCACGGCAGCAGATAAGAGGAGGGAAATGCAGACAACCTGACACAAACAGACTGGCTGCAGAAGAGACAGACATAAACAGACTACATAAAAAGTAGAATGTAAACCCCTGTATCATTCTCAGATAGATTTATTATGAATGGGCTCATGTGGGAAAACATACAGTACATCGGCTATGGATCTGTGTTTGTTTATACTCAGCTCTTGAAATGCTGTATATCTGATTTATTTTTAATGAATGTGCCAACAAGATGTAACAGATGTAGAACAAGTACTTGTTAGCAGATGATGAGGGTCTGAAACTGCTGAAACTTCTCAGTATTACAGTCATGGTTTCTGTCTGACATGGTAAAAACAACTGTCTAGACTTGACAGTAAGCAAAAAGCCAAACCTCAGAAGAGGAAATGCTGTGTGGTTATAAGGCCTTTATACAAACTGGTAAGTAATTCTATGAAAAAGGAAGCAGTCCTTTTGTATAATACGAATATTATATGATGTGACATTTTTTGAATTATACAATTTCAAATATTTTGGTTTTCTGATTATTTTTATTGACTTTATAATAAGAATATGTTGGTCCAACACATTTATATGCAGTATCCATCATGCAGTTTAGCATTGCACCTCCATAAAGTAGCAAGAGACAGATTTAAAAAGACTTAAGCTCCCTTATATAACTGGCAGAGTATTACTTATAAACTCGTCTTCCTGTGTAAAATCGACTCTGTCCTACCCCACAACCTCATATGTCCTTTGTACAACAGCTTATTACGACCAATATCTCCAATATCTATCTATTTTTACGCAGAGCCTTCTAGTATAAAGACTATAAAGATCGAAAAAAGGTCAGAAAGGGTGTGTGGCTCAAACAGACAGAGTTTTCCCAGGGAACCGGTGGTCCTGTCCCCACTGATGCCAACAGTCAACATTGTGTTTCATATATTGTGGCTACAACGTTTGCAACTCCATAAAACACTTACTTTTCATAAGGTACCACACCATCCAGCACATACACATTGAACATTGATATTTCTGTAAACTATTTGAATATTATTGGAAAATCAAACCTTGTAGCGCACTTTAAAACTCTGAAAGATAGGTAGGCTAAATAGACTTACAGATGAGATGAGTCAGGGTGTAAATCCAGAGTGAATTGTGTTGGTGTAGGCCCCTCACACAAGGGGGCGGAGCTCCCCTAAAAGGCGTCTGATCGGAAACAGTGCAATGCCGCAACACGTCCTATGTAAATAATGATATTTTGAAAAATGAATTCAAAAATCTTCAAAATCGAGGATGCACACCTTCGTACCATGCGCAAGACACATACGAAATCTGAGGTCAGTCTGACTAACGGTCAGAGAGATATGGCCTAGACACACACACACACACACAGATGCTTCTTGCTTTTATAGATAGATGTAAGTGTCTCCTCAGACACTAGAATTAAATTATAATTAAATTATAATTAAAGGATGGACAAATTTGAGCATACAAATATGGATGACTAAAAGGACAAACCAGTATAATAAGGTGTTTAGCAACATCAGAGCAACTTCAGTGCTCCTTGAGTCGCTACTGCATGAAAAATCTCTCTCAACTCACCGGTTCAGATCTGGTGACCGCAAAGGCCACAGGATGACTCACATCATTCTCATCAGACCATCACAGTGACCCCTTGTGCCCTGTACGGAAACATCTGCCTCTGTTGTTTGTTGAATCATTTAGACAGGTTTTCCTTATAATGTGTCATTTGTCTGTAATGCAGATGCCTCTGGATCAGAGTATGTATGCAATGTCCGAGTTAAAAAAAGCGATTTGACGCAGAAAATGTAATATAACACAGTATATATTTGGTTTGCATGTAAATGTGTGCCTCAAGCTTGCGCGTGAACATGAAGTGTGAATAGTTGACAGAAGCACTGCAGCAAAACGAAATCACAAATGAAAGGACCTTGAATGTTAAAAGAGAGAGAGGTGAGATGGAAGATGGAAGTCAGCGACAGGCACAACAGGGATGAAGTGGAGGAAGAGATGAAAGATGACAATGAGAGAGAGGGAGGAGGGAAGGTGAGGGAGGGATGATTGAGTAAGAAAAAAGAGGTGATTACTTGTGCTGGATTGCAGCCTCTAGTGTCCCATATAAACACACACACACACACACACACACACACACACCACGCCGCATTACTACCAACCCTAAACAATGCCTCACACAGACGGGATGGTGCTGCTGCCGTAGCAACAAGGGAGAGGTGTGGGAGGGCGGAGACAGCAGGCAGGGGGCTGCGAGGGGATTGGCTGGAAACGGAGTCTGCGCTGATGTCATCCCTCCCTCCCTCTGCTCTCCCCTGTCCATCCATTCATCCCCTCACATCCCTCGCCTGCATGCCGTCATCCATCAATACAGTGGACGAGAGACAGACAGAGAGAAAGAGAGACAGAGGATATTTTGTATACGAGCTTTTGCACACGTCACTGTTGTTAAATATCCCTCGTATTCCACTTTTACTCCATTTTCTTCTCCCTCACTCTGTCTCGTTTTCTTTCGCACTCATCCACCTCTCTCTATATTAGGTTTTTCTTTCACAGGCGCAATGCATATTACAGTAATACAATATTTCTGTGCATGCAGTGAGGTTAGCCATCTGTATTTCCAAGGCATACGTTGCATTGCCCCTTTGAAACAGTTAGGCATACAGAGCAATAATAAAACAGCAATGCTGAGGTGATGGAGGTAACAAGGACTATATATATGGTGGTATATTATTATGCAAAGAGGTAGGTTCTGATTTAAACAGGCAAGGAGGATGCATAATGTTTAGTACATGCAAGAAAGCTACAGGAAAAAAAGACCAAAGTGTCCTGAGAATGGTATTAATCTTCTCTGCAAGAAAGTGAATGTATAGCTCAAAATGTTAAACTATTCCTTTTAATGATCTCTAGATAAATAGTATGTAATATAGCTGCAGCACTGCATGTATATAATATAGAAGAAGTAAGCAGCAGTGCAGTGAACTGCTGTTGTTTTAGAATGGAAAATCCTGCCTACATCGAGTACAAATAAAGTCCACAAGGCAGGATAATTAAAACACCAACAAACCCACCAAAAACAAAAACACACAATCGGACTTGTATGAGTGTGTGTTGTGTGTGTGTGAGTCATGGGTGTACGTTCTAGATCTGTCCCACTCTCTAATCCCATAATCCAGTGGTTAAGCCTTGACTGAGTGCCGCAACATTTTCATGAATGAGTTTGTGTCGTTTGTCATGTGTCTGTGTGAGTGTGTCCGTAGAGGCACACAGAGTTATGTTAGTGAAAGAGGGGAAGAAGAATGAATATGTGAGAGGGAAATGATGAGAGAGATGCTGTAAGGACACAGAGGGGATAAAATAATTATTTAAAAAAAGGTAGAGAGAGAAAGAGAGTGAAGGATAGAGGCGGGGGGGTTGAGCAGCGGAAGTGAGTGAGTGGCGTGGTGGGGGTTGTTACTCTGTTTGGAGCAGATCCATATTTCTCTCAGAGGCAAATTCTCGTGGCTGACAAGCAGTTTAACCTTTCTACTGGGACGATGGGATCATAAAGATGATGTTTTTCCACTCTTCTTTTGAAATAAAACAGTTACAAACTGCATTTTGTCTGTGGTATTTTGCATGTTGGCCAAGTGCTTCAAAAGGACAGATTCTAGGAGCATGCTATCGTGGTATTACTTGTTTTTACTCTTTAGGAATATGACAAATAACAGGAAAAATGTAACAGTTTTCACTCACATTAAAAACCTGGTTCAAAAAAACCAAGCAGCAATATCAGGGGCTGAGAAATAAAGCCAATGGAAAAGTGCAAAAACTGCAGTTCCTTGGCTGGCCACTTGAGGCTGGCTACAAAAGCGAATCATTTCCCATAGACTCCTATGTTAAAATGTCCAACTTTACAGCAAAAATAAACATGTTTACAGCCTGATACAAAAAAACAACTACACTGTAAAAAAAAATCTGTTTAATTTACAGTAAAATACCGGCAGCTGTGGTTGCCAGAACTTCACCATAAAAATGACAGTGAGTGGGTTTTATACATTAAATTTAAATGTAAATATCAGCAAAAACTGTCATTTAGACTGAAAAGTCCCTTTATTTTTAGGGTAATTGTGTCCTTGTGACAATATGGTATTTCTCCATTAATTTTACCTGTAAATATATAAAAATATTTTTACAGTAAAATGTGTATTTTCTACACTTTTTCAAAAGTTTTGTGCTATTCCTTGTTTTACAGAAATTAAAAGTGTCTACTACGGTGATATGCAAATTTTAATTTACGCCGTATTTCTCATGCAATTTGACAGTGTTTTACTGTCATTTCTACAAACATTTTCTACAGTGTAGCTAAACCTTATTAAATCTGCGTTCATCACAACTGTGAGGAGGATTTTTTTTTTATATATAACTCAAACATATCACCCTCTACAGTACAATACAATTGGCTTCGAGTAGAAGTTTGTTTTTGCTGTTCAGAACATTAAAATAAGAAAAATGAATACTCACCAGCAATGTGTCACTTAACAAGCACTTAACAATTTGCATGGCTTTATGGGGTAAATGAGAAAACATTGTATGGAGATTTAAGTAAAGTGATCTTTTAAAGAATTATACTGAGTATTTATAGGCACAAATGTCCAAACATTTCCACTTGTAGCATGTGTCAGATTTTGTGTCTGATTCTAAAATCTAGAGAAATTAAACATTAAACAGAATTAAAATAAATAAACCTCGACTGATGTATCTGATAAGGGCGTGTGGTGGTAATGCTTTCAGTGAATGTTTTGTGGATTGATGTCATGTTTGTCCAGAGCTGTTTGTAGAGAGTCTGCGGGTTAATGAGTAATAACACAGGTCACCAGCTGCTTATTCCCATTTGAATGAACCAACTTACTGAAACCACACGTACACACAGATATGAGGTCTTTGCACTGAATCCCTTCTTGTCTGGACCTCGTGCTACCCTAGTGAACCCAAGGCTGCAGACAGTCTGTCGACACACACACACACACACACACACACACACACACACACACACACACACGTGCCTTGCTACCTCTTTACTCCCACTGGTTATTGTGAATTGTGAGTCTCTTATTTGGTCATTGGGTTGCTTCTACTTCCTCCTCAGCCTTAAGTCCAAACACTGGGCTATTTGACAATACCTGACCTTTGACCCAAATGAGCTTCTGTTATTGGGAAATGTGAGGCTTTTTTCACTTTTAGCCTCAATATATGAAAAATGTCGAAACAGAACACATTTACAATTAGTGAGAAGAAGTTGGGAAAAAACGAACAATGACACCGACTATATAATAGAAAACAGGGTTGACCAACACATCATCAAACATGAACGACAGAAAAGGTGATTTGTCAATGACACTCAACTGTGTATTTTATCTAGTTGTGAAATAGCTGTGGTTTGGTTAGATAGGCACCAAAGGTTCTTGGTTAGGTTGAGGAAAAGATCATGGTTTGGGTTAAAATAAGAAAATAATGTTTGTTTCATATGCAATATGAATATATGTAATGTGGACATATATATGTGATGTAGTTACGCACGTAAGTTAACTTGTAAGTTTTTCGTTTCACACGGTACACAAACACGGGTCCTCCCCTTGATGTGGACTTTGTACTATGTCACATGACTTCCTCCTTTGCTCTAATTTTAATACAGTAGAGGTCACTGCCAACAAGCATACGGGTGGATGGAAGTACAAACAAATTCAGGACTTCTTTACTTTTATGCCTCACCCCATTCTTTTCCCCTAAACTTAAAGAAGTAATTTAGTTTCCAAACCTTGTAGTAAACCAAGTAGTTCCGTATCACAACGTTATCACAACGTTACCAAAGTGTTTAAAATAGAATATCATTGAAAAGTCCATTTCCAGTAGTTCAAGTCAAACAGCCCAAACCAAGTATTGAGTCTTATAGATGGACATACTTTTCAGAGGCCAACAATTCCAGATTAAACATACTTTTGGTCATTTTAGGTCTTCATTAAATGTAATCCATAATCATTATAATTACAAGAAATTAAATACATTAAGAATGTCTTAATGTATTTCATTTCTTCTAATTATAATGATTATAAATGTTTCTCTCTGTCTGTAATGGATGTATATAATGTGTTATTTTCACTTTGTGAATTGAATTACTGACATAAATAAACTTTTCTATGATATTCTAATTTATTGAGATGCACCTGTACAAACCCATTAATGAGAATATGCAGTGCTACATGCTAGGCTCCTAACACTGTGAGGAACATGTATGAACACTTTCTATGTCCATGGAAACCAATGAGAAAAACAGTCTAACAGAAAACGTACATTACATAAAGCATGCCTTTGCTTGTCATGGAGGATTGCTTTTACAGTGGCATGACATTTTCAACCCAAATTGTAGCAAACAATTCTAAAATAAAAGTGACATGGCACTGTTAATAATCTTTTCTTTTCCAGTCTCTCTCTCGCTTTCTCACACTCTCACAAAAAATATTTCAGATCATATTCAAACTTATTCATATTTTACTCAAACATCTGTAACCCAGGGGCATGTGAACAGCCAAACATTCCTGTTACATTTACAACATTTTTACACTGTGAAGCTAATTCAAATATTGTTTTAGTAGATGGTAATAGGAAAGAAGAGAAGTTCATGATCATAGCCCGGAGGAAGCTACGTTTTTAAAGTACCTTCCTGTTATAAATATTGCCTCACAGCTTGGGCAGGAGTCCAGACTGCTTGTTTTTATATGTGGCAGTCTGGATAATGTCCACAGGCTGGTGCTGAGGGCTTTACAGACACACAATGCCAAAAAGAAGGGAGGAACGAGCAGGCATCGTATTTGGATGATGTGATGACATGAAACAGTTCAGCGCAGAGTTTAGCATCGCTTAAGGTTAATATTCAAGTTCTTATGGCCTGATCACGCCAGACACACACAGCTAAATGTATCAGTGTTTTCACAAAATATGCATTTTCGTGACTTTCTAATGGGTTTTCGGTTAGATGTCTGAAATAAGATATACGACTAACTCATGGTTTGGAGTTTTCTTTTTGGTCAATGACAAAATAGTTCAGAAAATCTTGTGAATTTTGTGCTACAGAGTTTCTCAGGGACATAAATTGTCTTCACACCAAACATGGAGGAATTTGGAAGCAAGTGGTGGATTCATAAAAAATCATGTGACTGTGGTATAGTTCATTTATAGCTTAAATAACGTTTATTATTTTCCGGTTGAACTTCAAAAATCATAAAATCATTGTTCATTTGTGAAGTTTATCTTGCTGAACAAAACATGTGACTGTGGTATAATTCATTTATAGCTAACGTTTATTATTATTTTCCGATTCATATAAAATCATTGTTTATTTGTGAAGTTTATTTTGCTGAACAAAACATGTGAGTACAGTATGAGAAACTTTTGCCAAAGAGCTTATTTTCTGGGATAATCCAAAATCCAATAGAAAAATCCCATTGGTTTATTGTCATGAGAATCCAGGTTTTGGCCTCCAGAATACTTCATCCCTGCAGCACTATAGTGCTGACTGGTTACCTGATAGATCACTGTAGTCAGTCACTTTTACTCCCCATCGTTCTCTAGACTGTCATTCCACTCAACATGTTGTTGAAGAGAGATAAAAGCTCTCCACGTCACCCAGCTTGCTCAATGTCAGTTATTCAGTTTGTAAGCTCAGTTGCTAATGTGGCAATTAGTTCACAGTTATTTAAAAGTCATGCTTGAGTCATTGATTCCTATCTCCTAACTGTCTGCAAATTATTCCACTTTCAAGAAATGCGGTTTATACCGAGACACAGAAGGAAAAGCAGAAAAGCAGTTGTGTAACATCTCCATTTTGGACTTTCCAGCTCTTTTCCCCCCCACAGGTCATCATTGTCAAGACTTACCTAAATTAAACTCTAGATAAAAAAAATGTGCACAGAGTTAATTAACACACTGGAATTGATGATTTTGCTGCAAAATTTAACTGTAACTATGACGATAATGAAAAAAGAATCGACCGAGCGATCCCAGTGACTTCCTGTATTTGTTTTCTGTCCAAAACAGGCTAATGCTAAAATATCATATTGCCTAAGTCTTTTTTATTATCAGTGAAAACAATTTTTTTTCTCTTAAACCCCCCCCAACCGATTCATACTACAGTGGCTCAGCTCCTCTTGCTGTGCTTGTGAATGAATGACTATGAATGAAGACTGTGTGGAGGATTATCTGCAGGTCAAAAGCAGGCAGTGGCGTACCAAAGCACAACTTGTGTGTGTGTGTGTGTGTGTGTGTTGTCAGACATGTGGCAGTCTGAGCTGAACAGACACGAGGATTAAAGACAGGAAGCAGACTGCCGTTGAAACCCTTTCCACATCTGTACACAAACAAACACGCTCTTTCTCCTGCAGTTTATTGTCAACGTAGACGTACATTTAATTTGCACATACGGATGCTCAAAATATATATTTTTTGGCTTTGCTAACATGGCACCCCACTCTCTCCGTCATCCCATGTGGCAGAGGTGCGTCCGACTTGACACACAAGTTGACGTCATCAATTTGTCACATTTCTGTCTGAAAACTGTGACAGAGCCAGAAACTGTGGTTACTAAGGCAACGAGTGGGGCAAATGTAACGGGAAACGACAGGTATCGACACGCAAACACACATGTGGGAAAACATATATATAGACAAGCACACACACACACACACACACACACACACACACACACACAGCAAATTATTTGTTTCTTATCAAGATAAAAAAAAACTTATATTTAGAAGTGTAAGATAATTTATCTTGTTTTAAGAGTTTTTTTTATTTTATTTTAAGTGTTCAACATGCTTATTTCTAGATTTAACCATCTTAATTCAAGAAATCTTGTCATGTGAAATTATCTGTGCATGCAGCAAGACCATTTCCCACAGATTTAGTGTTTTTATCTTTTTTTTTTTAGACAACCCTTTTTTGCAGTGCAGGTATAGTACTGTCAAAGCACACATGCATGTCAAGACAAACCATGCTGAACTCATGCTGAACCGTGTCTCATATGATATTTTCCTGTTAATTTTCCTAGTAAACAACATGAAGGGCAGCTGACCAGTGGAGGCGTGGAGAGTACAAGGGGAGGAGGGGGGAGGAGAGGAAGACAGGAGATGAATAGGGGAAGGACGAGAGGAAGCGGAGTGTCCTTGTTAATGTGACACGGTCACATTTAAGTGATTGAATTTCCTCTGTGTAAGTGTGTGTGTGTGTGTTTGTGTATGAGTGTATAGCCATGAGTCAATTGCCCAACTGCTTGACAGCCAACATGACTAGAATTACACAACACACAAGTCAAACATTTCCCCTCTCTGTGCCCGCTGGAGGCTGAAAATGAAAATCAGGGCTCGAGGTGTCACAATCACAATCTGCCACAGTTCTATGCATCTGAATCATTCTATATCCTGTGTGTGGTAACATTTGATGAGCGATCTTCCTCGGTCATCATTAGTCACAAATCCTTCTTCTTCTTTTTTTCTTTTGGACTTTTCCAAAGAAGTCAAGATATGATGTAAGCTGAATACTGTTACCAAACTATCAGCTAGACCATGTGGAGCCTCGTGGAGGAGCCTGAACCAAATAACTATTTACAGGCTTTTGCTCAGTGGGATGAATGTCTTGTTTTGTTTAATCAAAATGACTTGTATTGTGTACGATAACTCTAACATAATTGGGAACAGATTATGATTTGCTTATCTTTTGCCAGTTTTATAATACAACTATCACACTAACTTTCATATTTAAAAAAAATTCTGATGCTTTTCTCATTCAGTAAACATGGTTATACCTACGGAAAAGTAATGCACTATGATTCCTATACAACCCACGTAATTGTGAGCAAGGAAGTACAAATTATTGCATCCCATAAGGTGGTGGTGGAAGGTGGTGACCTCTAGTGGCTGTAGTAATTATGATAGGACCAAAGGATGAAGTCAGGTGATTTAGTATAAAGAGCAACAAAGTCCAAACAATGTTGCCAACTTAGCGACTTTGTCACTAGATTTAGCAACTTTTCAGACCCCCCTAGCGACTATTTTTCAAAATGGCAACTAGCGACAAATCTTGTGACTTTTTCTGGTGTTGGTGCTGCAGTCACAGAGCTGGAGAGGATGTTAACCCCTTAGCTTCCAGTCTGCATTTCGTGCATTTGCGAATTTGCCGCTGGCTGGTTTACTGTAAGTGTCTCTTTTGGGTCAATTTTGCCGGTCCCAAGGCCTTCTGGAATTGTGCCAGAAGACAGTGACACTTGCAGTTCTAGACATATTTAGGGTGTTTTTACTCACTTCTTGTCTTCCCCACAACGTTTTTCCTCTCTCCTACAGCGTCCATTACAATTACTGCGCATGGTAAATTATGCAAATTAGTTGATGACGTCATTTAGCGACTTTTAGGACAGCCAATAGCTACTTTTCTTACTGAGGAATTGGCAAAACTGAGTCCAAATAAGGAGGAGAGAGATCGATAAAAAAATACAGGACTTTCATCCAGGACATAATGTTCATGAGTTACCTTGTAAGTTAACTTCTGTAAGTCACTACATCAAGTTTAAAGTGACATTCTACGAAAAATTCACTTTAACCCAAACCATGATCTTTTTTTCTAAACCTAACCAAGTAATCCCATTTTACAAAGTTAACCACATGTTTGAAACTGCAAACGAATTAGAGATTTGCCTATATAAAAACATTAATATGCGAGCAGATGAACTGGTAATCAAGGGATTTCTTGGCATCTACAACCTAAATCGAGTTGAATCCAGAACTGGTTGGAAAACAGCGCTGGACTAACAACATTGGAATGCTCCAATAAAATGAATGAATGACCTCCTATAAAAGGATTTCTTTATCAAATTACAGGGGGAAAGTGTCTGACAAGCAAACATACATTGTTGCCTGAAGGAAAACCAACTTGCAGTCATGTGTGAACACACTAACAATAGCCTGCTAACAGAACTAACCTGCCAGCTGCTGTCCACAGACACAGTGTGGGTGGACATGCTGTACAATGCACAATCTTAAGTTTTACCCACATTTATTATAAATGTATAAAAGACTTGAGAATGTTCTAACATATGTTGCTTAACAGCAAATGTACATACCGCATGTGAAACATAAATTATTTATATGGTGGCAGTGCACACATTTGTAGTTGTAATAGCGACTTCTCTTGGTAGCAGTCCCCCGGTGTGTTTTGGGGCGGATGCATTTACCGGCCAGATCTTCTTTTGTATGAATGCTGTTGTTTTGACTGATGAAGCAATAGAATATATATGAATATGAAGATATATGTATATACAATGTGATTACAACTTGTGTTGAAGCCCTTAAATATGTTCATGTATGCGGAATGTACAATTGATTATATGTCCGTAATGTTGCGATTTTGTTTACATTTGTGTCCTTTTCAGTTGATTACCTGGCAACGGCACAGTTGCTATTCAGGTGCTAATAAGCATAGCATGTGTAATTGTTGAATGCTAATGGAAAATAAACACATGAAAAGACAGTAATCGCCTGTCCGAGCTTGAGTGAGACACTGTCTTCATCACTTAAGTACGCCCTTTACGGTGGGAGTTATTGGATTAATGTAGTTAGTTTAATAAAACCAATTCAAAAAGAATATGCTACATGCTAAGCTCCTAGCACTGTGAGGAACATGTATTAGCTTTTCCTATGTCCAATAATAAAAAAATAGTCTAACAAGTCTAACAGAAAATCTACATTATATTTAGCTTTTACTTTACTTTGATGTAAATCTAATACTTACTTTACTTTCAGTACTTCCTGCAGCTGCCCATACAAAGTATGTACCGTTGCATGTAGTATGCATACAATTGGGACATACTACTTTGTCATAACTAACGGCTTTAACTTTGACCTTATTTCTCATACAGTATGCTGCACAGAGGATTGTGGGGCAGAATATCAACAGAAACATGTTGGCTTTCATACGACTGAATGTGACTGGATGCATGAGAACATCCTGGTATTTTACCATACTGAATTTGACACACTATTAGGGCTGGGCGATATATCGATTTAAAAAATAGATCAATATATTTTTAAATGCGATATGGAATTAGACCATATCGCATATATTGAAATAGTTCAATTTTTTCTTTCTTTATATATAAATGCTGCCCTTACTAGGGTTTGTCACATGTAGTTTTTTTGTAATGTTCGTTATTCTTTTCTCATAAAAAAATATATATATTTCAGAAAAAGATTGGCCTATTTTATTTCATAGACTATTTTTATATAAGATTTTTTATTTTATTTAAATGTGCACTTTATGAGCTTTGTTTTTTTTTTAAAAAGGTACTCCTGTTGTTATACAGTATTTATGTTCACTTAAATAAATGGTTTCAATAAAACTACTTGTGGCATGTCATATTTTACTTTGACTGAACATTTGCTCTCACTTTGCGATAAAAATGATCTGGATATATGTTGTATATCGATACTAAGCCTAAATATATCGAGATATAACTTTTGGTCCATATTGCCCAGCCCTACATACTATGTAATGGCATACAACATAATATGGTCATGTGGGTATTGGAACACACACATACGTAGTTTTATTCCTTTAAACTGGATCATTTTTGTTGAGGTACTTAAAACAAATCACAAGAATTACAGACAAAAAAACAAACCTGAAATGTTTTGAAAAGGTAAAAATCAAATTCTTAAATATGAATACAACTTTTGTTTAACGTTTTTCTTCTTCTAAGGAGAACATTTGGTTCAGTTCTTTAGTAATTTACCTCCTTACTTCCAGTGAATGATTGCTAAAGCAGCATTCATCACCAACACACCCTATCCAATATGAATATTTATTTGATTTATTATCTCCATTAACGTGGGCTGCGCTCTATGATCGGTATGTTTCCATGTATGTAAAATTGTGCGATGTTAAATGGAACCAGGTGGGTGGGGAGTTGGGCCTGGAGCTGGACGCTTATCAGTTTGATTCCCTGGAACGATAAAAATACTGAGAAGAAGATGGAGGCGGGAGCTGTTCAGTCATGACTCTGATGCAGGCATTTTATTTTTACATCTCAGCGCAAACCGCCTCCTTCAGGATAAAAAATAAACACACAAATCATCTGAGATGACTGGGGAGACAAATAACAAACCTCCCTTTATATAGATAATCTTTAAACTCATGCGTCTTTATACCCATATGATGATAATGATATTGTTCCAAGGAAAGTTTGAAAAGGCTTCTGAATACAGTGGAAAGTGGAAATTTCTGGGGGTGATAATTGATCCTAAATGATGTTGGAAACTACACATAAATTATGTAAAAACAAAAATGCCTAAAACCATTGCAATGTTATTCGAAACTAAAGATATCTTGAATCAGAACTCACTATATATACTGCAAAGTCCTCACATAGTTCTGTACATTAGCTACTGCGTGGAGGTATTAGGAAACACATTGAAAAGAAACACTAATATAATTTCACGCTACAGCTATAAGAAAGCTATAATAATTTTAATCTTGATTGGATTCTGAACCAACTAATGCACAATTTATTAAGTTGATTGTATCTGCACAGATAATGTACAAAGCAAAAAATCACTTTTCCAACTGTATTCAAATGAATCCACTATGCATTTAGTGCATGGGTCTCAAACTCTCGGCCCGTGGGCCTATTGCGGCCCTCGAGACGATATTTTGCCCCCACCTTGATATGAAAGTCTAATGTGAGTTTTATATAAATGGCACTTTACCGTGTTGTGTGTTGAAGGTCCCTTTAATTACTTTTTAAAATAATTTTGTGTCTTGTTTTAATAATTGTATGTCTTTTTTAATAATTTTGTGTCTTTTTTTTGTCATTTTGTCTTTTTTGTCATTTTGTGTCTTGTTTGGGCATTTTGTGTCTTTTTTTTGTTGTAATTTTGTGTATTTTTGGTCATTTTGTGGCTTTTTAAAGTAATTTAGGTTTTTTTTCTGTCATTTTATGTCTTTTTTTTGTAATTTTGTGTCTTTTTTGGGTCATTTTGATACTGCCTCCAGCGGCCCCCAGGTAATTTGAGTTTGAGACCCCTGATTTAGGGGAATGGGTCTGTTTAAAGGAGCTGTACATGACATTCAGGACATTCATATAAACAGTGAATGGCGTGAAGATAATTAACCAAACAACAACTAATTGTTGTGGAAGCCAGGGCCGGCCGCATGTGCATGTTAGTGCTTGTCAGTCCCTGTGTGGATGTCTCTCTGCACCGCCCTTATATGGCAGTTATCAATGATAACACTTTCCAGACCTACAGCGTTGTGGCGGAGGCGCAACAGCCACCTGCCAGCTCCCCGTTACACTCTTAGCTCTGTCTCTACTGTTTCCGTTTTTAGAATTGTTTCAGTGGCATTATGGCCGTTACCTGCTAGCCACCGCCATGTTGAGAGCCATGTGGAGGCAATCAATATGTTCTAAATTGCGTGTATAGCCAATTAAAAAAAACCAAAGGTATGGACAAATATAAAGAATGTTCCTCCGTCCAAGGGGGTAACTGGTGAAATGGTTATGAGAAGGAATTAAGAATGTGTAGTTCACTCACAAATTAAAATAAATAAATAAATACAGTTTTCAACTGAAGCATGACCATTATTGTGAATTCATTGTTTTGTTTTTGTTTTATTGATGTATAGCTTAGTAGTGAAAGGGTTGCCTTTAGGATATGTTACCATTATGTAAAAATGGTAATAAGCTTAAGCTTCAGCCAACTGCTTTTTAATCAATATTTTGATTTTCCCCTCATAATTTAATGCTATTAATTATTCTTATGTGCAGTCTTTTTAGAAAATTGCCCAGCACCAAAATAAATTATTACTGGGCTACTATGTTTTTTCTTGTCTTTATGTGGTTCCATGTATGGAAGAAGATTGGGGCCAGGTGGGAGAAAAAAATAATGAGAGGAGGATTTTTTTTTCATTATGCAGTTTGAGGAAAAAAAGGCGAAATAACGAGCATAAACTCAAAATGACAAGAATAAAGTCGAAATGTCAAGAATGAAGTTGAAATACGATTTTGAGGAAAAAAAATGAAATGACGAGAATAAAGTAAAGTTTTTGTTTTTATTAAAGTTGTAAAAATGTTCACAGATTCTTGTCAATAAGTCATCAGAGTAACATTGTTTTCAGAGACTGACAGTTAGGTCGACTGCAAGCTACAACCTGATTTTCATAAATGTCATAAAATGAGCAATGACTAAAATATCTAGTAGAACTAAAATCCCCCTACACATAAATGAGCTATTCTTGGTTACCATAACTATTGTTATGGGGGAAATCTGCTTTTATGTAATTTATGTGAATTTTTTAGACGTATACTGTATTATATTATATATTATATATACATATTTTTCCAACATTGTATTTCAACTTTATTCTCATCATTTTTCCTCAAACTTAACGATTTATTTTTTTCTCCTACCTGGCACTAATCCTCTTCCCTATCTATAGATGAATATTTCTGTGTGTGATATAAAGTTTCATGTTTGTTTTTTATGTAGACTGAGTTACGATTAAAAGCATACTGAACATGCCGAGTCACCTGTTCCTCACTACTTTAAGGTCAAACTGGTCTCTGCCATCACAGGTTACACATCATCTGGAAATCATTCTCTTTCCAGTTAATCTAATTTTACACCATCTTCTTCTGTGCTGTAGTAAATTCCAATCAGATCACTAAATATCATCCTGTTTCAGATGTGAGGGTTAAGTCACATTTACTGGACCTCTCAGCTAATCTCATTGTACTGTGGTTGATATGACATGATATCTTGCTCTTTAAAAGCACTGCATTATCCACATTGACTCTGCTATGGATACCCGTTGTCTGTTTATGCTGCAAGCAATAGTGCCCATGCCCTTTACTTCAACAAGCTGTCTATAAATAGCCAACCAGCAAAGAGCAACTTTTGGACAATATTTACAGAAGAGTTGCGCCGTTAGATACAGGAACTTACATAACATCGAGGGCGGGCCAAATTCTGGGAACCAAAGATAGTTTGAGTGATTTTTTTTTTTGAAGAGGACTGTATTCTCCATATCTGATATGTCCCACTAACCAGCTCCCGTTCTAGCTGCAGGGGAAATGCCTCTTTCTTCAAAATGTTTCCCATGAATTATGCCTGAAGCCTGTCACGCATTCGCCCCAGCATTGCGCTTTAATGGCACTGAAACTTGTGGTTGCCAGGAAACACTTGATAATATTATGGGCCTCGTGTCTCATTTGTTGTCTCCTGCTGGGAATATTACCCATCTCCATTGCACTTGAATTTCACCTTGTTTATCACATTCAGGAAGTCACGATTGTGGACAGTATTTTTAATACTTTATTTTGCCTTCAAATCCTGAAAGCATCCAAACCCCAGGAGGAGGATGAAACACTGGAAAGTACTGGAACTCACAGTCCAACTCCTACTTGTTCCACCAGTAGCAGCCAAACACTAAGCCCATTCTTCAGTTTCCAAGGAAATGTGTTTTTCTTTTTGAGAGAGTTTTGCTGTAACTCCTCATTTTCTAACTGCTGTCATTGTCTCTAATTGTGCAAAGACATCTCCTCCTACACTCCCACTGGGATATGTTCTGAGGGAAAAAAACACAGCATGGAGGATACAGTGATGTAGCACTGAATCAAAACAACACTCGCTTTTATGTGTTCATTGGAGGACAGATTTGGCTATAACTGAACCCATGTTTACGATAGTTAATCCGAATCCTGTACTTCATGGATTATTTACATTATACACAATAAACAGCAGGTTTTATGCTCAATGCATGAAACATGCAGTCTCTGAACAAGACCAAGCCTACAAGCTACAGTCCTAATGGCCATGACGTAGGAGGAACTGAACATTATGTGATTCAGGAAATATTGAAAATCTGGCATGGGCTAATGGATTTTGTTGTTACTGAAATGCATCTTCATATTCTTTATGTCGTATTTATAATATATTTCCTTTCCCAAATGGGACGATTTATATTAGTATGACTTGTGAGTTCAGGGTAGTTATGAGTTCCCCCCTTCTTTGCAATTTAGCCACTCCAATGAATGAACCTAATTATGTGTGTCCACTTACACTGTTCCTGTTACAGTGTGCTTATATAATCCCATGTCTCCATACTAATGCTCAGTCATCCCCACAATTTATTCATACACTGTCATCTCTGCTGACTGGGCCTTTGATTCAATCACCTCTTCTACTGTTTGCGCCATAGAAACTTAATGAATGTGCACTGTTGCGATTGCAAAGAACTGTGACTTCTGTTGTGGCGACCTTTTGTATACACCGACTTGTGGCAAGTTGCAAACTCACCAAGTTGAAGTTTTGTAGGAACAACCAAAAGAGCAGTGGAGTACAAAGCATGAAGAGCCATTTGCCAAATGAGTGAAATGTAACAACCTAATGCTTCATCTGCACACTCCTGTCACAGCATAGAAAACTGCATTGCTATAACCAGATGAGTAAAAACTATTAAAAATACTCACTCTCTGCCGTTAAGAGATTACGTTGCTAGGAGGCAGCTCCGGAGACGGACAAGCTAGCTAGCTAAGTAGCCAGCCTTCAGTCTCCAAACGTATGGTTGTGACCAGACGGGTCTAAGCAGGGAGGCAAACCTTAGTGCCTTAAGCTGCATTCTACCATAAAATCCAAAAGGGGGCGCTGACGAAGGTTGCAGAAGCATTTGGGTCCAATCCTTCCAATACAAAATGAAAACTTCTTATTTAATTTATTTTTTGGACAACACTATAGTCTTAATCCCTAGTAAATAATCTTCTTCAAGACAATTTAATGTTTATTGTGTAAATAATGGCCCCATTTAGAAGAAAATAGAAGATAAAGAATCATGTGATTTGGGGCGTGGCTACCTTTGATTGACAGGTGGCTAACAAGGCTAGCCATCATCAGGAGAGAAGCAACGCAACGCGTATCCAAGGCACTTTGTCAATGAAGTAAAAAAATTAAAAAAGGGATGTTTACTGGTTTTGTCTCATAGCTTTGACTCTTTCACACTGTATTTTCACTTAATGAGTTTATTTGAACGTTTTGTTCATTTAAAAATGTCCTGTTCAGCGTTTGGTTGGACTAACAGACACTCCAAGGAGTTGTTGTTAATTGTTTCAGGTAAATAACATGCATTTTGTTTATTTTTTTGCTAGCCAAAATTAGCATCTCAGTTAATGCTAACATGAATTAGCAGCGGCTTCTCTCAGTCAGGTTGAGGTGTAGAGAGGCGTGTAGTCAGTGTTGTCAGATCCCTCCCGCTCCTCCACGGTATAAATATGGTCTGCTCCCCGTTTCCGGAAAACAAGATGGCGACATACGTGAAGAAATATGGCGACAAGCGTAACACCTAACTCGATGCTTCAAACGGGCAGGCCACAAACCAACGGGTGATGTCATGGCCACTACGTCCATTATTTATATACAGTCTTTGGTTGTGACAACCTTTAACAGCCATTTTGATTAACTATTTTCCGATGAAAGTAGCTAGCACTGTCTTAAAAAGTTGCTAAAACTCGCCAGATGATGTCATACACTTATTTGCTTACTGATGACATCACTGCACACCATTTGCTTAAATGATTCTGTGACTGCCTGCCTGCTTGCACGGTTCAAGAAAGGGAGAGACTCTGTGCTGTTGGCAGAAGAGCCGTGGACTGTGATTACTCTGAGCAGCATGTATATATATCTCGCTTTTTTAAGGGTCTGAAAACTCGCTAAACCTAGCAAGAAAGTCGCCAATTGGCAGCACTTTGTGTTGTCACCATAACAACTAACAACAACTGCAGTTTTTCTTTTTGAGGCCGACCCCACCGAACAGTTCAATGTCAGTTTTACTCTCATTCTAATTCTGTGGTTTGAACAAAACCCAGCATGCTTCCGTTCTGATGCAACTACATTATGAATGGATCATGACCTATATAAATACAGTTAAGTGTTTGTGTAATTTATATGAAGCACATTATGTGAAGCTTGTTGAGGCAGATGACTCGCTTTGCCTGCAACACTGACATATTTGCAAGCCACCCTTTTAGATAGGGCAATGTAAATCTTCATGCTGTGCCAGCTTCTCACATTAAAACTCTGCTACTCTAACCATACATTCTCGGTTCCCTGGGGAAAAAGTTATCATCATCACTCCCCAAACTCAGCTTGTCTGTCATATCCTTATAGGAGTAATGAGGTCAGTTTATAGTCAAATATTTACTGTAGATATTTTGCATTGATATAACTACATTCATACAAATATCCATAGAAATAAGGCAAGTTTTAAAGGCAAAGATTGCAGTTAACGCAAGATATTGCACGACTTTCATCCTTTCTAAACTCTTAAATTCTTTACGATAACATTATATCAGAAATATTGTGTGATTGTACTTAATCCAAACTATTCAGCCTGACTATCAATTTGCTTGTTTACTTACTTGAATGAACAGTTTAGTTCACTATGTGTAAATCACGGTCCGAAGTGAAAAAGGGACTATTAGAAAAGCAGCCTGACCTCCTAATTCAAACTGTGTGAGCTCGGCTAAAGCTGTGGAAGAAACAGGCCTGCTATTGTTGTCTCTATAAGTGAGCGTGTTGGGAAGCCAGCTTTCCTAACAGCTGAGGATAAACATACTTTTCACAGAGCTCTGTAACACCAAGCAAACGGCACAGATTGAGGGTAAGAATGCAGTCTGGATGGTGCCCCAGTCTGCTGGGCTCACTGTGTACATGATGGGGCCTCACCAAGATTTATATTTTTCAGCAATATTGAGGGAGCAGAAATAAGTAGTCCAGTTTGTCTGAAAGTAAACACAGGTTAAAATGCATACATTCTAAATGAGCAGACCACTCTAACCCAAAGAAATGTTGTTTAGGTCGTCTGTGCAAGTGACTAATTACAACTCGTATTTACGTTTGTTAGACAGTGACCTCTAGTGGCTGTAGTAATTACGACGGGAGCAAAGGAGGAAGTCAAGTGATGTAGTATAAAGAACGACAAAGACAGTTAATTTTTCACTTCATTTCTAAAGTGCATCAATATGACTATGCAAAGATACTCGGATTGCCACTTTATTAAACAATTAACTTTCCAAAAAAATATTTAACATAATTTATATTGTACATACAATGATGGTACACTACATCATCATCTATGGAGCAGTAGTCACAAACCTTAACATGGCCCGTTCTCTGTCGCTTTTCAGTAGACCTGCTGGATAACTATGTGATGAAGACACCATTTTGAATTCACACCAAGCACAGTTTTCTACATTAAATGTTCAGAACAAAAAAGTTTTCATAGTGGTGTATATCAGACAACATACAGTACCAGTTAAAAGTTTGGACATACCTTCTCATTCAATGCTTTTCTTCATTTTTTTTATTGTTTTTAACATTGTAGATTCATATTAAAAACCTCAAAACTATTATTTAGTTTTCAAAGTATCCACCTTTTGCTTTGCACACTTTTGTTACTCTCTCAGTCAGCTTCATGAGCTGCTCACCTGGATGGTTTTCAGCTAACAGGTGTGACTTGTCAGAAGTTAATTGATGGAATTTATTGCCTTCCTAATGTGTTTGAGACCATCAAAGCAAAAGGTTAAAGGCTACTTCAAAGAATCTAAAATCTAAAACATATTCTGGTTTCACACTTTTTTGTCTACTACATAATTCAGTATGTGTTCCATCATAGTTTTGGGGTCTTTAATATTTATCTACAACGTTGAAAAAATAAATGAATAAAGAAAAAACACTGAATGAGAAGTTGTGAACAAACCTTTGTCTGGTACTGTATTTGCCAATACTCATAGATGCCAATATATCTATCAAATACTGATATATGGGTCTTGCTCTATAATAAACTTAACACACGTTTTATAAAAAACCAATAACAGTCTGATCAAACAACTAAAATAATAACTGTAAAATTACAAAGTGATACATTTACAAATAGGAGGTAGTTTGATATTTAGGGAATCCTCTCCTCTCCTCTCCTCTCCTCTCCTCTCCTGGCCTCTCGCCTCACCTCATTCCTTCCATCCCTCTGCCGTTTCCCCTCCTATTTCACCTCCTCTTCTTCCTCCCAAGCGGATGTCTCGAGAGACAGAGCCATTACCCCGGCAGCTAAAAACAGGTCAAGTGTTGTTCCGTGATGTTGAAATTAACGACTGCAGTCCCAAAGAGAGGAGAGGAGGAGGAGGAGAGATGGAGGGCAGCGATATGAGAAAGAGAAGAGGAGGACGAGTGGTTGGAAGTGTTTAAAAGACAGTGAGAGTATGTCAATTGGAGGTGGAGGAGGGAGTACGGAGAGAGATGCTTTTACTCCGCTGTACTCCAAACCACTCATCCGACTCCCTCGTTTCCTCTCCATCTCTCACATTACAATTGTAACATCATGGAACAACACTTGATTGTAATTTTAAAATTATAATGAGAGTCACAAGAGGACGACAGCTAGTCCTGAAATAGTCCTCAGGCATAGTAAGTAGTAGTTATTTCAGTGTCAGGAGCATCTGGGTCAAGATAATGTCTATGCAAATTTATTTAAGAGCACTAAAAGTAGAAATTACATGTGTTTTACTTAACCTAAATTATTTCTGTGGGTTTATTGTAAGCATTTGAGTATTTCTAGTAATGAAGTATAAGTGTTTTGGTGTTTTCTAGCTCTAGGTCGGTCTGTCCACCACTTCAGTCCAGACTGAACTACTTCAGGATTGACATTGAATTTGGTAGGATGGGATAGATAGGATGAATTAGTGACCTGAGCCTTCATCTAGCTCCATCATCAGGTCAAAACCTTTCATTTGTCTAATTGTCTTTAAGACCAAGCGGAAGTGCCTTAATCCTGAATTCTTCCTAATGGCCAGCAGGGGGCGACTTCAATGGCAAAAAGATATCAGACTGTATAAAAGTGTATGAGAAATTTACCCTGCTTCTTACATGATATATCCTCATGAGTTTATGGTCATAATCGTTAGTTGAGGCTGTTAGTTTTTGCACCTAGCTGGTTAGCTCCACTCTCTTGCACAAATATGGTCACTTTTGGCTCAACAAAACCAAAAAGTGTTAACACAGTCTATGTTAATGACTATAGGGACTGTATCCCAAATCGGAAACATCTGCGATGCCGCACTTTCCGGTGTTTTCACTGTCTTTTTTAATAAGATCGCCACCACCAGTGTCGGTATAATTGATTTATACATATTTAACAATCTACATGTGAAATTTCATTAATGTACAAGGAGATTTACATGTCTGATTACAATACGAAAGTGAATCTGATGAGAGAAAGCAGTAAGAATGGTTGGACGACACTCAGGCGACGATCTAATTCACCAGCGTTATTGTCCTTTAGCCGACTCTGGTAAACCCGAGGCTAACGTACATGGTTAAACAATATACGGTTCGAAAGATAAGAAGTTAGACGTTAGTTTCACATCATTTATGTCATTGGAAGCATAACGTGATCATTTTTATTAGTAGTTAATGTAAAAATTTTGATAGAATCTTACTTGAACTGTGTCCGATTTGGGATACAGTTATGCTAAATGACTCTGTAGTGCCCCGGTGGTGGAACGAACTTCCAAACTCTGTCTGATCTGCTGAGTCCTTCTCAATCTTTAAGAAGAGAGTGAAGACCCAACTCCTTACTGAACACCTTCACACTTGATCTACACAGATGACAACGATAAGTTGACCAATCGCGCGACCAGAAAGCACTTACGTCCTCATGGACTCAAACTTATTCTTGCTACGTTTGTTGACTTCATCTTTGTTTGTGTTGTATTAACTCTCAACTGTACGTCGCTTTGGATAAAAGCGTCTGCTAAATGACATTGTATAATTACAGAATTGTAAATACCTGCAAAACTAATGACATTCCTATCAGCCTCAGCTTTTCATTGTTTCATAGGGCTAATTAGCTAATGCTAGCATTTTAGCATGCTTAACAAGGCAGTAAATCTGGTAATCACTGTACCTGCTTAACATCCATATGCCACATTAACATTGTCAGTGTGAGCATTGCTAACATTGTAGCCCTCATTTTAAAAAATAAATGTAGGACATACTGAGTGAAAATCAATATCATATTCATAATAATTTAGATTCAATTAATCTCTACAGCACCAAAATATTTCAGATTGGATTTTTTTTCCCACAAATATTTTGCCTTGAATAAACAATTGCACCAACATTATGATTTTGATTATAAATTATTTGTTCAACCATATACATACATTGTTATCTGTGTCCGCACATCCATCCACTTACTCAACAAGTCACAGGGAGTTCATTAATATTCTACGGGCGAGCTGAAACTCAACTGATGTTAGAGTATAACCGGGAACTAGCAAACCACTTCAACTTCTGTCAAAGCCACTCATATCAAAAGATATAGGACCACTTGCTGCAACAAATGATTATATACTTATATTTGGCGGAGTGCTCTGCTCCTGAGGGCTCCCTGGTGAATCTGAGCGGCAGCGCCGAGTTCAGCAGCACAGGGAAGATAAATGAGACAATTAAACAGAGCTTGATGGCACCTCAGTGACTAATGGCTTTTCCTTCCTGCTTGTCTGAGCACAGACAAACACAGTAGTAAGCAGCAAGAAGTGTGTGTGCTGCCTTGACGGACACATGCTTGTGTGTTTGTGTGGGTGTGTCTCTGTGTGTGGGCTAGGGTTTGTTGTAGAAATTCAACTCCTAGATAAACACATGTAGACATTGAAAAAATGAGAGTGAGATTACCAGTGGTTTGTTCCATAAAGCAAGTTTGCAGAATAAGCCAGTAAATAAGTCAGTAGAATTTCAGTTTATTTAAGGCAAGTTCAGCATAGTTCAAGCTCAGTTACTATGGCAACTTATGCTGGTAGACTAGATTAATTGTATTCCTGTGCTGAATGACCACAAAGTGTTGGTTGTGTTTGCTTAACATCTGTGAAAAATCTGATCTCATCCTTACACAAGGGAACTATGCATAAGAATGCGGATGCATTGACTGTTCAATGTTTTTCAGCTCTGACATAAGCTGCAAATGTTAGCATGTGTGGCTAACTAGCTCATGGCAATTGGCTGTAAAAAAGTAGTGTATTTAGCCACTGTGGCGTCACCCACTGGTTTGTGCACTACTGTTTTGAAGACTTGAATTTTGCATTTTTCCATGTCGCCATCTTGTCTTTTTGGAGACAGAAGTGAGAATTTTTGTACAAGAGAACACAAAGAAACTTGGTAATCGCAATAGAGCCATGCCCTAAAGTATATCATGCTTTAATTGTTTATTTTAGTCTCAGTGGGACCATAATTTACAAAATCATCATGCTGTATGGAAGGAAACTTGCAACTAGTGATTAAGACCATTAACTAATTTATAAATCAAGCGAGAAGTAGGATCACTTTATCATAGACTTTAATTAAATTGGGCTTCTTTAAGCAACCAATGGAGTCGCCCCCTGCTGGCCATTAGAAAGAAGGCAGGTAAAGAGGCACTTCTGCAATGGCTTCACTTTTCAGTAGCATGTATATATTTCTCACTTTATTAAACTGAAAACTCGCTAAATCTAGCAAGAAAGTCGCCAATTGGCAGCGCTTTGTGTTGTCACCATAACAACTAACAACAACTGCAGATTTCTTTTGAACTAGCCAACACCATCAAACAGTTCAATGTCAGTTTTACTCTCATTCTAATTCTGTGGTTTGAACAAAACCCAGCTTGCTTCCGTTCTGATGCAACTACATTATGAATGGACCATGACCTATATAAAAACAGTTAAGTGTTTGTGTAATTTATATGAAGCACATTATGTGAAGCTTGTTGAGGCAGATGACTCGCTTTGCCTGCAACACTCATGATAGAATACTTGCTGTGGCATATTTGCAAGCCACCCTTTTAGATAGGGCAATGTAAATCTTCATGCTGTGCCAGCTTCTCACATGAAAACTCTTCTACTCTATAACCATACATCCTCAGTTCCCTGGGGAAAAGTTATCATGATCACTCCCTAAACTCAGCTCGTTTGTCGTCTCCTTATAGGAGTAATAAGGTCAGTCTATAGTCAAATATTTACTGTAGATATTCTGCATTGATATAACTACATTCATACAAATATCCATTGAAATAAGGAAAGTTTTAAAGGCAAAGATTGCAGTTAACACAATATATTGCACTACTATCACCCTTTCTAAACTCTGAAATACTTTTAGATAACATTATATGTGAAATAATGTGTGATTGTCCTTAATCCAAAATATTCAGCCTATCAATTTGCTTGTTTACTTACTTGGATGAACAGTCTAGTTCACTATGTGTAGTGACGCTAACCTTATTAGGCGCATATCATGATCTAACTATGTTATTTGTGGTGTTACTGGTTAAATTAAAAAAAGTTCCATTCATGAACACAAAAGTTAGCATGCCTATACTCTCTGTTTTATTACATATCTAATGTAGGATGTATCTGCATGCTCCGTTAACACAACGAGTCGACTGTAAACTGTGTCTATAAAAATGTGCTGGTTGCATGTAACACAAGTTGTTTACAGTGACTACTATTTGTGTGTGTGGCAGGGGTCGGTGGTGGGGCTTTCCTGCCTTTACTTCCTGTTGTATACCCTATTAAAGGCCAACAGTCCACTGGGAGGTGGACAGATAGGACAGTCATGTGGTAATTAGCTCTGCTCATTAAAACTGACCTCAGGCTTTGTTCTGCCATCTGGATACACTGTCCTACCTCCTGTTAGACGTGTGTGTGTGTGTGTGTGTGTGTGTGTGTGATTGACATGATTTTTCCTTTTTCTCACCATCCTGAACAGAAAATAACCCCACCTGTAGTGTATTGGATTTATCCAAATTTCTACTCAATCTATTGATCCGTCCTTTCATTAAAAAGTGCATGACAAGCAATGTGAGCTGTACTGAATGAAGGATCCTGTGCACATGATGAACACTCGAGCTTCAACTTTTTTCTACATGACCTGCATTTGTTTGCAATTTACGCGTATGAATGAGAACATATGCCGCGTCTGCTCATCACATTCTTGAATCTCATTAACATTACATCCACAAGAGCAAATTCACTAGCAGGCCATTGTTGGTGGGCGCGTGGTCAGCTGATTTTCAAATTATGTTTTAAAATGTGAAGGGGTAGACCACAAGGAGGCACACTGATAAGTCAGTTTAGCCTGGAATGCAACAAATATGCCAAATGAAATGCTGATCTGTTCATCAGGTCTCAGGTTGAATCCCTATGAGCCAATGTGTCTGAATCTACTTCTTATTTGTCAAATATGCAGTAAGAGGATATCAGTAGTTAAAGGAACATAATGTGCATGTTTGGAAAGAGACAGGCTAGCTGTTTCCCACTGTTTCTATATTTTATGCTAAGCAAAGCTATGCTAAGGAACTGCTGATTGTATATATATCTGTAACTGAAAGATATGAAAGTGGTGATGCTCTTCTCATCTGCTTATTTCCCAAAACTATCTCTTTGAGGTCCATGCACTCAACCACAATAGCTTGATAACAGTAGATGAAATGTGTGTGCATTTTCCACCACATACAGACAGGAATTTAAATCAGCAGCGACCAGGAGGGAAGAAACTAAATCTACAAATAGGGATGTAATGTGAACCGGTATTACGGCAAACCGCGGTAAAATTCCCCACAGTTAGTACTACCGTTTCAAATTTCAATTACTGTGAAATCTGTGATGAATTACCAGAATTCATTACTCATTTCCTGGAGAACCAGCAGCAACTGAATGGCCACAAGGTACCATCTTGCACAATCTTCACATTTATTTTTATTCATTTATGGTATTATTTTAATGTTTCTGCCACAATACTTGTTTTAAATGGTAGTGTTGCTTTCAGTTTTCTTTCCGTACCAGTTCTTGAATTTGTAAAAAAAAAATCTGTACTAGATCTACTCTTGAGCAGTGAATGTAAAGAAAAGTATTCTTTTTTAAAATAAAAGTTGGTTAAAATATTTCAGTGTGTGTGTTCAGTACTTTTTGAACATTTTGAACACATTTAACAATACCGTGATAATTTTGGTCATGATAACCGTGATATGAAATTTTCATATTGTTAACCTCTTCTACAAACTTATAGTATACTTTTATAAGTATACTATAAGTATATATGTTATAGACAATAACATAATTTGTGATTTGTAGATAATGACCTAAAACAGGGAAACCACCATTATTAAAGGGGACCTATCATGCTTGACAGGGGAAAGCATAATTAGGGGAATGCTTTTTTTTCTTCATTAACAATATTGGATGAACTATGATACATGGCAAAAGGTTCAAATGATGTGGTAAACATATGTAAAATCAATTCATCTAAGCAATAAACCCCAGGCAGGTTTCAAACCATTTTGGGAACTTTGTTTCTAAATCAGCTCAAGCTGGCATCAGCTCTATGTTTTTATGTGGTTATCTGCAACACAAATTACTACAGTGTTTACATCACATATACTGCTACACGTACAGTGGTGGAATCCAACAATGTATATTTACTCAAGTACTGTACATAAGTAAAATTTTGAGGTGCTTGTACTTTACTTGAGTATTTCCATTTTATGTAACTTTATACTTATACTCCACTACATTTTCAGGCAAATTATTGTACTTTTTACTGCACTTAATTTAGCTGCCAGCTTTGGTTAGTTTTTAGGTTGGGATTGAACATAAAACATGATCAATTTAAAATGATTCAACATTTTAAGACATTAAACCACATAACAGTATATTAAGTGATTAAAATGAGCCCTACCTTGACAACAGTAAAATGCTGCATACAAAAACGCATCAATAATAAAAATATAATAATATATTTAGAATATATATAACAATCTGAGTGGGTCCATTCTGCATAACAAGTACTTTTACTTTTGATACTTTAAGTACATTTTGATGCTGATACTTTTGTACTTTTACTTAAGTAAGTTTTGAATGCAGAACTTTTACTTGTAGTGGAGTAATTTCACAGCGTGGTATTACTGAAGTAAGAGATCTGAATACTTCTTCCACCACTGTACACACAGCTACATGCTAACCTCAGAGAAACCTGTAATCTTGGTTGCTTATAAATGTTAATTTGTCCCCAATTTCAGATCACATTCAAGCTGGAGCATAGTCACCAATCAGACTGGGCTTTTTTGGGAATGGGGCTTAAAGACACAGGAGCTAAAACAGAGGGGGGATACAGGAATATTCAGACAGACAGTATAAGGAAAATAATGTGTGTTTTAAAAACTAAAGCATGTAACATGTTCTAGTAAAAAACAAAAGTATGAACCTGAAAATGTGAAAATGTCTCCTTTAATCAAATCTAGTATGATTTTAATATTAATATAACTATAATAACATATGACATTATGACACTTTTCTATCGCACATCACTCTATACTATGGCATCACTTTTGACTATAAGTCGCTCTGGCCTCTTGTACATTGTTCTGAGTAGGACCGGCATCTAACGGACAAGTGCTAGGAGAGCTGTGAGTCATACCACTCTGCTCACAAGAACCCCATTTTCAGCCAGATCTTGTGCAATGTATGTCTACAAATGTCTATGTGTGTGTGTGTGTGAGAGAGAGGGTGAAACAGAGTGAGACAAGGAAAAAATATGCACGTCCGCAGCATAATTCATTGTGTATAGGACGGACTATAGTTGTGTGAGAGAGAGAGCAGCAAAGAGAACACAGTGGGTTTATTGAGCAGCTCTCTGCAGGACAAAAGCATCTTTCTGAGACACATGCCTGTAGCTGATTACAGAGACTGCAAGCAGCATTAACAGCATAGCTCACATTTCATAGTTACTCCAGGCTTCAGTCACACTGTAGCTAAACATGTTCCAGTTCAGACTGAACATTATTCTTGCTGCAGGGATGTTAACGACTATTAAAAAAAACACAGCAATGATGATGCATGTCTATTTCTGTAATTGGGGCAACTTAACTTTCCTAAAACTGTATTTTATTGTCTATGTTTACGTTATTTTATTACAATTATTAAATACTTTTATTGGGTTTTAGTAGAAAATAGTATTTCTTTTCAATCTTAGAATTACTTTCAATCTTCTCTTTTTGATACAATGTTGGTGAAAGCAATTAGAGGACATGTTATTGTTTAGTTTAGCTGCTAACTTTTTACTGTTTTAAACTATTTGGTTTGTGACACATGAATCAAATTCTACTTGTGATCCTTTGCCACAGATGATGAAAATTGTTGATTTGTGAGCAGTTCAACTAAATGAGGATCATGGCTTTATAGAAAGTGACATCTTAGAGAACTTCTAGGCCAATAGAGGATAACATATTCAAGTACTTCAAAAGAAAAAAGGACAAATCTAAAAAAAATTGGAAACCACAAGTAATCAAAATTACTGAAAATTGAAATTGTAAATTTGACAAGATCAAGCCTGGCATCACCAAATCCCCAATCCCTTCAGTCAATTTGCATGTTTATTTGTGTAATTGGGGCAACTTAACTGTCACTTTCCTGACTGCGTTTCTTGTCTATTTTTATGCTATTTTATTAAAACTCTTTAACACTTTTGTTTTTTTTTACTGGATAATAGAATTTCTTTTAAATCTTAGAATTACTTTCAATCTTCTCTTTTTGATACAATGTCGGTGAAAGCAATTAGAAAACATGTTATTGGTTAGCTTAGCTGCTAACTTCTTACTGTTTTAAACAATTTGGCTTGTGACACCAAGATAAAATTCTGAACATTGTTGATTTGTGAGCAGTTCAACCAAATAACGATTCTGGCTAAATTACATCTTAAAAATGTAAAAAAAAAAATCACTTTATATATTTACAATTTACATTTTGCATGTTTTAATAACACATTTTTTGCCTTTCCTGTCTATTTCATGCTGCAGCAGTATTTGATGATATAACATGCTCAGAAGAAGTGCCTGCAATTCTTTTTAGGCGTAGGTTGGGAGGGTTGACTTTCTACCAAGGGGCCTGTGTGCAAAACAATGTCAACGTTGAGTTATTTGATTCAGTTATTATAAATCAAATGTAACTGTTGGTTTAGTTACGTGGTTTAATCATGTCACAATAAGATCATCACATCTTTTTCTTACCATGTCGGTGTGCTACCTAAATCTAACTAAGTAATTCCAGTTTTAACCATGGACATGTTTAGGTGTTCAAAACAGAAATGTGATCATGTTGTAGAGTTCAGAAACAAAGGAAACTAAAGTGAAATGCTCCAAATGTTTTTACTAAAAACAAAGAAAACAGGTTCATGTTCAAAGTTGAGAAACCATACTAACTAACAATACATAAAGTTAAGACACTGTTAATACACTGTTTTGTTTGTTAAAACTTGATAAAGGACATACAAAAAGACATTTAACAATTACAGCACTTAAATAGACAAAAGCAAACATACATGATATGTAATGGATATTACTTGAAATTAATAAATAGGTAGTTAAAATAGTTGTTATCAGTGTAGCAGGCACAGAATGAGTCAAGTTTGGTTTATGATTCATGAGCTGAAAAATCATTCAGGTTATTTAAAATTTTGGGGCGTGCGCTCTCAAACGCCTTCTGGCATCATTTACATGTGATTCAGATGGCGTGTGTATCACTGCCAACTGCTTTCAAAAATAACCAGGTTAGTGTGTGTGTGTGTGTGTGTGTGTGTGTGTGTGTGTGTGTGTGTGTGAGACTTGCATACTAAAGTCAGTGTCAGTATGACGAACTGTTGCTAAGCAGTAGTGGTTGCTAGGTGGTGGAAGGGGGAGGGGAGACAGGTTTGCAGTTGGGTATGAAATCTGAGGGCTTACCTCTCCGCGTGTGCATGCACGTGTGTGTGTTCCCTTGGATTTATTTGGCTTAAATATTGATACTGCAAAACATGTTATTTCTATTACATAACAGCTGCCGTTTTGGAGGTAATTTTAACTTTTGTTCACAGCAAACTCCACCACGGGAAAAAGGAAGGTGTAATATCTATTTTAAAGGACTTGTTAAATGAGACAAATAGGTTAATATGTAATTTGTATCTGCTAAATCATTTTAGACTGTAATAGACAACTAATTAAAAACATAAACAAGAAAAAAAAGGATTGTCTACCAGAGTCAAATTCCGCAATGGAAAAACGATTATGAGTCATTTATTTTTTGTCTTCTGTTGCAGATTCATCAAGCAAAGCTGCAGAATATCTGGCAGAAGAACACAGAGTGAAACCAGCACACTCCTCGGCTTTCCCCAGGACGATTACTGTATTACACGCAGCAGGGGGAAACCTCAGTTTGCTGGCTTCCCTCTGTGTGTGTTCACATATTTTCCAGCTTATGCTGCACATTGTAGACAGGCATATTCGGCCTCTAGCTACATTTTTTAGTGCTTATGTCTATTTTTTCAGGTACATCACTAAACATACTGTGCATCCCTAGCTGGTGTCGCTCCTGTCAGATCTGGTCTGATCCAGTCGGGGTGAAGGAGATGGTGGGGGGGATGGCGGGGCGAGACACAGGCAGCCATTTGTACTCGAGGTCCTGTGATGGAGGGTCCAAACACCAGTCGTAGTGCTTTAACAGGTACATGCACGCTTCCTGGCAGCAAGGAAGGAGAAAGACTTTTGTGAATGTCTTGCGTATCTTTGCTTCACTGACATAAACGGAACTTGTTTTCTGCACGACAGATGATATTTCGAGTTAAAAGCAGTGGGGGTGGAAGTGACTGTTACCTAATTTAATAGCAGCGCAAAAACAAAATGTTAAACCAGAAGGCACTTGGCAGAGAGAGAGCCTCCGCCAACGCTGAAAGTCTCCAACTTGTAAAGAGGCAGCCTCCATAACACTTTGTTTGTATGTTGTTAAAAAGAAGAAATGCAATGCAACACCTTTTAGCAGCCAAACTGAAAGAGAACATTAAGTCCATAGGAGGTGGTTGACTCATATCATAAACACTATCTTAATATATATGCTCATTTCACTGTCGAGCAGAGCAGAGCTCAATTAGAGCTTTTTAACTGCGTATGTTTTTTGTTATTTTTACACCAAAATGTCAAAGACAGCAGACAACACTCCTACTACTAGTCTGCATCGTGTAAAAGTTGAACTATGCTCCAAGACGGGGAGAAGAATCTATCCTATACTAATTGTACTCAGAGCTCCAAGGCTGGTGACACCATAGCCAGCATTCCCCATTGGCTCCCACTCAGCCACACAGCGGACCAATCATTCACTAGAACCAGCCAGTTGCCCCGCCTCCCTCCTTCACTTTGTGAATGAAGATTTTCCTGATAGAGGGGGAGGATCAGGAGGAATGAACGGGGATGAAGGAAGGGAGGGAAGAGGGAATTGGGGAAGGATGATGATGATGATGATGGTGGGGGTGGGAGGAAGGAGGTAAGGGGAAGGAGGCGATGAGTCACATCTCTGACCTAGATCCCTGCGGTCTACTTTTTACTCTGGTCACGCCCTCCCATGTGTGTGTGTGTGTGTGTGTGTGTGGTGGTATGTGCAAGTGGTCAGTCTGCTGAGAACCAATCAAACACACTTTCTAGCCAAATGGTCGGAGTTTTTTTTTTTAGAGCAGGTTACAGTGTGAGATGAGGTTGTGCAAAATGAGTGCAAAATAAAGCTGAACATGGTGATGGATAGTGTCTATATTTCTTCTACATCATCATATAGCAGTGTTGGTTGGGTCATGCTGCACAATGTTGCTGAGAGCAATGCTTACTGAGGGACTGAGAGAACTCCTCAGCTAAAAGGAAGAGTGGGGTTGACCCCGTTGCTATGGATGACATCATGTTTCTGAATTTATCTAGTCTACGGTGATTGGTTAACAGTTGACCAGCCTGTGCCAGAGATTGAAATATTTAACAAAACACAGGAGTGTAAAAAGGGCTGGGGAGGAGAAGACACTGGATTAAATGAAATTAGATGAGATTAAATACAGACATAGATCTATATAGATATATATAATATATAAAATGATATATTAACACAAGTGACAAATTTAATGACTTTAGACTTGACAAAATAAAAAATGCCATTAGCTTTACTGTCTTTTGATTCATTTCAGTCACACTTATAACAAACAATTTTTAAGAAATAAATACAAATTTTAAAAAGCATTCCTGATTTGTGTTAATTTCATGTGTTGTAACTCTGTCTCTAAAAATAGCATTACATTTAGTGAGGAGCATGTTATAATTATCTAATTTTATTTAAATAACAATAGGGAAGATCTATTAGGAGAGCAAGACTATGAGAGTGAATGTACTGCCTACGTTCTCCAATTCATGCCACTTGTTTAAGCAATAAAAAACAAGGAGCTTCTGCTTATCTAGAATAAGTAATCTAGTTTTAAATAATGAGATATGATTGCCCTGCTGAACAATGAGGAGGGCTGAATGGGGAGAGAGCAGATCATTAAACTGCTCTGAGCGTTTCACCTGAGCCCCATTCAACCAGGTCCAACATTACAATGACTCATGAGTGTGAGTGTGAGTGTGTGTGTGTGTGTGTGTGTGTGTGCATGCATGTACGCGTGTGTGTAAGCGTGTGTGCAGGATTGAGTCATCCCTCCCATTTGCATTAAGGACAGCAATCTTGCAGCAACAACCCAACCATAATACGTTTGTATGCATGTGTTGCGGTGTTTTGCTCTTCAAAAATTTGAGACCAGTGCAGGTTAAATAACATACTATAGTGTGCTAGCCAACAGTCTGATTCAACGGATGTGAACTACTGAGATAAGCCTCTCATTCTCGGCAAGTCAACACTTAATTCCACAGATCCACTTTGTTTGACCAATCCAACTACATCGAATCAAGTTGTATTAGACAACCAGGAACTAACATAGAGATACAGCGCCACACGTCATACTCTGAAAACCACACCCGATAGGGTGCCACAGTACATAACCATGGGCTGTAACACTAACAAAAACCCTGTCTCTAAAACTAAAACTATTACATTTCAGCATGTCAAATTATTATGTTAGCACTCTCTCAGAAAGGACAAGTTGGCTGTAAGCATGCTAATGTTAGCTATGTGTTAGCAAGCTAAGGCACTTAATACTGCAGAGCTTTCTGAATTATCCACATTCTACTACAACACAAGTTGCATAGTGTCAAATGCTTGAGCTTAATTTACAGAAATGCATTAGCTTAAAACTGACTTTGTATACATGATTAAGTTTAAAAAAAATTGCACTGCATACGTTAGTTAACGTTAAATATAGAGTTTCAGGATCGCAAAATTGTCCCCATTGTAAGTGCTGATGTCTCACGTCTGTAAACACCTGTATACACTTTTATTGTCTTAAAAGTTTAGTTTTGTAAGTTTGTCAGCTTGTAAAAAAATTAGGTATGGGTTCTTCACTCAGGTAGTGTATTTGACCCACAAACTGTATTAAAATATTTGACCACACTGCAGCTTTTAGACATTTTTCTGTTGTTTGCCAACAGACGAAATTGTCAAGGAGGCTGTTTTTGAGATTAAGCTGTGATTTATAAAACAATGACTCTCTGCTACCTACATTTTGCAGGGTTACATGTTAAAAACAGACATGTACAGGACAGAAAATCCACTGCAAAGTACAGTTTCCCCACTGTGTGGAAGCCAGTAATTCAGCTGTAGGTTTCCAACATATCTAACACCCTTTAAGGAGGTCTAGTTTCAAAATAGTCACCTGTTAACAGTGGAAAGTCAGCTAAACTCAACCACCTCACAGTTAGCTTAATTAACTAGCTAGCTACTGCTGATAAAACCGGCTAGCAACAGTCGACAATTCAGTCGGCTAAATAAACAGCCAGCCACTAGAAATGAGAAGTCTGCATATGTCTACCACTATCTGAAATCAGACCTTTTTTTTTTTTAATAGAAAATGGTAGATGCTCCTTTCAACATTATAACTCTGCTGAGTGAGCACAGAGAGCTTCAGCAGGACAGTGGGGCTTAAAGATGATTTGATTAAATTTCACTCAATGGTTGTAATGAAATAATGAAACATTTAATCCTTTCTTTATCAGAACTTTTAAAAATCTACACAAGGTTTCTCTGACTACTGAAAATAATTGGGATTCCTTCCATCCGGTCTTGCACATTTCTAACTAAAGCCTTGGGAATCCACCGGTGGTTGTTTTCAGGTTGGTGTCACCCTCCACTCCCCAGTGTCAAGTCTCACAACACAAAGTCTACATAGACACAGCTGTTTCCAGAGGGAAATAAATCTCTCTCCTTCCTGTTGTCACACCTGTAACACACGTGTTCTTGTGCCATCCGTAGGCTGTCTATGCATGTGTGTGTGTGTGTCAATGTGTCTCCTGGGTATATAGGCATTGGTGGCTATGGTGAGTGCTACCGTGGGGACTGGCACGTCGTCTAAACAGGACAGTCTGTACCTGGGCTCGCTGGCTCTCCGTCTGTTATCCCAAATAAACACACACACACATAAAGCCAAGCATTTCATCGTTCCCATGAGCAGTGCTCATGGTTCACTTCTCCATCTCTGGCTTTCTTTGTTTGTATGCCATATTATGTCAGTCATCAACAGTTACAGTAGTGTTGTGCGTTCATCCGGTAGCAGGGCTTCTAAAAATAACAGGTTTTAACAGAAGCTTCCTGATTTTTCCACTTCCTTCTTGGTTGCAAATTCACATTTTTTAAACGACAGCCTCAACACCCCAATGTTTAAAGTGAAACTTTCCACTCGGATTGACAAAATATGTCTAAAAAGTTTTTACTTTTTATTCTTTTATTTCCTTTTTTGACTCTAACTCTGTTTTTAGATTGAGTTCTTATATCAGTATTTTATTGTTTTTAGTATTTTATTGTTTTTATTTATCACTTTATTTGTGTTTGATTTTTATTGTATTTTAACTGTACAGCAATTTGGTCAACTGGGGTTGTTTTTAAATGTGCTCTATAAATAAACTTTGACTTGACTTGACTTGTCTCTCCGTTAATTCTATAAAGAGGAAAGAATTTACAAATTCCAAAGGGACAATATGCGACACATGTAATGGTTTAACTTGTCTCTGCTTTTGTGAATCATATCTGTTAAATGTCTAAGTCAGTACTTTAGTGGTCTTGTAGTTGATTGAATAAAACCCAGAAAATGTTTTCCATGTTTTTCAAAAAACAGAGGTATGAACTAAACCGTGCTTCAAAAATCGAGGTCTGAACAAAAGTGTGCATTAGTAGAATGATTACACCCCTAATTCCAATGTATGACTGCAACAAATTGCCGGATATACTGGACACAGTTCTGTTAATATGACATTGGATGTCTGCTCAGGTATGTCCAAACTATTCCATAAAGGGCCATATGAATGTAAAGTTTTGTCCCAATCAATCAAGAGCACACCTGATTAGACGAATGAGCTATTTGAACACTGAGATCCCTTGATTAAATGACTCGTGCCTGTTGACTCTTTATGGTATAGTTTGGACATGCCAGGCGAGGGCAGACTTGTTCACACATACACAGTTGAAACATGAGGCATGCATTTATAATTTGTTTGGTTGCAGCCAAACACAAATATATTTCTTGGTGCTACAGTGTGGGGCTACAGAATTTATATTTTTCAAAAATAATAAATCTTCAATATATCACATGATGAAACTTTGTTTACAAAACATGATGAAAAAACAGTTAATGAATATCAGTATCCATAATCATGATGTGAAAATCCACAGAGAGGTTGGTATGTCTGATTAAACGTGCAGTACGTACATTTTAACTTGTTCTTTGTGTTTGTTTCTCAGACTAAAGAATATTCATTAAATGCAACAGAAAGTGAATATTTTATGTCTTTGCTTAAAAAGAAGACAATTGTCTGTGTGTGTGTGTGTGTGTGTGTGTGTGTGTGTGTGTGTGTGTGTGTGTGTGTGTGTGTGTGTGTGTGTGTGTGTATGTTTATATGTGTTTGTGTTATGAGCAAAGAAATGGAGTCACCTTGAGGAAGACATCTGTAAGCTTAGTTCCAATGCAGCTTCGGGGCCCGTTGCCGAAGGAACACAGGAAGTGCTCTTGCCCTGCATTCCTGCACATAAAGAAAAATAGTGACCTGGTTACACAAAAATGTGTAGATTATAAAATGACCTTTTACAAATCTGAGTGCTCAAGCCTGTATTGTTTAAAAGGACAGGATTTGACTTCAATTCATAGTCTGTCCCCCAGCCGAATAATGACCACTTTATGCCTCGGCTGCACGCGTCTAACCAAACTGTCAAAGAAGGCGCTGTTATCCATAGGATGATCATCAGATGTGACATCATATGATGATCAGATGATGATGATGACATGATGGGCAGACATATCTCTCAACCAATGATAAGACGTTAGTGGTGGCCAGTGCTCACATATCGTATAAGCAAAACCTTGTTTATTTGTCCTTTCAAAATAAATGCAGATGTGATCAAATCCGGCACTGTGGGGAGGGAGAATGTCTGACAAACAAACAACAGCGCACAGCTTCGGATGTTTAAATGTTTCACTTGTAATCTGTAATACAGTGCAATAGTGTCTAAATCTATGTGTGCTCATTTCTTTATTGATTTATCTGCATCTTATACTGGTTTTTGTAGACTTCTATCAATGCAATCAATATTTTTAGCCATGCAAGGCTCAGGGTTTAATGCAGAGTAGGTCTGCCCACAACCTTCCAGATTTAAATATTATATTAACTATTCATGCATTGCCATAAATGTTTGTACAGTCATTCATGGCTCCCAAAGGATGAATTGAAATCACTTTGGTGATCCCTTTGACTTTTCATGTAGCGCCACCATCAGACAGAAATACCAATATTTCCAATACTTTGTTTTATTACCAAATATCAGCAAAAGCAATAGCATCCTCATGAACCTTCACTGTAGTGTGTGTTTATTGCTAATGCTAATAAACTTATTACAAAAATTTGCTCATTGGCAAATGTCAGCATGCTAAGATGCTAAACTAAGATGGTTAATAAGGCAAACAATTAATAAATAAATATATATATATACTGTACTAATAGTCACAATAACATTATTACCATCATATCATCAGTACAATTACCATCATCTTGCCACTGTACCTTACCTACCAACTAATCTTCTTTTTAACTTCTTAAGTGTCCTTGTTCTATTTTGGGTTTTTTTATATTGTTGTTTTTATTTATTCTATCTCAGTATTTTATTCTATTGTATTTTATTGTACTTTAATACCGGACTGCTGTGAAAACCGAATTTCCCTTTGGGGATGAATAAAGTAAAGTAATCAATCAATCTATCCATCTATCTATCCATCTATCCATCTATCTATCTATAAACATTATACATGTGTACATCAGGATGATAGCATATAGCTCAAAACATAGCATCACAAACATGACTGTTGACACGATCAATCACCAGAACGACGTCCTTTCCTGCAACTAGTGGTCAAACTGAAAATGCATCTTTGAACAACATCTAGACTACTTGCTTGTTCCAGCTGACCTCTGACCTCTCCATGGCATTAGAGCCAATGAAATGATGAATTTATCTTTTGGGCTTCAAGAGAAAATCACGTAGAGAGGCTGAATGAACTGTCAACAAAACAACGAGGGCCTGAATCATTGTCACAACTTGACACGTGCTGCCTGTCTGACTCTCTCTGCCATACCTGCTGTTGCCTCCCAACATCTCCTCTAAAAATATACTTAAAAATAAAAAGATACTGGTTGTTTCCAGCCAACAGGTTTGTCAACAGCCTGCTAATGCAGGCCATCTCTCTCCTCTCACCACTAATGCATCCTGTCTTCCTGAAACCTGAGCTCTGATTAAAGGCAAACAGGAAGCATTAGTGGTGTGTAAAGTCTGGGTCCAGTGTGTGTGTGTGTGTATGTGTGTGTGTGTGTGTGTGTGAGAGAGAATATTAGTGTTCTCTGCAGCATCTGTCTAATGGTTTAATGTACTATTAGGCCCATCCTGAAACAGTAAGATGTGTAGCGTACAATGCAGTCCTCTAATACTGAGACAGGGAGAGAGAGGAAGTCTTACCAAGCAGTGCAGCATCAGACTGTATCAAATATGCTAAATGGATGGGAAGTTAATGAGAGAAGTATAATCTGTTGTACAATAGAATTAATTTTTCTACTATAAAGTGTAATGAGAGAGCGGTCTGAAACGCCGTGACTGAGCTCCCAGACATTTAATTCATTCAGTTAAGTGCTTTATTAGAAGGGCTTCTGAAAGAAGAAACATAAAATATAAAACTGAAAAGAATTTACTTCTTTTGCATGCTGTGTCAATCTGATGCATCTATAATCAGCAATGTATCCATATGAAGACATTTATCAAGTTTTTTCCTGCGTTTTTCGATAACAGGAAATGTTGACAATGAACACTTGAAAACTCTAAAAACTGCTCAAAACTTGGGCTGGAACAGGGACATTATGTTCTTAATAGCTAGCCAGCTACCTAGCTACATTCATGAAAAATAGCAATAAATGGTGTCAAGTGTGGATGACATCGGCACAGCTGGTTTAGTTATATAAATCCACCTTCATAAATATTTCCATATTTCTATAATCACTGTAAAAAACTGGTTGGATGGATTTGCTACTGATTGGAATGAGCGAAACAAAACAAACTGTCTTTCAAAGAAGATCACCTGGAAACCTATTAACTATTAACAATCTAACTGAACTGACTAAAATGTTTAAGAATACTGTTTTTCCTATCATTAGTACTGTACCAAATTCCATTCTCAGTAGCAGGAAACATTGAAAAATTAAGGAAACTAGAATTTAGCACAAATGCCCTATCTCACAGAGGTAACAAAAGTGAAAATGAATTTGTGTATCCGCCCTGTGATTCGGATCCATTCTAAAGTTTTATGAGTTCTCCATTGGCCCGTGCTTCACCCTTAGATTAAGTTACATGGAAATCAGTAGAGGTGGGGGAAAAAAATCAATAAAGCATAGCATCGTGATATTTTGCGTGGCAATATTATATCAAGTCATGGCTACCAACTATAGATATTTATCGTTCCAATGCTGGAATATACTGGAGATACTGGTATAATATGAATCTACAAGATCTAAGGAATCTATCGTGTCAGGAAGTTGTCAAAATAATGCAAAGTTAGGCTATTTTTATGTTTCATTCAAAAAAATTCAGAGCAGTGAAGCTTAAAGTTGAGGAAAGTTTGAGAAAATGCTGCAGCTGTTGTCGTCCATACATGTTTGATATCAGTTCAGCTCAATTTGACTGAATACTTTGTTGGTCAGTCTGTGGGTTTGACTCTCATTGTGGAGAAATAAAAAGACTGAAGTGAGATGAATAGACTGAGAAATTTCTCTTATTTGACAAAACAATTCTTGATTGAGTTCAATTTTGTGGACACAAAATGCAGTTAAACAGTTAAATCACAATATATGGTATTGCAATACTCACCATATCACACAATGCTAAAAATCGCAATAATATCATATTGTGATTCAAGTATCGGGACAAAATAGAAATCGTTGGGCCTCTGCTAATTCCCACCCCTATAAATTAGGCCATTATTTTTTCCGTAATCCTTCCGACAGACAGACAAACGGCACTAAAAGCATGCCGTCCTCAGTGGAGATAACAACAGAAATAAAAATATTGCTACCAAAACATCCAGTCTACTATCATAACTTTTGTTTAAACGAAAGGAACAAGCAAAAGATAAAATACCAACAACTATATTATCTCTATTATAAACACACCATGACAACAGGAGTGAAGTTATCTTTAGGGACTTATGTAATACTAAGATTAGCTGATGATTTCAAATGAAAACCAATGTATGTCAGCATTTATTTTTTTTTTAACAACAAGGAAAACTCCCTGTTCTCAGATTTATCTAAAACTAGCAACACAACCCGCTGCAGTAGCTCGGATTTTTATCAGTGTTTGGTAGCGTTTCCGATTCATTTATCTACGGCCGGAGCCTGTGTGGGCGTTTGGCTGATAGGATGTTAACTTGCCAGCTCTGCTATTTGCTTCCAACTGGAAAAGCACATAAACACACAGGCTGATGATACTGGGACACACACTGCGGACAATATGCGCAATTATCGCCCAGAAACACACACTCACACAAACAGATGATGTGCTTAAACTGTAGTTATTGTAGGTGGGCTTGTTATGTAACAGGACTGCAGTCATTAAATGAAACAGCCAGGTGGCAGAGAAAAGGAGCCAGGCAACTATCAAGGCAGACAGGAAAATAGTCTCCAGGAAGACTGACAGATGGAGAAGCAGAGAAAGAGGCAGGTAGGAGGAAAGAGAAACAGACCGGAAGATAAATAGAGGCTTGGGAGAGTAAATACAGAAAACAGACAGACAGACAGAAAGACAGAAAGACAGACAGACAGTTACATCCTGAGGGAAAATGCACTAGTTTGAGCAGCAATTAAGGCTCATGCATGAATCCAAACATTGAATCTCCTACACCTACGGGTCACAAATACAATATACATTCATGGAGAAAATTATTCGACTATTGTTTACTGCAGCGTACTCTTAACTTTAACACTTATCTGCTGTACTCTACTGTCCTTACTTTTTAACTACTTAATGTTTGACTTGTGCTTTTTCATTATTTTATCTCTTTTCTTATCCTGCTGTATCTTATTTTATCTTATTTGTGTTTTTATTTCGATTTCCCTGTTTTAATTGACTGTTTTTACTGTTTTCAATTGTGTCTTGCTGTTTTTAATGTTTCTGTAAAGCACTTTGAATCACCTTGTGTTGAATTGTGCTATACAAATAAACTTGCCTTGCCTAAGACCACCCTGGTTTTCTTCAATTTCATGTTAATTTTAATGCCTGGTACAATATAAATATAATGATAACAACAAAAATAGCTCATTAGAGTTTTATTTAAGAGCGGATATCTAGCCATTTTCCATGGTTTTGTTGATAATGATTTTGGTTATTATAATGAAAACCATTATTATCATCATTATATTTGTCCAAACAAAAGTACCTTTAGTTGTACCTTTGTGGTAAATAGTGTTTTTCTTAGGGATTCATTGTTATTCTGGCCCTGTTTGTCTCCATCAGGCTTAGGATTAGGGTTATGAAACTTGGTGGAAAGTTGCAGCATGGGCCAAAGACGAACCCATTATATTTTGGAGCAAATCCAAATCACATGGCAGATACACAAATTATTTTTCACTTTCTCTAACATTGTGAGAAAGGCCATTGAGGGCTGCACGGGGAGTGAGACAAATTTTGCAGAAGTGGATGGTTTTAGTTTGCTGCATGTGGAAGTTGACGGTCTCAACACAAACTGCAGGTCCCAGGATTTAGCCAACGCTAACCAGAAGGACTGAGTCACCAAACAAAGTCGAAAAGAAGATTACAGTAAGTCATGAGCCAATGGCCGGCTGCACAGTCCTGCTCTGAGTTGGTGTCTGTATCAGCAGAACTCCATCCAAAACAACAAGGAAGAAACAATGGGGGTTTAATTATTAACCATATGTATACCGATACATTTTGATTCCATTGTTTCTGAATTTGTCCAAGCATCTTCAGGATACAAATAAAAAAATTGTTTTTATTCCATTCATCTATTCACTTCACTTCTCTTCAGAAATCGGTTTTGGATTAGTTTGACTGCGACAGGAATCGAAACCAGCCGACTTTGACACAACAGCGGTTTCTGTAGTTACTGTGACGTCTTCTTGACTTTAGCAGCTTTTCCCCTCATTAACTTCTCACAGAACTTCAACTGAATTTATTATTATTTTTAAGGTCTTTGTTTTGCACTGCAGTACCACTCTCCGCCTGAACTGTTACTAATGAGCTAGTGGGGGTGCTGTTTTATAAAAGCACCATAGACTGTATATAAATAATGGACGTAGTCACCGTGACGTCACCCGTTGGTTTGTGGCCAGTTGTAAGCATCGAGTTCAGCGTTACACTCGTCGCCATCTTGTTTCCGATACGGGGAGCAGACCATATCTGGACTGTGGAGGAGCGAGAGGGATCTGATCACTGACTACACACCTCTCTACACCTCAACCTGACTGAAAGAAGCCGCTGCTAATTCATGTTAGCATTAACTGGGATGTTAGTTTTGGCAACAAAACAAAAACAAAATGTTTGCGCCTCCTTGGAGTGTCTGTTAGTCCAACCAAATGCTGAACAAGACATTTGTATGAACAAAACGTTCAAATAAACGTCCTTTTTTTATATCTATATAACGTTATATATAACTTTACTGACACGTTGCCGTGGATACGCATTGTTCTGCTTCTCTCCTGATGACGGCTCGCCTTGTTAGCCACCTGTCAATCAAAGGTAGCCACGGCCCAAATTATACGATTCTTTATCTTGTATTTTCTTCTAAATGGGCCATTAACAGAACTATAAACATCAAATTGTTTTGAAGAAGATTTTTTACTAGCGATTGAGACTATAGTGTTGTCCTAAAAAAATCAAGTGCAAAGTTTTCTCATTTTGTAACCAAACGTAGCGCCCCCTGCTGGAATTTTCGGTAGAATGCACTTGATGTTGGTGTGATGCATTACTATCAAAACAGGCAGGCTGTTTTCTATAAACCCTTTCATTGCCGATAAGCCACACAGTAAAAAAAACAGTGTGACTCATCATCTTCGCAGATGTTTTCAGTTTAGTTTGTCTGTTGGGCTGAGTGAGAACCATTTTGCATTTTGGAGCAGATTTGAATTACCGGTAGTGTGCAGATACACAAATTAATTAATTTGTGTTTTTCAAGTGCCCTTCTTACTGCACATCACTATATGGCAACTTTGTATCAAAGTTGGCTACAAAGACGATACTCATCATTTGGATCAATTATTTGGTGGTGTTAGTTTTTGACAGGATTTGTTCAGTATAAGAAAAATATAATGCCAGACTATATCCTTTAAGGATCAGAGTGTTTATATGGTTTACATCTCAGACTTTGAGCTGGGAACTAAATTTTTCACAACATATTGTCTCTTATTTCAAGGAAAATCTCCTCTTACTCATTCCTTTACCCCATCCCACACACACAGACACACCAAAAGCATCAGGGAATCCCCATTGGTAAAAACCGGTATGAGGTGGACAGTTACCATGGCAGCAGCTGTCTTTTCATTCATAGATTTCTTTCATAGGGGGTTCTGTTGATTTAACGTACACTTCAGCCCAAAAATTAAATACGTGTATAAACACATTTCCCTTAATACGCTCTGCTGCTGAAGAAAATATGAAACTACAATAAAATAATACTGGTATGAACAGCTTTTTCCTCACATCCAGATGGAACATACTGAGACTTTGTCTGTAAAAAACAAATGCATCATTTTTTGACCTTGAAAAATTGTTATCAAGTCGTACAAGATAATCAGTCTTTGCTTTATGTTTGTGCTTGGAGCAGCACAGAGATGCTTAAAGTCATGCCATTAAACATGTCTGCTTGTGTCTGTGTACTTTCTTTGTCTTCAATGATTTAAACTGTCAGCTCCACTAAAAGGGGCTTTTATAACAGCGGTTATATTTAACTGATAGAGGGAAGCCCCGAACTATAAGAAGAAGGATGTTTCCTTTGAGAGGAATCACCCTCTTTTTGTTCTGAGAGCCACACAGCCACACACACACACACACACACACACACACACACACACACACAGACACACACACACGCACACACACACACACACACACACACACACACACACACACACACACACACACACACACACACAGGACAGGATCTTCTCTGACTCATTTTTCTGTATACCATCCCACTCCACAGGACATCGTTCTCCCCCACCCTAAATACACACACACACACACACACACACACACACACACACACACACACTCACACACACGGAGGGAATCCCTATTGGTAAAGATGGTGTCAGGTGACCGGTTTCCATGGCAGCAGCTACCTACATACATACATTCATAGATTTTTTTTTCCCCCTTCGGCTCTGTCGCCTGAATGAACAAGCATGAATGAGAATAAACAGGTGAATGAATGGAGGAAGTGAATGAATAGAGAAAGCAGTTGACTGAGAGAGTGAATGGGTGAAAGAGAGGGAGCAGGTTTCATTTAACCGGAGCAGGTAGCAGACAGAGAGCGAGGGAAGCCATCTTTAACTGTTCTCTTTGTTTGTCTGCATTGTGGTTATGGTTTTGTTTCCCTCAAATCTGAGTCATTATGGCCTCCTGTCTGTGCTGTACTGTATATGGAAAAGTAAACAGGTTAGATTTGTGTGCTGAGGCATTGTTAATCCATTTGTATCAGTTGCTATGTAACATCAACAATGTAGGTGTGATTTTCCAACACAGGAACATCAAGAATCAAAATAATGTAGATTATTAGTCATAAAAGCTTTACTATGTATTATGAATATTTCTATTTTAATTATAATTGATGTATTCATTTTTATATGCATCTGTTTAACTATCTATTGTTTTCTATTGTTTTAGTTTACGTACATCATTTTTATCTGTTTCTACCTCTTGTTGAAGGTTGCTGCTTCTTTATGAATTCTAACTGCAAGAGATTTAAGATAACAAAAAAGACACAAAAGTAACAAAAAAAAAGACTCAAAATGACCAAAAAAAAGACTCAAAATTAACAAAAAAGGACACAAAAGGACACAAAATGACCAGAAAAAGACACACAATGAAAACAAAAACAAAAAAGACTCTGACCAAATGACCAAAAAAAGTCATTTTAGAAACAAGTGGCCTATTTTTCTATGATTACGGTATAATTTTATGGCAGTTATCATGATTAGCCAGAAAGATACTTTTATCAGCTGGCCAGGTTTGGTAATTTCCTTCCTTCCTTGTTTCCCCACCACTCACTCCTACAGAAATCTGTCCATTTCCTGTTTTCCATCCATCCAATCAATTCTATTTTTCGCTAGCTAAATTAATTTTCTTTTTAAAAGGCACATGTACTGGACTTCCGGCGGAGCGACAGAAGCGGATGGTCGCATAAATATTCCCTCCCGGTCGGTCGGAGTTTATTCCCCAATTGAAATACAAATACTCTCTAAATTTTGTCCTAATTAATGATGGAGGGGGAAAAACACAAGAAGGGCAAGGGAAAACAACCGGAGAAAGTGGAGAATGACGACATATTCGAGTCTGAAGAAGAGGCCATGGACGAGGAACAGGTTGACCGTAATGGCGGACAACGCGCTGAGCTAACAGCAGTGGATATGGAAGCTAACATTGCTATCATCCGTGCAGATTTAAAGTCCATGGTCTCAGAGGTGAAGTCTGAGCTTGGTATTTTTCGAGACAGCATCAGAGAGGATTTGAAAAGGGAGCTAACTGACATAAGAGAGGAAATCCAACACAAGCTAGGTGAAGTAGCTACCGACCTTAAAGCTACAACCGAAAGACTGTGCGAAGCAGAAAGCCGCATAGCCGACATTGAAGAGTGCTCTGTGGACTTCAAAGAGGCGCTGAGTCAGTCACTGCAAGCCCAGGAAAGGCTACAACTGAAACTAACTGACTTAGAAGCACGTTCGAGGCGTAATAATATACGCATTTACGGCATCTCAGAGGGAGCTGAGGAAAACAACATCCAGCAATTTATTGTTAAAATGATCAAAAAGGAGCTGCAGCCCCTCGCCGGAGTTGAGCTTGGCATACAACGGTGCCACAGAGCACTCGGCCCTAAACCCCCAAAAGAGGCACAACCCAGGTCGGTGGTCGTCTACTTTCAGGAGTTTAAAACCAAAGAGCTGGTGCTGCACTCTGCATGGAAGAAGAGAGAGATTTACTACGACGAAAGGAGGATTTATTTCGATCATGACTACCCCGCAGAAACACTGGCAAAAAGAAAGGCGTATGCACAGATAAGGAGACTTCTACGAGAGAAGGGGATAAGGTTTCAGACACCACCGCCAGCCAAGCTACGAGTCTTCCTCGACAGCGGACCGGTAACGTACGAGAGTGCAGCGGCGGCAGCGGAGGATTTGAAGAAGAGAGGCTTCTCGCTGGAGCGCGGGAGCACGGCTGAATCCGGACTCACGGAGAAGGCACGGAAAAACACCTGGCAGCGCGTAGCGAAGACAGCCAGCAGCACCACGGCCAGCACCATGGCCAGCACCCAATCCCACCAAGAGAAGATCAAGGAAAGGCTGCGAAACTTTCAACGGTCGTGAGAGATCCGACGATAACGGAAACGGGAGGTAACAGATTGTGTAATGTAAGGGCAGAGTCCCGACTGAGAAAAGTTATTAAAAAGTGAGGGGAAAAAGAGGGAGGAAGGAGAAAAAAAAAAAAAAAAAAAGGAACCGGTAATGACATTGGGATCGCGGAACGGAGGGATAACATTACTGCTGATGGGAGTAGAATCTGTATCACCTGTTGTTTTGTAGTTGTCCCTCCCTCCGCCCCGTAAGACTGAACCTCACCTATTTCTGTTTCTATGTTTTGTTTTGTTTTTTTCATTTATATACAGCCACCAGCTCTTAATTTCAGTCTTTGATGTATTGCTGTGTGAGATCGTCCTTAACCCTAAAATGATTATGATTGACCGACATATACGGGAAAGAGTTGGGGGTTTTGAAGAAGTTAGTGCACAAATACACCCTTGGAGCAGGGACTTTACAAGTTGCACTGAAGAGGGGGCTCTGGTGATTCACTAGACTACTCCCCCCACCTTAAGAAGTATTAGATTACTTCAAAATGGAGGTTCACTTGAGTTTTTCCTTACTCAATGTTTCAAGTTTGTTTTACAGTTCAAAAATAGTTCAAGTTTGGTCACCAAAAGTATTTCATTCACTTACCTGTGTTAACTGTGAGATTAAATGCAATGTCAGGAATATAGGGTAGCTACTCTTAATGTAAACGGCCTACACAATCCGACAAAAAGGGGCAAGGTTATTGCAAAGATGAAGAGGGAGAAACTGCATGTGATTTTCTGGCAGGAGACCCATCTCAACCAGATTGAACATGAAAAGCTAAAAAAATATGGTTTTAAAAATACATTTTACTCAAGCTATAAAAACGGGAAAAAAAGAGGGGTAGCAATCTTGATTCCTAATAGGGTGAATTTCCAAGTGGTTTCTGAACTCTGTGATAAAGAGGGTCGGTATGTAATTGTTAAGGGGTATCTTGAACAGAAAGAAGTTACACTAGTGAATGTGTACATACCACCTGGTCAGGAAATTTCCTGTATTAGGGAAATTTTTAATTTGATTGCCACTGAAGCCACTGGAGTTCTAATATGTGGGGGTGACTGGAATACACAGCTACAATGTAAACTAGATTCCTCTAACACATCGAAGAGACCCGCTCCCAACGCTAGAGTAATAAAGAGTTTGTTGACAGAGCTTGGGATGATTGATGTATGGAGGGAGCTCAACCCATCAGCTAGACAATACACATTTTACTCAGCAAGTCACAGAGTGCACTCAAGAATTGACTATTTTTTTACCAATAATTCGGACAGGCATAGACTCAGAGATTGTAGTATAGGGATTCGTGATGTCTCTGACCACTCGCCTGTTTATCTAACCCTGCACCTAGACAACAAAAAGAAAAACACTCTTTGGCGACTTAATACAAGTACCTTAAATGATATCACGTGCAAGAACTATGTACAGAAGGAATTTAAAGAATACATGGATAATAACAATAATGGGGAAGTATCGCCAAGTGTTTTGTGGGATGCAGCTAAATCAGTGATCAGAGGGAAGCTTATTGCCTACACATCACATAAGAAAAAGGAAAGATGTAAAAAAATGTCTGATTTACAAGAAAAACTTAAAGTACTAGAGAGTGAACATGTAAAAGGGAAAGATCCCCACACCCTAAATAAAATTAATACTATCAAAAAGGAATTAAATGGCCTCTATGAAGAGGAATTAGAGAAAAAAGCAAAGTTTGTTAAGCAGAGGTATTATGAGAGTGGCCCTAGGGCCTTAAAACTCTTGTCATGGAGGCTAAGGAAGCAACAGGCAGAGAGCTCCATATTTGAAATTAGAGACCCTAGAACAAAAAAAACATGCCACAAATTAGAGGACATACAACACGTTTTTGAAAATTATTACAGAGAACTATACAGGGAACCAAATTCGACTAGCCCTCAGGAAATAAATACATTTCTGGAATCACTAGATTTGCCCTCCATAGGTGAAGAACAGAATAAAACACTAATGGCAGATATCACAAGGGAAGAAATAGAAAAGGCAATCTCTAAGTTGAAGGCTAACAAAGCACCGGGAACCGACGGCTTTCCAGCCGAATGGTACAAGACCTTTAAAGAACAAATAGTACCGATACTTTTGGATTGCTTTAACCATACACTTAAAGAAGCTGAACCACCAAGAACATGGAGTGAAGCAATCATTTCAGTTATTCATAAGGAGGGTAAGGATAAAAAAGAGTGTAGTGCATATAGACCAATATCTGTATTGAATATTGATTATAAGTTGTATGCGTCAATACTGTCTAAAAGATTAGAACATATTATACCAGAACTAGTGGACCCAGATCAAACAGGCTTTGTGTGTGATAGACAAACGCAAGACAACATCAGACGGGTGCTGCATATACTTGATCATGTGACTAAAGGGAAAGAACAAGTTGTAGTACTCAGTCTAGATGCCGAAAAGGCGTTTGATTCGGTCCGCTGGGAGTACCTATATTTGACGCTGAGAAGATTTGGATTTAAAGAAGACTCTATTAGATGTTTTAAAACCCTATATTTTTCCCCAAATGCCAGGATAAAAATCAACGGACATCAGTCACAGCCTATTGCCCTGGAGCGAGGCTGCCGACAAGGCTGTCCTCTCAGTCCAGCTCTTTTCTCCCTATTCATTGAACCCTTAGCGCAGTCAATCAGGGATGACCCGGTAATAAAAGGAATAATGGTCAGGGGCTCGGAGCAAAAGATTTGTCTATATGCGGACGATGTTTTATTGCTAATAACAGAGCCAGAAACTAGCATCCCTAGGTTGATGTCTGTACTAAAAGAATTTGGAACCTATTCTGGATATAAATTAAATGTGCAAAAAACTCAAATTTTAAGTTATAATTATTCCCCGCAAAAAGACATGTTGAATAGATTTGACTTTAAATGGAACTCAAAGGAGATTAAATATCTGGGGATCCGAATACCTAAAGATTTATCCAAAATATACGAGGCCAATTTTGGGCCTGTAAATAAAACCATCAAGTCAGATATCGACAGGTGGTCTCAATTGCCCTTGGACATGCACAATAGGATAGAAACAATAAAGATGAACCTACTTCCCCGACTCTTATATCTCTTTCAATCCCTCCCAGTAATGATCACACAAATGCAATTTAACGAATGGGATAAGTGGATCTCAAGATTCGTATGGGCAGGGAGAAGGCCAAGGATTCAATTCAGAACACTACAACTGACCAAAGAGAAAGGGGGCAGATCACTACCATGCCTGGCAGACTATTATAAGGCAGCGCAATTGAGACCACTGGCGTGCTGCTGTAACCCAAATTATTCAGCAAAATGGAAGGATTTGGAAACTTCACAATTAGAAATACCATTACAATCTATTCTGGGTTGTAAAACACTGTATGAGCAGCATTCTAGTGGCCTGAATCAATGGTCTAAAGTTTGCCTTCGTATTTGGTTTAAGGAATGTAGGTCACCATCACTTGAAAGACAGTCTAAGTTATTGAGATGGGTTGTCTTTGACCCTGACTTCAAGCCCACAAGGATTGATGGAAGGTTTAAACACTGGTATAGAAGAGGAATTACCTCTTACTGCTCAATTACGTCCAAGGGTGAATTTGATAGTTTTCAGAGAATCTCGGATACATATGGGCTGGAAAAAATGGATTTTTTTAGATATCTTCAAATTCGGTCTTATTATAATGACCAGATAAAACCACCAGCAGAAAGTGAGACCAACTTAATTGACATATTTATTGACATGTACAAAAAAAAGGACAATAGGAAACTTGTTTCGAAATTGTACTCCTGTATTCAATCTAACAAGAAACACTCAACAGATAAGATTAGACTAAAATGGGAGAAAGAATCTCAAACTGTCATCACAGAAGAAGAGTGGATGAATATATGCTCAGTGCAGTCAACTTCCACTAGTTCAGGTCTCTGGAGAGATTTCTGCTGGCGGAATCTGGTCAGATATTTCATAACCCCTAAGTTAAAATGTGTGCAAACAGGGGAGACAGCCAGGGGACTGTGTTGGAGGAACTGCGGTGAACAACTAGCAGACCACTTTCATATATTTTGGAGCTGCTCAGCTATTCAGCCATATTGGCAAAAGATTACACAAGTAGTAAAAAACATTTTTGGTGATGTAATCAACAGCTCTTTTTCTTCAATCTACCTGGGTAATATTGCACCCCATATATTGGGGCGAGATAAATATCTTTTAAAAATATTATTAGCAGCTAGTAAGAAAGCTGTTACTCGCAGCTGGCTGCAAACTGCACCTCCGGCGGAGTCCGACTGGATCAATATTGTGACCAATATTCAAAATATGGAAAGAATGACCTTTTCGTTAAATCTACAGACTGATAAATACTTGCACTATTGGGAAAAATGGATTGTGTACATGTCCGAAAGAGATGCTCATTGAGCCATCATTGTATTTGTAACTTTACCAGTGTAATATCTGAATGAATGTATAGGTGACCAACTGTTTGTTCTATGTATCTCTGTATGTTGTCTATGTTTGTTCTATAAAAATAAAGTACAAAAAAAAAAAAAATAAAAGGCACATGTACTGTAATGAACACATTGCATCAACTTTAAACCTGTGTATGTTCTGCTTCCTATTCAGGATTTTCTTCCGATATAACCTGTCTCTAAATCTCTTTACTGTAAGGTGGAAGCACCTTTGGGACACTTAAGTCTATTTCCGCAACAAGGTCTAAGCTTAGTAAACAGAGGGACTGAATCTAACACCCTCACCTTCCGCTCCATCTCTCCGGCAGGAAGTCGTCCGGCTGCTGGAACACCTCTGGGTCTCTGTGGACAGAGTGGCTGATATAGATTGCACCATAATCCTTTGGGACATGAAACCCTGCGAGCGTGGAGTCCTGAACACACACACACACACACACACACAGGGAGGGAGAAACCACATTATTAAATCTTATTTAAAGTAATTGACATTGCACTGAGAGTTTAATTAACAGAAAAGTAGGCTGCTCCTTACAAGAGTCACGTGATTGGATGAACATACTGCTCATATTGGTTTTCACCTTTATTTGTCAAACTGGATAATCATGTTAATGTTTAAACTCTGCTTCACATCTACAATGCGTATCAGAGATGGGGGGAAAAATCGATACAGCATAGTATTGCGATATTTTGCGTGGCATTATATAGATTCATGGCCGCCAAGTATCGATATTTAGCGTTCCAACAGCCCGCCATTTTATGTCCAGTATACTCCACTTTTAGGAGAATACTGGACATTCTGGTATTATATAAAAAAAGAAGATCTAAGGAATCTATAGGCACCATGTGAGTCTGGATATCATGTCAGGAAGGCTATTTTTTGATTTATATTTTGATTATTTTTTGATTGAGTTTTATAGCGATTTTCAAAGCTCTGACATCATGCTATCTCAATGAAAATAGGCTCTCTGGGTTCACATTTGTGGACACAAAATGCAGGTAAATAGTTAAATCGCAATATATTGTATTGCAATATTGGTTGCTCATATTGGTTTTCACCTTAATTTGTCAAACTGGATAATCACATTAATGCTTAAACTCTGCTTCACATCTACAATGCTTAAAATCAATACAGCATAGTATCGCGATATTTATAGCTCATAAGAGTTTAATTTAAGAGCTGATATCTTTGCATTTTCCATGGTTTTCTAGATAATGATTATGGTTATTATCAAGAAAACCATGGAAAATGTCTAGATATCAGCTCTTAAATTAAACTCTTATGAGCTACTTTTGTCGTTATGATTACATTTGTTCAAACAAATGTACCTTTAGTTGTACCAGGCATTAAAATTAACAAGAAATTGAAGGAAACAATGGTCCAAAAATGTTTTCCATGACTGTATACATGGCTACCTCCCAATCCGGAACTCTTAAAGAAAACAGAACAGTTAAATCACAATATATTGTATCGCAATACTCACCATATCGCAAAATGCCCAAAATCGCAACAATATCATATTGTGACTCAAGTATCAGGATAAAATCATATCGTGGGGCCTCTGAGGATTCCCACCTGTAATGCTTATGTCATTTAAAAACTGCTGAAAAGGAGGTTGAGGATTTGTAAGCACTGACATTAGAATAAAAGGTGATCTGGGAACACTGCAATGATGCAACTGGAAGAACATGCCATGAAAACCCCTTTGAACCTAAATGAATGGGAGACTTCATTGATGTTTGGCTGCATGAAATTTGCAGGTCCATTTAAAAACAAAATATCCCGAGTTGATTTTTCACTAAGCTCGAGTGAAAGGAGCCACCTTGGGGCAAAAAGACCACTTACCCAATTGTTGGCCTTTTAAATCACGTTTTTCACTACATCCATTAGCCGCTGCACTAATGGACTGCCACAGAACGGGATCACTGTTTCTGTTCCCTCTGCCCACTTTTTCATTTTTCTCTTTGCCTCTCTCTGCTGGAGTGGAAAATCTTTTACAAATCTCTCTCTTTCTTTTTGCCGGGTTCACACTGAGATGTCTCTGCCATCGCTGAGTTCATTTCTCCCTCCCTCCGGCTCTCTCACACACACACACACACACACACACACACTGAAACTATTGCATATCTTAGTTCCACCTGGATGGAGCTTCTACTTTTTCCACCTGATTGTGAATACTAATAATCTCTCTCTCTCTCTTACACACCTACCTGCACACATAAACATCTCATCAAGTCTTTTCACTCCAGTTCAGCACGTCCTTCTCGCTCTTTCTTTGTGTGTCGTCTGAGATTATACAAAAGGTATTGCCGAGGGAAGCGGCAACTCTTCAGGATTGCATAAGAATGTGCAATACATTTCTATATTGAATTCAGTATAAATTTCAACATAACAGGTTCAGGTACCTTATACATAACTTCAGAGGACTTCACTTTTAGTGGTTACAGTCCAGATGTCATATTGGCACTTTCACAGTGGCAGTTTCTCACTATTTAACTGTAAGTTGGTTTCAAAATCACTACTTTGTATTGTGGCTAAAGCACTTTCTATGGAAGCCCAATGCTGCCAATTAGATGAAAAAAAGATCCTGCAAGTCATTATCATGAGAAACTATAATAATAAAAAAAAGATAATAGATAATGCAAAATAATGACTTAGTATCTCAAAAAAATGTGAACGTTACTTGTTATTTTGAGATGCTAACTCATTATATTAAGATAAGACATTATTTTGAGATACCATGTAATTATTTTGAAAAAGTCTGTCATTATTTTTGATAAAAATTGTCATTTATTTTGACATAGAGTCAGTATATTGAGAATGTTTCTTGTTATTTTGAGATACCATGTCATTATTTTGAAAAAGTTTCTCATTATTTTGATAAAGTTTCTCATTTTATTTTGAGATGCAATTAAAATTTTGAGAATGTTTTGTTTTATTTTGAGATACTAACTCATTATCTTAAGATACCCTGTCATTATTTTTGATATAATAAGAATTTATAATAAGAATTAATAAATAAGAATTTCATTTCTATCTGCTACAGAGGCTGAAAAATCTATTACTTAGTAGGCGTTGACACTTCTGTTGAATTTCCAGAAAAACTTCAGGTTTTAGGAGGTTATTTTAAAATCGCCCAGAGGATTTACAGTCATTTTTTCCACGCGTTTTAGGCCTAAATGGGTTCAAACCCCCACACATTATGACCTCCTATCCTACTGAGGCCCGTCAGGAAAGTGCACTCGTGCGTTTCCCAGAAGTGACAAATGACTTTCCACTCAGCTTTACTGTGTCACCAGCACACATCAATCCCACCGCCAAACTCTGAGCGCCCCACTCCCCACTCCCTTCCTTCCGGGAGAGCGGAGCCAATCAATCGCAGAGTCAGATCAATGCCTCTGATTGGGCTGTTGCATAAGGGAGTTTGATGAGGTCATGATGATCAAAACAGCCGGTGCGGGAGGAGGCGGAGACAGCCCTCAGAGTTAGCCACCGGCCAATCAGGAGACGGGACTTTGAGTAAATTTGTGATTCTATTGGCTGCCAGTGCTGATGTCAGAGCAGAGAGCAATTAATGAAGATCAATACTGTAACATATACAGTTGGTCTACTTCATATGTATATGAATTCTATTTATAGCACAGAGATTAACCCAGCAAAGCAGGTCAAGGACCAGGAGATTATAAACCTACATCCACATATAGAGTCACCATTAAACAAAACAGGTGGAGAGAATGCTGCATGGAACAATTTAGAATAAACAAGGGGTGTACAAAATAATAAACATAAACACTTAATTAAAGATTTCTGTAGTTTAGGGCTGGGCGATATATCGATATAAAAAATATATATCGATATATCTTTAAATGTGATATGGAATTAGATTGATATTGTTCACATTTTTTTACTTTCTTTATATATAAATGCTGCCCTTACTAGGGGTTTGTCATATTTAGTTATTTTGTAATGTTCGTTATTCTTTTCTCATATAAATGTGTTTATTTCAGAAAAAGATTGGCCTATTACATTTCATAGGCTATTTTTATTTAAGATATTTTCTTATTTACACTTTATGGAGCTTTGATTAAAAAAAAAAAAAAAAAAAAGGTACTCCTGTTATTCAATATTTATGTTCATTCAAATAAACGGTTTCAACAAAACTACTATTACTACTTGTGACATGTCATATTTGGATTTGACTTAAAATTTGCTCTCACTTTGCGATAAAAATATCGGGATATATATCGTATATCGATATATAGCCTAAATATATCTGGATATGGCTTTTGGTCCATATCGCCCAGCCCTACTGTAGTTAATCCCAGTTCAGTTAATTTCACTTACACAACTCTATAACTGGTTTAATGTGTTATTGTAGTTGAAATCTGTAACACTAAATTATTTCATGCTGCAAAATAAAATAAAAAAAAGAGGTTTGAACAGGACTCCTACCAATTGAAGCTGAACTTCTTGCAAAATGGAAAGCCTCAAACTGACGAAAGAAAAATTTGGGAAACTGAACACTATAGGATTGACCAAACTGGTGTTCCATGCAGGGTTAATAAAACTTACTGTACGGTGTAAGCACCTGTACTCCAAAGATAGTGTGCAGTACACACAATAGAGAGGACAGCGACAGCAGAAGAGACTTTCATCTACAGTAATATGTCGCCATCTAGTGGTGAGCAGTGCAACACAGAAACAAGTGAAAACAGAATCCTCACCACAGGAAAATTAATTTATTCAGTCATGGAAAAAATGATAAGACCACCCTCGTTTTCTACTATTTCTTGTTCATTTTAATGCCTGGTACAACTAAAGGTACATTTGTTTGGACAAATATAATGATAACAACAAAAATAGCTCATAAGAGTTTAATTTAAGAGCTGATATCTAGACATTTTCCATGGTTTTATTGATAATGGTTTTGATTATTATTATCTAAGTTGTACTGCATTCAGAAATATATTTACAAAATAAAACTGTTTGGGTTGTACTTATGTCAGTTTTATCTAACCTTGCTCTTATCTTATATTGCTTAAAATGTTAACAATCCAGGAATTGACCAATTTGAATCACTGACACACTTTAAGATAAGGTTTAAGATCAGCAGACCAGTGCAGATTTTAGAAAAGTTCAGGTCCCAAAAGGACGCTGGAACACTGGATCTCCCAAACTCAGAACACAGGATAAGAAATATTGAATCCTAATTCAGTACTTCATGAAAAATCACTTGATGAACAGTCCTACCTGATCAGCTAATCTGCGTCCACCAATGAAAGGAGGCCACAGTCTCTGAACCTCCAGCAGTACGTTGCGCAGGTAATCAGGGTCTTCCAACGCTCGCCGACGAATCTTATAATGAACACGGAGAAAGTTTGGTTTGATAATCTTATTAAAAGCAAAGAAAAACAAAAAACTGGGCAAAAACAGTTGGTACATGGTTATTCTTAATGCCTCGATTTTGGCGGCAACCTCCGGGTCTGAGCAGGGAGGCAAACCAGGAAGTGCCTTAAGCTGCATTCTACTGAAAATTTAACATCCCAGTTAATGCTCCTTGCTGCAGTTTATTGTTTGTAATGCTCAAACGGAAGGTTTTCAATAAACCATAAGAAAGAAACTGTGGTATTTTTTCGGCTTAAGACACGCGTCAACTACATCCACACGCTCCATAATTGAAGTGTGTGTTTTAAGTAAAACTAGACGGAGCCACACTAACACTCCTGTTAATTCTAACATGAATTAGCAGTGGCTTCTCTCAGTCAGGTTGAGGACTCCTCCACAGTCCAAATATGGTCTGCTCCCCGTTTTGGAAACAAGATGACGACAAGTGTAACGATGAACTCGATGCTTCCAACGGGGAGTCCATAAATCAATGGGTGACGTCACGGTGACTACGTCCATTATTTATATCCAGTCTATGAATTTTGCCCAGGATAAAAAAAAGAAATACAGTTAAAATCTTTGCACACCTGTTCCTCTCCACTGAGTGCCAGTGTGAAGGAGGTGAGCAGAGATGCCAGAGCTTTGGGGATCAGAGCTGAGATGAACAGCAGGAGATGCTGGGAGGCAGAACTGGAGTCGGGCAGCGGCAAGGAACCAAGGGAGCCAACAAAACTGGAAACAACCGACAGGACCGAGAGGAGAGAGCAACATTGAGATTAGGATGCAACACCAACCAATCATGACTTATTAAAACAACGTTTATTATAAACAAAGTAGGGCATAACCACAGCCTCTACTAGCCTCTGATTTATGGCACAGAGGGAGAGGGCTTCATGCATAAAAATGTCACTGCACAGACCGACAGCAGTCATGATGAGGGGTAGTGTAAAGGTTTAGGTTCATTGATTGGAAGCCCAAGAGTAAGAACAACCGGAGAAAACAGTCAGGGAAAGCTAGGTGCACAGCATTAGCAAATAATATTAGCTTTAGGAGCTAGTATTTCTATTTCAAAGGCCCTTCAAAACCTTTCACCTGACCAGTAGGATGTGAGAGCGTAGCAAAAGAAGGCGGGCATTAGGTAAAAGGGTAGGAGTTCGAGGTTTGGCAGAGATTCAAGCCAATGGGTATTTTATTTTGCAGAACTGCGCGAATTTGACTTAATTCTTGCAGAAATATAATGGAAACATAAGTGCTGGTGAATCTTCAGCAAGCAGAAACAAGGAGAAGCTGAATGGTTGTGTTCAAGAAGACTCCACTGTGTGTGCAAGAGGAAGACATAAATATCAAGAAAGTTCCAAAGAATGACAGGAGGATGCAGCAAGAGACTGAGAGGGGAAGATGAGTAGCAATGGGGCGTTCCTTCTGTCTCTACCGGGAACTCTGTGTGTGTGTGTGACTGTGTTTGTATGAGACAGAGGAGGACAGACAGAGAGACAGACAGACATATGCAGTCTCACCCCTGTTTGTCATTCTCCAGTTTGTCTTTGATGATGTCCATCAGTTTGTCTCGGGCTTCCAGAGCGTTGGAGAAACCTGAAGACCACAGGGGAACCTTCACATTGACCGGAGCAGAGATCAGACCTGCAGGAGCGAAAAAAAGGGTTAAAAACAGCCAACACACAAAGTAAAACCACACAAACGTCACATTTATTAAACTAGAAAAAAGGGGGAAGTGAAATATCTTGCAATACTGTATTGCAGAACAACAAGCGAGTTACTAAATACATCTGAAAGAGAAAGACAGAAGAGACACTAGGGCTGGGCGATATGGACCAAAAGTCATAGCTCCATATATTTAGGCTTAATATCGATATACGATATATATCCTGATATTTTTATCACAAAGTGAGAGCAAATTTTTTGTCAAATCCAAATATGACATGTCACAAGTAGTTTTATTGCAACAGTTTATTTAAGTGAACATAAACACTGTATAACAACAGGAGTACCTTTTTTTTAAAAGTTCCATAAAATGCACATTTAAATAAAAAAATATCTTACAAAATAAAATAAAATAAAAATAAAATAGCCTATAAAATAAAATAGGCCAATCTTTTTCTGAAATAAATATATTTATATGAGAAAAGAATAGCGAACATTACAAAACAACTAAATATGACAAACCCTAGTAAGGGCAGCATTTATATATAAAGAAAGAAAAAAATGAATTATATCTATATATGGTCTAATTCCATAACGCATTTAAAAATATATTGATATATTTTTTATATCAATATATCGCCCAGCCCTATGAGACACCAGTGCTGCATTTCAGGAAAAAGACAAATTTACATGAAGCCTTTTTGAAGCAGTTTATGTGCTGCAGATAGAAAGGCAGGCTGAGGCGGGTCAAGGGCAACTCTGGTCTTATGCATCAATACTTGGCAAAGTGTATTTTTAAAAAAACAAAATGTGTGTGTGTATACAGCCGAACTGTGCCCCTACCATGCCAATGCTGGGTGCAGAGCTGCATGATTTCCTGGAAAAGTTCAGGCTGCTCCTCTGCTCGTACGTTCAGAAAAAGGCCCAACACCAACTCTGTGCCCAAGCGCTTAAAGGTAGTGTAAACACACTGAGGCTGCCCACTACACACACACAGACACACACACACATCACACACACAGACATGACACATCAATTCATTATCTTTGTTGGCAGAACGTCAGTGAGAAAAGAGGAAGTTTAATTTTCCACGAAGACGAACAAAAAGAAGAAACCAAGGCTACCAGGAAAATTAAGAAATATGGTGGCCAAAGTGGTTGTTGACAGCTAAACACAACCTAACTGTTGTGTACTTTTGTCATTGGGTGCATGCACACACACACACACACACACAGTGAAACACATCCGCTTCACCTCTCTAACTTTGCTTTTAAATCACTGCTGTTATGGTTTATCCAAATGTCTTTTATAGCTTGTGAAACAATTTGTAATGCTGCTTTGTGCGTCCCTTTGGACAAAAGCGTCTGCCAAAAGAATAAATGTAAATGCTTTGAGTGCTGGAGGTTTATGTTACCTGAGAGAGAGGTCCTTGAGACAGCGCTCACACACACTGTGGAGAGAAACACAAACACACACTTCTCAGTCAACAGAGTCATTCCAAGGGAGTCTTTTTCAAAAATATGACCCGTAAGCATCTTTTCTACATTCAGTGCACTGTAACAAATAACATAACATAACAACTTCATTCACTTGCTATTCCAGCACTTGAATCATTATATTTATACATAATAATTGTCGCTCCATTGAACAGACAGGTGGTCAGTTGTTGCTCAAGGAAACTTTAACATGGATGGACTTTATTGTTGCAGCAATAAAAGCTTTGCAGTAGTGTCATAAGAGTCTATAGAACCATGTGACTCTCCAGGTCAAAAAATACATATCAACACAAAGGTAGAGGTGGGAATCAGCAGAGGCCCCGCAATACGATTTTATCTTGATAATAAAGGCCTTGGCGGCCATGAATCGATATAATATTGCCACGCAAAATATCGCGATACCATGCTGTATTGATTCCCCCCCCACCACCTCTAATTATTGGTGAAAAACCCTTTACTAATACTTTCATTAGTTTCCAATATCACTTTTCCTACCTGGTGATGTACTCATTTGATGATTTCAAACAGCTTCCTGTGAACAGGCTGGTGAGAGACAGACGGAGAAGACACGCCTCCTCGCCTAAACACACAAACACAAGTCACTCAGACTTTTATTTGCAGAGCTGAATTTGAGCACATTTTCCAATGTTTACACAAGTGTAGCATTCGTACTGTGGGTTGTTTTTTTTAAGTACTTTGGAAAGTCTAATGTTTGCTTAGGAATATTTTCTCTTATCTTAGTAATAAGAGGTGGAATGTAACTAAGTACATTTACTCAAGTACTGTACTTAAGTAAAATTTTGAGGTACTTTACTTTTACTTGAGTTTTCCATTTTATGTAACGTTATACCTCTACTTCACTACATTTTAAGGTAAATATTGTACTTTTTACATTTAGCTGACAGCTTAAGTTACTCTTGACATGAAAATCATGATAAATTTAAAGTGAAGAGATGTTTTTTTGTTTTGTTTTTAAATTAAACCTCATAACAGTATATTAAGTAGTTAAAACGAGCCATATCTTGAGGAAATTAAAATGCTTTTTACATAAACGCATCAATACAAATAATATATTTATAATATATAAAACAGACTGAGTGGGGCCATTCTGCATGACGAGACTTTTACTTTTGATACTTTAAGTACATTTTGATGCTGATACTTTTGTACTTTTACTTCAGTAAGTTATTTCACAGTGTGGCATTAGTACTTTTACTTAAGTAAGGGATCTGAATACTTTTTCCACCACTGGTCATACCTTCTGTATGGCCTAACAAACACTGGTTATTTAGCCCAGTTTACTATCATTTTTGTTTCACTGACAAATCGAGCTTCCTCAGCAGCTCACTGTTGATGCCATTTATGAGGCTTTTGTGCCTGTGTGTGTGTGTGTGTGTGTGTGTGTTTACCATTCGTGGTGACAACGGTGTCCCCGTACATGTTGGTCATCAAGTCAGTTGGATCCTTCAGAAACACGTTGGACTTGTCTGAAACACACAGTAGAAACTTTATTATACTGACACTGACATTTATTTTTCAATCAAAATTATAATTCCCTCCAATACCAAGATTCATCCCACAATTGCAATACCAGTCAAAATAATAATTTGATTTTTTTTTCCAAAATTGTGCAGATGTAGTTTATAATAACTTTAGTGAAATATGTTTTATATACAAGTTTATTTAATCTCCTATTTACCCCCTTATATTCCTAGAAGATTTTCTATAGTTCTTCTTACAGTCATGGAAAAAATATTAGACCACCCTGGTTTTCTTCAATTTCTTGTTAATTTTAATGGCTGGTACAACTAAAAGTACATTTGTTTGGACAAATATAATGACAGCTCATAAGATTTTAATTTAAGAGCTGATATCTAGCCATTTTTTGCATGTTTTTCTTGATAATAACCAAAATAATTATCAAGAAATTGAAGAAAACAAAGGTGGTCTAATATTTGTTTCTATGACTGTATGTCCAACTTTGACATACACCATGACATTACAATTAGAAGGAAAAAATCATATGGTTATTATAAAATCAGTGTTGGAAATATATGGTTATTATTATATTTCTACAATGAAACTTCATGTGAGTAACATCCTCCCCTCTTCCCCCCTCGCCAACAGCATCACAAGTTTCTCACATGACAGATCAGACTAATCTCGGGGTGAATTTTCCTCTATACAGAAATTTTCCTTTTGTTCTTTTGCATGAGGGCAAAATCTGACTCATAGTCAGGAGACAACATCACTATGAGCTCACAAGACGTTACATATCGTCACCCTGCTAAAATAACTTCAATAAATGTCATATGTTACACTTTTGGTGATCATTTCACTCAAAAAGGATGTAACAAAGGATGGATATTGGCATACTAATAACACTGTGTGTAAGTTATGTAACTTAAGAGAAATAAATGACTTAGGCAATTTTTTGAACATGCCTTTGTGACTTAAGCAAGATATGATAACACTTTATTTTGAAGGTGTCTACATAAGAGTCACACAAGCCTGTCAGAAACATGACATGACAAGTATCATGAGCATTAATGTTACTTCAAAGTGTCATTAATGTTCTTGACACATCCCATGTCATGTTTATGACACGCTCATGTCACTCTTATGTAGGCACCTTAGAGTAAAGTGTTACCAATATTAGTGTCAACAATAAAACACTGATAAACTAAACTGATAACTAAACAATCTCCCTCTAGCTCTTCTTTGCTGGGTTCTTATCTGATGCCTGTCAATGTGGCAAATTGTCAAAGAAGTGATTATCTTAAAGGGGTAGAATCACATAATCTGATCAACAAATATATATATATATATATATATATGTCTCATATATATATATATATATATGTCTCATATATATATATATATATATATATATATATATATATATATATATATATATATATATATTAACAGTGTCACGATATACAATAATTTCCCTGTAAAATATGTGTACTGGTGACACAGAATTTAATCAATAATAGCATCACATCGGAAAAACAACAAAAAACAACTGTTAGCTATTAAGCACACTATAAAATATATTAGTCACCATTTTAATTCGTGTTATTTGAAATAAGACGTGTGTCCCTGAACTACACGATTCTGGTGCTCACCTGTGCGCACACACACACACACACACACACACACACACACAAACATACCACCCAGCAGCTCTCTCATCCCCTGCACGGAGCAGATGAAGGCGGTCGGTCTGTTGAGCATGCGGGTCTGAAACACTCTGCTCCGGTGTTTCTCGATCCTGTGCTGGCAGAAGCTCAACGGGTCCCGGTAAAACTCCAGCGACTTGTCCCCGAGCACCGACACACCGGCATTTCCTGGTAGTTTAGCCATCCGACGTTGCAGACGCACTTTCGCTTAAAATAAGTAAAATAACAACTTGTAAGGTGGATTCAGTCGGAATGTTAACGGCTCTTCTCAAACGACCATGACTCTGAACTTGACTAAGGTTCACTCGGTCCAGGTTCAGAGTAAACCCCGCTGTTATCGCCTATTAATCATTTTAATCCGCGTGCCTCTACCTGTGTCAAATTACTGCTATCTCACTGCTCTCTGTCTGAGGTAACTGAACGCCTCTGGCTGCACCGGAGTGACGCGTTCAGGTGAAGCCCGTAATTTATGGCTGCCGTACTGTACGTCTGTTCTGTGTCACTTCTGCTGCTACTGTACTACTAAAGCTATTTGCTACTATCACTATCGGGGCATAATCGCCTCTTTAATGCCCCCTAGTTGTTTTGGCTATTCTTAAAGGACCCGGACAGTTTAATATAGGATAGCTGACCAAAATACAATGAATTTAATCAGTGGTGGAAAAAGTATTCAGATACCTTACTTAAGTAAAAGTACTGATACCACACTGTGAAATTACCAGTGGTGGAAGAAGTATTCAGATCTCTTACTTGAGTAAATATACACTGCATAATTACTCCACTACAAGTAAAAGTCTCAGTAAAAGTATCAGCATCAGAATGTAGGCTACTTAAAGTACCAAAAGTAGAAGTACTCGCTGTGCTGAATGAACCCACTCAGATTGTTTTACATGTTCTAAATATATTATTGGATTGTTATTATAGATATTATGTTCGCAGGTATGTCAGCTAAATGTAGTGGAGTAAAAAGTACAATATTTACCTTAAAATGTAGTGAAGTAGAAGAAGAAAGTTACATAAAATGGAAATACTCAAGTAAAGTACAAGTGCCTCAAAATGTAACTTAAGTACAGTACTTAAGTAAATGTACTTAGTAACATGAATTTAAATGTAATTCAAGTTGTTTCCTCGACATCTCAATGCACCAATCAGCAATTTTTATATCAAGGTTTATTTTACTCAGGGATTTTGTTTTATATTTATAAACACATTATTCTGTCTAGTGCATTATGGAGACCCAAATTGTTTTGTATTATTATTATTGATTTAATAAGCACATAAATACCACAAAATATATATATATATAAATGAAGATTAGAAGAAACAATCCGCTGCTCATGGGAATGATATGGAGGAGCATGTCATTAGTTTTGCAGGTGGCCTATTTGGTCATTAACTAAAATATTAAACAAAGTGAAAGGAAACATCAGAGTTATTACAATTCATCCTGAGGGAAGCATGAAGTTGTTGTGAATTTCATGGCAATCCATCCAATAGTTGCTGAGGTATTCCCCCACAAAACCACAAATATGAACCTCACGGTGGCGCTAGAGTAAAACAGTAGATGAATTGTTGGCCATCCATCCAGTAGATGTTGAGGTATTTCACTGAAACTTTGAATGAAAACTGTGGAAGTGAATAAAAGGGAAGTGAATAAAATGGGCTACATTGTTTTGTTTTATTTAACAAAGAATATCTTGCAGAATTTGTTCACTTTCATTAAAAAAATGTATATTACTACCTTTTCACACATTGATGCGTTAAATTGAGAAAATATATTTGTAAGGGAATATTGTAAAAAGTTTATTGTATTGTTATACTCTGTATATGGTTCTAGGCTTGAAATCTTTGTATAAACCAAGGACAATGTGAATATGTAAATAATATTTTTGGTGAAAATGATGACGACAAAGTTGCAGTAATATACAGTATTTCTTTGTGACATATATTCAATTGAAAACTGTATAAACACAATATATTTAGGTCTGATAAACTTTTGTTTTTGCAAATATACACTATAGATTGTGAATTGGATGCATTTGATTTTCATTTATGTTTTACACAACATCCTAAGTTTTATGGATTCTGGGTTGTTGCTGAACATTTGGTAAATCAAGCTTGGTGTACTGGCTTTTTGACATGTTATAATTTTGATGGAGTTACATTGAAGCTCACACTGTCTGTAGCTCGCTGTGTATGCTCTCTAAGTAAGAAATAAGTGATACCTTTGACCAACTGGTGGCGCCAGAGGAAAACCCAGGGGAACACCAAAATCACTTTGATTCACCTCCTGGGCAGTATATAGATATCTGGACCACATTTCATAGAAATGTACACAGTACTTGTGAAGAAATTTCACAAAAACCCAATAATGTACACTTAAGTACTACGTATGCACACATCTTAGGTACTACTACATTAAAATTGTATGTGCAGGTGCATCTCAATGAATTAGAATATCATAGAAAGTTTATTTATGCCAGTAATTCAATTCAAAAAGTGGAAATAACACATTATATAGATCCATTACAAACAGAATGAAACATTTCATGTCTTAATTTATTTAATTTCTTCTAATTATAATGATTAAGGCTTACATTTAATGAAGGCCTTAAATTCAGTGTCTCAAAAAATATAATATTACAAAGGACAAATTTTAAAAAGTATGTTTCATGTGGAAATGTTGGCCTCTGAAAAGTATGTCCATCTATAAGCACTAAATACTTTTACAGTATTATTCAGTGTTTCCACGGTCATTTCGAATAAGATCACCACCATCAGTATAGGTATAATTGATTTATACATATTTGACAATCTACATGTGAAATTTAATTTATGTACATGCTTGGGTGACACTCTGGCGACAATCTTAAAAGTACATCTTTATTTTTACTGTACTGTATTTTATTTTGAAGGACAGAAGTACTGTCCGGGTGTGTTGATAACGATGGTTGACAACGGTGTTATTTATTTGGCTGACCAAGAAACATCCTGAGAAAAAACTCATTAGCTCCCATTGACTTACAGCGAGGAGATCCAAGTGTTCGATTTGGGATATAGTTAGCGCACGGCTAATTCACCGGCGTTAGCATCCTTTTACTGACTCTGGTAAACCCAAGGCTAACGTACACGGTTAAAACAATATATGGTTTAAAAGATAATAAGTTAGACTTTAGTTTCACACAATTTAATTAATTGGAAGCATATCACGATCATTTATATTAGAAGTTAATGAGAAATGTTGATAGAATCTTAGCAGAACGGTGTCCGATTTGGGATACAGTTAAGCTAATATTTTGCTAAACAAAACATATGAAAAACAGATAAAATATTATGTCAATTATTCTACTTTATCTAAAGGTTAATACAATCCAACTGATTGAAAGTATAATTAATGGAAACACATTTTTGTAATTTTACATGTAAAAACCTAGTTACAGTAGTTATACAGTGTTTTGTTTTAAATTGAATAATGCAGTTCTATGGACACACTGTTCTGTTGGAATGTTTCCATCCCACAATGTTAACTGAGAGTTTCAGAACATCATCAACATACAGAGATCTCTCATATCTGGTCATTTACCACAAACCTGCTGAAGTGAATACACCAAAGCAAACAAACCTACAAGCGAGAGAAAGAGCATGACGATGAACAAGAAGATGATGGCTAGACAACACCTCCTTGATGAAATGGAGAGAGTGAAAAGCCAAGTGAAACTGACCCCGGAGGAGAGAAGAAAAGAGGTCAGAAGACAAATGTATGTTGCCCTTAAAGCAATGGAGATGGAGCGCAGACAAAGAGTGGCTCTGGAGGATATGGAGAAGTGCAAAAGGGACAGAGAGGAGAGAGAAAGAGTGGCAGAAAGTCTGAGGAGAAAGAGAGAAAAAGTTGAGGAGGAGAGGATGAGGCAGGAGGTCCTGGAGAAACAAAAACAAGAGCAACTAAAGAAAGAGAAGCTTCAGTGGGAAAGTGTGATGATGGTGGAGGAGGAGGATGTGAAAAGGCCCAGGTATACTGGAAGTGCTCTGAAAAAAGAGCCAGAGAGGAAAGGAGAAGAGCTCTGCCATGTGCCAACGGTGGGAGACAAAGCCCAGCCAGAGAGCCTGACCTCTGACCTCAAGTCAGCTGAGCTGAAAAAGGAAACTCTGTACAACAACTGGGTTGGAGAAGAAAAGGTCCAGCCAAACAGCTCTGTCTATCGACTCTTTGCTGCAAAACCAGGCCCCAAACCTGAAGGTGTGTATCATATTCCATTCTACTACATTTATATATACAGTCATGGAAACATTATTAGACCCTGGTTTTCTTCAATTTCTTGTTAATTGTAATGCCTGGTACAACTAAAGTTAAACATTTGTTTGGACAAATAAAATGATAACAACAAAAATAGCTCATAAGAGTTTAATTTAAGAGCTGATATCTAGACATTTAACATGGTTTTCTTGATAATAACTAAAATCATTATCAAGAAAACCATGGAAAATGTCTAGATATCAGCTTAAATCCAAACAAATGTACCTTTTGTTGTACCAGGCATTAAAATTAGCAAGATATTGAAGATTGGTCTAATAATTTTTATATGATTGTATTTCACATTATATGAATGTAAATATATTTAAACTTGTATTTTCTTTTGTCTTCAGAAAAAACAAAAACCACAGACCACAGAGAGAAGAAGAGTGAGAAACACAAGGTCAAAGTAGAGGAGCAGTACACAAGGTGGAGCAGCTACAAGAGCAGCCATATGAGCCAGTTCTCCCAGCTGAATGACTGCTACACTGGAGGATTCGCTACAAGCAGAAATAGCATCCTGAAATCCACTTTTTAATTTTATCAATATTATTGTATATATTTAATTTACTTCTTTGTTTTTGTGATGTGTTAAGCTTAAGTAAAACTGTGTTTAAGTAAAAACATTGAGTTGAACTGATTTATGTCTTACATAAATAATGGTTTGAATGTGATTCACTACAATATATTGAATGGTTATTCATGTCACACATTTTGGCAGTAGTGGAAGAAGTATTCAGGTCCATTACTTAAGTAAAAGTACTAATACTGAAATGCAGAATTACTCCACTACAAGTAAAATGCCTGCATTTAAAACTTACTTAAGTAAAAGAACAAAAGAATCAGCATCAAAATGTATTTAAACTATCAAAAGTAAAAGTACTCCTAATGCAGAAAGACCCCTTTCAGATTGTTAAATATATTCCAAATATATTATTGTATTATTATTATTGATGCATATAAAAGTAGCATTTTAATGTTCTCAAGATCAGGCTAATCTTTTAAGGACTCAATATACTGTTATGAGGTTTCATTTATTAAAAAAAAAAAAAAAAGCTAATCTCTTTAAATGTATCATGTTTTTATGTTTAATCTTGACGTGAAAAGTAACTAAAGCTGTCAGCTAAATGTAGTTGAGTAAAAAGTTGAATATTTCCCTCAAATTTTACTGAAGAATAAAGTTACATAAAATGGAAATACTCAAGTAAAGTCCAAGTATCTCAAAATTGTACTGAAGTACATTACTTGAGTAAAAGTACTTAGTTACATTCCACCACTGCATTTTGGCATTGTGGAGTGAGGTAAAGAAAATAAGCAAGTCACCAGAAATCATCCATTAGGGATCTAAAATAGCTGTAAGAGATTTCACAGTAATCTATCCCATGCTTGTCAAGTGCCTGGCAACTTCACAGTGACTGAAGAAAGCTAAAGCTCCAGCCAAGAAACATTCAGCCAGAGGTGGAAGAAGAAATAACAGTAATACCACACTTTAAAAATATGCAATAGAATATATTTCATGTACAAACAGTAAAAATACTCATTCTGCCAATCACAGAATCATATATACAGTATTATATTGTATTTTATATATTTGTATTATTATTATTGATGCATAAATGTGTAAGCATGTTGCAGCTAGTAAAGGTATGGCAAATTTAAATAATAATAGTACATTTTATTTGGAAGGTGCCTTTTTTGGCACTCAAGGACACCGTACAAAAAGATAGATAAGAAACAGTAATAAAACACAATAAAATACACAGAATTAAGAACAATACAATACAATAGATTGGACAGGGTAATTGTCATCAGAGGGATTAGGCTGTTTTAAATAGATGTGTTTTTAAATGCATTTATATAATGTTCAGTATCTTAATGCATCAATCCATGCAAAAGATCATTTATATTGTTCATAATTTGAATACAAACAATATTAATAATTAACTTATAATGTTGTCGTATACATGTTTAGATTAGATTAGATTAGATTAGATTAGATTCAACTTTATTGTCATTGAACAGAGTACAAGTACTAGGACAACGAAATGTAGTTTAGCATCTAACCAGAAGTGCAGAGTAGTAAAGTGCTGGGTATTTACATATGAACACAGAGTATAAATATAGTGCAGGTATGAATTGAATATGCTATAGGATATATACAGTTATAGAAATATATACAGTAGAGATATGTACAGTAAGCAGCAGTGCAGGTAGATGAATGGATGGTAATAAATAGTCATAAATAGTCAAAAATATTCATTAATGTGGGCAGATACAGGACAGTAGGTGGGTCACCTCTGTGTAGTGTTCAAGAGGGTGACAGCTGAGGGGAAAAAACTGTTCCTGAACCTGCTGGTTCTGGAGCGCAGGGAGCTGTAGCGCCTCCTGGAGGGGAGGAGGGTAAACAGTTTGTGTCCAGGGTGGGAGCTGTCCTTGGCAATGCTGCGTGCCCTCCACAGACACCGCTTGGTGTGGACAGCTTCGATGGTGGGGAGTGGTGAACCGGTGATGCGCTGGGCAGTTTTTACCACCCTCTGCAGCGCCTTCCGGTCTGCGACGGAGCAGTTACCATACCAGACTGTGATGCAGCTGGTAAGGATGCTCTCAATGGTGCAGTGGTAAAAGTTCACCAGGATTTGAGGAGACAGATGGGCTTTCTTAATTTTCCTCAAAAAGAAGAGCCGCTGGTGAGCCTTCTTTATGAGGACGGAGGTGTTCAGAGCCCAGGAAAGATCATCGGAGAGGTGGACCCCCAGGAACTTGAAGCTGGAGACACGCTCGACCTCAGCTCCGTAGATCTGGATGGGAGTGTGTGTGCCTCTGTTGGTTCTCCTGAAGTCCACGATGATCTCCTTGGTCTTTTTGGTGTTTATGGCCAGGTTGTTGTTAGTGCACCAGGTCGCCAGGTGCTGGACCTCTTCCCTGTAGACTGTCTCATCGTTGTTGGTGATGAGACCGATCACAGTTGTGTCATCTGCGAACTTGGTGATGATGTTGGTGCCATGCACTGGTTCACAGTCGTGGGTGAAGAGGGAGTAGAGGAGAGGGCTCAGCACACAGCCCTGTGGGACACCAGTGTTCAGGGTGAGTGTGGAGGAGGTGTGGTTGTCTAACCTGACAGACTGAGGTCTGTTGGTCAGAAAGTCCAGAATCCAGTTGCAGAGACAGGAGCTAATGCCGAGGTTGCACAGCTTGGTGATGAGACTGGAGGGGATGATGGTGTTGAATGCTGAACTAAAGTCAATGAACAGCATTCTCACATAGGTGTTTTTATTGTCCAGGTGGGAGAGGGCGGAGTGAAGTGCAATGGAGACGGCGTCATCAGTACTCCTATTCTGGCGGTAGGCGAACTGGAAAGGGTCCAGGGTGGGTGGTAGGCTGGTTTTGAGGTGAGCCAGGATCAGTCTCTCGAAGCACTTTGTGATGGTGGGGGTTAGTGCAACGGGGCGGAAGTCGTTGTGGTTAGTAGCAGCTGAGTGTTTCGGCACAGGCACGATGGATGTGGTCTTGAAGCACGTGGGGACGACTGCTTGGGCCAGGGACAGGTTGAAGATGTTGGTCAGGACGTCGGTCAGCTGTCCAGCACAGGCCCTGAGCACACGTCCGGGGATGCCATCTGGGCCAGCAGCCTTACGTGCGTTGGTCCTGCTCAGTGCAGCACACACATCAGCGGGGGAGAGTGTGAGTGGTTGGTGGTCTGCAGGGAGCACAATGTTGGCTTCCACAATGCAGTGGAGTTGAAGTATAAAGTGGAAATACTGGAAAAGTACAAGTGCTTCAAAATAGTTCTTAAGTACAGCACTTGATGTACTTTGTAACATTCCACCGCTGCTTTGACGCACCTGACCAGGTAATCTGGTCCTGGTTAAACCTCTTCAAATAATAAGTAACCAGAGAATTCAAGGTTAAATAAACAAAACATAATTTGTTTTGTATATTTCCAATAAGCTGCAGGCATTTGAACCGGCATATCTGCTTTTGAGAACTCAAAACAAAATGGCAATGACTGAAGAAACACGCAAAGCTTGCAGTGGTGGAAGAAGTATTCAGATCTCTTACTTGATTAAAAGTACCAATACTACACTACAGAATTACTCCACTACAAGTAAAAGTCCTGCATTCAAAACTTATTGAAGTAATTGTACAAAAGTATCAACATCAAAATGTACTTAAAGTATCAAAAGTCAAAGTACTCGCTGTGCTGAATGAACCCACTCAGATTGTTTTTATGTATTCTAAATATATTATTGGATTATTATTATTATTATAGATATTTATTATGTTAGCAGCATTTTACTATTGTCAAGATATGGCTTATTGTAACTACTTAATATACTTTTATGTGGTTTTATTTATAAAAATGCATACAATCATAAATAAATATATTTTTTATGTTCAAATTGACTTCAAATGTAATTAGTAACCAAAATGTCAGTCTAATGTAGTGGAGTAAAAGTATAAATATAATACAATATTTGCCTCAAATGTAGTGAAGTAGAAGTATAGTAGAAGTATAAAGTTACTTATGTTGAAATACTCAAGTAAAGTACAAGTACATCAAAATTATATTTAACCCTTAATAGGGCACTCATTGAAATACTTGCAAATTCCAAATTTCAACCCTAGAGAAAATTGGAGGATATTAGATACTGCCAGAATGTGTAAAAAAAACACACGAAAATAATATTTTGAGAAAAAAGTTTACGAGTGGCAAATCTATGAGAAAAAAAGTTGCTTTTTTCCCACTTTTTTTCTCGTAAATCTGCGATTTTTTTCGCCCAGATTTGTCACTTTAATCTAGTAAATTTGCAACTTTTTTCTCAAAATATTACCTTAAGTTACCAAATTTAGTTCTTTGCTTGATAAAGGCTTAAGTACAGTACTTGAGTCAATCTACTTAGTTGCATTCCACAACTGTAAGCTTGAATAGAAATAAAAGAAATAAACTTGGTAATGCCTGTGATGGACGAGATGGACAAGTGTTACACCAGGAGGATGAAAGGAAGGAAAGGGGAACAATAAAGGTTCAGAATGTTAAGGCCACATGCTAGCATGGTAGTGGTATTTACAATTTACAACCCAACTTTAGGGCCGCTTGCAAATCGTGGAGCTCTCAGGTCAAATGCTCTGCATACTCTGCAAATAAAAGCATCTTCAGCTAAAGTGCAGTGGTTTTAACCTAGTCCTAGTCCAATGTCAAACTCTTCAAATGTCAAATGCTTAAATGACTTAATCCCCAAGCAAACCGAGCTCTAAACACACACTTACTTTTCAATTGTTATTACTCTTTAAATTGGTCATGTTAAACATTCAGATTCAGAGAGTGCTGGGGCTGTTGTCCTCAAGTCTCTGCACCTTAATCTCCCCCCTTAGCTGTTTTCTTTAATGTACTTTATTACCTGTGTCTTTTTATCTACTGCGTATTTTAACATGTCTGATTTTTTATTCTTTTGTTTATTTTGTTTCTGGTTTCTGTAGCACTACAAATAAAATGTATTATTATTATTATTATTATTATTAAGTCCAGACTCTGTCTCAAAACCACTTTATCCTCTGGCACATGTGTTGTTGGACTGTCTTGGTCTCAGGCTTTGAGACTAGTCAAGTTGTTCCTGGCTGCTGATTCTGGATCAGTTGTACAGAACGTTGACTGATGATATGATTAAAATACTCTGACATCAGAAAAAGATCAGTCTTGTTTAACTTCTGTCCATCCAAGTTATTAATCACTATATTTAGGCTTCGGTCTTGAACTTTACTTGGACTCAGTCAGGTTGGTTTTGACTACAGTCCTTATCAGAGGGTATTAGAACTTAAAAGATTAAACCAATAGTTTTACACATTTTATTCCATTCACTACATTTTTTTTAGTTTACATAAAAGTAAAGTAGACATGATAATGTAAATGTAACACATTTGAAAACACCAACATGAGTTTTTCCAAACTTTCTGGTCACAACATTTTTTTTTTACACTTTTATGTACTTGTTTAGGTTGCAAAATACTCTTGTATGGTCTATTTTAATATGGCTACAACTCTTGACACATGCTAACCATGTCACTCAGAAGTCAACAAAACAATAATTTAAACTATCTAAATTTGGATTAATTCTTACAAAATGTCAGAACAGTATGACGAACATGTTCAACCTTTCTTACCTCCTCCTAGGTGTTGAATGTGTCTTCCTGTTTGGGGAGAGGGTCGAACTGAGCATGTGCAGTATGGGTGTCATCACTCTAGCATGTTTCTGATTGGAGGAATAAGACTTGTTGCAACCGTCCCTGGTCTACCCTTTTCTTTAAGTTTCTTTCTTTCTTCCATTTTTATAAAAACAGGCTAGTCCAGGGGTCAGCAACCTTTACTAACAAAAGAGCCAATGTTGGCCAAAATAAGAGAAAAAATGTCGGAATCAAGCCGCAAACCTTATTTTGAAGGAAAATAAAATAGCCTACTAAGTCTAAATTAGTCTACCAAAATGTAAAAGGCTTTTTGAGATTTTCGTAAGCTATGATGCACATTTTATTTGACTATATGTTGAAAAAAATGCTTTATTGATGTATATAAGCTTCGCATTTTTACATCTGAAGACTACAAATTGCTTTGGACCTACGGCAATGAAAAATGAAAATTAATTTGTACATTTTTTTTGTATATATGTATATGCATATATATATATATATATATATATATATATATATATACAAGCTTTTATTGCACAATTAAAATATTATACAATGTACATATTCTGGGTTCCTTTTGTGTACAATGAGATATTGTCTGAACACAAAATAGGTAAGAATTGTTCCGTCGTTCATCCGTCCATCCGTCGATCATTTTATTAATCTAAAATTAATAATTTGACACAGGGGCCACAGCAGGGGCCAAGGGCTTCTTCACAGGGGCATTGGTCCCTGTATGCCTCTGTGTAGAACCACCACTGGTCATAGCCACAGGGAGCCACTGCAGATGGCCTGGAGAGCCAAATGTGGCTCCGGAGCCACAGATTACCTACTCCTGAGTTAGTCTAAATGTAGCTGGAAATGCCAGTCTTCAATACAAGTAGGCCTATTAACAAACTACTTTGTTTCAGACTGTCAAACTGAAGGTAAAGTAGCTGTATCATTGCAGGCCACGCGATGGCAGCATCGGTCACCTCTCTCTCTCTCTCTCTCTCTCTCTCTCTCTCTCTCTCTGTCTCTCTCTCTCTCTCTCTCTGAATGGCACGAGGCGGACTAGTGTCACTCATCTGCAGCTTGTGCAGTTCGGAGTATTTTCTCTCTGGCAGTATTTTTTCCAGCCGGACTATGAGAGCCACCAGCAGCCCGACCTGGAGCTCCTGGATCAGAGGAACGGAGGCGAGGAGCCCGGCACAGGTGAGCGGCTCACATTCATAGTTTTCAGAAAGTTTTCACACAGAGACGGAAAAAGAAATGTTTATTAGCGGAATTGTTCATTTGTAGATTGTTTTTATTTATTACAATTACAATACGACGCCACTGTCAAGATAATTGCTACTGAAAATGAAGGAATTTTATTAAGAACAATTTATAAAACTGAAAATTAAGACTCATTTATAACTATGCATTGTCGCCAAACCAGGGTCATACATATTTATCATTCTCATTGTCACCTTTATTAATTGACACTAATAATCCACATTATTTCAAATGTAAATCCTTTCATTTTGGCAGTTTAGATAATTTAGATAGTTTAAGTCCAGTTACAAATGCTTTTCATACAATTGAATTCAGGCTTATTATTGTTATCTATAGTCTATATATAGTCTATATTTAATTATAGGTACTTTTTCCCTCTAAAAGGACCCTTACTGCACATCAGTTTTATAATATTAGTCTGTAACATATGGATTCAAAAGTAGCAGATGTCCCTGATTTCATCACTTGTCGTGCTGCTATTTTTTTTTTTTTTTAAAAGAGAGAAAACAAATCTTGATGTATGGGTGCCAGGGATGTCATAAGGAGAGAAAGATGTGCAAGTGCAGTATATTCTAGACCTTTTGTATAAGATGATGTACAAAAATGAGGTGGTGTCCAGGAGCAGAAGATAATGGATTGCAGCATTCTTTGCAGAAAGACCGATGTGTTTTAGCTTTATGTTAAAGTATTCAAAGTAACTTGGTCCCAGGATAAGTGCTTAAACTTTACCTGAACTTAAGGTCTTATCACTTGTTTTATGAGAGGTGTGTCCATCAGAGAGTATGGATGGGTAAACATACAGTAGATGTGATATAACAGGTGAAAAACGGCATTATGAGAGGGGGTAAGAGGGTGAGAGGTCAAGATCAAGACAAGGGTCGATTTTATTTATAAGGCAAAATATTATATATATATATATATATATATATAAAATGTATATATATATATATATATATATTTTTATGATGCTTTCTTGGCCAGATTTTTAAAATCTCAACGAGACTTTTACCTCGTTACATAAAGTATATATATAATATCATAAATCACTAATTTGCCTAAAGGGGTTTATTTAGAGCATATGACAATCTCTGTCCTGAGACCCTCGGAAAAAAATGTAAGAAATGTTAGATCCTGGATGAAACCTGGATCCGGCAGGATGTAAAGCAGCTTCCAGGTGTTGTCAAACACATAAAACCTGAGCCACACGACCTCCTCTGCACCATAAAGCCTGGAAAAAGAAACAGACTACACAAACACACAAGAAGCAAAACTTAAGCCCATCAGACATTCACACACACAGGAGAATGAAACGAGCACAGACAGAGGAAGAGAGACAGACAGGAGGAGAGGAGGAATCTCCTGGAGGACAAAGATCCAGAGCCACTATGTGGAACCGACAGCCAGGAGAGAGAGAAGGACCCAGGACGCCCGATTGTCCAGCAGAGAGAGAGGAAGGGAGGGACAAAGACAGAGAGACACACAGCACGAAGGGTCACAGAGGGTCATTGAGGAGCAATCATTTTAAGAAGTTAACAATATTCTAAATGATACATTTAGGCCAAGACCAACCCACCAGCTGGATAATGAAGAAGAAGCAATAAGTTGAAATTAGAGCTGGGCGATATGGACCAAAAGTCATATCCCGATATATTTAGGCTCAATATCGATATACGATATATATTCGGATGTTTTTATCGCAAAGTGAGAGCAAATGTTCAGTCAAAGTCAAAGCCAAATATGACGTGTCACAAGTAGTTTTATTGAAACAGTTTATTTAAGTGAACATAAATACTGTATAACAACAGGAGTGCCTTTTAAAAAAATCAAAGCTCCATAAAGTGCACATTTAAATAAAAAAATATAATAAATAAAAGCGACAGCTTGCCTGGAGCAAGGATCACAGTGCAAATTTGAACTATATCGATATATGTGATATGGTCTAATTCCATATCACATTTAAAAATATATCGACGATTTTTTATATTGATATATCGCCCAGCCCTAGGCAAGATACCGAACCCCAAATTGCTCCCGATGCTGCGTTTATCCAAAGCAATGTACATTTGAGAGTTAATATCACACAAGCAAAGATGAAGTCAAGAAACAACATAAGAGAAAGTGCCACGGGGCAAGTTTGAGTCCATTAGGATGTAAGTGCTTTTAGGTTGCGCGAGCGGTCAGTGGGCAGTTTATTTTATTTTATTCATTTATCGTTGTCATCTGTGTACATCAAGTGTGAAGTGTGAAGGTGTTCAGTAAAGAGTTGGCTCTTCAGTCTCTTCTCAACCCTTTAACTACCCCACCAAGAAAAGAGCAATTGAAAAGTTATTTGTTTACATTTCTTATTCCCTTGGGTCAATAATAAACACAATCACATTTTTTTTTTCACAGACACGTTTTTATTAAATATTAGCCTCTACCAAATGGTTGAGATGTCGCTTCATTGTCAAAGTACCGAAATTCCTACCAAAAAAAAAAAAATCGACATATCGCCCAGCCCTAGTTGAAATAAACACAATGTATAAGAAATTTGGATTAGAATGCCATACCTTTGTTCTAATAGAAAGCCAAAGTACAAGTATGAACCTAAAAATGAGTATAATATGTCCCCTTTAAAGTCTGATCTGACATGCAGGGTTCGTACGGGTGCTTGAAATCCTTGAAAATGCTTAAATTTAAATGTTGTATTTTCAAGGTTTAAAAAGTGCTTGGATTTTGGATAAAGTGCTTGGAAATGCTTGGAAATCTTACTCTATTTCTCTTGCAATCTGACTATATCCATCTATAGACTATAGATAATCACATGTTCAATGTAAAAATAATGAGTAGCCTATCTGAAATGAAGACCGTTCCTCCTAAAAGTGTAGTGCCATCGCTGTTGGTATGGTTAAGAGAAATCTCCCCCCTTTAGTATGTAAGTACTCATCTAAAACATGCAATGTACAACAGGTGTAAGATACTGGAAAAGCTTGAAAATGGACCTTGAAAGTCCTTGAAAAATGCTTGAATTTGACCACTGCTAAAGTGTACGAACCCTGAAGATGGAAAGGGAGCCAATGAAGGGAAAGCTGGCTTAATGTTCCCAAATGTTCTAGTTTAATTTAAGAGTCCAGCTGCAGCATTCTCAACCTTATGAGTTAGTACTAGCGCGTGGCAGGCCTTACAACAAAACGCCACAATAATCCAGTTTGGATGATTTAAAGGTGTGAATTACGGCTTCTGCATTAAGCATGGATAAAAGCAGAGCAGAGCCATCAGCCCAGTCACTGCTGGGTCTGTTGACCAGCTGAGACGTCCGTGGAAAGATCAGTACAATTTCAGTTTACAGTTTGTTTCGAGTCAACTTCTCAAGAAATGTTTGCCGGCTGTCGGTACACATGAAAAGGTCTGGTGTTGTTCAATTATCCCGAACACAGTGAGCTGCTTGCTGACATTTAAGTGCTGACGTGCTGCAATTTCGCCGTCCTTGTTATTTTATTACAGTATAGTTTGTCGATGAGGAACATGAACCACACACAGTCACTTATTACTGAATCCACATGAATGCTCATTCACACACAAATACACACGCCGTCCATTGATGCAAATGCACTTCAGCTGGGAGAGGTGGCTGCTGCTGTTTTTGCATATTTGGCTGATTTTCAATTGATTAGGCTTTAAATTGACAGTAAACATTATAATAGCACTGTAAGATAACTGCCCTGATACACTGCAGTGTACTGTTTACACTGTGTGTGTGTGTGTGTGTGTGTGTGTGTGTGTGTGTGTGTGTGTGTTTGTGTGTGTGTGTGTGTGTGTGTGTGTGTGTGTGTGTGTTAGAGAAAGAGATAAAGAGCTCTGATAATATCCTGCCTGATCTACTTCAAATAAAACAAGGCCATATTTCGTATCAGATTATTATGTAGATCAAGCAAGACTAGGCTTTATGAAAAATAAAATGAAAATCTATGTGATAAAAATAAAAAATATGTTCAACTTAAACTTATTATGTAGATCAAACAAGACTAAACTTTGTAAAACATTTTTTTTAAAGAAATCAAATAAAAATAAAGAAATAAATATAAAGAAATGCAATAAAAATAAAAATGTATTTTCAACCTAAAGCTGCACATCAAGCAAGACTAGTGGTTGTTAACAAGAATTAAATAAATTGAATGAAAATAAAAATATATTTGCAAAGTTTAAAAATAAAGTGCAAGTAAATTAACTTAACTTTTTATGGAGACCAAACAAGACTAATCTGACAAATAAATGAAATTATAAATAAATACAATTAATAAAATAAATAAAATAAACAAAAAAAGAAATATGCAAATAATGTTAACTTAAATTTATTATGTAGATCAAGCAAGATTAGCCTTTGTAAACAATGGAGAAAAAAAATACATTTAATGAAATAAAAAAATATGCAAAAAATAATAACTGCGCAAGTAAAATCAACTTATCAACCTAGTTTATTATGCAGCTTAAGCAAGACTAGTCTTTGTTTAAACTACTCAAAAAACATTTTTTAGTTGACTGGTGTCGTGTTTTGAAGCTTTGTTAAACTCTTAACCTTTGCCATAGGTTCCTACGCTCACCTGCCTACCCACTAACTTTCTGAAAACAAAAGCTGAGTTTGTCGGTCTCAGGCCTCTTGTGTTGTGAGAGCGGAGCTGCATTAAGTTATCCATTAGCTAACCAAACATAAGAATTCTGGCTCCAATTCATACAAATACATGACACACAATCCTGTGTAGTGAGCAGAGAACATTTCACAAGATTTCCTCTGGGATGTTGTTTTCATGAAGGATGAGACAAGTTTGAAGAAAATATATATTTTGCCAGTGAAGGTGCATTCAGGGTCTCAATCACTGATCTCTCTTGAAATAATTCCAATTTCAGCAATGTAATCAAACATAATCAAATGAAATGGCAGCTCAACATGATAACCCACAGCCCACTCCTTCTGTTCTGATTTTTTGCCAGCAGTTTTTGCCGAAAATTGAAGTTAGATTGGCATATGTCTGAGCTATCACACAGGATGTTTTCAGACGATGCTGCTGCAGTTCCCCAGAGCATTGTTTTAACCCCCTCTCTTTTAATAAATCACCCTCATTGCTTTCTCTCGACATGGCTCCTATTCTCAGTAAATCTTGTCCAAACCAACATTAGCCTGCCAACATCTTTTGGCTTACATGTACAAAACATATTACACGGAGTCCCCACCATGTAATCCTTTAAACACACAGCATTGGTCCTATTCAGCTTGGAGAATTACAACCAATGGATCCTCTCATCACTTTTATTCCCTTAAGTTGTTTCCCAGGAATAAATAGTGCCAATTGTGTAACCTCTGGCAACATCTGGGAAAGAGACAAAGTAAATAAGAGGCGATTTGTGAAAACAAGCAGTCATGGTGATTTAGCATTATTAGAGCATTTATTGCATAAAAACTGGATAAAATGTAAATCTGATTTTGATTATCTTAGGAGGGAAAAAAAGCACCCCTGCTAGGACAGAAATTGAAAACAGGACACAATTCCAGTAGTGGCTGGCAGCCATAAGCAGACTGATAGCCCTGGCCACTTCCCAGGTATGAGCATCTGTAAATGAATCAGGTAGGTAAAAACAAACTGGTGTCTGGAGACGGTGAATGTACTCATGTAACCTGCCTCTGGCACAGGAAGGTAAAACAGTATATTACTCACAGAATAAGAGTTTTTTTTTTTTGGATCAGCCTGGTCTTAGCTTTCACCAGAAACAGTTAACTTCTTGTCCCTGCTATCGCCTACTGTCCTGTCCTTATTAGCCACTCCCTGTAGACTTTTAAGAGAGAATCACCGCTTTCAGGCTAATTTTAGGTCATGGGTACCAACGCCAACTCATTAGCCTGATTCCCAGGGCTAGCTAGGCCTTTTTCATTATCAGTGTCGTCCAAAGCAACACATCCGTCATTACTTTTTGTGGCTTGGTTATCAGAGATAACTTATCAGTAGAAAATTCAACAAAACCCTGTCAACATTGATATAAGGACTTTGTTTTGGTCATATTGCAGAGACATTTTCTTAAAGGGACAGTTTACTCCTAAATCAATAATGCATATTTTTGATCTGTATTGCAATTTATCAGTCTAGAATATTTTGGAGTTGCCAAGTGTTGGAGACATTGGCTGTAGAGATGTCTGTCTTCTCTTGATGGATACGATGGAACTAAACTAAATACATTCATGACCCAGTTACCCAAGATAACCCACAGACCTTGTTGTGAGCAGTTTCTTGTAGGAACTACTTTCTGTCTTTCTTTCTTTGATAGCTCCTAAATGAAACTGGCCCTTGCCAGTCATTCAGACTCTTTACTTTCTGTTTCTTTATAGCTTGTGTAAACACAGTCAGTGTTGTTGAAAATATCAAGGCTCATTTAGGAAGCCATTTACAGCAGTTTATTTTTATCCACTATTAAAAATCAACTGATGAATGACTCTAACTCCACCCAATGAGATACACACTACACTTTCACCTGAACAAGCACTAAGTGAACTGGTGTGCCAGCACTTTATAGGTCTCGGTGTAGAGAGGATGAATGTGAATGTGTTTATAGCAAAACGGTTGCAAGCCATAACAGGGTTCTTACAGCTTAAGGCAAGTTAGATTTAAGACTTTTAAAGACTTTTTTTAAGACCAATTTTACGACAACCAAAGCATCAATAGCTTAGGGTAAGGGACAGTTTTGCCCAGATGTTACAAGTAACACAAAACCTGATTTTTAATTGTCTCATGCAGGGACGAAAAAAGAACCGAATTGGGAAGTACCTGCTGTTTGTTGGCAAGTTTTCTTGGCAATTCTGCATGTGGGATTTCACTGCCTTGATTGCCGTCGTGCTGAGTTTTAAAAACTTTATGCATAAAAAACACCAAGCCTTTTATGCATTGCCTTGTACTAGTTTCAACCATGCCACAAAATTGTGTTTAAATTGCCAATTTTAGTTGAATTTGCACTTTCCCATATCGTCCAGGGTACACGGGCTACAAGCTAGCAGACAGTGGATCTTCTGCTATGACATTTTCCATCTTTGTATGTCCGTAGACTATCTCACTGGCTGACTTTTATTTATAAATCTATTCTTGGACTTCTGCCTACATATTTGTGTTTATACATGTGTAGAAACCTCAGCCAACATGGCCTGCATTCAAGGACATCATACAGATGCAGGTCCAGAGAGTCAGAACTGAACTGGGCAAAAAGGCTTTTAAATGTTCTGGCCATTAGAACTTGAAACTGACACATCTTGTAATTCTGGAGGAATTCAAGTCAGTTTTAAAAGACAGAGAAATAATCTCAGTTGGATTTTGTGATTGCTGTGTGTTATCCTGTCATCCAACTCGTTTTTTTCTTCTTATTTGTGTCTTGCGTGTTTGGCGTAACCATTTTACTTTTGTGCTGCCGTCTTGGCCAGAACACTCTTGAAAAATGTTTTTTAAATCTCAATTCGTTTTTTAACCTGGTTCAATAGGATATTGATTGACTGAGCAAAAATGTAAGTGTTGTTGTTTCTGCTATCCTGATCTGTGTAACGTCTATGAGAAACCCATTTTGGTTGTTTTTTAAACTGTTTTTGATAATGTCAGGAAAAAAATCATAAAATCCTGTTTATTGTGTCTAAGAATTCAAGAAAAATACTTTAAGGATCAGCAGGAACCTTGCATAATTTTGTTTAATGGGCTCCTTTTTTTGACTGTCAATGGCAGACAGCTTCTTTTATATCACCTTAAACTATGATAAAAGGTATTGATGACTGCATTACTGATAACTTGTATAATGCATGCATTGTACCAGCTCAGTGAACAAGGATTTCCCACTCAACTAATAAAACAAAAGTGTACCTGCGTCATCAAGAAGTGACAGGACATTTCTTTGATTGACATTGTGGACAGCCAGTAAGTGGAGCCTTTCAGTTCTCAAGGTGAACAGCTGCTTTATGTTTAATAAGCATCAGACAATTTACTGAACGCATATAGTTATAAAATCCCCCAGCGACTTCCTCGTCTGCTGATGTTCAGCTGTCATTCTCCCATTGTTTGATGTCTCTTTGACAGCCTCCGACTTCCTTGTGTATGAGCACAGTCTGGGTTTCCCAGTGGTCTATAAATCTAAGCAGTGTGCATGCCAAAAATATCACACATAACAATGAACAAACACAAAGCTCAGTTCCAGCTATCCGAGGCAGTTAATCAGCTGTCATTGTGTGCAGCAGTGAAACCTAAACTTTGGCTGCCAGCCCACCACACCGATGGAGCTGTTAGCATGTTTCTCTCTTAAAGGGATATCTCAGATTAAGTGGGGTTGTATGAGGTACCTGTTTATTGCTATTATTACATTACAGGCCAAAAGTTTGGAAGCAAGATCAAATTTGTACAAAAAAAGATCAAAGTTTCATTTTGCATAACATAAACATGATTATTATATAAAGAGTCACTTATTAGAACACTTTTTTTACTATAATGATCAGGTATTTTGGTTTTCATTGCTTAGACTTTGTGCATCCTTCTTTCCTTAATGTATAAATCTGTACCATTGTTTCTTTACTCAGCTGCTTTAATTTGAGCCATTTCTGTGGTAGTTTGTCAGAGATATGAACACAGTTGAGATTTATTGGGATTTTTGTATCAAAACTCTCAAAAGCCAAAGAGCTAAAGCGAATAATGCAAGCTGTGATTTGTTTTTTACTTTTGCACTGAAGTTGTGACTCTTCTCAACCCTAAAACTAAGTCCTTCTTTTCTGTTGTTAACATTTATTCAGCAATGGTCTGGTAACATCAATTTATACCTAAAGGTAAATTGAGGAAAATGGTTGAATTCAATAAAGGTAAAGTCTGATCGTGCAACACATCCAAAAATCCAAAGAATCCATACAGTTTTTTAAGAAAGCCATTGTGAACAGAAAATTTAAGTTGCTTGCAGACTTTTGGCCTGTAGTGTACGTACAATATATGGTGTCGGCATGTCTCCAGTTTGGAGAAGCAGGCAGCAGTACTGCTGTGTTGAAGTTTAAAAAAAAAAAAAAAAAAAATAGAAAATCAATATCAGATTAAGCATACTATGCTATGTTTCAAAATTTTTCACCACTTTCTTTTGCTGTCAGACAGCCCTGTTTAACCCTCCTCTTATGTTGCGAGTTAAATTGACCCATTTCAAAGTATAAGAACCTGAAAAAGAGTTCAAAGTATTTTTTCATAAAAAGAAAATAAAGAAAAATTAAATTTAGAAAATATAAATGTCATGTAAATGTATGGTATTTTATATGTACACTGTAAAACAATGATTGTAGAAATTACAGTAAATCTTAGAAATGGGGCGTAAAATTAAGCATTGAATATTACCGTATAGACGCTTTTAATGACCGTAAAGCAAGGAATAGTACAAAACTTTTAGACTGCAGAAAACACACTGTTTTTTCATGTAAGCAAAATACCATGATGTCACAAGGACACAATTACCCTAAAAATAAAGGGACTACTCAGTCAAAAGTACAGTTTTTGCTGATATTTACATTTAAATTTACAGTAGGAAAGCCACTCACTGTATTTTTTACGGTGAAGCTCTGGCAACCACAGCTGCTGGTATTTTACCGTAAATTTAACAGATTTTTTTTTTTTTTACAGTGTTGGTCTTTCCGATGTACTTAAAAAAAGGTTTTAATGTGCGTTTTTTAACTAAAAATTAGTGAATTATCCTCATTGAATCATGATCTTTGAGAGGTAAAGAACACCACTGCACTAAATATTCATTGAAATGGTTAGTAATGGAGTTAATGATGAGATATAAACAATGTTTATTGGGATTTTCTAGTTTCTGACACTTATTATTTATTTATTATTGCTGCTGTTCCTGAAAAAAACTAACATAACAGGAGGGTTAAGTTTGAATTTCATCATGTTTGTTACATTTTTCATTTTCCATAACTTTTTTACACAAATAAAAAAAACAACAACAACAACAATGATTTGCAAATAATCCTGAAATCATTAAATTTGATGGATTCTTTATTTAAGCTTTGCACAACAAAAGTAACTTGCGCAAGTTACATTTAATACAGGAAACTGGCCAAAGCAAAGCAGGGTCGTGTTTCTTCTCTAGAGGAACAAGGAAGATTTCCGTCTCATTTGTTTTGTCTAGTTCATGAGTTGAACTTTTAATATGTCAGATGAGCTGATGATACTCAGACATAGTTTGTTGCACGTGTATCTCTTCACTACGGCGGCCCTGAGAGCTCACAGCGCTGCAACTTAAGAAAACACATGCAATACACAAAACACAAGCAAATTGAGAAAACATCTTCATCAATTTTATAACAGGAGCGCAGCATTTAGACAACGCGATGCAAAAACCACAACACAACAGAAGTGTTTCAAGAGGACACTTAAAAGTGATGCACACGTCTGGACATGCATGTGATATTATCAAGATATTTCAAGATAATTATAATTTTACGTCATGACGTGAAATGATCACGTTATTTCATGATAATGATATTTTCACGTTATAACGCGATATATAGCATTAGCCCGCTAGCCCGTATCAATCACATTGCAGTTAAACAAATCAAATAAATGAATGATACACGTTTTAGTTGGTCTCTCTCAGCGGTGTTGGTCTTGGTCTTGCACCCCTGCTAACGTTAGCATGCTATGATCGTTATAACATTGAAATTATCATTATCTTGAAATAACGTGATAATATCACATGCGTGTCCAGACGTGTGTATCACTTTTAAGTGTCCTCTGGAAACACTTCTGTTGTGTTTTCTTATCGGATTGTGTTGTGGGCTTTGCAGCGTGTTTTCTAAATGCTGCGCTTGTGTTGTCACATTGATGAAGATACATGTCTTTTCTTAAATTGCAGCGCTGTGAGCTCTCAAGGCCACCATACTTCACTGGTGCTGCACAAAACTTCTAGTTAACACTTTCTAGTTAAATATTATCTATAGAAACATTTGTGTGGAACAAGAACTTTATGTGTTGATAGGAGTTTTGAATAAATGAACTGATGCATGTTGGAAAGATGGCCATGCAAAGCTTTAACCATTATATCTCTGAGAATGAATGAACAAAGAGCGACTGACAACATTTAAATTAAAAAGTTGTTGCTTTTATTTTTTATATTGTTTGATTTGGCCTTACATCTTTATGAGAAGAAGCTTTTTGCTGTATTATTATTTTTTTTATTGGTTGGCATATAATTGCTTCCTTGAATGTATTTTGGGCATGATTTCCCGGCAGCGCGTCCGCAGAAAGAGATATTGATGTGGACAGTGGCGCTGTGAGAAAGTGGAAAACTGATCAGTCCTAACTAAATCCATGGGGAGGCACGCAGTGGGTGAGGGCCACGCGTAGAGGCTTTAGTTCCACAGCCTGCCTGTCTTTCGCATTTGTGCACACGTAACTTTCTGTGTGTTCTTCCATGCACATGTGTGTGTTCCTCATTTTATTGTGCAGTCATTCTCCATTTACCCCCTTCATCCAGTGAGCTGGCACCCTTATTGTGACGAGCCCAGCGCGCTCAATTACCCGCTCACAACCCATTACCCTCAGCCACACAGTTTTATTCAGAGGACACGCTCTATCCGCTCAGAGTTGCATCTTGCTCCAGTCATGCGTGCAGCAGGCTACTGTGTGATTCAGTGCATCCCTGTGAGCGCATGGAAAAGTCAGCGCCTCTTTAAAATGAGGATAAATGAAAGGTTTTTTGAATATTCAGTAATTGCAGGTGACATTTGAGGTCATGTGTTTTGTTCAACCGCGTTGGAGGAGCAGGTTCATTTTGCTGCTCAGCGGGTGTTCAGACGATTTCTGGATAGAAAATTTTAACCTTTTTGCTTTTTGTTGTTATTTGGATCCGCTTTCGTTTTTACCTTGATACCTTGCTTTTGAGGTTTTTATATCATTCTGTTGCTTCCCAGTTGTTTACCTGTCACATTTTGGTCAAAGTCTGTTTGTGTCTAAATGCTGTTTTCCCAAGCCCTTCTAAAAACCTTTAACCATGTGACCTGACATAGGTTTCTAGATGTTGATGGTGCTACATAAATATCTGGCGGTTAGGTAAAATGACTGTTTTTGTCAAAGGAGACTGGTAACTGTATTAGAGAGTGATATGTACTGCTGTGGATGGGAAATACCAATTTAAGTGTACGCTATATTTAAAATATTTTTACCACTTTACCTTGTCATCACAGCACTTTACATCTAGAACATACTATTATATATACTTTCTTCAAAGCCAACAGACAAGTTTTTGCTGGTCTAACGTTACCCCTACCTTGTTAAGTTTGTTTGTGACTTTCGTATCCAACCGTCTGACGTCCACCACCAAGTATTCTGTGCAGTGACAGCTATGTTGACTCAGCTAGTGCTAGCTCCTGCTTACTGTGTTATTTCAATTTCAAAAACCCAGGAAAAAATGCTGATGGTGTTGGCCTTTAAGAAAATGCAGCTGAATCAGATGCAATCATGTTCACACAGGAAATAATTGTAGATGATTGACAATCATTTTTGTATTTTGCTCCATTAAATCATTTGATAATGAATAAAGGAACACTGGATGTTCCAAAAAATTATCCAATCTTTTAGCTATTTTAGCTACCAAACATAGTCTTTAATTAGAAAAAAAATCTCCAAATGCCGTCTTGTTATTCAGTTGCTTTGTTACACGGACTGGAAGTTTATAAAAACCCACCAGATTAACTGTCCTGTTTGCACATCACCTGCCATCTACAGAGCTTATGTGGATTCAAAAAGGCACAAAGCCAACAGCAAGTGGGGCAGAAGCTGCCATGTACTTCATCTCCAGTCTTTTCCCTACATTAGACCCTGGTTTGAGATAATGAGTTAATTCTCAGCAGACTTTGCCCAACAGGATATGTCATACCAGCAACTATTCCAGGCTGATGGCCCTGGAGGTTGTGAGTTCAAGGTTTGCTGCTGTCACTGCAGAATTGCCCAGCAGTTCTCCACCTAAGCTAGATAAATTAGCTCTGGTGTCTTTTCTGAAGAGAAAAAATACCTACTGAAAAAAGAATTGTTACATATATTTAGCACAGACTGTTTATAAGAAAGGAGCGTAGTCACTGTGACATTAACCGCTAGTTGGTGAGCAGCCCAAATCAAGCCTCCAGTTTGACAGTTTGGCCAGCATTGCCATCTTGGTTTATTTCAGGGGTCGGCAACCTTTACTAACAAAAGAGCCGTTGTTGGCCAAAAAAAGGGGAAAAATCTCGGAATGGAGCCACAGTTTTTTTTTAGCCTTACAATGGAGATAAAACAGCCTTAATTGAAGCCTACCATCATTAGTAATAGGTCACAATGAGCAGTTATTAATATGGTTTTGTCAGAATTCAGTGAGGACCCAAGTGCAAATAACAGGCTAGACTCCTGAAGAAGTCTCTCAGCTAACCTGTCAAGGGAAACTCAAAACTAGACTTGAAGTTGGCAAAATTTAGAGGTTAAGGTTTAGTTGACTACAATGTTAAAATGATTTACTGCCAGTTATAAACCACACATTTTTACATTTTAGTCAACAGCTAACGCTAATGCTAGCGCTAGCTCGCTTGCTTCGTTAGCAAGGTACATTTCATATTAACATTAACTGTGATATGAGATAGGATGCTAATTTTGACTAGACAAAAGTGTGCTTAAAATAAACTGAACTTACTGGAAAAGCCAACTACTTAGAGTGTCCTTTAGACAAACAGAATGCTGAACAAGACATTTTTAGGTCATCTGAAATGTAAATATAAAAATTAACGTTAACTGTCAAGAACTGAAAACACACTGTAGAAGGGTCAAACTTCTAAGAAAAATACATGGACAACACCCAAAAGCAAGTTTTTGATTATTTGAAGGGATGACTTTCAACTTTATTTTTATGGATTTCTAATCAGTTTTGATGGTTGATTGATATTGTAGTCCACTAAAGCAATAAATTCCTCAGTGCATGCTTTGTTGACCAAGAAAGCTGAGTTCTCCTGCACTCAGAACTGTGTCGGCTGTGCCTACATGAACCAGGATGCTTTATGGTCAAGTGGCAACTTCACAACGTTACACACTCTCACTTTGTATTAAATATTAATAATATAAATAAATATATTTATATGAGAAAAGAATAACGAACATTGCAAAATAACTAAATATGACAAACCCTAGTAAGGGCAGCATTTATATATAAATAAAGAAAAAAATTGAACTATATATCGACATATGGGATATGGTCTAATTCCATATCACATTTAAAAATATATCAATTTTTTATATTGATTGACAATTTTTTTTATCGCCCAGCCCTAATGTACTGTATAAATACTTATTCATATACGTTTTGAATTCAAGCTCCTCTCTTCCACCGCACTAAGACGATCTATTGTAATTACCTCGTTAACTCATTGTAAAGCACACTTCTTTCAAAGTAAACAGAAACAAAACGAAACTCACCAAAATTACCCTGCTGGTTTTGGTTCTTTTCCAGTTTATCTTGGGGGTCTTGAAGGTTTCCAGCATGGCTCTGTCCAAGTGAGGAGTAAAACTTGCATGGACAGTAACACACACACGGGCTCTTACAGCATCCAGCCAAAACTACCCTCACTGACCTTTATTGCACCAGAAAAATTCCGTTTCTGTTCATTTCGATTAGAGCGAAGGCACAAGCGGTCTCTCTTTGGTCTCGGTAACTCGACTTCTGGCGGGTCACCGACGGCCATATCCTCCCTGCTGCAGTCTTGGCCTCTCTTAGGCTAACGAGGCTGAATATAGGCTTCAAGTCAGCCAAAACGCTGTAAAGTGTAAGCCCTTTACTTAAAAAAAATCTTGTCCATAACCTTTATCCTTTGCATCCATGGTTTATGATGCAATTTTTGCTGTTGGAAAAGTTGCTGGTTTGCAACACAAGCCAAGAGTGTCACTGCGCCCCACAGCTACCAAAACTGAAATAGCACCTTATAGTTTCTTCTAGATGCTAACTACTTCACAGTCACATCAAATTACAAAAGCTAGGAAGAAGAACAACACATTCTGCAGCTGGGTTCTAGAGACACATAGAACATTGACAAGAATTGAGAACATTTTATACCTAAATCAGGTAGATAGAGATGAGGTTTAAAACATTTTTAGTTTCTATTTTACTCTTAATGGGACCATAATTTACAAAAATAAAATCATGCTGTATTGAGGAAGACTTGAAACTAGTGTTTAAGAACATAAACTTAGTAAGAAATGATATACTGAGGTAATAAGTCAAGTGAGAAGTAGGATAATTTTCTTGTAGACATCTATACAAACAGACTTCTTTTTCGAGCCAGCAGAGTCGCCCCCTGCTGGTCATTAGGAAGAATGCAGGTTTAAGGCACTTCTGCATTGGCTTCACTTTCACCTTCCACCTCTTTTATACAGTGTATGATAGCAAGCAGTGGTGCTATGTAACTAAGTACATTTACTCAGGTACTGTACTTAAGTACAATTTTGAGGTACTTTTACTTTACTTAAGTATTTCTATTTTATGTAACTTTATACTTCTACTTCACTACCTTTTTAGGAAAATATTGTACTTTTTACTACTTTTTACTTTTTTGTAAATTAAACCTCATATATAATTAAAAGGAGCCCTATACCTTTACAAAAATAAAATGCCGCTTACATAAATACATCATGACAAATAATCTACCGGTAATATTATATTTAGACTATATTTATACTACATTTTGATGCTGATGCTTTTGTACTTTTACTTCAGTAAGTTTTAAATGCAGGGCTTTTACTTCTAGTGAAGTATTTTCACAGTTTGATATGAGTACTTTTACGTATAGGATCTGTATACTTTTTTCACTCCACTGATAGCAAGGCATTACTTTGTTACATGCTGCAGTAATTTTTTTTCAGTAAAGAGTAAGGGATAATAATAATACTAATAATAGTAGATGTAGAGTTATACATTATTCATTTTTCCTTTGGTTAATGACCAATGAGTAATTGATTACATTTTTAAGTAACAGGGTTGCTATAATGAGCCTTTCTAGCATTAGTTTAAGTATTAGCCATTGCAACTATAACTAACTTTATCAACAGAAAATGCAAAGACAGAAAACATTCATTTGATTGACAGGGGATCCCCGGGCACTGCAGTAAAGAAAACACAGCAACATTAACAAGTGCTGAGCAACAAATATAAAGACAAAAAACCAAGGTTTCAAGAGATTAACACTAAAGTTTTTTCCTCAGTGGGTGACACCGTGGATTCAAGAATTAAATGTGTATTGGTTGCAGTCTAGTTTAGTGTTACATGATTCTACTAAAGAGGCCTGTTTGTGTGCTGGTGTGCTGGCTGCTGCTAGTGGTTGGGAGTTATTTCATGGTTTTGAATGGCGTCCCAAATCAATTGGTTCTTGAGCAAACTTTACACGTTTGTCATTTCTCCAGTTCCTCTGTTTCCTGCTGCTGCTTTCAGTTAACATAATATTGTCGAATCAGAACTCCTTGGCTCAGTGTGTGTGTCTGTGTGTGTGTGTTTGTGTGTGTGAGGGAGACCGGATGGTGTTTTACGCTTTTGGCTGATCATTACTGAGCTAAACTGACAGAGGTTCTGCTTTCTGTTTTGCACTCTAAGTTATGCAGCCATAAAAATAGTGGGAAAAAATATATATTCGTCATCTTTCCACAAGCTGCAAGCCAATTGAGGTGAAGAGCCTCTGAAGTGAAGTGTGTGATGTATCACCTAATTTATAATGTAATATGACCTAAATATCTGTTTTAAAAAGTTTCTAAAGATTCTTTTAACACTGAAGTGTAGAAGGGTAGAAGTGATGATATTTAATGTTAAAGTTACAGTCCTTTTGGTGACACATGTGGCTTCTCACAGTTGGAGGACAGTTAGCAGCAACCTGATGAGCTAAATTTGAACCTGTGTAGGGTGTGTGAATGGCTCTCAAGAGACAAACATAATCCTCGAGCCTCCAACTGTACATTTGGGAAAAGAAGCTTGGCGTTTTGTGCTGTCTGCAGGTCTTAACATATGAGTAAACAACACCTCAGCAGGGGGTCCTCATCATACCATCCATTGGCAACTGTTTCTCTCTCACTCTCCAAAAATACTGACAGACTGAGAAGAAAAAGAACAAGTGCCATCATGAAGTGCTAGATTCATTGTAGAAGAGGGAGCACTTTATACAATCAAAATAGCAGAAAAGTAGCTCTACAAAACATGATTATCATGCATGCATGTATTACACAACAGGACAAGTGGGAATAACCAATTGAAGCAGAAGTATACTGATTATAGGAAAGTGGACAGTAAATGTTAAAAAAGGTTTCACTGAATTTTTGTCACATTACTGTTAGTCTCAGTGAAATCATTCATGGCTTCCATGTTGTGCTGAGGAGTGCATCATTTTATGTTTTTTACAGGATTGGGTTAGTGCAAATGGTTTATTTTTGGTACAATTTTAAATGATACAGATTTTGATGAAATACCATTTTTTTAAGACTGAATTATTAGTCACACTTAATTTGTCTGAGGCTAGTCGGAAATGTAAAAAACCTGCTATATTTTTCTGTTTTGAAAGTTTGTAGCTATGATCAATGGTCTAAATTTATTGATTTTTTAAAGAAAGCATGCCTTTTAAACTGAACAACAGGTTGTAGGGTTACCCACCCTGTCTCTGGCACTCAACCTAAAGTCCATTGGTGTCTACTGAAGATATAAAGCATCGGACTATTTTCAGTGGCGGATTAATGCACATTAGGTGCTCTAGTGAGTATTTGTGGCATCAGGATGGTGTATTTGAGATTGACTCAAAATAAACCACTGTACTCCTCTCAGGGACATGTCACAGAGTGCAGCAGTGTGGCTCATTGTTGTATTTAAAAATGATTATGTATTTAAATGTATGTAAATGTATTTAAAAATTGATAATGTCTTTGTTCTTATGGGCTTTCTGATGATATTTTATTTATTCTGTACCATCTTTTAATCCTATAATTTAATATATATTAGCAGGGATTAGCAGCTACGTCACAGACACTACACACACTACACACACTTTACAGCACAGCCTCAGGTGAGAGCATCTGCCCCGACAGTAGTTTGTTTAAGAGCCAGCCTTCCTTACTCAAACATTTAAAATTACAGGAGAGTCTGCAGAGCATTATACCCCTCAGTCTCCTTGGCAACTGGCACCAGAGACTCCTCCTCCACATGCAATCAAAAAAAGTGCATATGAACACACACACACACACACACACACACACACGGTTCATCCCTCTCACAATCTGAGGTGTGAGATTATGTGAGAAGTATTTACTTCCCACCTGACACAAAAACAAGTGACTGGAGAGTAAAAGAGCATTTAATTTGCTGAATTTGTTGTGTTAACAGCGATACAATGGTTACCACACACTACAGTTTAATCAAATTAATGTGATTTAGACTTTGGCGGCATCACAAATTATCTCAGCACACACTTGCGGCCAAGAAACGGATAATTGCAAATCACTTAGATTTCTGCACACCTGTTGGAAAATCAATCAGTTATGCAGTGTGGGGTATTGCTTGTGTGTGTGTGTGTGTGCAGGCTCCTGTGTGGCATAAAGTGCAATAACTTATTTTTTGTAAGTCGTGTTTGCCAGTGAGTGTTAAATGCAGTGCCAGGAAATAATTAGAAACAGAAGCGGAATGAAATGAGTACAACTATAGTGAAAAGTGTGAGTGTCCTCTCACAGAAGGAGGAAATCCACAAATCACAAATCAAATCCAGATGCAAAAGTAAAAACAGCTCAACAGTTTAAATATCCAATTGGTAACAAAGAAATAAATGTATTTTAGTATGTTGAGGACATCTCGGTGTCTCCTCACTGAGAGTTGGATGCTGATATATCGTGTGATAGTAAGTTCTGACCTGGTGTCACTGGCTAGCTATTGAATGCAAAGCTAATGTGATTATGTGTGTGATGTATGTTATGTGATAGCATTGGGAGAGAACTACATCTTTTCAAGAAGGTCTTTGACACAAACATACACTTTGCCATAAGTCAAGAAGTCAGGTTTTCAGACATTCATCAGGTAGTAAGCAGTTTGTGCAGCGCAGTAGATCAGGAAGTTTGCCAGATGGCAAGTTGGCATCTTCTAAAAACAGCTCACATCAGATGAGTCAGTCAGTCCTCCTACATCGTCTGTCTGCCTGTTTGTTTTTGTTTGTCAGTCAAACTCACTCCTATCTATCTATCTATCTATCTATCTATCTATCTATCTATCTATCTATCTATCTATCTATCTATCTATCTATCTCATGGCTAATTATGGACATTACAAAATAACTTAATATGACAAACCCTAGTAAGGGCAGCATTTATATATAAATAAAAAAAGGAGAAAAATGGAACTGCTCCCAGCCTTTGGAACATTTTACCCTTGCACATCAGGCAGGCCTCCTCACTGTCCGCTTTTAAAAGAAATCTTAAAACCCATTTTTATTCACTGGCTTTTAACTCAACATGAGCCTTTGCTCTGTTTTATTTGTTTTTATCAGTTCTTTGTGGTTTTTAAACTTAAGATTAATTTTAAAATCCACTTTTATTTACTGTTTTTTACCCAGCATGAGACTCACTCTGTTTTAGTTGTTTTTATTAGTTCTCTGTTTTTATTGTTGGTCTGTCCTGCCATGTACAGCACTTTGTATCAGCTATGGTTGTTTTAAAGGGTTCTATGTATAAAGTTGATTTGATTTGATATGCAATTTGGTCTAATTCAATACCACATTTAAAAAATATATCGATATATAGGCTGGAGTCAAACCTGCGACCCTCTTGCTGTGAGGCAAGAGTGCTAATTTCAGTTAATTTCAGTTTCTACATGAATTTATCACAAAAATGCACACCAGTATTTATTGTTGAAAATGACCCAAGTACATTTAAAAAAAAAAATCCATTTTGCCAGTGAGCTCACTACATAATTCTTTAAAAAGAAATCCTTAGATAATGAGTAGTGATTGCTTCGTACACAGACTTAGTATTTTTTTTATCTTAGTATCTTTTCATTTAAAGTTATGCAATTTATAGTGGTGGAAGAAGTATTCAGATCCTTTACTTAAGTAAACGTGCTGATACCACACTGTGAAATTACTCCAATACAAGTAAAAGTACTGCATTCAAGACTTACTGAAGTAAAAGTATCAGCATCAAAATGTACTTAAAGTATCAAAAGTAAAAGTGTTTTTTTTGTTTTATATATTCTAAATATATTATTAGATTATTTATATTGATGCATTTATGTAATACACATTTTATTTTGTAAAGATAGATAGTTTTCATTTAACTACTCAATACACTCTTATGAATTTTAATTAAAAAAAATGTTAAATCTTGACCTGAAAAGTAACTAAAGCTGTCAGCTTAATGTAGTGGAGTAAAAAGTACAATATTTGCCTCAAAATTTAGTGGAGTTGAAGTATAAAGTTATGTAAAATGGAAATACTCACATAAAGTACAAGTACCTCCAAATTGTACTTAAGTACAGTACTTGAGTAAATGTACTTATTTACATTCCATCATTGGCAATTTAACAGGCTTTACTGCGTAATGCACAGTTTAGTTTTAGTATATATTTGGAGAGTTTTGATCATAGTCAATAATAATGACAGGAAAGATGATGATTAAAAAAACTCATCTTATTTTAAAATGTTAATAATGACAATAATAGCGATTTTTGCCATTAAAAAATAGGCAAAAAAGCAACCTGGTCCCTCCCTGCTCTGCTCTCCAGAGTTCATTCTGTTCTGTTCGACTGTGTGTCAGTCAGATGTGAAATGGACACGGTGAGCTGTGAAAACACGCCTCCCTGGACGCACATCACACAGCAGCAACCTGTCAGAGACATGGCTCCTCGCCCTCCTTACTCACTCTTTCCTTCTTTCTTTCTCTCTTTTCCTCCTATCGTTGAAATTCAGATTGAGCAAATATTTTCTCATTCCTTAGATTCTGATGTGTGAGTAACTGAGTGAGCAACGAGTACGAGGGTGGGTAGTGTTAGTTTTGTTGTCCAGTGATGATTTCTGTGTGCGAGAGGAAAATACAGTTTTCTCTACGGAACATTTAAGATGCAAACAGTAATCAGCCATTTTTCAGTGTTCTATTAAAAAATGGGTGTTATAATGAGAATGCAAAGCTGAACACCATCCAATCTGTGCACTATTGTTGAGCTAAATTATTCCTGCAGCAACTTGACATTTAATTATATTTACCGTGTGCATAATCAGTGTTTTTGTGTCCTAATCATTGATACAGGAACAGGGGCCAGGTGCCCAAAGGATCAGGGGCCACCAAAGGCCTCGATGTGCTTAAATCAGGTGCTTGTTGGTCTCATGTCATTTGTTTATTTGCCAGGTGTGTGGTGGTGTATAGGTAAGCAGGGTTTATTCTGCTTTCTAAAGATCTCTTTGTTCACAATTCATCACCTCTCACCCATCTGTACAACTGTGTTTCCTTTCATTTTTATGTGCATTTTGAAGAATCGTATTAGAAAAGCTGAATGGAAACTGAAAAATTACATGAAATGTCGTCAGTAGTGCAAAAACGTTTTTATACTTTCTTAAGGTGGTTTTTGCTTTTGTGAAGAAAGAGTCAATGTCCGAAATAGGATATGGAGACACCTTTGTTGATAAAGTTCTTACATAGGTAATATTTGACTTTTTATTTATTTTTATTTTTATTAATTGTTGTTTGTACTTACAAACATACAATTATAAAGAAAAAACAGTACAAGAAAGGAAAGGGCTTATAAGCGACCATCCCTCTTAAACCTATAAATAACTATACTTTACTTAAATTATACAGCGAGGTGAAAATAAAAAATACAAACAAAAATACAAGCAAAACACTATGACTACTGGAGTATGTATAAAAACATAGCGATTAATCGATTAATTGATTGTTAACGTTATAGATGCTCCAGTTGGCAGATTTCTTCCAAACAACCATCCCTAGTTTCAACCATTTATGATGTCATTAAACTTTCTATTTGAACTTCTCTGCTTGTTTGTTAGTTCTCACAAACTTTCAGCAGCAGCATGTGGTGTTCAGGTGTTACAACTGACTCAGGTTGGTGGGTGGCACGTCCCTGGCAATTGTTCTGTTGTAGGTGGTAGTTTGTTAGTTATCATGACAATAAAATACTAAACGATCAGCTTCATGCCAATTTCGTAGTCCAGTGACGTTTTATATTCTAAAATATGTGGGTACTTTTTTAGTACTATTCCATAAATGTATAAGGGAAGTACAGGAGTACCTCCTTGGCTATATGCACTCCTGGTTGGGACAAAAATAAAAAATAGAAATAAACATCTGTGTGGGCACTTCACCTCCAATAATGGTGGTAGTGTGAAGAGGCATTGAATAATCTTTCCCTATTGTACGGTGGGCCTGAGAGCTCACAGCAACTGCAACTTTAGAAAACACATGCAAATACACAAAACACAAGCTAATAGAGAAAACATCTGCTTCAATTTGACAACACAAGCACAGCATTTAGAAAACGTGCTGCAAAGACCACAACACAACAGAAGTGTTTCCAGACACTTAATAATATCACGATATTTAAAGATAATGATAATTTCATATTATAAGGTTATAACGATAGCCTGCTAACGTTAGTGACCGAACGATAGAATGCTAACGTTAGCTGCTGATCATAGCGTGCTAGCGTTAGCAAGCTAGCAAGACCAACTCGGTGCCGTTGAGAGAGACCAACTAAAACGTGTATCATGAATTTATTTGATTGTTTAACTGCAATGTGATTGATACGGGCCAGCGCTATTTACCACGTTATATCATGAAAATATCATCATCATGAAATAACATGATAATTTCACATTACAACTTGATAACATGAAATTATCATTATGTTGACATAACATGATACTATCATATGCGTGGCCAGACGTGTGCATCACTTTTAAGTGTCCTCTGGAAACACTTCTGTTGTGTTGTGGTCTATAGTACGAGTACAAATGGTATCTACCTTCCTCAGCCAAGTACAATGAGGCTTCGGGGTAATCAACCTGGGTTGTGTTATCTCTGTGTTCTTCTCAAGGAAGTGGAGCCGTTGATAGAAAACAGTCTGATCCTTTCTTGTCACCTCTATTTGGGTTTACATTTCAGCTTGATTCACAATCCAATGAATGTTATGTATGTTTACAGCACAACGACAGGACAAGTCAGAGCTGGAAAAGTTGCTGGGGTTCCTTTTTGCCTCTGAGGAACAAGCAAGAAACCCAAGACCAGTGTCTGAAATTCTTGTGTCTTTTTTTCTAAATTGAGAAAAGTCAAATGTTTTAAAAAGTGTCAAGATATAATAAAGTGCTAGGTTTCGCTCAACTCACATGAAAGCCTTAAAGAAAACGCTGCACTGGGAATTAGTGGACGAGCTGATACGCAGATGTGACAAAGTCAGAGATCTGCCTGCAGGAAGTAGGAGCTGTTGACAGGATCGCCGGCTGTTATAGTCTGTCAGATGATATTGACCCTCAAATGTGATAAGACTAGACAGCGGTCGTAAAAAAGGCAGAGATGCAGCAGATGTTGTAATAGGTACTTAAAGCTGATAAGGCATCTACAGCTGTACCGATAAAAGGTTATCTGCTGTTCCTCGAAAACAGATACTTACTGTAAAATGACTCAGAGCATGACTGCAGCCATTTCCAACCTTTATTTGTCATTTTCTCTCACACTGGTTGACATGGTGCTCTAAATCCTGTCTTGGTCGAATACATTTTCGTATATATTTAATAATGTCAGTCCTGTACCTTGGTGCTAAATATGTCAACAGCTATTAGAAAGATGAAACCAACATGACAATGCAGAATGTTCTCCCCTCAAAAAACCACCCCATAGGTCGTAAAATACGATATATATTTACGGTTTAGGCTGTCCTCCCGCTCCCTCTATTGGCCGTAATACAATGTGGAGTATAAAACACGGATGTTACACTCAGGAGGGTGGGAGTGGTGGTGGTGGGTCAAACAGATGTTGGACTTTCACCCAGGAAAACAGTGTGAAGCTTGCATCAATACAACGGCGTATTAGGGCCAAGTATGAAAAAAAATAAAATAAATACGGATCTGGGGGAGGGGGATAATATTTCAAGAAAAGAGTCGCAAATTTACGGAATCAAAGTGTTAAAGAATGCCCATGAAGAATGGAAGGCTGGGAACAATAAACATGCTGCATCCCATGAGTAGAAACAAATGAAATTTGGTGTAGTATCTTGAAAAACAAAACACTAGCCTATTTTTCCGACTTTTTTCTCATAAATCTGCAATTTTTTTCTCACAGATTTGCAAATTTTAATCTTGTAAATCTGTGACTTTTTTATCGTAGATTTGCCACTTTAATCTCCTAGATATATTAATGTTTTTCTTGCAGATTTGCCACTTTTAATCTCGTAAATCTGTGATTTTTTCTCGAGATTTGCCACTTTTAATCTCGTAAATCTGTGATTTTTTCTCGAGATTTGCCACTTTTAATCTCGTAAATCGATGACTTTTTTATTGTAGATTTGCCACTTTAATCTATTAATGTTTTTAATTGTAGATTTGCCACTTTAATCTCGTAAATCTGTGATTTTTTCTCAAGATTTGCCACTTTTAATCTCATAAATCTATGACTTTTTTATTGTAGATTTGCCACTTTAATCTATTAATGTTTTTAATTGTAGATTTGCCACTTTAATCTCGTGAATCTGTGATTTTTTCTCGAGATTTGCCACTTTTAATCTCGTAAATCTATGACTTTTTTATTGTAGATTTGCCACTTTAATCTATTAATGTTTTTAATTGTAGATTTGCCACTTTTAATCTCGTAAATCTGATTTTTTCTCGAGATTTGCCACTTTTAATCTCGTAAATCTATGACTTTTTTATTGTAGATTTGCCACTTTAATCTATTAATGTTTTTAATTGTAGATTTGCCACTTTAATCTCGTAAATCTATTAATGCTTTTATCATAGATTTGCTCCTTTAATCTCATATATTTGCAACTTTTTTCTCTAAATATTTCCCCGGGTCTGTATCATTATTTTTTTTTTATACTTGGACCTAAAGCGCCATCATACATTGATGCTGTGTGCACTATTTCTTTTCTTTTTTCTTTATTTTTTTCGCTCATATGTGTCGTTATGGGTGAAATTGACAAACAAATGTAATTTAGGTCAGAGACTTTGTTGTGAAAATAAATACTAGTAATGATATTCACCTTTTTAGCCACATGTCACATTAGAGAGAATGCAAAAGATGTCCTTAGGCTTACTTAGAGAGCTGAAATTCGCCAAGTCAAAACATAAAAGCCATACGATTTATTGATTAGGCAGAAAAAAAAGACAGTTCTGGTAGATAGTGACCCAGAGTCAATGCTTTATCTCCCCTTATTTGTTTGCAAACAAATTGTCCTTTCTTTACCTTAGGCTGTTGATGATAAGATCTATATGTTTGTGCCAGGGTAAATAAGGGTTAAATAAAGGAGGCTGTTCTTCAGCAGGGTGAACCCGTATCTGCTGAATCCCTATCAGCCCCAGAGGTGCTGTTTCACAAGCTGATATCTGACCTTTGACCTCTCTTGACTGGGAGAGAAGGAAAGGAGAATTTCCCTTGTGGTACTCACTGAAGCATGCTATTATTGTTGCATTACAAAGACAAACTAACATGCTGATGGAATCTGGCAGAGACAGCTGCTGCCTGTTGCAGCCTATTTGTCTTCCAAATATCACACACTTTCAAGCCGTGATCCAGATACTTATTTGGGGTACAAATATCACATTTTTGACAAGATGGACAAATAAAAAGAAATCCAGCCCGTCTGTACATGCAAGCTAAGCCACTATTTTCAGAAGAATGTAGACTTACTGTAAGAGCCAGGATAATCACGTTGTGTGTGTGTGTGTGTGTGTGTGTGTGTGTGTGTGTAAACAGGGCCAGAACATGGGGTGATATGAGGACTATCCTCTGCTGACCTTAATGCAGATGACCAGTGATGGCCACAGCATCACCTCAACAGTAAGTCATACATTCAAACTCTGTTGCATGAATTGCCTGGTTAATTCAAGATAATGGCAATTTTTCTGATCAATATGTACCAAATATGCATTTTTACCTTTAAGTATATTCCAAATTCCATTCCTAAAGCTTTCAGTGAATATTTCCATGTCAAATCCCAATTACATAAGTATTGAGTTATGTAGAGTTGAGAATACAGAGGAAGAATACACTGAAAAAAAAGTTTTTCCACACAGAAAGTGTTTGTAATCTTTACTCAGACTGTTTCTAAGTAATATTTATTGAATAGAACCACTTCTTTTTTTATGAAAATACACAAGTAAATTGCAGATTCACTGATGTCCCTCAATTACATTTACTTGGAAATATCAACTTATTAAGCCAATGAACTGGTTTAGTGAATATTACTTGGAACAAATGATTCAATTTACATACAAAACTGAGGACACATAATAACAAACAACCACTAAGTAATGCACTACATGAAAAATTGCTATTTTAAAGTAAAAGCACTGAACTTGTATTTCTTTATAGAATTTACAGAGATGATTGAAATATGATTACAGGGCCAAAAAAAACTTTTTTTTTCAGTACTCTGGAATGATCAATTTAATAGTTCAATACAGCTTTCCTCTCTTAACTCATACAAGAGCAGTTTAGTCGCTCTAATTGCTCAGGTCACTAAGTAGTACACACACGCATACACAGGCACGCACGCACACACACACACACACACACACACACACACACACACACATTTCTACACTTTTGTTTTATTTTTATGGTAATAATATTTTTTTCTATTTCATAGTTACTTGTTTTTAATTTAGGTAGAGGCCTGTAGAAGCCTTTTTGGGTTTCTTGCCGCTACCTTGCACCTTTCTTTTGTTGTTATTTCTTTATCCTTTTCTTTTTGTCTTATTATTGTGCAAAAGGAAAAAAAGGGGAAAAAAGAAAGAAATGATTTCAGCCTGATGAAAAAGTTTATTTTTGTATTGTTGCAGTTTGTTGGATGACCTAATAAACACAGGACAACAACAGGACCAGCAGCAGGAATTCCTGAGCTCACTGGAGACAGCTTTCCTCACCATCTTTCTCTCCATCGTTATTATAATGACAGTGTTCGGCAACCTGCTGGTCATGGTGGCACTCTGCAAGGACAGACATTTACGGTGAGCCTGTTTGTTTGTTTGTTTGTTTTTCAGTGTTGGAAGCAACATCAGTGGTCAAATTTGGGGCTTTAAAGTCCCAGTGAAATGAGAAGGGTCTATATGAAACCAACAGAAGTAACAGAAAACACATCTATCTTTGAGGTTCCAACTGTAACATAATAAGAAATAACTGCTATTGAATATCTACCAGTGGTGGAAGATGTATTCAGATCCCTTACTTAAGTAGAAGTACTTATAACACACTTTGAAATTACTACAAGTAAAAGTCCTGCATTCAAAACTTACTGAAGTAAAAGTACAAAAGTATCAGCATCAAAATGTACTTAAAGTATCAAAAGTAAAAGTACTCGTTATACAGAATGACCCTACTCAGATTGTTTTATATATTCCAAATATATTATTAGATTTTTACGATTGATGCTTTTATGTAAGCAGCATTTTAATTTTCTCAATGTAGGGCTCATTTTAACTACTTAATATACTGGTATGAGGTTTAATTATTATTATTATTATTTTTAATCTAATCACTTTAAATTGATCATATATCATCATGATTGATGGTTGATCATATATGTTAAATCTTGATGTGAAGAGTAACTAAAGCTGTCTGCTAAATGTAGTGGAGTAAAAAGTACATTACATAGTATAAAAGTTACATAAAATGGAAATAATCAAATAGAGGTAGTAAAAAATGAAAGAAGTTCAATATGTATAGTATGTGAAGCCCCATTTAAAATGTATATATTGGTAATACTTGTGGACACTAGAAAATGTTGTGTATACATAGTTATCAAAGAAATTCAACTTGCATTGTATCTTTTTTTATGATTTATGGCATTATAACCATTCTAGTAATGATTGTCCCTTTTCCATAGAGGTGCATATATTACAATGACAAACATGGCCACAGTGTGTAAAATATGACAGGAGTAAAAATGCCCTCAGACTGCTTTGGGTTCAGAGGGTTAATGAGATGAGTGTGACGAAAACAAAGAGACAAAGCCAGGGTGTTTGTTTTCTTCTATTTGTACTGAAAACACACATGTTTCTGTAAGGCATTCTGGGAAACTGTGTTCAGAAATTCCACATGCAGTGGAACCAACCTATCAAATGTCAAAGCACTCAGATTACAGAAATAGTGCTACAGTGACATTTCATGACTTGTCTAGAATCTGACGGAAAGTTCGAAAAACTCTGGATTGTAAGTGCAAAGTTTGACCCGTGAAATCATGAATTTGATACATGAAACATTTTTTTAAAAGCATTTATTTTCTCTTTAAATCCTACACATGGACATGATATAGTCTTCATTTATAAATGCAAAAACAGGACACATGCCAGTTGCTTCATATTTCTGCAAAGTCACTCTGACAGCTGGCAAATTGAGCAGCAGCACCTTTAAAGGTTAGAGATGCAAGCTTATTATAGTGATGTGAGACATGATGGTACAGTACAACATATATAATAGTACGCCATGTACCTTCACTGATGACTCATTTTTTGATGCTTGTGTCCTGTCGTATCAGAAAGAAGAAGACAAACTACTTCATTGTGTCGTTGGCGTTCGCCGACTTGTTGGTAGCGTTGTTGGTGATGCCTTTCGCTGCGATCGAGCTGACCACCGGCGAGTGGCGATACGGAGAGATCTTCTGCCTGGTCCGAACCTCTCTGGACGTCCTGCTGACTACAGCGTCCATCCTGCACCTCTGCTGCATAGCGCTGGACAGGTTTGTGTGCTGTGTTTGTATGAGAAAGGGAAACTAACTCACATTGAGAAATGCTGATGAAAGAAGAAACACCTCAAGGAAAGATTCCCCCACATCTGTAAATTAAAAAGTGAAATCAATCTAATGACAGATTATTTAAAGACATGCTATGCAGGAATTGCGACTTACTGTTTGTAAACACAGTAAACAGTCTAACTTGGCCCCTCCTCCCCAGTTCACTGAAAGCAAACCCCATATTCACTCTCGAGCTTCATCCACTTGGCATTCGACCTCTCTATATTTGTTTTTCGGCACTGTGTCCTATATTTTCGTAGCTTTCGTATTTTCGTAGCTTTCCGCCCAAAACATGATGTCCAGAAACAACCCTAAACAATTAAATGAAAATATTTAATTTATCACATATTTAGTGTACCAGTTATAAATATAATTATCTTCTGTCAAATCAGTTCAAAAGTTGACTTTTGACATCTATAAGTTATTACTGGTCTTTGATTTAAAAAAAAAAAAATGTTTTATTTAATTTAAATTACTAATGTATTAATTTTTTTTTTTTTTTTTGATTTAATTTAATTTTATCTTATTGCAAACAGGAAAATGTTGATTATCATACTACTTATATGTGTATTGAAACCCAAATAAATAAACTGATAAAAAAATAATAATAATAATTACAAAAAATAATAATAAAATAGGTAAAATAAAACCAATAAAATAAATGTTTGGCTTTGTGTTTAAGTTGCACTGCTTTTTTATTTAATTTAAATTATTAATGTATTCATTTATTTATTTTTTAAATTTAATTTGATTTAATTTGATTCAATTTTATCTTATTGCAAACAGGAAAATGTTGATTATCATACTAATTATACTGTGCATTGAAACCCAAATAAATAAACTGATAAAAATAATAATAATAATAATAATAATTACAAAAAATAACAATAAAATAGGTCAAATAAAACCAATAAAATAAACGTTTGGCTTTGTGTTTAAGTTGCATTGCTTCAAAACCACACAACAGTATACAATGTGTGTGTTTATGTGTGTATCACTTCAGGTACTACGCTATCTGCTGCCAGCCACTCGTCTACAGACACAAGATGACTCCAGTCCGAGTGGCAGTGATGCTCAGCGGCTGTTGGCTCATCCCCATATTCATCTCCTTTCTACCCATAATGCAAAGCTGGAACGCCATTGGCATCGAGGACATTGTGAGCTATCATTATTAAAAACTGTATCACACTACACACAAAATATACTGTATATTTAAACAGAGTATCACACTTAAGAGTTGATATACCTCCCTCGAATGCCTAAAGAGAGAGATGTTCTTTCTGTGAGGGCAAATGCAGCATAAACCTTTCCAACCTAATATTCTCAGTTTCTAATAACGTTTCCAATCCCTTGAACAATGACACGGTAATGCAGTGATCACAAAACAATTCCAGTCCCTGTGGAGGCTCTCTTGCTGCGAGCAAAGACAGCACTTCAACAAGCATTTCCTGCTGGTTTGGATATGTTTTGGCGTGAGGTTATTTGAGAGATGCCTCGAAATGAGCTGCAGGACTCCCAGAGGCAGACGAGGATAGATGAATTTATTCAGCATGAGCTGATGAAACACACGGCTCTTCTCTCTGTCTCTCACTCAAGCAGCATCCAAACAACAATCTTTTGTTTTTTTTAAAAGCTGGGCAGACAGAATTACATAGGACTTGATATGTCTGCTCATTCTTTTTTTTATGTTTGTTTCCTTCTTGGTCACTTGTGTTTCTCTCAAAAATTCAAAAAATGTCCACTGAACTCTAGTTCAGCCCAAACAAGGAATTGTTTGAAATTGAGAACAAGAACTGATTTAATAATTGTGACACAAGTAAAACGATACGGTTTCTGCTCGGTGTGAACTGTGTCTGCTTCATTTTTACCAAAGAAAGAATGAGGCTCCTGGTGGCATAGTGATCTTTAAACCTTTAAAACAGAAGAATGATGTATCTATATGTATATGTATTATGAAAGAGATACCTTTACAATGTTTCTAGTTTAGGATTTTACCACCACATCACAAAATATGACCCATTTATGACTGTGCCATGCTCACTAGGCAGTTCATCAGTAGCTAAGCCTTACTACTACACACAGGGATGAGATAAAATTCACTTTCCAGCTTGAGGCACTTCTCTACCTTCAATTTAGTCTGACCTGCTCATACTTTCGATTGAGGACAAAGATGTGGGCAGCCGGCCAAATCAAAAAGGAAATTACAAAGCACTATGATACAACATGTACAGTATTCAGCAGATTAAATCTTTCTCTTAGTAATGAAGTCAATGAGAGGGATATAGCGTCTTTTTCCAACGTGTTTCCAGTGTGTACAGGCAGCGAAAAACATGTTATGTCTCCGTATTTCACCGTCCGCTTTAATGCGTCCCGGCATCTTCCTGACGTAATAGTGATTGACAGCCAAGCGAAGTTTAAAAGGGCGGATTCCCACATTCAGTTGGAGGTTGGAGTGGTGAATGGGTCTAACAAGCGGCAAACTTTCACCCAGGAGAGCAGGGTTTGTGTCCCGTGTGAAAACAAAAGTACACCATTTTTAACCTAACTTACGTTGATTTTACGTTGCGTTAAGTTGCGTGAATCACGTTTTTGAATGTAACTTACATTTTTTTTTACATAACTTGCGGCAGTCAAGTGACCCTTGTAACTACTTCACTTCCTTTAGGTACATTTATTTACTGTTTAAACTGTCTTTTATAACGCCTTACCAGAAGTTTTTTGCCTTAAAGGTTAGGTCAGTTTTACAACATAAATAAAAGTGTGCAATTTTAGAATGTGCCGTTGTACCGCGAGCCGCGATACGTATCTACGCGCCGTAATTTGTGGTACTGACACACGACCTATGCTGCCATTTATGTTAGAGAACCTGTCTTTTTCAGTCCCGTTATTGATATAGATGCCTGGGTTATAGATTACTACTTGTTCTGCATGTTTGTTATTTGTCTCTGTGTCTCCTTTCCAGATTGAGGAGAGGCGAGCCTTGGCCGGAGGCTCCAACGACACAAGCTGTGTGTTTCTGGTGAACCGGCCGTACGCTCTGATCTGCTCCGCGGTGGCCTTCTACGTCCCGTTGGCCCTCATGGTCCTGGCCTACCAGAGGATCTACGTCACCGCCATGACCCACGTGAGGCAGATCGAGACACTACAGCGGGCCGGCTCCGCTCCCGTCTGCGGGACGGCTCCATTGGTCACCGTAAGGTCCTCCACCTCCTCAGATCCATCCGAGCATTATCGCCTGAGGACGACAACTGGCTCCACCTCCTCAGAGCACGCTCCCATGGCCAACAGCCGCATGCGTGTCGAGACCAAGGCGGCAAAGACGCTGGCGGTTATAATAGGTTGTTTCTGCCTTTGCTGGGCACCGTTCTTCATCACCAACGTGGTGGACCCCTTCATTCATTACTCAGTGCCCTGGCAGCTGTGGACAGCCTGGCTGTGGTTGGGGTACATTAATTCAGGGTTGAACCCCTTCCTCTACGCCTTTCTGAACCGGGCGTTTCGGAGGGCGTTTCTGGTGATCCTCTGCTGTGGGGATGAGCGGTACGCACGGCAGGGGAGCTGCTCGTATGGACCCACCCACAGAGCGTGCTCGGCCGCGTCGGTCAACGGGACGTCTATGGCACTGAGGTAAACACACGGTAAAGACACATTTGTACCTGTTTTTGTTAATATATGATCAGCTTTTTATTCAATACAATCAAGTGTATGTAACTGGTAAATGGACCTGCACTTATATAACGCTTTTCTAGTTGATTAGCGATCACTTAAAGCGCTTTACACTACAGACTGCACTCATTCACCCATTCATACTTCGACATGTTGGCTGTGATGGTCAGGGATGGAACCACCGGCCCTGTGATCAGTGGGTAATCCCCTCTATCAACTGAGCCACACAGTCGCCTGATCAAATCCAAAACTATTTTATCATCCCGATTCAAGTTCCATTCAGGCTTGGAAGACAGTAGCCGTGTTTGTAAGGTTGAAGCAAACTTTGAAGCAAAAAATTTTGAAATGTTGCATTAAAAAAAATGCTAATTATAAATGTATCCATCAACTGGTTTAGAGCGAATAAACAAAGCTGCATTAACATACTTTGGTCAGAAGATGGCAGTGTAATGTATTGCTGTAGGCTAATCCATCAGCAAACAATAGAAAAAGAACAGATTGCACGCAAAGGAAAACAACAAAAAAGAGGTTGCTAGGCTGACAACTTTGGCCACCCACAAGAGAAAATAAAGATAAGTCTTCAGGAATTGGATTCAATTGGGCAACTTATAATTGTTCTTTCATGTGGAAACAGCTGATCAGTCATGTGAGTTGCGTGTTCGCTACATCAGAGATTATTTGGAAAAATAGTTTCTATCTTTTTTAGCGTTTAGCGTACTTACTATTTTTCAAAATGACAAAAAACTCAATTTTGATGTTTCCATCAAGCTATTCTCATGCAAATCTTCAAAATATGCATATAATTTCATTGATGGACTATAGTTGCACTGAAGCATTAGAATGTACTGAAATACGATATTTTAAGACGCAACACATTATAACTAGATACAAAAAGCCTGAAAAGCTGCATTATGCTTAAGAGATGATAAACTGTCTCTTGGTGTAAACTGCTAGGTTTTCAGAATGTTGCAGATCGGTGCAATACAAGTTTCAACTCTTAATGTGAATTTTGTGTATATGTGTGTGTGTTATACTACAGTCCAGTCCCTTTATTTGTCTCTTCTTGCAAAGAGGGATGCATGTATATCACCTACTGTGAGAGTGTTAAATGAGAGCCAGTGGGCTGTTGGAATTTGATTTGCATTCGTAGGTTTTTGATGCATTTCACTGTAAAATTAATAATATTATTTGTTGCTTTGTCAGTCTATTTGACACCACACATGATCTGATATTAACATTTTGTTTAGCTGCACCAGTTTCAAAGGTTAGGTCAGTCAGCCCATAGTATTGTGCTATTGCTCTGTTGATCTGCAAATGTCTTGTTAATGTACCAAGGACACCACATTAGATTAAATAAGATCACTGCCTTTTCTAAAGACATTTAGAATATTAAATATAATTAGATTTGGTATCAGACGTCCCCTACAGCAGCGAGACAAAATATCACGGCTTGGTGCGACCATCATCTTATTTGAATTAAGTCATCATTTTTCATTTAGGCCATGTGTCGTACCCTGATGTGTAAATAATAGATTTGAACATGCTGTGCCTCCTCTAGAAATAAATGCTCATGGGAACAGCAGCTGTAGTGTTCTGCAGATGGAACACAAAAAAAGGAAACTGTCCTGGACTGTAAAATGAATTTAATTGTCAAGTTGGAACAGTGTGTGTACTTGTGTTGTCTGCTCATGAGCTGGGTCATATGCTTTTCTTTGGATCATGTTCTATCAGGAAATATGATCTTAAAGAAAGGCTTTTGTGCAGATTTTGGCACGAGTTGTGGGTTTTGATATGTACATACTTACAACTTAAAGCGTGTGATGCAATAAGGAACTGGTACAGTAGAAGCTATATAAAAAGGCTTGTTTGTGTTGATAAATATTGAAATATACATTTTAAGTGGTACTAAGCGTTTTTCAGAAGTAAACACCAGTCCAGATGTTTTTATCTGTGTGGCTCAAGTCATTCCACCACTTTGGTCTAAACTGAAATATCCCAACAACTACCGAACAGACCGCCATTCAATTTTAATTCTAAATAACTAAGTAACCCTGTACTTTTCCCATCATCAGGTCAACATTTCTAGTTGTCCAATTCTTTGGCTTATCACGTGTACAAACATTGATATACCTGTGAGCCTAAGCTGCTGTACTCTGAATTAATTGACAGATGTTAGCTTGCTAGCATGCTAAGCTAACATGGTGAACATGGTAACCATCAGCCTTTTAGCCCGGATGTTAGCATTTAGCCCAAAACCCAAACCCTAGCAAAGATGCTAGCAAGACTGTAATCTATTTTGAATACTTACAATTTCGATAGTTCCTATTGTTTCAAATAGTTTAGGGTTTAGTTTGTCAAGCTAATGTATTGGTCAGCTTTGAGACTTCTCCTCTAAAAAAAATCCCCTTATAAAAACTTTTGACTGTAATATAGGACCCAAGAGCAGGGAGAAAGGTTTAAGCTGTTTGTTAGAGGTGAAACCAGGCAGGCAGAATGTGTCATGGAGGAAACATTCATTCTTCAGCTGTGACGGAGACAAGTGGGGTGCAGGTGGACAGGGAACAGATATCCAGAAGGTAGGTTATCCTGAGCACAAGGGGAAAAGCACTGGCAATTTGGCCGAGTCTCTAATGCAACAATTTGATTCAGATTGAGTGGAGAGCCGGGGTTCTTATACTGCAGCTGATGAGCAGATGAGAGGCGCGTGTGTCAGCAGGGAGGAGATGATGAGCTGATTGAGGGCAGCTGAGTGGAGACTGAACGAGGGAGAAGGAAGGAGGCCACGCCTGCACCTATATTGGCACATAGTTAACAATATAATGCCTTATGCTGGGCTTACACCAAACGATTTTCACAGTCCCAGACTAAAAACTGAAAGTCTTTAGTAAATCTAGGAGTCTTACTGGAGTCACAGCGCGCTCCCGTCATCCCGATCGTTAAGTGTAAGATAGTAATCGGCGCTGTTTCTTATCAGTCTTTTCCTAGTCTTTGGATGCGATCATATCAAACGTGTTTGATATTATCGCAAGTCGCAGTGACGTAACACAATCAACAACCAATAGATGAGCGGGTCCAGACCGACAGTAAAACCACTTCAACAGGAAAAAGTAACATCACAATAATGTCAGAAAACTCAATCCTAAATACAAATATAGAGATGTAATATATTTATGGCCACAAGCGGGATTTTGGGGGCGCTGTTTCTTAGTAAAGAGAACAGTAAGCAGACCCAGTTAAAATGTATAAATAAATGTATACATAAATAAGTAATAAATAATTGATGATGAATGTGTGATTAACTAAATGAAAGTTGATAGAGCTGATAAGTATAATTATTCAATTAAACAAATAATTAAATAGGACATAAATGTATATCATGAATTCTTTTCTACAGTTTCCTTTCCTTTATTCTTCCTTATATCTATTTTACTGTAAAATAGTCACTTTTCATGTCAGAAAAACAGAAATCCCTTTTCAGCTTTGTGAGGGGGCATTTTGTGGCGTCTTCTCCTCTTCTTTTTGTTGTTTTTTTTTCCAACACAAACCACTGCACACACAAAAATTGCATGGTAGGTAAAAAATGCTAAAGGAAATCTAGTTGTAGTCTTGTAAATAGTGACCCTGCAAGATTCACAGTCTTTGTAGAATCTCAGTCTGAGACTAGGCTGGGACTAAAAACTCTAAACAGTTGTCTTTAGATGTGAGCAGATGTGAGCTGATAGTTTTGCAGGAGTCTTTCCAAATCTTTTCAAAGTCTTCTGGTGTATAGGTAGCATTACTTGGATATTTCAACATATAATTTTCAGAATAAATAATAAATATTTGTGTAGTAATCTGATAAACTATAATTATGTCTTGTTTTATTGTTACACTTTGAGGATCTCAGGTGCCCCTGACTTTTCTGCCTTTGCATTTATTGACTATATAAAGCCCTTAGTCAAAGACTGACACTTAGTCTTATAAAACACTTGCTGGCTTAAAAGTAAAGCTCATGTTGATAGATGATATGAGGCACATTAAACTCTTCATCTGTGGAGCTCTAGAGTTTTTATTAATCATCTGAGGAGTTAAAACAGTAATGGACTTAAGGACTTAATGGACTTAAGGAAAAGGATATATTTAATTTTTCCAAATTTGTTTGCTTTTACAGATCAGAATCTTTAATTAGATAGGATAAGATGAGATATGACTTCATTTATCCCGCAGTGGGGAAATTCAGTTGTCACAGCAACTCAAGATACAGACACATAGATATAGAAAACAGAATAAAGAATATAAAAATAGGACACATTACACATTCTTTACATACATTTCTGCTATTTAGCATTTATTATTAATAATTTATGTTTTGTGTGTGTTTGTTTCCTGAAAGTACTTTGCATTTTACAGATATTGCACATTGGAGAAAAAATATTTTAGCAGGTTAAATAGGTGGTTGCGTGTAATGGTATGGACATAAATGAATAAATATATTTAAATATATGCAGAGATATACACAGTATAGTATAAGTGATATGTGACACATATAATAATATAGAAAAAATACAGACGGCCTAATATAGGCCTTATATAGTTGGTCGTAAACAGAGATAGTGCAAATAAACCAGTAAAGTGACCTGGTGGGACAAACAGTGCTGTATTATGTGGTGCTGCTGTTATACAGTCTGATTGCAATTGAGTTATAATGTACAATATTGCATCAATAGTCCAACTTTCTTCCCTTATTTTCCCTCTTTTTTTTTGTACAGCAGCGTTTGTGTTGACGTTAATGCTGGTGATTTAGGTGACGTCTGTGTTTGTGCTCTCCTTCCAGTGGGGATGATGGAGGAGGTGACCTGCTTGTGTCTGCGCTGTTTAACTTTAACACAAGTAGTAAGAGAAACAGAGGCCTTGCATACGCACAACCACACACCCACACACCCACACACCCACACACACACACACACAGCTGACAAATTCATGCAAAATATGTGCAAGCACACGCAGGCACGTGAGTGAGATCTGATACTGCCTGTAAATCGTATTACTGTAAGCACATGACACGTCACATATTGCACATGCAAAAACACAAACAGACAGTGTTGTGAGTGTGTGTGTTTGTACAGTAGTGTGTAGAAAGGAAGCATGCTGACCTTACGTCTCAGCTCCCGCTAGTGGTTTTTGTTGTGTGTATAGTCTGTGTGTGTTTCCGTGGTGTCTGTGTGCATTTTTGGGGCTTTCTGTCTTACTGTGTAGGAAACAGAAAGGCAAACAGTGTTAACTCCAATCTGATGTCCTCTATTAAAATCTGTCTCGGACAGAAAACAGACTCAGACAATCAGATTATAGCCGGCAGGATACTGGAAAGTGAAATTACTGGAGGAATCCTGACAAGTTATTTTGTCTGTGAGCTCCGGGGTGTTTGTCTGTGGGTGGATGGTCTGTGTGGGTGTTTCTCTCCACTGTAGCTTTTATAGACATGAAAAACTGTCTGCTTGTGGGCACACATGCTGAAAATCGGTCAGTTTGTAAGACTTAGACCCAAAAAGAGTTTTTTTTCTGTGAATACTACAATTTATTAACTTGCTGCACCTTAGAAAGCTGTTCATCCACTTAATTTTTTTATTTTTTTATTGAAGTTTTCGCAGCATACAGACTTCAGCCGTGGGGTTTCTAGGTCTCAATACCTGTTACTGGACATGTAGTGTACACTTGGGTACATAACTAGAGAGATAGTAATAGCGATGATAAATATTAAGCAAAACAGATTAAATTCAAAATTAATGATGATGATGATGATGATAAATAAAATATTGTACAAATAAAGAGGTGAAAAGCAAAATTGTAATGAAAAACAAATGAATAAATACAAATAAAAATGGAATTAAAATAATAAAAAAATAAGTAAATAAATAAGAATAAAATTTAAAACAAATAGTAAAAGTTTAGAGAAGATTAAAAATAGTATATAAAGCTTCTAAAAGTAATGATATAATTGTTAAATGCGTCATGTGTAAAATAACAAAACAAAACACAAAACAATTCACACAGTTTGGTCACCCGTCAGAGACAATATAGAAATATAAGGAAATACATATTTATGTAGACACATCCCACCTATACAAGAGAGAACAAGATAAATAATAAATAACATATAAATTACATCAAACTGGCCCAGCTCAGTTTCTTTATTTCTTTATTTGGTCATTTACAGCCATTTGTGTGGTAGAGGAGGATCATACAATAACTTTTTTTTTTTTGTTTAAAAAAAAATCATGTTTTTCTTACAAGCTGTCTTCTGCAAGTTTCACATCTAAAGAAAGAAAAAATATTTTTTTTACTGCGACAGGGAAAAATATCAACGTAAAAGCTCAAAATCCTTTTTATAATCAGTGATAATGTTGAATATTCAGCATTTTAATCAAACAGGAGAAACATGCAAAACCACCAGTAAAGTCCTAAAAGATGAAAATACATACAAAGCTGCTTCTCCAGCTTAAGGCTGTTTTTTTATTTGTAGCTTTAAAATTCTTGAATCTTTAAATAATCTTGTTGATTTCTGAAATCTTCTCTTTTATAAATACGATTTTTTTTACAGGTTTCTAAATTCCCAAAAATGTGTGAGTTTTGGCTTATGGTTCCTGCTCTGCTAACAAATTGTGTTCATAGAAGAAACTGCACTGTGGTGAAGTTTTTCCATTGAGAAAATCCTGAGGCCGTTTCCAGAGTAGTCTTAACAACAAACACACACACACACACACACACACACACTGTCGACACTCACTGCTCCAGCAGTGGATAGTAGACACTTGTTTGTGATTAGAGTCATAACAAAGACTTTAGGTTGTGGCCACTAGTAAAGAAAGTAGGAAAGACATCTCAACCATCTACTACAGGTTAAAGTTGTTGAGTAAATAAACTTGCATCATCCCTTGGGTCATTGTCAGGGGTTATATTTGGCCCGGGACGCCCTGCAGCTAGGCCTTCTATGTCACCAAGGAGCGCTTTTCTGAGCATATCTTCAGCATATCTTTTACGAAGGGAAAATTGATACAGCATAGTATTGCGATATTTTGCGTGGCAATATTATATCGATTCATGGTCGCCAAGTATCGATAGTTAGGTTTCTGGAGATATATACGGTTATGAACAGGGTTCATACAGATGCTTGAAATCCTTGAAAATGCTTAAATTTTAATGTTGTATTTTCAAGGTTTGAAAAGTGCTTGGATTTTGGATAAAGTGGTTGAAAATGCTTGAAATTCTTACTGTATTTCTCTTGCAATCTGACTATAGATAATCACATGTTCAATGAAAAAAATACTAAATTAAATATTGAGATTAGCAAACTGTACTTTTGGTTGTTAAAAGTGTAATACCATCGCTTATGGTTGAGTGAAATTACCCCTTTTAGCATGTAAGTACTAATCTAAAACATGAAACTAACAACCGTTGTAAGGTCCTGGAAAAGCTTGAAAATGGACCTTGAAAGTCCTTGAAAAGTGCTTGAATTTGACCCATGCTAAAGTGTATGAACCTAGAAGATCTCAGGAATCTATAGGCAACATGTGTGTTGTTGAAATAAGGGTGCAAAGTTAGTCTTTTTTTATCTTTCATTCAAAAAAATTCAGAGCAGTGAAGGTTAAAGTTCAGGAAAGTTTGAGAAAATGCTGCTGTTGTTGTCGTCCATACATGTTTGATATCAGTTCAGTTCAGTTTGACTGAATACTTTGTTGGTCAGTCTGTGGGTTTGACTCTCATTGTGGAGAAATAAAAAGACTGAAGTGAGATGAATAGACTGAGAATTTTCTGACAAAACAATTCTTGATTTAATTTAAGTTTGTGGACACAAAATGCAGTTAAACAGTTAAATCGCAATATATTGTATCGCAATACTCACCATATCACACAATGCTTTAAATCGCAATAATATCGTATCGTGACTCAAGTATTGGGATAAAATGCTATCATGGGGCCTCTGCTGATTCTCACCTCAAATTTTTACACTTTTTTTCTGTCTTTTGGGTCCATCAAACAATTTCTAAACATGTTTTCTTTACAGCTATAGAGAACATTATCCTTAATATTGTAGAGAGTCCTCCTCTAAGGACTCTTATTGTTGTTGGACATGTCTTGTGTTTTCATCTGTGGCCACTAAATCATCTGAAAAGAAAGTTTTACAAGTTTAATCTCACTTCTCCTCTGTCGTTTCTCCGTGACTCTCTCAGCTCTGTCATCTTACCTCCTTCAGAGCAGCTTACATCAGTACCTAAAACAGTGTGGGCTGAATGTGTGAGCTTCAACTCAAAAATAAAAGCATAAGAGTGAAAGGTTTAATAGAAGAGGTTGGTGCTGTCTTAATGAGCACATGTTCGACCCCAGATGACAAACCGCTTTAATAGGCAGATGCTGGTGCTATAGAATAAAGTAGCATGTAGTTTGAGGGAAGCCAGAAAAGTTTATCATAAAAACTTTTCCCCCTGAAGTGTCTGGTGTGAAAAATAACAAGCCACAACTCAGAATGTCCAGCTCTTCCTGTAACAGTTAATCAGCTTCAGAGTGATCTGTCCTGAGTTTCACCTTCAGCTTTGCGTTGAGATCAAAAGTCCTGTTAAATCCCGTAAATATTGGCGGGCAGCGTCACCGTTATCAGCCCTGTACAATCATTGTGATTGTTATGTGATTCAACTTTCTGCCAGTCAATGCCTAATGCCATTTGAAATCTCTGGAATAAAATGCGAGTAAGATGACTCTTTGGGTCGAGGCCCTGCTACCATGCCTAATCAATGCTGTTTTTCCAACCTGAATGTTTCTGTGTCTTGATCATTAGGATAAGATAAAACTTTCAGCTCCATATACGGGAATTATGCAGCAAGATTCCTCAGGCTAGAAAACAAATGAGCTTTGAGTGTAGAAATGACGTAAAATAACAGTTGAAACACTAAAACAAACCAGAAAGGTATTAGAAACAATGTAATTGATTGTTGGGTTGCATTAAAGAGGCACTTCATTGATTTTTACACACACAGGATCAGTTTACAAGTCAGAGGGAGTACTACTCAGCCTGTAAGTGATGACATCAGGGTGTTTCAGATCGAGTTTGAAGCAAAAAAAGTTTGAATTACAAAAGTCAAGCCAGATTATCCTGGATACGGGAGTTGCCATCTTGTGCAATTGGAGCCAGAGCCTATACAACAGTGGAGTTGCATTATGGGAAATGTAGGACCCAGGCTCTGAGTGGAGCTTGACCATACCATAGACTGTATATAGATAACCCGTTGGTTTGTGGACTCCCCGTTGGAAGCATCGAGTTCAGCGTTACACTCGTCGCCATCTTGTTTCCGAAAGGGGGAGCAGACCATATTTGGACTGTGGACGAGCGAGAGAGAACTGACAGCACTTACTACACGCCTCTGACTGAGAGAAGTCGCTGCTAATTCATGTTAGCATTAGCTGGAGCATTTACTGGGATGTTAGTTTTGGCTAGCAAAAAACAAAAACTAAGTATGTTACTGACCTCAGAAAACTGAACAGCGACTCCTTGGAGTGTCTGTTAGTCCAACCAAACTCAAATAAGACATTTTTAATGAATAAAATGTTCAAATAAACTGGCATTAAGTGGAAATACAGTGAAAGGGTGAAAGTTATGAGACCAAACCAAAAATGTATACGTCATATATATAACTTTATTGACACCATGCCGTGGATACACATTGTTCTGCTTCTCTTCTGATGACAGCACAACATTTTGTTATAGCGGTAAATGGACTGTGGAAACCAAGCTAGCAGCTAGCAGCAGGGTACGCTTTTCCCTGTCATCGTAATGTGCTCACTTTTGGCTCCTAAAAGTGATGGCAATGGTCAGGAGGTGGCTACATCCATTATTTTTACATAGTCTATGGGAAAACCTTTTCCCAGGGGCAACATCAGTCAGTCACCTTCTCTGGGAAAACAAAAGATCCAGGGTTTGAACCCCCAGTGGTAAAAATTATAGCAATAAATGGAAACGTTATTTTTTTAAGTTGAGTCCAATCTGCTTGGAGCCTGATTATTGCTGCTTGCAGCTATATATTTAACCTGAATTTATTCCAAGTTGTAAAGCTACAGCTCTGGCTATTTGAGGAAAGACAACCAGAACTAAAGCATAAGCTGCCTCTCATCTTGGGAAAATAGACGAGTGTTTCAAAATAGATCTGTCTATGTCCATCTTGGTTGAAGATCCGAGGTTTCATCTTTTAGGACTGTGTAGATTTGGTACGATTATGGATGATTGGCTATCGCTCTCACATGGTTTATCCCTCACAACCGCAGCAGAGTGCGACCTTGCATGTCCTAAGATGACAGACCAATTGTCAAAATCATTTTTATAAAAAACATGTTTTGCGGACCACAGACACTAAGTTTAGACAGACAGGCTGGAGCAGTGTAAACACTCCAGTCTGTGATTTATTATGAGGCTTATATGATTTATTATTGTTTGATTGAAACCTAAAATCCTCCAGCTGCTCCTCTCTACATCGCACTGTTCTCTCCTATTTCTTACCCAGAAGATTTTTATCTTCTGTTTCTTCACTTCTTTCTTGTGGAACATTGGTGTGAAATGTTTGTCTTGTTTCTGTAATCATATTTCTTCTCTCCATGTCGAGTCTGCTTCTTGCCATTTCTCTCTCTTTACCAAGTTGATTTTAATGGGGGTTTTTAAAATTATTATTATGACTGAAAGTTTTTTTTAAGAAGATTTTTCACCTTAAATTGACACCAAACAGAAAAAACGAGGGAAGTGAACGAGAAAGGTTATATTCCACTTACTACCACCACTATGAGGAGAACAAGTACACAATAAAAATATATTTTATTAGAACAAAAGAATAATAATAAGATAGCATAAGCATTATAATAGAAGTACGTATAAGTAAGTGTGACTGCTGTCTTGTTTACATCCTGTTCCACTTTGGTTTGAGGACATCAGCTGCTGTCGTGTCTCGTTTCCCCCAGTTTCAGATTCTCTTTGGACATTCTGAACTCATCTGTGATTCTAAATGAAACTCATCTCTCCTTCAGTCTCTGGCTCTTCTCTAATAATAATAGACAAGCAGTTTCCTTGGTGACAAATTGGACAGCAGAGTGGACCCACCTGGGCAAATCAGCTCTTTGAAATTCAATTAGGCAGTCTTTTTCAGTGGGGGACAAAAGGCTTGTTTTGTTTTGTTTGTTTTGGGTTTTTTTGTGCAAAAATGACTTTTGGCATGGGCAGAATATTCCGAAGGAAAAAAAAGGATAGTACATTCAGTCCATTCAGTCCATTGGCCAGGATGCCAAGAAATTTGTTGCACACATTCTACAAAAAAAAAAACAATTAAGAAAAATGAGAAAACCATCCAAATTGATTAGAAAGCCAACAAAAAGGTGGAAAACTACTTATAATGGATTTAACAGGATTATAAAAAGAAATTGATCCTTAGGCAAAAGTAAAGGACTTTACCTCAGCTGACTGCCAGCCTGACTCAGAGATTCTGTTAAAAACAAGAAAGAGCAGGAAAATAAATCCTAACTTCATTTCAGCACATTGGAACATTGTGATTGAACTTTGCATCAGATCTCTTGCCAGGCTTCTCATGGGGCTTCTGAGGACTTACGCTATCATGGTTTCCCATCGTTCTGTGAGCAGACTCAGTCCCTCAGTGTTACCTTTACAAATGCTCACCTACCGTACATTTTTTCCACATGATGTCATCACCACCAGCAAAAAGATAAACAGATAAATACTGTGTGTGGTGATGAGTACGGGTGTGATCGCACCTGCAAACAGTCCAAACCATTCTGGAAATGTCAGCCGTGTTGCATTATGTTGTGTTTGGTTCCTTTGGGTGCTGACGGCTTCATTTTTAGCAGACTAAAACTTGTAAGCAAAAATCACATGACTCACAGGCTGTTTATTTACTGGAGATAACCTGTCGTCCTGCCAGGTTGAACGAATTGAAACAAATCTAATGATTCATTTTATTTCTGCTAAACTTTCCACACATGAACACCTGCTGCTGATCACACGATCTTCTGCTACCCATAATCCTTTGTGTTTTGGGCAAGTGGCAACCTCAAGGCCTGAATAGTGAAGCCAATGCAGAAGTGCATCAAACCTGCATTCTTTCTAATGGACAGCAGGGGGCGACTCCACTGGTTGAAACAAGTACGTTTGATTGTATAGAGTCTATGAGAAAATGACCCTACTTCTTACTTGATTTATTACCTCAGTAAACATTTTCTCATTAGTTTATGGTCCCAATTGTTAGTTTCAAGTCTTCCTCAATACAGCACAATGTTCATTTTGTAAACTTTCCAGTAAATTAGATAAAGCAGGGCATGTTTTCATTGTTTTACGAGTGTACGAGTGTTGTCTGGTTTGGGTGTTGTCCATGTTTACATAGTAAAACTTTGACCCTTTCACAGTGTGTTGTCAGTTCAGGAAGGTTAATTGGAATTTTGGTTACCGAAGTTAAAGTAAGTAAGGAGTCAAGAGGTTTTTTTGCACTTTGCTATCCAAGCTAGCATTAGCATCAGCTGATAACTTAGCGCTCTCCTCCCTAGCTCCACCCTCTCGTCCAAATATGGTCACTTCTGGTTACAAAAAAACAAGATGGCATCAACCAAAATGCCAAACTTAAGGCTTCAAAACAAAATCGTAGTCCACCAACCAATGGGTGACATCACAATGGCACATTTCTTATGTCTGGATTTTGTTTTTACTGCTGTATCCTACTCTACCCTTAAATTGAGATTTTTACACCCTCTCGTCCAAATATGGTCACTTTTGGCTACAAAAAAACAAGATGGCAACAGCAAAAAGCAAAACTCAAGGCTTCAAAAGGCTTCTGCAATCCAATGGGTGACGTCAGGGTGGCTACATCCAGTACTTTCAAAAGGTCTATGGTTTTGTGGTTATTTCCTTTAATTGGAGTGAATTGCGTGTTCTTTCCTGTTATTTTGTTGCTGTTGCTTCTATTTTTTTGCAAACCTGAGTCAGAAAACTGTTGTGTGAACAGCTTGTACAGTACATGTTCAACTTTACAACAGAACAGTTGAGTGTCAGATGTCTCCGTCAGTCTTGACCTGCTGACCTTTTTCTAGCTTCAGGTCAATCACATACTTTACATTTCTCTGTCGGCTCAAAGGAGAGAAAACAATGGACTGGTGTGCGATAAAATGGGTAAAGCGGCTCAGTTTAAATCTGTCATAAACACTGGCAGTCAGCATGCGTTTTGTTCAGAGCTGATATTGAATTTGGGGATGAGGTTCAGGCATTCTGCGGATTTGTTTGTTCATTTGATGCTATTGTTCTTATCATGTGTTTTTACTTGAAACTCTTTCTGCAGAGCAAATTCCCCCCAAAGGAGTAATGACAAGTAATTCAGTTCAATTCAGTTCAGTTAAATTGTTTTGTGGGAAACTGTTTGGCATGCAGGGAGAGGCTACTGAAGGTCCTACTGAGAGCTGCATCCAACATGAAATATGACATGACTGCCCCTATGGTAGCTTGTTGCTTTAGGTTTTTATATATTGTAATAATAAAAATAATTGGGTGAAATTGAGCTGAGAGAAAGTGATAAAAACTCATTCTAACCTAAGGGGACACAGCAGTAAAACAAAACAAAAATCTAGACATAACCATACATAGTAAGAAGAAAGGGTTTCAGAAAGACAGGAGGAGAGGATGGCTGGGATCAGGGACGTGCAAAAGGACGGGCTACAGTTACCATTTTATCGCACTTTTGCCTCACACCAAGAGGGACGCAGGTTCGAATCCAGCTTGTGTGGAGTTAGCATGTTCCTCGTGTCAGCGTGGGTTCTGTCCGGGTCCTCCTGGTTCCTCCCACAGTCCAAAGACATGCAGCTTATGTTTAATTGGTGATTCTTAATTGCCCCTAGGAGTGAATGAGAGCGTGAATAGTTATCTGTCTCGGTGAGTCTGCCCTGTCCAGGGCGTACCCCGCCTCGCACCCAGGATAAGTGGTTAAGGATAGTTTTATTTTTGTTGTTGTGATTCCATAAATACAAGTCGCCCAAAGTTAGTAAAGGTAGACCAAATTAAATCACCATATCATCCAAAAGTGTTTGAGTGTGTGTGTACGTTCTTTTATTTCCAGCATAGTGAGGACCAGAACAATATTGAGACCAACATAGTGAGGACATTTTTGAAATGTGAGGACATTTCAGCTGGTCCTCACTTCTTCAAAGCTGTTTGAGTTTTAAGACTTGGTTAAGGTTACAATAATGTTTAGGTCGTGTGTGTGTGTGTGTGTGTGTGTGTGTGTGTGTGTTAGGTTAGGTTTTTACTGCATGCATTAACATGCATAACATTATTGTGTTTATGTAATGTTTTGTATTGATTTTGATTAGACACTTTTTTAAATGTCACCACCAAGCTGACAGTGGCCTAAACATGAGGCCATAAAAGCCTCATAAAAGGTTTTGGCAGGTGTTTTGTACTTATTCACTTTTGATTGTATGCATTTATATATATATATATATATATATATATATATATATATATATATATATATATATATATATATACATATATATATATATATATATATTTTTTTTTTTTTTATACATGTCACACTGCTCACACAGCTGCGTTTAGCCTCAGCCCTGCAGCGGGTCACTGAACTGCTCCACTCTGTGGTCACACATGAGGAGAAGCCACTGAAGAGAGGACACAGAGCACATCTTATTTACTTTCTTCCTCCAGATCTTCTCTTGCCTTTCTGTGATTGTGTGTGTACTGTAAGGCCTCCGATGAACCAGACATTTACAGAGTTCGTGTTGAAATAGTTTTGCCGTGAGTGTTTTTCTATTTGTTTCCTTAGCAACAGCGATCAGGTAGGAGAAATGATGAGCAATTTTTCATAACTCATGGCTTAGTCATCGAAATGGGTCACAGACTGATTTCACTCTAATGTACTTAGACAGAATTACACCTGACAGCCTTTACTTTGACAAAATACGAGGCTTTGGTTAAAGCATTTCTACATAATAAAAAAAAGGCTAACTGCTTTCTGATTCATTTAGAGACTATGGTCAACTCAATATATAGCAAAACAAAACCTAATTTGATCAATCATGGTGTTGCTTATAAATCTCTGTGTTAGAGTCTGATTTACAGCATCTGTTGATGTATTATTTTGGTGGTTTTATTCCATCTTGCTGTGTACATGGTGTCTACCTTTTTTTTCTGGTGTTTTCGTCTCACCTGTAGCAAAGTTTCAGGACAAAACTGGAAATGCATTGTAACTAAGTTGAAGAAATTGCACGTTATTAACATGTTCCACAATAATGTTAGGGTTTCAAAGGTGGGTTTAGATGACTATCAGAATGAACAATTATTGTAAATAATTATTAATGATATAAAAATATGATGACTTGATTTACTCAAGTCACAATGAAACGGGGCACCACTCTGTAAAACAGAGGAAAGATAGCCAATTGACCTAAATCACTCTAATAAAGTTACTAAACTATCAATTTGGAACACTGATTCATAATTAATGCAATAATCAAAATCAAATTACGATGTGGTTAAAGGAATTTGGAGTTCTTTTCATAGCAGAGGTTGACAAATCACTCACTTGTGTGCAACATTAAAAGGAACAGCGTATATATTCCAAATAATATATTTATTCTAAAAACAGAGTAAAGCAAACAAAATACACAATATCTAATCTAACAGACTATTTACAGTGAAAATGTGGAAAAGAGAGTATGTGTGTGTTTTGGTAACAAAGTACGTTACCACAGTCCATAGATGGGAAGGGGAAGCAGAAATCCTTTTGATGAAGAATTAGTTCCTTGTTTTGTTTTGGTGTTTTACAGAGTCACTTTGCTGTGGTTTGTTGGCTCCAAATCTTGTTGTAGATTTCTTTGTGACTATATCTCGCATAGGTCACAAGCAGGAAACTTTTCACACCTCAGGTATATGCAAACCCACATCTGGCGCCATGGTGGGGAGGGGTTGTTATCTCTGGAAAAGCTCCAAATTTTAAGAAGGAAACAAGTTTTTTTCCCTTAGTGACATTGCTTTCCATTCACATTTCATTTTTAACAATCAAATTAATTTGGGGATTTTTTACTAATACTAATAGTAAATTAGTAAAAATTACAATAAGCAAATATTCAGAGAAAATTTAAAATTTACAAAATTGGTAAAAAGGTAAGAATTATAATAATAAAAAACACATTTCATTTAGGAAAGGAACAAGTGAGAGGGAGATTCAGAAATGACCCACGTAAATGCTAAATTTTTTTCCTCTTTTAATTCCTTATTTGTTGGAAAATGAGAACTATCAGAGGAAGCAAAAACAAAATTCATGTGATGAGCTCTTTCATCTCAGCGGTCACAACAATTTTTCCACTTAAAATCTGTGTTTCAGAAACATTGACTTGCAGAAACTTCGGTAGATTTAACTTTCATCAGAATTTAGTGGCAGGCAACCCGTCTGTAGAGGAGTGGATGCATCTCACGTTGGGACAATAGAAGTTGACAGGCGACTGGAAGCGAGGCGTCTCAGCTGTCATAATCCGTCATCGCAGATATTCTTCTTCCGCTGCTTCTTCCAGATAGACTTTGGCCACAGACAGCTTTTAACTGTTTCAGCTTCTGCCAAAAGATTGAATCTGGATAATTATATTTTTCATCCTTAAAATATGGTGAGTGACAAGATTGTGTGTGTGCACATCTGTGAGTGAGAGATTGACAGAAAGATAGTTTTTGTCTGAGGTGCACTTTAGTGATGGGCCAGTAGTTCTGCAGTCCTCAGAGCTCAGTCCAACGTTTGTGGTGCAGCCAGATAAAACTCCGGGTTAGGCTGCATGTCGATCACTTTATTTTATTTTAATTGAGTTTTATTAAATAAAACAACCTCAAGTCTAGATATAGTGATTGGATTTCTGAATCAATGTGAAAGACTGACTGGCGGCCAATGGTCTCTGTTCATGTGACTGTTATATGAACATATGACAAAAACATATGTGGGCTATATATAAAATGTGGAGCTTTAGCCAAAACCAAATTTATTCAAATTTATTCTCTCAAACAATTCTTGTAACAGTAAGGGGTTGCCTCATAATTCAAATTCAAAGTCATGGATTGTGAAGCAGGAAGTAAGAGCAGAAGCTGTAGTTATTCCAAAATATTCTAAAAAAGTGAGATTATAAAGCAGGTCTAGGTGCTGAAAAGAGGAAAGCTACAGTGGAGCCAATTATCTCTGCTAACAGCCTGCTAATTATCCAGATATAAAACTACACAGAAATGCACACAGTCTGTATTCAGAAACTGATGCAGAAGACCTGGAAACACTGACCAATCACAGCAGATTAGGCGTTTTTAGCAGTAAGGCTTAAAGAGTTATGACTTAAACATAATTGTAACCTTAACCAAGTCTTAACACCCAAACAGGGCTTTGAAGAAGTGAGGACCAGCTCAAATGTCTTCACATTCCAAAAATGTCCTCACTATGTTCTCAAATTTGTTCTGGTCCTCACTGTGTTGGAAGTACAAGAACGCGCACACACACACTGAAACATTTTTGGATCATATGGTGATTTAGTTTGGTCTACCTTTACTTACTTTGTGCTACTTGTATTTTTGGAATTACAACAACAACAAAAAACACTATCTTAAACAGTAAGTTTATTCAAATAATGAATCATTTGTTATATAAGTCACAAGCTAGGTTGAAATATTCAGCATGATTTCACCCATCCGAAACATAACATAATGTTAAGAATTTCAAACAAGAGGTTTAGATTGATGCACCACACACACACACTATGCAAACACGCAGCATCTCACTATCAGGTCCATCTGAGAGCAGGAAGTGAGGTGGTTTAACTGAGGAGAGATCAGGTCCAAAACTCTGTCAGACAAAATCATTTTCATTCTTCTCCAACAAAACAAGCTCTGTTTGGAGAAAGGAAGGGATTTTCTTTGTTTTCTTAAAGCCAGAGCTTGCTATATGATGGGAGTCTGCACAGAGACAGCAGTGAAGCTGAAGAAAATTAATATCGAATCAGTATATTGAAGAACCACGTTAGATAAATAAGCTGCACTCACTCCAGTGAGCTGCAAAGCCCTTTAAAGTATGATTTAAACGCTCCTTCTAGTATTATTCCCTCATTTTATTCCCCTTTTTTTGTGATTCTAATGAGTGTTTTTTATTATTTAATTTTTCAATATGACATAACTGAAAGATGGAGATACACAGAGGATGTTCTGTCCTAGAAACCCAGATGATGCTCTTGAAGGGGGCTGCAGGACACCAGTGCGGAAACTATGCAGTTTGTGGTTCGGTCAGTCAGCGTTAAAGTTTGTTTTTTTGCTACATGCGGTTAGGATTTTTTTAATTTTCTGACAAGCAAAGACACTCAGTGGAGCATCTCAGGTTTCTCAGAGCATGTTTTCATGTTAGAGGAGGAATGAATTTGGCTCACCCTTTTGCCACGGACTTTTTAGTTGTGCATGTGTTTGAGAATGCTCAGTATATTTATGAGCTTATATTCGGTTGTGGGCCTGGATAAGAGCATCAGATGCATATACCACTGGGAGGAAAAAACTAATTTCAGGGAGGAGGGAGGAAGTGACATTGTTTATAAAAATAAGTAAAAATCTGGGTCTCTAAAAGCCTGTGATGTATAATTAATATGGCCGAGTGTCCAAAATCTCACAAAAATAAATCAAACTACTCTATATGGCTGCGTGCGACCTGGTAAGATACCTTTTTGTTTACCACAGGAAGAGCTCTGAGTGCTCCTGCTTCCTGTTTGTGCTTTGTTTTGTTTAAAGTACATCGTGTCAACAGTTCAGGTGCTCGCATTTTAAAAAATAGATCCAGGTTTCTTGGATTCCAGATCCCTCAAGATGCATCCGTTGGCTCTCAGTGGACTTGTCCAAGGTCCAACATGTCCAACATATTTGTTTTACTGGAAACACTGAAGTCCGCACTGGCCCAGATTCCAGTGTGTCTTTATGATTTCACACTGCCAATTAGCTGATGAATTTCCCTCGAGTGCCGGAGCTGTCCAAGCAATGCTTCAGGCTGTACTTGTCGTTCTATTTCTGTGAGCGCAGACAGAACTATTGAAGTCTTGATTCTTTATCTTATTTAATGATGGTATTTTGACATGTTTAAGCCTTTTCTGTGACCCAGTGTGTTCAGACCCATGTTCCCAAAGTACAATATGCCTTTTTGCTTTTGGTTAATGATGTCATAATTAATTATGACACAATTTCTTCTACATAGGAGGACAACACTCAAACTTAAACAGTCTCAAAAGTCAACTTTTAGTCTATGGGGTCATTTTGTGGTGTTTATGCATACATTTTAGTAATTTTGCATCTTTTTGTAATAGTTTTGCATCCATTTTTAGACATTTTGTGTCTTCTTCAAGTTGATTTTCATCTGTTTTTAGTTCTCTTATGTTTCTTTGTGATCACTTTGTGTTTCTTTGTAGTCATTTGGGGTCTTTTGTTGTTGGTATGTGTATGTTTTTGGTAATTTCGCTTTCATTTTAAGTCATTTAGTGTCTCTTTGTGGTCACTTTGCATCTCTGAAGTAATTTTGTGTCTCTTTTGGAATATTTTCGTGATCATTTAGCATCTTTCTAAGTGTTTTGTGTTTTCTTTATTATTTTATGAGTCAGGACTGTTGACCCCTCGACCCCCTGGGCCTGTGCCTGGTAGGCCTGTTCAGTAATCCATCCATGAATGGGCCGTAACATGTGAAACCTGCAGTAGAGCCTCAGAAGTGGAACAGAGTATTCTGCTTAGAAAGAGCAGAACCAGCTCCTCGAGTAATATCCTCAGTGTTCCTGTGGGAAAACTGGCCTTATCTCTGTTCCACATCAGCGATCCCTTCTCGCTACTTCAGCTCCCAAAGCGAGGAGATAAGAGTGAAATCTGATTATTTAATGTCCCCGAATGATATTAGCGCTAAATTAAAGGAACACAAACCTCTCCTGTATCTCGTGTCGATCTGTCTTAAGGTCACGTTACAGATCAGATGACAGGACAGGGATGTTGTTTTGTGACTGAGAAGGACACAGGGAATTTTATCTATAAAGGGAAACTTTTCATGGGCTTTGACAGCAAATACAGGAGTATGTATGACATATTCTAGTCTATAGGCAAAGACTGATAAGATTAGGTTGCTTGTACTTCTTGGCATGATTATTCTTCTGCTTCTATATTTAGAAAAACTCTTTAATCATGATTGCCATGTCTACCATATAATAGTTAAACAGTGCTATTTTAGAGTCAGGATTTAATGATGCCTTGGTGGGAAAGCATTCTTAAAGGTTTATAAAACTATTTTTTTTAAAAGTAAAGGACTTGCCTCTCATAATTAAAAGCTCATCAAGCATATTTTCCTGTGTTTTTATGCCTCCAACAGCGATGGTCGGAGGAATTATATTTTAACATTGTCCCCGATGTCTCATTGTCGTCAACATGATATATCGGGAAAGCCTGGAGGGAATTTTCTTCACTCGAGGGATAAACTGATTCGATGTTGGTGGTCAAAGGCCGCGGTCACTGTGACTTTATGAGACATGTTTTGGGCCAGAGCTCAAGAACTCATACGCTAATTATGACAAATGTATTTGACAGGATAAAATGATGACAGTAATGACATTTTTTATGCAAAAGGTCAAAGGTCAGCTTCACTGTGACATCATAATGCTCTGCAAAACACTTTTCTGGCCATTATTCAATGCCATAACTTAAGAACAGAAAAGAGATTATGACCATGTTTCACTGGAATCATACAAAGTGATTTTTATTCAGTTATTCACCTTTTATTCAATTAATTTGTCTTTAGTTAGCCTTGACTAATATATTAGTCTGGACACACATACAGCCATGGAAAAAAAATTTGACCACCCTTGTTTTCTGCACTATATGGTTAATTTTAATGCCTGGTACAATTTTGATTGGACAAATATAATGATAACAACAAAAATAATTCATAATAGTTTAATTTAAGAGCTGATATCTAGATATTTTTCATTGTTTTCTTGATAATGATTTTGGTTATTAAACTCCAATGAGCTATTTTTGTTGTTATAATTATATTTTTTCAAAAAAACAAAATCTACCTTTAGTTGTACCAGGCATTAAAATGAAGAAATTGAAGGAAAAAAGTGGTCTAATATTTTTTCCATGACTGTAGATATAGGCAATGCAAGGCAGCTTTGTTTCCATATCACATTTCATATACAATTTCAATTTAAAGTGCTTCACAGTGAAAGTAAGTATAAAACATAATACAAAACAGAGTTAAAACTGAATAAAAGTAAGATAAAGGGATGAAAAATTAACATTAAAATCAATAATTACTTATAATTGTGTGTTTTGTTTCTGTTAATCTAACATACAAATGCAAGTTTGTGATTCTAGTTTTAATCTTTTTTTTTTAATCAATTTTGATCAAACATCCAGATATCGTAGCAAAAGCAGAACATTTACACAAAATAACCCATCAGTTTCCCTTCAGAAAACAATCAACAGCCTGAAGCAGTAGAGACTGTTGACAATACACAGCCAAGAGTAGAGGCATCAGCCAACATACACAAATTACTGCGTAAACAAAAAAATAAAACAACAAATACAGTTTCAAAATCTCATCTGACATGCCTGCTGTCAGTGAAATCCCTTTAAAAAGTCAGATCAAGGAGTCCAAATTTCCTCCTCTCTCACGATCTTAAGCTTTCCCAAAGCATGTAGCTTTTGAAGTGTGTTTTTGATCTACTGTTTCAATTTGTCTGACTGGAATTCAGCCACAGATCAAACTAACTGACGGATAGCAGCAAATCTGGCAGCATAAAGGCGCCAGATGCAGTGATGAACAGTAAGTTGAATACGTGACCTGTACTGAGCTTTTTTTCTGTCTTGGCTTCTTTTTCTAAGAGCTGCGTCTCAGGAACTCCGGCATGTTGCCAGGGAAAGATCTTGAGTTTGAAGATTTAAAGAATTATAATAAATTAAAAGTATTTAAAAGTCATGTGATGGCATTGAACGTAAAGGGGATTAATGTTGATGCTGTTATAGGTTTTTCCCCGTTATTTGTCAAAAGTGCAACAGAAGAGCAGCTGGTGTATCTGTTTACGGCACAGCCAAGAAAACTCTCATTGTTTTAATAAGGAAGTCAGTCAATAATGATTGCAACCAAGATCTGATTTCATGCTGCACACAGTGTGAGTCATTTTCCACACGACAGCAGACGGTGAATTTGGTTATCTCGCTGAGGAGTTGGAGGTGTGCAGCAAATAACAGCTCACTGTGCTGTCGCTCCAATCACCACATCCCTCGCTGCAATATTTTACAATGATTCACTGTTTAAAATGGCCATGTCTTGTTTTTAATTCCATTTGTAATGAACGGTCACAGTCAGTGCCAACAGTGGAGATGGATTGTGGTTGTTTCACAGAGCTAGTTGAGTCAGCTGAGACAAAACCCACCTGCCACTCAACAGACCAAACTCTTAGTTATAATTCATTTTCTTTGAGTTTTATAAAGAATAATAGTTGCCCTGAATTGGGGAAATAAGCTACAGAGGTCAAAACCATATTTTGTACCAGGCTGTAATCATGTTTATTTCTCCTGTAAAGCTGGGCTTTTTAACATGACCAATGGGAACCTAGTTCTTGTGCTGGTGCTGGTTTACAGTTGGTTTAACTTGCAAACCTTCTCAGAACATGTTTGCTTTAACTCTATATGTCTTCACTCTCCACAAACATAATAATAGTGGACTACATTGTCTTTTTACAAATGTTGCTCCTGGTTTTGTGAGTCTACATTGGCATTCAAACACGACTGGTAGAACACAATTGTGCTGCTCAGCTTGATTGCTATGTACAGTGATAACGTTCATATTAACACTGAACGTAAGATGTTTATGTTAGGCTTTGTTGTAAGCTAACGCTTAAGATAGCCCGCTAACACTAACCTGCTAACGATGGCCTGCTAACGATAGCCTGCTATCATGAGCCGGCTAACGTGAGCCTGCTAACGCTAGCCCTTATCAATCACATTGTGTAACGACCTTGACACAAAACTGGTGGACTCAAATGCATGACTCACAGGCAGTTGATGGTAGCCTGTAATAAAAGTCTTTACTTGGTGAGAATGCAAAAACAAACAAAAATTCACTCACTTGGAGGATCAAGGTACAAATAAAGAAAAGTGCTCACTTGGAGGATCATTTATAATTTATTCATTTATAACCTGGCTGGGACGTTGACAAGACAAAGCGTACATGAACAAGATGAACTGGCAACAAGACAAAGGGAGACAAGGACTATTCATACATGAGGGAGGGGAAGACAGGTGAACCCAATCAGGGGCAGTGCAGACAATCACAGTGGCGGGAAATCACACAAAGGGAGGAAGTCAGGGTCTGAAACGAGAGGGAGAAGGTAAGTACAAATAAATCAGGAAGTGCGTGACAAGACTAGCCATAACTAGACATGCGTGACTTTAACTAAACATAAAGTGCTCACGACAACAAAGGACTAAACATGAAATTAAACTAAGGTATGACATAAAACATGAAACAAAAACAACAACATAGAATAAACAAACTTGACGAGACACAACACATTGCAGCTAAACAAATCAAATCAAATGAATGATACACGTTTTAGTTTGTCTTGCTGGTCCTGGTATTTCCGCAACTAGCTCTTGATGTTCAAGCAGTTCACAGTTCGAGACCAGCAAACAGTTGGCGCCGCTCTGGAACCAGTTTTACTGGCCGAGAGTCAGTTCTTTGGCTGTCGAAATGCGAGAAGCTGGTTCGAGATTAGGCACCAGCTCTGAACCGGCCCTCAAACTGCCTTGGTGGAAAAGGGCTATATGAGAATTGACTTGCTTTTGGAGCTCGTCTCAAGTGGCCATTTGAGGAACTGCAGTTTCTAACGCTTCCTTTTTTCCGGCCCTGAAAGAACATATCCTTCTCAGGGCCCCCTGGTAAATTTACCTTAAGGCCGCTCACTGATGTAAATGCTAATTTAAAAAATCTTAAAATCACTTCTGAAACTGATAGGTAAGGTAACCATGCAGTGAAAATAGGTGTTATATGTGCTGTGGACTGCCAACAGTTTTATTAGATAGACCAGTCAACAGAGCATGGCAACAGCCAAGCCTAGATTTTAACAGCAATGTTAGCATTGTTTAGGAAATAATAAATAATAAAATTGTACATTTCTGATGTGGGCTTCAAACTCAGATCAGAATCCATGACAACCCCTCAGTTTTTGACCTGGTCCTTGCTATAAAGAGTGAATGATTGAAGGTGTACAGACAGTTTGTACATTAGCAGTGCTAAAGCTGCTGTGGGAGAGTGAACAGTTAGTAGTAATGCTATTATCACTGAGATCAAACAGTAAAGCTGGATTGCATGCTGCATTTCCTGTGAATTTTATGTGTAAGTGAAGGCAATTTGAATCAGTGCAGTAGTGTCAAACTTTACCACTCAGCCACAATGAAATCTCTATATAAAGAGGTTATCACTGAATCCAAATAGATGACATGGCTATTGCTGGAAAATGAAGACTATAAATAGAGTCAAATGGGGTTTCATGTCATGATATCTTACACAAACAGCTTGAAAAGCTCTGCTGTCCTCGCCTCTGCTGCTTATAGTGTCAGAATAGAAACAGAAACATACTTGAAGAGGCCCATGAGAGAACTTAGCAGTTGTTTCCCTTCTCTCCTTCTGACCAGGCAGGAGGCTATGCTGTTTCCCACAATTTGATTTTTTATCATAACTGACAGCTGACACAGCCTCACAAAACATTTCACTGCCCTCAAAGTAAAGAAAATGATGGAAAATGACCACCACGCACATGCATTGCAAAAGAAATCCATCTCTCCTTTTTTTTTTTTTTTTTTTTTTTTTTTACCCAAATTGGACAGGAAAAAGCAGAAAGCAAGACAGATTAGAGGAGACACATGAGGGAAAGCTCTGCTGGGAGCTAACCACGAAACTATCTCTGCACAAAGCGTCAGCCCAGCGGTTTCCTCATGAATCTGATGTTAGAAAATTTGATTTAACATGTGGGAAAATTCCAACACCCCCTTTTTTCCAAAGTCTGGGAATGATCCTTACGGGGGGAAAATATCCATCTCAATTTTTTTATACTACAGATGAAACATGCCAAATTAAAGCTGCGCTGCATGTGCTGCACTGAACGTCAGAGGGAAGATATGTGCAGCGGGCAGGACTCATATATTTAATGTGTGTGTGTTTAAGTGTCATATATCATCTCGTATATGTAGACAAAACATCTGCTTCAGGTCTTACGGATAAGATTTAAGGATAACATGATCGTGTTTGGCTTATGAACAATACCATATATGTAAGTCCAGCAAAGTGACCTGTGCCTCAACTTAATGTGAATTAATTTGTGGTGATAAGAAGTATAAACAACATCTTTGCTCTATAAACGCTATGTATGTTTTAGTCAAACTGTACCTATGAATTTAGATGTGAGTCAATCTTAAGCTGCGGGATGAAACTAAATCAAAAACGCCCCGCGGATGTTGAGGAAAGCATTCATTTATTAATGCATGAATGTGTTTATGACTGAGTTAATGTCTTCATCTTCATCCCTATAAAGACGTTGCATGTAGTTTTCACATCATACTTGATCTCCGGGATAAAATGGGTTTTGTTTTGACTTATAAAATAGAAAAAAAACAATTATATTTGCAGAAGGGTCTATTTGAGGATTTCTGCATGACAATTTGATTAAAATAAACTCAATAAAAGTCTAATCTTCCTTAAGGCAGTGGGGACAGCTGCTGCTGGCAGACGCTCGTTGTTGACTTGAATTCACTTTCCACAGTGGAGTCAGGATGATGTCTTTATAACTGCAGAGCCTGGCTGATGTTGGTCACATTTAGACTTTTTCTTCACTATCCAGATGATTGTCAAAATGTAAAAACATGGAGGTGTACTTATGATACGTTAGTTCAATATAGAGACATTCCATCACAGTAACTTTTCATCAGTTTTCACCAGATAAGTTGTGCAGTGTGGAATGAAGCTTAACTGATGTTGCACGTGTTGTTTTTACCTCATGATCTGATATTGAAGTATGTGGCAATGTATGGGACTTAACAGAAATCAGGAAACTGACAGGTTCAAGTTAGGGGCCGTCTCAAAAGTGCATGCTCGTGGGTCAAGGGAGCTTATATTATGTTGTTGGGAGCTAAACCTGAATGTATGTTCAATGAGTAAAAAAATGTTTGGCATAATTTGTAATGTAACTAAGTCTGGCTGGCGGGGTACACAATGGACAGACACACACATAGAGACAGACAATAACGCTCTCATTCACTCCTACGGACAGTGCATGCAAGTGCATGTTTTTGGACTGTGGGAGGAAGCCGGAGTACCCGGAGAGAACCCATGCTGACACGGGGAGAACATGCAAACTCCACATAGAAGAGCTGCAAGCCTTAACTTTAGTTGTTTTGTTAGAATCCTTCCTGTACTTAGGAATTCCTTTTTTGGCCAAGACAGACAAATTGTCACATTTGTTTTGGATTTCTTGGAACGAAAGTTAGTTATACTCCTTGATTTAATCTTCATTGCAATTTCCTCCCACATTCCCACATATTTGCTGTTATTTTGGGATCAAATTTCCTTTTTACGATGTTCTTTCTATTACTAAATTCTTTTAAAAGAATGCAGAAAAAAGGCTGACTGTGACTGCGTCGCCTCACATCACTTGTTTCTGGGCAAAAAGCTGCAGTTGAATACACTCAAAGATTACAGCCAAGAGCCTATTAGCATGTAAATTCTGCACCTGCATGAGAAGGAATAATTCTCTCTACCAGCAGGAGGCGGTAGTCTGTCTTCATCATTCAAAAAGAGAAGCCTGAAGACCTGTGATTGCAGATATACAAACCGATGTTACGATACATGAAATATAAAAGCAGTGTTTGCCGGATATTGGCGTTTCTTGCTTTCCTTACTACCGTTTCATTTCTTGTGCATTGATTTAGTTAACCTGCAGCCAATCAGAGTGATTTCTCTCACCGACACTGACGAGGGTCTGACTAGAGCCACAGATGCTCACAGACAGCCCAGCAGAGCCTTAGCTGCACTCATTCTGCATTCATTTTAGGATGCCTGTGTAACATCTGGCCACAAATGAAAAACAGCCTTTAGGTTAACACTGGCCCATTTACAATTATGTTTATTAATGTGCTCTGTCCTTGTTGAATAGCTCAATAAATAAATAATGAATGGCTTTGTGTTTATATAAATAATAATTTGTGTTTCTGAAAACCAGAACATTGACATTTCAGGTTTATGTAACTTGATGTGGGCTACATCTTGATGTCCTGGTTAGCAGTTTCGGCTCACAGAAAGAGATTCAAATCTGGCTGGGGTGACTCTAAATTGCCCGTAGGAGTGAATGAGGGCGTGAAAGGTTGTCTGTCTGTATGCGTCTGCCCTGTGATAGTCTCACCTCCAGCCCCTTGCAACCCAAGTTCGGATAAGCGATTAAGATAATAAATTCATTATTTAAACTGTCCTCTAGATATAATTAAATTAGCTTTGTCTCTCTTTTTTCCATGTGTCCAACCATCCAGGCTGGTTTGTGGGAAATGAAGATGTAAATCATCAAGTGTTTGGTTTTAATAATGTGAACAAACAAAGGAAAATAACTTTTGTCCGAGACTTAGTATTGCTCAGGGATATTTTGTTTTTTAACACAGGAATGAAACATTATTATTGAAGACATCTGTAAAATGTTTATATTCAGCGAATTCCATTTGTTTTCCCTTAAAGATTCACTCCTGGCAACTCAGAGCACTCAGCAAAGGTCATGGAAGGATTGTGGTCTTGGTTCAGTATTAAAGTCAACTTAAATTAACTCCAACTTGAATCGTGAATCATGTTGACTTTTTCACTACAGACTTTTTTCTGACTGTAGCTGAGAGTTTTAGTATCCTAATCCAAACCACACCTGGGATACAGGATGCTGACCCGGTCTGTGATGACACAGTTTGGGCTTTTTATAACCATGCAATGCAATACTTCCCGCACTGAAACTTGCTGCAGTGACCTTTCCTCCACAACATGTTTGCCAATGCAGTTTAGTTGTGAATAAATGGAATGTGTAGGGACCGAGGTTACAGTTTGTGGGGAGGTTTGTGACCTCAAACTCTCATTTCATGTTTGTTTGTAATCCGGATGCTTGTTTCCCTGCATTTCCTCCTCGGTATTATCTAATACTGATCTGTCCCCTGGTGGCTGCTGGGAGTCTCATCCTTGACTCCATGTGTGTGTGTCTCCCTCTCTCTGTCTGTCTGTCTGTCAGAGTGTGTTTAGACTGTAAACAAACTGGTTGTACAGAAAACACAGAAAAGAGGAACAGAAGTTAGAGAACATTTCTGTTTATGTTCCCCCCCTCGCCTCCTCACCCTCGACATGCCTCCACATGAGACTGTGTCTAAATGTAGTGGAGTAAAAGTATAAAGTTACATACGTACCTCAAAATTACTCAAAAATATTCACTACAGTACTTTTTAATTGAACCTCACAACAGCATATTTAGTAGTAGTAGTAGTAATATATTTAGATTATATAATATTTTGAGAAAAAAGTTGCAAATTTACTAGGTTAAAGTGGCAAATCTGCGTGAAAAAAGTTGCAGATTTACGAGAAAAAAGTAATCTTTTTTCTCGCAGATTCACCACTTTAAATCTCATGAATCTGCACATTTTTTTCTCGTAGATTTGCCACTTTAATCTCGTAAACTTTTTGCTCAAAATATTACGCCCCTCCACCCGGTCCGTATGTTTTTTTTTAACACATTCTACAGTCCACAGTGCCCTATTAAGGGTTAAAGATAATGAATTAATGAATGAATGAATGAATGAATGAATGAATGAATAAAACAATCTGAGTTGGTCCATTCTGCATAATGAGATATGCATATCATATGATAAGAAACTTATTTTTCCGTTTATTTCAACGCCACATGAATGCAGCTCAATTTCAGTGTTAAGATATAGGTAAGACAAGGCACGTTTATTTGTACAGAAGCTTTCAACAACAAAGCAATTCAAAGTGCTTTACACAAAACATTAAAAGCATTAGAGAGAAACATATATAAAATGACATTCAAATGTAACATTTTAAGACTGAAAACGAGCAGATAAATTATTTTATTAAAAACATAAAAGTACATTCAAATATAACATTTTAGAATTAAAATATTTTTTAAAAATGAAATATGAAAGTAATAGAAATTACAGTGCGGTGGCAAACAGAAAGGTGAAGAGTTAAGATTAATTACTTTATTAGTCCCGAAAAGGGGAAATTCAACCCCTGCATTTAACCTTTAATCCTTTTTTACACACAAGTGAACACACCATGCAAGGAGCAGTGGGCAGCACATACTGCACTAGGGGAGCTGTGTAATAGGGTTAGGTGCCTTGCTCAGGGTCATTTCAGTCCTTGGGCTGTCCGTCCTGGGACTGGATCAGGCGAGCCTCCGCTTACATGCCTGATTCCTGACCTCTAGGCCACAGACTGCCCGTTAATAAAAGAACTGATTCTGCCCTCTGATTCAGATCTGCTCCAAAATTGAATCTGCACTTCCTTGGCTCATGCTTTACCCTTCCACCAAGTTTCATGAAAATTGGGCAAGTTGTTGTTCCCTAATTCTGCTGGCAGACAGACAAACAGACAGACAGACAGCATTGAAAACATAACCTTTCTGGTGGGGGGTAAAAATCACAGGACAAAAAAACAATAAAGCCTGAAGGCTTATTTCCATTGTGGTCCCCTGGTATAACACTACAAAATAAAGCAACACATTACCAAGACAGCAAGGACAGACAATACAATCAACACACAGAGTAAAGCATGTTCCTCCAAATGTCAATGTATCATGTGCTAGGGAAGAAAACAGCCTTGTTTTTAGCTTTGTGAAAATGTGCTGTTGTTTTTTTCGGGTAGTGCATCAGGGTTGAAGATGTTTATTTGGCTTAAGAACCAGGAGAAAAGAAAAGAAATAAGAAATAAGAAATAAGAATAAGAATAAGAATAAGAAATTATTATTAATGAATTATTCGAACAAACCTGAATCACAATCATCTGAACTTAATTTTGCAATTTGTCACCATCCATTGAAAACCATGCATCTCCAAATTTGAATATTTAGAATTTTATATTAAAACACAAATATTCCTTTATGGGTTGAGAAAATTACCCTGGTTCTTAATACCATATATATATATATATATATATATATATTTCAATTTTTAGTTTAAACGTGAATATATCCACTCTGTCTATGATAATCATCACAAAAAGAGAGAGATATGGAGCTGTTTTTCTCCTGCAGAGGGCAGAAAGACACAGAATGATTTATGGCCAAATAGATTTGTGCAAATTTTCTGTTTCTGTTTATTCATAAATTATAGAATCACTGTATTGTGTTTTCAGTCAGCTTGTTGCTCTCTGAGTGGATCTATAGCAACATGTGTCTCTTTAGGCCATCTGCAGTGTCTCTCTGTGGCTGTGACAAAAAAATCATACAACATGAACAGTTATTTCTGTTTTCCCTATAAACAGTATTAAAACGTCTACAGCCCGGCACCTTAACATCTACATTTTGCCAACTTCAAGTCTAGTTTAGAGTTTCTCTAGACAAAGGGTCTCAAACTCAAATTACCTGGGGGCCGCTGGAGGCAGTATCAAAATGATCAAAAAAAAGACACAAAATGACAGAAAAAAACTAAATTACTTAAAAAAGACACAAAATGACCAAAAAAAGACACAAAATTACAAAAAAAAAAAGACACAAAACAACAGAAAAAAACTAAATTACTCAAAAAAGACACAAAATTGCCAAAAGAAAGACACAAAATGACTGAAAAAAACACTAAATGACTTAAAAAAGACACAAAATGAACAAAAAAAGTCACAAAATTATTTTAAAAAGACACAAAATTACCGTTATTATTATTATTACTATTATTATTTTTGTAAACGTCATCATAGAAACAAGTGAAACAAAGCTCCATCGTCACGAGGGCCTCAATTGGCCCACGGGCCGCGAGTTTGAGACCCATGCTCTAGATATACTACCTTTCGAAATCTCCTGAGATATTTCTTTGGTTTCCAGCCTCTCATTTGCACTTGGCTCCTCGCTGCATTCTGACAAAATCATATTAATAAATGCTCATTACTACTTATTAGTAATGTTGGTAGGCTAATTGGTAAGACTTAATAGGCTGTTACATCTTCATTGTAAGGCTCAAAATAAGGTTTGCGGCTCCGTTCCAACATTATTATTTTTCTTTGTCCAACAATGGCTCTTTTGTCAGTAAAGGTTGCCAACCCCTGATCTATAGGAACTATAGAGCATTTACAAAGTGGTACCTTTAGTAAAAGGCCAGTATATCTAACTTGTTTCTATGGAACAGATCTAGAACCTGATAACGATAAAACTGTCAGGGCTGTAAAACCACCAGAACATTAGAGACAAACATCCATTTATATTACAAACAAATACATTTAGCTGCTGTTTTCTTGAGCTCAGTGAACAGACCAATGAAAACATACAGCACAATAAATCACTAAATATTTTCCTGTTTGCAGTGTTTAGTATTTTTATTTAAAAAATTCTACTTTAAATAAACTGGCACTGCAAAAACAAATGTTGAAATATCTCTTTTTCTGCCTTTTTAAACTCTCACTATCGGCTTCACAGACAGTTTTTTCCCCGTGTCTCCCTCCTCTGCTACCTACTTTGAGAAAAATGTCGACAGCAGTTCCCAGTCGCTCTTTAATGATTTCCCATGCCTCCTTCTCTTCTCTTCCCACTGAAACTCCTCTCTGCTTATGTCTACCAGCAGAGCTCTGATACAAGTCTGTCCTGACCTTTGCTCTTTCTCCTAACCTTTTGTTACAACACCAGTCAGATCTGTATATTTGATTATTTGAGGCTAACCATTATTTATTATCATCACTAATTATAAAGCTTTGTTAAGTTTACTGAGCAAGTCTCTGTCTCTTTTACAGATTGTCCTTCCTGCCGAACCGCAGCTACAGTGACAACGGGCGGACGATCCTGGCCAACGACCAGGAGTCCCAGGACTCCCTCGGACCGCTATGAGGACGTCGAGACAAGAGCTGTGACATCAGCTGATTTCGGGACCTTCGAGATGGCCTCCGTGGTAACTGACCTGCCTATGAGGAGCTTCTCCTACCTGGATATTCACTCTGTGATCCAGATGGCTTTTGACATACGCTGTTCAGGGTTAGAGGCACTATTGCTGGAACCAGACAAGTGCAGAAAGTCAGATCTGGCTTTTGGTGACACTGTTGTCCAACATCTGGATCACGGGACATGAGGATCAAGTCCAGGGCCACAGATCTCACAAAACTGCAAAAGCACACTATGAGCAAAACTCTGGCTAACATGGTGGGTGAAGCAAGATGCCTCTTCTGCTTTTTAACCTCTATGATGACATCATAGTTAAAAGAGATCTAACTGCCAGATGGTCACACAGATGACCACAGGTCTCATTAGATTACCGTTTATTGTACAGCAGTTTATATTCAGGGTTAGAGGCACTATTGCTGGGAATCAGACAAGTGCAGAAAGTCAGATCTGGCTTTTGGTGACACTGTTGTCCAACATCTGGATCACAGGACATGAGGATCAAGTCCAGGGCCACAGATCTCACAAAACTACAGCACACTATGAGCCAGACTCTGGCTAACATGGTGGGTGGAGCAAGAGGACTCTTTTGCCTTTTTTCTTACCTCTATGATGACATCATAGTTAAAAGAGATCTAACTGCCAGCTGGTCACACAGATGACCACAGGTCTCATTAGATTACGTTTTATTGTACAGCAGTTTATATTCTTGTCTTTTACCAGCACTGACGGCACTCTGAAACTGGCTGCTGAATGTAATATCAAAAGTGGATTTTTTTTATTTACATCCTGCATTTCATATTCCATTACGACTAAACAAAACACCAAAGACTGAGGATATGAAACCAGATATGGATGACTTCACAGTGATGAAATACGGCGTCATAAATAATGTTATATTGTTGAACATTGTGATGAAACTGTTGCCTAAACCTTTCATGGCACATAAAATATTGTTGCACTTACTTCTGTGGGTTGAAAGTTTAAAATATGTTGTATCTCTGTCCACAGCCAGCAGCGATGCCGGGTTGTGTTGGTAGTGCAGCTCTACGTTACTGCAGCACAGTGGAAAGCTTAATTGCCAGTGTTAAAATGATTCTTGCTGCAAGAAGCGACAGTGACAGATGTAGGATTTTACTCTTTTTTTGTTGTAAATGAATAAGACATGGTTTCAAAGCACTGAAAGTACATTATGCATACAGCATACTGCCATATATGTATCTCGGAAATATGTCTGGTCTGATTAAAAGCTTCAGAAATGAGCTCCATTTCTTTAAGTTCAGACTGCGCATCAGAAATAAAACACAGCAGAATTAAAGAAGGGCCCAATATGAACTGTGAACCTGCGGCTGGATGGAAGCGGCTGGAAACCACCACGACAAGACTGAAGAGATGATCTGTGCAAGATGGATGTTTGTGATCCTCATAATGAATATCTCAGTAATATTCAATCTTTATGGTTAAATAAGCAACAATCAGTTTTATTATTATGCTATTTGGGTAAAATATTTATTTTAAAAGGAGTAAAAACCTTTTTTTTCTCTGAAAAATCTAATGATTTTTTTTCCCATAGACTGTATAAAACATAGATGTAGTCGCCGTGACGTCACATTTCCACCTGACTCCCAGCTAATCCGAAAAAGGTGGAGCGCGGGTGGATCTGAGGTGAGCTGAATGAAGCCTGGTTGCTGAAACATGCCACCTGTGACGTCACCCTGCTGTCACTTAAAGCAGCATTCCCCTAATTATGCTTAACTGTAAGCCTTAAAAGGGTATTTCCTATAAAACTCTGAATCCAAAAAATTGTCATGAACGCCAAAATTAGTTATAGAAACAAAAACTGTTGTACCAGGCTCTAGACATGTTTATTTCTGCTGTCGATTTAGACATTTTAGCATAGGGGTCTATGGGGACTGACTTGCTTTTGGAGCCAGCCTCAAGTGGCCATTCAAGGAACTGCAGTTTTTGGCAGTTCTGCATTTTTTCAGGTTGCTGCTTGATTTTTTTTCCCTTCTTAAACATAATTAATATTTAAACAACAACAAACTAGTAATATTTTTTAGATTTTTTAAGTGGTTCCAAGAATGTAAAAATTTATTGTTGCTGGATTATTCCCTGTAAAGGTCAAGGTGGGAACTTTAGCAAATGTCTCTTAAACAGGAATATACTAAATTGTCGGGAATTGTTTTAATTCAAGGAAATAATCATGTCATGGTATTCATTCTCTTTTTTAGCTCTGATTTGGTCTCCAGAAACTTGTTTTAGCTTCCCCTTTGTTTTGTGTTGGGCATGTAAGATACTGGTTCACTTGCAGTCTCCTACAGTACATGTAAAAGTAATGACTAAAAAGTTACAAACACAGCTCAAATCTGAATAGAGCAGCAGAGTTGGCTTTTTCTCAGTGGTTTTGACAGAAGTGACCCTTTAACATTACTCCCTATAACATAGGTTTAACTCTCCTCGATGCTCGGTTTACATATCTGGACTCTCTCTGTCCGTCTGTCACCACATAATCAGCGGCTCAGCACACAGAGGTGTGATGCTAACTCAGCCGCCTACACTGTCATCACATTTTTTACTTCAATCTCTCTGCATCTCTGCCTCAGAAAACAACTCATCATCTTTTCTTTTTTAATGCACAACTACAAAGTCCAGCTTCAAAGACGACGAGCTGAATGAATGTCTTGTTACAATGTGACAACTTTTAATAGTCCGCTGTGCCCTGTACTTTATCTTTACTGTGTGCGATGGAGAAGATGAATAAACAGAGAATTTGACAAAGATCTGGTGTAAATTGATTCATATCAGCTCTATCGAGTGGGCCTTCTGAGCCATGCAAATCTCTCTTGATTCTGACACCAATGTTACTTTACAATTGCGAGTATTACAAATTAAACCCACATTTATTTATTTATTGGCCACATGGCGGCAGCACAGCACGCTGTAAGACGACTCTGATTGGCTTCCACATCTGTGCTCTACGTCTTTCTTCCTAACGTAGCATCCATCATTGCACATCATTTAAATACATGATACATGAACACTAACACCAACACACCTGTGCTGCTCATTTGATCACTGTGGATGCCGAATACATTCTTATTAACATTGAATGTAAGATGTTAATGTTAACGCTAACATTAGCACGCTACCGATCGCCCGCTAACGTTAGCAGGCTAGCTCATCTGTATCAATCACAATGCAGTTAAACAAATCAAATAAATGAACGATACACGTTTTAGTTGGTCTTGTTGGTCAGATAACCCAGATAATCCCTGACGTAAGCGGTTCGCCATTCAAGACCAGCATAGAGTTGGTGCCACTGTGGAACTAGTTTTCCTGAACGGGAGTCGGTTCTTTGGCGTTGGAAAACCATAGAACCATTCACATTGGCCACCAGCTGGGAACCGGCTCTGGTCAAAAAGCCCTATATGACCCTATTTGCTTGGCAGCATAGTTAGGGGTGCATTTTAGCCTCTGCAGGTTCTTTGAGAATCTTTGTATCTGTTCATCTTATTCATGCAGGTTTAGTCAACATGTTCACATACAAAAACACTTCCTGTTAAGGCGTTATAAAAGACTTTTTCAACAGTAAATAAATGAAAATGCCAGAAGTGACAGTTACATGGAAACGTGAATCACAAAATGTGAGCAACAGAAGTTCCATGATGTTTAAATCACATAATTTACTCGTGTTTTTTAATGGGAGACAAACCCCATTCTCCTGGGTGAAAGTCAGACTTTGTATGACCCATCCACCACCCCTCTCACCTGCCCCGAGAGTGATCGTGTGAATTCCGCCATTTCAGCTCTGCATCGCCGTCAATCACTACTACTACGCCCACTAGAGCAGTAGTTCTCAACCTTTTTGAGTCGCGACCCCCAATTTAACACGCATGTTGTCAGCGACCACCGCTCACTGAACAGAATCTCACACGGACAGTTCAGATCACCCAAAAAAGAAACAAAATGACCAAAAAAGACACAAATTGACCACAAAATGATCAAAAAAGACGCAAAATGACCAAAAAAGACACAAAATGACCAGAAAAGACACAAGATGGCCAAAAAGACTCAAAATGACCAAAAAAATACACAAAATGACCCAAAAAAGAAACAAAATTACCAAAAAGACACAAAATGACAAAAAAAACAACACAAAAAGACCAAAAAAAGGAAACAAAATGACCAAAAAAGACACAAAATGACCAAATAACACACAAAATGACAAAAAAAACACACAAAATTACCCAAAAAAAGACATTAAGTGACCATAAAGACGAACACATGAACACTTTAACACAGTGGAGACAGAGCTGACTTCCAAAATGATTTGGCGACCCCCAGAAATCATCTCTCGACCCCAATTGGGGTCCCGACCCCAAGGTTGAGAATAGCTGCACTAGAGGGCGGCGGAAGACATGGAGCTATATGGTCGTTTTTGAGGGAAGACCAGTCTCAGTTTAGTGTCTGCAAAAGTGGACTACCTGGAGGGCCCATTGTGAGAACACTGCCCAGCAGCAGTCATATATGGTAATACTCACATCTCATTTCAAACAAATATATTTTCCCCATGTTAGGCAGGTATGTTGCTATTTTAGTCTTCTGTTGATGATTAACACATCCTACCTGAAGCTCTTTCTTCAATAAGACAACAAGAGCATCAAGCACAGACTAATATTATTCTGCGTGGGCCTGGAACACATTTTTAACAAGCCTTTATTACTGTTGGCAATGGAAGGTGGCAATTACCCACAAAGCCCCTCGTCACGAAGCCTATTTGGTAACAGCAAACACGATTATCCCCAATCATTCCCTCTGCCGCTGAAAACAATCTCCGAGCTGATTTGCTGGGTTGATTGGTGCTGGCCATTAACCAATCAGGATAAATCCAGGGGAGGAATTCATTCTTCATTGAGCCCTCTCAAAACTCACCGACTCCAGCACAATCTCCCAGGGCTTACACACTGTCTAAGGCATGAAGATCTCAAGGCTTTGTCTCATAGCACAGCAGTGGAGGAGCTGGACTTGGGTTCTCTAAAAGCAGATTGGCTTGACGATTATTCTGAAGTTAAATTATTTTTAACCCAATGAGAAACAGATCCAGTATTTTATCCTTCTATGGGCTGCTACAAATTACCCCTGTTAGTTTTTGTTCCAGTGTGAATCCAGCCAGATCTGCTTTTGTAACAGATATGTCCATTGAGAAAACACTGCTATACGAGTGAAAATGTGATTTTTATTAATAAAGTCTTCCAGGGAATTTTATCTCCTAGGTACGAGGTGAGTCTTAACTTCAAAGCACTAACCCTGAGTCTGGCCAGGTACAGGATGTTCCCATAAAATAGCCCAAGGAAGTGAAGGTTTAGGGAAGTAAACCAGACATAGATTTATCATACCAACCACTTAGTCCTCATGCAGTATTTTCTCTTGTAAACCCTGTCCAAAAAACTAAAAAACACTTTGGATACAGCATAAATCTGCCCTTTGTGTCACTTGTCCTATTAAGTTATTTAGGGCAGTATCTTCTTTACCACATTGTGGTGCACCAAGCTGTAATGGCTCATTACTGCCGCCAGAGGGCCCGAACCACCCAGTGGTACTATAAAGTAGCTGAGAACTACAGTTATAGAGGGTGGCCACAAGGGGGGGACAATGGGCCCATTCCACACTTCAAAACAAACTTTGACATAAAGACGAGATTTATGCGTTACCTCAAAACTGTACAGTACTTTAGTGAATGTACTTAGTTACATTACACCACTGGAGATAACCCACTATGAGCCCTGAGACCCACACCTGCTTGCAAATTGTGTGTAACCGTTCTCCACAACAAAGCATGTATGAGGGTCAGTGACAAATAAGGGTTGGCAAGATGTCAAATGGTGGAACCACAAAAAATGCATATATATATATATATATATATATATATGCATTTTTTGTGGTATGTGTATATATGTATATATATATATATATATATATATATATATATATATATATATATATATATATAATTACTTAATTTTAAAAAACATCAAATTTTTTTTTTTTTTTTGTATTTCTACATTTACACATTTTGTCAATATTGAGCAGAACATATTCGAAATACAACCATTTTTTCAAAAGTTTTGACAAATTATGTAAAAATTTGTATTATACTATAGTGTTGCAATGTAAACGTCGATTGTATTTTTTCTCATTTTAGTTCACATTTATTTCCCTGTATATAATAAGATTTTTAGGGGGAAAAAAATTACTGGTTACACCAACTGACACGGTGTTAGATCACGTCATTGACCCATGAATAACTTCATTAGTGCCCTTTCATTGAGTTTGTATGTAATTATCAGACTGCAGAGATAAAGAAAGCAGCATGAGTTGCTGTCATGTTCAGCTCTGACCTCCTGCCTGTTGATCTCCTTATTGCCACTAGATGTAGCTACAATACCAGCAACTGACATTATTTTTTGCTGTTAAACTTCTCCTCAGGTGAGCTCAGGTCGACTATGACTTCATGTTGTGGAAACTGTCTCAGCAGAAGTTTTTTTTGTTTTTTTCTTCACATCACAGTAGGAAAACTTAATGAAGACTGAGTTGTTGCTTTTGTGTCCTGGTGTTGTGCTTGTTGGATCACTCTCATGACTCACTGTGACACTTAAATAGAGCAGAGCCAATGTTATGAGCGACACCTGTGCTTTTCCTACTCTGACAAGGCAAAATGTCTGCTGTTAAACCGGCTTATCACAACCATGGAAAATTTTGCAAGTAGAAAACCTAAACTGTGACTTATTGTTTCACTTTTATTGTAGCTTTGTTTAAGAATTTCAGCAGGTGTCATCGCTGGGTTTTTCCACACTCAATCAGTTTAATGTTGGGTAAAAATCCACTCAAAAATAAATATTAATAGATTTTTTAAAAATCTAATAATTTGCCTTGCAGTTTCCCTGCATAGTGCATTGCTCGTGCACCTCTTTATGCATATAAAAATTATACAGTTCAGTCCTCAGGTCTTCCTTACAACCTCCAGGTTTCAGGTCACTTAAATGTACCTAAAATGAATGAATGAATGAATGAATGGATGGATGGATGAAAGAAAGAAAGAAAGAAAGAAAGAAAGAAAGAAAGAAAGAAAGAAAGAAAGAAAGAAAGAAAGAAAGAAAGAAAGAAAGAAAGAAAGACAGTTTGAAGTTTTAACTCAGGTTACAGATGGTGTTCAATACTTTTTTCCCTTTATATTTGGACATTTTAGTTAAAATATAATACACTAATTATGTACATATACTACCTGTAAGAAATTAGAACTGGATATGAGCAGGCAGATACACAGGAATAGGAGAAAAAGAGGGAAAATGTAATAAAATAAAACCAAAGCAGTTTTTACAATTTAGATTGTCTGCTATGAGATACATAAGTTGCTATAGCAGGAAACACTGCTAGTGGGTGTCGGGCATGACTTTGAGCTTTTCAAAGTATTATAAAACTGGATTCCAGGTGGTAAAAAATAAAAACCCCTAAAGTGAGTATTTTATTTTCTTCAAATGTAAAAATTGCATCACGTGAGCCATCCAAGTAGAGGCTTTGGGTACAGATGGTGTTCAATACTGATAAGCTGTTAAAGAAAGATTTGTTAAAATAGATGATGCTTGCTCTTTAAGGCATGTGTTTGCTAAAAAAAACATCCTGAATTACACATTTAGAGGTTTTAATCACAGAAACAAACCTGATTTTAATTTTTTCCTCCTGTGAAACCAGATAATTATGTCGTACCCTTTGAGGCAAATTTGTGATTCTGGGTAATATAAATAAAATTGAATTGAATTGAATTGAACTGAACAACTTTATATTTGGTTACAAGTTGATATTCTCCTGCAGCAAACAGTCCCATTTTTTCATGCTGCTGGTTATTTTTTAACTAAAACATAATTATTAAGCCATTGTGGCAGCATCCTCCTGAACACTGTACAGGCCACTGGAACATTAATGCAAACTTCTGCAGATTCATCACAAAATTCAAACTTTAATGCACCAAATAGATCATGTTGCCTGTGAGTTTCAGTGTGTTCCGCTGAGTCAATGGGATGCCTTTTAAACACTAACTGTTCTCAAACACTGAACTGTCTTAGAGGTGATTAAAGTAAGTGACGACTTGACAGTCTGCATTTTGTGTGCGTGACATTTTCCTGTCTGTCAACTAATCTTCCTTAAACATTTACATTCCTTACAAACACGTCAAAGGGTTAATAATAAGTAGAATGAGTAAACTCTTGTGTTGTTTGTCTGTGTGTCCCAAAGAAAGCTTCTATGGGAATCTTTGGGAAATGTTGAGGGTGAAGAGGTTAAGTGGTGGCATGTCATGGGGGTTATCAGTTGGTAATTTTTGGTTTCAAAGGTCCTATTCGTGTTCAAGTTTTTACATACAGGGTTCGTACCCTTTTTCAGTGGTCAAATTCAAGGACTTTAAAGGTCCATTTTCAAGCTTTCCAGTACCTTTCAACGGTTGTAAATGGCATGTTTTAGATGAGTACTTCGAAACTAAAAGGGGTAATTTAACTTAACCATACCACCAGCAATGGTATTACACTTTTAACAACTAAAAGTAGTTTGCTAATCTCATAAAACATACTGGTATGGGAATCTAGGGGCTAGGGGCAAAAGTAAGCTCACAAAAATCGTCAAACGGCAGCTGGTGGAACTAAACACGACACAAACTAGGAGGAAAGCCCCACAAATACTTCAGGAGCCCTCACATCCACTATGAATTAGAAAAACGCCCTTCAGTAGGAAGATACAGGGTAGAGCAACAAGAAACATCTCAGAAACAAGAAGTAGTGGACAGTACAGTACTATTTTTTTCCATTGAAAATGCGGTTATCTATAGTCAGATTACAAGAGAAATTCAGTAAGAATTTCAAGCATTTACAAGCACTTAATCCAAAATCCAAGCACTTTTCAAACCTTGAAATTCAACATTAAAATTCAAGCATTTTCAAGGATTTCAAGCACCCGTACCAACCCTGTTACATATATAGAGGTAGTATTATTGTAGACTATGTTGTTAGAAACTCACAGGTTAATACATTATCGACAGGAAGGATCTGTTGTAGCCTCCGTGTTTATAGAGTGACAAAAAACAGACATGGGTGAGTGGAGCCCAGTGGTTTCTCATGAAGATATAAATCTTGAGTGAGGAATCAAAAATTTCATGTTTAAAAATACTAGTGCAGTGCCTGTAGGAAGTATGTATTCGTATAGTGGGAGATTAAGTAGATTTTTCAATTATGGCCAAATGAGGTTTTGTGTGAAAGTGGGATGTACAATGAGGTGTAATACTCTTGCGTAGTGTTAATATAAAAAGTGTATATTGGGTAATACATGGATGTACATTGAGATATAAAGAGACACAGAAATAGTTATTTTAAGAAAAAGAAACTTCATCATTTAACATGGTTAGACATATATACAGACACATATATAGGAGGGAATAAGTTTACATGCAGCACAAACAGATGGATGTGAATAATGTGAGTAAGGGTCAGTAATTTTTATAAACATTAGGTATTTTACTGAGCATTTCTGGCAGAAAGATGGTATATGAAGGATTGACTTAAAACAAGCCTGACCAATTGACAGAGGGAGCTATAGAACTTCTGTTACCAGCTAAAAAAAAGCAGACTGCAAGGCTCTATGACAAACAGTTTTTTGTTACTGCTCAAAACGGATACAGGCAAAAAACATGAGGCATCAGCAGGAAAAATGGAAAAACTACAGGATCCTGACACACAGTATGCCTAAAGTTATGTGTGCAAGCAAACATTTTTGTAAATATTAGAAGCCTAACGTTATTTCTGTAGCTTGAGTAATGATATGATATGTTTAAATCTAATTTTTCAGCTCGCTAGAGGGATTTATTAGCATTTCAGCCCTGGTGCCAGTTATTTTCTCCTCTGGTGGGAGCGATTTTTGCAGAATGACATGTTGCACTCGATTTTCTATTGGCATGACAATTTAATGAGTCTACCTTTGGGTCATCGGTGAACTTTTCACAAAATCTTGTCTGAAAAATGCTTGAAAAAAACAGACACACCTTCACACTTAAAGGAACACTCCACCGTTTTTTCATATTAAAACATGTTATTCGGTCAAGTAAGACGAGTTGATACAGACCTCTTGCGTCTCAATGCGTGCACTCAATCGCCCTGGCACGCGGCGCCACTTGGCTAGCACTTAGCTTAGCCCAGTTCATTCATTAGGATCCAAACAGATGGACAGTTAGAAGCAACCAAACTCCTCCACGTTTTCCCTATTTAAATACAGCTACACGAGTAGTTAAACGACCAAGTATGGCGACACAAAATAAAACGTGGCGCTTTTCGAAGCGGATAAAAAGGAGAACTATTCTACTACTCCTGAAAAATCTTCTCCCCTCAGGAGTGATGATATTACTGCGCCGAGTCGAAGTGCTCCCAAGTGCTATTCCGCCATACATTATAGTTCTCCTTTTTATCCGCTTTAGCGCTTTATAGCCCGGAAAACGTGGAGGAGTTTGGTCGCTTCTAACTGTCCATCTGTTTGGATCCTAATGAATGAACTGGGCTAAGCTAAGTGCTAGCCAAGTGGCGCCGCACGCCAGGGCGATTGAGTGCACGCATTGAGACGCAAGAGGTCTGTATCAACTCGTCTTACTTGACCGAATAACATGTTTTAATATGAAAAAACGGTGGAGTGTTCCTTTAAGACTTTAAATGAATGCGAGACAGTGAAGTTTGGCTCCACTGGGTTTATGCTGTTACATAAATGAGTAATAAGAGTTGTAATTTTTCAGAATTACTTTAAAGGCATCATCAATTAAGGCAGCAGTGGTCTGAATACACACATACACACATCAGCAGGAGCTTAATCACCATGGTAACCATCATCCTATGCCAGTCAGACAGTCCCTCCCTCCCTCCGTCTCCTCTCCTCTCTCCCCTCCCCCACTGCTCGGCTCCAATCCGCAGACAGGAACGAGACGGGGGGGCTGCTGCTCCCATCATGCTTTGCAGAAGGAAGCAGGAAGAAGGCAGGATCAGTCAGTGAGCAGCAGAGTGGACGGCAGAAAAAACACAGACTGATGGTGGATGCAGAGGCACCAGTGAGGGAGGTATGGCTGATGCTGCCTCCTGTTTGCTCCTCTGCTCTTCTCTGGGTGAGTGCTCCCTCATTTGACCCGAAAACCAAACAGTGTTCAAAAATCATGCTGGATCAGAGATGAAGCTCGTAGACGGTGGAGCAGACGTGCAGACAGATGATGCTGCCGGTGGATTTAAAGGGACAGTGCAGTAATCCTCTCAGGTTGATGATCATGTTTTTGGGTCAACAAAGGTGACAGGCAGGCGGAAACTCCTAATATGTTATGGATTGTTTGGTTTGGTCAGCTTTTTGTCTGAGGGATTTCATACTTACTCTGCATGGATAATGTCATTTGTGATAATCATTCACAAAACACATGAAAAGGCAGCCCCCTGTGCCTTGATGTGACTCCAATGTTAACTGTGACTGACTGTATTAGAGGAAAATGAAGTAAATGTCCATGTCTTTACTCTGACAATGATGCTATTCAGTCCAGCATAATGCACACTGAGACACACCCACACTCTTGCACACGCACACACAGACCCACTTTGTCTCACAGTGAATTTTAGCCCTGATTATAAAGAAAATCAGAAACTCATACTGTGTTATAATTCAGATACTTCCATTAGTACACCCCCATGTAGAACAGAACTGTCCACTACTATCTTGTGTAGGGTGTGAATTTCAATAGGTTAGTATTGTCTTTAATCAAACATGAAGGTTGTGCAATTACAAGAAATAAATACTGCTGCATTTGACCGCTTCTTTTTCATCTTTTTCTTCAACCAAACAGAGATTTGCAACTAACATGTCCATGATTTTGACCGACAACATATCCATCTCTCTCATGAGGCTGTTGTTCTAAAACAGAATACAAATATTTTTGTATAGTGCAGTGTTCACCAGAGTGACCGAAACTATTGCAGCTTCCTCGGCTGCCAGATTCACAAGTTTTAATTTTTTTATTTTATTTAACCTTTATTTAACCAGGAAGTCCCATTGAGATTCAGAATCTCTTTTTCAAGAGAGACCTGGCCAAAATAGCAGCCAAAACTCAACAAAAGTAATAACATTTACAATAAAACAAGTGCAACATAACAGAATATTAAAACATAATGAGCCTTATTAAGAAAAACAAGCACATGTCTCTATCACCACAGTCTTGATGGTAGCTTTAAATTCATTGATTGATATCAGACTTTCTAGTTTAAGCTTTTTCTGTAGATTGTTGTATTCCCAGGGAGCTGAGTAAGAGAATGCTGTTTGGTAGCCGAGGAAGCCAAGATAGGGACCATCGAGAGTCAGAAGTTTCCAACGTCCCACACTACAATTGTCAGTGTGAATGCATTTTGAGACACAGAATCAGTCTAAATTTAAGTTGTTGTTTTTTCCCAGTTATTTCTTGTTTTTTTGTCTTGCCAGAATTTATCCTGTAGATAATAAATGCATAGTCCCCATTCACAGTGTTCCAGTAACTTTTAAACCAAGAAGTAATCACTGCTGCGCTGACAGCGGCACTCTCAGTCACCAGTTTAGGGAAGCTCCACTGCTGAAAACTGATAAGATTGTTTCAGCTTGAAGATTTGGTGATAAAGATCCATTTGTACATGTAATGAATACATTTAAACCAATATGCCCCCAACAAGGCCTAAAGCAAATGTTGATATCCACCAGCTTCAGACTTTGCACTAACCCCTACTTCCTCCCTACACGGACTTTGCTGCTCTTTATACTACTGGTGTCATTAAATTGGGTCCTGTTTACCATATTTTTTAGATGGGCTCATATGAATGGCACTCTGTTGTTGTATATACGATCTGGGAAGTGGAAAATATTTATAATTTCTGAGTTTACGAATTGTGATGGTGGCCTTGGATGTTTTTCAGTAAATGGTAAATGAATATTCAATTCAATTCAGTTTATTTACCAGACTCATGTCCAAAAGCCACATAAGACAGGACAGTTAAAAACAAACAAAACAAGATAAGCAAATAAACAATCCATCCATTCTCCATCCATTCCCGTCCGCTTATCCGGGGCCGGGTCGCGGGGGCAGCAGGCTAAGAAGGCCATTCCAGGCGCCCCTCTCCCCAGCCACAACGTCCAGTCCAGTCCTGGGGGACCCTGAGGCGTTCCCAGGCCAGGCCAGAGATAGAATCCCTCCACCTTCTGGGTTTTGGGTCTTCCTCCTACCAGTTGGACGTGCCCGGAACACCTCTAACGGGAGGTGCAAATAAACAAAAAAAATAAAATAAAATATAAGAATTAAAATACACACAGACATTTCAGCCAATGTACTCTCAGTCTGGATGTGTACCTGGAGAAGCTCACAAAGGGATTTGAAAGTACCACCATGATACTGTTGGTGGACTCATCCAGACGTTGCATAAACTTAAACATCGAATTTCTTAAAAGTGCTTTTATATTGTTATTTTTGTTGTAATGAGTTTTCCTTTGAATTTTTTCGATTTGGCTTCACCCATTACACATAAGCATTTTCTGCATCACACCTTCGCTAGCTTGCTAAATTGTTAGTCTCACTGGCTTCTACATGTATTGCCGTTGCCGAGCACAATGTAACTGTGTACCTTGAATCTTGCGTACACGACTTCCCATGTCATATTTAGAAGTTGGGGTGTGCCATATCTTATCGTTCCCAATTACTATACTATATTATATTGTAGACATGCGCACGCATTCACACTCTTATGCACACGCACTGAATATCCCAAGGTGCTGTACCTACCAGTCTGTATCAGTCCCGTCCCCACATCATCTCTCCGTGTGTGTCTGTGTGCGTGCACCAAACTAAATACTATCAACCTGTTAGGCCTGTCAGAGGTCCAAACGGTCCAAACACACTGTTGCATTATGCCGTTCATTAGCCACGAGCTAACATTAGCTAACAGTTAAAGTTGTGTTAATCACAAAAAGCTACTTCCTGTCGCTAAACAATGCAGCTTTCAAAATAAGAGCACAATGTGTTAAATCCACCACAGAATTTACAAGAAGACAAAATAAGATGCCTTAAATAAAACATATAAGAACCTTTATTCTCCTTTGCAATATTTCATTAAAATATGCAATAATCTAGATCAGTGTATATGATGGAATAGTGGCATTGAATCTGTGAGAGGCCACCAAATATGAGCTTTTATGAAAAAAATCTCCAGGGGGACATGCCCCCAGACCCTCCTAGCAGCTATTTTTCCACACAGTCTGGCTGCTCCATGTCCTAGTGGAAAGCCCTGTTGACTGTGAAAAATGTTATGTGAAGTGTTTGTTCACATTTAGCTCTCAAAGTGGACGAGATTGATGGATTGTACTTAAAAATGTACAAAATTTTCTCCTGGTGGAGTTTTTCCCTCAGACCCCTAGATGGTTATTTTTTATTATTTTCCTAATACTAAAAAGTTGAGAATATTATTTTTTATTTATTTTTATTTATACAGACTAAAAAATCATATTTTCTATATATTTTTGAGTATTTTGTAATATCATCAAGAATATCATTATCGCAAAAATACCGTAAGATATCATGATAATGTTTTAGCCCCTATTTAGAAGTCCCATTTGAAGTCTAACTTCTCCTCACCTAACTTCCTCCTTTGTTTTTAATAATAATAGTAATTGCTAGTTTTTGTATTGTAAGTTTTTATATACACATTAAATGTAGATTAGGATCATTACATTACAAAGTGTTGGTTTTGATTCAATCTGGCCAGTACAAAACATTCTTAGTTCCACATTTCAACACACCATTATCTAATCTTGTATTTATATTTATATTTCTTCTATATTGGTTGTTTCTGGGGCAGTTCACACAGAAAACGGAGGCATTTCTTTGCTTGTTGCACCTCAGGCACAGTTTATCTTGTTTGCTGTCTTCAACCCTGTTTACAAGATGTATTTAAACAGTATGACATGCTGACATATGAGTTTGCATTCATTTTCACTTTGCAAACTGTGATAGAGTAAGAAATTGACTCGTTTTAACCTCTTGCCCAGAGTTGTCTTCTCAAAACACACAAACACACACACACACACACACACACAAACACACAAATGCTTTTTGGTTGGTGCAAATGTTGACAAGCCCCACCCACTCCTGGCGCGACCAAGCCAATAGGGAATATGGTGAGGGTGAGCAAAGGGCTGCTCTTATCTCACTATTTATCCAGCAGAGATCACACTCATCTACTGGTGTCTGACATCAGAGACAGACAGACAGACAGACAGAGAGAGAGAAACAGAAAGAGTGGAAGACAGACAGACAGGATGAGAAGAAGTTAAGGTAGTCAACACAGAGCAGATTTAAATACGACACATCACAGACCTGTGGTCCAGTTTGTCCCTGTGGCAGTGACTCTGCAGGTGAGTATGTTATTACACATTACTGACAGGAACTGTGTGTCCAAGAAATGACCACTGATGCATTCAAAGTTGTTTTTATTAAAACTGGAAAGCATCAGAGAGTAGAAGAAGTTACTGTTGTGAACTCAGTTGTGAAAATATCACGTCTATATCACGTAGTGCAAATGCAGTTTATGCAATATTAAACCTGCAGTTGTTTTTATGACTAGTTTGAGTGTATCCATAATCAGTAATTGTCTGAGTTTTGTATTAACTACTGTTGGCTACTGATACAGTGTAACCTACAGTTCTGATGTTCCAATCAGGAGAATTTTCCATTTCAGTTTGACCTGGTTTTCTGATTATTTTTTTTTTATAAAGAAAAGATTTTTTTGCATTTTGGTAAGCACTTCTAAATTGGCGAGGTGTTGGTTGTTTTTTTTAATCTACCCTTCAAAGTAACAAATTTTGTAATTCTACTTGAGTCATAGTAGGGCCTTAATCTAGTTTATTTGGGTAAAGCACTTGCGAAAGGCATTTTAATCACTGTTTCCTGTTTGATTTCCCCCAATGGCAAATGTATCGAAAACTGCCCCATGGCTAGTGGCTTTGTAAGTTCAGTTAAGAAACATGAAGATTTACCTATTTTGAAAGTTTTGGGATCATGTTGATTTTTGTGTACATTTTATCTGAGTTTTTTCTGGTTGTCGAGTGGTGCAACTACCAGCTTTCATGGTTATGTCATGTCGTGCCTTTACCTCCACCGAGGAGGTTATGATTTCTGTGCGGTTTGACTGTTTACAGAAAAACTACTGGCCTGATTTTCATGAAACTTGGTAGACGGGTGTAGCATGGGCCAAGGACCTGTTATATCTTGAAGTGAAGCCAAATCAGGGGGTGGATACACAAATTAAGTTTTACCATCAGTAACATGATAGGGCACTTGTGCTGTACTCATGTGCAGTATCCACCTGGGAGAATGCATGTCTCATATATGCTCAAATTGAAACATTAACATCACATTTACATTTAGTCATTTAGCAGACGCTTTTATCCAAAGCGACTTACAGGGGGGGAAAGGGGAACAATCAAGGTATAGTGCAATAAGAGCCATTAGTGCAGCAATAAGTGCTAGTGACAATTCGTTAAGGGGTAGAATTGTCGTGCGGTGCTTGGAGAGAAGATGCTCACTGAAGAACTGGGTCTTCAGGAGTTTTTTAAAGGTACAAACACAGGGCATGCCTTGGTAGTTGGTTGAAGTACTCCTATTGTTGTGTTTTACAGTTGAAAGCTTAATAGGACAATAATCTCGGCCTCTGTTGAGAGATTTGGCTTGTTTATTGGTTTGGGTTTTTTTACAATATTTTTTCACTGCGCTCTCCAAGTGCCCTTCTAGTCTAGCTGACACTTGTGAAGAAGTTGTGATATTTGTCATTAAATTAGAATTTATTTATAGTTTCTGCCAACATAATCATACCTTAATATTTTCTGCATATGCCTTTAACAAAAAATAATTTATTATATTTCCATTGTTGTTGACTGCAGTAGATTGAAAAAGGTTGATACTGAAGACGTTAAATGACTGGATGTAAATGGAAAAAAGCCAAAAGATGAGGAGTCGTGTGGTTTCTGTTACAGGGAACTGTTTGAGCTATGCAGACTCGTTACAATCCTGGATAGAAAAGATTTCATCTATACATGAAAGGTGAAGGAAGGAAGCTTTCAGAACATTTCTAAACACTGGTGGGGTGCTTTTATATCACATGATTAAAGGCGGAGAACATTGATTAGAAACGCTTTACGGTATGAGTCAAATGTTAACAGCACTGTTTCAGATTGATGTTGAACTACATTTTATTATTTGGAACCAAAAGGTCCTCAGTGTGACTCCTGTCATGTTCAGCAGTTAATCAGGTGACTGTGTTGTTGTACTTAAAAGAAATCCTTGTTTAAGTTGCTTTTTTTTTATCTGCTAGTGGGAGTGCAAACAAATGCAAAGTAGCTCTTGTGTTCTTGGTCTATTTTGGATCAGTTTCTTCTACTTTATTTTTTGGACCTCAAAGCTGCACAGGCTCATTTTTTATCCCGTGTCTTTTATCTGTTGAAAAAGTCAGGTCGTTTTTTCTTAGACCCATACAACCACAGACGTCCTTGGTTTGTTAGAGACCATTCAAAGTGAGAATTATTGGCAAAACTTCCAAGAAACAGTGAGTAGAAAAATAAACAATGAATTAGACAAGACAGAAGTAAAAGCAAGATGAAACATAAATCAGATTAAAACAACTGCAAAGCAACAAATCTGATGCTAGTTACGTAAACCAATGTTCCTCTATTCTTATCCCCCATTATATCAGTCTGTGAGAGTTGCCAGCACTGTCTCAGGAAGTCTACATCATTGCACATACCAGTGTTGTGATGGAAGAGGCTGATAACACATCATTTAGAGTGTTTTATGATTTCTGTGACATGGCAATCTCCGCTGGGACGCAGCTGCTGCTAACCTTGTGAGGAGGGCCTTCTATAACCTCTCAATCACTAGCTTCCATCATGATGAAGTGTAAGCTAAATAGGCAGCGTCAGTAAATGGGTTTTGAATCCAACGACCAGTTTCATGGTATCATTTTCAGTCGGAACACAATAAAGCAGAATTTAGACCATCTCGTTATTCAGAAAATGTCACAAGTTAGCATTATTTTTACGTTTCTAGAGGTTTCTAGTTTCCTTAAGCAGCATCAACATTAATTTCATGGTTTTCTTGCTGACAAGATCTTTCCTCAGCTTGTCCACCAGCCTGGCATACTTTAATTACAAAACTTTTATTATAAAAGTATGCCCTGTCCTCACTCAACCCCAAGCCATAAGAATAAAGATAACCAGAATTATATATTTACAGTGTATATGACTTCAGTGGGGCCATAGGTTCGATCCTGTCTCTATGTGTCTGCTCTGTGATAGTCTAGTGGCCTGTCCAGGGTGTACCCCGGCTCTCACTCCAGCCCCCATGTGACCCAAATAAGGATTAGCTGTTAAGGATAATGAATGAATGATTGAATGAATGAATGAATGTCTACAGTGCACTTTTTCCTGGCTCACAATAGCACATCTTAGTCACTGACTAACCTGTGTCCTGAGAAAAGGAGCTCAGAAACACAAATACAGTGCAGACTGTTCTGTTGCATAACTAGTGAGTTTAGTTAAATAGAACAGTTGTCTTGTGTAAACTGTTTGATTTATACACTTGGTTGTTGTGGAAATAAGAAAATCATCCACAGTAAAACACTGTGAAAATGTTCAGTGGATTATGAATTCAAAGGGCTGATAAGCCAAAGAATAGCTGATCAACAATACTCCCAAAAATGTCTCATTGGACCAAAAGCCCATTAGTCTGATATTAACAGAGTCTGGAAAGTTGTAAGACAAACTAGAATTGAGGTCATAAACTCATTGGGAATATGTTTTCTGAGGTAATACACTTGTAGACTTCTATACAATCTGACTTCTTTTTGCAACCAGTGGTGTCGCCCCCTTCTGGCCATTAGAAAGAATGCAGTTATTTTAAGGTATTGGCTTCACTTTTTCATACCTGGAGGTTACCATTTGGCTACAAATATCACCATTACTACAAAATAAATCCCTCAGAATCAAAATATTTAACTTTAACGCAGCATGCTACATCCCAAAGTGACCTAACAGAAAGATACAGAATTTTAACAATGGACTGAAGTTACCTCCACTAACATTCACTGTTTTCATTTCTCTGTGTATCTCCCAATCTCCCAGGAGCAGAGCTGATCCTATTACCCATCTCCCCGCCTTCTGCCTCTCACCTTGCTGCCTCCTCTTCCTCTCTAAAACCATGGAGGAGGTCACCAAGGTCACACCACCTCTCCTGGAGCGTCGGGTGCGCCAGCGAGAGCCCACAGTTTCAGTCCTCAAATCCAAGCTGAAACAGGGAGTCAACTGCTCTGTGCCCAGAGTCCGATCCACCCTGACCGGGTTCTTTCCAGTAGTGCGCTGGCTGCCTAAATACAAGCTCCGAGAATACATCTGGGGCGATGTGATGTCCGGACTCATTGTTGGTATCATCTTGGTACCCCAGGCCATCGCCTACTGCCTGCTGGCAGGAGTGGAGCCCATCTATGGTTTATACACCTCATTTTACGCCAACATCATCTACTTCCTCATGGGGACATCCAGACATGTCTCTGTGGGGATCTTTAGCCTCATGAGCCTCATGGTTGGACAGGTAATGGATCACAAGTGGCAATGACCATAATGTCATTTTTATTATTTCTCTGGTTTTATTTAATTGATTAATCAAGATTTTTACTTACCCGCAGGTGGTGGATAAGCACATGTTTATGGCAGGTTTTGACCTCAATGAGGACCCTAGCCCTGATGTGTTTAATGCCACACTGGGCAGTAACCTCACAGCTGGTAGTCTTCACAGTGTGGAGCTCATGGGTCAGCAGTGTGGGAAGGAGTGTTACGCCATCAGCATTGCTGCGGCCCTGACATTCCTGGCTGGCATCTATCAGGTAAAGGATGCAGGGGCAATTTTTGACCATTATTAGAACATATGGAATAGATTTTTTAAGCCCTTATTTTGTTAGTGTCTAGCAATAGCTACAGGTTGAAATACTAAAGCTTCACATCATCAGGACAATGGTGATGTCATGGTAATGTTCCCAGAGTTACATGAGCTATAATGGTAAAAGCTGATTGTCCCTTACAATACCCATACTACTGAACCATTTATTATGGCTGAATTCCTCGTATGTCAAATGTGGCATGCCAAAAACACCAGGATGTTCTTCTGCCTCCTGTTGCATTTTGCAGCCGGCAAGCTAACAAGCTTTTCTGGCTATACTGACCCACAACCCTCCATGCAACAAGATCAAAGTTCAAGACACCATGTAATGACACACTAGTATGACCCAACTGTAGGTATTCTATAGCCAATAGTTCTTAAGAAATGTAACTCCAAACCAAAAATGTCAACCTCATTATGGCAGGAGAGAAGAAGTTTAGTGACTGTTTTTACCAATCCATCATGTAAATATTGAGATATTAAGGGACACCCGTTTTTATCCCTTTCATCTTTTATTCTAACCCTTCCTGTCCTGCTCTACCTCTCCATCGTCTCACCAGGTCATGATGGCTGTGTTTCGGCTCGGCTTTGTGTCTGTATACCTCTCGGCTCCCATGCTCGATGGTTTTGCCACAGGGGCCTCTTTCACCATCCTCACCGTGCAGGCTAAATACCTGTTGGGTCTAAAGATCCCCCGTCACCAGGGCTACGGCACTGTTGTGGTCACCTGGTTCAACATCTTTGCCAACATTCATAAGACCAACCTGTGTGACGTCATCACTAGTGCCATTTGTATCTCCATATTAGGTAAAGACCTCGATCTTTCATGATTCCAATTGGATTCTTAGTAACTGCCTCAAACCTTTAATTCATGCTGTACATAGAATATCGCAATGTTTTCTTCCAATTATAGTTGCAGGTAAAGAGATTCAGGAGCGTTACAAGGATCGTCTAAAGATCCCTCTGCCGACTGAGCTGGTGGTTGTGGCAGGAGCTACGCTGGCCAGCCATTTTGGGCAGCTCAAAAGCAATTATGACTCCAGTGTTTCCGGTCACATCCCAACTGGGTTCATTCCCCCCCAGGTGCCCAGCTTCAGTCTGATGCCACAGTTGGCACTGGATACCATTCCTCTGGCTGTCATTAGGTAATGTACAACACCTTTAACAACATGTTTGCTTAGCATTGACCCATATCTCTTATCTGGGTTGTTTCAGATGTAATTTAGTAGCAAGATTATCCCCTGACAAGTTCATGACCTCATTATCTCATTACAACTTCTCTCCAACATACACACAACAAACTATGGACATTTCCCCTATCGTTAACATTCTGAATGAAAGGAAAGAAGCTTATTTGAATGATGGTGACCAGTCGTCAATTAACATTTAAATACATCTTTAAACAGGTTAAAAATATATCCTTTCTAGACAACAATTGAGTCTTCAAAAATAAGATTCAAGTTGGACACCATAATGGTTAATTCACAGCCTCAGTTGGAAAACAATCTTTCATTTTGTCTTGTAGTTTTGCCTTCACGGTGTCGCTGTCCGAGATGTTTGCCAAGAAAAATGGCTACACGGTTCGTCCCAACCAGGAGATGCTGGCCATCGGCTTCTGTAACATCATTCCCTCCTTCTTCCACTGTTTCACAACCAGTGCAGCTTTGGCAAAAACCATGGTGAAGGACTCAACGGGCTGCCAGACACAGGTGAACTTTATTTGTTTGAAAATGGTTTGGTATTCGTAGAGTTAATGGCAATTTCTTGCTTTTCTTGTGTGAGGAAGAAGTCCTGTGGCCATCTGAAGAACCCCGGCAATTCAGAGGAGTAAAACATACCATCCTGTATCTGTTAACTCTGTGGAAGATGACAACTATAAGATCTCCTTGTTTCTTCCTCTATCTCTGTTTTGGGCTCCTCCACCAGATCTCCAGTCTGATCAGCGCCGTCGTCGTCCTTCTGGTCCTCCTCTTCTTTGCGCCTTTCTTTTACTCCCTCCAGAAGTGTGTTCTTGCCTGTATCATCATTGTAAGCCTTCGGGGGGCCCTGAGGAAGTTCAAGGATGTCCCAGCTAAGTGGCGTGCCAGCCGGAGCGATGCCATTGTTTGGCTGGTCGCCATGTCAGCAACAGCCCTGATTAGTGTTGAGGTGGGCCTTCTGGTCGGAATAGTTTTTTCCATGTCTTGCGTCATCTTTAAGACTCAGAACCCAAAGGTGAGTAACAGACTTGATGCTGATAATTTTTTTTAGAGCTACTAAAACAATGATTCCAACATGTGAAAAGAAAAATATTGGTCTTTAGTAATGTCTGATGTCTGACCTCAGGTCTCTCTCCTGGGCCGGGCCAATGACACCGATCTTTACGAGGACATGGACGAGTACAAGAACCTTGTGCCACCACCTCGGGTTCAGATCTTCCGCTTCCAGTCTCCTCTGTACTACGCTAACAAGGACTCATTTCTCAGATCCTTATACAAGGCCGTTGGTGTTGAACCATTCTTGGAGCTGACTAAGAGGAAAAAGGCAGAGAAGAAAGCCAAAGAGTTCTCCTCAAAGCCAATGAATGGGGATAAAAATGGAGAGGTCGTTATTGGACTTGTACAAAGAGAACTGGATTTCCACACAATAGTTTTAGACTGCTCCGCCATCCCATTCATAGACTCAACAGGCATGGCCACATTTAAAGGGCTGGTCAAGGAATACAAAGAGATTGGGGTGAGCGTGCTCTTTGCCAATTGTAACACTTCAGTGATCGATACCCTGCAGAAAGCACAATTCTTTGGGAAGAACGACAAAGACATGAGCAGCCTGCTGTATTATACAGTTCATGCTGCAGTTCTTCATGCAAATAGTACATCTACAGTGGCAGAAAGCAGGTCAGAAGACTCTGCAGTGTAGAACAGCTGGAGGTAAAAGGAATTTTTCATTTTTTTAGGAAGCTTTGTCTGAGAAAACATGGAGATACCAAGAGGATCCAATTAGGAGGAGTATCCTATCAAGTACTATTAGATGCTTTGCATATTGGTCTGCCCAGTGAGGATTCTTTCCAAGACTAAAAAAGCAATTCCATTGCTGGAAAGAGGGTAATTTCATAAAACTAGGCCATATGCATAGAAAGGTGCCATTTCTGGTTCCCCATGAGGGAAGAAAACTGAGAAAAAGGGTGTCATATTTCCTATTGCGAAAGGATAAATCCTACAACAACCAGGGTCCAATGCACACAGTGCCTTCCAAGACCCCTCTCAGGCCACTCTCTTTTTAAGTACTTGGTTAGCTTTAGGCACCAAAACTACTTGGTTAAGGTTAGGATCGGGAAAAGATAAGGGTTTGGGGTAAAATAAGTACTTTTGTACCTAACTCCTCAACACAGTTACGCAGGTGATGTTAAACATGATGCATTTATGTCAAGAATTACATCACAAGTTAATTTAAAACAACAACGTTGACTGTTCCAAAAGGGACACAAACAGGGTCAAAGTCCTGTGTTTGATCCACCTTTTACGGACTTTCTACACCTTTATACTATGTTGCTTCACTTCCTTCTTTGCTGCTGTCATAATTAGGTTACCGACTAATAACAAACCTCAATATGGATTATAATAAACTGACTCCAGGCTCACAATTACGTGGATTATCTACAAATTTGAGTGCACTTATTTTCGTAGGTACAACTACAAGCAGTGAATGAGAATTCTGTTACTCTATCAAACGCAATGCTTATTGCAATTAAAGCTGTTTTAAATTTTTTATATGACTCCAAGCCTTTGGCCAAAGTCCCTAATGGCTCCAATCCAGGTGTCCAGAGTTCAGACATGGAGATTAAACTCCTGTCAGCGGTATTTCCTGAGATGACTATTACATTGGACCTCAGAATCATTTCTACAAGGCCTGTTAAACTCGTCCTGACTACAAAAAAAAGCACTTGTTAATCACGGTAATGCTTTATATGACTCACAAGGACTGAAACCAGGTCTCATTATAACATACTTGTACTCTTGCCCTTTTCCCTGGTCACCCAACAAGGAAAGCTGTATCTGTTCTAGATCTGTTCTCGTAAAAATAAAGGTGCTTCTGAACTGTATAATTAAACTGAAGGCAGCAGGTGATGCCACATATTTTAACACAATGTTTCGCTGCCTCTTGTCTAATCAAATGTTTTGTGACTTGTGACTAAGTTGTCCCATAATTAAAACCAAGTTTTTACTTTTTTTTCATCCTGTTGCTGCCACATGCACAACTATATAACAAAAATAACATTGTGTAACTTATGTATGTACTTCAAAAATGATCTATTTTTACTGTTGCTATTCCATCATGGTGTTGATGAACTGCCGTTGTAATTAAATGGAGACATTGTTTGTAAATTTAGATTCTCATTTTGTATTTTCATATACTTATTTTGTCATCAAACTTTTTTTCCATGTATTAATTTAGCTTGAAACATGATAGTGATAACATAATGTTTAGGGGAAGTCTATTTGACTTTCATTTTTCACAGTGTTGACATTCAACACCAATATACAGTACAAACACTGCCTTAATGTTCAATACTTGAATTAAACTGACTGAAAGTTTTTAGTGAAGAGCTTGTGTCTGAATTATTTCCATTACTAACAATTAACCATATGACTGTATGTAAGTCTGTAGTAAGGAACCAACATAAAATGAATAAGTATTTCTGCAGTTTCCCTCAGCTCTATGGAGTATTTTGGTGTCTATCAGCTTATTGTTTTGGTTTAACCCTCTGAAATCTTCGGCTATTATGTCCGTTAAAATCTGTTAAAAAATCTTCACCATGCCATGTTAGTATCAGTTTTTTCAGCACAACCTCACCTATATGTCCTGATAATTGATTTTAAACTTTGACTTACTTGATCAAAATTTTGACCCAAAAGAAACGAAGGAAAACATAAAATCTGAAAATTATGTTTCACACACAGAAATGTACCTGTTGCATATACGAGTATGAATACAGGTTACAATTATAACATATAACAGGCAAAATGAGTATAATATCTAGTTCTATATTTTTATGCTAAATATATTTGACATTATCTCCGGTTTTACTTGGCCAAATATCATAAAAAAAAATCTGGCATGGAATTTTAAGCCAGAACTTTAGAGGGAAGCTGATGGCAAGACTCAATGTTGCTTCATTTTTATGTTTTCAAGTCATGAAGAAGTAATGTGCAGGTGCTTTCGTTGACTCCAGAGGGTTAATAATTAATTCATGGTGGCTGTGACATTAGCAATGGACTGCACCTTTAAAAAATTCTTGCCAACAAAAAAAATGCTAGAAAATGCAAAAAATGTCAACAGTAAATGGAGAGTTGCACTTTTTCATCTAAATGTACATCTAAATCTTCAAAAAGTCTCCCAAATTAATGTTGACTGTTACCCACTGTGCTGCTGTGTCAGGCTCCACCAAACTATCCATTCGTCTCTGAGTTAATATACTCATGGCTGTTATTTGCTAATTATTATACTTTGAAACACTTACTGAATGTCTCGTTATGGTGAAATCACTCTGACTACCTCAGCATTTCATGTGACTGCGCCTCTGGAAAACAGAAAGACAAACACGCTTACACAGTCCATTTAGCATAGTTACACATTCTGGTACATCTTTTAGTTATTAACTGTAAACACACTGAGTCAGCTGTCTATCTGCACCAAGACGTCAATGATTGAATAAGTTTAAATATATGAATATTTTCGGAGAAGTTTTTGAAAATTTTAACTTACTTTAGACATTCAGTATATCTGGAACTCAATCAAATTTAAACCTCATTATTGTCATAAAGTTTTATACAAGCATAAACTCTAAAACACCAGAACATCTGTGTCACACATATGAAGTTAAAAAAGTATCCTTAATGGAATAGTTTTCTGGGGAAGACACTTTCTGGTGGACAGTTAAAAGATACAGTACAGGTGCATCTCAATAAATTAGAATATCATAGAAAAGTTTATTTATGTCAGTAATTCAATTCAAAAAGTGGAAATAACACATTATATAAATCAGGGATGGGCAACTTAAATGCTGGAGGGGGCCACATTTTTTTATGGACACTACCACAGGGCCACATATAGGACCGTGCACTTAACCAGATATGATGAAACTGCAATTTTAAATATGTTTACAGTGCAGTAACTTGTGCATGTATAACAGTATAAATAGGAATAAAAAAGGTTTGACGCAAATAAAAAAATAACAGCCAACATTAATTGCAAGAAGTAATTTTGTGCATTTTTACACGGGCTGTATGCGGCCCCCAGGCTTCCACTTGCCCATACCTGATATAGATCTATTACACACAGAATGAAACATTTCATGTTTTAATTTATTTAATTTCTTGTAATTATAATGATTATGGCTTACATTTAATTAAGACGTAAAATTCAGTGTCTCAAAAACATCTTAATATTACAAAAGACCATTTTAAAAAGTATGTTTAATATGGAATGTTGGCCTCTGAAAAGTATGTCCATCTATATGACTCAATACTTGGTTGGGGCCATTTCCTTCAACTGCAGGAAATTGATTTTTCCATAATATTCTAATGTATTGAGATGCACCTGTACGTGTCCATCAGATGTAAGAGTTAAGATTTATGATGGGGCGAGCACTATCTTCCTGACCCCTGACTTCCTTGTTTTTTCTATTCATTTAACAAAGAAGATTACAAAGAACCAGATGGTGCATTTTGTTACCTTGGGATGAGCATGGCTAACCGTTTCCCCCATTTCCAGTCTTTATGTTACGATAAGCTAAGGCAAACTAACTGGCTGTTGCCTCCAACTACAAATTCAACAGACAAACATGTGAATGGTATTGATCTTCTCATCTAACGATCGAGAAGAATAAACTAATTTCTCCCATTGGGGGACGACTCCTATTACAAAATAAAGTTTGTTCTATGTGAAAGTCAGTTATGACTGAACTGTATTTTCCGTATGATTTCCCATCATTACTGTATCAGACACCATTTGCACAAATATTCATTACCACATGAGGTGATTTAGGGATGGTATATAATTTTCTGCTATAACTATCAGTCATTGTGATGATACAGCATTACCATCAGACCAAAATTCAATCTCAAAATTACTGTTCGATTTGTTTATTAAATAAATCTGAAGCAAGTGAGAAGGTGAGGTTCCACAGGGGAGGATTTACAGGATACTTACGGACACTGAGCATGTGATTTGACCTGCTGAGTCATCAGAAGATCCTTGTGCTTAACAAGCATGTAATTTTCAATTTGCTAACTGAAGTGAGTCACTTGACACTGGCTGAACTGAGAGCACCCATGTGTGAAACACACTCCTAGAAATGTAATCTCCATAGGAGACAATGGATGGTCAAACAGGCAAATAGACTGACTGGCGACTTTATTAGGTAAACCTGTTCAGCTGCTCTTTAAAGCAAATATCTATCAGCCAATCAGATAGCAGCAACTCAATGCATTTAGGCGTGGAGATATGGTGAAGATGAGCTGCTGAAGTTCAAGGTGAGCATCAGAATGGGGAAGAAAGGGGATTTAAGTGACCTTGAACCACACTGGCCACTTTATTAGGTACATACTTCGCTTAATAAAGTGGTCAGTGAGTGTACAGTCATGAAAAAAAATATTAGAAAACCCTTGTTTTCTTCAGTTTCTTGTTCATTTGAATGCCTGGTACTAAAACTAAAAGGTACATTTGTTTTATGTACCATCTTGTTTTATGTATCATCTAATTTAAGTGCTGGTTTTCTTGATAATAATCAAAATTATTATCAAGAAAACCAATGTCTATGTCTAGATATCAGCTCTTAAATTAAACTCTTATGAGCTATTTTTGTTATTTTCATTATATTTGTCCAAACAAATGTACCTTTAGTTGTACCAGGCAATAAAATTAACAAGACATTGAAGAAAAAAAGGGTGGTCTAATAATTTTTTTTCATGACTGTATGTTTCTTTGAACACTTTGTTGTGAATAGGCAACTTTTGTATCAATGCTGCCCTCTATTGTTCAGTAATGTGAACAGCAGGAATAAGCACATGGCACTTCTTAAAATCAATGGTAATAAAATATTAGGCATTAGAATAAAGACATTTAAATCAATTAAAGTGATTTGGAGTGATTGGAAACAAAGAGTCATTAGCAAGTTATTTCCCAGCATTCTTTATTCATTCAAAATGTTTAAAAATATAATTTGACATAGGCACTGAAATAAATATTATACATCTCATTAATCAGCGCCAGTGCTTGATCATACAAATTATATTCAAGGAAAACACAAACACAGGATAAAACAACCATGAGATCATTCCAAAAAAAAGATCAAGCAGTTTATGATAATTAGATGAACCTATTTAAAAGATAAAAACACACTCAAAAAAGGCAAAATTAAGTCACGCATGTCAGCACCTGCAGCAGTAAGTGCTCCCATCAAAAAATTCACAAGTTTTTTAAAAATATTAAATTGTAATACATAAAAAGGACAAACCATACTGGCCTTGTGGTGTAACAGCAAAGATGATATCGGTCTGAGTTTGATCTTTTCTTTTGTTCTGGTTTTTGTTTGATTCTTGACTCAAAACAGATTGTAACAGTAAGTGTGGATACAGTACGAATACTCAAAGAAAATAAGGCAAATGAAATACAAATATGATTGGATTTTTGTTCAAAAAGTAACACTAAACATAACACTTAACATCAAAATACATCCCAAAGTGTACTGTGGAAAAAGGTGCTTCCTGTTGCATTATTTAAACAACAGAATCAGTTGGGCAATAATGATTTTTCACACACCCGGCCTTTGTGATAAACGGCTGCAGACGTGACATCTGACAATCACTTCGGCCGCTAACTGATGGCCGACAGCCTTGTCAGCCTGGACGGCTCGTCCAATCAGTGAGAGCTTACTGCTCACTGGATCGTGAACAAAAATGTGCTTTTGTTATCTGTAATGTCCAACTCAAGCTGCTGTTAAAGGGTCATTCCTCGGGCTCGACTGATTAATGGCCTGTTTGATTATCAGCTGCGATACTCAGCATTTTTACCATTACAGGAATTATTTTGTTTTTAATTTGACTGATGGTATTTATATTTTATATTGTATGTACTTGTTTTGTTTTTATTTGATGTTTTTGTTTTTGTATAGTTCTTAATTGTGATTGTATTGTATGTTGTATGTGTTACGGACTCCATGAAGACTAGCTGATTGCTATGGCATCAGCTAATGGGGATCCTTAATACAATGAAAATGAGAATGAAATGGTAAAATATGTGAATTTTAATTAATTTGCTTTGCACTCGACCAACACCAGAGAAGACAGTCTGCAGTATATGAAAAGAAGGTGTCATCATGTGAAAAGCAAAGCCTCTTTTTTATTTTTAAGATGAAAAGCTCTCTTTTGCAGCATTTATTTAAACATTTAATTACAAATTTAAACATATTTGTAATCCTGAATTTTGATATCAATCTTTATTTCTACTGCAAAAGTATATTGGTTCCATTGGTGTCTTTAAATTGTTATACATTTGCATCACACGTTTGTTCATTTTAATGTTTTATATCTGTAATAACCTACTTCATGTTATCTTACCTTATACTGTATGCTTTGATATTTGTTTTTTTTTGGCATGTATGACATCATATCTGCCTATTTTCTTTTGTTTGTTTTGTTCTTCACTTACTGAAGCACATTGAGTCTACGCCTATTGTATTTAATGTGCTATATAAATAAACTTGACTTGACTTGTTTACTAATAACTGGTATTGTATCGAAAAAATCTTCAATCACACAATCAGTCGACCCCGAGTAATTAACCCAAATTACAAGAAACATTTTTCTCCTTCCAGCCATGCAGATCTGCTTGGTTTCACTGGCTCAGTTTACAAACCAAACATACAGTAGTCCTAAAAAGAACCTGTTACAATAGGTTCTTTTAATGTCATTTTCAATGCTGTCAGCTCCAGAAACAACATTACATTCACCTCCATTGTATTGAAGTTGTCGCATAAATCTCACAGCACATAAAACAAAAACAATGAGCATACCAGCGAAGGTAGGCAAAAATATTTTTTTGTTAAAACACAGTATAATTGGTTTGGCAGTTCAGTATTTATCTACTGTCCAGAATTGTATTCGGTCACATCAAATCAAAGTAAATATTTCCTTTAAATAATTGTGTTACACTTGTTTTTCTGCAAGTGGAAGCTTGAATGAGCAGTTTGTAAAAACTTGAAATAAGACCCCAAAATTGGGAGACTGATGTGGGTTGGATGGTTTTAGCCATGATAACACACTCTGTTTACTAAAGAGATCACATCCAATACTCTGAAAACAGCAATTATAGCAATGATTGTACAAGATTGATTAACCCTGTTGCTCTGTGATTGAGGTTAATGTGAAATGCTGCCTAGTTCAGCCCAAACAAACTGCCATTGGCCTCTGTAGAGAGTTATTAAATATCTTTTGTTTTCAAAACTGCCACCTTTTTTGTTTCATAAATAAACAGTACACACACAAAAAAGGGGTGAAAAAAATCAGCGCTGAGAAAACAATGCACTGTAGCATGAATAATGGTTCCCACATTTTTTTCCTAGATATTGCAGATTGATCGTTAAGTGGCCCTCGAAATTATAAATATTTACAAAAAAACAAAAGCTCCCAAGCAGTTTGAGCATTAGATATGTTGTCTGGTGTTGTATTCAACCGAATGTACAGTGGCAAGAAAACATATGTGAACCCTTTGAAATTACCTTGTTTTCTGCATTAATTTGTCATAAAATGTGATCTGGTCTGCATCTAAGTCCCAAGTAATCAAAGGGTTCACATACTTTTTTTTGCCACTGTAGTTCGCAAAGGATTTGCAAATCATTGCATTCTGTTTTTATTATGTTTTTCACAGTGTGTAATCTTTTTTGGAATCAGGGTTTGTATTCGTTCGAAAGCTTTAAATGCTTGAGGCGTTGGGTCATAATTTCTACCAGAAACAGGCACTTCACAGTGTCCATATGTTCAACTTCCAGTTCAGATTTTGTTCTGTGCTCTCTATCATCAAGACATTTCATATAATCTTGTAGATTAGACTAGACTAATAGATTTAAAAAAAATGCAAATAAAGGCTTTGTTCACACTGGCTAAAATGTTTAACTCAAAATAACTCTTTTTTCAATACATTTGTACAAAAAAAAAATCACATTCTAAACCAACCATGAGATAACATGATTACTAGTTATAAACACCAAACTTTAGTCTGTTTCTACAAATGGATTTAAACTCCATCTTCATGCATTGATCTTTATAGTTATGGTGGTGGAGACAGTTTAAGATTTACAGTAGCTTTTAGCCACTTAGCTGATATCTACTGTTGGAGACAGTAGACTTTGAAAAGACACTGACCTTTAACAGCTGCAGCAGCTCAGTGAAAGCTAAAAGCTACCTTTACACTCTCAGTCTTACACCTTAGCAGATAATAGCAGTAAAAGGAGTCTTTTTGTTAATTAGTGGTTGAAAGACCTTTAGGCAGCAACTTCTAATCAGAAGTAACACGTGAATATTAACATAATGAGTTTAACGGATGTCTGCTAACAATGTTAGCCTGCAACTGATTGCCTTTCCGTATTATTATTATTTGATCAGTTTAACTTAGCTGCTGGTGGTCCGGCCTGGACATGCCTGGCTGTGCCTGAAGTGCATGATGTGAACAGCTGTCTGATGCCACCAGTAGAACATCACCACCACCAGTATGTGCCACACCTGGTGGCTGGCTCCCAGGTAGTTCAGCTGGCCTGGAAGAGAAAGGGAAAAAGGCTTGAAATACTGTATGTATTGCTTTTGTTCTTTCTCATACTTTCATCACAATATTTGAGAATGGAAACACATTTCAGCAGGAGATGTAACATCTAAATATCCAGAATAAGTTACATACATCATTATATCCTCATATATACAGCTCACTATAATACTGTAATGGTTTATTGAGACACTTTAAAACAACGGTGCCATAACAACTCTGAGTCCTGCCACATCCAGAAGTACTCGGACGACACTGCTATTGTAACGTGTATCAGGAATGGACAGGAATCTGAATATAGGGATCTGATAAAAGCCTTCAGTGACTGGAGTCACAAGAACTATCTCCTACTGAACACCTCAAAGACTAAGGAAATGATCAGAGATTTCCGCAGACTCAAGCCCCTCTTCAGCCAGTGAATACCTGTGGGGTGGACATGGAGGTGGTGCCAAGTTATAAGTATCTAGGTGTATACCTGGATAATAAGTTGGACTGGTCCCTAAACACAGACGCTCTCTACAAAAGGAAGCTCAGATCTCTGGACATCTGTAGTAAGATGCTGCAGATGTTTTATCAGTCTGTGGTGGTAGTGTGTTGTTTTATGCTGCAGTCTGCTGGGGAGGCAGCATCACACACAGAGATGAAGGCGGTTGGACAGACTGGTCTAAAGAGCTGGTTCTGTGGTTGGAGCCAGGTTGGACACACTGGAGGAGGTGGTGGAGAGATGACCTGTCAACATGTTCCAGGCCATCTTGAAATAACCGGATCATCCGCTACACAAAACCTTTATGGACCAAAAAAACAGCAGTGGACGGCTCCTCTCTCCGTTACAGATTCAAAAGATCCTTCTGTCCTACAGCCATCAGGCTGTCTCATTCTAACAGAGATACCAGACTAACTGAATTTCCCCTCGGGGATAAATAAAGTAATTTTGATTTAAATTTGATTGATTTGGTTGTTAATGTTATTAGTAACACCTGTGATTTTCCTGCTGTGAACCTACAACCCTGAGGCTACGTTCAGACTGCAGGTAAATGTGACCCAAATCGGATTTTTTTGCTCATATGTGACTCAGATCAGATTTTTTTTTTACGACAGTCTGAACAGCACAAATACATTTTTTTTTTCAAATCGGGTCCAGGCTACTTTCATATGTGGTCCTAATCGATGTTTTCCAATGCGACCTCAGTCTGAACGGTCATGTCACTCCAGCTCCCTGACTGTGGTCCCAAAACGCGGGGGAGATGTGTTTTCCTTCAGGTTTAACCCCCTTCACTGTTAACAACAGAAAGCAATACACGGGAGATCAACTTGGTCTTGAAAAGCTGCATACTTTATTATCTTATACCTGTGACTTGTACTGACCTCTCTTCTCTTCAGTTTGGGGTAGTTCACACTGGAGTCTGATATAGGCCACATTTAAAAAATAATGTGAACAGCCAAAAAAACAAATTGGATCTGAGCAAAAAATCCAAATTGACCATCTAGGCCTGCAGTGTTCACTCTTTAAGTGGTAATTAAGGAAATTGGTTTCACCTATCTGATCTTTACAGGCCAGTTGAAAGATTTTAACAGATACTACTGTAATAATACTGATTATCACAAAATACTTTTCTATTGGTATAAAACATGATAATAAAAAAGCCTTCTTACAGTTTACTGCAGAATCAATAATCTTTATAATTTATATAAAAGTGTAGATTGGATTTGATTTAAAAAATAAATAATTTTGACACTACTTTCATATTTTCACTTTTACATCTGTAAGACCATGTGTGCAGAAGTTTTAAGGTAAATCTCGGACCTCTCGTGGTGTTATTTTTACAGAACAAAGACAAACTACAGGTGTAGTTTAAACCACAGCTTGTGAATACGGAGCAGTGAGTTTTACGAGACCATGTCATGGTTTTGTTCCAGACAACACAGGTTTAAACTTGTCTAAAATCTTGAGCCACAGCCAAGCTAATAATAAAGCGGTGTAATAATAAGTGTCTTACATTATGGTCATACAGAAACTGATTTTTTGTTTATCTGACCGAATGTATCACTTGATTTAAACAGCTGACCACTCTTAGACACACAGAGGAGGAGGGCAAAAACTCACCGGGGAAATATCGTTCAGGGATCTTGGTGACGTAGAACAGGAAGGCAGATCCAGCTATCAGGTACATCACTAACACACGTGGCAGGAAAAGCTGCACATACAACAAAAAACAAAGTTTGTATGACTGAACATTATACAGTCAGGGAAAGAGAGTGCTGAGATTCATCAGCAAAGCTTCTTTTTAATAAAGCTGCAAAACAGTGTGCACCTAAATATCTAAGTGTGAGCATGCATAAGTTTAAACTCTGCTTGCCGTTTCCTGACCTTTACAACATCAGTGGTATATCCCCCATTGAGCCACACCCAGTGACACGCAGGAATCACACTGATGCCGGCCACGCAGCAGAAGATCGTCATCCGTATCCGCCGCCAGTCGTTGCTGAGGTAACGAGGGTGGACTTGAGCACAGAAGACGGCCAGGATCAGGGACAGCACTGTCAGCAGGTAGACCTGCCGCCAAAACTGCAAGACGGATGAGTAATATATTAGATAGGTATAATATCTTGATAAAAAAGAAAGTTTCTTAATAAAAAGGTTCAATAAAATGGCACTTTGAATACATTTAGAAATTATACAACATATATATATATATATATATATATATCCCCACTCCAATGGAAACACAAACTTATTGCACATCAAAATACACAAGTGCAGAAATAGAAGTACAGGTGCATCTCAATACATTAGAATATCATGTAAAAGTCCATTTCCAGTAGTTTAGAGTCAAATAGCCCCAACCAAGTATTGATTGGATGGACATACTTTTCAGAGGCCAACATTTCCATATTAAACATACTTTTTAAAATTGGTCTATTGTAATATTTAAATTTTTTGAGACATTAAATGTAAGCCATAATCATTATAATTAGAAGAACTTAAATAAATGAAGACATGCAATGTTTCATTCTGTGTGTAATGGATCTATATAATGTGTTATTTCTACTTTTTGAACTGAATTACTGACATAAATTCACTTTTCTATAATATTCTAATTTATTGAGATGCACCTGTATACACATTTCATTGCCTAAACAGGTTCAGAAAGTTCACAAGCATTGTTAATTCCTCTCTTAAAAAAAGGAGGAAAAAAAGCTAAATTTTATCTGCACCACTGTAAAACAAATCACCATTTAAAGCACACTTACAGTGTTACAGTAGAAAGCGTAAAAGATCCCAGGTACGTAACAGCCCAGGATGCCAACAGAGATGCCCGCGTAGTCCAGCGACAGCCAGCGACGGCAAGTCTTCTCTGATCGGTGGCACGAGAACAGGTGATAGCCCACCGAGCACAACATGCACACCTGCCATGAAAACACACAGTCTCATTACAGACTGAAAGAACTTCCAGCAGAAATGGATTTATGTTTAGAGCTTTTTTATGATTGTAATTATTGGTTTCATCAAGTAAATCTTCTTTTTGTATTACCTTTTTTGATTGTAAGTCAACAAAATCCTTCTGCGACTTAAATACATCAACTCATTTCTATCAAGATACTCACATGCACTTATATGGACAAAGAAAGGGCTTAAAGAAGGAGGGTGTATAGGTAACATACGACACTATATACAGTCATGGAAAAAAATATCAGACCACCCTTTTTCTTCAATTTCTTGTCTGGTACAACTAAAGGTACATTTGTTTGGACAAATATAATGATAACAACAAAAATCGCTCATAAGAGTTTAATTTAAGAGCTGATATCTAGACATTTTCCATATTTTTTTATAATAAACAAAATAATTAAAAAGAAAACCATGTTAAATGTCTAGATATCAGCTCTTAACTTAAACTCTTATGAGATATTTTTTTTGTTATCATTATATTTGTCCAACAAATGTACCTTTAGTTGTACCAGGCATTAAAATGAACAAGAAATTGAAGAAAACAAGGGTGTTCTAATATTTTTTTCCAAGCCTGTACTTACGGGAAGTGGGAATTACACATACTTGTCATTTTTTACATTAACAAGTCACCAATCCCGATATCAGCTGCTACACAACCTATAACACAAACCGTACACAGCTAACACAGAAGCAATTGTCTCTACATTGAACAATGGACCTCTTAACTAAACTACCATTCCTATTGTAGCTCTTTACAATACAATACACTGAGCCGCACCTTTACAACAGTTACATCTACATACAGCTTACACACCTGGGTGGGATGAGGTGAAATGATTGCACCTGTGGCAGGAAACGTGAACCCACATGAATCAGTTTGTTAAGCCGCCATTAATAACAAATGCTCAACTAATGACGAGGGTCACAATTAATACTTTTAAACAGCTGTAGAATGAATAAATGAATTAAAAAGTCAACAGAAACGACTGTTAAAGTACTAAAACTACAGACATACACATTTAGATCAGGCACATTGAGTATGGATACTGTTAATTAATGTAAATTAAAATCTCTGCTTTCCTCACTATCATTATATTTTTTTTACCTGGAAGCAGAAGAGTCCTATAGCGTAGATGACGTAGTCCTCTCTGTTGGCTCCGGAGGCTGGCAGTACTGACGAGACGTCGTTGACCCCCAGAGAGAAGAAGAGCAGGAAACCAAGAAGGTGGCTCCAGATATTCACAGTCTCATTTGACAGAATGAAAATACTGCAACAGAAAGGTAAGAAACAAGTTTGTATACATCAAAAAGGCCAGTCTTGATATGCACTAAAATGCAACAAAACAATGTTCATACACTATGTTATGCAGGACATTTGCATAAGTGTATTAAGATTCTACATCACATCTTAACAGTATAACAATACTGCAAAATTCTGGTCTACATTAATACTGCTTTTATACTGTAAATTCCTATTAAAATTCTTATTTATATTATTCTTGCATTTTAACCAAGGCATGGATGTCATGGATTTCTATCAGTATTATCATTTAGACTGTTTGTATTAGGGCTGCCCAACCCTGGTTTGTATACAGTTTGTATACATATCTTTTTACACATTTCTCATTTTTTTCTATTAATCTACGTCTCATACTCGTATATTTATATTCATTTATATTTAGTTTTCTGTTGTTATAAACTATGGTAAATATATGTAATTTTTACACATGTATTATTTCTATTTTTCCAAATGTATTGTTGTTATATGTTGTAATATAATACACAGTATTCTGATTCTGACTAACATCACAAGCCAGGAATTCATCCAACTTTTAAATAAGGGTAAAAAGAAATATTCCACTGTTTAGTGTTGATCATAGTGAATATGTCTTAAACTCTGGTATTTAAATAAATATTTTCAACATGACTCCCACCTCCTTAGGCAGAGTTTGGAGGGCAGGTGGGCCCTGTAGCCGTCAGTGATGTAGGGGTTCTCTTTGAGGAAGAGGGGGATTTGTTCGTAGGTGTACAGTCTTATCCTCTGAGGTATTAACACTGGCCAGTGCTGATAGCTGCCCAGCTCTATGTAGTGGGCAGTCTTCAGCAGCTTCTGGGGCATCTTCAGCAGCATCGTGTCCTGTGCTCCTAATGTTACAAGGCAAGCTGGGAGGCTAAGGCTGATTTTGGAGAAAGGAAAAGAGAGACCACCGGTTAGTAAGAGGTAACTCCACCTAGCTCATTTGAACTCAGTTCATATTTCAAGGTTCCAACAGGTGCTGGAAATTTGGGTTATATAGGATGAAAAGTCCATATACATGACACCTTTCTGTAGAATAGTGTTACTAAACACCATCATGGTTGTTTATAGCAGATTAACATTTAATGTATGTGATAAATAAGTGAAACAATCAGTATACTGTCTATACTTTATGTACTTTGGCTGAGCGTTTCTATTATACATCTTTAAAATAAATGTATTTTATCATTTATTAGTCCAAGTATTCAGTATAGCTACAGTACAAATTATTATTATTATTATTATTATTATTATCATTATTGCAGTATTAGGTCATTTAATTTTAAATCAAATTTGGATGAATGGGTCATTTTTGATCCCTGTGTGTAAACTTGATGTAATAATACAAAAAATATTTTTCTTCATAAAGTATGGAAGGAAAAATGTATATAATGATCTGTAGTAAAAAAAAAAAAATAATACTTGAACTATTCAATCATAAAATAAATTGATTTAAAAAGATAGAGCAAAGAAACACACTGCCAGCATGAACCAACTAATGTACTAACTAAGTACATTTTGATGCTGATTCTTTTGTACTTTTACTTCAGTAAGTTTTGAATGCAGGATTTTTACTTGTAGTGGAGTAATTTTACAGTGTGGTATTTGTACTTTTACTTAAGTAAATGATCTGAATATTTCTTCCACCACTGCAGAATGGAGATTCAAGAGTAGAAAACAGTGATTACATCTTGAGTCTGTGACACAGCTGCTAGTGTTGTTTAAGCAAATTTGAAAACGTGTGTTTAGCTACATGTTAACGTTAGCTTTACGTTGATATTCATGTCAATGGTCCACTGTGAAGCATTTGTTTACCACTCCGTACCATTCCCTCAGCATGCTCACTGTTCAATGGAGGAGCTACAGTTCACCTTGACATAAAGCTTTTGTTAAAGCAGCCAAACAGACACACTAACATCTTCAAACTGTGTGTCACACCGTTTTGTTATCATCAAGCTCCATTCTAGCTAGCGTTAGCTCACCACAATGCCTTGACAAGCGTTATCTTAGCCAGCTAACCTCATTGTAAACACGGTTACAAAGCTCACCATTAGTCGCAGTCCGACCTTCCACGTCCTTGTTCCGGCAATTCAGCCATATCCGGATGGATATTTAAGCTAGCATTGCGTTAAAAATATCACATTTTAGTGAAAAAGAAGCAAACAAAACATCCTCAGCTAACCTGATGTTACTCGATAACACTATCCTGTTCTTCTTTGATGGGAAACGATGAAATGGTACGTTGCTGCCACCTACCGGTAAGTGTGGAGTACTGCACCTGGAGCAATTCATTCAACTTAACTCTATGGCGTTTTGGGCTATTTTGTCCATTTTTGAATCCTTTCATCCTGCCTGTACCCTATACACCACTTTATGATGTTTAACCCTATAAAGCCAAGTGTATCATATTAGATACAGTTATTTTTGAGACCTCTACATCACCAAAAACCTGATGTATACATGTGTTGAAGATAAACAAACTGAGCAACAAATTGCACAAAAAAACCAGATGTAGCAAAAATGATATGCAGGTTCCACGAATGGATCAGTCATTGCTGCATTAAAAAACTTCATATCAGCAGATGTATGATGTTGTGTTATATGGAAAAAATATGTATTTTGCATGTTTGAGGAAAAAGGAAAAGTTAAAAATGTTGTTGTTTGATGTTTTTGTTAGTTCAAGAAAAACAAACTGTGAGCAACAAATTGCACAAAAAGACCTGATGTATCAAATATGACACAAATTAGAATTCATATATGCAATTTATTTATTTTTTAAAATTCGTCAGCAAGTTAATAAGCACTCGGTTTTAAAAAAAATTGAATTTTCTGGCAATTATTTCATGGTTCAGGCTTTGTAGGGTTAAATGCCATGTTGGTATTTTTTTCCCCAGCATAACCTCACCTATATGACCTAATTATAATTGTTTTTTATTCTGGCTTACTGGATCAACATTTTGAATCAAAAAGAAACAAAGAAAAACCAACATAAATGTGATCTTGTGATTGTGTGTGAACCTGTCATCCAACTCTGGTTTTTATTCTACTGGGACTCTATTTTATTTGTGTCTTGTATTTAGTGTAACAATTTTGGTCATTTTGTGTCTTTTTTGTGTCTTTAGTTGTGTCTTTTTTAGCTATTTTGTGGGGTTTTTTTTTGTCATTTTGTATCTTTTTTTTCCTTTAGTTCAACATAAAATGTGATTTTGAATCTTTTTTTTTACTTTCAAAACACTATCATGCTCAATCATTTTTTTACATGTTGCAAATGTAAACAAAGGTTGCAAATATAACATATAAGAGGGCTACATCCAGTTCTATCATTTTATACAAAATATATTTGAACTTGTTTCCAGTTTTACTTGGTATATCATCATCAAAATGAAACTGGCCTCATGGAGTTTACAGCCAGAACTTTAGAGGTAAATTTACAGTCGGGCTCCACGTTGCTTTGTTTTCTAGTCTGGATGTGATGAAGAAGTCTGAATGCTTTGGAGCTTTTGGAGACTCCAGAGGGTTAAAAACCATATCATATCTTGAGCTTTCCTGCAAAAATACCTCATAAATCCTATATGAAATTAATTTCTCAAAGGCTTAGGATTCAGTCTATCCATCCAATATAAGCATTGCACGGCTTAAATATCTTTTAGCGCAGTGGTTTGAGTAGTTCCCAGCAGATAGCTCCACCAAAGCTGGAATAAAAATCACACCCTTGCTTTTGGCGACAGTTTAATTACAATGCAGATTGTTGACTGACAGTATGAATGATATTTATTTAATACACTAGACTTGTGACTACACCCTGAGTGAAATTTCTTTTGTTTTCTTTGCCTTGACGGAGGCTGGTTGAAAAACTTAACCATCAATGGTATGAAGAAAAACTGCCTTCGTTTTTTTTTTATTCAACTGAGGTCAAAGGGAAGCATGACATATTTTCTTTAGCCTGGGAGACAAAAGACCAGTCCTCTGACAAACAGGTATCCATCCACCTGCAGCTCCTTTTCCAGTGTTAAACACAGGCTTTATCATCCCATTTCCTTTCATTTCCACTTCCTCAGGGGATTTTATTTGTCTTTTTCAGAGGGAACAGGGAATCTTTAGGGGGTAGATAGTAGGTCAACCTTAATTAATGTTAATGTGTCAAGTTTTACTAGTCATAAGTCATGAGGAACGCCATAGACAAAATCCTGCTGTGATTTGGAATTGTAAACTATTGATGTTTGGAGATTTCTGTAAGAATGACATTTTTCAGCAACTGGATAGCAAGCATTTCTATTCTGAAAATTCTCCCATAAATCCGAATTATTGTCAATATACTTAGGAAAGCCATACTTTTTCTGAATGGCTTTGATCTCAAGGCTGTGATTATCCAAGAGGTCACAACAGGTCATTTTATACAGGGAGGTCAAGTTTAAAAAAAATGCTCTCACTATAATAAAATGGCAACTATGAGAACTAACATCATCACACATCAGAGTCTCAGCTTTCCAGTCACTCCCAACTGATAAATTCCAAGACTGTAGGGACCCCGGTATGTAGAAATATTCAAATACATCATTGTTATAATAAGCAAAAATAACACTTTTGCACTGCATGCAAAAAACTGCATGGTTTTGCCCTTAACTCCAGTTCTATTCAACATCTTTCTTGCATTTTAATATTCTTTATCAGCCTGTTCCAAGGACAAGTAACGGTTAAATATTTATGAAAAACAAACTATATTAAACTGCATCTTACATCTACATTCATGTCACTATCTTGGCACAATCTTGCACTGAGTATCTCCCTTATAACTTTTCTCTTTTTTTGTGTTCCAAAAAACACAAAATATACCCTGTGTTTTTTGTGTTTTTCAAATGGAGAAGAGAGAGAGCAATGATTGGAGGGAACATGCAACAAGAGTCTCTGTCCGTAGTCCAACTGCTACACCCAAAAATAAAGCGCAGATAAAATAATCCATAACAGCCGTCCATGAAATATCCAAGGGGGATCCCTGGCCAGCTCATGATTAAACAGAATTGATGCAATTTGCTGACACAATAGTTTTGGTATGTTATTATTTCACTTGTTTACTGTCATGACTTCATCCTCCTTGAAAGATGAAATTAAACGTGCTGGGAAGCTGCAGGCAGTGGGTGCATCGAAAACACAATGAAATATATAATTACAATGCAGCACCTCAAAAGAACTCCGGGAATGTGTGGTACATCTTAGATTGATGATGCAAAGGTTTGTGAGAGGGAGTTTAGCTTCTTTCTGTAAACAGGATGAAGTTTGCCTTTGAGGACATGGTCATGTTCTGGTGTTGATGAGACATGCTTGAGAGGAACAATAAGTCCAGGCTTTTCTCATGAGACAGAGGAGTGAGTTTAATTTCCTTTGGGGAGTTACATTTTGGATCGGACTCATGCAAAGCAGTAAATCATTGTGACATACCAAGGGCGTTGAGTTAGCCTATTCAATTCTGTTTTCCATCTGCAATAGATTTGCAGGAACATGATGCACTTGTTTGTCCTGAGAGGAAAAACATCACTTTATAGATGGTTATTAGGAGTAATTTATGAGTCCGTTGGAAATGTGAGCCACTGCTGAATTTGTTCATTGACTGAAGAGCAAATTTTTTATTAAATCTTCATGCATGACACCCTCATAAAACCCCTTTAATTTAAATATTAACAACTAGGAATTCATTGTTTTATTGGAAGTTTCTCCCTTCACTTCTGTTTTAAGATAAAGGAATATTTATGGGTGAAATATTCTCTGTAGTGGTTATTTTAAGACATCCCAACCATCAGTCTGCCATTCTTTATATTCTTGTTCTCAGTCAGTCTCTATTTATGCAGCTGCTCTGGCAACCAGAAGTCAACTCTAATATGGCAGCAACAGCACAGGAACATCAGTGATCTGGCCTTCAAAATAAAAGCATAATGGAGTAAGCTATAGGATAAAGATTTAAAAAAAAAATTAAATACATATTGTTTATTATTTCTTTATTGTATTCTGCATTTGTGTTGCTTTGCTTTATACTGTTACTGTGTACTGTTTATATATCTGTTTATATATTTTTCTGGAATTTATTAGTCTACTGTGACTGGTCTATGTCAATGAATGTGAAATAAAAAATATTCATCAATAAATACGAGTGTGAAAAGGAACTAGACTTGGTCAGATTAACAACAACAATTAAAAAAAATGTTGATTAAAAAATAAAAATATTATTCTAATAATAAACTTTAGATATTATATATAGTATAATAATTATGTATGTAAATTATATGTAATATAATTATAATATTTTTTATTTAGTGTTATTGTCTGACAGCGTCTGTAGCTCTATGATTTTCTGTATATATTTAATTACATTTCACAAATATTATCTATTTTATTGTACCTCTTCATGATTATAAACTATTTTAATAGCAGTTCTATTTTAATCTAATTAAGAAAAAAACATTTTTATGGTGACTTATGTAACATATATCCAGGGACTATGAATAAAAAACAGTTCAAACTAATTTATATTACAATTTACTATTTAAAGCACTGCGCAGTGTCCCTTTTTAATAAAACAATAAATAAATAAACAAAAATAATTAATTAAAATAAATATAAGCACATCAAAGCCAGCCTGCATAAAACAAATAGTAGCCTATTGTATCAAAGCAAATAAAAACTGCTTATATTATATATATTAGTATTAATATAGTAGTAGAAAACAGACTACAGTTTAATGTGAAGCCTTTAAGGGAAGTGGTGTTGTGTGAGTGTTGCTGCTGCTCTGACGGTGACTGTGTGCAGCAGCTGTGTGCCCTGCCCCGTTTATTACATTATGAGCTGCTGTCAGAGAACCCACATGTACTGTGTTTCCACTCTGCACTGATTCAACATGTAAACCACTGGGATGATGCTGTGAAGATGATGTAGCTGCTGATTTGGGGATTTATTCTTTATTTTTTTTACAAACACACTGCTGATATGAAACATATGGATTATGGATCTGTTATGGATATGTTTCCAAATCTTACTTTTCCTAAGTGTTTGTGTTGATTCATCGTTACCTGACGGTGAAGATGCTTCTTGTGATGGAGCCTTTGATATTTATTTTGTTTTAGACAGGTGAGTGAATACAGATTGTATCCGTCTAATTGCATGAAGGAACAAATGAATCAACAGGGACAGACCACGTTATTAATATAATATTTGTTACCTAAGTGCAGAGACAGTCTTGACTCAGTCCTCTCCATGTATGGATGTGTTTAGTTCTCATGTCCCTCTGCTGCTTCACTGCAGGTCAGACTGAGGGTATTTTCATCTTTTCTGCTCTAACTACCAGTGTTTGATGTGTATACTTGGACAAAGTTCACTTTTATTGCCTCTCATAGAGTTCCTCTCTGTTTATTATGTTGTTAAACCTCTGAAGTCCAGGAGATTTTGGTTCAAATTTCAATGCATTAATTTCTGTCTGTGTTTAGTATATTTCAGTTTGTCCTTACATCACATGCATGGCTCATTTTTCTCGACACAAACTTGGCTATCAGTCTGATTTTTCATTTTATTTTAATTAACAAAGTATAAAGCTGCCAGGAACCCAAAATACAAACAAAAGACACAGGTGTCTATAGAAATGTACATTTTTTTAAACCATAAGAATACTATACTACTATAAAAATGTAATAGTTTTCACTATAGAAAGAAAATTCACATTTTAAAAATGGTCTACAAACATAAATGGCACACTGTGAAAGCTCCTATGATTGCACTTTCAACTGGCTTTCTCAGCTTGTCTACATATCATATATAAATAAAGTTATTACTGTAAATAAAACATGTGTATTTTCAATAAATAGATGGACTCCAGAGGGTTAAGTATGAACAAACTCCTTGATAGACTCTCCAACAACAGCAGAATAAATAATCTCTTCTCTGTTTATTCAATGCAGCAACAGAACTGACACACAGCCAGTCTGTTTATTTTCACCTTGTGCAATGCATTATGTTTGGATGGACCTGAACAAGAGAGCTACATGGGTGTTTTTCTACAGAAATCTGTTGGTGTTAAAAGCTTGTGTTGTGTATGAATATTTTATTTATGTTTGAATTGATTTTTCGCTGTGTTTCTGCAGGTCAGGCAGTGTGTTTGGACACTGGGATGAGATCTATGGATTCGTGGAGCAGCTCACCAACAGGTTTGTCAGGTAAGTAAAGTGATTGCTCTCTTCTTCTCTCATCCCCTCGTTTTCTCATTTCTCTATTTTGTGCCTCCTCGTCTCCTCTCGTCGTGTTTCTTCCTTGCCTCCTTCCACTCACATCTCCTGTAGGAGGGTCTGAGACACAACAAGAGGAGGCGAGGAAAGGAATCGGGGATGCACAAACTGAGAAATGAGAAGAGGGCGTATAAATAGTCTAAGAAAATATGGAATAATATAAAACTTTATATAGAACGGTTAAAAACTATTTAAAAAAGTGCTTGACAGACAACCAGGCTTATTAAATTTGAACTACAGTCATATTTAAACTAATGAAAAAAAGTTTATTTAAACACTGAGGAGTCGTTACGGGTCTTTAAATTATAGTGCAAACAGTAGTAGTGAGGAGAAAGTAGGCCATGTTCTATTCTGGGTGGCAGACATCATGCAAGGCCACCAACTGCTCCAAAACCCCTCTGGGTAATGGTCCAGAGGGTGTGTGTTGTGTGTGTGTGTGTGTGTGTGTGTGTGTGTGTGTGTGAGAGAGATATCTTTAGGTTTAATAACAGGTTGCTAAATATGAAAGCAAAACATCTGGCCAGATGTTGAAGGTGGTGCTGACCACAACAGGCAGTCCTGTACGCCATCACAGCCTGAAGGGTAGAGAATAGGAAGGTTGTCCCATGTTGTTGTTATTGTTGTTGTTGTTGTTGTGTAAGGTTCATTTCATGGTTTGTTCATTTATGTCATGTTATGATATGTATGACATATAGGGCTGCTTAATTATGGCAAAGATCATAATGATAATTTCTACTCATTGACATAGGAAAGATTCCCATTTATTGAACTTAAAAAATAAAAAAACTTGTCTTTTTAAAAGTGGATTCTTGAAATTCAAATATAATTCAACTGAAACAAATTTTTTTTAAATGTTTAAAAAAGCTCAATGAAATAAATAATATATAAATATGTGTACATTTAAATACATAATTAAAAAAAAGATGAAAATAAATAAATATTAAAATATCAACCGTGTTGTAATTTTAGTGCACTTGCAATACCTACTGAAAACTACTTAACTACTTCAATAAATATCCAATATTTTAAAAAATACTAATACAACAATCTGATAATCTGTTTAACATATTCCAGTCAGTAACTCAGCGACAAGGGACAAAAACAAACAACTATAAACCATACATATAATGCTAAATTTCTTTCACTGTTTTTGCATTAAATTAACAATACAGTTTATTATATCGCATTAAAAACTCATGTTCTGTTACAGTGTTGGTAATATAAGTCATATGTTATGTTTCATGTATTATTGTGGCGTGCTGGGGTTTGTCATGTCGTATAATGTCATGTCATGTTTATTATTATCTTATTTCATGTAATCCTATTAGTTTTATTATTAGAATGTTTCCACCTGACCTGAAATATAGTTTCTGTGCAATCCAAAGCAAAGTTATATGTAAAAACCTTTACAGGAATCTTTTTCTTGACACAAGGACCAAACCCAGTTAGAATGTTTGACCTAATTTTTTTTGTTAAAAACCTAGTTTGGAGTTTTATGTGCTTTCAGATGAGACTCACAAGCTCTTTTTATGTGTTTGTTTCAGTCCCAGAATGAGGGTTTCCTACATCGTCTTTTCAGCCAGAGCAGTAGTAATACTGCCGCTAACTGGAGACAGGTACAAGTTTCTTTCTTCTCTTTCTCTTCTTCTCTGCCTCACTCCCTAACCCATCAACAGATAACCAGATCACACAGAAACTGACCTCTTATCTGTCTCTATTTAAACTGTGACATCTGTGTTTTGTGATCTGGCTGCACAGGTCGAAGATAGACGACGGTTTGGAGAAGCTGAGCCAAATCACACCTGCTGGTGAAACTTACATGCACGAAGGCATGAAAGCGGTAAGTACGCTCAGCTAACATTGTGATTGCCTGCCACGAACCATATTCCAACACAGATGGTCCCACACAGTCGGTTATCAGATGTTTCAAGCAGCCCCAGTGGGCTCTGGCAACAGAAAATGTCTCAGCCATCCAAAACATACAACAGTAAAAGTTAAATTATCCTTTTAGAGCAACATGTTCACAGATTGTGTGTGAGTCAGTGGTGGAAAGTACATTTACTCACGGACTGTACTTTAGTAGAATTTTGAGGTACTTGTACTTTACATGTGTATTTCCATTTTATGTAACTTTATACTTCTACTCCACTACATTTTATGGCAAATATTGTACTTCTTACTCCACTACATTTATCTGACAGCTTTAGTTACTTTTCACATCAAGGTTTAACATAAAACATGATCAATTTAAATTGATTATATATATATATATATATATATATATATATATATATATATATACATATATATATTTTATTTTTTTATTTTTATTAAACCTCATAACAGTATAATAGGTTGTTAAAATGAGCCCTACCTTTACAAAATTAAAACACTGCATCAATACAAATAATCTAATAATATATTTTGAACATATAAAACAATCTGAGTGGGTCCATTCTGCAAAACGAGTACTTTTACTTTTGATACTTTAACTACATTTTGAGGCTGATACTTTTGTACTTTTGCTTAAGTAAGTTTTGAATGCAGAACTTTTACTTGTAGTGGAGTAATTGCACAGTGTGGAATTAGTACTTTTACTTAATTAAGGGAGTTTTACTTTTTACTCCACTACATTTAGCTGAAAGATTTAGCTTTTCAGGTCGAGATTTAACATGAAAACATGATACATTTAAAGTGATTTGACTTTTTAAAAAATTAAACCTCATAAAAATATATTAAGTAGATAAAAAATTAGTCCTATCTTTACAAAATCAAAACACTGTTTACATAAATGTATCAATTCAAATAATGTAATAATATATGCAATATTCTGCATAACAAGTATTTTTACTTTTGATACTTTAAGTACATTTTGATGCTGTTAGTTTTGTACTTTTACTTCAGTCAGTTTTGAATGTAGCTTCTTCCACCATTGGTGCGAGCTGCACTAATTTTGTTTCAACTGTCATTCTCCAGGTGTCAGAGCAGATGAAGACACAAACCTCGCCTTCATCCACCATCATCATCGTTCTGACTGACGGCAAGCTGGACGTCTTCCCCTTTGAACTCACTGTGCAGGAGGTAGTGTTATATCTGAAATCAAGCTTGGATCCTCTGACACATGCATGAACTTCTCATATCACTCTGTTGTTTTATTCTTGTTGAATTGCAACACTTTAACAACAGTTTCAAGGGTTTGCATGTTGATATTCATATCATGTTGCATGAACTGAGCCAGTAGCTACATGGAAAAAGCAAAACATTTATCGCAGCATCAGAAACTCTTAGGGTTAAACCTGTCCAACATTCCAAAGGTATTTATAAAAATAAAAATAAATTCCATAACAAGCAAGGATACAAACAACCCTGGCTCCAATAAGTTGGGACCTTGTCTGACATGTAAATTAAAAAGATTGTGATAATTCGCTAATCCTTTGTGACATAAATTCAATTGAAAATGGTGCAAAGACAATATATTTTATGTTTGAACTACTTAACTTTTTCTTTCTGAATTCTGACTATGATGCATTCATTCTGTTTTAACACACACCAGCCTGAGACTGATTTCGGTTACTACAACACTGGCATGGGCTATCCGCTATGATTTTTAAATATTCATCTGTACTGTAAAACTCCCAGCCTTAGAACTCCACTTCATACACAGTTCAGATTTATTGTGATCTGGGAAGTAATCTGCAGACGGTGTAGTATTAAGTTTCCTTTATCCTATTACACACTGAAATGTTATTTGCTGATTTTTCCAGAAGACTTTAAAGTCTAAAATTATCAAGGGTTACGATGAAATTTGATTGAATTTGATTTTTCAGTTTAAGCTATTTTGTGTTTTGTAACAATGTGAATTATTCAGTTAATGTAAGATGGTACAGGAGAGGCAAAAATAAGCCTTGGGGCTTCAGCCTATAACTTTTTCGGTTGCTGTCTGATGGATTCTTTTGTAAAAACAACATGATTTTATTTTATAATCTTTTATTTTATTTTATTTTACATTACATTACATTACATTACATGTCATTTAGCAGACGCTTTTGTCCAAAGCGACTTACAATAAGTGCATTCAACCTGATGGTACTAGACATAGACCATAGGAATCAAGTAAGTACATAACTTTAAGAGCCAACTGTCATTGCTACAGGAGTGCTTTATGTTAAAGAAGAAAAGAAGAGAAGAGAAAAAAAACAAAAAACAAAACAAAAGAAGAGCATTTAAAAAAAAAAAATATATATATATATATAAAAAATATATAATAATAATAATAATAATATAATATATAATAATATAAAAATATATATATATATATATATATATATATATATATATATATATATATATATATATATATATATATATGTATATGTTAGGTGAAATTTTACTTTAACCGAAATAAAGCATTCATTCATTCATTATCTTGTGTGATCTTTTAAGTGTTACTTTTGTTCTGCTAACTGATTGTAAACATGGGCTTACTGTATGAACTTGACTTCACTCTTTGTGTTTTGCTTCTCAGGCTGACAAAGCCCGAGGGTTTGGAGCCAGAGTGTACTGTGTCGGGGTCATGGACTTTGACCACAAACAGGTAGGAGGACTTTCATTCGTTTGCCTTTGAATGCAGCACTGTGAGAACCAACACTTCGCTCTGTAAATGATACTCTTGGTTGTTTAACCACTGAGCTTTTATTTGTCTTTCTGTGTGAGTCAGCGTGTGTTAGCTTAGCTTGTGGTCGGATCTTCAATAGTTGGTTGTTTCTGGCTCACATTTATTAACACACCTTGACCTTGTTGCTTAGTCTGTTTGGGTTCAGCTGGAAGCTCCTGAGGACAGAACAGCAAGCAGCTGGCAGGGATTAAGAGTTTGTGGTTGATGCTGCTTTTGGTTTATGTTAAACAGTGGAATCATTTTTTTTAAGTCAGCATGTTTTTAATTTTATCACATCCTTGGAGAGACTCTGATTTCTTCCTGTGCAGGTATCAAGTAGTTGAATCGGAGCATTGTGTTCAGAACAAAGAAGCGAGGGTGAAAAGTCAAAAGTTGTTTTCATGCTGAATAAGAATGTCTTGTTCTATGTTTTATAGGCATCAGTCCAGTGTTTGTAACCATGCTGTGGGGGTTACATGAAAGCAAGTCTATAAAATTGGGTTCTAAGAAGTGATTTAGAAGAAGTTACTGACCTGTCTCAAGTAGGAGATGCTGCGCTTCGCTATCGGCGGCTCAGAGATAAAGTTCTATAAAACATGGGATCCTTTTTTATTATATTTTCATAATACCCAAACAACATGAATGTTCTCAGTTTTGGCCCTTGACATAAGCATTCGCAGCCTGACTCCCGTGAGGGGGATACACCATAAGCTAATCTTCAGAACGGTGCCTTAAAATGCTCTCAGTACTGCACTTCTTGTTTGTTAAAAATAAGGATCTACTGTTTACTTTGTGATCAACATAAACATGTGTCTGAAAAATCCAAATAAAAAATATTTGAAATTAAAAGAAGTTACTGACTCTGCATGCCTTATCTCCTCGGGCAGTTCCAAACTCGGGGCTCTCCGGTGGAGAAAGCCCGGTCACCGTTGGTTTTCAGTTTTGATTTTGGAACAGTCAGAAGGACGCCACCTGAGGATCTAAGGACCTATGGAGTTAATAATTCTGTTAAATAGCTAGGAGCCAGACCTAAAAGAGCCAATGTCCTACTGCATATTCCCCAGCTCTATATTCCCTTAATGACATCTTACACAAACTTTACATCTGTCTTCCTGGTGATTTAAAATATTTACAAGTATTTATAGATTGTCTATTGATCTATCTATTAATGCCAGAGATTGGTAAGAACTATCATCGCACATACCAACCAGAAAGAGACCCCAAATAACAGCAAAGACAAATAAAATGACAACAAAGACACATGAAATAACACTACAAAGAGACCAAAACAACTACAAGAGATGCAAAACAGCTGCAAAGAGACACACAATGACCACAAAGACACACAAAACTACTGTGAAAAGGGGCAAAACAACTACAAAGACGCTCAAAATTACTACAAAAAGACAGTGCAGCAGGTATCAAGTTATTGAATAGGAGCATTGTGTTCAGAACAAAGAAGTCAAAAGTTGTTTTCATGCTGAATAAGAATGAGCCCAAAGTCTTGTTATATGTTTTATATATTTATCAGTCCAGTGTTTGCTGTGATATGTGATCTTTACTACAGTTAACACCAGATCAAAAGTTATCCTCAATAAAAATTTACAGTGCAAAGAAAATAACTGTAATTACATTTATTACATTCAAATATGATACTACAATATTTCTTTTAAAGTGGCAGCCCCCACCCTGCACCATTCTTGCATTAGTGTTGTTTGTTTTGCGGTTGCAGCAGCCTAACTTCATTACAGCGACAGTATTGATCTGTATAATAAGTATTAATAAGACTATCTAAATGGCTTCAAAATGACATAAGTCATGACTGGGAAAGTCTTCAGTAGTCAACGGCTGCAACTGTTCCTCTGCCCGGTTACTGACCGAGTGTACTCTGTGGTCCGAAGGGGAAGTAATTACATCACTCTCTAATTAAATAATGGCAGCGAAGCTTCCTGTTCTGCTATCATTAAAGCAGGAGATGAAAGCTTCGGCCGGCTGTTCAGAGCTTTCATCTCCTAGAAACAGACCTTTCCTCCCTAAACGAGCAGAAGACCTCCCAGAGAGGCAGCAGGAAAAGCACACTGGAATGTAAAGTCGATTATATATGAGATCTTGAATTTAAAGGCGGGAAAACTTTTTATTTTTCTCCCAGCTTGCTGAAATAGCAGACGGCACAGAGCAAGTCTTCCCAGTGCTGTCCGGGTTCCATGCCCTCAAAGACATCGTCAACAAGGTGAGGTCACATCACATATAATTATGAATAAAAACATTTAGTTGCACACAGTGTGAGACATCAGACTATTACCTGATCTTTTTTCTGTATCTCCTCACAGATCCTGAAGCAGACGTGTGCAGATGTATTCACAATAGAGCCGTCAAGTGTTTGTGTGAATGGTAAGTTAGTGTTGAAGAGGTTGCTCCATGTTTTATGTTTGAATATAATGATGCAGCAAAATCATGGTGTAAATAAATTCTATTTTTATGAGAGAAATGCAATTTTAGAAACACTAGCAGCTTGTTTGTTAGATGGCTATGACATTTTGTACAAGCAGTCATGGTTCCCAGAGGAATTTGATTTTGGTGGGGTCATATTCCCCAGCTTTATATTCCCTTAATATCATCTCCCTAGTGTTTTAAATTATTTTTTAAAGTATTTTTGGATTGTCTATTGATTTAATTTGATATTGCCAGAGAACTATCACTGCATCTAAAAACCAGAAAGAGACCCCAAATAGCCACAAAGACAAATAAAAACGACTAAAAAGACACATGACTCGATACTATTAAGAGACCAAAAACAACTACAACAGCTGCAAGAGACACATAATGACCACAAAGATACATAAAAAAACACTATGAAAAGAGGAAAAACAACTACAAAGAGACTGAAAATAACTACAAAAAGACACAAAGCAACTACAAAGAGATTCAAATTAACTCAAAAAATGGGCAAACCCCCCAAAAAACAGAACAAAACAGTTACAAAGTGACACAAAACAACTACAAAGAGACATAAAACCATAAAAAGATGCTTAATGCTAACAAAGAAACACAAAACACAATCAAAAAAGAGGATAAACAACTATAGAGTCTGTGTGTTTTCCCATGTGGTGGAGAGGTTGTGGGCCCTTATGCCTTTTGTCTTTGCCCAGCGGCCAATTGTCTCATAATTCACCCATGTGTTAGTTTTGTTGACTTTAATTTGCTCAATCACCATATTTGCTGTTTAATTATTGCTTTTTCTGATGTTTTTCAGAGTCGTTCAGTGTGGTGCTGAGGGGCAGCGGCTTCAGCGGATCCAAGAGGACAGACAACTTAATCTGCTCCCTCACTGTCAATGAAAACACATACGGTCAGTAAACGCCACACATTCAACACGATCTACACAGTCAGAGTCAGAGTTCAGCTGATGTACAGTTAGCATGTGGCTGCTAATGCTAACTTACTGTAGCTCGGGTGGTATAAAGCAATTTTACAAGTTTATATAACAAATGATGCTGAAACGTGTGCCCATGTAATGCATTACACTTTGAGATAACATCATCTATGAAGTGAAATGAGATACGATGTGCAGATGTGCAGCAGTGGAAAGTCAGAGTCACGACCTCAAGATACAAACAGTGGCTGCTTTTTATTGACTTCAGAGCCTGAACAGAGGACACATTATGAGACTGAGCAGAGGGAGGGAGGACACGTCCTCTGTTCATTACGCTCATTAGTCCTCCTTATGTCTCTGAGAGGACATGAAGGGATACCACATGACTCTATCTGCTTCTAACCAGCTTGTTTTTATATTTTCTGCTGGAATTTATTTCATTCATCCTGTTGCTCTTGGACTCTGTTATACATAAATTACATGAACTTTTTCCCCTTTTGCCTCACAGGGCTTTTCTAGATTTTATTTCAATTTACAACTAAATTATTTGTTAATATTTTTGCAATGTTTTTGTGAAAACATCCATTTATGTCTCTGTTTCTTCTCAGATCAGAAGCCAAAAGTAGTTAGAGACGGCTATCTGCTGTGTCCTGCTCCTGTTTTGCACGAAGTCGGACAGTAAGTCAAGACACGCACGCACACACACACACACACACACACACACGTGTTTGTAACTGTGTCAGACAGTAAACAAGTTGCGAAAAAAAATTAGGTTGATGTCAGGAAAAGGTTTCTAACTAAAGGCAAAAAAACAAAACTGTAATTAAAAATGAAATCAGCAGCATTCTGCTCAGGGATATTTAAATTTAATGGCTTATAGTTGCAGTCACCCACAAAATGAACAGTAGCCACAAGAATTTTTAACACTGAAAATAGTGACTGAAGCTTTCATTATGCATGGTCACGTGCCAGTGCCAGGTCCCTGTTTTGACCTTTCTGTTCTTGTTTTTCTCTGTCTTCTTTCTTAGTTGCACAGTGAATACCTTGTGATTAACATTAGTTATCCCCAAAGGCTGTGAGTTTGTTAAAAATACTTGTGGATATCAGAGTCATGGGCATCTCTGTGCCCCATCAGCCTTTTCTCTCACCATCAAGACAACACTGAGTCTGTGTTTACCTAAAATAGAACAAGATGTGCGTTTTGTGATAAAAAAAAAAATCCAGTTCTGGACAGTTATTTGGCATTACGTAGTTGGATAACATCACTACCTTGGCATTTCTCTGGCAATGCCAGCTCAACCCAGGCTTAGAAAGAAAGTGCATCATTGGCCCAAGGCTAATGTGTGGCAGCCTTTCACAGAACTGATTAATAATAAATGCTTCCTTTGCTACAATTTAAAAAAAGAATATTGATATGTTGAATGCCTTTTCTGAAAGGAAATTGAAACAACAATGAAATCATATTTGGAGATCATTAAACCCTCATTTATAAGTTTAAAATCTGTCAACATTTCCTCCTTTAATCAGAACGCCAGGCCTGTGCAAATACAGCAGGATGAAATTAGAAACTAGGAATCTGTTGTGTGTGCAGAGAAACAGAACAATGTTTCAGTAGGACTATCAGCAGCTCAAAGTGTTGGATGAACTGAAGGCAGTCCAACCAGAATATCTCTGTGGCATTTAGAGAGCGAGCCAAAGCTGATTTAACTTCACCCACTTCAAACAGCACCCTCTCTCCCACCCCCCTCTATCTGTCCCTAGTCGCCTCTCACTTTCCACTCCGTAACACTCCCTCCTCACTGAAACACTCACGCATATTTTTATAATTTCTCAGGGGCAAAGCTGAAACAATCTGCTGATTCCAAGCTGCAAATGTTGGAACCAAACAATATTAAACTGCAAATTATAAAGGCAAACAAGGAAATCTGGTCAAAAAATGATAAGAATGTGAATGGCAATGACTTCCTTTTTCAATGAGTCAGTGTTCTTGGCACTGATATATTAAAACTGTTAGAAGGTCAACAAGGAAACTGATGAGGTCGCCAAGAAACATTGCGACAATTCTTCTCAAACCTTTTTGCTGTTAATCCCATAAATATCAATAAAATGTCAAATGTCATCACCATAAACACACATATGGACTCTCTCACCATGGTACTCATTGGAGTTTCAACCAATTGATATAAAAGAAGTGGATTAGACTTTGTGATGTCACCCACTGGTTTGTGAAATACCATTTTGAGGCATTTTCGCCATTTGAAGCCTAAAGTTTGGCATTTTGGCCATTTTGTTTATTTTAGAGCCAGGAGTGGGGGTTATAAATTAGCGCTATCCAGTTTGGTTAGCAAGGTGCAAAAAATATCAGCCAAGTCCCTGGATTATCTTATTCCAACTTGTTACTCTGAACAAGGGTTAGCAAACACTATGTTACCAACTGTAGCTAGCTAGCTAGCTTGGTTAGCAAGGTGCATCTGTAATTCACATTAACTGTTGTATTATTTGGGTTGCTCATTTTTGCTAACGAAAGGCTAAAAACAATGTACTTACTGGAAAAAATTAACAACTGACTCTATAGATTTTCCAGACGCTGAAAAAAGCATTTTTAGGCTATCAAAAGTGTTACAGTTAACTTTGATAAACTAAAAAAAAAACTATAAAAGGGTCCAAGTTCAAAGATGAAAACACAGACAACATCATAGTTTTGAAATAATTTTCTTAAAGACTTATACAATCAGACTTATTATTTTGCAGCCAGTGGAGTCGCCCCCTACTGGCAATTGGAAAGAATGCAAGTTTAAGGCACCTTTGCACTGGCTTCACTTTTCAGACCCAGAGGCTACATCAACTTCTTTTATACAGTCTGTTTTGATCAAACGGATGGCCTAGTGAACATCATAAGTGAATATCAATGTCAAGAGTTTCTTCTTCTGGTATTTTTTTCAGTTATTCTGTCTAATACTTGCAGATCAATTGAAGTGTTGGTCAGTCTGAACAATGGTCAGTCCTACATTTCCAGTCCCATTACCATCTATGCAACAACATGTGTGAGTATTAATCATATAATAATAAAAAAAAACATGATACAGAATACAATACATGCAATTCTGCAGTTTGCCTTATTATATAGCAAAAGAGTTGACATTAAACCATCACGCTTCTCATTATAACTGAAGAGGAAAGCATGCCTCATTAATATGGGGAAATAAGTATCTCTGGGGGTACACACATGGCTCAGTAGTATTGGTGCCAGTGTAATGATAACATAAGACACATAAACACATCTCCAGGTGCATGGTATAATGAGTGTTGCTGATTAGTGTGTGATTATTGCAGTCAGATGGGACCTGGGTCCTCTGGTTGCTGCTGGCCCTGTTGCTGTTACTGGTTCTGGCTTTACTCTGGTGGTTCTGGCCTCTTTGCTGCACTGTGGTGAGTTTACGGTCTAAATTTCCAATTCAGGACTTGAGGAAGCACAAACCACCATTCAGTGCTTTGTTATTTACGGAAGTAGCCCACAAGTTTAAGTGTTGCCATTTGAAATGTAAGTTTATTACTCTTTCATATTGTTTCTTACAGGTCATCAGAGACCCACCACCCTCTCGTCCACCTCCTCCACCTCCTGTTATTGTGAGTAGACCACAGACTGTTGAAAAAGACATTTCTCTTGCATCACTAGCAGGTTCCTGAAGGGCCATTTTGAGCCTGAGGTTTTGGTTTTACCACATGTTGCCATCTTGGCATTGACTGGAGTGAAGAAGAAGGGAAGGGATTTCTGGCACCACTTGACCTACTTCCAAGATGCACTGAGAAGGAAAGTCCAGCATCAACAGCTATAAAGAGCAACTTTACAGGGACCAACGCGGTTTTAGCTTGTAGCCTTCATCAGAGTCAGAGTTAGGAATAAAATTTAAGGGCTGCACACTGCATTTCTGATGTTAAAAAATTATAGTCATAGCAAATTGTATTTTAGAAGTGTCACTACCATTTGGGTTGGGCTTTTGTGCAGAATAAATAACATCTGCCCAATCCCAATGTCCTTTGAGGTTTTTTCTCGATAAGTCAGCTAGGGCCCAGGGGTGTCCCACTTTCAGACCTTCAAGCGCAAGAGGGATTTCTCACAGACAGTTTGATCCCCATATGCACACTTTCTATAAGTCTGCATTTCCGCAGACTTTGCCTGCGGAAATAACCTCAAGCTCATGGCAATGTGACATTAAACTCAGGGTTTAAAGGGCCAGAAGGATAAAAGGACTGGCACATTGCAGATCAAATGTGCTGGTAAGTCTAAATTTACACAGAAACACAAGAATTTCAGAAGATATGTAAAAACAATACACAAGATTAGAGGAATGCAAGCATAGGCTACATTAAACACCTGTTTTTCATGAACCATTACCCAATTACTATTATAGGTATAATTTAGACCTGGCAAGAGCCTGTTAGATGTTCAAATCAGGAACCAACTCCTTATGTGCCTTGGCCATGAAGTAACTAAAATACATAAAATAAAAAGTCACAATTCTATGTAAACTGTTTTTGCGTTGTCATAGTAACATGCTAAGTTGCAACATGCTGTCCCATTCCTATTTATATCATTTAGAGTTTTTGCAGCCTCTCTCACTCAGGCACTCACCATAGTGGCGTCAGTTAAGTCCCTGCAGGTTCAGAGCCGAGGGTTTGGGGGGACATTAGTATAACGAACCACAGCTGTGTCTGATAGGCTGCAGCACCTGTCAAGCAGGCATTCACATTTCTAAACAAAGCTCTCTTTAAGCCTTTCTCCTTTTAATGAAACAAGATATTTTAATTGCCTCCAAGACATTTGAAAGAAGTAGTGAAATTAGCTAGATAGACCATGAAGTGATGATTTAGAGAGAGAAGCTGATAGTGCTGAAGCTGTGGTGTTCGAAACTCTGTTGAGGCAGCATCTGCTGACTGTTAGTGGTACTGCATCACTCGAGCACTGACTTCAGCTTTCAAAAGGGGGCTTTATGTTCTGTTTTTATTCATGTGAAACTGTAGCGACATCTTATTAAGGTAGAACTCAATGCCTGGGACTCACTGTAAAGTGATATATATAATATATATAAATAAGCATATGCTTCATCCTAGTCCTTTTCAGACATGTTGCGTTCACATTATAGCTTTTGTTTTGACTATTGCTATTTTTTTGTTTTGATTATTGTCATTGGATTTGTTTGTTTTTGAGTTTACTTTGTTGTGTTACTCGCACATGTTCGAAATAAAAAAGCTGAACTAAAAAATTTTTAAAAAGTAATTTCTATATACTTTCATGGTTTTCAAGGAGCCAGAAGAAGATCCCTTACCCAAACACAGGTGGCCCACAGTGGATGCTTCATACTACGGAGGCAGAGGTCCTGGAGGAATCAAACGCATGGAGGTAAACAGAAATACAGAAATGATAGTCAGATCAACACACACCACATTGGTTATTGTGGAGTCTGTGTGTGTTAAATGTGTCTAACTATTTGGCTGCTGTGTTGTCACTAACAAACAGGTCTGTGTTGTTTGTGTTTTGTACCCCATGGTCTGTAGGTGCGTTGGGGGCAGATGGGGTCCACAGAGGAAGGGTCTCGCCTAGAGAAAGCTAAAAATGCTGTGATCACTCTGCCTGAGGAAGTGGAGGAGCCCTTCGTGCCCCGACCTCCACCACGACCTCCTCCAGTCTACAACTCCCCATCACAGTCTAAATGGTACACTCCCATCAAGGTGAGACAAATAACCTCCTTGGTACGGTATGACGTGCATTCTTTTTCTGCAGTTTAATCTTGTGTTTTTGATAGAATTAACCTGATTGGACTTGACTTTCAGGGGCGTTTCGATGCATTGAGGGCATTACTAAGGAGACAGTATGACAGAGTGGCAATTATGAGGCCAACACCTCAGGACAAGGTAAGAAACATTCACAGTATTTCCCTCTAAAACAATTAAACTCATAGGATGAAGGAAAACGCTGCTCCTCATATATTTAGAACACTTTCATCATCATTTTTTTCCTGACAGACTATCTGCAGCCACTGAAAAATAATTGTGTGTCACCAGTTAAATTGATTACAAAGTGGAGCCAAGCTCTTGACTACGCAGTGGTTTGATTAGATAATTACAGAGAATCATCCAGACCAATCCCAGCTTCTAATTATCTACCCATTAGGACAAATAACAGCTTACTGCATCAACTGATAAATAAGAGTCCAAATGTCAGTGCTTATGCAGTGTGACAACAAAATCAGCTCGAATAGGCCAGAGGCGCGCCAATGATTCAGGATTGTTTTTCTTCTTGCAATATTAACTGATGTGATTATGATGATTTATCTTCATATTTTGGCAGTACCACTTCTGCAGTTATCAGGGGGCACATAGAAATATTGTAGCACTTCAACTAATTATAGACAATAATAACTATTTTATTAGAAAGCAAGTAGAGATGTCTAAACTGTTAGCTCAAAGTGATGTGTAAATGCTTAAAAGTAGCTAAAATAGGAACTTAACAGTTGAAATAGTTAGTTTAGTATTAAAATAAAAGCTAAAACATAATGGATAAATGGCTGAAAGAGTTAACTAAAAGTAATGAATATGCAGTTGAAATTGTTAGCTCAAGCTAAATGGTTATTAGCTAAACAGCCAAGCTACAATTGTAAACTTAACCAAACTAGCTTAGAGTTTGTAAAAGCAGTTTAATGGATGTGTTCAATAAAAAACATTAAGTAGGCTATTATAATTAAGATTATATGGCGGGAAAAATATTATATGACGAGTTAACTAAAAGTAATGAATATGCAGTTGAAAAAGTTAGCTCAAGTAATAGCTAAATGATAATTAGCTAAACGGCTAAGCTACAATTGTAAACCAAACTAGCTAAGAGTTTGTAAAGGCCGTTTAATTGTGTGGAAAAGTACTGTAAGATTATTTACAAATATAGGGGAAACTTTTGGAAAAGTGTGAAATAATTTCCAGTTAATGATACATTAAAATAAACACATTTTGTATCTGGTGGGTGGTGTTAATGAAGATACTTGGCTTCATCAAAAGGATGCATTCCAAAGTAAGCATAAACTCAAATCTGATAATTCATACTTTTAGCACGTCTAAAAGGATAAATTAACATAAAATGCATCAACTCTGGCATGCTTATGTTGTTTACGTCATATTGTGTGTCTGTATGTCTTCTGTTCTGTCTCCAGGGCCGCTGCATTAACTTTTCCAGAGTTCAGAGTCACTGATGTTCAAACATGAGGATCAACATTTTTTCACTTTATTCCAGTTTTTGGCCAAAGATTACTAACATGTACACTCAGAGATGGTTGTTTTGTGTATTGTAAATAAATGTCTTTACTTATATTCTGGTGTTGTTATTAATTTAAAAATATTTTCCCTGTTTTATTGCTTGTTTTGTGCATCACTTAAACACAAATCAAACGACACTCATATTATTCAGTTATTCAGTTTATTTGAAAGAAAAAATATAATTCTCTTTTCACAAAGACCTTCAGTACAAGTACCCTGACCAGTTACACAATGATACACAAAAAAGCATACATGAGAAAACACTTATAAAATGAAACATAAAATGAGCTTTTTAAAAAACACAACAGCATCACATGCACTCATAGGCAGATTTTGAAGGATCACATCATCGCAGATGAGATGAAGAGGAGGATGGGGTCCTGTTTAAGCTGCACATACACACATCAGTTTGTGTTTCATTCAGACCCAAAACACTTCTTTGTCACACATGAACTGGTGTTGTATTAACAAAAATAGCTTACCAACACAGAGCCAGCCAACCAGCAACAAGCTCACGGTGAAACTTCAGAGAAAGTACATAAAGAAAAAACACTTTTTTTAACCTTCTGATACAAAATACAACTTAATACTGTATATAAAGACACCTTAAAATTGGAGTCACTAAATCCTATAATACAATACACACGAACCCACTGAAGTGCATTTGATTTAACTTGCATGATTTGCTTGATGTTGCTGACATTTGCACAATTTTGCATCACCAATACGCAGTCAAAGTGCACACATCACAAAATGTTTAGAACCAAATAGCATGATTGATAAATGCAGCGTCTGCAAAATGAGTTTGGGAATATGTAGCTGATGTACTGACTTTCTTTTAAATTAGATCAAAGGCTCGAATGACTCTGGAAAATAGCCGGAAACTGATGCTGTGTGCAAACTGAGAGAAAGTGAATTGGATGAGGTGCATTTGCTGCTCGCAATGTTGCCGTTACAATCGAGCACTCAACAAGACAACACCGCAGACAACACCACTTCTAAAAGCAGTTGTTAGCCTGTTTATTTATAATACAAATCGATGATCTTCCATTCAGAGTGCATCTCTCCTCCCTGTGGTTTCTAACAGCCAGGGTGTCCGCAAATAAACAGTGCTTATGTTGCAATGCAACCAGGTCCATATCCATCTCAGAGGCAAAACTGGTCCTGTATGCTTCTGTGGTATGAGTCCTTCCACAATATAAACAAAATCCACGTTTGACAACTTCTGCAGGCGTCTGAAGTCCTCTAAGTGCCTTGGACCGAGCTGATGTTGAAGAAGAAGCACAGCTGATGACGTAAATCACAACTCCGAGCTCTTCTTGGGAATCACAATGTTCAAAACTGCAGCATTGAGGTCCTTTGGCACCTGATTAATCTTATCAAAGAGTGTTGCAGTATTTGATTTTGTAAATCATTTATGCTCCTTGTGAGCTCCAAGCCCACATACTGTAAGATATTCTTCTGTTGATCTGTTAGTATATGGGCCCAGCTGTGTTTGTTGTCCGAGGGAATATAAAAATGTGTCCATGAGATAATATGAAGGAACCTGTAGCTTTAAAATACCTCGTTCATTTACAGTCTGCAGAGCAGAGGAGATTGTCATTGTCTTAGGACCGATTCTCTCGATGCAGAAGGGAAGATCTGTAGAAGGAAACACAGATTTTTGTATTATATTTTTGTTCAGATTTTGGAAGTTCAACCTCAGCTTCTATAATGAGTCTATAATGAACCTTGTAGCCAAACAAAAATGCCCCAATCTAAACCTATTAGAACCACAAATTTAGACCCCACCGCCATTCATCATGCATTATATTTTAATCCGAGCCATTTATTTATGTATTGTTTATTTTTTACTTAAAAAGTAGTAGCAGTTGCAATATATAATCTGATGGACTGGTGGTGGATAAAAAAAAATACTAAGTGAAAGTGGAAAATAATAGTATTATATAATAAAAGTGAAAAGATTACTTGATTACTTCTAACTAGATTATTGTAAAATAAACTAATATTTGGTAGTTAATATTTTTTTCTCTAATGTGCAATATTTGTAAAATGCAAAGTACTCTCAGGAAAATAAAAAAACACAAAAAAATAATAAATAATAAATGCCAAATAGCAGATGTTTATGTATATAATGTGCATAGAATGTATGTATGTATATGTCCTATTTTTTTATATTCTTTATTCTGTTTTTTATATCTATGTGTCTGTATCTTCAGCTGCTGTGACAACTTTCTTTTAACTTTTAAATTTCCCCAATGTGGGATAAATAAAGTCATATCTTATCTCTTATCTTATGGTGGTTGCATTTTTGTACTTTAAAGACATCTGAGCAACTTTTTTAATAAGGCACAAGGGTTAATACATGTTATTGGTAGACCATTTTAAGTATGTGCACATGTGTGTACACTCACCTGAGAGACCTCCGGCTGTCTTTCTCCATGTTGTTCTCAGGTCCTTCACTCTCATAAGAAGCAAGGTGCAGCTCTGCAGCAATAAAACAAGACAAATGTTGATTTGTTCTCTCACACTAATGACAAATGAGCTGTGATGTATTAAGATAAATGCAGAGAAGTTGGCGTACTCACCATCTTCACTGAAGACAGGCGTGGTTACGAGGTACTGGAGGATCCTTCTGTCTCTGTCAAACGGACAAACCACCTGACGCCAAACCAGGAACTCGCTCACCTGCTTTGCAAGCTCCCAAAGTTTCTGTTGAGACACAACAACAACAGACTTAATTAACACAAAGTTAACAAAGTGCAGCTGGCTGGCTGGCTTTGCAGATCAAGGAAATACACAAATAATTACAGGTGCATCTCAATAAATTAGAATATCCTGGAAAAGTTAATTTCCAGTAGTTCAAGTCAAAAAGCCCCAACCAAGTATTGAGTCATATAGATGGACATACTTTTCAGAGGCCAACATTTCCATACTAAATATACTTTTCAAAATTGGTCTTTTGTGATATTAAATATTTTTTGAGACAGTGAATTTTAGGTCTTCATTAAATGTAAGCCATAATCATAATTAGAAGAAATTAAATAAATTAAATAATAAGACATGAAGTCTTTCATTCTGTGTGTAATGGATCTATATAATGTGTTATTTTACACTTTTGAATTGAATTACTGACAAAAATAAACTTTATTGAGATGCACCTGTATCAAGATCATACTGAACAAGGAGAGCTTCTTAATGAAGCAGTAAGCCACAAGGGGGCGCTGTTACATTGCATCTCAAAGCCTTAATATAACTGTGGAGAAGTTACATAATCCCACAGTGAATGATCAAATCTTACTGAGTTTAAATGAGCATAAAACACAGTTTATTCATATTTAAAACAACAATCATGTCAAATAATTCTAAAACCAATCGCTTAAGTTGCTGACTGACCTCAAAGTTAATGTGCCCGTTGGTCAACCTGCTGGCACAACCTTCATTCAGGAAGTAGATGTCTTTAATGAGGAGACTGAAGAAAGGAATCACAATCTGGTGGAAAGAGAGGACAGCAAGTTTACATCACTATCCTACATTTGAGACAATTTTTCTCTCTAGAGAAGACTCCCTGGGTGATCTCTCACCTTCTCCTGGCTGCTGTGTGCGGTCTCAGACCTCTGGGTGGCGCCGCGGAGCGCAGTTCGGTAGTTGCTGAAGTTGCTGGACGGGTCCATCTGGTGCTGAGTGAGGTCAGACAGAGCATATGTTGAATAAACACATACATGCATGCACAGAATATGCACACACTAAGAGCTGGTAATCAAACGCTTATATACATATGCGGGGTTGTTGTTTTTTTTACCTCCAGGATTTCGAACTTGTCTGTGTTGACTTTATTCCAGGTTTTCCTTAGTCTGGCAACAGGACTCATGTTCATCCCAGCTGAAAGACAGAGAAAGTGTGAGTATACAGAGTATTTACTGACACAAACCAAATAAATCACCTGTTATTCAAACCAAGTGAGGGGCGGAGCTATGCTGCTTTTAATGATCTGTTGGTGAGTATTTAGTTACAGTATGTTTTATGTTGAATACTCACTAATGATAGCCATGAGGGAGTTGAAGTTGCCGATGTTGAAACACTCCTGAGCCACATCAATGAAGAACTCTATGATCTTTGCTCGGTGTTTCTTCTTCACTGGCTTTAATGACAGAACACAACAGGAGGTGAATCAAAGACTCCTGGATCGTCGGCATAAACTGGAGCTGCGTGTCTCAGAATGATGGATGGGTGAAAAGTGAAACTTAACAACAAGAGCTTTGGTGTGTAAAAACAGGGATACACTTTCTCAAGTGTTTCTTTGAGAACAACGTACCATGCAGATCTCCGTGGCAACCAGGTAACTCAGTCTGTTGAACCAGTTGACGTATGCCTCTAGGTTGCTGGTTTTACGCTTCCGGAAGAAACCCTAAAAAAAAAAAGATGAAGATGACATGTTTAAAAACAAGCATGACAAGGATATAGACTCTGTGTTCCCAGAGTCAGAAGTTAACATGGAGAGGCATCGTTCAGTTTTTATGCTCCACATATCTGTAACAAACTCCCAGAAAACTGCAGATCTGCTGCAACTCTCCACTCTTTTAAATCAAGACTTAAGACATTTCTGTTTGCCAGTGCCTTTACTGCACTGTAACTTTTATACTGGACTGTAACTTCTACCAGCTCGCTTTCAATTTTGAAATTGTATATTTGATTAAATATTTTTCCAAAATATTTTATCTGCTTATTTCTAGTCTTTTATCTGCTTGTTTTAGTCTTTTATGTGCTTGTTTTTAGTCTTTTATCTGCTTGTTTTAGTCGTTTATCTGCTTGTTTTAGTCTTTTATCTGCTTGTTTTTAGTCTTTTATCTGCTTGTTTTTAGTCTATTTTTCATATTTGAATGTCATTCTACATATGTCTGTTTTTTTAAATGCTTTTAATGTTCTGTGTAAAGCACTTTGAATTGCCCTAGCGTTAAAAGGTGCAATACAAATAAATCTGCCTTGCCTTGCATTGCCTTATTGGTAATCAGTATTTTTTTCTGCTCTAAAAATCGGTATTCCAAAATCTGTCCGGCTCCAGTACTGACTTTTAATACATTAAAATGAAAAAAAAAATTGCGCTAACTCAGTCCACTGAGGAAGATTAGGAAGATGCAGATGAAAGCATCAGAAAAAGCTAGTAAGTGGACCTTGAGCTAATAATTTTTATTCTGATTTTGTTTTTGCCATTGTGGGCACACTCGTTTTCTTCTTCTTTCTATGACAAAACCATCCAGGAAAAGCTCTGATTATAATATAGTGCAATCATCATTTTCTCAAGAGTATCAGAATAAATTCATTTCATTACGGAAGCAGACTGCTGCTACTCTGTTATTCACATTACAAATGGATCTTGGCAGCCTTCACACCCACACAACCTGTGGACCTGCACAGTGAAGTCTGTGACGTGTCGAGTCTGTGACGTGTCTGTTGTTATTTCCATCTCATTTCCATCTGCTTTTGGGCCTTTTTGGTATTCTGTGGGACCACGTGGTGGTGAACCTGTTCACCAAGGCCACTTTTATATAGCTAAACATTAGAAAAGCTCTGTATAAATAAACTTGACTTGCCTGTGATGATGTAATCCCACAGATTCATGTCTCTATTAAATGCTTACACAACACCGGCAGCCCACTCCACTCCAAACTTCCCCTCTTACACTTCAGGACCCCTTACGCTGACTCAACGGCTCTTTTATACAAAGTGGGTCTTATATAACTGACGCAGCGCCGGTGAGGACCGAGGTGCAGCTTGGTCACAAACAGCGGCTGAAAGCTTGTTCTCAGCAGCGCTGATTGAAAGCGACCCTTCAGCTGACTCACAGGGCCACTTAGTAGGGAAAGAGCCCTTCAGATACACTTAGACGTACGCAGAATGATTCTTTCATACTGTGTTTGATGCATTTTCAAAAGCTACATTTAAAGAAAAAAAAGAAAAGCCGAACAAATTCCCCAAATCTGCCAGCAGGATCTTTCATGTGGCTTCTAAAGCAAATTAACGTAACTGAAGCAGACCATAAATTCAAAGCAGACCCAAAATGAAGACACTTCGAATCTAAATAATACAGGATGACTTAAAGATTACTACAATCTGGGTGTTTTTCTATATTATTCCTTTGATGTTGATAATTACAAACAGGTCATGTTGCTGTGTTCTTAAGCCGTCAACATGAAAAACCTATATGCAACTAGCTGTCTTTCTGCTGATTCTGACTGGTAAAGTTTAATGATTCTGTAAAAATCAGACTGGTCTTTGGGTGAATATGGGTACAGACCGTATGAGAAAATCACATTTTCAGAAAAGTATGAACCTAAAAATGAGCATATTATGTCATCTTTAACCCTTTGGAGTCTTGGGCTATTTTGACAGTTTTTGAATACTTTTCATTCTGCCACTTAAAAAGTGTTAACTGTGCTAGTGCATGTTTGTATCACTATTTTGTTTGTATTATTTTCAGCACCTCACCTATTTCATCTGATGGATATTTTATTTTGACTTACTGGATCAACATTTTGAACCCAGGACACAAAAAAAAACATACAACTGGAGTTTAAAAAATAGTTCTTTTTTTTACTTACAAGACATAATCATGCTCAGTAAGAATTTTAAATGTTGCAGATGTGAATATATATATAAAATGAGGATCTAGTTCTATATTTCATACTACATATATTTGACCCCGAGAGTCTGAAGCCAGAACTTTAGATGTCAGGGCTTGAAGTTTCTTCATTATTATGCCATGACATAATGAAGACGTAATGTGTCAGTGCTTTTGTGGACTCCAAAGGGTTAAATACTCGGGGAAAAGCAGACAAACCAATGAGGGAGAAGGTAAACACAATGTTTTCTGACTGAGAGGTCAGGATTATGGTTAATGTCTGATTGTATCACAGGGTTGTGTTTGGGTTAATGCACAACTAAAACTCAATTGTACCTTATGGTTCTCCAGAGGATCCTTCATGGCGAATGTCTGGATGAACTCCTCAGGACCGATAAAACTCAGTCTGTCCTGAAGGCAGAAAACAGGGAGAGGAAACAATCAGGACAATAACATTAACATAGAAGAGGATCATGATAAATAAGAAAGGGAGATGGATAAGTGAAAAATTATTAGATTAAGATGCTCGAGAACAAAAAAAGGCATGAAAACAAAACTGGAGAGGATGATGAAAAAAAAGCCATAACACATAAAAAAAACTACTACATACAAATGTGCTTTGAATATTTAGAGACAAGGTCTGCCAGAATTAACATCATATGACTGAAAGCAATTAAGCTTCATATAAAATGACAGTATTAATAAACTTTCTATGTGCAGCAAAGCAGACCACACAAAGGGGTTTATGGAAAAACCAAGAAAAAACAATCGTAAAACACAAATTCAATAAGTCAACACACGAGCAGGACACAAAAAAAGAGAAGGCAGCTTTAACATTTTCATTAAGTCTATATATGTGCGTGTGTTGTTAAACATTGCTTTAACGCCACCAAAATAATAAATTCACTGAATTTAGATGAATAAGAAAGGCCTGTTAAGTATCACCGCATGTCATTAAAATGACTGTGAGAACTCGTTTCATCACAGACTCACACCAGCAGATTTGCCTCCAAATGTCACAACAGATGGTTACACAGGAGACTTTGTTCCAAATCAGCGTCCCAAATCTCTTCTTACCAGTTCGATGTGTGTGAGCTGCTGCGCGAGGACGAAGGGGTCGTCACACACGCTCATTACGTCGCTGCGCTGACCCGAGGCCTGTTTGCTTTTCAGGGAGGCGGGCCGCTCCAACGCCACGGCGTTGAGCGCAGTAACGGCTTCTTCATACTGGCCGAGGGCGGATAGCCGCTTGATGAGCCTCTGGGTCATCTGCTGCATGGCTCGCCAAGAGTACTGAAAGCATAACACAAACATAACACAGATCATTAGATATGGATAGATTGATAGATATGTAACACAGGAACAGGCCTGCCAAAACTGGCCATGAATTAACCATTTAAGTTCGAACTATTCAAAAATAAATATTTGCAAACCAACAACACGCGACATAACTACTTGTATAGGTAGGCAAACATGTCATAAACATAAACATGTCTTTTAAAAGCTCTACATACCTATCAAAGAATAAAAAACTAAACATTTCCTTTAATGTAAAACATAAATAAAAGACTGTGAACTCTCTCTGTCTGTCTGTGCCCCTTAGCATGCGAGCTAGCTAACTAGCCAGTTGGTAAATGAGTTAAATCTAATCTTTATGCTTCATTTACACTCTCTTGTGTGAGTGTTAGAAAGCAACTGTTATCACTAGATGAATGGGAACTGTTATTCCGCTCATTTTCTGTAACCAATGAGACATTAAAGCATGGCGGCATTAGCAAGCTAATTTACTAGCTAACATAGTTTCTTTCTAACACAACATGCTGTTATTATTTGTACACTTATTCACACTTAATGTGTTCCCTATTCATTTTTATTTCCTTTGTGTCAACTTGAGCCATTTTCTTATGAAATAGTCCACTGGTAACCACTAGATACCTTCACTGGGATGGTAGCTCCAAAGACTGACAAGCTAGCTATTAGCTAACTAGCTAGCCATCCGTCCGTCTCCGGAGCTCCACTCGGCTCAAATTTGTGGTGTAATAAACACTTAATTGTTCCACCATTAATTTACATATTTGAATATCTGCTTTTGTCAATGATTAAAATTAATAATCAAATTAAAAAATATATCAAATCTGTTGACAGTCCGACCAACACAGGACCTACTACGATATGACATGAATGTAAAGATTTTTGTGCTGGCATGAGTCTGGCAACCGTGTGTGCAGGATTTAGGCCACTGTTAGGCCAAGAGGCCAATGGAAGTCAAAAACTTGTTGTTACCTGGCAACCTTTCTATCCTAATTGCTCATGTGTTCTTTGTTTAAAATTCCTCTATACCTAACAACACTGACCTCGTCACCTCGGGCCACATGGTGCGTCATGTCCTTGAGGCAGCGCATCATCCTCTCGTCCCTGAAGTCATATGGAAATGTCTCCGTCCACTCGGTCAGCAGCTGCACCAGCTTAGGCGCCACCTCACGGAAACGGATCTAAAAAAACATTACATTGCATGTTAACTTTCAATGGAAAAATATGATTTTATAGCAGCTATGGATATAATCTGTCTTGAAAACTCTCATTACCTTTATGTTTCAAACAGCACAAAAGCAGCCACTGTGGTTTGTCTTTTTGACACAATATGCCTCTTTTATTTGTCCGCTTGTTTAATTTATTGCTCCAATTAAATGTGTTCCCTTCATTTTTATTTCCCTTGTGTCAATTTGAGCCCTTTTTCTGAAACTTCTCTGCTTATGAACCAGTCGATAAACATTATCTCCCAAAAAAGAATTACAGACGTTTGTGTGTGTGTCTGTGGGCGAGAGTGTGACGATGTCACGGTGGGTGTGAGTTTGTGTGGGAGAGGGAGTGAAATGAGGAGAAATAATAGCTGTGCGCATGGACATGTGAGCGTGTGTGTGTGTGTGTGTCATCCTCCCACCTTATCCAGCAGGGCGTCACCGGACCGCTGCTGCTCCACACACAGGTGACAAACCCTCGTCATGAGCTCGTACGGGTGCAGGAAGAGGCGTGAACTCAGCAGGAAGGTGAACACATACGACCTCTGATGATGAGGAAACAATATAGCTCTTAGGACAAGAAGGGGTGGTGCACACAGACGTCTTTCCTAAACACATTTCCAAACACTAAAATAGCACTTTACTGGTACTTACATCAGGGTAGTAATCAACCGTAGGAACCAGGTGCTGAATCAGCGCCTCAAGGGACGCTGAAACCAAACTGTTGTCGTGGTAACACATCTCCCCGTAGCTAGCGGTGACGCCGTGTCCGTAACGTCTGCCTTTGGCCACAACAGAGTTGTTACGAGAAGACTGCTCGCTGCCGCTGCTGCTGCTGGTGTGGCGGTACGCGCGCCCGGGACAGGAAGTGCTGTGCTGTCGGGGGCTGTGGGGCTGCGGCGAGTACGGGTTCTCTGAAACCGCGCAGCTGCTGTTGTAATGATGCTCCTTGGCGGTCATAGAGGAGACCGAGGAGCTGCGATACGAACTGTGAGGCTGCGGTATGTCGTAGGGGTTCTCTGAAGATGAGTAGGCGCCGTTGCAGACGTTTTCTTTCGTGGGCTTCGGGGCCGTGTTGCTGCGGTACGGGCTGTGAGGCTGAGGGTGGTTGTTGTTGTTGCTGTAAGGAGCGCAAGAGCTGAACTTCCCGGCGTATGGGGTCGTAGGAGGCATGATGACCTGGAGAAGAGACACAAGGAGGAGGTTAACAATGGATACTAGGATAAAATCATGGTGTTTGTCATTTTAGGACATCATGATAGCTCAGTATTAGTATTTACAAGGAAATAGCCTATAAAAAGGTCTGAAAATATATATATATACAGTGATGGAAAAAATTATTAGACCACCCTTTCTCTTCAATTTCTTGTTCATTTTAATGCCCTGGTAAAACTAAAGTTAAATTTTTTTGGACAAATATAATGATAACAACAAAAATAGCTGATAAGAGGTTAATTTAAGAGCTGATATCTAGACATTTTCCATGGTTTTCTTGATAAAAAACAAAATCATTATCAAGAAAAACATGGAAAATAACTAGGGTGTAAACAAGGGTGGTCTAATCATTTTTCCATGACTTTATATATTGTGTAGAAGAATCTTTTTGAAACACTGACCTAACACATCAAGATACATTAAAAGTGTAGACAAATTCACAGTGCCTCATACTATATTTACATACTATAGCACACAATACATGAAAGTATGACTTTTCCCTGAATTATATACAGTTTTTTTTCTTTATCCTTCATATTTTCTGTTTTAAATTAACACAATCCAAATGCATCCAATCATATTGATTCAAAATCAGCAAATCCACACTTTTAAGATGCTGGAACCAGCACAGATTGATACCGACATCTACTTTTGTTGATCTCTGTCCATCATTCAATCAATTATTTCACTAATAGTGCCTAGTTTCAAAAATAGAGTTAATTATGGTACTACCGAAGTGAAAAACATACTATAGTTCACCTAGAATTGTCTGTACTTTATCTGAATCAAAAATCATGACTACAAAAGTCTTCTGTAGTTGTAGTTTTACAAGTTTTACACTATGACACAACCCCCCCGCTCCCTGAGAATGTGGTTGATGTTTGAGCAACGTTCACATGTCGTGAAAATATCTGTTTGAGCAACTCGATCATGCAATGCTTAGACTTAGAAGCGTCTGTAAAAGTAATTACACTTAATCACATAATTTTACCCCTCCTCTGTTTACCGTTTTGGCTTTGAACTGTTGAAAGACACCTCCTTGTGAAATTCACTTTCCCTCAAAGTTATTTGTTGGTAAAGTTTTATTACCAATAGGTTGTTTCAAACTGTCTATTGCTTTTTTGTACACATTTTTTAATCAAATTTTTCGGCATCAGGGCAGCATAAGGGAAAGAAAATAGGCCAACAGATGGATGCTCTCAAGACAGCAATGATTTTTTTTTTTCTTAATGGTGTAGATAATTGGATTTGGGTTAGGTAAGCTGATCCCAGATCACCACCAAGGCGTGCTTTAACTCTGGAGCCATCTTTATCCCGCTACTGTTGTCTGTCTAGGAACCACATGCCAGCGTAAATGGAGCCGCACACACACACACACACACACACACACTCACACACATGCCCCACACAGCGACGTATACACATGCACGAACACTGTGCCAGAAAACAAAAACCCTGCAGGAATCCGGCAGACTTTTGTTTGTCCATTGCAGCGCCGACAGAGGAGTGTCTGCCTGAGCCAACATCTTACACACACACTTGTCCAACATGATGGCGCCTAGCCCCATGTCGGCATAATCCAAACACACACACATGTCACACATAAACAAATGATGGCTTGAACGACACACACACACTCCTGTGTACCACAGCGCCTGGCGTCACGCCAGTGTAAGCCAGTCCAGTGCCAGCCCGTCTTCTGAACTCTGTGATCTCAGTCTGCTGTTTTTTCTTCAAACTCGGTTAAAAGATTACAGTGGCTTTACCTTCCTAAATTACAATATGTAATCTGGGAAAGCTCGGGTGGCCGAGTTGAGATAAGGCATCTACTGAGTAATATTTACTCCAGTTTAGTTGCTGTTTTTCTCCGAGCATCTGTTTGTATTGGAAGGTGACCTTATGCGAATGGAAAACATGTCTACAAATTTTGAACCAATCTTGGTTTTTCCAGACTGACTTCCTGAAAAGTTGACCCTTTGGATAGTTTGTGGCTTGCATGCCGCTGCACTGAAATTTTACTCTCCCTAAATCATAGGTTGGACTCTGTATGGACGCCCTAATGATGGTGTTGGAGCATAATTTCATATTGAAAGCATTGTTTAAATTCTCTTGTTTGTAAACTTTGAAAAATTGCAGTCTTACAAAAGGGTTTGATGTGGAAATAAAAATACAGGAAAAGATCGAGATGTATAGTTTTGTAAGAACATTGTAATGACAAAACCACAATGATACAGTTTCATGTGTGCTGCTCCTGTCCTGAACTTTAAAAAAAAAGGAAAAAGGCTTTATAAACGTTGCACGCTTTATTTCATAATGCATTTTCCATTCAATATGACAAACAGACAATATCTCCTGTTTGACAAATGTCACAGACTGTCGTGTCTGGTGCCTAAAATGCCACAACCTGGTTCATCAAAAGGGTAAAACTAATTAAACATTTAATAGGGCTGCGGGCAAATATCATCTGCTATTGGATTAAACCCAGGGAAATTTGTCCAAACTGCTTCAAAGAGACAACAGCATTTGTTGATGGTTGTTAAATATTCTACGTTATGTGAACGCTGCCTTTGTCTGGCTTTAAATATTTTTAGTGTTTAATGCATGTCTAAAATGTGTTTTTGTTTTTTTAACCTTAGGGGAATAAACTGATTATGAGTAAGTGACATAGATTATATAAAAGAAGTGGACTTGGCCTCCCAATCAGAAAAGTGAAGCCAATGCAGAAGTGCTTTAAACCTGCATTCTTTCTAATGACCAGCAGGGGGCGACTCCACTGGTTGCTTTGAAGAAAAAGATCAGATTGTATATGAGTCTATAAGAAAAACATGACCCTACCTCAGTAGGCATTTTTCCTAATGAGTTTGTGGTCTCATGGTCATTTTGTTTTTAACTTTTTATTTATTTATTTATTTTACAAACCATAAGCAGAATTCAAATCAATATTACAGTTAATGTGAGTCGCAGGTGCATCTTGCTAACCAAGTAGTATGTAGTATTAGCTCCACCCTCTCATCCTAATATGGTCACTTCTGGCTTAAAAAAAACAACTTGACGAAAAGTGAAGCCAATGCAGAAGTGCTTTAAACCTGCATTCTTTCTGGTTGCTTGAAAGAAAAAGGTCAAATTCTATAGGAGTCTATGATAAAAACATGACCCTACCTCTCACTTAATTTATTCCCTCAGTAAGCTTTTTTTCCCTGATGAGATAATTGTCACATGGTCATTTTGTTCTTAAGTTTGTTTTTTTACAAACCATATGTAGCATCCCAATTAATATTACAGTTAAAGTGAGTTACGGATGCATCTCGCTAACCAAGTAGTATGTAGAATTAGCTCCACCCTCTAATCCAAATATGGTCACTTCTGGCTTCAAAAAAACAACATGGCGATGGCCAAAATACCAAATAAATGGCTTCAAAATTGTAGTCCACAGACTAATGGATGACATCACATCTCAGTGGCTACATCCATTTCTTTTATACAATCTATAGTGCATTTCACAGCTGGACTAGTTTCCTTCTTGTAACGCTGCAGATTACCAGAAGCACTGACTAACTTCACTCCAGTTGGTGCCAAAAAAAAAAAAAAGTCTAAATCTTTCAACCTTCCCCAGACTATTTTTCCAAATCACACAATGTGCTTTTTTGAAAAGGTACGGCCAGCTATGCTGAGAGCAGTTATACCAGGGGGGGGAGAACAAGGGGGAGGTCTTCAACAATAGAGGTATTATCTCTCCTGTCATGGCATTAACAACCACACAAAGACCCCCAGGAAGAGATCAGAGCAGATCACGGCAGATCAGACGCACACAGCAGCTTTCACACACTCTGCTTGCCACTGTCAGGCTGCATGATGCCCTGTCTCTGCTGCCTGGGATCATTTGCACATCAGTCAAACCAGTAAAGCAGATATTCTCATTCTTCTGTAAGGTGTGAACTTATTGTACCTTTACAGACATCATCGACTGTGAGCTCATGCGTCATAATTCCACACTTTTATTTGCCAAGTGCAATAAAGGTATATGAATCTGGCGTGATGACTATGGTGACATAAGCAGATAAAACTACACGTGGCACATATACAGTATAATCATGCAGGGTGGTGTAAGCACTTTGCAGCCAACTTAGTCAGTCTAAATTATTCTTACTCAAAGCCAAATGACCCCAGAGAGCATCTACGTACTCTTACCTAATAATAGTGCTGAAACCCCCTGATGCTCAAACACACCAGGAGCTGAAAGGAACAAGAGAAGTTGTGTTAGCAAAACCTCCTGCTTTTTGTGACGTCTAATCAAATTTGAGGCCCTTTAAGCATGGCTACTAGCTGGGAAACAGACAGACAACAGTACGTAGGTAACTGTGGACACATGGCGTGAGAGAAAAGAACCAGATAAGAGGACCTGTAAAACAATTTATCAGAGTGGTGAAAGGTCAAAGCAATGGAACACTATCTTTGTTCTACTTTGTACCTTATGTACTTTGACACTAATAAGGTACAGCAGGTAAGGCGCGCGAGCAAGACGAGTCTGAGGGAGACCCTCCACAGTCAGCCTTATTGGTGACAATAAATGAGGTTATAGTCCAGGCCGTGCTCATATCACTTACTTGTGGTATCGTCAAAACTGCACTGTAGACAGGTTTTACAAGAGTTAACCCTTTAAACAGCACTAAACCATCCACAGAAATCCTGTTAAATAAGGCCTGTACAAGAGCATTTAATTAGTCCAACCAAAAGCAATGGAAGTCCATCTTACTCTGGAATCAGGGCTTGATCACTTGTGTTTACAGGATTGAACTCTCAAACTTTAATTTGTTATTTCCTGTTGGAGGAAAAGTGACTATTCTTAATTTTAGACGCCATTAGCCATTGAGATAAATCTATTATTCCTCCTAACTACTGAATCATTTAAAAACTATCAGCCCTGAGTAACTCACCATAACTTGTTGTTGGTAACTTTGAATCACATACATACAAATAATGGTTTTAATTAATAAGTGTATCACCCGGCTATGTTGGGCTATGTCTACTGGATTGGCATATCACAAATGTTGTCAATGAAACATTGGGATGGACGATGACATTGTTTTGTGGTTTACTTTCTTTTCTACTTCTTTTAGGTATGTATGTTGGATATCAATTACTATTTTTTCTTTTTTGCACTTTTGAGCCCATTCACAACTCCCTTTGCAGAAATCGTCAGGTTTTGGCGAATGTGGCACAGAATTTAAGGATAAGTTGATTGACAGAAAATAAGTCTGTACCTTTACTGTTTTGATAATTGGTTAATTCAGTCATTTATGTAGTTCCAATTTAGGATTAGTGGTTCTTCTTGGCCATATGTAACAAGACACTAAATATTTTGGGGGTTCTCGACTGTAGGTCAAACAGGGCAAGATATCTGAAGACATAACATTGGAATAACATTTTTGACATTTTTAAGACCAAATGATTAGTTGCAGCCCTTATTCAGTTCACTCACTTAATGCACTTGTCTGTCTCTTCTTCTGTATTTAAGAACATATGAATAACAGATGAATACAAGCTGTAGATGTTCTTGTGTGCTTCTTGGCTGTCCAAGCATAAGAATCTGAACCAATTTGTCTCTCCATACCCACAATCCTTTGTGCTTTTGGGGTTTGACTTCCTTCACTTTGTAATAAGAAAGAATGTAACTTAAACAATATGTACCATTGTTCTTAAGTTTGAGGTCTGAAACTTTCAGGCAACCACCATATTTAAAGCATCATCATCACCAGACCAAACGAGCCAAACTAAAGTTGGCAGGAACACTGCAGAGCTCAAACAAACTGCTCCACCCAGGGTTGAGTAATCTTACAGGTTCTGTGAGGCCTATAGCCACTGTCAAAACACCAGACGCTGGGACCCGCTGACCTCTTTAAAAACCTGCACCTGCAGCTAAATCTGATAGACAGGCAAACAGAGCCGGATACGGACACCATGCACAGATTTGCTGGGGAGATATGTGGAATACAATTCACCCACTGCTGCTCCTGTTTTTATCTCTTATTCCCACACGCACTGGATTCAAGCACGCATTTCCTTGTGTGTAGGCTCCACACACACACCCACTGGGTTACAAGTGCATCAAGGCACGCAAATGCACACACACCTGTCCCTTGTATGATCTGGTAGGCTAGTACAGTATTAACCTAGTGTCAGAAAGGATAAAGACCCATTATCTCCCCTGCTGCTGGGTTTGTTATAAACCTAAGCTTGTGTAAGGGGGTTCTCTGACACACACACTCATTTTCTATGGTCAATAAACCTACAGATCTCACACATCATGCCTAAAAGCATGTAATACCATTTAATGTCAGGATTAAAGTAGGAAAAAGTAACATTAAGAGGGAAGACAACTGCTTTTAGAGCAGTTAAAGCTCAAAATGTTGCTCATGTTCTTCAGACTGCCTTTGTGTTAATGAATGAATAAGTTAAACCATTTAATTTGAGGGTATTTAAGCAGCTTGTCGTGTCAAGTTTGCAAAGAAAGAAAATTGAGGCATTCATTTCAGCAAACACTGGTTAAAATAGAGGCGTGCAGAGGGAATAAGGCTGTTTCAAGTCTGTTTGGCCACAAGTACACACGCTTTCTCATATTCTTTTTTCTTTTCCCTACAGACACATGCACAATCTGTTAGTCTCTCTCACACACACACACACATATACACACCAGGCCACCATGCCTGGTCTACATTATGGGTTTCTGACTGAGTCATAACACAGTAAAAGTAAAAGCTGACTGTGAAAAAGCCATGCTGTGTAACCACAATCCCATCACAGGTGCTGGTGACTAATGTTTGTGTGTGTCTGACTGCCAGCCTAATTATAAACTCGCATGGGTGGTAAACAATAACAACAACAAATGTAGCTAGGAGGAAGAAAATAGACATGAGGGAGGACAATGTTGGCACTGGCTTTGTCAAATATCAAAAGACTGAATGAACACAAGCTTTTTATGTTAAAATGATTTTCTGACAATAAAGTTTCGTTTTAGGAGATTTAGTTTGTTAGAGCCATCAATTAAAGCTTAATTATAAAGAGTATGGGCAAGTTTTGGATGCAAATGCATGAATGTAATTAAATGAAACCTTATACAAACATGTTTGTGAGTATAAAAGTACATTTTGTAAAGTAAAATGTCTTGCTTTTGCCCTATCAAACGTCTCAAGGAGTTACATAATATACTTTCTTTATGCAAAAATAATTAAAAAAATAATAATAATAATAAAGGTTACTGTTTCTATTAATAACCCCATCACCCACACCCTGAATAAAACTTACCTCTGATGTGATGCAGCTCAATGCCAGAGTGCAACCTCCTCCACTGGAAACAGTTTAAAAAGCGAAGAAACAAGACTATCCCAACTCTTTGTAATGTCCGCTGGTTTGCTCTCACTCCGGGATGGAGCTGCACAGTGTGTAACACACAGATAAGTCTTTCAGTAATGTGTCTGCGCCGTGTTCTCCTCCATTGTGTCTCCGCTCAGATATTTGAGTCAATTTGAACCAGCAGCTCTGCTCCTGCAATGAGCCTCAAAGCGAGGCGTATTCAAATGACTTCCATAGAGCCGGGAAAACCAGCCAATCACTGCGCGGGGGAGGGTGCCTCTAGGGGCGGAACGGACCAATCGTGTTGAAGCAGGCAAGAAATCGAAATCTCCGTGGATTCTGATTGGCTGGCTCGTCGTCCCGTCGAGTTCTTTCTTTTCAACCGCAGCCAGGGGCCGCGAGTGTTTTTGTTGGAGAGCTGAAATATGGAAGGTGTAAGGTTTCCTGCGGAATGTGTATGTGTGTGTGGTTGTAAGTTGGTCTCAGTTACTTAAAAATAAGAGTTTGTAAGAATATTAGCTCCTGAGCTGTTTTGTTTTTGTGTTTGCAACGTGTTATCTAATTAATACTGTCATTAAAGCATTGTCAGTGAGATTTGCTAGTAGGATAGAGAAATAAACATGTAGCTAACGTTCAAATAGAAGAAAAAGTCATTATTAGGCTGTTAGCTATAATAATGTTAAAAATAAATATATTGAAGGGTTCAAAAATAGTCTAAGAATTGCATTGTATAGCGTCACAATAATCGCCTAACTCATTTTTTTCAAGTTTTGCAGGAAACACAAAAAACTTCACCAAAAGTGTTACATATGACATTTATTGATGGCAATTGGCACAGTAATAACACTGTGTAAATGATATAACTTAAGAGAAATAAATGACTTTTTTGAACATGCCTTTGTGACTTACGCAAGATATGGTAACACTTTATTTTGAAGGTGTCTACATAAGAGTCACATAAGCCTGTCAGAAATATGACATGACAAGTATCATGAGCATTAATGTTACTTCAAAGTGTCATTAATGTTCATGACACATCCCATGTCATGTTTATGACACACTCAGGTCACTCTCACAAGTCACGAAGGCTTGTTCATAAAATTGCCTAAGTCACATTTTAGTTTGACTTAGGCATAATAAATCCGCTTAAGTCACACACTTGACATAGGCCATTATCTTAAAGGGGTAAAATCACATGATCTGATCAACTGAGGATGTAGGCGATTTTACCATAGGTGGCCGGCGTCATGAGGAGATGATTTAGGCAAAAAAAACAATTTTGACAAAAAATGACTTAGGCGATTATTTTAACAGTGTGACGATATGGTAGCATGGCTTTTGCATAGACTATGGGTTATTTGCTACAAATTACATTACTGCTTATCATAGACTGTATAAGAGCTGCAAGAATTATTCGATTAATCGAACAATAATCGATTATTAAATTAATCATCAACTATTTGATAATGGAATAATGAGACAATAAGTCCAAATTCTCTGATTTCAGCTTCTTCAATGTGAATATTTCTGGTTTCTTTGTTCCTTTATGACAATAAACTGAATATCTCTTTGGTTTGTGTACAAAACAAGAGATTTGAGGACGTCATCTTGTGGTTTGGGAAACACTGATTGATATTTTTCAACATTTTATTGACCAAACAATTAATCGATAATGAAAGCCCTAGACTGTAATTAAAGATGGATGATGCATTTCCTCCCACTGTTCAGCCAAAATATCTACCAGCAGTCTAACAGGCTATACTTGACATGCCCAATTTACTACAAGACCCATCCACCACAACTTGACAGTGAGATAATTTCATGGGGTAAATCATAGACTGTACTAATTAAACCTAACTTAATAGTTTTGGTCCCGAAACGTAACCAAACTGACACCCACCAAACGTGGGTGTGATATGTAGCAGGTGTGTCCTCTAGTACTGCACCCACAGATAGATTTAATTTAAATCCAAAGAAATGTAGACTACCTAACATGACAGAAAGCATCTTTGGGGGGAAATGTATTTGACATGTACTTTGATGTTTTAGTTTCTCCCTTGTCCCATCCATGAACATTGAGGGGGTGGAGGTTATTACCCATACTGCATCCCAGCAAGATGTTTTGGCTTCATTTTTGGGGAGCTGTCATGTTGTCCATCTTTATTAAAGTCTATGACACTGACCTTTTTTTTATACCTGCCTTAGGTTGCAGTTCATTTCAACATGGAAACCAGATAGCAGTGGGCAGGTGCATCATAAATCAGCTCCGATAAAGGTAATTGACTTCTTGACTATAGACATTTTGATGGTGTAAAGCTGCATTTATTCACTTATATGGCCACTGTGGAACAAACTGATAACACGTCTGACATATAATCACTTTATAAATTAGTTAAGGTGGTCAACTTAGCACAACAAATGTCTGTTTACACATCTAGAAGACATCAAGAAAATTTTAAAATAATTTTGAGACATATTCCTGGTCACCCGACCATATCCATATATTTATTTTACATTTGTTTTTCAGCTCTTTTGGTTTTCATCAACTACTTTAAGAAATATCAAACTTTTAGCTGCTAAAGGCTTCACTCTGTTCACTAGCCAGTCGCTAAATTAGTCAGTCTGCTATATGATTCTGGGCCAGTAGCTTAAGTTGGGCTTATCAGAGCATTTTAGCTGTATGTTGCCATAGATAAGGATATTAGTAAGAGCAGAGTTTGCAGGCTATCACCAAAACAATAACCTAAAAGTCACGACAAGACTCATAGAACTGAGGAGGCCTGCAGAGTTGATAATGATATTTCCCTATTGGTTCCTGACTACAGTATAACGGGCCCCTTTCATATTATGCAGAGTAATTTGGATGACTGTTAATATAAAATTCAGTTAGTGCAGCTTCTTTTCCCCCAGTGAAAAGCTGTGTTTATTTGGTAATGCAGTTAAAAGCATGACTAATCAAGTATTTTACGTGTTTTGGTAGAATGCTCCAACATCCAATATTCCAGTTCACATATCGCAGAACAAACCATATTACATACCACTTTTACATAGTTTGTGTGTAAAGGTGATAAACAAGCTCTTTAAAACTGCATTTTGTTAGTCATACCAGACTGTGGTAACAGGTAATTATACCTGGTTGTAGCCGATCTTGCAAGCACAGATCCTTTACTGTTTATTGGTAAACCATAAAATTGTACCTTTGAGTAAATCCATAAGCACAGTTATTTACTCTCAGCTGTATTACGTACACTACACAGCCACACAGCAGGCAGCAAGGGTAAAGTGGTATTTACAGGATCTCACTTTATTTACAGGAACTTTATTAATTGCATGTTGTTGCATTCACTTTTTTCTATAAAAATTAAGAAAATCAGCCTTGATAACAGTGATTTTCTCGACATCCGATGGGGTTTTGAAAGGATTTAACAACCCCACGAGGTTGGAGAAATTGCTTCACCCATGATGCAAAGTTATCCTTAAATTGAAGTCAAAACACAAGATTATCTAAATTAGGGTTTCATGTAACAACAGGAATATGAACAGTGAATCCTGTCCTACTTGCGTCGTCTGCATGTGGGTGTTTTTAGGCACGGTCAGGGTTAAAACAGGTCTGTGAAAACACACCTCATCTGCTTCTCTAAATGTTTAGAATATACTCTAAATATATGTACTATGTTCCCGCCAACAGTCTAATTTCTTCTGAAATATTATAATTAAAGCAAGGTGGGTGCACACCATCCCCACCTCCTCAACTGCCACTGCTTCGCTGCCATCCACCTCAGCACAGTCCAATCCTTTTCATTGCATAAACATCAAATTACATAAACGCAGCGTTCGATTTACAGCACGGCCAGGCCCTGGCGTTGTGGGCGGCGCTCATTTTTTGATCACTGACGCCTCTTACATTCTGACACATCACCGTTCAGGCGAGAATAGCTGATCTCTGAGTCTTACAGGCTGCAGGGTTTTCTCATTTCAATAACCCAACTCCCACACCAGGCACCCAAGCGCACATCCGGCTGCGTAGTACACACACACACACACACACACACGCCTGTCCTTTCCGGTGATGCTTGACCGTGGCGACGCTCGGTAAGGGCCCTCCTGAGATTTGGCTTTTCGATTGGCTGCTTAACGCCCACAACTGCCAGAGTGATTTTGAGGAAGACTTCCCATCAGAGAGGCCTATGAGATCAAGTATGTCAATGTAAATGAGATTAACTTTAACTGGCGGACACCGTGACGTTAACACCACCACCATTAATATTTGTTTTAGGGATGTTTTCGGCACACAGTTAATTGCATTTTCGTCATTAGAACTCCCTTGTCTGTTCATAATGTTGCCTGTCTCTTCCTGTAGAAAACAACAAACGAACCCAACGGGATATTGAATGATAATAGTTTTTATATTCTGACACATCTTATGTAAGACCTTCAGAAAGCATTTATCATTGTATGGTAGAGTGACATAACATTTTCTCAGACTTAAAATGTTTCCCAAACATAACGAAAGAGAGAATTCACTGTCTTTTAGTATAAATTCAATGAATTCATTAAATGAAATCAAGAGAGAATGGAGAAACAGGAGGGAAACATCCTGCAGGATTCAAACATCAACAGACTGCATGGTCCCAGAGGCTTAATTGGTTAGATTAAAAGGTGGTTTAATTGAGTTTAAGCTGTTTTTGCTTCTTGTCTGCCCACATTGTTCAACTAGAAGACGGTTGGTGAAGAGAACATAGTCACGAAAAACTAATCTGCTTCCCTACGTACATGCACACAGCTAATGTGCAGGCGGTTAGTATAAAAGGTCACTTTGTTTTAGTTGTTCTGTATTTATGGAAACTCCAGCAGAGAACCGCTCATCATGTTGCCTACGCGTCTCAGAAACACTCAAGATAAGATGTTTCTGATTTTCACAATGTTCTACCTATGTATCTATCTGTCTGTCTGCCATCGCTCCATTCATCCACCCACCCACCTATCTATCTATCTATCTATCTATCTATCTATCTATCTATCTATCTATCTATCTATCTATCTATCTATCTATCTATCTATCTATCTATCCATATCATCCATCATCCATCCATCCATCCATCCACCATTCATCCATCCATCCATCCATCCATCCATCATCCATCCATCCATCCATCCATCCATACACCATTCATCCATCCATCCATCCATCCATCCATTATCAATCCATCCATCCATCCATCCATCCACCCATCCATTATCCATCTATCCATCCATCCATCCATCCATCCATACTGAACACAGAATTAGGAGAATACTTTGAAATTAGGAGTTGTGTCTTTAATTCTTAGTGGCCACACCAACATACACTGTCAGGCAATGTTTTCCTGGTGAAATTGAAAGTAATTCAACTGGAAATTCACTGTGTAAACCCTAAAAATTAAAAATAAGAAAGTCATAGTTTACATGGAAAATTAGTTTCTGACTTCATGGGCATGTAGTCTTAAAATAAACATTATCCCCTCCCGATCTGACAATTAATTGAGTAGACTGCTGTATATTCAGCATGACACAAAAGTCGTCATACAAGGTAGACAGCATTAAGCAATGAAAGATAATTACTGAGAGCTATGACATTTCCTTTGAAAATCATGACTCATTTCATATGAAAGGGTGGTGAAAGTAATTCGAAAATACACCAGTACACCAGTATCACTGTATCAAGGTTGTTACATTAAAGTGGCTATAATTCATAAGCATTAACAATGGATCCTATTAGATAAGGCTTTTAAGTAAGTAATTAAATCAGTGATGATTTCACAGAGACCTGACTGTACATTTCCCCTCAGCTCTTGCGTCATCTTTCAGCTGATTGTTTTGGTTTTCTGGCCAACAGCTCAACAGCTTTAGGTCATTCTCACCAGTCTAACAGGGTCAATTTTGGGCATCGCAGGAAGGTGTTATTAGCAAAAAAAACCTATAAATGCTAAGCTTTAATGCTATTTGCTCAGACAGATAAAGTTAGAAACTAGCTGTTGAGGCATTTAACAGCTAAAGAGCCAAAGTAGATGTTAGAGACCAAAACAGGAGCTAAAAGGAGAGTGGTTATTGGACTTAAATGTATCAGGTGGCCAGTTTGACATATCAATTATATCATTATCAATACACATGACTGTATAATGGTCATTTTGGGGTGTCCAAAGCTTAATTGCTATTGTCTGATATTTGATTATATTAACCCTCCTGTTATGTTGTGTGTCAAATTGACCCATTTCTAAGTTTAAAAATCCCCCCAAAAAAAGTAGTTAAAAGTATTTTTTCATAAAAAGAAAAAAATTACAAATGTAAAATAACATTTTTAGAAAATAGACTTCTTGCAAAACCATTGTATTTTTCTGCATCTTTCCAATGCACATTAAAAAAAGTTTTAACATACATTTTTTTTATGAAAAAGGAGTGAATTATTTTACACTAAATAGTGATTGAAGCGGTTAGTAATGGAGTTAATAATGAAATATAAACAATAGTTGCTAACACTTTTGGATAATTAAACATGCCCCGAGTCAAATTGACCCATGAACATTATTTCTGTTCCCGAGAAACGAACATAGCAGGAGGATTAAATGGTGTTTCTACTATTTTGTCCCTTGTATCTAGTTCAGCTTGTCTGATGGATCATTAGAATTTCTACCTTCTATTTTGAACCCCAGTTGCTCAATATAATCCTGTTTATTTCCAACTCTCTAGTATAAAAAAAAAATCTATTCCTTTTACCTAAATTCTAGAGGATTCCCAATGACTAGATTACTTAAAGTTCAATCAAAATGCCCAGAAACATTGTTCAAAAGCCTCTGACAGGCAGGGTGTTTTGGATTTCCAGGAAACGGTGACACAAAACAAATGATGTCAGTCGCCACCAGCAGCAGCAACAGACGTGTGTGCTATAGTGAGTGTGGGTGGGATTACACAGTGACAGCTGGGTGAGATCATTACGGTTCGGGAAAACGGGGGATAAGAGGGGGGGAGAACCCGAGAATTGGGGGAGGGGAGGGGGTCGGGGTATAATGGCGTTGGGGGCAAAGGGGTGGGAGGCTTTTGTGGTGAATTCTTTCCCCTGAGGAATGTGTGCACTTGTGTAGTGTAGAAGTTAAAAGGAAGAAATAATCCAGTTGCACATAAACACAGAACATGTTAAAATCCCAACATGCTCTAGCTGTGCTCTCGTTTTTGTGCGGAGGACCTGAAGCGAGAGACAGCTCAGGTTGAGAGGAGTAGTTGATATGTGGGATATATCAGGAGGGAGATGTGGGGTGTATCGGGGGGAGGAGAGGGAGACGGGTGACTCACAGGCTTCCAGTAAGAGGTCTGACTCAGCTACTGGAAGCCCCCTGACCCTGCCTGGTGACAATAAGTGGCTTGTAATCAGTGCTTTTAACTTTGCTAGAAGAAGAGAGACCCCAAAGGTCATAAAATATAAAAAAATAAGCAAGGGAAAATGCTAAACAGCTGTCAGTACTTTCACTTTCTGTTGGCTTATTGGTGAAAATGTGCTTATAACTGTAGAGATTATGAATAATGCACAGTATGTGGATTATTTTTATGTGTTTTATAGACATAATTATTTGTCACTGAAGAGACAATGAAGAAAAATATCCTCAGACAGATTTTATACAGTTTTAACCCTCTGGAGTCCATCTATTTATTGACAATACACATGTTTTATTTACAGAAATAACTTTATTTATATATGATATGTAGACAAGCTGAGAAAGCCAGTTGAAAGTGCAATTATAGGAACTTTCACAGTGTGCCATTTATGTTTATAGAAATGTTCTTTCTACAATGAAAACTATTACTATTATTAATTTACATGCAAATAGACTGTTTTGTAGTTTGTTTGTTTTTTTTTCCTGCTATTTTTATGTGTATAAATGATTTAAAAAGGGTACATTTCCATAGACACCTGTGTCTTTTGTTTGTGTTTTGGGTTCCTGGCAGCTTTATACTTTCTTAATTAAAATAAAATGAAAAATCGGACTAGTTTGTGTTGAGTAAAAGGAGCCATGCATGTGATGTGAGGACAGACTGAAAGATGCTAAACAGAGACAGAAATTAATGCATAGCAAGTTGACAGATTTGAACCAAAATCTCCTGGACTTCAGATGTTTAAAGACTTCTCAAAACCATGTCACACTCAATGTGCATTCAGCTTCAAGCAACGATGAAAAGAACAGAAACCAAACACATGCACACTGTCACCCATTCATTTGTGTGCTTATTGTTTCATTCAGTCGCTCTCTCAGCTCTGCCGTTTCTTTGAAGTGATCCATCTTTCTCTTAAACCTCGTGACCTGTGATTTGCGTTGCTATAGTGACGTTAGGACGAGAGAGAAAAGGGGCTCACTTTCTCCCACGGCAACAGCATCCATGTAATCACAGGAACTGGCTGTCAGGTGCTCCATTATGAGCAGGTTGGCAGACAGCTGATCTCTAGATGAATGCCAACTTTTATAGCAGTGAAAAATGTTCCTTTATTTGCCTTTTGTAGGCTGTGTGCTGGCTTTTATTTTAGTAAAACAACAGGGAAAATGCAGGTGTTTGATTACATAATTAATGACTCAATGGTTTTGAACGTCAATTGTCATCTGGGTGTGCTCTCTCCTGCTGTCAAGAACAGATATGAACACATGGAGAGGCATCAAATCAAGTGAGAAGGAATTGATGCCTATCAGATGTAAACGCTCCTTTATGTCCTTTATGTTTTGGTGTTCTCTGTGCTTGGTTTGGGTTTTCTCATCTCTCCCAGAAAACTGGACCACAGTTCACCATGAAAAGGGCCTTTGTTGTCACCTGGATATATTCCCTTAACTAAAAGAGGAAACAGTGTGTAACTGGTGCAATTGCAATCTTATTGAGATTCAAATTCGCACTTAGCTCAAGTTACTCAAACAAAAAAATACTGTAGGACAAGAATGCAAGTTTAAAGGGACAGTTCAACCCTAAATCAAAAGTACCGTATTGTGAAGGAACTATTTACTTTCTAATGAGCTACAAGACATAAGTATTAATGGACACTTGCCAACTTACACCCAATCAATCTGGATTGATAGCAGGTAAGAGGAAATATACAGTCATGGAAAAAAATATTAGACTTACATTTTTTATTCATTTTAATGCTTGGTACAACAAAAAGTACATTTGTTTGGACAAATATAATCATAACAACAACAAAAAAGAGAAAAAAAGAAAAAAGAGAAAAAAAAAGCTCATTAGAGTTTAATTTAAGAGCTAATATCTCGACATTTTCCATGGTTTTATCTATAATGATTTTGGTTATTATCAACAAAACCATGGAAAATCTAGGTGAAAGTCTAGATATCAGCTCTTAAAGTTTGATGTCTAGGGGACACAGGAGGTAACATACAGAGTAAACCAAAAACTAGGCAGAAAAATGGCTGCTGGGACTCTAGGTTTAACTAGGTTTATCTTATTCATTTACATGCAAATTAATAAACAGAGATAAACCAACAAACAATAAAAACGGCTCATAAGAGTTTAATTTAAGAGCTGATATCTAGACATTTTCCATGGTTTTCTTGCAAATTATTGTGGTTATTATCAAGAAAACCATGGAAAATGGCTAGATTTATGTATTTGGGGTTGAATTGTCCCTTAAAGGAACAAACTGGTTTTGGCTGCTTTCTGAGTAAAAGCATCCTCTTCCTCCTCTAGTTTCGACCCCTCCGCCTCTCTGTGGGACTCCTGTGATGGTTGCTGATGATGGATGATGGTCGGACAGAGGGCCTGTTTCCTGGATGTGCCCTGAACTTCCATGTCACAGACACAGATATCCTCTTTAGATCTAAGGTATACACACACATCCACATACATGACCCACATTCACACATATGCAAACACTATACATACCACTTACATTCCTTATATTGACCTACATCTGCTTTACATAGAAGATAAAAGACAAAAGCTAAACATATGCATATTTTTGTCCACTTTTTTGTGTCAGAAACTGACATCTCCAAGCCTGTGTTTGAAATATATGAAATACGGTACAGTGAGCATATAAAATATGACAAGTACCTGTGAAAAGAGCAGGTGAACCCTTTCACCCAATCCTCCTCTAAATGCTCTGCCAAAAACTACAAACCTGTTTCCAACAAATCCATGAGAAACATGTGAATCACACCACAGAGAATTGTGAAGAGAACAGTGACTGAACCTTGGTCATGTTATAGTGCACTGATGGCTGAACTGAACTTAAGCAACTGCAAGAGAGACAATTTGTTCAATTTTGGTGACTTTGGCAGCACAATTTTTAAAATATGAATACGATTTAAATAGAAGTTTACTCGGTTTCTTGTGAAAGGAAATTAGAGGAAAAAAAGGTGACATTTATCAACACTAGGTTTTCTTTCCATTTTAGGATTTTGATTTTTAGACTTTGGGTGACTAAATATACAGCCTATAGTCATGGAAACAATTATTAGACCACCCTTTTCTTCAAATTCTTGTTCATTTTCATACTTGGTATAACTAAAGGTACATTTGTTTGGACAAATATAATGATAACAACAAAAATAGCTTGGAAGAATTTAATTTCAGAGCTGATATGTAGCCATTTTCCACGATTTTCTTCATATTAACCAAGCTCATTAAAAGAAAACCATGTAAAATGGCTAGATATCAGCTCTGAAATTAAATTCTTCCAAGCTATTTTTGTTGTTATCATTAACTTTGTCCAAATAAAAGTAGTTGTACCAGGCATTAAAAGGAACAATAAATTCAAGAAAACAAGAGTGGTCTAACATTATTTTCCATGACTGTATTAGTAACACAACATTTTGTTTTGAAAACACATGTGTACAATTATCTGTCACACCCACGACTTGCACTTCTTGAGAAACTTGCACAATGCTGCATGACTAAAATTTCTAAAACGAAACCTGAATGGACTGAATTTGGTAATCCCAAAAAATACATAATTAGTCATTTGTATCCATATATGCAAATGAGGCTTAATTGTTTAGTTGTAAAGTCTGACTCACGACCTCCTCTCTCCACTGTCTCCTCGCCTCTCTTTATCCCAATTATCCCCCCTCTCGTTACCCTATTTACTGTCTAATTAAAGCTGACAACCCATGAAAAGTAAATATTTAAAAGGAGTCAGTGAATTCATGTAACTGTGTTTTTTTTAAAGACACAGCGTAGGCACCCTTTCAGTTCTATATCTGTATGAAGTGCCCACTCTGCTGCTTCCCAATCCTCCCAATGAAGCGTTAAACTCAGTAGATGTCTGAGGTGGGATGTGAGCTGCCCACGCTCTTACTAAAAACAAAAGTAAGGATACATCTGGGAGTGAGCGCAGTCTGCGAGTGTTTTGATTTACTTCTGTAATTTCACTGCAGCTCCGGTGGTTTTACTGTAAACCACTCCTACACTGTCTGCAGATGTGGCACTGGATTTAGTGGGAGGGAATGTGTGTGTGTGTGTGTGTGTGTGTAGTTGTTCTGTTACATGTCCAAACCAAATTGGATTCTTTCTAAGGAATTCTGTTGGTGTTTTTAAAGAAAACTGACTTTTTGCTCTTTACAATGCTTCATCAATCACTCAGGACTTCACGGGACGAAACTTGTTTTCCCTTTCACTTCTTCACAATGACAGAAATTCTGCACTCATTAGTGGTTTAAACAATATAATCTCAAGACATCCTGCAGGCATGCAATGACCGAACAATCCTGTTGGTTTTAGAGAAATCTCAGAGTGCAACAAGAATGCAATGGAGGTCACAGAAAAAGCCATGTGTTCTGTCTTTGAGCAATTAGCAGCGATGCATAAGGTTCTTACAATTAAAAAAAACTTGCGCTTATCTTGGGGCTGGGCGATATATAACGATATATTCTTAAATGTGATATGGAATTAGACCATATCGCATATATCGATATAGTTTAAAAAAATGTCTTTCTTTATATATAAATGCTGCCCTTACTAGGGTTTGTCATATTTAGTTCTTTTGTAATGTTCGTTATTCTTTTCTCATATAAATATATTTATTTCGGAAAAAGATTGGCCTATTTTATTTCATAGGCTATTTTATTTTAAGATATTTTTTAAATGTGCACTTTATGGAGCTTTGATTTGAAAAAAAAGGTACTCCTGTTGTTATACAGTATTTATGTTCACTTAAATAAATGGTTTCAATAAAACTACTTGTGACATGTCATATTTGACTTTGACTTTGACTGAACATTTGCTCTCACTTCTGCATAAAGGGTACTTTTACTTTTGATACTTTAAGTACATTAGTACTTTTACTTCAGTACGTTTTGAATGCAGGACTTTAACTTGTAGTGGAGTAATTTCAAAGTGTGGTATTAGTACTTTTACTTAAGGGATCTGAATACTTTTTCCGTCACTTATTTCCAGTAACAGATTATGCATATGAATATGTCCACCTCTGGACATTGACATTATATCCAAAAACGACTGAAGTAAACAACATTTCATAAATGACACAACATTTTCTGTGTTTATTGTGTCCAAATAGTTTAATGTAGGTCAGTGAAAAAACATTTTGTTCCCAGCTTAATCAGAAAAACACCCTTCCTAGTTGTTGCCAAAAGTTGTGTTTTTCAAGACTATCCTGGTCATGTAAACCTTGGTTTCAGGCACAGTGAAACATGAAAACCGCTGAAAATGTTTAAACCCACAAAATTTAAAAGTGAATTCAGCCAAAGAACAGTGATTTAACATAATGTTTTGTTGTACCAGGGCCATAAAAGATATCATTGGCTTGTGCAGTGTTCATGATAGTTGCTAATGCAGACTATGTTTCAAACATAGTCAATAATTTAATGCTCAGTGCTTGTGTCATGAATCATAAACATAACCACTGCATTGTTTGAACACATATATGAATTAATTATTTCCCGACTTAACCTCTGAGTCTGTACTGTTTTCCTTAATTATCTATCTATAAAAGCAAGAAGCGTGTGTGTGTGTGTGTGTGTGTGTGTGTGTGAAAAGTAAGTGTTTTATGGAGTTGCAGACGTTGTAGTGGTCTGCATGCAATGCGCAAATTCTGTTATTCGCGATTAGCATGCTAATCTGAGATTTAGCTTTATTCACTTCTTATGTTGCATTACTATGTAATTCAGGGATGACATTCATGTTGCTTAGCATAATGCCCATAATATGATATGAGATACTTATATGCAATATAGTATATCAGCTAATGGGTTCATGTTAATGTCCTTTTAGTGCAGCATACTGTGTAATGTGCTATCTCACCATTAGCATGCTAACGAATATATAATTCCTACGGGCACTGCACTAAATTTTCTAATTTAGCGGAGAGCAAAGTGACAATTATCAGTTTTCTTTTATTGATTTTCACACTGTGTGGTGAAGCCAAAGACAATTCTTCACACTGTAGACAGTAAAATAGCTAATTTTCCATATTGCAATTTCCCATATTGCCATGCGTAAAGCATATTCTTAGCAGTGGATACAGATTGTGATATCAATCAGTTTTTGTCATTTTCAGATCACATAAAACAGTTAAATAAAGATTTATTGGACTTTATATACGTTTTCAAAGCGCCTCATGCAATAACTGCAGTGCACTTTTTATTTCACCACATCCATCACTGTGACCCAGAATCCTTATAGTTTATCAAAGAGGAGAGCAGCTGCTCACATTCCTTTCATTCCTGAACATAATAAGATGGATGTAACATCTATATTCATCCCAGCCAGCAAATGTAAACAATCAGCCCCAAACGAGAAGAATGCAAAGGAATCCGAAGGCATCCTGGACTTTCTATTCATTCTGTCAAGGATCACTGAAAAACAAACTTGTTTTCACCCAGGACCTGTATTGTTTCTGCACATGTGTTGTTGTGCAGCTGATGCATTCAGCGTCCAGTCGAGCACTGAGCAGCTGAAAGTGTTTATGCTGGCCCTTTAGGTGCAGGTGCACAATCGAACCCGAGGGAAGGAAATGAAGAGGAGGGGTTTGAATGTGACACAAACAGGAAACAAGCTTTGTGTTCCCTCCTGCTCAGTGGTGCACACGAAAGGTTTATTTCAATCTTTGTCCTTGTGCAATCTATTTTGTTGGCTTATCCAACAGAAAGCGCTTTGCCAAGAGCTTACATAAGAGACAATGTTGAAAGAATTGACCTACTAAATTCCCCTCTATCATTCTAAAACCTTTTTAAATCTCTCATTGATCATATTTTTTTTATCTTCCCACAGACATGAGGACAGATTGGAGTCCGTACTAAATGGGAGGTCTGGGCAGAATGCCATTAGAACTTCAGGAAATGCCTCTTGAAGTAAAAAAAGTTATGAAACAACAACCCCCACTTTTTTTTAGCATGTTCACATTTGTTTCTGTCTCTATATGGGACCTTTTTCTGTTTGTTTTGAACCAGGAAAAAAGCTGCAATTAAGTCAACTAACCACTTAATTAATCAAGAGAAAAACTCTCTGGTCTGAAAACGTTGATGTTTATCACAGTGCAGTTATATAATTTAGTTTACAGCTTTAAAAAACATATTTAAGTATGGAGTACCACTTTAATCTATAAAATAATCATTAGTTGTAGCCCTAGACCAGACAAGACTTTTTAATGTGTTCTGGCTGAGAAAAATGAATGTCAGTTAAACCCAAAACAAACAAATACTGAGCCTGAAGTAGTAAAAATGTTAGCACCACGCAGCCAGCAGTAGTCTAAAAATGCCAGCCAATATAAACTATTGGACACTAGTAAATAAAAAAACCTTTCCAGCAAAGAGCTTATAACAAACCTCAGAGCTACAACGCTTCAAAAAACAGCCATAATGTTTATTTATTTGCCTGGCACAAACTGAACTTACTCTGAAGAAACAATTTAATGTCATAGCCACAATATAATCTATTTTTCATATTTAATGATTAACGATCCTTAACCCCAAAGGCTTATTCTGTCTATTACGTGGAGTATCTGGCCAGACTCCTACAAGTTTTGGGACAGCATGTACAGAGAGCTGGGTGTGTTTTCCTTGTGTGTTTGGATGTCCTACATGGTGTGGGAACAGGTCCTACCCCTGTACAGGAAAGACATTAGGAACAACATGAGTGTTGGGGGAGTGGGAGGGAGACAGAGGGAGCCAGGGAGGCAGGGGGTGATCCGAAGGGTGGGGGGTGTTTCAGGGAAAGAAGGAAACGAAAGGAGAACACCCTCGACTTTTCATTCTCACAACTCAAACCCCTCCCCCTGTCCCCTCTCCCCTCTCCCCCTCCAACAAGTGTGAAGTGTCCCTCCTCAACAATAAGTGCACTGCAGCGTGGCACAACAACAAATAGTGCGTCACTAACGAGTCACAGCAAACATTCCTGCCTGTCTGCGTTTGCATGTCTTCCACGTATTCCCGCCGCTCCGTCCCAGGCTTGAGAAGCGTCTTAAGGGACAGACAGTTTGTTATGGGAGGGGTCATGTGTACTTGTTCGGCTCTAATTTTGTCTCCAAACAGTTTTCTGACCCACTCAGGCACAATTGTTTGTGTTGTGATCCGGCTATCATAGGATCTCTTAAAAATCAGTGTGCAGGCCTGGAGGATAATGTGTGTAATCCTCTGAAGTAACTGATGCTAGAAGAGTTGTGAGACAGTTTGTGGTTGAAGCAATGCTGCAGTTTGACTGTGTTATATTATGTTTGAACATTTTAAGAAGACAGATTGCCAATGTGTTTTTCTTCACTGTAGCTCTGTCCTTCTTTCACAGACATGCATGAGACAGGGCAGTGTGTTCTCACAATATGTGATCATGTTTAGGTTAGATACACGCCTGTTACAACAACAACACACACACACACACACACACACACACACACACACACACACACACAAACACACACAATAGGATTCGGTTTGCATGTAAGTCCAACTTCTATAGATGAAGGAAAATGTGAATTATGACTAAGATCAGGGCTAATTCTGACTAGGATCCTGAGTCCAGCGCTGCATAACTTTACCTGTGACCTAATAAAAGGCCTGCGTTGAGACCAGTCTTTTTCTCCGGTGTGTGTTTTCTCTGGGCTTCCAATTTACGAACCAAAGAGAGACCTTTACAATCCTCTGAAGTAACTGATGCTAGAAGAATTGTGAGACAGTTTGTGGTTGAAGCAATGCTGCAGTTTGACTGTAACAAATGCTTTAGAAGTGGTTGTTTTATAATAGTTATATATTGTGTTATATTATATTTGAAAATTGTAAGAAGCCAGATGCCAATGTGTTTTTCTTCACTGTAGCTCTGTCCTTTCACAGATAGGCCTGTGTGTTCTCACAATATGTGATCTTGTTTAGGTACACGCCTGTTACAACAACAACACACACACACACATACACATTGTGTATCACACCCTTCGAAAAGTCATAGGTAACTGGCCAATAGGATTCGGTTTGTGTGTAAATCCACCTTCTGTAGATGAATGAAAATGTGAATTAAGACTAAGATTGGAGCTCATTCTGACTGGGATCCTGCGAGAACTGTCAGTCTGAGTCCAGCGTTGCATAACTTGTGACCTAATAAAAGGCCTGCGTTGAGACCAGTCTTTTTCTCCGGTGTGTGTTTTCTCCAGGCTTCCAATTTACGAACCAAAGAGACCTTTACAATCCTCTGAAGTAACTGATGCTAGAAGAATTGTGAGACAGTTTGTGGTTGAAGCAATGCTGCAGTTTGACCGTAACAAATGCTTTAGAAGTGGTTGTTTCATAATAGTTATATATTGTCTGTGTCTCTTGGAGGCATTGCAGCTGCAAAAGTATCACATTTGACATCACAGAAGTCAAAATGAAGGGAAAATTTCATTTTAATACTTTCTGGGTTTATCCGACTTGATTTGGAAGTTGTTTCATATGATTGAAGACGGCCTCAGATTCTTAGATGAGCATTTAATCCTGCAATACGATTTTAATTATTTTCATGTGAATTTCAGTAATAAGAGACATGAGGTTTTCATATATCAACATTATGATTTGTGACCTGACGCTGGGCCACAAACAGTTCTTCTGTAAACACCAGAGCCAAAAGGGAGGGAGGAGTTTGCTTGTTTTGAGAGTGAAGTGCTGCTTCAGCTCCTCTCATGGGAGTGATTCATTCTATAGAGAGAGAGAGAGCAATGATACCAGGAATTACTAAATATACAGAAGCGTCCACAACGTTTCAGAGGTGAAGCAAACTCATGTGACATAACAGCAGTATTTTTTTTTTTTTATCACTGGCTATAGTAAATCTCTGACAGTTATTACAGCAATAATATTAAGTAAAATCAGATGTTTTAAAATGTACGACTTGGGGACTGTCCTGGAAAGTTTCCCCAGAACTGTTTGTGTAAAGCCCTCAAACACTCAAAGAGAGAAAGTTAGGTAACATTGTGATAAAAGTTTTTTTTTTTTTAAACCGTGACCACAGTTGTTCTCTAACCTTAACCAAGTATTTATTATTGTAGAGTAGACAATGAAGGTCACTGACTCATAACAAAGTATTTTAATTTTAAAACAAAGTCATTTTAACCCAAACCACAATGTTTCTCTAATCCTTATCAAGTCATGCGTTTTGAAGACTTTTTGGTAGTTTTTTTCTTTGGCTTTATTAGGTAACACAGATCAAGATAGACAGGAAAGAAAGGAAGGGTGAGAGCAGACCAAAGGGCTGAGGGTCAGAATCAAGCCCAGGCCTCTGCTAAGGACAAGTCTTAGTGCATGCACAGTCATTTTTGTTCCTTAACCTGACAAAACCTTAACCATAGCCTTGTGTCATGAAAAGTTTATTTACTTGTAATGGTTTTGGAAGGCACAGACAGATTATGCCATCCTGCACAGATTGTTGTTTAGTTTGGACAACTTGTTGGAAACAAGTAGCTCTGTGCATAAACAACAATTTTTTTTCTCCAGGTTTTTAAAAATGGCAGCCCGCAAAAACTATGCCGCAACAAGATCTCCAACCTAAATGACAGTTTGTAAAAAACTATGGTGTCATGGCTTGCGGTACCGCGGAGCCTGCCATACAGGTCATCATACATAAACGTACAGTTCACAGTTAAATTTACCCCCAAAAAAGGCTACAGTTTCTGTAAATTTATGCTACAAAACCACTGATCTAGGTTAAGGGCAAAACATTTCCTGGTAAGGCGTTATAAAAGACAGTGCAAACAGTAGATAAATGTACATAAATGCTGGAAGTGAATTAGTTACGTGGGTGACGTGAGCCATGGAAGATATGTAAAAAATATGCTACGTAAATTTGCAATACAATTACCTGGTGCAGACTTCGTTGTTGATGATGTCCTGGCTGTTTCTTTAAAAAAAAAAAATCTGGTACCGAAATGTAATTGAGTTGAGTCAAGTTGAGTTGAACCATGCAGTGGCAATTAGGCACAATTAACCCAAATAAAACTGTAGATAGCTGTGCAGTAGACTTTTCATGCTAATGATTTCACACAAGCTAAATGTTACACTACCCATTTGGGAACAGACAAGAGATAGAGTGCCAGAAACAATAACAGCAAATTCAAAATATTTTTCTTAAAATTTGGTCCAACAAACATGAGTCAAATGTTGTGTTTTGGTGACTTGCTGCTTCTTTATGTGTAAAAATAGCTAAATAGAGCTAACAATTAGCTTCTATGTGACAAGTGAAAATATTTCACTTTTTGATCCATAATGCTTTTTTGATAGAAGAAAGTCTTCTCAATTCTTGTATGCAACACATGCACCACACACCTGAGATTGTGTTACAAAATTCTGACTGTTTACATAAGCAAGCAGTAATACTTTAATAGGCAGCTGGTTTTACAACAACATCTATAATCAAACCACAGCACGACAACTTTCAGTAAACAGTGGAAGACAAGTAGGCCAAGTCACATGTGAACTTCTGAGTCATGTCCAGAGTCTGTGAATAAGGTTATGTAGTGAATGATCTCTGTATTAGAGAGAAACTCAATTATAAGCCCATTTTAAGAGAATATGAAAGACAACAATAGCTGATTCATATCTTACTCACTTAATGACCAGGTTGTAGTTTGACCTCCTGACCCTGGTTTTTGTCCGTGAGTCTCATTGGTGGCCTCATAATTGGTTCAACTTTACAATTGGCTCTTTCATAAGCATCTCAGACAGCCTGCCTTCTCAGGCTCACTGTTGTTTTTTAAAAGACAAGATAGTGTGTAGTTGTTGCACTGGTTGTGCTTGTTTAGCTGGGGACGGAGGAATCTCAGAAATGCACGTTTGAAAAGCTACACGGGAGGGGTGGAGCTTGTTTTAATGGTAAACAACATCTCTGTACATCTAGTTTTTTTCAGAGGTGTAAAAGGATATAAATAATAACTCATTTAGCTGTCAAAATATGGTGAATTTATTTACTGAGCTCAAGTTAATTTTTCTTTTTTCATGTGAGCATACTGGTTATTATTTGTGGTTGTGAATAGGACTGAATTACTGATGAAAAATAGTACAATTTTGGCATTAAACGTCTAATTTGAGTTCAGCCAGTCCTACCACACTCTAATGGATCTTGCACATTGTTTGGCAACACACTGTGCCCTTTCAAATTCTGTCTCAGCACATTAATATTACGATCATGTCTTTTCAGCACTTTATGTGTCCCCTTCCTAGGATAAAAAAAGCCCACCCCCCAACAAAAATAGCTTTTTGTGAGTGAATCTACGCTGAGAAATTGTATCACCGTAGATAATCCAGTTAGACGTTGCATGGGAAGAGATCACAGGCAAAGAGCAGATATTAGCTTTGGCTACAGCACATGATGTGTTACGTATTTCCTGTTTTTAAACTCACAAGCAAGTCTGTTTTTAAGGCCTATTAGCAAGAACACAGGAAGGTTTGAAATATTTGAAAATCAACCAAACCCGCAAAGTTGTAGCAGCACGTTGCACAGTTATACTACCATGTCCTGTGTGTGTCATTGATCACATGGTATGAATGGTGTGTTGTACCATTAATGCATGCAGTTACCATCTTAACCCTCTGGAGTCCACAAATTTTCAAAGGTTTTTCAAATTTTACAGTTTGCATTCAGCATTTTTAATGCAATATTTTGTCTTTAATGTTTTTTTGTGTGTTTTTGTAATTTTGTGTGTGTGTTTTTGTGTGTGTTTTTTGTAATTTTTTATTTTTTGGGTGGTTTTTGTAAAGACAATGTATGTGTATTTTCGGTGTGTTTTGTGTATGTTAAGTGGGTTTTTATGTGGGTTTTTTTGTAAAAAAAAAAAAAACAAAGAAGTGATTTTTATGTGTGTTTTTGTAATTTTGTGTGTGGGTTTTAGGTGTGTTATTGTGTGTGTTTTTTGTGTTGAAAATGTTGATCCAGTAAGTCAAAATGAAAAAAAAAAAAATCAGAACACTTTTTAAGTCGTTTATACAGGCAGAATGAAAAGGAGTCAAAAACCGATAAAATAGCCCCAAACTCCAAAGGGTTTAAGTCCAGCTGACATGATGAACTCTGTCCATCATATCTTTTTCATAGTCTGAGCACTTGTTGTTATGACTAAAACAGAAGCAGTGACTCAGATTGTGTTTTGCTTAGAACTCTTTAACGAGGGTAAATTGTCTGATAAGCTGCAGGGTCAGATGGTTTGGCAGTGAGTCAGGCCACCAGCTGCTGGCAGCCATTGTGTTTTGGGGACTGACCTTTGTCACAGTGATGGAGAGGAAGAGTTGCAATGAGAGCAAAAACAATCCTCAGCTGAAAGAGTCATATTGTGCCAGAGGAGCAGTGTGTGTGTTTTTGTAAGAAAGAGCAAAATGGTACGTGTAAGTTGTCAGGGATTCATGTGAATATCTGCACGTATTTGTGTTTGAATGTGTGTTCTGTTAGCTTGTTAGAGACTTAACACGTGTGTTTATAGTAGGAATGGGAATAATTCATTGAATAATGGTCGTTAACAATTTGGTTATTAATTATGTGGAATTTTAAATCAATCTGTGTATTTTTTAATTACATTTTATCTATGACTGCATATGAGTGTTCAGTTCTGCAGCCATTCATGAATAAACCAATGAGCTGAGAATTAAGTTGGATAAAGCTACAGTTTGCAAACTGAAAGTTGCAAAAACAATTATAAAACACCCAGAAAAACAAGAGTATTAATGTGAGCAAAACTAGCTTACTGTATCAAACCTTGCTAGCATGAATTACTAGGTTTATCCAAAACTTATTTAAACACAAAACACATTTAAATATTACTGTGAAAAGTGAAAACTGACCTCGTGCCTCTTCGGGGGCTAAAACGTTGAACTTTTTGACATTATCTTTACAGTATCACCTCACTAGATTTAGTTTTACGATCGACAGGAAGTCGCTTTTCGTCCGTACTGTATATATATCTTTTATTTTGCCCATGTATGCATGTTTAATACATACTGGAGTATGTATAAAAACATAGCAATTAATTGATTAAGTGATCGTTAACGTTATAGATATTCGAGTTGTCAGGTTTCTTCCAAATATTGAAGTGTGGTCAGATGCATTGTTGGTGCAATCTTGAGGCAGCAGAAAGTGATTACCCCATTGACCAACAACAACCTGGTCTAAAGATAATGGAGCAGGATTTTTGCCCAGATTATGCCTCCTTTAACTGGTAAACATGTAGTTGGACATGCCAAAATGCACTCATCCCATGCACACAAACACCAAACACAGTTAAATATGCAAGATTACTGTGAAAACTAACCTCATGCCTCTTCGGGGCCTAAAACATAAAACATTGAACTCCTTGACGTTATCTTTACAGTATCACCTCACTTGAGTTAGTTTTACCATCGACAGGAAGTCTTTTTTCGTCTCTTCAAAATAAAAGTGTTATCAAAACAGGCTTTTGCATAGTACTGTATATATATATTTTTTTCATTTTACCCATGTATGCATGTTTTTATACATACTGGAGTATGCATAAAAACATAGCCATTAATCAATTAATTGATGGTTAACGTTATAGATAATCGAGTTGGCAGGTTTCTTCCAAACGCCCATCTCTAGTTTATAGTGTTTAGCATTGCAAAAAGAAAGCAAGATTCTTCCATTTCTTTAATTTTCTTTCCATTCTGGAAAAACACTGTGAGACAGGCAGGGGTCACTTCCTCTCATCCCTTCCCACCCTTCCTTTTCTGCCCTTTCCCTTCCCGTCACTCATCACTGTGAGTGCTGATCTTTCAGATGTCGCCTGTCTTTGTTTTCACAGAACAATTTATGTTTTATAAGTTGGTAAGGAGGAGAGGAAAATAAAAGTAATTGCAAGACGACAGGAAATTGAGCTAAAGGAGCTTCTCTGCTTCACTATAGCACCGTCGCTGTACCTTTTCTTTCCCTTTCTACTCAGTTTAAATTAAACACCTTCTAATTTGATGCTGCTTTCTTCTTCTGTCTCCGTGATTATTAGCACCTCTTCTCTTCATGCATGTTTTTATGTCTTCTTCTCTTTCAACAAGTGAGCTATATAAAGTAGCAACGCATGACTCAAAGTGACTCATATCTTGATCACTTTCCTGCTCACATGCGCGCACACACACACACACACACACACACACACACACACACACACACACAACAAAGACACAACAAAGACTCTGTGTCCCCAAGCAAAGGTAGCAGCTGCAGGTCCCAGCATCGCGTTGCATGTTTTAGGAGAGAAATATCAAATATCTGAAAAGTTCCCCCGAAAACATTTGAAGAGGTGCCACTGGAGATGTGATACACACACACACACACACATACACACACACACACACACACACACACAAACACACTGACTATGAATAGTGCAGTGTGTCTTACAACTGAATGCAATGTGTAGTTGCCAGGGATGGAGAAAGTACACCTAATGAATGGCTGACCAAGCTCTGGCCTCGCTCACACACACACACACACACACACACACACACACACACACATAAACACACAAACATGCACTCCCACCACCAGATAGGATCAAATGTCCTGAGCTGCTCTTTGATGAGTTTTGTTAAAAATGTCATGATATTTAAGCTAAATGCTAAAAATGCCCCGAGCAAAGAAAAACAGCAGCTTGTTAATTATCTTGTGTCCTTTCCGGTTTAATATCTACGTATGGATCTCGACCCTTTGAAACCTCTCTGCGACTGTCTCTTTCTGAACTCTTTCTGCATCGCTTTCTCTCTCTGGCTTTCCTCCACAGAGCTTTTCTCTCTTTTTCTCTCTCTGCCTCTCTTATGCAACCAGCTCATAAATAGAAAATGGATGTGTCACTCAATTACTGTATTTATACTGAAAATGGACTACCAGCACGGGCCAAGGTTTATACCCAGCCCACACAAGGTTTTAAGCCTTCTTCCATTAACTTTATTTTTACTCCAGTATCAAAACACGGTGATTCATTCATCTCGGCTACACAGGTGGATAAAGTGCTAGGCTTTTTCTTCTTTTTTTGTGCTTTTTTGACAACTTAAAAGTCAATAGATCTGTATCAAACAACTCGCTAAAAAAGGGAACTGGCATGAGCAAAAACAAATGTGCCAACACGTGTAGGATACAAAGATGGGGAAGGAAGGACGGGAAAATAATGTCAGGCATTATTTTTTCTTGTCTTTGCATGTTCAGTTGAACACAAAGTGTTGGTGGCACGGGAGAGACCTTTTAGGTTTGTCCATCCAGCTGTGTGGTGTGTTTTTGTTGTTTTAGCTGCTGCTGGTGTTAAATTAGTCCCAAGCCTTCATCTCTTCCTGGTCTATGCTGTTTGCCTCGTCCTCAGCCAGGTGGTTCCTGTTCGCTGCCTCGTATTATACGAGTTTCATAGCTGGAGTTCTGTTGAGGAAGAAATTCAAAGGGCAGCAGACATCTCAAATGGCATAATAAGTTGGATGCGCATGTTGCAACCTTTTCAATGTGCATTTGTGATAGAAGTGGGGGAAAAGTGATACAGCATAGTATTGCAATGTTTTGCATTATACCGATTCATGGTCGCCAAGTATCAAAATTTAGATATTTAGTATTGATAGTTCTGTATTTTCGCCATTGTCAGGAGGCCACAGCTGGCTCACTTTTAGGAATATACTGGAGATCCTGGTATCATATGAAACTAGTAGATCAAAGGAATCTACAAACACCATATGCGTCAGGATATTGTGAAGGGAAGTTGTGGAAATAATGCTGCAAAGTTTTTTTTAATGGTTCATTCAAAAAAATTCAGAGCAGTGAAGCTTAAAGTTGAGGAAAGTTTGATAAAATGCTGCAGTTGTTGTCGTCCATACATGTTTGATATCAGTTCAGTTCAGTTTGACTGAATACTTTGTTGGTCAGTCTGTGGGTTTGACTCTCATTGTGGAGAAATAAAAAGACTGAAGTGAGATGAATAGACTGAGAATTTTCTTTTAACTGACAAAACAATTTTCGATTGAATTCATTTTGTGGACACAAAATGCAGTGAAACAGTTAAATCTCATTATATTGAATTGCAATACTCACCTTATCACAAAATGCTTAAAATCGTAATAATATTGTATCGTGACTCAAGTATTAGGATAAAATTGTATTGTGGGTCCTCTGCTGATTCACACCTCTAATTTGTGTACAGAAAAACATCTAATTGGTGTAATTGGAAAGGTTTTATGATTATGATTTTTATTTATTTTTCATTTAATGATTCAAATGTGGTCTCATTGTTGTAGTTTTGGCCTTTATTGTTTTCTGTTTTCTGACATTGTACCTATCAATTTGCTAAATCCTGGGCAGCAGTTCTGTTTTTATAGGGTTTTTTATACTCCATCATCGATATAAATCTTTTAAAAAACTGATCTGAAACCCCCCTGCTGGAAATTCATAATACAAGATAAGAAGATAACACCAAGGTCAGTTTCACCTGCTGATAAAGGAGCTGCAGAATTTATATTCTTTTCGTTTCGTTTCTTATCAAGAGTGAACCTGCAAGTCTTAACAACAACTTCATTTACAAATTGTGGACAAATCTGCTTCAGGAGAATGTTTGATGTAAACACAATTACTTTTCTATCAGAGCTGCTGGAAATGATCCACTGCTATACTCGCCAGCTCGTGTCCACTGTGTCCATGTTGGAGCCAAACATGCAGCTCTCAGCTCTGCTATTGTTTGTTTTTAATAGAGCAGCTTGAGTCTATGAAGTGTTCAATTCATTGGTAAAGGTATAATAAAACCTGTGTTTACATTGTGTATGCTATGACACTTCAAAGGGGAACCAAGAAGTAGCTGTCTAGTATTTAAAATGATTTGGGGAATAATTTAAATGTAAGTTTAATGAACAGGTTTAGTTAACACTTTACAATAACCAACTAAATTATGTTTATAGATGTTTCATAGACCAATTATTAACCATTTACAAAGTGCTATATATATTTAATGTTGTTTTTTGAGGTTTTCAACCAATTTCTTAAAGGTATATGAATCATTTCAAAATCATTAACATACCTAATATGGTGTTAAAATGTTATAATGAGTGCAACTAAAACTATTGATAAACTATTAATTATAATTTATTGGTTTGTTAATGGTAAAGTAACTATAAACTTACATTAATATACCATCTATTTGTCATTTATAAATGATGTAGTTAGTTAAACATTAATAAATTATGTATTTACCATTCTAAATGGCCTATATATGGTTTATTAATGATGATTAAACATTAATAAACTATCTGTTTACCATTTATAAATGATGGTTATTGTAAAGTGTTACCCTGGTTTAACTATAATATCCTGTCTGGTCTCTTGAGTGTTTCAAAACTTTAAAAACAAAAGAGTAAAATATATTTTTTTATATCTGCTGCATCCACAATATTGTATTGTATTTATTTGTAATTCATTTGTTTTTATTAGGAGAAAAAATGAATTAGCATCTGAAATTCACCTGCAAATAAGTCCTGATGCAAAAGATTTATTCATGTGAGTTGTAGAAATTAGAGCAGAATATAAACATTCAGTTGTCTAGATACTTTAGGTTGAGATTTTTTTTAAAAAGCACTTAAAAGACTTTTCCAGCCCAAAAGACAAAAGGCTAATCCTCTCAGCGTGGGATCCAGGCTCATTAAAACACACCACCTCTCGTCATGAGGGGACCCGTCACCAAGTGAACTGTGACCCATTTTGGGTGTGACCCCTCCGTCTAAGAAACCAGGCTGCAGAGTCTATTATTCAACACCCTGGGAACTAAACCTAAACCCAGCACTCCTCTCATGTGCAAGCCAAGCAGAGTTTGAATCAGCAGCCGAATAAAAGCCCTTATGTGTTCTTTCAACATTTAATGGACCAAAGTCCCTCAAGCTGCAGCAGAGCAGCCTTTTTTAGTGTATGTGTGTGTGTGTGTGTGTGTGTGTGTGTGTGTGGAGGTGGGAGGTTAAAGGGTGGGAGGGGTCCAGGATGCAGACAAGGGAGTGTGTCCTGCAGTTTGAACAATCACACCCAAACTTCCACTTCACCTCAATCAGCCGCAGGACATTTCCCTCCTTTAACCTCTCGTTCTCTCTCACCTCCGCTCTCTCTTCCGGTTTAGCAGTTTTTGCGCGCTGCTTTCCATTCTCCACATCTGTTTTTTTCCTCTGTCTTGCTCTTCCTCTCTCTATGCAGGTCAACTCTGTCAGCATTGCAGTTGTTACGGTAACTGAGTAGTACTTTTTCAGGAGAGTGCTTAAACTCTTTTCAGAACAATTTAAAATTCATGATTGTACTTTAGCCAGAGTAGCTACATTTATGAATAAACCCACCAAGTGTTGAATTTGAAAATGGCACACTTTGGTGAGGGGGTACGTCAAAGTGGCAGGGAGGATATAGACTCTATTAGTTCAAAATTTGAAAATACTATTACCTCTACCACTGCTACTCTGTGTTGCTGTATCCAAGTCTCTTTGCAGATGGTGTATAACTCTGAAGGAAGGGATTTACTTCTGTGTTTATATGTTATTTTTGATTGATAGAGTGAATGGCACTATGCTTAGTACACCGGGGTGTGGAGTACAAGGATATACAGTCATGGAAAAAAATAGTAGACCATTTTGAATGCCTGGTTGAACGAAAGGTACATTTGTTTGGACAAATATAATGATAACAACAAAAAAAGCTCATAAGAGCTGACATCTAGCCATTTTCCGAGGTTCCTTGATAATAACTAAAATCATTATCAAGAAAACCATGGAAAATGGCAAGACAGAGTAAGAACGGTTGCCATGTGTTACACTAAGGATGGGTTCAGCTCAGAATATACAGGTGCATCTCAATAAATTATAATATGATGGAAAAGTCAATTTCCAGTAGTTTAAGTCAAACCAAGTATTGAGTCATATAGATGACATACTTTTCAAAAGGCCAACATTTCTGTATTAAGTGAAACATACTTTTTTTAAATTGGTCTTTTGTAATATTCACATTTTTTTAGACACAGAATTTTAGGTCTTCATTAAATAAGCCATAATATAGTTAGAAGAAATTAAATGAATTAAGACATTAAATGTTTCATTCTGCGTGTAATGGATCAATATCAGACCTGGGCATTAGGCGACCCGGGGGCCACATCCTGTCCCTGTCCGGCCCACCTGAGGTTACCCAGAAATTAAAAATCAATACAACCACAGTGCTTTTATTTTGAAGGCGATTTATGTATGTGCATGAATGCACCTGCACAGAAATGCAAAACACACTGAGTTACCTTGTGAAAAACACTTGTTTTTTGCATAAAGTTAATAAATTGCTGGTTTACTGTATAACATACATGCCCCCTATTTTTTGTGTGGTTTGAATGCATGTTGTGTTTAAAATAAATGGAAAAGAATAATAGTAATGACTTTTTATAATTTTTCAACTGCTATATTTGACTTACTCCACATTAACATAGTCTTATCATAACATGTATTCTTACCAGTAGCAGCTCAAAACCAGATAATTTACTGCATTTTATAAAGCGATGAAATTAGTTTTGGTCCAGCCCCCGCAACCTTCGCAGTATCTCATGTGGCCCCTTCGTAAAACTAATTGCCCACACCTCATCTATATAATGTGTTATTTCCACTTTTTGAATGGAATTACTGACATAAATAAACTTTTCTATCATATTCTAGGTTATTGAGATGCACCTGTACTACCATACATAATTTTCAAAATAAGTCTCACATTTACATTGAATACTATGACAAATCTTCAGATCAAGTCTTGATCAGAACAGAAATACACAAACAATCTGCTGTACTCTCAGTAAAGCAGCTGTCTGCCTCTGTTTGTGTTATGACAGCTCCCCCTTGTGTTCCAGTTTGGTAACAAGCACTACCGGCCAAAGGGAGGATCGGAGGGTGGAGCTCCACCTCACCGCTCACAGCCACAGGTATACTGTTTTAAGTAGAGGCTGTCTGAAAGTTTTCAGAGGTGGAAATGAGGACCGGGTGCTGTGCAATAATGACAATGGACGGCACGGTCAAGCAGCCAGATGTTGCTCTCCACTGAGTGTAAGTTAGATCACAGAGGCCAGGCTAACGATGGGGAGCTTTGTGGCTGACCTGTTTCTGCTCCTGCTGATTTCTGCAGGACACGTTTATGGAGGTAAGGCACTGCAGGGCAGACAAAATCACTTTTCCTCCTAACTGTGATGCAAAAGTTGAAACTAAGAACAACAATATTATAGATGAATGATTTGTGTCATTGCTGTTATAGAACTGGGCATGCTGTAAATAGGTTGCCCTTATATAAGTATGTAAAACTGTAGTTTTTAATGGTCATTTATAATAGTTAACTTTAAAAAAAAAAATTTTAACCATTCCTTTTTTATTAGTCAACAGGAGATAATGAAATTGTTGCAAATGCAGTAGTATTTGTGCAACTTTTGATTAAGTCAAACGTGTCTGTGACAGTTGGCAGCCTAATGTTTAATCCAGTCTAATATTATCTGTAAACATATGGCAATATGATGCTGGATGCTGGATTATATTTAGGTTGGATGCTTGCAGTAATTTATTTTATGCACAGGGGCATATGTACCTAATCTGATGTCACACTGCTCACCAAATGCCCTCCAAGACAAAGTCAAAGTTTGACTCACTTAAATATAAATAATTCAATTATAAAAACATATATATATATATATATATATATATATATATATATATATCCTGTTGTCCTCAAGATATGGTTAAGTGTAATAACTGGTGATCCCTTAATATTTAATCTAGCATTATAATCATGTAAAAATACCTTGTCTAAAAACCAAATACTTGCAAGACTAATGATATTCTAGTGCTTATTAGTAAATGTTTGGAGGTGAACACACCAGGGCTGGGCGATATATCGACATTAAAAGATATATCGATATATTTTTAAATGTGATATGGAACTAGACCATTGATATTCATTTTACTTTGTGACATAAACATTTGCATTTCTTAAGTGTTTTAAAAGCACACACATAAGAAATGGTGTATTTAACAGTCTGTATCAACTCTGTAAGTGGACAATGACTCACTTAAATATCAATAATTGTCACTGAAATATGAATTTGCTAACACAAGTTGCTGCATGTGCAGTGGTAGCATTTCAAGGCTGTGAGCATTGCTTCAGGCAGTAGTACAGTTGTCTACCCTTACACCTGCTCCTGACAGTGTATTACAGACCTGCACTCACATTCGAGAAAGATTACTAATAATCCAATGCTCACTGGTATCATAGAGGCAGATTAGAGAGAGATGGACATGCACGGGTTATACTGACAGCGGGCTAATAGGCTTTATGCAGAGCGGCATGCTGGGCCAGCCTGCTGACTGAGTACTTCTTACTGGGACCAGTCTTATAACACATACTGTGTAAAGCCTTGATATTAAATGTTATTTTTTGCTGGCAGTGCATTTTAACAAGAGTTGCTGAGGGATTTAAAGGCAATAAAATAATAAGCCCTAATTATGCCAAGTGATGGCAACACAAGCCTGAAATAAAAACACAAGAATATGGAATGCAGAATATTGGAAGTAAAATATGTTTTTTTCCATTGTTTCTATCTGTTTTTTAAAGCTAATTTGTACGTTTTTGCACCAAAAGGAAAGTTTGTTATTCATATTGGATGTTAACCAAGATTACTCCTACTAACATTGGCCAAAAAGCTTAGCTAAAAATAGTTTTGCCTAAAGTCATTCAACAAAAACTGTAATTTTACAAATGAATCAGCAATGTTGGCCAACTTGGCAGAAGCTTTAACCACCTGCCAGAAACAAATATTTATAGACCGAACACTAATACTTAAATGGTAGATAGTTATAATTTCCCTACAGGTAAAAGTCGAGCTCTTGTTACTGTCTGACTTTTTTCTGTGTGATGTGGGAACACAAATTATCAGCGGCTATGTAATTATGCTGTAGGATTGTTGAGCTGTACACAGAAGCTTTTGTGAGTAATTCATTCATAAATGTTTCGGTGTTTCTCCCCCTCAGGCCAGCTGTTTATATTACTTATACTTATTATAAGTGACGATAAAAAGACTGTAGTATATACAACTCCGATTACAAAACAGTTTGAATGCTGTAATTGACATAATAAAAACAGAATGCAATAATTTACAAATCCTTTGCAACCTACATGTAATTGAATACAACCCAAAGACAAGACATCTAATATTCAAATAAGGAAAAATAATATTTAAAATATATATATACATTTATTTAGAATTTGCCGCATTTTACACACTGTCCCAACTTTTTGGGGAATAAAGGTTAGAAAACTTTGTGTTTTTTGGATCTAGTCTTTCATTTGAATCAGTGAAATACTTTAGTGTGTCAGCATTCCCCAGCCACACACTCACACATACACAGACATCTCTTTGACCTCTATCTGCTGTGTGGTTTTTTCCACAAATTGACAGTCATTTTAACAGAGTGACTGAGTGCTCCAATGCGTACTGCTTTGTAGGTCAAATCGATTAAAATCAAGACTGCTGTTTTTCATTCACAGATTTGGGCACTGGGCACACTGACCTCACTGCAACATACAAGCACATAGTAATTACATAAAGACACAACTATGAAACCCTAGAATGTGAAAGTGTTGAGCAGTTTGGATATTTAAAGGCTTATTATGCAGGACTCACTTGTATTGGTATATCTACACTGTGACATAACACTAGCAATGATGTTGACGTTTGTTGTGTTTTTAAAAAAAAATCTCAGTAAGGCTTTTACCTCGATAAAGAAAAGCATATATATCTCCTGTTGTCCTCAAGATATGGTAAAGTGTAATAACTGGTGATCCCTTAATATTTAATCTAGCATTATAATCATGTAAAAATAATTTAGCTTAAAACCAAATACTATAAATAAATAATACAGCCCCCATCTTGTGTTTAGTGCTTATTAGCAAATGTTAGGAGGTGAACACACCAGGGCTGGGCGATATATCGACATAAAAGATATATTGATATATTTTTAAATGTGATATGGAATTATAATATAATATAATGGAATTATATATAATATCGCATATGTAGATATAGTTAAACATTTTTCTTTCTTTATATATAAATGCTGCCCTTACTAGGGTTTGTCATATTTAGTTCTTTTGTAATGTTCGTTATTCTTTTCTCATGTAAATATATTTATTTCAGTATAAAATTGGCCTATTTAATTTGATAGGCTATTATTATTTAAGATATTTTTTTTATCTAAATGTGCACTTTATGGAGCTTTGATTAAAAAAAAAAGAAGGTACTCTTGTTATACAGTATTTATGTTCACTTAAATAAACAGTTTTAATAAAACTACTTGTGACATGTCATATTTTTCTTTGACTTTGACTGAACATTTGCTCTCACTTTGCGATAAAAATATCAGGATATATATCATATATCGATATTCAACTTAAATATTTTGGGATATGACTTTTGGTCCATATCGCCCAGCCCTAGAACACACTACACTAAGTGACCATGTTAAACATTATACCAGATAACTTACTGTATCCCAGCATGGTTAGCATTAGCATGTTAGCATACCAATGTTTGCATAATGTTTAATCTGATACTTGTATTAATGTTTCAAGTTCAAACTAGTCATTTAGCGACAATTTCTGGTATGAAGACTCAATATTAATACAATGTCAACATAATGGTCATGAATTAATTTAAATTACAGTTCATTACACATTTGTATTTATATTTAGCTGAGTGGTTAAATAGTGCCCCTAAGCTTTAGACCTACTAATGACATTGTCACCGAGAAGTGTTCCTAAATTGCCCATTCTCAGTCATTTGGGTCAATGGTGAAGTCTAATTAACATCCGAACATTTCAGGATGACCCGCTCCAGAATGCATTAGCTGTCATTAATTGAATTCAGATAGCAGGTATAAAGTGCAGAGCAGACACCACATGGGGAAGCCAGTCAATACAGATTAACAGAACAGACTTTGCTGTGAGAATGCTTTTGGTCCACGTTGGGTTTTTTAGTATTCAGATATGATTGTTTATTGTTTTAGTGTCATTCTACGGTGATGGCTACATCCACCTGCGGACAGTGGAGGCGTCCATTCAGACGTTGCTCCATGTACGATTTCGGACCTCCAGCCAGGCGGGGATGCTGTTTTTGGCAGCTGGACGCAGAGACTTCCTGTTGCTGGAGCTGATCTCTGGGCGCCTGCAGGTAGGCCAAAGCACATATTAGTATAGCAGCAAACAACAAGCAAGAGGTTTGAATTGTTTAAAAAAAATACAGGAGCATCTCAATACATTAGAATATGATGGAAAAGTCCATTTCCAGTAGTTCAAGTCAAATAGCCCCAACAAGTATTGAGTCATATAGATGGACATACTTTTCAGAGGCCAACATTTCCATTTTAAACATACTTTTTTAAATTGTATTTTTGTAATATTACATTTTTTTGAGACACTGAATTTTAGGTCTTCATTAAATGTAAGCCATAATTATTATACCTTGAAGAAATTAAATAAATTAAGACATGGAATGTTTCGTTCTGTGTGTAATGGATCTATATATTGTGTTATTTCCACTTTTTTAATTGAGTTACTGACATAAATAAACTTTTTTTATGATATTCTAATTTATTGAGATGCACCTGTATATATATTAATATAGAAAGTCAATTTGGATTTTAGTAATATTAATATGAATGAGTCAAAGTAAAAGCTGTCCAGTGGCTCTCACCCAAAGATGCCTCACACCTTCAAAACAAGAGAAAGTATTTGCCCCTCAGGCCATTTTAGCTCACATATTGGCATTTATTATCCTGAGGAGAGACAGAGAGAGGCCTGAACACATGCAGCTGGGTATCGGATTGCTTACAGAGAGAAAAAAAACTAACCCCCTGGCACTTTCAGAACAAGTTCCTTCATGACCAAGGTTAAGAGAAGACCAAATAGTTTAATGGAAACTCAGAGTGTATGGCAAGGGAGCTGCTCATGAAAGAATTTGGTTGCATTTGTGTGAAATAATCCTTTGATCTACAGTTAACATCCCTCTGATTCTGTTTGTGCATATTATGCCTGCTGTTATGTGTTTTGCTTTTCTTACTTATTAAAGTGTGTATTTTTGCAATAAAAGAGAGTCTCGTTTAGCACGTTTTTATCTCTCCTTTCTTCACTCTTTCACCCCTTGCTTCTCCTTTCCTTACTCAGGTTCGTCTGGACCTGGGCTCAGGCGAGCGTTCTCTACGCTCAGAGAAGGGCATCCATCTCAGCGACCTGGCGTGGCACACCATGGAGCTGACCCACAACCGCCACAACATCAACATGACCGTTGACCGAAACTCTCACACCAGCCTCCGAATGCCAGGACCGGATCTGGAGCTCAGAGTCGAAGATGGGCTTTTTGTTGGTGGGGCCGTCGGACTGAATCACCCATATCTCCTGAACATCTCCACTGGGTTTAGAGGTTGCTTGGACGAAGTTGTCTTCAATGAACATAACCTGTTGTCCAGCTTAAGGCCTTATTCCGGATACAAGCGCGTCCACGAGGTATCTCTCGGCTGCAGTCCCCAGTTTTCTGCAACAGAAGAAGATTCGGTTAGTTTTTTCAGCTCTAAAGCCTTTATGGGTCTTCCGCCTTGGGAGGGGCCACAGGAGGGGGTGTTTGAATGTGAATTGTTCCCCTCTGCAAGAGAAGAAGATGGTATGGTCCTCTTCAGCGCTGGCAACCAGGGAGAGTTTGTTGCCATCGAGATCAGAGATGGTAACATTGTGGCTACAGTAGGAAATGGAGAGGGGAGTAAGGCCGAGCTGCGTTCTTTAACACATGTTCACAGCAACCACACCTGGTACCCCATCAGGCTGCACCTGCTGCCCGACAGCGTGCAGCTGAAGGTGGGTGAGGAGTTGATCAAGGCCTCCCTGAGTCTGGAGCTTCAGGTCATCCAGCTCAAAGGGCCTCTCTTCCTCGGAGGGACGGACGAAGAAGCCCACAGCGAGGCGAGGCGAGCGGGGCTGATGTCTGCTGAGCCTGGGGGGCAGCTGGCTGGAGAAGGAGGCTCCTTTAAAGGCTGCCTCAGGGAAATTAAGGTTAACACGCAAAGAACAGGCCTACCTCACGCTACCATCACCAAGGACATCACTGTGGGCTGTAAGACAGAGCGAGCTCCAGAGCCGGTGACCACCGTAAGCCCAACTGATCGTCCAGAGTTTGATGTTACAACCACACGACCAATTACCAGCAATAAGAAGAACCCTCACTTTCTGTTTCTGAGAAAGCTAGAGGTAATGGAGGGAGGCCGGGCACCGCTGGAGCCGAAACACATGAGGGTAAGACTGGTTGTCTCATGCTGAACTCTACTTTCAGTTGTATACAGGTACATCTAAATAATTAGAAGATCATGAAAAAGTTCAATATTTTTTCTCAATCATTTCATAAAGTGAAACTCATACATTATATAGATTCATTACACATAGAGTGAAATATTTCTTTCAAACATATTTCTTGTAATTTTGGATGATTCTGGCTTACAGATAATGAAAACACAAAACTCAGTGTCTCAGAAAATTAGAATATTAGATAAGATCACTAAAGAAAAAGGATATTTTAAACACAAATGTCAGGTTTCTGAAAAGAATCTTCATTTCTATACATCAATACTTGGTTGGGCTCCTTTTGCATGAATTACTGCATTAGTATGGCGTGGCGTGGAGGAGATCAGCTTACGGCGCCATGTTGCTTTTATAGCAGCCTTCAGGTCATCTGGTGTCTCTCACCTTCCTCTTGACAACATCCCATAGACTCCTATGGGGTTCAGGTCAGCAGAGTTTGCTGGCCAGTCCAGCCCAGTAACACCATGGTCATTGAAGCAGCTTTTGGTACCTTTGCCAGTGTGGGCAGGTGCCAAGTCCTGCTGGAAAATGAAACCAGCACCTCCAAAGAGCTTGTGGAAGGACGAAGACTCTAAAATGTCCTGGTAGATGGTCCACGGTGTTTTTTGAAATCCAGCAGAGGACATGGTCCCAAACCACCATCGACTGTGGACTCTCATATTGAACTCTTTCACAATATTCTAATTTTCTGAGACACTGAGTTTTGTGTTTTCATTATCTCTAAGCCAGAAGCATCAAAATTACAAGAAAAACAGGCTTAAAATATTTCACTCTACGCATAATGAATCTATATAATGGATGAGTTTCACTTTCTGAAATGACTGACAAAAAATATTGAACTTTTTTATGATATTCACATTTTTTGAGATGTACCTGTAGTATGTCAGTTAAAAAATAACATGGAATTATGTAGTTTTCTTTAAAAAAGCACCAATATGTAAGTCAGTTTGTACTCCCTTCTAGGTGAATCTTGATTTCCGGAAATTCGGCATTCATCCATCCCAGCTGATGTTCCGCATTGAGGCGCAGCCGGTACACGGCCATCTCCGGCTGGACCTCAGTCCTGACCCTGATAGGATGCTGGGCAGTGGGCAGGAGAGGACTATCACCATCGGTGCAGAAGAGGTCGACCGGACTTTCAGTATGCTGGACCTGTGGCAGGGCCGGGTGATGTACGTTCACAGTGGGTCAGAGGACCAGCAAGACTTCTTCATGTTTTCAGTCTTCTCAAGCAAAAAGAAGGAGCTCCCTGTGTTTCTGAAGGGAAACCGTCTGCATCGTTTTGACATTATCATCAGTCCTGTCAACGATGCACCGGTGCTCAGCCTGCCGGAGGGAAACTTTTTCATTCTGCTGGAGAACTCCAAACGACAGGTAAGCACAGCAGAAAGCTTAGATGGTGCGTGTACATGTGTAAAGCGTAAAATTAAAAAGTAAACCAACCACTATGTCCCCAGCTTACAACAGATGTGCTGAGGGTGTCGGACCCTGACAGCAGTGCTGCTGATCTGGTGTTCAGCTCCCTGGGAAACCTTAATACTGAGGTTGGACACCTTGAGCACCAGGATTACCCTGGCAGGTGTGTGCGGCTATAGTACCTTGCAAATCTTCTTACAGCCACTCATAGAGGTCTATTGGAGGAATGGCTTAGGGTTGTGTGTGTAAATGGTAAAATAATATCATATTTATGCAGATGAAAGAAAATACTCTAGATGCAAAAATAGACTCTAAACTCTAGAGTGACTGTAACCAGAAACTAAATGACAATATAATAATATAATTATCTATTGATAATTATCAGGGATAAAGTTAGGGTTAACACTAACAAGCAGAGTTTGGATACAGAACATAGAAGTTAATATGTCTACATCTATCTTCCAGGGCTGTTAACTTATTCTCTCTGAATGATCTGGAGGAAGGTAAGATCAGCTTTGTTCACACCGGGGCCCCCACCTCCAGGCTGGCACTCAGGGTCAGCGACGGGATGAAGGTAAGAAATCTATTATCTTACCAAGACACAATAAAGCCATAAGCTGTAACATAAAGAATGTGGGATATAAAGTTAGGGCATTTTTAAGACGTTTTTACAACCCAAGTACGTTTGCTTGGTCCGAATCAGAGTGAAATTAATACATTTGAGAGCGGCGAATGTGAAGGTGGAGGGCTGGAAATCTACTCATACTATTATTTCTTATTGATTGAAAAGTTGGCAGTGAATAATGTTAACACGGAAATAAACAAATCAACGTGGAACCGAGCCGTAATCTGCTCGGTGTTCACCAAACTAATTTGGAGAGAAACGCCCAGAACGAGGTCCTGTTGAGGCTCCAGCTCGTCAATAATGTGTTGATCCATTATTTCAACGGACGATATGCTCCGATCAAACACCTGTATAATCAGAGAAGGCGAGCCTTGATGTGCTCCTACCAAGATCTGCTATTTTGAGCATTATGTTGATAATTCTGCAATGACAAATTAGCTTAAGCTCAGTGGTAGCATACAGAGTGAAACTGAAAGACACAAATTGTATCTTTATGCTATTATCTGTGCACATCTCACAAAATGCCAGAGCAGGTAGCCAGCAATCGTCAGCATTTTGGTTCATTTCCTTTAATTGGGTCGAATTCTGGTCGGATTACGTTCACAGTGCAACCGAAGCTGCTGGATTTGATGCCCTGTAGGTTTTGGGTGCTTAGTTGGGACATGATTTTGGTCCAGACTTGAAATATCTCAACAACTGTTGGACAGATTGCCATAGAATTTAGTATATATATCCCTGGTGCAAAGAGGATGACTGTGGTGATAAAATGTCTCAACATCTACTGAAAGGATGGCAACATTTTGTCCCAACATTTATCTCCTTCATGTTAATGAGATGATGTATCATAAAGACTTAAGTGATCCTGTACCTCTTCTTCTAGCGCCGTCATGAGATTGACATTTGTGGGTTAAGTGAAATGTCTTGACAACCTTTATATTGGTGGCTACCAAATCTGGCACATTCGCAACTCCATCCAAATAAATTTTAATCACTTCAGTATTCCATTAACTTACTGCCACGATCGGGTTAATATTTTTGTCCGATAGACTATTATGTATGACTCCATAACTAATGATGTTCTTCTCCGCTTTTGCACTTTCTAGTAAAAGCTAATTAGCAAATATTAGCATAGTTAATAAAATGGTGAACATCAATAAATTAGCATTGTCATTGTGAGCTTGTTAGCATGCTGATGTTAGCCCTTGCTTGTTCCAACCTTTTTCCACAGGTGAGCAACACAGTAGTTTTAAGGATTATGGCGGTGCAGCTCGAACACAAACTGGCGAATAACACCGGATTGGAGGTAAATCAAGGCGGGGCTTCCATCATCACAACCAATCACCTTGCAGTACAAGTTAACGTGGATGATCAGACAGTGGAAATTCGCTATGAAGTCACAGACTTGCCACAGTATGGTGAGCTCCAGCGGCTGCACTCAAGTGGTGAATGGAAACAAACAACCTACTTTTCTCAGAAGCTTCTAGAAAAAGAACGGGTCCGATACCTTAGCACCTACCGCGGCCTTCAGACTCAGCACAACATTACTGATTACTTCAAATGTAAAATCAGCATTGGTTCCCAGGCTACTGAGGAAGTTGTTTTTCCCATCGTGGTTCACTGGATACACTTCAAAGTCACACGCAGTAAGATGGAGGTTAACGGTGTTCAGACTACTGTTGTCACTCCTTCGGACCTCAATGTGATTTCTAAGGGTGTTAAACTCAATGAGAGCGACCTCCACTTCAGGCTGCTGACAGTAACAAAGAAAGGAAAGCTAGTCCTTAACAACAAAGTTCTAGAGAGGAACTCAACCTTCAGCCAGAAGAATATCACAGATGGCTTGTTGAAGTACGAGCTGCTCAACATGCTGCACGATGATACAAGAGATTTGTTCAGCTTTCAGGTGTTTTCAACACATGCCAGATCAACAACTTATGACTTCAGAATCAACATCAAAGCAGAGTCGACCGCCATTACTGTCGTAAACAAAGGCCTGTCAACCATGGAAGGAGGAAGTAAAGTCATCAGCAAAGATATCCTGTTCACTCACACCGCAAGTAACCGGGAGGTCCACTACACTATTACAGCGAGCCCCAGACACGGGCACATAAGGAGGATCAACCTCTCAAACTCAACTTCCATTAACGACAACATTATGACATTCACAAACCAGGATATCAATGAGGAGAGGATCATGTACGTTCACGATGACAGCGAGACCAAACAGGACGCGTTCACTTTTCAAATTATGGTTTACAAACCGCACAAACGGACCAGCAAGAAGGAGGATGGAAACACAGCCGAACACACCTTCAATATCTCGGTGCAGCTCATCAACGATCAGAGACCTGTCAGAGTTGTCGATAAAGTTTTCCATGTGGCCCGCGATGGGCAGAGATTGGTGACGTTGGATGACCTTTGTTACCGGGACGATGACTCAGACTTCGAGGACAGTTGGTTGGTGTACACGCGGAGGGGGATTCCCATGGGAGAGCTGGTGATGGCCAGTGATACCAGTCACAAACTGTACGAGTTCACACAACGTGACATCAAGCAGGTGAGCAAAATTTTTCTGGGAAAATTTTGGGTCATGCATTTGGTAGAAGTCACAAAGTCAAAGGTTAGTCTTTAGATATGCATTGATGCCAGTGAGGGCTGCAAGGTGGTGTAGTGATTAGTGAGAGGGTCGCCAGTTCGACTCCGGCCTTCCGTGTGGAGTTTGCATGTTCTCCCCTCGTCAGGGTGGGTTCTCACCGGGTACTCCGGCTTCCTCCAAAAACATGCACTTAGGTTTAATTGGTGACTTTAAATTGCCCGTAGGAGTGAATGAGAGCGTGATTGGTTGTTTGTCTCTATGTGTCAGCCCTGCAATAGTCTGGCAACGTGTCCAGGGTGTACCCCGCCTCTCGTCCAATGTCAGCTGAGATCGGCTCCAGCTATCTGCAACACGAGTGCGGATAAGGTTAAGGATAATGAATGATGCCATTGACCTTAATTAACCTTAATAATAACCTTCACTGTACTACTGATAACAACATAAATTAAAGGTCTTGCAACTTCCCAGTAGCACTGATGAAACCTCATATACCCCTTTTCTACCTATGTGGAGTGGATTCTGTTCCAGTTCTCGCATCTGATTTGAACCATTTAGAGTATTGCAACCAAAAACAAATAGCTTCAGAACCCAAAAATCTGGTTCACACCAAATATAGCAGTATTTTTCTATACCACATTAGTGGGTGTATCATATTCTACAGGTTTTAAAGAGAGGATGGAAAATACAACAATGAGGAAATCAAGTGAGAGGTTGTCAGAAAAAAGAAAAGCTTGCAGTGGACTAATTAATAGTTGGTCCGTGCTTGTTTTTTTAAAATAAAAACCAGTGTCTGTAATAACAGAACAAAAGCAGGGAATGGGGTCTTAGATGAGAAAAGTAGTTAATAGAAAATGTTCTTTTATGATCATAAAGTCTGCTGAAGCTTTTTCCTTCTTCAGTCGACAACTGCTGTTTTTTTCTCTCCTTTCAGAAAAAAGTGTTGTTCGTCCACAGAGGAGTGAGTTTTGGGCGTTTTGTGCTTTTCGTATCAGACGGGAAACACTATGTTTCAACATTGATGGAGGTGATTATAATGTCTTCACAAATTTTGTATTTTATGGTGTTATTTACATTTTAAAGTAATGGTCAATTTTACTGTTGATTAGCTATTGAAATAATATGAATAAGTCAAGCAGTATGTGTAGTAAGAAATCAATATTCAGGTTGTTTTATATTTATAATTTCATGTTATTTATTAGTAGCTACAATTGTGTTTTCGATGGCATTTTAGTGTAAAAGTAATTAAGCCTAATGATGTTAGATTGTACTGCTGCTGTTAATGATTAATTTCTCTCTCTGTTGTGTGACTGGCTGATGCAGGTGATGGCACAGGATCCTTACCTTCAGGTCAAGAACAACACGGGCCTCATGGTCCAGCGAGGTGGGATCACAACACTGACCTCCGCTAACCTCAGCATCTTCAGCAACCTTGACATCCGAGACCCACAGGAAGTGACATTTGAGGTCTTTCTTCCACCCAAACACGGCGTGATCTGCTTCAATGATGGCGATGGTGAAACCACAACAGAAGCCGATGCAATTTCTATATTCACCCAGCAAGATTTGCTGGCGGGGCGCCTGGCGTATCACCATGACGGCAGCCATGAGTTGTCAGATGGGTTTAATGTGACGGCAAGAGCAAGAGAGAAGAGCACAGAGAGGCTTTTGGACAGAGGAAGGAGGGAGGTACATCTGGACATCGGAGTGCCGGTAAAAATCTTCCTGGAGAGTCATCAGAGGCCGCCAACAGTCATTAATAATCATCCTGTGGTGGTGGCTGAGGGACAGAACGTCTCCATAAGCAAGGAGCACTTAGAGGTAAGCTAATAATTATAAGTACATGACTCATTGATACTTGGGTACCAAGTGAAATGTAAACTGTTCTGTTATGCTTGAACAGGTGGTTCATGAAGACAGCCAGCCCTCAGAGATAGTTTATACTGTCCAAAGTCCCCCAGTCCTGGGCTTCCTTCACAACAAGCACAAGAGCAACAATGGAGAACAGCAGCACTTCTATCAAGTACGGCCAGCTGTAAGTTTAAAGCTGACAACATTTTCACACAGAAAACAGCCATTGAGAAGTTTTTCTGCTCTGTTCCTCCATGCAGGACATCAGAGACCAGCCGACAAGTTCCTTCACCCAGGAGGACCTCAACCAGGGACTGATCATCTACCATCAGCAGAATGCAGGACTCACCAACGACTCTGTTCTGTTGGAGGCAACCAACGGGGTCACAAAGGTCGGACCAATCAGGCTCGAGATTGACATCATCCCCATCCTGCTCCCTCTACAGGTACAGTGTGTTTAGAGCCCCTTTTATAGCGCGGTCCCGCAAAGGTCCCGATATATTGCTGGAAAGATCTGTGCCGGCTTTTCGCCTTAGATCGTTCATAGTGATATTCGTGCCCATTCATAGTGCAGTCTGGCATCGCGGAATGAGGTGGGAGGAGACGATAGTGATGTGCAACAGAGTAGCAGCAGTGTTGCACAGTAGCACAGTGCTAATAAGCTGCACAGTTAGCTCTGAAGCAGTACAATGTGTGTGTGCTGCAGCTGTATATGTTCAGTTAGCGACCTCCGTTTGTTTACACCAAGCACCGGACACTGTGCACAGTTAGCATGCCGGATTGTTTACATGAAGCGGCGGACGCTGCGCACAGTTAGCGATGTCGCCCGTAGTTGTTGTGCATTCTACTGAACAGTGATTTGATGACTGTTGGACCAAGTGGGAGGTTTGTGTTAGACATAACGTGCAACATCAAATATTCCGCCATGCCGGGATGGCCCGTTCACAGTGGTCCCACTTCCAACAGTCCCACCAATTTTCAGCCTCTGTGACTACCTCGGGAGGTTTAAAATTGGTGGAATCATTTGGTCCTGTCGCATTCATAGGGCAGGCCAAATGTTACAGAATAACTGTTGCGGCATGAAACGGCACTATGAAAGGGGCTTAGATGTCCTTGAAAAGGGAAAGAATTGCCTTAAAGGGAGAGAAAAACATTTCCCAGCCAAATAACACAAAGTAGGAATCAACCGATCAGCTTCTCCAACCTGTCAGTCAGTGCTATCATCTGTTCTGTAGGTGTCTGACTTGACCCTTGATGAGGGATCGTCCCTGCCGCTGACCTCTGACATCATCAAGGTGGCAAATCATCACTTTTCAGGGATGAACTTCCTGTACCAGGTCATCGTTCCACCGCGACACGGACACTTGGAGCACGGCCGGATCCCGGGCATGCCCATCACTGCTTTCACTCACACTGAGGTTTGACAGAATTTTCTTTGGACTCTTGTTCTTTTGAAAGGGCTAATAATGAAGAAATATGCTGATTAGGTGCAGCTTAATAAAGGTTTCATTAGCAATGCACATTTATCAAAGCAGCATTTTAGTGGGAGTGTAACTGTGTAAGGTATATAGTCGGTAATGGATGTTTGAAGAAACACTCAACTTAATAAACCTCTTTACTTCAGTGCATCTTCATAAAAGTGATCCTTAAAAATGCACTTTATTTCTGCTTGTCAGTGTGTCTAAAGATGCATTTTTTAAAAGCCTCTCCACAACATTAAGAGGCCTGGGAAATGATACTCAACGATGATTTTAGTGCTCATATGCTTTCAGGAAACCATACTCAACTCTTTAAAAAGACACTTTCATCTGTTTTGTTCCTGTGTTCGTGCATTGTTTAACATCAGGCTTATTAGGGAGATATAACAATGACTGCTTCATGGTTTTGAACTCACACCAAATTAATTTAATGGGGAACATTCATCTCTGTGTGATGAAATATTGACTGTTGTTTGGCCAGTTGATATTTAAGCAAGGCTGTTAGAATCAGTCTCTACATGAATCTTCTCATCCTCGTTTTGTTCTCCAGGTGGAACGTGAGTACATCTCCTATATCCACGATGGCAGCGACACGTTGAGAGATAACTTTACCATCGTGGCCAATCAGACGGAAATCAGGAAGCACAGTCTGCCCTGCACCGCTCACATCACTGTCACACCTGTTGATGATGAGACTCCTGTAGTTACAACCAACAAGGGTCTGAAGGTGAGAGTGACGATATACAGGTGCATCTCAATACATTAGAATATCAAGGAAAAGTCCATTTCCAGATGATTCAGATTCAGATTCAGAATACTTTATTAGTCCCAGAAGGGCAATTAAGTTTTACAGTCAGCATGTCCATAGTACAAAAATGTATATTAAAAATCAGTAGAAGAAATAAATAATACATTGACATCAACAACAACAACAACAACCACCAGTGACTGTACAGCAGAGTGGGATGCAGAATGATTTTCTGTTTATACTGCATTTTGTGCATTGAGCGAGTAAAGTGAGGATCATTTCTATGTTTTTGATCAAATAAAGATCATTACCTTTCCTTTCCTCTTGTTTCCTTAGGTGTGGGTGGGTTCAGTGACAGAAATCACCATAGATGATCTGAGTGCCGAGGACTCAGACACTCCCGAGCCTGAGAGGCTGGAGTTCATCGTCAATCCGCCCAGCAACGGCCACCTGGCCTTGAAGAGCGCCCCCTCCAGACACATCCTGAACTTCACCCAGCATCACATACAGACTGGACAACTGATGTTCGTGCACAATGGTGACTATATTTCTCTATTTGTGATATAGTTTTCATGATTTTTAGACCGTTGGAGAAGTCTGGAAGAAATTAAGGTTAACCCCAGTTTTCTTGATGCTGACTCTGTTCTTGTGCAGGTGCTTTATCGGGTGGCTTTCAGTTCCAGGTCAACGACGGCTTGAACTTCGCCCCTCGACAGATCTTCAGCACAACTGCCCACTCTCTGGTCCTCACGCTGCAAAGGAATCAGCCCATGGAGGTCTACCCAGGTAATGAAAAACCTGTAGTCACAGTGATGTCACCCATTGGTTTGTGGCCTGTTGGAAGCATCAAGTTCATCGTTACACTCGTTGCTATCTTGCATCGCCATCTTGTTTCCGATACGGGGAGCAGACCATATTTGGACTGTGGAGGAGCAAGAGGGATCTGATCACTGACTACAGCCTCTCTACACCTCAACCTGACTGATTCATGCTAGCATTAACTGGAGCATTAACTGGGATGTTAGTTTTGGCAAAAAACAAAAACAAAATGTTTGTTGCTTACCTCAGAAAAATTAACAGCGACTCCTTGGAGTGTCTGTTAGTCCAACCAAACGCTGAACAAGACATTTTTACTGAACAAAATGTTCAAATAAACTGTGAAAATACAGTGAAAGGGTCAAAGATATGAGACCAAACCGCTAAACATACTTTTTTACTTTTTTAATCTATATAACGTTTAAGATAACTTCATTGGCACGTTGCCGTGGATACGCATTGCTCTGCTTCTCCTGATGACCGCTCGCCTTGTTAGTGACCTGTCAATCAAAGATAGCCACGCCGTAAAATCATTTAGTGTGAAGCTAAATGGAGTGCAGTTATATAACGATGGCACTGGGTGGCATCACCAGTCTAAGCATTATGTTTCTGCCTACACAAACAGATTGTAACACCTCTGTGCCCATTCAGTGTCAGGCTGTTTATTGCTTTAAAATATCAAAAATATAATAATATTTTCCCACAATGTCTACTGAGAACACATTTAACCAGGGTGATTAACAACCTTTCCTTCCTTTGAATCTGTCTTTGTCACCTTTAAAAAGGCTCTGTGACACCAATCTCTAAGCTGGAGCTTCAGGCTGTAACCAACGATGTCAGCGACATTAAAAGAAACCACTCTGTGATCTTTACATTGACCGCTCCTCCTAAACTTGGCAGCCTGGTGCGACGAATGCCCGACAACTCCACACAAAACATTTCCACGTTCACACAAAGCATGGTAGGGATGTGTTTGTCTTACCATAAAAAGATCAGCTTTTTGTTTACTTCCCACATAAAATGACTCTCTTTCTCTTTCGTCTCTCAGGTGAACGATGGCGTTATCTTGTATGATCAGAACAAGCCACAGTCAGCGGACTGGTCCGCTATGGACTATTTCTCTTTCACCGTGTCCTCTCCTCCTGCTTTCCTTCCTCCACACACCTTCACCATCTTAATCTCCCACAAGACCAACAAACACTATGACAGCCCTCAACACAAGACCAAGCTACTAAACAATGAAGGTACTGTGCACCTGAGTGTGCAGAAATCTCTCTTTCTTACTTGATATTTGAAGTTACACTATCAGTCAATGTGTGCTGTGTGTGAGTCTGAGTGTGTGTTTGTGTGCGTGCATGACTAAATGCGTGTGTGTGCATGTTTGTGTATGTATACTTACAGATGTGTATGTGGGGGAGGGAGGGGTGGGTTTTGTTATTTTTATTTTCTGTTTTTATTCTTATTTTTTTGTAAGGCACTTTGTGTGGCATTTTTATGTATGAAAAGCGCTATATAAATAAAGTTTGATTTGATACAAGAGGATCAGTTGAGGTTTTTGTATCTGTTATTCAGGTGTTGTGGTGGCCGAGGGAGGCAGGGTGACCATTGACAGGTCTAAACTCGATGCCTCCAACCTCCTGGGGAAAGTTCCAGAGCACCACCGGAAGGACCACCACATCCTGTACCGCGTTATTTTACTGCCACGCCACGGGGCTCTGTCTATACGAGGACATAACCTCACCAGGTGCTGGGCCCCTTTCTGCTGTCTAATTAACAGTGGTGGAAGAAGTATTCAGATCCCTTACTTACTCTTACTTTTACTTACTCTTACTTTTACTTACTTACTTTTACTCTTTAGTTATTGTTTTGATTGGTAGACCCCTAACTGCAGAAAATTGCCTGTTGTGGATTTAATCCTTAATGATTTATGATTGAGTTGTATTTCTATAATCTGAATCTGCAAAGTAACAAAAATACAATGTTGGCTTCCAAAATCAGTGGTGGAAGAATAATTCAGATCCTTTACTTAAGTAAAAGTACTAACACCTAACTGCAGAATTATTCCACTACAAGTAAAAGTCCTGCATTCAAAACTTATTGAAGTAAAAGTACAAAAGCATCAGCATCAAAAGTATCAGAAGTAAAAGTACTCGTTATGCAGAATGACCCACTCAGATTGTTTTAAATATTCTAAAGATATTATTAGATTATTATTATTATTGATGCATTTATGTAAGCAGCATTTTACTGTTGTCAAGGTATTTTAACTACTTAATATACTTTTATGTGGTTTAATTAAAGAAAATATGCATAATCACTTTAAATGTATTATGTTTTTTATGTTAAATCTCCTAAAAAACTAAAGCTGTCAGATAAATGTAGTGGAGTAAAATGTACGATATTTGCCTCAAAATGCAGTGAAGTAGAAGTATAAATTTACATTAAATGGAAATACTCAAGTAAAGTACAAGCACCTAAAATTTTTACTTAAGTACAGTACTTGAGTAAATGTACTTAGTTATATTCCACTACTGCTAATTAAAAGAACTGAACACTAACTGGCATATATGAGATTTTCTAATAAGTAAAGCTTCTTTCTTTTTTCAGGATCCAACCTGATTTCTCTCAGGCCACGCTCAACAAGTTTGGCATCACATACATCCACGACGACTCAGAGACGACGAGCGACAGCTTCACCTTCAGGGCCTGGGTGGCTCCTCTGGATCTCTCCTCCTCCTCATCTTCATTCTCTGCTTTTTCCTCTGATTCCTCCTCCTTTTCCCCTCTCTATTCAGCCTCCTCCTCCTCCCTTTCATCATTAGATGTTGTTTCTGATCACCGTACCAAGGATGGGCTGGCGGTGACGGAGACATTCAACATCACAGTGACACCGGTCAACGACCAGCCGCCACTCCTCCGGAGCAGAGCCCCGAGTATGAAGGTCGTAGTCGGAGAGAGAGTTGTACTCGGACCAGACTATCTGCAGGTGGGCCACTGAGCAGAGAGCAGGTGTAGCTGTGGGTAGGGCTTGTAGCACCCTATAATGTAATCATTTCCCGATCAAGTCAAGTCAAGTCAAATTTATTTCTAAAGTGCATTTACAGACGGCTGAGCCGCGCCAAAGTGCTTCACATAAAAGTGCATGTGTGATTCTTTATCACACCTGTTCAGCAGTCACATCACTCAGGTTCTTCCAGCTGTTTGAGAAAGTGTGGCTCCCAGGAGGCAAATCATTATCCCCTGTTCTGGGCCTGTCCAAATTTAAATGCTTTCTGGCGAAAGATCTACATAGAATTGGTGACAATATTTGGGACAAACGTTGCTTTTAATTGGGATGAATTTCTTTTTGGGCTTCTGCACTCTACATCTTCTAATAAAAACACAAAATACCTTTTTGGCATACTGAGTGTAGCTGCTAAAAAAGCTATAACAAGGAAATGGCTTAAGCCAGACAGCCCATCTATAGACAGAGTGGTATGAGATCATGTATGTTATTTTTGTAATGGAAAGATTCACTTTCTCTGTGAGGCTTCAAAAAGCCAAATTTGAGGAAATCTGAGAGAAGTGGAGATTGTACATCGCCCCGAAACGCCCTTCTTTTGTTTAATATTATGTAACTTTCTGTTTTTATTTTTTTAATCTGTTTTTACTACTTACTGTAGATGGAAACATTCCCACGTTCTGTTCGTTTGATTATAACTAGATAAAAATCTGAAAATATGGATCACAGTGTCAATTATCAAAATGGTGATGACTGTTGTAATGTGATATTGAAATGTGATTCTAAATAAAGACAAAATGTAAAAAATTAAAAACCTTTAAGAGCCTTACGAAATACACTCCTGTCAATCTGCATGTCCAGGTTGAAGATCATGACACGCCTCCAGAGGAGCTGCACTACCTGGTGATCAGTAAGCCCAACAACGGCTACCTGACGCTGGGGGAGAGACCTGAGCCGGTGACCTCCTTCACCCAGTATGACGTCAACCACGGAAGGCTGCACTTTACGCAGCAGGTCAAGCCCATATGTTTGTCATTTTTTTATGTGCCATTATCTGAAGGCCAAGGTTTTAGCTTGTAAAACAACATGCATGCATTGATGTCTATCACATGTTATTGCCACTAGGGGTCGCCAAAGACAAAAAATGTTCTAATTATACAAGTCAAGTCAACTTTATTTATCAAATGCAGCCATATGAACAGGACATACAGAGAATTTAAATTGTGTTTCCCTCTTATTCCTGGTGCAAACAGCAATAAAAATGAAATATAAGTAAAAGATATAAAATGTAAACGTAAAAACATATACAAGCAAGAAGACATAGACGAAAAGACAGTGGCAATCTGGGAGATGTAAATAGTATAAATAAATATGATGGTATGAACAGATTAATGGTATAAATATGGCAAATAGTGTCAGTATGGCAATATGGCACAGAATGACCCGTACAGTTTAGCTACTGCAGCTGCAACATTAAAAGAAACTGTTGAAGCAAAAATGTATATCTTTGGGATCTGTTAATACTCTATCTACTCTATTAATACGATGTAAAATGTCAAGGAGTTCCACTCCAGAAGGGCTCTGGACAGAACAGATTTCTGTAACACATTAGTATTTGCCCTGGGCAAAGTAAACCTCCCCTCAGTAGCATGTCTTGTTAGATAATTATGTTGACTCCACTGTCATGAGGAAAGACAGTATAAAAAGTCTGGAGACTTATTTACAATAATATTCCTGAGCAAGTTCAACAAAACATAAGAGCTTCTTTGATTGTATCAATGCAATACCTTGCACTTTACTACTCTGCACTTCTGGTTAGATGCTAAACTGCATTTCGTTGTCCTAGTACTTGTACTCTGTTCAATGACAATAAAGTTGAATCTAATCTAAATCTAATCTAAAATTCAGAGTATGTGGGGGCAGAGAGGGAAGGAGTGCTGGGAGGGAATTCAGCATCCTGGTGGATGAAACTGTGTTTCAGTCTGCTGGTTCTCACCCGGAGGCTCCTCAACCTTTTCCTGGAAGGCAGGAGGCTGAAGAAGTTTATACAAACTTAACCCTAAACCATATTTACTATGTTCTCTCTGTCAGGGTAAACCCTCAGCAGGAGTTTTCTACTTCAATGTAACTGACGGTCACCATCGTCCGCTCTACAAACTGTTTAGTTTGGAGGTGATAAAGCCCTCTGTTTCCATGGTGAACAACACTGGCCTGTCACTGGTCCAAGGCAGAACCGCTGTCGTCCTGACCACCAACCAGTTTGCAGCTCAAACCAACAGTCGTATGCCGGCCAACATCACCTACACGGTCACCACACACCCTCACCATGGACGCATTGCCATCAACGACCAGGAAGTCACCACCTTCCACCACCAGGACCTGCAGTTTGGCCGTGTCGTCTATCACATGACTGATCTCAGCGAATCAGAGGACAGCTTCCAGGTGTCCGTGTCAGCCTCGTCCCCAGGTGTTGACTATGGGAGTGTGACAGAGCAGACGGTGGAGGTGACCGTGAGACCTCTGATCTACCTGAGGGAGCCCGTGAGAGTGCCCAGTGGGATCGCCGTGAAACTGGGGAAAGCCATGATCGATGCCTCTGAGCTGGCGAGAATCAGCCGAGCCGACCCGGTCTTTGAGGTTCTGTCTCCACCAAAACATGGAAAACTCGTCAAGGTAAAGCTGGTTATTGTTAGCTCTTGGTAAAGTTTAACCCACTGAATCTGAAGCAGTTTCAGGGCATTTTCTGCTCCTGTCAGTGTGGCTTTGTTTTTCAGTCCTGCTGCTGCACAATCATGGTTTAAATGTTTCATTTATCCTTTATTTATTTTCTTGAGGAATATTGAGGGCAACAATGATGTACAGAGAAAACACAAAACAGAGTACAGAGAAAACCCGAAACAGCACAGACAAAACACATGCATAGCATTAAAAACAGTTACAGTGAAAGGCAGAGTTATTGGTTATCATAGTTTTAAACTGGCCCATAGTTATAATTGTGTTGAGTTTGAGTGAATGTTGGTACAATTAGTAATAAAATGGAAAAATGACAGATTCAGTGACCCACATCACTGTTAGTCTAATCATCTAATTTCAGTTCACTCTCCCCTACTGTGTCTGTCTGTCTCTGTATGCAGATGACCTACGACCCCAACCGAGCATCACAGGTCCTGAAATCGTTCACGTTCAGAGACGTGGTGCAAGGCCGGGTCGCCATCGAGGAGACTCTCAGTGATGGTGACGACCAGCCGCATAGCAACCAATCAGCTGTCACGACAGCTCGAGGCCACGCCCCCGCCACGCCTCTCAACGATTCTTTCGTCTTCCTGCTGAAGGCTGGAAACGTCCAACCGGCAAAGGGTGAGCTGCACTTCACCATCTTCCCCCACCACCAGATGCATCATGGTCCCGGCAGCGCGACGACAGACGGCGCAGGTCGAGAACACACAACAACCCGCCACCCGACACATAATAAGACGACTACGGAGAGAGTCGGTGGGCGGGGGGGTTCCACGACGCTCGGCGCGGTCGGAGTCGGTTTGCCCCCCCACATTTTGTCTCATAAGCACCACAACAGGACGCAGCACAAGTTGAGGCCTCACAGCCGCTGGGGGAACCACACCCGCAGTGGGAGTCATGGAGGGAGATCAGGAGGCAGCGCAGAGGGAGGAGGAGGGGGGCACAGCCACGCCACACAACCCCACACTCCTTCTGTGTCGGACAAACACGGGCCAGCGTTCCCTCCCGACACCCACCTGGTCCACGTTGAGATGCTCCCCCGGCCCTCCGCCGACCCGCTCCTCATTATCCTGCCGCTGCTCGCCTGTTTGCTCCTCATCATAATCCTTGTGGTTTTGATTCTGGTGTTCCGTCGCCGCAAGGAGAAACAGGCCCGGCTGCGGCTCCTGCAGCAGCTCGCCGCGGTGGCGTTACCCCCCGAGGACAGCCCTTACCTGGGCCGGTCGGAGCGGAGCGTGGCTATGCCCTCTGTGGTGGTCACCCCCCTGGGCCCTTCAAGCTGCCCCACCTCTCCCAGATTACCTTTAAGTCCCAGGAGAAGGAGTCTGGCCCCCGGGATGACTTTCTGGGGGCCGTTTGAAGCAGATGCAGGAGGTGGCGAGGGGAGAGGTGGTAACAGCAGTGAAAGAGATAACGTCACTGCAGGATTCAAGACCTCTGTGAGATCTAGGTCCCCTACTCCGACTCTTAAAGACAACCAGTACTGGGTTTGATGGAAGTAATCCAAAGAAAAACTGTGCCTTAGAGCTGGGTAGCATATGCATCTGTATTCATCTAAGGCACATCTAACCTGCTATGAACTTTTTTAAAAAGGGGGAAAACCTGCACATTTGTTGAAGAAATTGTTGTTGTTTTTGTAGGAAATGAATAATGTTATTATATTTAAGTAATTTCACTGAACCAACATGAACTACACAAGAAAAAACTACTATTTAATTACAGTAACTAATAAACCTAACCTCAAAACACTGCTTTAAACTTCTATAGCTGTGATGAATAATCTATTATAATTTTGTAACTGTGGCTGAGGAAGGAAGTGAAACATAGACTGAAGTTTCTTGCATTTACTGTAAACGATTAAAGATAGCTTTAAAAGAGTAAGTAGCACAACTGGTACTAACACTTCACATGTCCGCTTATAGATCACAAGTCCTGTTTGTACATGCGACTAAAGCTGCTGTGAGCTTCAAGGTTCATGCATGCAAGCTATTTTTTATAACATTCACTGCTCTTTTACTGCTCTGCACAATGCCCAGTTACCATTGTCCAATTTTGCTCAAAAACTGAGCTATCATGTACCTTTCTGATAGTCCTTACAGTATTTACAATTCATAGTGTAGCTTCCTTAGTTCTTGATTGACCTCAACATTTTTTGTCACATTTGACCCCTTATATGCCAGCCTCTGTTTGCCACGCACTGTGAAAGATTTATTTTTAATAAAAGACTTTTCTTAAAGACTGCTGTGTGTTAAACTCAAACACATAAGTTCAAGTTCGACTGCTAAGAGTCTTTGAGTCTCAAGAGCAGGGCCGGGTCTAGGCAGGGGCAAGAGGGGGCCTGGCCCCCTCAAATAAATGTTGTGCCCCCTCAAACTAAATCCCCCAAAATATATTATATTTCATATATTTTTATCATTTCATGCCTCTCTCCTCCGCTCCACTTCTTAATGTCTTAATGTCTTGCTTGCCCCCTTAAATATAAAATATATCAAGTTGTTTCTTGTGTCATGTTTCTCGCCTCCGCTCCATCTCCCCTTTTCGCTCTGCTCAGTGTATCGGCCTGCTGCCGGCTCGCTGTGAGGGATAGCTGTCTGCCCAACTTCCAATCACCCTTCAGTATGCAAATGAGCCAGTCTCAGGTTTCTAATAGCAGCTTGCAGCAGTAAACTGCGAATGCGAAGCAAAGGAGCTCTGTTAAACTCGTTCATAGTGTTTTGTGTAGTGACATACTTAACCCTTGTGTTCTGTTCATATTTTTGTTACTCAGCCAGTGTTTGCGGGTCTGGTGGACCCGCTGCATTTTTTGGTTTTTAATTCAACACAATCAAACAATTTTATGTTAAAATACTCTACAGATGTTTACTTCATCCAAATTACAAGCAATATAAACAGCATACATGATTAATATTTGCCCCTTACCTTTGTTAGATCACATTTATGTATTAAAGTGCTACTCGTTTTTGTTTGTTTTGAATGAAAAATGTAATTTAAAAAAGAGAGTTGAAAACATTCAACAAATTTACAATTTTATTTTAGTTATATTAGAGATTTAACCCTTTCAGGTCATGTCAAATGTCCTGCACGAGTAATTGCCATCTGTGTTGGCTGTTTTTGCATTCTTATCACATTGGAAGCCATGCATGGTGGATCATTTCTTGGGCAAAAAGACCATTCCAAAAGCTTTGCCATTGGGCAAAGCTTCTCTGGCCTCCTGTACGGAGAATCTTTTGCCCATTTTGAGCAATTGTATTGTATCAGTTGTCACTGGCAAAGCTCCATTTATTGTGCCCCAGCCCAAATTTGCAGCTAGGATAGAGTAGCCTATGTGGAAAAAAGTAATTTGTATTATAAAGATAAAAAAAATAATAGTAATAATAAAAAAATAAAAAAAATAGTAATAGTAATTTGTATTATAAAAATAAAAAAATACAAAAAAATACAAAAAAAATACAAAAACATCCTCCTGAGGGATTGCCACCTTATCGTGGTCAGGAGGTTTGAGTGCCTCAGTGACCCTAACGCCTGGATTCCACTGGATGCGTAACGGCTGCAGATCCGTCGTCGGAGCCGTTACGCACCCATTATAATCAATGTGTGAGATTCCACCGACTGCAGATCCGCTGCGTAATGAGTCCGACAACGCAGGGCCATCCGACAGCCCTCGCAACACTTGCGCAGAGCTTCTATTTTTGTCGGACGACGGAGCACTACGCATAAATTCAGCACAGAGCAGATCGTTCGGGACAGGAAGTCTTGCACAGACAAAATAAAACACCGGTATATTTTCAAAATAAAATACCTCGGGTTCGCTAACGAGGTCGGCCGGCTCGTTAACAAGCTGGCCGACCTCGTTAGCGCTCAGACGGAGTCGCTGGATTTGTCTCCAGTCATTAACGAGGAGATGTTGATTATCTTCCAGTTATATCATTTGATTAGGCGTGAATTCGCGAGATCTCGTACGTCCTCGGGACTCTGCTGTCCGCAACAGCTCCGACACAGACGGATCCGGTGGGTGTTGACGGACTGCGTAGATACGCAGCCGTTGCGGACAGACCCCTGTCGGAGTCGTTACGCATCCAGTGGAATCCAGGCGTAAGAGCTATACCAACAGAAGCTAGTCTTCATAGGGACACCCAAGTTGGGCAGGTCTTAGGGTAGAGGCCTGACAAAGTGCAGTCAGTTTAGGTTGAGGGTAGGACATACAACTAACAGCAACCCAAGTTCATATATTGTTAGTGTAACAACAATAACTACAATAAAATAAGTGTGTTAAGCATTTGAGACCACAGTACTTTACAAGGCACTTGTTCAGTGTACCTGCATCCGAGTGAGTGAATTTGTCAGTTAGACATGGTAAAAGGTGCTGGAGCACAATGCCCCCTCAAGATTTGTGGCTGCCCCCTCATACATGCCTGTCTAGACCCGGCCCTGCTCAAGAGCTTCGTTTTGTACAATATTTTTGTACAGTGAATGCACATTTAAGAAGCTGAGTACACATAAAATACTCTCTTTCAACTTGACAAATGTGTGACAATTACATAACCCCCTTTAGGTTTTATGTAACTTTCGAATGTAGGCCTGAGCCAGTCAATAATCAAAGAAAAAGAAAAAGGCATTAGGCTACGGGTAGGCCAGTCACGGTAATTACTATATCGACTTATCGTTCAATATCTAAAACTGCCGTTTAGAAAAATGTATTACATATATGGATTCAAAACCTGACACTATATATATATATATATATATATATAAACTTGAGAATATATATAGAAACCTGAAAATATATATATTGAAACCTGAGAATATATATAGAAACCCGAGACTATATATTAAAAGCCTGAGAATATATATTGAAAATCAGAGAATATATATTAAAACATTTGGTTAAAACCTTCAATATATATACTCAGAATTTCAATATGTATTCTTAAGTTTCAATATACAGTACATCCTCAGACTTTTAAAATATATTCTCAGGTTATATATGTAATATTTATATAGTCATTTTGAACACTGTAAAAAGCCCCTGACAATCTTTTAGCTCATGAGGTTTATTGTACACAATATTTCATTTGTACAAATAGTTTCTTCTTTTAAAACTGGGGGGGGGGAAATGTAATCACTGAGCCTCTGTGACATCACGTGATGCGAGGCTGGGAAGGGTGCTGGTCCAAAGCCGAACAAAACGTAGTCTCATTTCGTGTCCGGTGGAGCTCTCATTCATCTTCCCATTGATTTCCAGGAACTGCTGCTCAGTGCTGGTGAATTCAGGCCACATAGCAGGCACCTGCAGGTTTCCTTTGTTGGGGTTTCTGTAAAAAAGAAGAAGAGGAAGGAAAATTAATTAATCTTCAAGCTGGTAAAACTTTTAATCAAGTCCAATTCATATGACCACACAGGTTGTTTTAATGAGACCTACAGGAGCGTTTCCTAAAAAAAAGCACCCTTACTAGTAGCAGATCAAAATGTCCTCATACCTAAATGTAATGGTCGCAGTTTTAAACATGTTGTCAGATGGTCGACATTTTGTCCGGTTCAGGTAACAAAACTACTTGGTTAGGCTTAGGAAAAGATACAAGGTTCATAAACTTTTTGAGTGGTCAAATTCAAGCACTTTTCAAGGACTTTCAAGGTTCATTTTCAAGCTTTTCCAGTACCTTACAACGGTTGAGTACTTACATACTAAAAGGGGGAGATTTCACTTAACCAACAGCGATGGTATTACACTTTTAGGAGGAACGGTCTTCATTCCAGATAGGCTACTCATTATTTTTACATTGAACATGTGATTATCTAGTCTATAGATGGATATAGTCTGATTGTAAGAGAAATACAATAAGAATTTCAAGCATTTAGAAGCACTTTATCCAAAATCCACGCACTTTTTAAACCTTGAAAATAAAACATTTTTTTCAAGGATTTCAAGCACCCGTACGAACCCTGAAGATAGTTTGGCATAAAATAACTCCCTCCACTAGATACTGCAATGTAGTCCGATACAGACGCTTTGTCACAGCCCTCAGCCTCTGATACTGACACACGAGGCCTTCTTTTGTGTCAGTTTTGGGACAGTGGGTCAGTTTCCACTAGTTTGATGCAAAATAAACATCTGTGTTTTAAGGTAACTGTCAATTTTATGCAATTAAATCACTTAACAAAGAAGAGTTTGGGGCTTAAAATCAATTACTTCTGCACTTGACCACTAGACGCAGATATGCAGGTTGACTTAAAGTCTTAAAGTTTCACAATGTTATACACAAATTTACCCAGTTCTGGCGAAGTTAGTCCAGTAGGCAATCATGTAGCCAGACAGGGCCCTGTGTCTGTCCCCGTAAGCCTTTGGCGTGGTGAAGGGTTTTCCAAACACATACTGCAGGTCATCAGCATGATCGGATCCCACCCAGTCATGGTAGGGTTTGCCTGGTCCAGCCATTAAACTGGGCTCAGACAGCATGTAGGAGAAGGTGCGGCCAGACCTGTTAAACACCACAAAATGTCCACAAAAAGGGAACAATCTTGGTTCATTGCTCTTCAAAAAGCGTATATGTGTTTCGTGAAAAGTGAAAAGTCTGCTAAGATAAGGAATAAAGCAGTTTGTCTCACCTGGCGTTAGCTGCATGCAGGTAGATGGCCGTCTGTATGGGAACCAGGAAGATGTAGTCAGTCCCAATGTCCACTGCAGATCTCTTAATGGTGTCCTGGGTGGGTGTTGATCCCCAGTTGGACGAATATTCAGCAAAGGCAATCTCCATAGCTGCTGGCCCCAGTTCTTTACTGTAGGCAGCAAGGAGCCTCTTCACGTCCTCTCTGCAGTGAAAATAAGAGCTCTATTAGTGAGAAGACTCCAAAATTCACTTTCAAAGGGGTGAAAAGGCTTTCTGGGGATAAAACAGTCTTACACAGGAGTCTCTTTGTTCTTGTTACCAAGGGAAGGGATGTCCTGAGAGGTGAACAGGTGTCCATCCATGTCATTAACTCCTGCAATGTAGTCAATATCAGCCGCGTTGTGGAACAAGTTTTCAGGCCGATCGGGGAGGAAGTCGCCATCAACAACAGGAGACAGAAGAAGGTTTGTCACACCAGGACCTGAGAGGAATTAGCACAGAATCATTAAGGTGGCATTTGGACATATAGTTCTATTATAGCTCCCAAATGTTTTGTGACATATTGATTTTTGTACTCTATGATGAATTGTAGGATTTTGATAAAAGGGCATAGGAGGAACCTTAGAACTAACTATAATGTGGCCAGAATTTCTACATGTTTCTGTATGCCTGTTATACACCACACTCACAAGTTTGGGGTCACCCTGAAAATGTCTGTATTGTTTTGAAACAAACTGTTTCATTCATGAAATGAGTTACAAATGAATAGAAAATATAGCAAAGACATACCCCAAAAGGGTAGAAATAATAATTTCAACCTGTACAAATCTCCAACTTTACCTCTAAATACTCAACCAGCCTGAGGAAGGATCATTTTATTGCTTCTCAAATCAGCACAAAACAGTTTTCAGCTGTGTTAACATAATGCACAGGAGTTTTAATGATCAATGAGCCTTTCAACACTATAAACTTTGATTAACACAATGTGCTGCTGGAACACAGGCGTGATGGATGCTGACAATATTTAAAAGATATTTCATAGGAAAATCAGTCCTTTCCAGCTTTAATAGTCATTTACCACATTGACTGCATGTCTGTTATTTACATTTTTAAAAAGTGTGCTTTTCCAAGAAACTTGAAATTTTTGAGTGTATATGGGTCAATGACGTCATCTAACCCAGTGTCAGTTGGTGTAACCAGTAATTTTTTCCCATCAAAATCTGATTATATACAGGAAAATAAATGTGAACTAAAATGAGAAAAAAAATACAATCCACGTTTACATTGCAACACTATAGTATATAACAAATTTTACATAATTTGTCAAAACTTTAGAAAAAAATGTTCTGCTCAATATTGACGAAAATGTGTAAATGTAGAAATGATAAAAAAAAATAATAATAATAATAATTTGATGTTTTTTAAATGAAGTAATTATATATATAAGTCCAGTTAAATACAATGTAGTTGGATAAAGTATTTAATATTTATCTTTTTTTTGTGGTTGCACCATTTGACATCTTGCCAACCCTTATTTGTCACTAAGCCATAAACAGTTATATTCTAAATGAAGTAGTTCGATAGACTCACTGTCTGGGGAGCCTTGTGTGACGCGGGGAGCAGCCATGGTGAGAGTCTTGGCATCCGTAGATTTCAGACAGTCCACCATCCTGTCATCAGTGGGGCAGCCCACATTTACAGCAACCTGAGCACATGGTAATGTAATCTCTTAAACAACTTTCACAGACAAACTGCCGTACACTAAATCAAGAAACTATCTCAGATCGGTCTGACGAGCATTTAGCCTCTGAATGTAACAGCCACGGGATTTTAGATAAGCTTTTATTGATTTCCAGAGGGAAAATTCAGTTGTATTAAATCCTATTATGAGTATTAATTATCCTGTAAATGTAAAATTCACTTTTTTTTTTGATGGCAGGGTTGATCTCTATGATATCTGACAATGACATACCTCCTCTGCAACCTTGCGCGGGTTCCTGCTCATAGCCCAGGGACAAAAGGCCACACCGCTCTGGGAGATGGCTCTCTTGACCAGCCCTTTGTTGTGTGGGGAGAGAGTCTGTGAAATACATACACAGACTATACAATTATTACTCATGGTTGTGTTTTTGCCCATTTCCCTGTCTATAGTAACTCAAAAAATGCATGAAATAGCACCATTCAGGCCTTCAACTTGACACTTATGCCATACCAGTAGTAGTGTATAGTATTGTAAAAGGTTTAATTGCTGTTATGCATGAATGCTCAGAAATTTCAAAGATTTAATCATGCTTTAACAAATATGATGCAGGAGGGTCATATACACCAACCAACTGGATTCTTTGAAATCCATTAAATTGTTCTTATTAAAGCATTATTGCTTACCTATAAGTACAAAGAAGTGAAATGTCATATTGCAATAGCTACAGCAGTTTTAACCAAGCTGAATCCCATTTGGAAAAGAAAAGCTATCACAACCAAGACCATTGTGATATCAACGATGACAAATACGAAAACTTTATTATCCACTGAGTGGAAATTCCTCTTTGGTTTCACCATAGACATGTCTCAAAACAAGAGAATAAAAAGTAAATCAATAAAGAAAAAAAAAATTCTGCTGTTTTTAAAAGGTGCTATATAAATAAAAACTTAAAATAGCCTATGAAATAAAATAGGCCGATCTTTTTCTAAAATAAATATATTTATATAAGAAAAGAATAACGGACATTATAAAAGAACGGCAGTAAGAGCAGCATTGATATATAAAGAAAATAAAGAAATGTTTTTAAAACTACATCGATATTGGCAATATGGTCTAATTCCATATCACATTTAAAAATATATCTATTTATTTTTTATATCGATATATCGCCGAGCCCTACTTACAACTTATAAACCTGGGGCTGGATTCACAAAATAGTTCTCAAGATAAAACTTAAGAAAATTCTTAAGAAAAAAAATAGGATGTTCCTAAGAATATTCTTAAACGCTATTCACCATTTTTTTCTTAAGAATTGTCGTATGTCTTCGGAACTTCTAAGTTTTCTCACTTAGAAAGTTCTTAGATTTTTAACTTAAGATCACTTGCATGGTTTCAGTAATGTGGCCAACTAAATAATATGTTCATAGTGATTAATTAAGTAGTATCAAATACAACAACTGCCTCTGTGATTTACTATGAGTACATTGTAGTGTAATCTAGGAATAGTCACATGTCACACAGACTGAAAGGACATTTCAATTATATGTCAACTGCCAAAATAAGCTTTATGTGATACATTCACAAAAGAACTACTCTGGCCAACTTCAATGATTAATATTTGTTATAACATTGTCTAGGGCTAAACTAAATATTAGAGAAATCAAATAAATGTTCAAGTAAATAAATATCAAGACTAGCCTTTTCTCTGTAGCTTTTTTTTAAGACTGGTGAGGGCTTCTCTTAAAATTGTGAAGACATTTTTTCATTTTCAGATTTCAAGAATCTCATTTGTTCTCAAGTTCTATCTTAGGAAAAGACTTAAGAAGAAAGTTAGCTAAAGAAAATATAAGAATTTCTCCATGAATACCAAATCTTAAATTTTGTCTTAGAGCAAAGTTAAGAAAAAAGTGGCATTTAAGAAGCATTTTTTCTTAAGAATGCTTCGTGAATCCGGCCCCTGCTTTATTAGAATGTGTTACTGTACTTTCACTGAAGCCTCTCACCTGAAAGCTGACACTAGCTCCACCTGCAGACTCTCCAAAGATGGTGATGTTCTCAGGATCTCCTCCAAATGAGCCGATGTTCCTGTGCACCCAGGCGATGGCAGCATGCTGGTCCCACAGACCGTAGTTTCCTGTCGTCATGTCAAATTCTGTGTCAAAAGCTTTTTAATACAGACAACAAGTCTGCCAACACACAGACACCCAGGATGGTTTTGAAGTAGACCCCACTTTATTCCAGCAACTAAATGTCAAGAACACGATAGAAAACAGTTGAACCAACTCCTGTTAACTGCACTTACCAGGTAAGCCAGAGTCCCCTGTGCTGAGGAAGCCCAGCGTTCCCACACGGTATCCCACAGACACCACGATAACACCGCCCTTGTCTGCAATTTCCTGACCGCTGTACAGATAGTTGTTGAGGAAATTTGCTCCCATAGAACCACCAACCATGAAGCCTCCTCCATACAACCAGATCATGACGGGGAGATTTGATGACACTTTGGGGGAAAAAGAAGCATTTTATTATGTCTGTTAAAAAATCTGTTAAACTCTTCACCATGCCATATTGGTATCAGTTATTTCAGCGCTACCTCACCTATATGTCCTGATAATTAATTTTTAACTTTGACTTACTTGATCAAAATGTTGAACCCAAAATAAACTAAGGAAGCATAAAATCTGATCTTGAAAATTATGTTTCAAAACACAGAATTTTAAATATTGCAAATATGAATACAGGTTGCAAATATAACATATAACAGGTTAAAATGAGGATAATATCTAGTTCAATATTTTATACTAAATATACTTGACAATATATCCAGTTTTACTTGCCCGAATATCATCAAAAAAAAAAAATCTGGCATGTAGTTTCAAGCCAGAACTTTAGAGGGAAGCTGATGGCAAGACTCAGTGTTGCTTCATTTTTATGTCTTCACATCATGAAGAAGTAATATGCAGGTGTTTTCATGGAGAACAAAACAAAGAAAAAGGCTCTACCCTGTCGGCCATGAGGAACCCAGATGTTGAGGTAGAGGCAGTCTTCACTACCAAAACTTGAAGTCTGGAGCATGCTCATCTGGAGACATCTTGGAGCAAACTTGGTTGCCTTCAGGATACCTGAAACAATATTGATCATTTTGCTATTTAAGCTATACAAATGATGCCTACAAATGTTTAGTTCAATTCGGTCGGATTGGGTTTGAACGCACCATTCCAGCCAGGGTGAGCTTTGGGCTTCTCTAACGTTCCAGGCTGGGCAGCGAAGGGGATTCCTTTAAAAACATCCACAGAGCGGAAAAGACCCAGGGGGATATTTCGTCCCTGAACAGCGCCACCTTCTGTTTGTACCACGCCCAGCTGGAGACACAGTCAGGCAAGAGCTTTTATCTTCAATGACAATATAAAACAGTGGTGCCAATGTTATTATAATTCTCAACAGATTAATCCCTGTATTATGAGTTTCTACTGAGAACATGTTTACATACTATAATATCAAAAACACATTATTTTTCTCATACTGTCTGTCTGAAAATACCTGTATTCTCTCTGGCTAAAATGTTCAATTTTAACTCCCCCTCCATTAAAAGCCCAGCCTGCTCTGATTGGCATGCAAGAAAAATAGTGTTTGCCTTTGCAAAAGCAGTTCTCAAGCAGTAGATGGAGATACTCAGCTAAAAGAAGGCTAAACATGCTTTTGTAATGTATTTTCTGAACTAGGTGGCAACAAAAAATGGACTAGGTTGTCTTATTGTGTGTTGGTAGTTCACTCCACATACCCACATGTATGTGCACAAGCACAGAAATAATACGTTTTTCATTATATGTCCATTTAAAAAACAATAAATAATAATAAGGTAAATTGCAACATTGAAAAAAAAGGCATAATAGTGCAGATTATGTATATATGATTGATCAGACAGAGATAGAAAATGTAAAATTATCCTTGAACCTTGTTTGCTGCATACACAGCATTAAGAGAATCATTTATATATGGTCACTGTACACATAAATGCATTTAAATAACATTGTTAGAATTCTCTTTGCCTGAGTTTAACTGTTAATGTGTGTTTAAACAGCTGATAATTTGCATTCACAAAAAGTTGACATGGAGGAAGTATAAGTGAAGGTAAACACAAAACATCTGTAAATCACAAAGAGCAGATTAATTACTGCTAAAATGATTAAAGTTCTTACAGAGGCTGCTGAGGCCGTTCCCAGAGAGAAGACAACAGCAAACAGAATCTTCAGTTTCTCCATGGCTGTCCAGGGAGCAGTGAACGCCTCACCAGGTGCTTATATACACGAGACCCCCCAGCAAGAGAATGAATGATAAATGTAGCTGATAGCTCCTGTTATGTAACCTTAACACCCATACTCACCTCTAACCCCTGATGGGAAACAGCCTGTGTAAGTTAAATGAAGCAAGGTTTGCCATTCAAAGTATCATGTGGAAGTCTAAATACTTCTGTGTTTTGTAGCCATTCTTCAATAGAAAACTTGATGATGATGATAATACCCAAATCGTCACCCTGTTAAATTAATCGCCTAACAAATTTTTTCAAGTTTTGCAGGAAACACAAAAAACTTCACCAAAAGTGTAACATATGATACTTATTGATAATTTCACTCAAAAATGATGTAACAAAGGATGGCTATTGGTATAGTAATAACACTGTGTGTAAATTATGTAACTTAAGAGAAATAAATGACATAGGAAATTTTTGAACATGGCTTTGTGACTTAAGCAAGATATGGTAACACTTTATTTTGAAAGTGTCTACATAAGAGTGACACAAGCCTTTCAGAAACATGACATGACAAGTATCATGAGCATTAATGTTACTTCAAAGTGTCATTAATGTTCATGACACATCCAATGTCATGTTTATGACACGCTCATGTCACTCTTATGTAGACACCTTCAAAATAAAGTGTTACCATATCTTGCTTAAGTCACAAAGGCATGTTCAAAAAATTGCCTAAGTCACATTTTATTTTGATTTAGGCATAATAATCTGCTTAAGTCACACACTTGACATAGGCCATTATCTTAAAGGGGTAAAATCACATGATCTGATCAACTGAGGATGTAGGTGATTTTACCATAGGTGGCCGGCGTCATGAGGAGATGATTTAGGCAAAAAAAACAATTTTGACAAAAAATGACTTAGGTGATTATTTCAACAGTGTGACGAAATGTTGGATGTCAAGATAAAAAATGTACTTACGTCTTTTATATTATGTTTTCTTGGTCATACATATCATACAGTACAGTGTAGATGTACACATATTGAAGACACAATATGATAGTACAATAATATGACACCACATGATAGAGAGAAAAGTTTTTCTGAAGTTGGTTATGGAGTGAATGCTTCTGTTGACTCACAGAAACAGGTGGACCAATTCTCAGATTAGCCCATAACACGGTTTGAGATTAGATAAAACCAAAAATAACCCCAAACATCTGAGGTGCTGCTGTTTGCTGAAAAAAGTATTTTTAACTTTTCGGTAACTTAGGTAGTTTTTTTTGTTGCTTATGGTAGAGATTAAGACAGGACAAATAATTTACAAGTAGTCCTGTCACAACAGATCCACACTAGTGACATATAGTATTAATACTGTGGGACAAATATTAAATATTACAGGAGAATTTAAAAGGAAAACACTGATGTATTATAACTATCACTGTCTTATTGTAGGCAGCTGTGTTACTTTATACACAGCAGGAACAAAAAATAAATGACATTTTTTTTAGACTTGTGAACACTGTCACCCTGATATTCTGCATTCTTGTCTTAATTCAATAACTACATTCTGCATGTTTGTATATTTCTTTTAGAGACCTTTAATGAAAAACTAATATGCACAACTAGCTTCTGTGATACTAACAGAGTCAAAACACTTTGCTCATAAATCTTGTATTGGCATATAGATCTTTATAATAATGAGTGTTTGTTGCAATGAATTAAACTCAGTGTGGGCTTTTTATTGTTGTTACAACAACAATCAGATTCTCACTACAAGAGTATCATGGCAAAATATTTCACATTAATCTTAACTTAGTTTACTGTGTACTTTGTTTCCTTTTTGGCAAATGAGCTGAAAATTTAAGTGTAGGGAGTTAGAGAGAGTTTCTAACTACAAATGCATAATTAAGAGTAATTATCAATTACACTTGATGGATAGTGAAAAGGCAACCAGATAAACTGATTTAAGAAGAGTTGATTATTTAGCTACATGAGAGTGCCTTTGCTGTGTGTCTTCCCCTCTTAGTCCCCTCATAAATCCAAGACAAAGGCCAAGACAACATACTTTTAGATTACTACTGTAGTTCTCTGAATAAATAATGCTGAACCAATCAAAAACAAATCAGTCCTATTAAATGCATTACTGCACTTTGCAGATTAAGTATCAACCAGTCCCAACTTGTCCTAACCTTCATAGTTGGTAAAAGACGAGAGGTCACCAACATCACCACATTTGTGTTTTAAACAAAAGACCCTTTTAGCAGAAGTTAAGTGTTGCTAGCAAGCTAGTTACCATCAAGTGTACAAAATCAATGTCTAGGATACAGTTATCTTTTAGCTACAAAAAATAAATAGCTTAATCCATTCCACCCCCCTCACTTTTAGCAGTAGCCTATTAGCAGCCTTGCTTTGCTAGCATTTAAACTTTTAACTATATTATCTTTAGGTTGCTCTTAAACTGGATGTCCCAACCCAGTTATATTACATCATCTATAACAACTAATCCTTTAAATTACTAAAACAGCCAGCCCAAGGTGGGAGCAGAACTGACAGCTAAAGAGTTTATGAGTTAGCTAATTTAGCTTAGCCACCTAAACTAGCTAAGTTAAACAGGCACAGGGCCTTAAACTGATTGTCTCGATTACTTGGTGTTAATTAATCACAGCTTCTTTTTTTGTTTCATTCAGTGATAATAGTGATAACCTATTTTGTGACCTATACTCTGGATGAAGAAAGGTATCCGTTTATGCAATGGCAATCCTTGCTTCTGCATATTTTCTGTATTATTACACCTTGTTATGTGTTGATATGTATTTAATCAGTCCATTACCTTAAATGTTAACAATCATCATATGTAAACTTAAACTGCTATAATATACATTTATGTTGAGAACTACATATTGTAAATTCAATGAGACCAAGCAAAACCAAGGATATATATATTTTATTTGTCAACAATATATTTTTTCATGAACCAATACGGATTTGATACTTCAGGCTTAAACTGTAAGGGTAAGTGCACAATTTTATTCTGAGTATACTACAGGAAGGTTGGGGAGGACACTCGTCCAGAAATGCACGTAACGCATTCTCATCTTCTGGTGCACATAGTGTTTGTTCATGCTAGAATGTAACTCAATGTACTGGTGTCCAGTACTGGTGAATTTAGGCCAGGTAGCAGGTACGCTCAGGTCACCTTTGTTGGGGTCTCTGTGGATATAATCAGAAGAAAAGGCAACTCAATGAAGGCAGTTTTAGTTGTCTGTTTTCTATAATGCTATGATGTCTTGTTTGTCTTGTTTTACCCAGTTTTGGCGAAGTTGGTCCAGTAGGCGATCATGTAGCCAGCGATGTCACGGTGGCGAGGCCAGTACCCCAATGGTGTTTGGAAAGGCTTTCCAAACATGAACTGCAGGTCTTCCGCGTGGTCGGCACCCATCCAGCTGGGGTAGGGCCTGCCAATGCCTCCAAGGCGGCTGGGCTCAGAGAAGAGGTAAGAGTAGGTTCGGCCAGTTCTTTGGTGAGACAAGGAAAGAGAAGAGATATGACATCAAGACGACAAGACTACATCAAAGAGAGTTTAAAAAAAATCCTTAATAAGAATAATTAGTAACAAGCAAGTTTAAAGCTTATTTAAATGGATTCATTGATTTATCTGTCCTGTTTTTTCCCCTAAAGTAAAGGGCTTGTAATTCAACTGTCTGTATGGCAATATGTTATTCTCACGTGGCTTTGGCAGCATGAAGGTAGAGGGCAGCCTGAGTAGGAACCAGGAAGATGTAGTCTGTTCCAATCTCCACAACGGTTTTCTTGACGGTCTCCTTGCTGGGGTTTGAGCCCCAGGTTGAGGTGTAGGTGGAGTAAGCGTTGTCCACACCGAGCTTGCCCTTCTCCTTAGTGTACGCAGCCAGGAGCCTCCTCACATCCTGGCTGTTATCAGGAAGGTTTTGAAAAGTAAACATCAGAGCACCACAGTTTTAACAAAAGTAGGATATGTGGCTCTGTGCACATCTGTTGCAGAACTGTCATTACTAAATGGCTAAAACTCACATATCTGTGGTCACCAGGGGGGAGTTGATTGTGGGAACATCTAAACCAGTGAAGAGGTGTCCGTCCATGTCGTTGACTCCTGCGATGTAGTCGATTTCAGCTGCATTATCGAACAAGTTGTAAGGCTCATCTGGCACGAAATCACCGTCAATCACCGGAGACAGGTACAGGTTTCTAACGATGGGGTCTGACAGGGCAGAGGAAGATACAATAAGACACTTACCATTTACAGTACTAAATGTTTTATACATGTATAACTGGCTTTCTAGTTTTCTATATGCTTGATCTGCTGTTGGTCAATGAGAGACCAAGCTAGCCCCATGTGTGCACCCAAAGATGTTCTTCTGTAATTTATGCTTTATATATGTGCATAAAACTAAAGTTATAAATATAATAGGCATGAAAGCACCAATCATTACAACCGTCCACTTCTCCTGTCATGTGGCTTTAACTTTACGCTACTTCTTTAGCGGACAAAATTGAGAGGGACAGCTATGAATTCCAGTGCATTACTTTTACGAAAAACCACTCATGAGATAAGCCTGAAAAATGACACTCATGATGATCATATTTGTTGTGTGTTTAAGTAAAATTTTTTAGAAGACATTAGTCAGTGTGAGGCCACTAACTGTGATGCAGTTTGGTGTGTTAGGGCCACACTCACTAGCCAAGTTTCCAGTCAAACTAACACAGATTTTAAACACATTTCCAGAGAACCGGAAAAGACAATGCTAATAAATGTGCATTCTCATCTACCACCGTTGAACATTAATAATTAGGCATACTGAGATTTAAAGAAAACCATCATAGATATCGAATATAGTGCTGCAATTTCTCCAATGGGGTGCCATTTAAAAATTGCAGAACAAGGTGGTACAGCAAGGTAACTCTTTCGTCTCCAATTGCTCTGATAAAGGGTGTAAAAAGAAAATGTAAGGAAGTCTTTGTGAAGTGAAGTCCTTACGATCAGGTGAACTGGTTATACTGAGAGAACCAGCCAACGTAAGGAGGTGAGGATCAGTCATCTTCAGACAGGAAGCCATACTCTGATCAGTGGGGCAGTTCACCTTCTTAGCAATCTGGGGAGAGATTTCAAACCATCTTGAATTGTTTCCCAATCCTGAAGTTAGACGTGAAGTGAAAAGCTCCACAGGAAAAAATAAAACATGTCAGAGAAGCTGTTGTTTACCCTCTCAGCATCTTGGCGTGGGTTCCTGTTGACGGCCCATGGGCAGAGGGCCACACCGCTCTGGGAGATGGCTCTCTTGATCAGCCCTTTGTTGTGGGGGGTGAGAGTCTGTGGGCAAATGAAAAAGTCATTATTTCCTTTAAATCAAGTTGAATTTTAGATTTACAAATTGTGAATTGTATTTAATTGCATACATGTGATCTACTTTATCATACAATGAGAGAGAGAAAAAGAGCTCCTCACCTGGAAGCTGACACTAGCTGCACCTGCAGACTCTCCGAAGACAGTCAAGTTGTTAGGGTCGCCACCGAATGAGCGGATGTTCCTGTGCACCCAGGCGATGGCGTGGTGCTGGTCCCACAGGCCGTAGTTTCCTGTCATAAATCAAAGTTTTCATTCAATCAAGGAATTACCAATTCAATGGTACCATTCATTAAATCGGCGATCATAGGCTTTACGTAATTTTGTCACTGGCACCTACCAGGCATGTCCGAGTCTCCAGTGCTAAGGAAGCCCAGAGCACCCACACGGTATCCCAGAGTCACCACAATAACATTTCCTCTGTCGGCAACCTCCTGCCCGTCATACAGATAGTTATCCAGGAAGTTGGCGCCCATCGAGCCGCCAGCCAGGAAGCCTCCTCCGTAGATCCAGACCATGACTGGCAGACTAGTGGACACTGGAAAACAGAGACAATGAGAGCCAGTTGTAGTGTTGATTCAATATGGATGATAGTGAATTAATATGGATGGAGTTTGTGGGCTTCTCTAAGTTTGTACCTGAGCGGCCATGAGGAACCCAGACATTAAGGTAAAGACAGTCCTCACTGCCTCTGGTGTCAGTCATGATCGTGTTCACCTGGAGGCATCTCTTCCTGTACTCGGTGGCCTTAAGAATACCTGATGAGAGACACAGAATGTAAAGCTTTTTAAAATGACCACAATATTTTTTATTGCACATTAGCCCTTTAGATGATGCTCCTTTACGCATACAGCTAGAAAACCTATTCATTCAATACAATCAAAGATACACTGCAAAAAAGGTGTGTCTAAAAACAAGATAAAAACACTAAATCTGAGGGAAATTATCTTGCTACATGGACAGATAATTTCACTTGACAAGATTTCTTGAAATAAGATTGTTAAATCTAGAAATAAGCATGTTGAACACTTAAAATAAGAAATTAACTCCTAAAACAAGATAAATGATCTAACGATTCTAAATCTAAGTTGTTGTTTTTGTTTTTTTTTATCTTGGTAAGAACCAAATAATTTGCAGTGTAAATGTTGGCTATTATTGGTAAAGGAGCACATGTCTTTGTGGTGTGAATTACAGTTACTAGTCTCGACATACAGTAAAATCCAGTATATGATAAACTATCATTCTACCCACCGTCCCAGCCAGGGTGACGCTTTGGTTTCTCAAACCTCCCGGGGATGTCAGCAAAGGGAATTCCTCTGAAGACGTCCATGTGACGTCGAAACCCAAGACGAATGTTCTCTCCCTGCACCATACCTCCCTCTGTGTACACCACACCGAGCTGCAGGAATCACACAAACAAATAAAAGAACTTGACCCAAAAGAAGAAGTACAGTAATTAAAAATGGCCTGCTGCAAAAAAAAGATAATATTCAAATCGTCATTTAACCACAAGCAATATAGAAACTGCTTTACTGCAAGTAAAAAGGTCAAACTTTTGTTGTGACACAGACAAATTAATTTGATCCAATACAATCAATACAATCAATCTATCAATGATTGATGGCTCAAAAATGAACATATAATGCATCAATAACAGTATACTGACTCAAAATAGCTGAAGCAGGTATCGCTGACAAACAAGCTTATCTATTCCCTTCAATGCTCTGTTTATATATTATATATTATATACTGGAATTTAATTCCTGTTGAAGTTTTGACCAGTTTGTTGCTGCATTTAAAGGGTTTACACTTGAACTGTAAGATCTGGTAACTTTAAATATTGTATACCAAGTTGCTGCTGCACAATTTATAATTTTAATACTAAATAACAATTCAGTAAATGTATATCTCTGTATTTATTTGTTACATTTTGTTTCAGGAAAGCAATGTTTAAGGGAACAATTTTTCCTAAAATAAAATGTATTTATTTATTTATTTTTGTTATCTTTAGCGCAATTTATTGATCTAGAATGCTACAGTGTGAGTTGCAGAGTGTTGGAGATATCAGCTGCTTTCTGTCAAACATAATGAGGACTATATGGCGCTTCAATTGTGGTGCTCAAAGTGTAAAAAAATAATAATAATTTGAGAAACTAAAAATCAATGTCTCTTTCCAGAAATCATGATCTGGTTTAATTTGATTTAATACTGGTGTGAGTAGTTTCATGTTGGAATTATACAAAAAAAAAAGTTCCTACATGAAATTGGAAAGGACATTCCATTGAGTTTTTCAAATGTATTTTTCTGGCACTTTGACCAATAATAGTCCCATTAAATTGGAGATTAGACAGACATCTCTATGACCAATATCTCCAACACTTTGCAACTCACACCGAAACAACTTAGATTAATAAATAGCACAACATTTAATTAAAAAAAATATATATTTTGGTGAACTGTCCCTTTAAGTTAAGCTTGACATGTCTTACATATCAAATTGTATAATTAAACACTGATATCTAGTACTAGAAGACACCAAAGCTCAGGTTTCTGTAACAGTTTATTTTAGAACCAAATACTGTTTTACAGGGGCTGAAAAGAGAAACTGAACTTATTGTTTTTTGGAAACACTAGAATAACATTTTTCGGCATACTTACAGAGGTCGCAGAGACCACCTCCAGAAACACAGCAACAGCCACCAAAATCCCGAGCTTCTCCATCATGACCACACTGACAACCAAGAACCAGCAAAGCACTTTTATAAAGGAGAGCCCTCCCCTAAACATCATCCGACCAGTGGTTAGTCTGCATTTTTCACCTATAGATAGCACATAATATTTAACCACCTTGCGTCAACAGTTTTTTCCTCCATACTTAACATGGATTATCCCACTTAATGCCACAACACTTAAATCACAATATAAATAGTGGTCGGAAATTAAGGTGGAGGCAGACTGGGTTCATTACAGCGAAATGTTTACTGGACTGACTCTTTGTAGACAGTGAATTAACATATTGAGCATGGATTAATTGTACCTGTCTTGGATTTCTTATGTATTTATTTTTATTTTATTGTTTTATTTATTTATTTATTTATTTATTTATATTTATGTTTTATTATCATAAGATTGTGTATCTTCATCTTGCCCCTTTTTTCTCCTTTTCTTAATTGGTTGTTAGTGTGGTCTTGTAAAAAATTGTAAAAACTCAATAAAAGTTGAATCATAAAAAAATATATATAGTGGTCAAAAATAGATTTAGGTTTTTTTTTTTTTTTTTTTAAATATGGGAGATAAGTGTTTTTACAAGTTGCAAGAAATGTGAATATATTTATCTGAAAACAGAGGGTAGGGGAGTGAGAGTCTAAATAAAATATATATTTTTGTATGTTTTTAGTAGAACTGAGATGACATTTCAGTGATTTCCTTCTCTATATGTAATGTGGCCTTTATGTGGCGCCGTTTTCTTATCACACATGATGAACTGGCTGCACCGCCTCACCCCACATGAGGTGTTTGTGTGACTAATCGTTGAGATGTGATTTTTAAGTTTTGCAGTTGTGTATCAGGAAAGCAACCTCTGCAGAGTTGACACAGCTGTCCAACCGGACTCCAGGTCACACTGCTACATCTACATGTTAATCCTTTAGTGTGTGAGACTCTTTTCCCCACACATTGAAAAGGCAAGAAGCATTGATTATTAAGCTACATGATATTAAAATATGTGTATTCTTACCATGAAATTAATAGTTTAATTTTTTTTTATACGGTTGTTGTTAATACCAGAACATTGCAACACCTTTAGTTGGATAGTCATTTTTTGAGCGTCCCAGTGGATCACTCGTGGATCAAACCTCGATCCTTAAAGTGTTGGATCTGGGTTTTAATCCAACCCGGGGTCCCTTTGCTGCAGAACTTGAGTGGTGCTAGCAAGCTGGTTACCATCAAGTGTGCAAAATCACTGTCCACAATAAATGTATTGTCACTTACATTTTATTTTTTCATGAACCAATACGGATTTGATACTTCGGGTCTACATTGTAGGGGTAATTGCACAAGGTCTTTTATTCAGAGTATACTACAGGAAGGTTGGGGAGGACACTCGTCCAGAAATGCACGTAACGCATTCTCATCTTCTGGTGCACATAGTTCTTGTTCATGCTAGAATTTAACTCCAGGAACTGGTGTCCAGTGCTGGTGAATTTAGGCCAGGTAGCAGGTACGCTCAGGTCACCTTTGTTGGGGTCTCTGTGGATATAATCAGAAGAAAGGGCGACTCAATAAAGGCAGTTCTAGTTGTCTGATTTCTATAATGCTACTATGTCTTGTTTCTACGGAATTATACCCAGTTTTGGCGAAGTTGGTCCAGTAGGCGATCATGTAGCCAGCGATGTCACGGTGGCGAGGCCAGTACCCCAGTGGTGTTTGGAAAGGCTTTCCAAACATGTACTGCAGGTCATCAGCGTGGTCGGCCCCCATCCAGCTGGGGTAGGGCCTGGCAATACCTCCAAGGCGGCTGGGCTCAGAGAAGAGGTAAGAGTAGGTTCGGCCAGTTCTTTGGTGAGACAAGGAAAGAGAAGGGATGTGACATCAAGACAACAAGACCACATCAAAGAGGGCTTAAAAGAAAGATCGTGTGTGTGATAACATTATGCAAATGTTCTACCTTAAAGTAGTAATTGGGAAAGTTGCAAAATCTGTATAGCAATATGTTATTCTCACGTGGCGTTGGCAGCATGAAGGTAGAGGGCAGCCTGAGTAGGAACCAGGAAGATGTAGTCTGTTCCAATCTCCACAACGGTTTTCTTGATGGTCTCCTTGCTGGGGTTTGAGCCCCAGGTTGAAGTATAGGTGTTGTAAGCGTTGTCCACACCGAGCTTGCCCTTCTCCTTAGTGTACGAAGCCAGGAGCCTCCTCACATCCTCGCTGTAAATGATGAAATTTGAAAATGAGGTCTGATAAAACACCATAGCACGCCAGTTTTAACAAAAGTAGGATATGTGGCTCTGCTGTCTAGATCTGTTGCACAACTGTCATTACTAAATGGCTAAAACTCACATATCTGTGGTCACCAGGGGGGCGTTGATTGTGGGAACATCTAAACCAGTGAAGAGGTGTCCGTCCATGTCGTTGACTCCTGCGATGTAGTCGATTTCAGCTGCATTGTGGAACAAGTTGTAAGGCTCATCTGGCACGAAATCACCGTCAATCACAGGAGACAGGTACAGGTTTGTAACAAGGGGGTCTGAAAGGGCAGAGACAGATACAATAAGACACTTACCATGTACAGTACATACAGTATAGTGCTGCAATATCTCCAGAGGGGTGCTATTAAAGAATTGCAAAACAAGGGGGTACAGCAAGGTAACTCTTTCGTCTCCCATTGCTCTGATAAAGGGTGTAAAAAGAAAATGTAAAGACGGCTGTGTAAAGTGCAGTCCTTACGATCAGGTGAGCTGGCTATACTGAGAGAACCAGCCAACGTAAGGAGATGAGGATCAGTCATCTTCAGACAGGAAGCCATAGTCTGATCAGTAGGGCAGTTCACCTTCAGAGCAATCTGGGGAGAGAGTTCAAATCATCTTGAATTGTTTCCCAGCCCTGAAGTTGGACCATATACACTTAAATTCCAGTTAACTTAAGCTGTTGTTTACCCTCTCAGCATCTCTACGTGGGTTCTTGTTGACGGCCCATGGGCAAAGGGCCACACCGCTCTGGGAGATGGCTCTCTTGATCAGCCCTTTGTTGTGGGGCGTAAGAGTCTGTGGGCAGATGAAAAAGTCATTATTTCCTCTAAATCAAGTTACATTTTAGTTTGACAACTACTTATTAATGAACTACTATCTCATGCAATGAGGTAGACATGAGGAAAAAGAGCTTCTCACCTGGAAGCTGACACTAGCTGCACCTGCAGACTCTCCGAAGACAGTCAAGTTGTCAGGGTCGCCACCGAATGAGCGGATGTTCCTGTGCACCCAGGCGATGGCGTGGTGCTGGTCCCACAGGCCATAGTTTCCTGTCACAAATTTAAAAAAAAGTTTTCACTCAATCACGGAATTACCAATTCAATGGTACCATTCATTAAATCAGCGATCATAGGCTTTACGTAATTTTGTCACTGGCACCTACCAGGCATGTCCGAGTCTCCAGTGCTAAGGAAGCCCAGAGCGCCCACACGGTATCCCAGAGTCACCACAATAACATTTCCTCTGTCTGCAACCTCCTGCCCGTCGTACAGATAGTTATCCAGGAAGTTGGCGCCCATCGAGCCGCCAGCCAGGAAGCCTCCTCCGTAGATCCAGACCATGACTGGCAGATTAGTGGACACTGGAAAACAGAGACAATGAGAGCCAGTTGTGGTGTTGATCCAATATGGATGACAGTGAATTAATATGGATGGAGTTTGTGAGCTTTCTAAGTTTTTACCTGAGCGGCCATGAGGAACCCAGACATTAAGGTAAAGACAGTCCTCACTGCCTCTGGTGTCAGTCATGATCAAGTTCACCTGCATGCATCTCTTCCTGTACTCAGTGGCCTTAAAAATACCTGATGAGAGAAACACAATGTAAAGCTTTTTAAAATGACCACAATAAATGATGTATCTTTTCTATTATTCAATACAATCAAAGGTAAATGTTGGCTATTAATGGTAAAGGAGCACATATCTTTGTGGTGTGAATTATAGTTACTGGTCTAGACAGTGGCGTAACATCATGGTGATAGGCCCCGGGGCAAGTATTTTTTGTGCCCCCACCCCCTCCCTAAACATGCACACCCACACCTTTAGACACACACATATACAGCCACTTTAGAGAACTGCTATTGTCACCATCAGGCGTTAAAGTGGGCCCGAACGCTCCAGAACTGTGCTCTGGCACCTCAGATAAATTAATAAATAAACAGGGGCCTGTGGCAATTCTGGACAATATTTATGCGGTGAGAATCAGTCATTCTACCCACCGTCCCAGCCGGGGTGACGTTTTGGTATCTCAAACCTTCCAGGGATGTCAGCAAAGGGAATTCCTCTGAAGATGTCCATGTGACGGCGAAACCCAAGACGAATGTTCTCTCCCTGCACCATACCTCCCTCTGTGTACACCACACCCAGCTGCAGGAACCAGACACAAACAAATAAAATAATTTGACTTGATACAGTAGTTAGTTCACCCAAAAAAGAAGAAGTACTGTAATCAAAAGTGGCCTGCTGCAAAAATTCAAATTCAAAACGTCATTTAACAACAAGCAATATATCAGGGATGGGCAACTGGAGGCCCGGGGGCTGCTTACGGGGCCCTCAGTACAACTACATGCATTTGAGCATGAAATCTTAAAAGTGCAGTGTAAAAATGCACAAAATTACTTCTTGCAATTAATGTTGGTCTGCTGTTCTTGCACTGAAAAAAAAAGAAATCACAGTAAGTGGTTATTTTTTATTTGCTTCAAACCTTTTGTATTCCTATTTATACTGTTCTACATGCATTTGAGCATGAAATATGTTAAATTACTGCACTGTAAACATATTTAAAATTTCAGTTTCATCATATCTGGTTAAGTACAGCAATTAAAAGTGGCTAAGAACAAAAAACATATTTTTATATTGGTGAACTGTCCCTTTAAGTCAAGCTTCACATTGCCTTACACATCATATTCTATAATTACACACTGGTATCAAACTATAACTTGGCAGACACACAAAGCTGAACTCATTGTTCTTTGGAAACACTAGAATAAAGTTTTTCGGCGCACTTACAGAGGTCGCAGAGACCACCTCCAGAAACACAGCAACAGCCACCAAAATCCCGAGCTTCTCCATCATGACCACACTGACCACCAAGAACCAGCAAAGCACTTTTATAAAGGAGAGCCCTCCCCTAAACATCATCTGATCAGTGGTCAGTCTGCCAATTTCACTGTTAGATAGCACATAATATTTAACCACCTTGCGTCAACAGATTTTTCCTTAATACTTAACATGGATTATCCCACTTAATCCCGCAACACTTAAATCACAATATATATAGAAGTCAAACATAGATTTAGGTTCATTTTTGTTTCTTTTAAATATGGGAGATAAGTGGTTTTACAAGTTGCAAGAAATGTGAATATATTTATCTGAAAACACAGGGTAGGGAGTGAGAGTCTAAATAAAATATATATTTTTGTATGTTTTTAGTAGAACTGAGATGACATTTCAGTGATCCCTTCTCTATAAGTAATCTGAAATTTTATTAGGTGGACTTTATGTGGCGCTGTTTTCTTATCACACATGATGAACTGGCTGCACCGCCTCACCCCATAGGAGATGTTTGTGTGACTAATCATTGAGATATGATTTTATGTTTCCAACTTCTGCAGTTGTGTATCAGGAAAGCAACCTCTGCTGAGTTGACACAGCTGTCCAACTGGACTCCAGGTCACACTGCTACATCTACATGTTAATCCTTTAGTGTGTGAGACTCTTTTCCCAACACATCATAACCAACAATTTTAATAAATTAAAGTGGATGTGAGCATCTCTACAGATGTTACCTAATATACTATGTATATTGTAGTACATTTCCTAAAATATCCATAGGTAATTTACTACATTTAGACATATTTATGCACCCAGTCTACTTTATTGGATATAAATTCAAATGTTTTCATGAGCATAGACTGTAGTTCAATCAGGAGTAGTGGTGGAAAAAGTATTCAGATCCTTTACTTAAGTAAAAGTATTAATACCACACTGTGAAATTACTCCAAGTAAAAGTCCTGCATTCAAAACTTACTTAGTTTAAACTATCAGCATAAAAATATACTTAAAGTATAAAAAATACTCGTTATGCAGAATGGACCGACTCAGATTGTCATATATATTCCAAATATATTATTATTATTGATGCATTTATGTAAGCAGTGTTTTAATTTTCTCAAGGTAGGGCTCGTTTTAACTACTTAACATACTGTTATGAGGTTTAATTGAAAAAAATAAAGGTCTAATCACTTTCAATTTATCATGTTTTATATGTTAAAACTCAACCTGAAAAGTAACAAAAGCTGGCAGCTAAATGTAGTGGAGTAAAAATTACAATATTTACCTCAAAATATAGTGGAGTAGAAGCATAAAGTTACATAAAATTATAAAGTACAAGTAAATTTGTACTTAAATACAGTACTTAAGTAAATGTACTTAGTTACATTTTACCACTGATCAGGAGTGAATTAAATATAAAAGTTTACTCATATTAACATATGATGTGATTTAACAGATAACATGAGAGGCTAATAAGAGAAAGCTGGATTATTATTACAAATGTTCAGTGGTGGAAGAAGTATTCATATGCTTTACTTAAGTAAAAGTACTAATACCACACTGTGAATTTACTCCACTACAAGTAAAAACCCTGAATTCAAAACTTACTGAAGTAAAAGTACTAAAGTATCAGCATCAAAATGTACTTCAAGTATCAAAAGTAAAAGTACTCATTATGCAGAATGGACCTATGATTGTTTTATTGTTATTGTTATATATTCCAAATATATTATCAGATTATTTGTTTTGATTACCATTTTAACTACTTAACATACTGTTATGAGGTTTAATAAAAAATGTCTAATTACTTTAAATTGATCATGTTTTCATGTTAAATCTCGACCTGTAAAGTAACTAAAGCTGTCAGCTAAATGTAGTGGAGTAAAAAGGTACAATATTTGCCTCAAAATGTAGTGGAATAGAAGTATAAAGTTACATAAAATGGAAATAATCAAGTAAAGTACAAGTACCTCAAAATTGTACTTAAGTCCAGTACTTGATTAAATGTAATTAGTTGCATTCCACCACTGCAAATGATATGTGATGATTGAAACAAATTATATGTGATAATTTCACCAGGTGATTTGAGATCAATTGGTCTTGATATAAAGTATTTGGTGCTTAGACTCAACAGGGAGATTTATAATCACGGGGCATCTGCCATGTCCACAGAGAGAGCCGTATAGTATAGTATAGTAAAGAGGCTGCAGCAAGGTGATTGGCTGACAAAGTAGGTGTGTCGCTGAGCTTTTGGAAATATGGTCAACTGATAAGAACAGCTGATAATGTGACTGACAGCTCTTGGAGTGAGCAAGCATGAGAAGTGGGGTGACATTACCATGCTGCTGCTCTGGAGGTGTGTCTGGGGCGCATGCAAGGTAATGCAAACATGTCGTAAGCACATGTTAACAGTGTTTATGTATGTTTATGTCCAGACACACCTCCAGAGCGCCAGCGTGGGAATGTTACCCCAGACACCAGAACTCAATGTATACTGAATGTATACTGTGAAATACAGAGTTTTTCCTGGTAGTGATATGCTTACTCAGCATTGTGTGAACTCGACTGGCAGCAGCTTGAATGTAAAAGACATTTATTATACAGTACAGGCCAAAAGTTTGGACACACCCATCTCATTCAATGCGTTTTTCTTTATTTTCATGACTACATTGTAGATTCTCACTGAAGGCATCAAAACTATGAATGAACACATATGGAATTATGTACTTAACAAAAAAAGTGTGAAATAACTGAAAACATGTCTTGTATTTTAGATTCTTCAAAGTAGCCACCCTTTGCTTACTAGAATATAAGACATGTTTTCAGTTATTTCACACTTTTTTGTTTACATAATTCCACGTGTTCATTAATAGTTTTGATGAATTTACAATGTCAATAGTCATAAAAATAAAGGAAAAACATTGAATGAGAAGGTGTGTCCAAACTGTTGGCCTGTACTGTATGTAAAGTCCTCCAGCTTCAATCAGCGATCATGAGGTTTTTTTCATGCTTATTGCTGTTTTGTGGTTTGTCATGATCTTATGACTAAAGGATACACAATATACACAATGCCTGTAAAAATAATTCACCCCCCTTGGATGTTTCACTCATCATGCATGTCTACTTTTTATTGACTTTTCACTTGCTTTTAATTGTATTCTGCCACATGTTCTTGCGCACAAGCTTTTATCTAGTTTTAACTTGGATTTTAGCGCAGTGTGTTGGCTCACTGACTTTTTAACAAATAGGTCTCAGAGGGTCCAGGTGAATAGGACTCTATCCAGAAACTGTTCATCTTCCACTGGAGCTCCTCAGGGCTGTGTTTTGTCCCCTTTCTTATTTGTCCTTTACACTAATGTCAGAGTAATCATGCATCACGTCTGGTCCTTAAGTACGCAGATGATGATCTGTTATTGTAAGTCTTCTGCAGGGTTCTGAACATGATCATGGCCCAGTACTTAATGAATGAAGATGTAACAGCCTACGAAGACTAAATTATTATTTTGAATGTTATTTGAAGATTTGAAAAATCAAAAAATAAAATGCTTTTTGCCAAGTCACATCCCAAACACATTTTACTGTATTTGCCAAAACATAATTACAAAAACAATACTGTTGTTACAAAAAAAACTAGAAATACTTTTATTTACATTAACTCAAAAATAATGCAAACATATCACCTTCAACAGAAATTAGTAATGAAGTAGAATATTAACAGTCAAGATCAACGTCATAAGAACGATTCTCTCTTTTAATTTTACATGTACTCCAGAATTTCCGTCTCCATCTCGTTTTCACTGCCCTCCGACGGCTGAAACTCGTCCTCCTCATCTTCGTCGTCTTCATCTTTGTTGTCGTCGTCCTGCGGCTCTTCGTCTGAGTCCGACTCTCTCGGTGGTTTTCTCAGTAGGCCTCTGCGTCTGCGTTTCTTGGGGAATTCAGGCGACGCTGAAGGACAGAAACAACATCAGTAAACAAACCTTAAAAATGTATAACAAGCTTCATACGGATGCTTGAAAATGCTTACATTTTAATGTTGTATTTTCAAGGTTTGAAAAGTGCTTGGATTTTGGATAAAGTGCTTGAAAATGCTTGAAATTCTTACTGTATTTCTCTTGCAATCTGACTATAGATCACATGTTCAATGAAAAAAATACTAAATTGAATATTGAGATTAGCAAACTGTACTTTTCGTTGTTAAAAGTGTAAAACCATCGCTGTTGGTATGGTTGAGTGAAATTACCCCTTTTAGCATGTAAGTACTCATCTAAAACATGCAACTTACAACCATTGTAAGATACTGGAAAAGCTTGAAAATGGACCTTGAAAGTCCTTGAAAAGTGTATGAACCTTGATATAAGTCAACACACTTTTCTGCAGTGTTTAGTTGTTCCAGGAGCCAAAGTCCTGCCCCCTTTGATATCTGTCCTGTTCCATGAACCTCAGCAGGCTGTATTTTCTTTTAGAGGGTTGCTTTCACCATTCTTCAGGGGTGTTAAGTCCATCATCTAATTCTACTTCATCCATTGTTAATGTAGAGGCTAAGCCCAAGCTTTAAGCCCCTGATATGCTGTACCACAGGTAGAATAATTAAAGCACTTTTTTACCTGTTTTGATCAATGAAAGTCAAAGTCATATTTGCAATTAAAACCATTGGTTGCATTTATCAGGGTTCGTACACTTTAGCAGTGGTCAAATTCAAGCATTTTTTAAGGACTTTCATGGTCAATTCTCAAGCTTTTCCAGTATCTTACACCTGTTGTAAATTGCATGTTTTAGATGAGTACTTACATACTAAAAGGGGGAGACTTCACTGAACCATACCAACAGCGATGGTATTACACTATTAGGAGGAACGGTCTTCATTTCAGATAGGCTACTCATTATTTTTTACATTGAACATGTGATTATCTATAGTCTATAGATGGATATAGTCAGATTGCAAGAGAAATACAGTAAGAATTTCAAGAATTTATAGGCACTTTATCCAAAATCCAAGCACTTTTTAAACCTTGAAAATACAACATTTAAATTCAAGCATTTTCAAGGATTTCAAGCACCCGTACGAACCCTGCATTTCCTGCGAAAGATTGGGCTGGATCCTAAACATCTGCAGAAGGCCACCAGGGAAACAGCAAGATGATTGTGGCTGTCAAAGAGTCGTAGCTGGACCCCTTCTGCAGGGGTTTCCAGAAATGCAAATACACTCCACCAAAATGAATCTTTGTTTGCCACATCCTTAGTTGCTCCTGCAGTCTCTGCTTGTAGCAAAGCATCTTGTATGTTTATTTAATCTTTTGCCTACTGGATAGTCATTGAATAAAAACCTAACAATGCAAGTATTTGGATCTGCTCTTTATTCCCCACCAGATGCAGAAGACCCAGAAGAACGGTGTGATAAAGAGACAGGAGCAAAAATAATACATTTTTGAACATTAAAACATGTAAACATGTTGTAGTGGAAACTCAATATACAAAAATCAACCTGATAATTAGCATAATTGGGCCCCTTTAAAGCCTCATGAGATGAAATCAGTCTTTTATTGGCAACATGCTGCCTCGCTGCAGCCCCAGCCGTCCTGGTCACACATGTGTCCCTGTTGTGTCTCAGGCCACAGGAAAGTGCTTTATCAGTGGAACCGTTAGTAGTTAATGTGTGATCACAGGTATCCATGGAGTGACCCTGAATGAGGGCAGCGGTTGTTTTTTTTTAGATTTGCTACAATTTCATTTAGCAGGCGCTCTTATCTAAAGCCACGTACGTCTGAGAGTTTATACAACAAAGCACATGACACATGAAACACATGAGAAGGTGCCATGATTAAGATTGAGTCCAATAGGACATAGGTGCTATCAGGCGGTGTAAGGATAGGGCAAATAGTGCTTTTTTTTATGTGTGAAAGTACAAAAGAGCCTTATTTAAGACTCATTTTAACTACTTAATATACTATTATGAGGTTTAATTGGGGAAAAAAAAGGTCTAATCACTTTAAATGTATCAAATTTTTTCATGTTAAATCTTGACCTGAGAAGTAACCAAAGCTGCTTCAAAAAGTAGAAATAACCTATTATATAGATCCATTACACACAGAATGAAACATGTCATGTCTTAATTTTTTAATTCCTTCTAATTATAATGATTATGGCTTGCATTTAATGAAGAATATTAAAATGAATGTTTAATATGAAAAGTATGTCCATCTTTATGACTCAATACTTGGTTGGAAATTGACTTTTCCATCATATTCTACTGTACTGAAATGCACCTGTATGTGCTATCAGGCAGTGTATAAGGACAGGGCAAATAGTGCTTTTTTATGTGTGAAAGTACAAAAGAGCTGGGTCTTTTCTTAAAGATTGAAAGGGACTCAGCAGATTGGATGGAGTTTGGAGGAATACAGAGGAGAAGAGTCTCGTTTAAGACTCAGGGCCCAGACGCCTTCCACTGGGAGAGCGTAGTGAGCAGGAGGGGTTTTATAGATTTGACTAAAGGAGTTCAGGTTCTTTGTGATTATTAAAATTGATTTTAAGATTTTACTGATTACTTTTTAAAGCACTTCGTACATTTTTTTTTGTATGTGCTTTTTTCTGTCTTGTACGCTTGTTTTACTTGCTATTCAGCACTTAGTAACGTTTTATTTTGTGCTCTATAAATAAAGTTTATTATTTTTATTATGATTATATTTATTTTCCTTACATGGTTTCTGGGCTCGGATGACCTTCTTGATCATGGCGGAGATCATGTCCCTCAGCTTGTCTTTGGTGCCGAGGACACACCAGCCGTCCCGCTCGTCACACGCCTGCTCGTTATCGCCCATCTGCTCAAGAACCTTTTTGACACTGGAGACACAAACAGCTGCTTTAGTTACAACCAAACACACGAAATCAGACACTGAATCTTGAAGCAAAATTTGTGCTTTTTACTCCATTCATACATATTATTAATTGATAACTTACAGTTTGGAGATTCATATAAATCATACAAACTATAATCAACAAATAAATTATGATAGGATAGGGCTGGGCGATATATCTTTTATCTATATATTTTTTTCTTTCTTTATATATAAATGCTGCCCTTACTAGGGTTTGTCATATTAAGTTATTTTATAATGTTAGTTATTATTTTCAAAAAAATATATATATATATATTTCAGAAAAAGATTGGCGTATTTTATTTCATAGGCTATTTTTATTCATGATATTTTTTTATTTAAATGTGCACTTTATGGAGCTTTTGATTTTTTTTTATTTATTTATGTTCACTTAAAAAAACGGTTTCAATAAAATTACGTCATATTTGGCTTTGACTTTGACTGATCATTTGCTCTCACTTTGCGATAAAAATATTGGGATATACATCGCATATTGATATTCAGCCTAAAAATATCAGGATATATATTGTATATCGATATTCAGCCTAAATATATCGGGATATGAATTTTGGTCCATATCGCCCAGCCCTAATTACAACCAAACACACTAAATAGACACTAAATCTTGAGGCAAAATTTGTGCTTTTTACTCGTTTCATATTATTAATTGATAACTTCCAGTTTGCAGATTCAAATAAATCATACAAAATATAATCAACAAATCAATTACAATAGGATACGATTTTATTAAACATATCTGAATTTGAACATTTAAGTGACATACACTTGAATCCATCAATTATGATCCACTAACACATTTTTCTTACATTGGTCATTCTGCATAATGAGATATTTTGCTTTAAAGAACTTCTTGTTGCTCATTGATTGGACAATATGGATTTGGTTTTCTCAACTGGAACTGGTTTTCTATTCCAATCCCTCGTTCCATTGCAGTCGAATACTTGGGATAAAGTGATGATATAATAATAATAAGGAGAAGAATATGCAGAGAGAGCACTGTAACACACCTTTCCACGTCCAGATCACAGAGCTGGTAAAACATCTGTCTGTGAGGAGGCAGCATGCCCTCTTTGAAAATATAGGAGGACTCCTGTGGGGAGGAAACAGAGGTCAGCTGGTAAGGCAGCAGATATTATTCAGATTAATTTAATTCAATTAAAACTTCCTTACAAAAGATCATTTCGCTGTGTGGTATTAGTACTTTTACTTAAGTAAAAGATCTGAATACTTTTCCCGCCACTGAAAATATTGCACCCTGAAATCAGTTCTGCCATTAAGAACTAACAGTGTATCTACGAACCTGGTCTCACAGGAATCCGTGAAATAGCCACGGATTCGATTAACTCAAAATCTGTGGAATAGCCACGGAATCACTCAAATTTCCGTGAAACTGACACGGATATATATTTTGACTTGGTTTCTGCATAAAAATGGATTTTGATCACATTTCTAGCGAGAAATATATGTTTTATTTTCTAAATATTCACTCAGTGAATGTACATAATCACTTTGTATGTTGGAATAGCCACGGGATATGACTGTCATTAACATTGTAGCGAAATCCGTGTCAGTTTCATGGAAATTTGAGTGATTCCGTGGCTATTCCACGGATTTTGAATTAAGCAAACCTGTGGCTATTTCACGGATTCCTGTGAGACCATGCTGGTATCTACAGTAGGTTCTACTACTAGTAGAGTCTCTGACCTTCAGCTGGTGAGTGACTGGGGCTGGATCTCGACTGGTGCTTGGACCCTCCTGAACTGGCAGCTCCATCACACTGGCTGCTTGTGGACCTGGAAAAAACACAGCAAGACACAGTCAGGTTACCATGGCAACAGCAGCAGGGCAGGGGCTGTTTTTGTGGACTTAAAAGAAAGATAAAGGCGTCTCAGCCAGGACATTCGGGTCAAGGCTTACTGCACTGATATGTGTTTTAGTTTGGGGGTGTGGCTCTGCTCATGCCATGCTCTGGAAGGAGTTCCCTCTATAAATTCACACACTCACCTGCTTTGTTGAATGTGATCGGCAGACTGTAGTTCAGGGCGCTCCTCTTGGCTTTTACTGGCATGTCAGACAATGAATAGCCTAAAAGTTGGAAGAAAGAGGAACCAGTGTGAGGCACTTATCAATTTTGACCCCAAATAATTTTCATCATACCATTAATATCGATAAACTTTCATAGAATTGCTTGGAATTTTCAGTATATGTGTATCCTTTATAAATCAAATAGGGGTTTAAAAAGGACCTCACGACATTTGGCTGGTTTTAGGACATGTAGAAAAAAAAATAACTTTTTTTCCCACCTTTTAATGTGCATTCCCATCAAGACCCCACCCCCCCCACACACACACACTCCACTATATTATTGAAAAAGATATTCAGGTTTTATTACTTTTTTTCCTCTTGAAATGAGGCTTACGTTTTGTATATTTGACAAAAATTGACCAATAATAATGAAAAAAATATGAAAATTTCTATATATTAATTTGTTGGTGAAAAACAAAAAGTTGTTAATATTTTTTTTCTACATGTCCTAAAACCAGTGTGGTGTCACGGCCCTGAGGACCATGGGTACATAGTCGACGGGAGGACTACACAAGGGTTCAAAAGTAAGATTCTCCATGTTTTTTTTATTATACTGCACTTCTAGGTGCTATATAATTTCCGTGAAAATATCAAAACACTTAATCCATGAAGAAATGCACACAGGCAGATTCAGAAACTGTGTCTTTAAATAAGCTGTTAGGTTTTCTATGCTATAATATATAATGTGTAGGTGTAAAAGTGGCTGTCACAGATAGTAACAGTTATTAAAAAATATATATACTATATGTACTTATTAGTAGAAATTCTTCAATTTATGTTATTTAAAAACAATTGTTGCACACATAACATTTCATATATGATATAAAGTATTCGTTAATGATCCTAATGTTTTCTAAATCATCTATGAACATTATTGGCATGGTTATAATAAAGTTGCAATGGATCATTATAATAAATATTAAAAGGTTAATAAATAAAAAAAACTAAAAATATTATACAGTACTGTGCAAAAGTCTTAGGCAGCGTGTCAAATGCTGTAAAATAAAAATGCTTTTTATCAATTAACAAAATGCAAAGTGAGTTATCAGAAGAAAAATTTAAATCAAATCAAATATTTTCTACCTTCTTCTAGGCATTTTTCCACACCTTTTGCACAGTACAGTATATAATATGATAGTTGATGCTGTGTAAACCACTTTAATTATCATTATTCATTCACTAATTATTATAAGCATTATATGAAACCTTACATTAGTCATTCAAATTATGTTTATAGATGTTTTACAAAAAATGTCTCAACAGTGTACAAATAATTTGGGATTAATTAAGAACATCATATATAAAATCAGCAGGCTGGGCTTTTCATGAGGGGGGTTTTAAAGAGACAGGCACTAAAATGGAGCATTTCAGACAGAGGGTGGATACAGGTATATTCAGACGGACACTATGTGGAAAATAATGTGTTATTTGAACATTAAAGCATGTAAACACGTTCTAGTAGCAACCCAAAATACAAGTATTAAGCTGAAAATAGCAAAATATTTCCCCTTAAACCTTAAAAAAAGGAAAACCATCAGGGTCTGAGCAGGGAGGCAAACCAGGAACTCTCCATTCATTTCAATGCAAAGTGAGAAAACTTTTTAGGACAACACTATAGTCTCAATCGCTAGTAAAAAATCTTCTTCAAGACAATCTGATGTTAATAGTGTAAATAATGGCCCCGCTTAGAATAAAATAGAAGATAAAGAATCATATGATTTGGGGCGTGGCTACATTTGATTGACAGGTCACTAACAAGGCGAGCTGTCATCAGGGGAGAAGCAGAACAATGCGTATCCATGGCAATGTGTCAATAAAGTTATATATAATGTTATATAGATATAAAAAAGAACATTTAACGGTTTTGTCTCATAACTTTGACCCTTTCACTGTATTTTCACTTAATGCCAGTTTATTTGAACGTGTTGCTCATTAAAATGTCTTGTTCAGCGTTTGGTTGGACTAACAGACACTCCAAGGAGTCGCTGGTCAGTTTTCTGAGGTCAGTAACGAACATTTTGTTTTTTGCCAAAACTAACATCCCAGTTAATGCTAACATGAGTCAGTCAGGTTGAGGTGTAGAGAGGCGTGTAGTCAGATATGTCCAGAAATGGTCTGCTCCCCGTGTGGGAAACAAGATGGCGAAGAGTGTAATGCTGAACTCTACGTCCATAATTTATATACAGTCTATGGTAAAGCCTCCTTGAACATATACGATGACTGCCTCCGGTTGTTACCGTGCTTGGTGCTGCAGCGGATCCTGAAGTCCAGCAGCTGGTATCTCCTGGACTCTCTGTTCTTCCTGGGGTCGTAGCCCAGCTTCACCCACAGACTTCTCCACGGCCCCGTCACCTACAAAAACAAACCTGATACTTAACATACATGTGAGGAGAAAAAATGTTTTTTAGTACATTTATTTAGAGACTGATGCTAGACTTATAAAACTTATACAATAACATAAATGGCAGCTGTGTAACAAACACTGCCTTTGTGAAGATTATAGTATGGATTTTTCACAACACTATAGTTGAAACAAAAGTTATCATACGTTTCCCATACAATCATGGAAAAAAATATTTTGTTCTTTAATATAAGACTGGTTTAAGGACATGTAGGAAAAAAATATTAACAACTTTTTTTCCACCTTTTAAGGCAACTCATGACCAACACATTGATACATAACTTTCATATTTTTTTCATTATTATTGGTCAGTTTTTATTAATTTATACAAAATTAGGCCTCATCAAGCAATTCTATGAAAGTTAACCTATATAAATGGTATGATGAAAGTAATTTGGGGTCAAAAAGGATCCAAGGACTACAGGAGGGTTAATGCCTGGTACAACTAAAGGTACATTTGTTTGGACAAATATAATGATAACAACAAAAATAGCTCATAAGAGTTTAATTTAGGAGCTGATATCTAGACATTTTCCATGGTTTTCTTGATAATAACTAAAATCATTATCAAGATCAAAAACCATTGAAAACCATGGAAAATGTCTAAATATCAGCTCTTAAATTAAACCCTCTTGACGTATTTTTGTTGTTATCATTAAAGTTGTCCAAACAAATGTACCTTTAGTTGTACCAGGCATTAAGATGAAAAGAAAATTGAAGAAAAAAGGTGGTCTAATAGTTTTTCCATGATTGTTTTTCCCATGACTGTATATTCACAAATGAATAAATTTCAACTAGTTTTACTTTTCCAAAAACGCAAGATAATGACATTTTTTCAGATCAATAAATACCAAATATGCATTTTTATCTTTTACCTAGTCCAAATTCCATTCCTAAAGCTTTCAGTGAATATTTCCATGAAAACTCATAATTACATAAGTACAATACTAGACAACTGACCAGATTTCACCCTCCTCACTATCGTACTAGCCTCGGTCAATTCTCTTTAAAATACAGAGGAAATAGTAAATAATAATACAGGAAATAATAATACAGTTCAATAGTTCAATACAGTTTTCATCTCTTAAAACATACAAGAGCAGTTTAGTTGCTGTGATGCTCAGATCACTAAGTAGTACACACACACATTTCTACACTTTTGTTTTCATTCTACTTTTTTATATTATAATATATTTTTTATTTTTATGGTAATTCTTTTTTTTCTATTTCATAGTTACTTGTTTTTACATTTTAATATAGGTAGAGGCCTGTACAAGCCCTTTGGGGTTTCTTGCCATTACCTTGCACCTTTCTTTTGTTGTTATTTCTTTATCCTTTTCTCCTAATATTGTGCAAAATAAAATAAAAAACTTCAACTTCAAACTTCACTGTTTTTAAACACAACTGAATGACATAATGGAAAATATGTTAAACACAGTAACGTATCCCCTGATATGCACTGGAGCAGGCACACTGTGTCCACTCAGCTCACCATGTAGTAGGCGAAGACGGGCAGCAGCAGCTTCAGTTTATCAGGGTGGATGTTGATGTTGGCCTTGACCGCGTTCCGGGACCAGATGGGCCGGCTCTCAAACATCTAGGCACAACAAGTTTGGAGTGAGATAAGATAAAAGTCATACCTGTGTAACATTCATTCATCCATCCATTCATTCATTCATTACCCTTCACCGCTTATCACACTCAGGTTACAGGGGGCTCCAGCCGGTCCCAGCTGACATCAGGTACAGTACAGGCCAAAAGTTTGGACACACACCTACTCATTCAATGCGTTTTTCTTTATTTTCATGACTATTTACATTGTAGATTCTCACTGAAGGCATCAAAACTATGAATGAACACATATGGAATTATGTACTTAACAAAAAAAGTGTGAAATAACTGAAAACATGTCTTGTATTTTAGATTCCTCAAAGTAGCCACCCTTTGCTTACTAGAATATAAGACATGTTTTCAGTTATTTCACACTTTTTTGTTAAGTACATAATTCGACATGTGTTCATTAATAGTTTTGATTAATCACAATGTCAATAGTCATGAAAATAAAGGAAACACATTGAATGAGAAGGCGTGTCCAAACTTTTGGCCTGTACTGTACGCCTGGACATGTCGTCAGGCTATTGCAGCTGTGTACGACTATGTAAAATTATTTTCCAACTTCAACATTCAACAAAACGCTCTACATCAGGGATGGGCAACTTACATGCTGGAGGGGGCCACAACTTTTCATGTTCACCACCACAGGGCCACATATAGGACCGTGCACTTAACCAGATATGATGAAACTGCAATTTTAAATATGTTTACAGTGCAGTAACTTAAAAAAGTTAATGCTCAAATGCATGTATAACAGTATAAATAGGAATACAAAAGGTTTGAAGCAAATAAAAAATAACCACTTACTGTGATTTCTTTTTTTTTTCCAATGCAAGAACAGCAGACCAACATTAATTGCAAGAAGTAATTTTGTGCATTTTTACACTGCACTTTTGAGATTTCATGCTCAAATGCATGTAGTTGTACTGAGGGCCACTTCAAGTGAGGGTGCGTACCGTATGCGGCTCCCGGGCCTCCAGTTGCCCATCCCTGCTCTACATGAAGTTAAAACAGTCTTTTAAGTCCACTAATGGTTTGACTACACTTGTGAATCAGTGCTTTCAGTAACCAGCAGCCACTGCTCCAGCAGCACACGTGTTACCTGTTTCAGTCGTTCTTCAGCCTGCTTGTCGCCGTCCTTCACGCAGATTCGTTGCCAGTTGGCCTTGGCGGCCTCGAGGCACTCGGTGGGCACAGTGGCATCAGCGAAGCTGACAAAGATGGCATTGTGGGGGCGGCGAGCTCGATTCAAACCAATAAAGTTGCTGTTGTTTTTGAATGGCCCCGTGCTGGAAACAGAAAGGAGGAGAAACATTATGAGTCCATTTCTGACAAGCTGCATCGGCATCACAGTGACACTGAAGATACAAACGTTTCAAATATGGTTGTTTTTGCACAGGAAAAATAACTACAATTGACAAAGCTTAAGCTGTAAGGTTGACAGAGTGAATGATGTTCATCCCACAGAGTCCTTACAGTGACTTTTGATAGATGTCAGGCCGGTAATAATAATCCACAGGGCTGTCGAGGCGGGAGAAGCTGGCCGGGGGAAGGAAGAGCGGCACAGGCTGCTCAAAGAACTCTTGATTCTCTAATTTACGGAGGATGATTTTGTTGTACAAAGAAGTTTCTTTTCCCCCTTCTGAATGCATAGCGAGGTACTGGAAATCAGCCATCCCTGCGAATACGAACACATAATTAGAACGATCTTTAAGGTGTATTTATGAGTAAATTTTTTATTCTGAGACATTAAAACATATTTTTTAAAGACAAGTTATAGGATATAAACGTTAAATTATCCAATTACAGATTTATCTGGAAAAAACAACAACCCGTTATACACTATGAGGACTTTTAATCAGACCTTGGAATTTGTATGTTGTTCCTATGACTCCGAGTATGTCCATGTGGATCTCAACGTCCTTGGGGTCCTTCTTTCTCACCCGTCGCCGCACTCTGAGGACGAGGTTGCTCGATGGGAAGCGGTTTCCACACAGGGAGTGACAGAACGGGTCTTGAGGTCGGTAACGCATCTCAAGACGCCTGTTGGGGTGAGCGAACGTCTATGGGATTCACAGGAAATAAGGACAAGTATCAGTTTATTGCAGTTTAGCTACAGCGAGGATGGTGAAGATGTGGTCAGAGCTAAAATGTTGACAGTAATATCGTCAACCTGTTAAAAAAATCGCCTAACTCATTTTTTCAAGTTTTGCAGGAAACACAAAAAACTTCACCAGCTTCACAAAAGTGTAACATATGACATTTATTGATCATTTCACTCAAAAAGGATGTAACAATGGATGGCTATTGGCATAGTAATAACACTGTGTGTAAATCATGTAACTTATAGAAATAAATGAATTAGGCAAATTTTTGAATATGCCTTTGTGACTTAAGCAAGATATGGTAACGCATTATTTTGAAGGTGTCTACATAAGAGTCACACAAGCCTGTCAGAAACATGACATGACAAGTATCATGAGCATTAATGTTACTTCTAAGTGTCATTAATGTTTATGACACATCCCATGTCATGTTTATGACACACTCATGTCACTCTTATGTAGACACCTTCAAAATAAAGTGTTATCATATCTTGCTTAAGTCACAAAGGCAAGTTCAAAAAATTGCCTAAGTCACATTTTATTTTGACTTAGGCATAATAAATCCGCTTAAGTCACACACTTGACATAGGCCATTATCTTAAAGGGGTAAAATCACATGATCTGATCAACTGAGGATGTAGGTGATTTTACCATAGGTGGCCGGCGTCATGAGGAGATGATTTAGGAAAAAAACAAACAATTTTGACAAAAAATGACTTAGGCGATTATTTTAACAGTGTAACAATATACAAAACTTAACTCCGTTCTTTATTCCCAGCACATTATAAACTCTCATCATGGCCTCATGATCAGATAATAAAGCATCTTAACGCCCTCATCATGTCAACAGATGTTCTACTTTAACCCTAAAAAGCTGAATGTAACATATTTGATACACAAGTTTTTGAGACGTCCACATCATCAATGTGATTTTTTTTCCTGAAAAACCTGATGTATACAATCAGATACATGCAGTAGCTGGATAATCTCCCAGGGATCAGCAGTTAATGCATTAGAGGGCCTCAACCGTCAATCAGTGACCCATGTCATTTTCCAAGAATAGTTTTGTCAATTTTGAAAAAGTTACTGGTACTTTAATAGGAATATGTAATGGACTAATGTAATGTAGAATAAATTAATATTTCATAACTTAATTTATAGTAAAACCGTGTTGAAAATGTGTTTAAAATTTGATACAGCAGGTATTAATGATAACTTACTTGAAAATGTGTCAATTTTCTTTTTTTTTTTGCATTGCATACATTACATAAACACAATTCTAACATAAACATCTCATGTCCTATTGGATTTATTCAAACATTGATGAAATCATACTGACATGTTTTTTTTTTTTACATTATTAGACTTTAACCATTACCCATAAAATAATCAAAAAAATATTTAATTAATTAATTAATTAATTAACCACATGAAACCAAAGTAAATTGTTCTTGGCAGTGATTATTCCCATGCTGACACTGTTACAGACAGACAAGAGGCCATCACAATAGTTGAAATGACAATAAAGGTTTTGACCAGCAGGAGGTTTTGGGGCACATGAAGCCTTGAGAAATTAACCTTTTTTTTAACCACTTGGATGAAAAGCTTCAAGGCTTCATGGGGCTTCATCTGGACATCACTAATAATTTCCATAAGATTTTGTGTTTTTATTTTGTTTTTAGACACCCCTTTTTGCAGTGTACAGCTGCAGCTCTCACTCTGTAAGGACTTAGCTTAGATACAGAGGTGGAAAAAGTATTCAGATCCCTTACTTAAGTAAAAGTACTAATACCACAATGTGAAATTACTCCACTACAAGTAAAAGTCCTGCATTCAAAATGTACTTAAGTGAAAGTACAAAAGTATCAGCATCAAAATGTACTTAAAGTATCAAAAGTAAAAGTACTCGTTATGCAGCATGGAGCCAGTTAGATTGTTTTATATATTCCAAATATTATATTATATTATTATTATTGATGCATTTATGTATACAGCGTTTTAATATTCTCAAGGTAGGGCTCATATTGACTACTTAATATACTGTTATGAGGTTTATTTTAAAAAGTGTCTAATCACCTAAATTTATTGTGTTTTTTAAGTTAAATCTTGACCTGAAAAGTAACTAAAGCTGTCAGCTAAATGTAGTGGAGTAAAAAGTACAATATTTGCCTCAAAATGTAGTGAAGTAGAAGTATAAAGTGACATAAAATGGAAATACTCAAGTAAAGTACAAGTACCTCAAAATTGTACTTAAGTACAGTACTTGAGTAAATGTACTTAGTTACTTTCCACCACTGCTTAGATATAACGGTATTTCAGACTGTTTTAGATAGATAGATAGATAGATAGATAGATTACTTTATTCATCCCCGAAGGGAAATTCGGTTGTCACAGCAGTTCGGTATTCAAGTACAATAAAATACAATAGAATAAAATACTGAGGTAGCATAAATAAAAACAACAATAGAAAAAAACACAGAATAGAACCAGGACACTTAAGAAGTTAAAAAAGAACATCGGTTGGTAGGATGGTTGACAAGATGATGGTAATTATACTGGTGATATGATGGCAACGAAGCTATAGTGACTAGACGGTATATAATAATAATAATAATAATAGTACAGTATATATTATATATTATATTATATATAATATAATATAATATAATATAATATAATATAATATAATATAATATGTAATAATAGATAATAAACAATATAGAAATAAAATGAAAAATATAAATAAAATAATATGATATATAATATATAATAATAATAGTTATGATAATAATAATAATAATAATAAATAAGGCTGGTAAGGCCGGTATAATAATAATAGTAGTATATTACAGTATATAGTAATAATGGCAGCAACAGTATATATAATAATAATAATATTAATAACATAGCAAAGTGTCGTGCGTAGATTTAGTGCAAAGATTTAGTGCATTTCAGTAATGTGGGTTCTGGCAGAGGTAGATGAGTTATAGAGTCTTAAGCTACAGTCTGTCCCAGTTATGCTCAGCTTACTTTAGTAACCGCTTTTTCTCCCCCGAGAGTCTCCAGCATCTTGTCCACATTGGCCACCAGCGCCGGATACTCCACACACACCAGCCTGTTGTCCCGCAGCTCCACGCTGGACGAGCTGCCGGGCACCGCGTCCTCCGTGGGGTCGGAAAGACTCAGTTCTTTCAGAGTAAAGTCCAGCTTCAACTCTTTACAATCCGCCATGTTCACTCTTTTCATTGTGATATGTAGTTAAATTATAAACTACATGTAAGAAAACCCGCTTCCAGCTGTCAGCAGCGGGGTGAGTGTATGTGTCCAAGTGCAAAATAATGCCGGGCGGAAATGCGAGTACGCTCATATAGTTCCGGATGTATATCAGTTCCGTCTGTTTTTCTCCTTTCCTGCCGAGCAGTTGTTATTATTATGTATGGAAGAGGATTAGGGCCATACAAGAAAAAAAGTACTTCTACTTCATTACATTTAGAGACAAATATTATACTTTTTATCCTAACCCTAACCATTACATTTAGCTGACAGCTTTAGTTACTTTTCACGTCAGGTTTTAACACAAAAACATGATACATTTAAAGAGATGAGATTTTTTTTATTTTTATGAATGAAACCTCATAACAGTATATTGAGTCCTTAAAAGATTAGCCTGATCTAGAGAAAATTAAAATGCTACTTATATATGCATCAATAATAATAATGAAATAATATATTTGGAATATATTTAACAATCTGAATGGGGTCTTTCTGCATTAAGAGTACTTTTACTTTTGATACTTTAAGTACATTTTGATGCTGATTCTGTTGTACTTTTACTTAAGTAAGTTTTAAATGCGGGACTTTTACTTGTAGTGGAGTAATTATGCACTGTGGTATTAGTACTATTACTTAAGTAATGGACCTGAATATTTCTTCCGCCACTTCCCAAATGTGTGACATGAATATCCATTCAATATATTGTAGTGAATCACATTCAAACCATTATTTATGTAAGATAGAAATCAGTTCAACTCAATGTTTTGACTTAAACACAGTTTTACTAAGGCTTAACACATCACAAAAACAAAGAAGTAAAGTAAGTATATACAATAATATTGAGTAAATTAATAAATGGATTTCAGGATGCTATTTCTGCTTGTAGCGAATCCTCCAGTGTAGCAGTCATTCAGCTGGGAGAACTGGCTCATATGGCTGCTCTTGTAGCTGCTCCACCTTGTGTACTGCTCCTCTACTTTGACCTTGTGTTTCTCACTCTTCTTCTCTCTGTGGTCACGGTATTTATCAACCCAGTGTCCAACTTTCAGTCTGTCCTGCATCCACTGCAGGGTCCCATTGGATGTGGCTGTTTTAGGTCTTTCTGAAGACAAAAGAAAATACAAGTTTAAATACATTTGAATTCAAATAATGTGAAATACAATCATATAAAAAAATATTAGACCAATCTTCAATATCTTGCTAATTTTAATGCCTGGTACAACTAAAGGTACATTTGTTTGGATTTAAGATATCGAACCATTTTCCATGGTTTTCTTGATAATGATTTTGGTTATTATCAAGAAAACCATGTTAAATGTCTAGATATCAGCTCTTAAATTAAACTCTTATCAGCTATTTTTGTTGTTATCGTTATATTTGTCCAAACAAATGTACCTTTAGTTGTACCAGGCATTAAAATGAACAAGTAAATTGAAGAAAACCAGGGTCTAATAATGTTACCATGACTGTATATATAAATGTAGTAGAATGGAATATGATACACACCTTCAGGTTTGGGGCCTGGTTTTGCAGCAAAGAGTCGATAGACAGAGCTGTTTGGCTGGACCTTTTCTTCTCCAACCCAGTTGTTGTACAGATAGTCCATGGGCCAAAGGCCAAAATTTGACTTTTTGGTACCACTCAAGTTGGCAAAATATCTAGTAATGTTTTTTGAAAAGGTACATGTCCATAGATGACATTTTGGTATGATAGCCCATCCAAAGTGGTAGCTTTATGACAGTTATCAGCACATAAAGTTATACACCCCCTGCAATAAATAGGCCTCTAAACGCAGGGGGCACATCCTGTTTTGTGCTCATTTTAAGATCTTGACTCATATGTTATGAGGGCATGTTTGGTATCATTGTAAAGTGTACAATGCTAGCTTTCATTTAGACCTAGTTTTGGGCCTATCTAAAAAAATATAAAGGTCACAGGTCAAAGGTCAAACTGTCACGGTCAACTATTTTAAAACTATTTTCGCCTAAATTGTTGTCTTTTCCATAGCACTGTGAAATGTAGTAACAGCACTAACACAAATAACAAAAACTAAAATACTCACAGGACTGTAACAATTCAGGAAATGTATATTCTTCCCATAATATCCTACTATGAGGGATGAATATCTGTCTCAAAGTGGAACATGGGCCCAGGCGAGAACTGTCAATAACTACTAATTCTTTGGTATTTCTCAAAGAGCTTTTATTTAGTTTTGGCCTAATCATCATCACCATCATCATCATCATCATCATCATCATCATCATCATCATGGTCCAGGGTGAAGGTAACTTCTTCATCCTCCTCCACCCTCTGATTTGTGCATTTTTGAAGTTTGCACATTTCTGTGCACTTCAAGTTGTTGGCGAGGCAGGAGCAGCCTGGAAGCCTACAGGTCTTTACACACTTGCATGCCAAGAGCTCTAAGACAGCCACTGGAGCTGGGGGCCCTTTCATCCAGTCCAACACCAGGATACCTACAGTAAAAAAAATGGGGTGCACTTTTATAGCGCTTTTATCCAAAGCGCTTTGCACTACACACTACGCTCATTCACCCATTCACACACACATTCATACTGGTGGCCGAGGCGGGTTGTAAGATTGGATGGGTAAATGAGGAGCGTATGTCCTCAATCTTTGTCCTTAAGACAATAGCATGTATCTCCACATGTTACAAAAAGCTGCTTTTATTGAAGCTTCACCTGGTTTTCTGGCAGCTTCCACTGGTCCACAATGAACATGATCAAGGCAGTTTTGCTTTCTGGTTCTGTGCTGAACTTTGCTTTACATGAAGGAGGAAAGAGTACACGAATAGATGTAGTGTTTGATGTGTACAGGAAAACATCAATCAAGAATGCTGAGAGAGACAATCGAGGTGCAACAAGTAGCACTCAATGGAAGAACATTGCCCCAGGACACAATGTTGTGCAGAGGAGAAAACTCTTAGTAATCCAGAAAGCAAAACTGCCTTGATCATGTTCATTGTGGACCAGTGGAAGCTGCCAGAAAACCAGGTGAAGCTTCAATAAAAGCAGCTTTTTGTAACATGTGGAGATACATGCTATTGTCTTAAGGACAAAGATGTGAAAGTTGTGATGGAGTTGAAGTGTTCCCATGAGGAGGCAGACACCCGCATGCTCCTACATGCTACTCACGCCCTCATCTGAAATATGTGATGTGAACGACCTTCGGTATCTGCTGTTCTGCAGCAAAAGGGGTGAAGTTGAGTCAAGCCTTCTTCCACCTTGCAGGGACTGCTTACAGCTCCATACACAGCGCACAAATTACCAGGCAGCAGTATGGAGGCACTGCCTCGAAGGAGAACCAAGAATACCAGATCCAAAAGGTTATGGATGGAAAACAGACGACAAAGGTATGCTTTTAGTAAATTTACTGCAACAGTATAGGTAGTTTCTGCATATTTCAGCTCCTCAGTGAAGTAGATGAGAAATAGAAAGGATACTGATGTGTGTGGCTTCAATCTTACACTTCTTGTTTTACTGGGGCGGCTGTGGCTCAGTTGGTAGAGCGTTCGTCCAGTAACCTGAAGGTTGGTGGACCATGGCAGCTACATGTCGAAGTGTCCTTGAGCAAGATACTGAACCCCAAATTGCTTCCGATGCTGCGTTCATCGGTGTGTGAATTAATTCAATGGCAGGTGGCACCAGTATGCACTGGTAGCCTCGGCCACCAGTATGAATGTGTGTGAGAATGGGTGAATGAGCGTAGTGTGTAGTGCAAAGCGCTTTGGATAAAAGCGCTATAAAAGTGCACCCCATTTTTTTTACTGTAGGTATCCTGGTGTTGGACTGGATGAAAGGGCCCCCAGCTCCAGTGGCTGTCTTAGAGCTCTTGGCATGCAAGTGTGTAAAGACCTGTAGGCTTCCAGGCTGCTCCTGCCTCGCCAACAACTTGAAGTGCACAGAAATGTGCAAACTTCAACAATGCACAAATCAGAGGGTGGAGGAGGATGAAGAAGTTACCTTCACCCTGGACCATGATGATGATGATGATGATGATGGTGATGATGATTAGGCCAAAACTAAATAAAAGCTCTTTGAGAAATACCAAAGAATTAGTAGTTATTGACAGTTCTCGCCTGGGCCCATGTTCCACTTTGAGACAGATATTCATCCCTCATAGTAGGATATTATGGGAAGAATATACATTTCCTGAATTGTTAAAGTCCTGTGAGTATTTTAGTTTTTGTTATTTGTGTTAGTGCTGTTACTACATTTCACAGTGCTATAAAAAAGACAACAGTTTAGGCGAAAATAGTTTTAAAATAGTTGTTAAGACAGTTTGACCTTTGACCTGTGACCTTTATATTTTTTTAGATAGGCCCAAAACTAGGTCTAAATGAAAGCTAGCATTGTACACTTTACAATGATACCAAACATGCCCTCATAACATACGAGTCAAGATCTTAAAATGAGCACAAAACAGGATGTGCCCCCTGCGTTTAGAGGCCTATTTATTGCAGGGGGTGTATAACTTTATGTGCTGATAACTGTCATAAAGCTACCACTTTCGATGGGCTATCATACCAAAATGTCATCTATGGACATGTACCTTTTCAAAAAACATTACTAGATTTTGCCACCTTGAGTGGTACCAAAATCTGGTCTGGCCCATGGACTAAGAGTTTCCTTTTTCAGCTCAGCTGACTTGAGGTCAGAGGTCAGGCTCTCTGGCTGGGCTTTGTCTCCCACCGTTGGCACATGGCAGAGCTCTTCTCCTTTCCTCTCTGGCTCTTTTTTCAGAACACTTCCAGTATACCTGGGCCTTTTCACATCCTCCTCCTCCACCATCATCACACTTTCCCACTGAAGCTTCTCTTTCTTCAGTTGCTCTTGTTTTTGTTTCTCCAGGACCTCCTGCCTCATCCTCTCCTCCTCAACTTTTTCTCTCTTTCTCCTCAGACTTTCTGCCACTCTTTCTCTCTCCTCTCTGTCCCTTTTGCACTTCTCCATATCCTCCAGAGCCACTCTTTGTCTGCGCTCCATCTCCATTGCTTTAAGGGCAACATACATTTGTCTTCTGACCTCTTTTCTTCTCTCCTCCGGGGTCAGTTTCACTTGGCTTTTCACTCTCTCCATTTCATCAAGGAGGTGTTGTCTAGCCATCATCTTCTCGTTCATCGTCATGCTCTTTCTCTCGCTTGTAGGTTTGTTTGCTTTGGTGTATTCACTTCAGCAGGTTTGTGGTAAATGACCAGATATGAGAGATCTCTGTATGTTGATGATGTTCTGAAACTCTCAGTTAACATTCTGGGATGGAAACATGCCAACAGAACAGTGTGTCCATAGAATTGCATTATTCAATTTAAAACAAAACACTGTATAACTTGTAATGTTCGTTATAGAATTGCATTATTCAATTTAAAACAAAACACTGTATAACTACTGTAACTAGGTTTTGTAAAATGTAAAATTAAAATTACAAAAATTTGTTTCCATGATTTACTTTCAATCAGTTGTATTGTATTTACCTTAAGGTAAAGTAGTATAACTGATAATAAAGTAGGGCTGGGCAATATATTAATGTATTTTTTATATTGATATATTTTTTAATTCAATATGGAATTAGACCATACCACATATATCAATATAGTTTTTGAAACATTATTATAATAATAATAACTTTAGATTATATAGCACCTTTTAAAAACAGCAGTCTACAAAGTGCTTGGACAGAGAGCAGTTAATCACAAAGAGAATGATGCCGAGAGGCTAAAAACAATTCTTACATTAAAAGAAAAACAATAAGAGACAGAGGAGCAACAATCACAAGTCATTCTCAGATAAACAGAAAATAAAAGGTAAAAGGAGTAAATGAATAAATAAATAAAATAAAACAAAAATATTTCTTTATATATAAATGCTGCCCTTACTATGGTTTGTCATATTTAGTTCTTTTGTAATGTTCGTTATTCTTTTCTCATATAAATATATTTATTTCAGTAAAAGATTGGTCTATTTTATTTCATAGGCTATTTTTATATAAGATATTTTTTATTTAAATGTGCACTTTTTGGAGCTTCGATTTTTTTTTTTTAAAGGTACTCATGTTGTTATACAGTATTTATGTTCACTTAAATAAACGGTTTCAATAAAACTACTTGTGACATGTTATATTTGACTTTGACTGAACATTTGCTTTCACTTTGCGATAAAAATATTGGGATATATATCATATATTGATATTCAGCCTAAATATATTGGGATATGACTTTTGGTCCATATCTCCTAGCCCTATAATAAAGCATTATATTTTATCAGCTTTTCATATGTTTTGTTTGGCAAAATATGAATTTGTAACTAGTAACTGAAGCTGTCAGATAAATGAAAGTAAGTAAGCAACCAAGTATTGAGTCATATAGATGGACATACTTTTCATTTCCATATTAAACATACTTTTGTAATATTACTTTTTTTTGAGACACTGAATTAGAGGTCTTCATTAAATGTAAGCCTTAATCATTATAATTAGAAGAAATTAGATAAATTAAGACATGAAAGGTTTCATTCTGCGTGTAAAGGATCTATATAATGTGTTATTTCCACTTTTTTAATTGAATTACTGACATAAATAAACTTTCTATGATATTCTAAATTATTGAGATGCACCTGCACATACAATTTTAATTTAGTAGTACTTAAAATGTGTGCATGCATAGTACATGGTTTTCTTGTACCCTTACCCTAACCACTACATTTAGCTATTAGCTTTAGTTACTTTTAGCTAAAGAAATTAGCTTTTTTATATATAAATGAAACCTCATAACAGTATATTTAGTCCTTAAAAGATTAGCCTGATCTTGAGAAAATTAAAATGCTACTTATATATGCATCAATAATAATAATACAATAATATATTTTGAATATATTTAACAATCTGAATGGGGTCTTTCTGCATTAAGAGTACTTTTACTTTTGATAGTTTAAATACATTTTGATGCTGATTCTTTTGTACTTTTACTTAAGTAAGTTTTAAATGCAGGACTTTGACTTGTAGTGGAGTAATTCTGCATTGTGGTATTAGTACTTTTACTTAAGTAATGGACCTGAATACTTCTTCCATCATTGCAAAAATGTATGACATGAGTAATCATTCAATATATTGTAGTGAATCACATTCAAACCATTATTTATGTAAGACAGAAATCAGTTCAACTCAATGTTTTGACTTAAACACAGTTTTACTAAGGCTTAACACATCACAAAAACAAAGAAGTAAAGTAAGTATATACAATAATATTGATAAAATTAATAAATGGATTTCAGGATGCTATTTCTGCTTGTAGCGAATCCTCCAGTGTAGCAGTCATTCAGCTGGGAGAACTGGCTCATATGGCTGCTCTTGTAGCTGCTCCACCTTGTGTACTGCTCCTCTACTTTGACCTTGTGTTTCTCACTCTTCTTCTCTCTGTGGTCACGGTATTTATCAACCCAGTGTCCAACTTTCAGTCTGTCCTGCATCCACTGCAGGGACCCATTGGATGTGGCTGTTTTAGGTTTTTCTGAAGACAAAAGAAAATGCAAGTTTAAATACATTTAAATTCATATAATGTGAAATACAATGATATAAAAAAGAGTAGACCACCCTTGTTTTCTTCAATATCTTGTTCATTTTAATGGCTGGTACAACTAAAGGTATATTTGTTTGGATTTAAGAGCTGATATCTAGCCATTTTCCATGGTTTTCTTGATAATGATTTTAGTTATTATCAAGAAAACCATGTTAAATGTCTAGATATCAGCTCTTAAATTAAACTCATATGAGCTATTTTTGTTGTCATCATTATATTTGTCCAAACAAATGTACCTTTAGTTGTACCAGGCATTAAAATTAACAAGAAATTGAAGAAAACCAGGGTCTAATAATTTTAATCATTATAATTGAATATTTTAATTTATAATTGATAATATGATACACACCTTCAGGTTTGGGGCCTGGTTTTGCAGCAAAGAGTCGATAGACAGAGCTGTTTGGCTGGACCTTTTCTTCTCCAACCCAGTTGTTGTACAGAGTTTCCTTTTTCAGCTCAGCTGACTTGAGGTCAGAGGTCAGGCTCTCTGGCTGGGCTTTGTCTCCCACCGTTGGCACATGGCAGAGCTCTTCTCCTTTCCTCTCTGGCTCTTTTTTCAGAGCACTTCCAGTATACCTGGGCCTTTTCACATCCTCCTCCTCCACCATCATCACACTTTCCCACTGAAGCTTCTCTTTCTTCAGTTGCTCTTGTTTTTGTTTCTCCAGGACCTCCTGCCTCATCCTCTCCTCCTCAACTTTTTCTCTCTTTCTCCTCAGACTTTCTGCCACTCTTTCTCTCTCCTCTCTGTCCCTTTTGCACTTCTCCATATCCTCCAGAGCCACTCTTTGTCTGCGCTCCATCTCCATTGCTTTAAGGGCAACATACATTTGTCTTCTGACCTCTTTTCTTCTCTCCTCCGGGGTCAGTTTCACTTGGCTTTTCACTCTCTCCATTTCATCAAGGAGGTGTTGTCTAGCCATCATCTTCTCGTTCATCGTCATGCTCTTTCTCTCGCTTGTAGGTTTGTTTGCTTTGGTGTATTCACTTCAGCAGGTTTGTGGTAAATGACCAGATATGAGAGATCTCTGTATGTTGAAATTCTCAGTTAACATTCTGGGATGGAAACATTCCAACAGAACAGTGTGTCCATAGAATTGCATTATTCAATTTAAAACAAAACACTGTATAACTTGTAATGTTCGTTATAGAATTGCATTATTCAATTTAAAACAAAACACTGTATAACTACTGTAACTAGGTTTTTACATGTAAAATTACAAAAATGTGTTTCCATTAATTTACTTTCAATCAGTTGTATTGAATTTACCTTTAGGTAAAGTAGTATAACTGATAATAAAGTAGGGCTGGACAATATATCGATATAAAAAATTGATTGATATATTTTTTATATCAATATATTTTTTAATTCAATATGGAATTAGACCATACCGCATATATCAATATAGTTTTAGAAAAATTATTATAATAATAATAACTGTTTAGCACCTTTTAAAAACAGCAGTCTACAAAGTGCTTGGACAGAGAGCAGTTAATCACAAAGAGAATGATGCCGTGAGGCTAAAAACAATTCTTACATTAAAAGAAAAACAATAAGAGACAGAGGAGCAACAATCACAAGACATTCTCAGATAAACAGAAAATAAAAGGTAAAAGGAGTAAAAAAATAAATAAAATAAAATAAAAAATATTTCTTTATATATAAACGCTGCCCTTACTAGGGTTTGTCATATATAGTTCTTTTGTACTGTTAGTTATTCTTTTGTCATATAAATATATTTATTTCGGTAAAAAATTGGTCTATTTTATTTCATGGGTTATTTTTATTTAAGATATTTTTTATTCATTTAAATGTGCACTTTATGGAGCTTTTTTTATTATATTATATATATTTATTAAATAATTACACATTTTTATTAATTAAAGCACATACAAGAATTCTAAGTAGTTAAAATTAGCCCTACCTTGACAACAGTAAATTGAAGCTTACATAATAATACAATAATATATTTGGAAAATCTGTGTGGGTCTATGTTCTATCTTTTATCTTATCTCTAAAAAAAATGAAGAACGAAATATTAACAAAAATGATAATGATAATAATAATAATAATAATAATGAATGAATAAATATATAAATACAAATTAAAAGCACAAGAGATGTAACTAAATACATAGCTCTAACTTACTGAGATTACTATTCGAGTAAAGCTTGTATTAGATCTGTCCTTTTTTCTTGTTTGGTAAATTATTGTTAAATATTGTTTTTAACAGTATAAAAATACAATCTTATCACACTTGTAGGTTTTCTGTGTCCCCCAACTCCACCACTTTCTCTAAATGATAATAATAATTTAAAAATATATATATTTTTTAAAAAGTCACATTGAACTCAATGTACATATTCGGCCACAGGATGGCGCCGTAAAACCAAACAAAAATGCAGTCGATGGATGAAGTTGTCTCGCTGTGGGAACGCCATCATGCCTCCATCCAAGTTAAACACACTTAACTTAATCTTCTTTAATTCTCTGAGTCTATGTGAATGAATTATTCTTTTATTGCCACTAGTAGTGTCTTTGTATTGCCAGGAGGACACGTCCCCTGCTGTCAGAGAGACCTTAGTGAAGAGGATTTATGTGCCGTCCCTCCCAGAAACTGTCAACAGACTGTCATCCCCTCAGAGAAGACAGAAGACTTTGAAGAAACACTTGTGTTTACCGAGTTAGTTAACATGCTCTTATGTAGGTGATTATAATCTGATGTGGCGCTGTGTTGACTTAGATTCTAGTTTGTCTTCTTCTCTCCTTGCCTGTAAGGTACAGGAGTACAGGATTATTAACCACGAGGGCCTTTAGACATCTCATTTTCACTTTTAAAAAATCACCTTCACTTGGGTTACAAGGACCTCTGAAGTCCAGGAAATTTCGGTTCAAATTTGTCAATTTCCTATGCATTAATATCTGTCTCTGTTTGGCATATTTCAGTCTGTCCTTACATCACATGCATGGCTCCTTTTTCTCCACACAGACTTGGCTATCAGTCAGATTTTTCATTTTATTTTAATTAACAAAGTATAAAGCTGCCATGAACCCAAAATACAAATAAAAGGCACAGGTGTCTATGGAAATGTACTTTTTTTTTTTTACCATTTATACACACAAAAACATTGTAGAAAGAAAATTCCGATTTTAAAAATGGTCTAGAAACATAAATGGCACACTGTGAAAGCTCCTATGATTGCACTTTCAACTGGCTTTCTCAGCTTGTCTACATATCATATATAAATAAAGTTATTACTGTAATTAAAACTTGTATTTTCAATAAATAGATGGACTCCAGAGGCTTAAATATGAACCTGTTGGTTACACTGAATTTAACTCTCTGCATCCGGTCCAGGAACATATTTAGTCTAGCTCAGTGTAAAGCAGCTAATGATAATGACATTTGTGATTGCCTTTTGTTTATTTCATACATGCAGAGATAAAATATATACACAGAGAACATTTAGATGTAGCATTAGCTGCACTCAAGAGCTCAAATCTTCTGTGACAGTTTTGTTGCCCGTGTTGAACACTGTCATGTAACTTTGGTTAAAATCCATGTGTCTCTTTATTGTATTAGTGGGCATTTCACTTTATGCAAAGTAAATAAGACAGCGTTTGTTTGTTTGTGAAAGAGCTGTGCTAACAGTTTCCCTGTGCATCCAGTCTGTGCGCTAAACTAGGCTAAACAGTTCTTTGATCGATCCCTGTACCAGAAAGACCAGAAGATTGAATTCACTTTAAGATTTTCTCATCTGACCCTAGGTGAGATTTTGCACCTTTCTTACAGCAGACATTACAAACCCAATTCAAAAAAGTTTAGGTGCTGTGTAAAATATAAATAACAAAAACAAAAGTTTATCAGTTTGAACACTGAATATAATGTCTTTGTACAGTTTTCAATTGAATGTATGTCAAAATGTATTAGCAAATTATTTCATTGTGTTTTATTTACGTTTTAAACAACATTCCGACTTTTTTTTAATAGGGTTGTCACAGCAGCAAAAGCCCAGGTGTAATTACAGGTGCATCTCAATAAATTAGAATATGATGGAAAAGTCAGTTTCCAGTAGTTCAAGTCAAATAGCCCCAACTCCAAAAGTATTAAGTCATACAGATGGACATACTTTTCAGAGGCCAACATTTACATATTAAACATACTTTTTAAAATTGTCAAAAAGTCGTTTGTAATATTCTTTTTTTTTTTTAGACACTGGATTTTAGGTCTTCATTACATGTAAGCCATAATGATTATAATTAGAATAATTTAAATAACATGAAAGGTTTCATGCTGTGTGTTATGGATCTATATAATGTGTTATTTCTACTTTTTTTTTTTTTTGGCATTTTGTTGCTTTATTTATAGTGATAGATAGAAAGGGGGTGATAGAGGGGAAGACATGCGGCAAAGGGAGCTCAGGCCGGATTCGAACCCGGCTCCGCCGCAGCACACGGCATACATGGTAAGCGCTCTACCGGTGTGAGCCACCGGGACGCCCCTATTTCTACTTTTTGAATTGAATTACTGACATAAATAAACATTTCTATCATATTCTAATTTATTGATACACACCTGTATTAGCATTAACTAGAGACCATTTCACAAAGTGATCACACCAGCCCCAATACCAAACCATGAAGAGACACAGTTTCAACTACACTATGTGTTCTTGTAGTTTTATTATGTTCTGTTTGACCGGCCATTTATGGAATATTGAAGCAACTTTGTGAACACTATCAGAGCCTCAATAAAAACATAAATGGTGGTGTTCTGAAGCCCAGTGGTTGGTGGGAGGGATATCAGGAGGAGGGGACAGAACAAGGCTCTGACTGACAATCTGTTGTGTGCTGTGGTGAAGTCAGGATTTTAAACTTTCTTTCTTTGTCTCTGTTTCTCCAGAGTGCCCTCGTCCATTGAATATCGCTCCAGCTCTTGGTGCTATCTCAGTCGACGGCCTGTCCGCTCCTCCCTGCAGCCCTGCTGGCCTGTTCCAGCCGTTACAGTGTGGGGAGGCCATGATAAGGTTATCAGACAGCCTCCACCGCCTGACTTACTCTGAAAGAGTCTGCTGCCGTCAGATTTCACCCACTCCCCCGCTCCTGTTCACTCAGCATATCCCCTCTCCTGTCATCCTTCTCTCAGCTTCTGTGTTTCCAAGCTCCGGACATGCAGCGCCTGTTAGTTAGCTGGAAAGGCGTTCGGCTATATTTGATTGTGTGATGTAGACATTAGGCCACACCTTTGAGGCCGAGTCAGTTTCTGTAGGCAAAACAAAAAGTTATCAGTGATTGCTTTCGCTGCACTCTTTTTAATTTATTCAAGTGGCTTTGACCTTCAGATCTGCCCACAACTCTCACGTAACTGTGCAAGCTGTTTTATTTTGATAACATCCGTGGTTGATTATGTTTGTGCACTATGGGCAGAGTGTTTTTTTTTTTTTTTGGCCTGCGTTATTCGAATAATGTTGTAGAGGCCTGAAAATGAAAAAAATAATAATTATCCAATGAATTCTAAGTTGACGAGAATAAGATTCTAAAGCCATGCTCTGTAATAGGGCTGGGCGATAGGGACCAGAAGTCATATCCCGATATATTTAGGCTGAATATCGATATACGATATATATCACAATATTTTTATCCCAAAGTGAGAGCAAATGTTCAGTCTAAGTCAAATATAACATTTCACAAGTAGTTTTATTGAAACCGTTTATTTAAGTGAACATAAATACTGTATAACAACAGGAGTACCTTTTTTTTTTTTTAATCAAAGCTCCATAAAGTGCACATTTAAATAAAAAATATCTTAAAAACAAATAGCCTATGAAATAAAATAGGCCAATCAGAACTAAATATGACAAACCCTAGTAATGGCAGCATTTATATATAAAGAAAGAAAAAAAACTGAACCATGTCGATACATACAATATGGTCTAATTCCATATCACAGTTAAAAATATATCGATATATCTTTTATAACGATATATCGCCCAGCCCTATTCTGTAAGGCTCTTCTTTAAAACAGTGGAAATCCATCCATCCATTCATCCATTCTCGTCCGCTTATCCAGGGCCGGGTCGCGGGGGCAGCAGGCTAAGCAGGGCTTTCCAGACGTCCCTCTCCCCAGCCACAACGTCCAGCTCCTCCTGGGGGACCCCGAGGTGTTCCCAGGCCAGGAGAGAGATATAATCCCTCCACCGTGTTCTGGGTCTTCCCCGGGGCATCCTACCAGTTGGACGTGCCCGGAACACCTCTAACGGGAGACGCCCGGGAGGATCCTTACTAGATGCCCAAACCACCTCAGCTGGCTCCTTTTGACGCGAAGGAGCAACGGCTCTACTCCGAGCTCCCTCCGGATGTCTGAGCTCCTCACCCTATCTCTAAGGCTGAGCCCAGCCGCCCTACGGAGGAAGCTCATTTCGGCCGCTTGTTGTCATGACCATAGGTGAGGGTTGGAACGTACATGGGCCGGTAAATCGAGAGCTTTGCCTTCCAGCTCAGCTCCTTCTTCACCACGACGGTCCGGTACAACGCCCGCATTACTGCTGATGCCGCACCAAACCGCCTGTCCATCTCACGCTCCGTTCTACCCTAACTCGTGAACAAGACCCCGAGATATTTGAACTGAACTTGAAGGACGAGAGATACAAAAGATCCTTCGCTCCTACAGACATCAGGCTGTCTCATTCTAACAGAGTTACCAGACTAACTGAATTTACCCTTGGGGATAAATAAAGTAATTTTGATTATTGATTGATTGGTGGGGATTCTATTCACAGACTGGGAACCACTGCAGTCATCTATCTGCTTGATATGAGGCTTCCTTTCACTAAAAGTAACATATTTTTAGCTTTTATATTGTTGAGCAAACACAAACAACAAATAGGAAATAATACACTGTTATCCAGTTATAAGCAACATCAAGTTTTCCATTTTTAGGGAATTGTTTGATTCATTCTGAACGTTTCAATCGTAAAACACAGGCACAGAGAGAGAAGTGTTCCCTTGGATACCACTCACAATTTAGAACTTAAACTTTTTTGAGGCTTCTACTTGTAACCACATCAAAGGATGTTCATGACCATCTTCTAAGTTGGTGAGTTGTTTTTTTGTTTCCTAGATTGGAGTGTTTGGGCTCTTCCTCTAATGATAACAGGCTGGATGGAACTTGAAGACCTCATGCTGCCTACTTGTGAAATAGATTATTAAATCCCTGGAAATGCGACCACAGGAAATGACGGTGTCAGTCTTGTGTGACACTTTGTAGGCGTGGCATTTGCTGCACAGCGCTCTTATCTCTGGGAGGTCAGGACGTGCTGCTGGACCACAACACAGTGTCACTGGCAATCAAAAAGTATCTCACTCCAACACTGTGTGACAGCAGCTGATGTGATCATACAGCGTCTTCCTGTGTCCAGACACACAGAGGAAATCTGCTGACAGTTTATAATAGTTTTTCTATTTGAAATGTTCTGTCTGTTTTGAAAACAGCGTGATGGATCACCATCATGCATGCATGCATGACTGACTTCACAACACAGTTCTGTATTGTCCCTGTGGTTATAATCCACAGGGCCTTCTTAATAATAAAATTATTAACAGATGCTCCACAAACTTACACTCATCACTCATTATTTGTCTTTTTTCAATCATTTTTAAATGCCAGATTTTATTTCTCACTTATGTTGTTTTTATTATACCTCATATTAATACTCTTGATAATGATACAATAATACATACATTCATTTGTGAATGTAGGTATATTTTTAAACCTGTATGTATTTTAATAAAGTAGTAACTAAGTACATTTACTCAAGTACTGTACTTAAGTGAAATTTTAAGGTACTTTCCTTTTCCATTTTATGTAACTTTATACTTCTACTTCACTACACTTTGAGGCAAATATTGTACTTTTTACTCCACTACATTTAGCTGACAGCTTTAGTTACTTTTCAGGTTGAGATTTAACATAAAAAAAACATGATACATTTAAAATTATAATGCCCTACCTTGACAACAGTAAATTAAAGCTTACATAAACGCATCTAAAATAATAATACAATAATATTTTTGGACAATCTGAGTGGGTCCATTCTGCATAGCAAATACTTTTACTTTTGATACTTTAAGTACATTTTGATGCTGATACTTTTGTACTTTTACTTATGTAAGGGTTGGATGCAGGACTACTTGTAGTGGAGTAATTGCACTGTGTAGTATTAGTACTTTTACCTAAATAAGGGATCTGAATACTTCTTCCACCGCTGGAAATAACAACATGGTAAAACTTATTTTCATATGCTTCATACTGCATGTGAGCGAAACAGCACCTTATAGTTTATGTTAAGTGTTGTCCACAAAATTAAAATATCACCATCCTGCAGTTAGCCCCAGTTCGTGGTTTTTAAAAAATGGATGCAGTTTCGTTTAATTTAGGCTACAAAACCACTGATCTAGGTTCAGAACACAAATCTTCCTAATAAGACGTCATAAAAGACAGTTTAAACAGTCAATAAATGTACGTAAATGTTGGAAGTTAAGTAGTTTCGAGGGCAACGTGACTACCCAAAGTTACATAGTTATGTAAAAACGCGAGGCAAGGAAGTTAAGTGATGTTTAAACCACATCGTTTACTTTTGTTTTCACATGGGGCAGGAACCCCAATCTGCTGAGTCAAAGTCTGACATCTGTTCGACCCATCTGCTGGCACATTTAAACCATAGACTGTATATTGAATGTACAACACGTCTACACTTCCTCCCACTGCACAAAGTGAAGCCAAAATATGCTGGATATGGGAGCTGCCATCTCGTACTGGTGACATCATTTGGAGCAAATTGAGAAAACATCTTCATCAATTTGACAACACAAGCGCAGCATTTAGAAAACGCGCTGCAAAGACCACAACACAATAAGAAAAAGCGATGCAATCTCACAACACAACAGAAGTGTTTCCAGAGGACACTTAAAAGTGATGCACACACCTGGACACACATGTGATATTATCACGTTATTTCAAGATAATGATAATTTCAAGTTATAACGTGAAATTACCACGTTATTTCATGATAATGATATTTTCATGTTATAACGTGATATACAGCGTTAGCAAGCTAGCGTTAGCCCGCTAGCCCATATCAACCACATTGCAGTTAAACAAATCAAATAAATGAGTAATTCAAGTTTTAGTTGGTCTCTCTCAATGGCACAGAGTTTGTCTTGCTAGTCTGCTAACGCTAGCACGCTATGATCAGCCACTAATGTTAGCATTCTATCGATCGGCCGATAACATTAGCATCCTATGATCGTTATAACATTCAAATTATAATTATCTTGAAATAACGTGATAATATCACAAGCGTGTCCAGACGTGTGCATCACTTTGAATGGTCCTCTAACACTTCTGTTGTGTTGTGGTCTTTGCAGCACGTTGTCAAATTGTCATGTAATATTACTTAAATTATCAAGGATTTTGTTTGGAAGTGTTGAGTGTTAGTTTAGCTGAAGTCAGTTATTTGCAGTATCATGTTTTCTGGCCTGTTTTCTGTACTCCTGTAATTCTTGAATATGTCTATTTACATTTTAAATAAGAGCCAAACATACCATGAATCAAACTTTGAAGTTGTTTATTATATTAAAATGTTGAAAATAATTAACCATTTGGTTTCAAATCTTGTCATTTTACATGTTTGCCCTGATTTTATGGGAAAAAAATTAACATGCTGCTCTGATAAATGCAATGTTAGGGTGGAGAGGAAGGCTCTGTCTTGCAGTTGTAATAAACACTGAAGACAACGAAGGACAAATCATTTGAATCCCAAACTGCTGACAGATTAACTAGGAACAAATCTGGGTCCTACAACTGTAAAAGTGATTTTTTTTTTTGGGAGGGGGGCTGTGTATGTCCAAAACAGAGCAGTTGGAGATACATGTGATAAGGTTTATTTAGCGACAGGTATCTGACAAAGGCAAATAATGACTCAGAGTCCCGTGCTTTCAGCTCTGAGGGAGAGAGCGGCCCTTCTTGGGGATCTCCCGCTCTGTCTTCCAGTAATGTGTCATTGATGCCTCAGGCTATCCTTCCATCCTGCAACATTTCCACAATACCGGCCATGCAAGGTTCATTTGCATAGATTTGCAAGCCAAATTTCAGCACTGTGCTCTATCAGTTATGTGTGTGTGTCTGTGTGTCTGTGTGTCTGTGTGTGTGTGTGTGTGTGTGTCTGTGTGACAGAGAGACAGAGCTGTATCTGGATTGGGATGTGTTGGTTTTGAGTCTGATGTTTAAGTCTTGATTTTTGGTTGGTCTCTGTTGAAGAGAACAGATCTGGTGGATCAGAGTGGCTGTTGAGACTTTTACTGTTCTTAAAACAACTCAAAGACATGTTATGAACTTCAGTCATACAACCTTAACATGTATTCAAATATGTTGTTGTTGATTCCTTTTCATTCAGCGTATGAGCTTTGGGAAACTGTTCTCTTACTGTTCCCAGGAAGAGCTGCACAGATAGAAAGACCATCAGGTAAATTTGCAACTTTCAGGATACTACAATGCCTCAGGCAACACACATATGCAAATAAAAGAGGCCTGGACAACCACATAAACAGCTCAGTCTTTGTGTAAAGAAAAAAAAATCAAAATTACTTCACATAAAGCTTTTCACATTGGGGAGGCTGTGTATTAGTGTGGCATAATTTATGTTACAATATTCTAACCAGCAAACTAAGGCCTCAGCTATAAATAAATATATTTTAATGTACACAAATGTTTTCTTAAAATTAGGTGATTCATGATTGAAGTTACCTCAGGTCAAAAATCCACAGTTACATTAACAGCATGTGTGCCAATATGGAAATCAGATCCCAGCAAACCAAATTCAACAAAGACTGGAAGCAGGGGCATACTTTTAGCATAGCTTAACACAAAGGCTGGACGCAGGGGGAAACTGTTAGCATAGCTTACCACAATGACTGGAAGCAGGGGAAACTGTTAGCATAGCTTAGCACAAAGACTGGAAGCAGGGGAAACTGTTAGCATAGCTTAGCACAAAGACTGGTAGCAGGGGCATACTGTTAGCATAGCTTAGCACGAAGACTGGAAGCAGGGGGAAACTGTTAGCATAGCTTAGCACAAAGACTGGAAGCAGGGGAAACTGTTAGCATAGCTTAGCACAAAGACTGGTAGCAGGGGCATACTGTTAGCGTAACTTAGCACGAAGACTGGAAGCAGGGGGAAACTGTTAGCATAGCTTAGCACAAAGGCTGGAATTAAGTGGATACTGTTAGCATAACTTAGCACAAAGACTGGTAGCAGGGGCATACTGTTAGCGTAGCTTAGCACGAAGACTGGACGCAGGGAGAAACTGTTAGCATAGCTTAGCACAATGACTGGAAGCAGGGGAAACTGTTAGCATAACTTAACACAAAGACTGGTAGCAGGGGCATACTGTTAGCGTAGCTTAGCACGAAGACTGGACGCAGGGGGAAACTGTTAGCATAGCTTAGCACAATGACTGGAAGCAGGGGAAACTGTTAGCATAACTTAACACAAAGACTGGTAGCAGGGGCATACTGTTAGCGTAGCTTAGCACGAAGACTGAAAGCAGGGGGAAACTGTTAGCATAGCTTAGCACAAAGGCTGGAATTAAGTGGATACTGTTAGCATAATTTAGCACAAAGACTGGAAGCACTGCTGTTATCAGACAGATGTCTGGCAATCGTTGTTGGGTTTTAAATGCATCCATAGATTGACACATCATTTAACAAAATAAACATTAGTCTTTCATCAACTACACCCAGTTAAAAAGTTTCAAATGTGGGACATCATCTCAATATGTGGGATGTGGACAAGGGATAAGGGCCAATCAACCCCAACGTCAGTGTGCCGACTAACCCTGCTCATATCTGACCCATCTTTGTGATAAAACTGTGTTCATCACAGACTCTCAGATTTTAAATCAAAATGTAGCTGATTCCTTAATCTAATAACTAGAACATTTAGTTTGCTTTCGATACTATAAAACTGAAATTTTACACTCACCAAAGAAATTACGTGTTACACAAATGAGTGCAGGTTGAGAAAGCATTTTGATATTACATCTTTGTATGACTTTCAAAAAAACAGAGAATAGATGAGTGCCAACCAACCCCAGCCTCCTGTATACCTGTGCACAGGTGACTGAATGCTACAGGTGCAAGTTTTTTTTTTCATTTTCTCCAGTTTTTCCCCAGGCTACTACCCTCTCATCACTGCTCCTCCCCTTTCAGGACCTATGTCCTGTTTGAAAAGTCCCACCCAAGATGTGTCTCTCTTTTCTGTTATTTACCTGTGCAGGATTTTGATTTGGTCTGTCACCTCAAAACAGGATGTGAGCAGGGGGCGGCTGCAGCGGGCGTAACTGTAGAGGATTACAACGGACCCCTGTTGCCCTGGTAATATAAACACATTTTGCATACAGACCTCAGATTTGTTTATCTGACTGCAAGCCTTCATGTCTCTTCTCTTCCCCATGCGGACACTGATTTCGGCAACAGTGACTGCCATACAGCATATCGTAGGTGAATACACTTTTGCACTTTGAAATTTTGCACTAATGAAATAACAATCTCATCTTTTAAGTATTTTTAGATCCCATTTAGGGTACATTCACTTGAAAAATGTGTCACCATCATGACTTTACATCTGACGTTAGTGTCATTTATCTTTAAACAAGAAAAGTACAAATTGTGTCAATAACTCATCCTGTTCGTGTCAGATTTAAAAGGCCCAGGTGATGATCTGATTTGCCTCGAGCAGCTTAATGTCCTAACAGGTTTGGTGTTTGAGGAAGGTGGTGAGTCTTCGCTAGAGCCTCCACTTGTTTGTTGAAGTTAATACAACAGTCTGACTGGGTGTGGTAACGGTTGACTAAGTAATCAATTCCTTCTCCACAACCTTATTAATCCCCATTAGACTCAAAGCTCTGTAAAGACCGAGCAGTCACACTACATGTGTACGAGGGTGTGTGGCCAGCATTCATTATGGTCTATCTGACAGTTTGTGCAATTGTGATTTTTTTACTGAGATTATAGATTTGGTTTTAATTGAATTGTGTTGTTATTGTCTCTGTGTGTAACGCTGCTGCTACACTGTAATTTCCCAGCTTGGGATAAATAAAGTCTATCTATCTATCTATCTATCTATCTATCTATCTATCTATCTATCTATCTATCTATCTATCTATCTATCTATATTGCCAATATGCACACTCGTCTGTCCTGGTTCTCAGTTGAAGTTAAACTCCATTATAGTCTTCTCACATTTTTTAGAAATATACTATTTAATAAGACACCTGAATACTTCTTCAACCAATTGCAAAGCACAAGAAACCGACACAACCATTCCACCAGGAGTGCCAGCTCAGGTCATTTAATACCTCCAACACCAAGAACAAACATACTCAAACGCACAGTTATCTATCGTTCAATAATGTCATGGAACTCTTTGCCTCCTCGCATCTCTAGCACGCAAAACAAATTGTCATTCAAAAAATTACTTAAGACACACTTGATGCCGCCCACCAAATGAATAATTACTAATATGTTGCAATTTATTTTGTTTTCTTATTTTATTTCTTTTTCTCTGCTATATCTGTAGCCAGATGATTCTTCCTTTTAAATGTTCTCTAATGAAATGACAAATTATAAGTGTATACAGCTGATATTGACACTATAGACATCTGAATTAATGATTTTTACAGTATAACATTTGTCAGGTAAATATGAATGTAGAATTTTTTTTAACAGTATTGCATGTATGTATTAATTGAGTTTGTTATTGTTTTTCTTGTATGTACTGTTTTTGTTTATGTTGTTTGTATGTCATGTTCTACGTCTTTTTAGGGACCCCAGGAAGACTAGCAGTCGCCAAGGCGTCAGCTAATGGGGATCTATCTATCTATCTATCTATCTATCTATCTATCTATCTATCTATCTATCTATCTATCTATCTATCTATCTATCTATCTATCTATCTATCTATAATAATGAGTAGGCTCTACTTCACTTTTGACATTGTTATTTTTGACTCGTAAAAATTACTTTTCATTATTTTTGGAACAATAAAGATTGTCTCCACATGTGGACAAATATCCTGTGTTGGGTTTTTTTTCATAGAAAACAACGGATTTTGTTTGCCTAAATTACAAAAAGCTCTGAAGAGACCAAGCTAAAAAACCCCTAGCTTCACTTTAAATTCTCACAGTAAAATGAATAATTTCACTGGGGTTGTTAATTTAAAAGATTATCAGCTGATTTGCAAACATATCTTACTGAGGTCTTTGAGGGAAAAGTCTTTTTGAGCCCCTTACTGTCACGTGACAGACCCAGAAGTTGCAATTCGACGGTTTGGCCACAAAAAATATTGCCTTCAAAGCCTAGCTCTCTACCCGGGGGCTTGGTTTTGAAGCCTCAAAGTTCAGCATTTTGGTTGTCGCCATTGTGGTTTTTTGAAACCAGTGCAAAAGATCCAGTAGCAGGATGGACACTATCAAGCTTGGCTAGCAAGGGACATCTACACTACAGGCCAAAAGTTTGGAAGCAAGATCAAATTTGTACAAAAAAATATCTTAGTTTCATTGCTATACTTTGCAACAAAATACAACACATTTATACTATAATTATCAGGTCATTGGGTTTTTATTGATTAGACTTTGTGTATCCTTCTTTCCTTAATGTATAAATCTGTACTCTTGTTTCTTTACTCAGCTGCTTCAATTTTTTTTTCTGTAAGGAAAATTGCACTCATATTCTATGATAGTACAAAATCCAGAGCTTTTAAATTAACTAAGCCGCAACCAACAGGTCTGAAAGGTGAAGCCAATCCCAAAATGCCAATCTTGAGAGTTCAAACCAGTATGTGGCATTGAGGGTGTTAGTTACTTTTTTAGAGTCTATGGCCGGACAAAACAAATTTTAATCAGTCAACTTCAGTCAAATACTGTCAGAAAATAGTTAAAAATGGTAATTGTAATTTCTGACTCAACGACTGACTCGGTAGTAGCAGCCAAGTGTCATCAAGAGACAGGAGGTTGGTTTCTGAAACGTTCTGGTTTCCGTTTGTAGTCTGATTAGTATTGACCGACCATGTTTTAGGGGGATTTGGTTGACTGCAGGTAAACGGTCCGTGTGGAGTGCAAAAGAGATAGAATGCATTGGTTGAAAATGCCTTCAACTGAGGCAATAAATCAAATGAGAAGTAGGGTCATTTTTCTCATAGACTTCTATACAATCAGACTTAATTTTGCAACTAAAGTAGTTGCCCCTTGCTGGCCGTTGAATGAAGCTGAATGAATGCAGCTTTAAAGCACTCCCCCATTAACGTCACAGCTTGGTCGAAGGTCAACTTTGAGCTCAAGGTATTTATGATAGATTTGCCACATTTCCAGTATTATTTATTTAAACCTCTGGACTCCATGAAACCACCTGCACATTACTTCGTCATGACGTGAAGACATAAAAATGAAGCAACATTGAGTCTTGCCATCAGCTTCCCTTTAAAGTTCTGGCTTGAAACTCCATACCAGATTTTTTTTGATGATATTCAGCCAAGTAAAACTGGAGATAATGTTAAATATTTTTAGTATAAAAATATAGAATTAGATATTATCCTCATTTTACCTGTTATATGTTATATTTGCAACCTGTATTCATATTTGCAACATGTACATTTCTGTGTGTGAAAAATAATTTTCAAGATCAGATTTTGTTTTCCTTTGTTTCTTTTGGGTTCAAAATTTAAAGTCAAAGTTAAAAATTAATTATCAGGACATATAGGTGAGGTTGCACTGAAAAAACTGATACCAACATGGCATGGTAAAAATTTTAACAGATTTTTTAACGCACATAATAGCCCAAGATTTCAGAGGGTTAACTGGACACCAAAACAACTTCAAAGTCATTTTTTTCAGTTCTGCACTCAGTTAGGCTGCTAAGTTTCCCTCATATGCTTTCTAGTTGACTCCCAGGGATGAATATCTGTCTGGCTTCAGATTTGCATGGTGTTCCAGGTGTGTTATTTGAATGCAACATTACTCCATTACACACTATCTCTGGTTCGGTAAGAGATTTTCACCTGCAGCCACGCAGTTATTCTACATCCTGCTCAGCAGACAAGTGACTGCGAAAAGCACACAGAAAGAGGAGAACACCAAGTAAAGGCGTATTTACAGTGCTCATCTTAGACAAACATGTATTTTGCCTTCAAGGCGGAAAGGATATTTGACTTTTCACACTAAAAGAAAAACCAAAGATTTCTTTTCCTTTAACCCTTTATTTCATTTGAAAGCATTTATCAACTCACACACAGCCAATATAACATCCTGCTCAAGCATACTTTAAATAAATTATATAAAACCAAACATTTTTTAATCTAAATGACATCAGCATATCTCCCATTCATCCACACGTAGAAACGTCTTCGAAACATCACTTGCAATATATTAACTGATAGATTTTCTTCATTATACACAACGTTTTTCTGAAGTTAATTCTCCTTCAATCAGAACTCAACATCAGCTTATTGTTTGAACAGAAACGTATTATACACATAAACATATTTCCTCTTCACTTCATGCTGTGCTGGCTCTCGTGGTGCCTGCGGAGGTCCACCTTACGCTGAAAGCCCTTGGAGCAAATGTCACACCCGAACGGTTTGAAGCCCGTGTGTTTCCTGCTGTGGGTGATCAGGTTGGAGCTCTGGCTGAACGCTTTACCACACACTTGGCATTTGTGGGGCTTTTCACCTACAAAATAAAACACACAAATCAATATTTAGTTGCTATTTTTGTCCTCATTCTGCCTGTATATCACTTTAATTCTTTACATTTTAATATTACTTTTTAAAATTTCTAAATGACCCCAACGCTACATGCACAAGTGTAAGAACCATAAAAAATAATAAAATATATGTGAATGACAACTACTCAATAAAATCATATTTGCTTGGCATTTGTGGGGCTTTTCACCTACAATATAAAACACACAAATCAATATTTAGTTGCTATTTTTGTCCTCATTCTGCCTGTATATCACATAAATTAATTTTAATACTATTTTTTTTAATTTCTAAATGATCCCAATGCTACATGCACAACTGTAAGAACCATAAAAATTTATAAAATATATGTGAATGACAACTACTCAATAAAATCATATTTGCTTGGCATTTGTGGGGCTTTTCACCTACAAAATAAAACACACAAATCAATATTTAGTGGCTTTTTTTGCCTCATTCTGCCTTTATTACTTAAATTCTTTACATTTTAATACTTTTTAAAATTTCTAAATTACCCCAATGCTACATGCACAAGTGTAAGAACCATAAAAAATAATAAAATATATGTGAATGACAACTACTCAATAAAATCATATTTGCTTGGCATTTGTGGGGCTTTTCACCTACAAAATAAAACACACAAATCAATATTTAGTTGCTATTTTTGTCCTCATTCTGCCTGTATATTACTTAAATTCTTTACATTTTAATACTAGTTTTTTTTTAATTTCTAAATGACCTCAACGCTACAAATAAAAATATATGTGAATGACAACTTCTCAATAAAATCATATTTGCTTAAAATATATAAATAAAATAAAATACATGATAAAGACTTCATTTCTGAATAATTTGTGTAAAAATTCCAGGATCATTCTGGAAAATCAGGTTTGTCATCAAAGTGTTTTTCCCCTAACAGATAAGGTTTGCATTAATATGTCCAGGCGAAGAATCATGCCATTGTTCAGATTTGTCAAACATTTATTCGCAACAAATGGCGGCAGCAACGAGTTCCAGTTAAAGAGCTCTGCATGAAGCAGGAAAACCAGATATGCAAATCAAAAGGACATTTGTTTAAGTTTCTCTTTCTGATTTATCAGTAGTTATATTACTCCTGGAAACAATTCCTGCATGCTGCACCTGGAGAGCAGATGATTAGAGCAAGAGGAGCACTATCGTGTATATAATGGCCACCTGTTATAAAACGATCTGCCTGCTGGGACTCACCGGTGTGAATGTATGTGTGTTTCTTCATGTCGGACTTCTGGTGGAACCTCTTGCCGCAGAACTGGCAGGGGTACGGCCTCGTGTCTGAGTGGATGAGCAGGTGTGTGGAGAGGGTGGAGGAGCGTTTGAAGGTTTTGCCACACATCTTGCACTCGAAGCTTTTTTCCTGAAGAAAAAAAGTGTGACACACTCATCAACAATTGAGCAGAATGAAAGAAAAGCTGAGTTTTAAAGTTGATTTGGGTTTTGAAAAGACAAATTGACAAAAAAAAATATTTTATCTCTGAAAAAAAATGTCTACAATTGTTTACAATTTGATAATTTCATAACAACTTGGCAAAAAGTGTTTGTTTTTATACACTGGAAAACCTAATCCAAGGATTTAGTGATATCGCTTGACCATAATAGACTTAATGGTAATAAATTACCCATTCCCATTTCAACATATTTATTGTTATCATGCTTATTGTTTTATTAGTTAACTCAATAAACTATCAACAAAGTCAGAACTAGGTCAGAAAACAGGGAAACTTCTATTTGTACAGGAGTAATCCATCCATTCACACATCAAGATAGGTTCACGAGGTATAGTTCACGATTCCTAAAAATGAAATTCCCATATAACAAAGCTGCATCGTCAACTTTGTTTTGAGGGAAACTTGCTTTCTCTGATTACATTTGTTTTTGACGTATCACATACGGTGGCAAGAAAAAGTATGTGAACCCTTTGAAATTACCTCGTTTTCTGCATTCATTTGTCATAAAACGTGATCTCATTTGCATCTAAATCTCAAGTATAGACAAACACAATGTGTTTATCCCAATACCACTTTGACCTATAAAAAACACTTAAACTTTCTGAGTTTTCTATTCACAGAAGCCTCTGCTCATGTGAACCATGCCTCGCAAAAAAAAGAAATCTCTCAGAAACCTGAGATCAAGAATTGTTGATTTGCATCAGACTGGAAGGGGTTATAAAGTGATCTTAAAGACTTTAGGTATTCACCAGTCAGTTAGACAAATGGTCCACTATGGAGATGATTTAGTGCTGTGGCTATTCTCACTAGAAGTGGACGCCCAGCCAACTTCACTCCAAAGGCCCAACGCAGATTGCTCAGTTAAGTAAAAAAAAAAAACTCCAGAGTAACAAGTAAAGACTTGAAGGAGTCATCGGAACTGGTTAATGTCTCTAGTCATCAGTGTGCCACACACACAAGATTGAACAGGCATGGCTCCCATGGCAGGACACCACGGAGGAAGCCGCTGCTTTCCAAAGAAACATCAATTTCACCACATTAATGCAGAAAACCAGGTATTTTCAGAGCGTTCACATACTTTTTCTTGCCATTGTATTTTGTAATTAAAAACTGCATAACTCCATGTAGGGAGGGATGTGTCAAACAACAATGGCTGCTGTTCATGTCCCGAGTGACTCAAAAGTCAACTATGACTCATATTACTTGCATAACATACTTAATTTACATCACGAAGGTAACATAGCCATTTCATCCTGAAACACTATATTTTGCTAAACCTAACAAAGTAGCCTTTTATTGTTGTAACTGAACTAAACAGTTTTAACCACGTGTTAAAACATTTGCATTATGGGAAATGTAGGAGCTTTTTTTTATCTTAACTGAACTAAACAGTTTTAACCACATGTTAAAACTGTAGACAAGATTACTTTTTTTTCAGGAAGTAGTGATGTCACCATTTTTAGCATAGAGCTGAACACATTTGCATTATGGGAAATGTAGGAGCTTTTTATTTTATCTTAACTGAACTAAACAGTTTTAAACACGTGTTAAAACTGTAGTCAATATGACTTTTTTTTCAAGAACACAGGCTTTAATGAGCACTGTTCAGATTGTATAAAGAGTAATAATGAGCTCAACTGATATAAATTGACCCTGATGATGTCGTAGTGATGTCACCAGGATTTCAGCTTGAGTATGAAGACAACACATTTTAGCATAGAGCTGAAAACACTTGCATTATGGGAAATGTAGGAGCTTTTTATCTATACTGGAGTGATGCTTTGGAGTCAGTGACATACCTGAGAGTGGACATTCATGTGTTGCTCCAAACTGACAGCATGACCAAAGGTTTTTCTGCAGATGCTGCAGCCAAAAGGCCTCGTTCCACTGTGGGACCTCCTGACGTGAACCTCCAGTCCGTGGGGCGTTGAGAACACCTAAAACAGCAGTTAATCATTAATCAGGGTTCATACACTTTAGCAGTGGTCAAATTCAAGCATTTTTCAAGGACTTTCAAGGTAAATTTTCAAGCTTTTCCAGTATCTTACACCTGTTGTAAATTGCATGTTTTAGATGAGTACTTACATACTAAAAGGGGGAGATTTCACTTAACCATAACAACAGCGATGGTATTACACTTTTAGGAGGAACGGTCTTCATTTCAGATAGGCTACTCATTATTTTTTTCATTGAACATGTGATTATCTAGTCTATAGATGGATATAGTCAGATTGCAAGAGAAATACAGTAAGAATTTCAAGCAATTACAAGCACTTTATCCAAAATCCAAGCACTTTTCAAACCTTGAAAATACATTTAAATTCAAGCATTTTCAAGAATTTCAAGCACCCGTACGAACCCTGATTAATAAAGGTGGCTGACAAATTCAGCAGAATTTCTACCTGACCAGATACGTTTGACAGTTTATTTTATTAACATGTGGTGCGTACCTTTTCACAGGTGATACAGTGGTATGTGTTGGAGGTGGGGGAGTAGTGCGTGCTGCAGTCCAGAGGCTGCTGAGCCTGGGGGCTGCGGCTCATGTGGGTGCCGTACAGATTGCTGGCGTGCTGCAGCACCGTGGGGCTGAAACTCATCTGACGGATCTCGTAGGAGGACGGCACGGGCTCCCAGGCGTACGACGGCTTGTAGTAGGGAGGGAATCCTGCCATGTGAGGCTCTGAGGGGGAACACATGCAAAAAAAATTACCTACCTGACTGAAGGGGTAGAGGTAGCACAAAATACATGGAGATAAATGTAATGATACAATATCTCGGTTAAGTCATGGTCACCTAACATATATATATAAAAAATAAAAAAAAATAAAAATTCTTATTCTTTTCTCTTCTTTTCTTCTTTAACATATAGCACTCCTTTAGCGATGACAGTTAGCTCTTAAAGTTATGTACTTACTTGATTCCTATGGTCTATGTCTAGTACCTTCAGGTTGAATGCACTTATTGTAAGTCGCTTTGGACAAAAGCGCCTGCTAAATGACATGTAATGTAATGTGATGTAATGACAGCTCACCATTTAGGTAGTATGGCTGTGTGGGAGCCACAGGGGGTCGGGTTGGCTCTGGGTGAGCAGGTAAGGGGCATTCAAGGCCTTTCTCCCTCTCTGCACACGAGGAGTGGTCCACAGGGGACAGCTGGCCCTCCGACTGAGGCCTGTCCTCAGAGTCTGTGCTCTGAACCTCTGGTGGGTCTTCTGCAAATCCACAACAAATAAAAGTGTGATTCATTCAAGCAAAAGGCAGAGCTGTGTGTGTGTGTGTGTGTGTGTGTGTGTGTGTGTGTGTGTGTAAGACAGCAAGTAAATACTCTATAATAACAAAACTGTACAGTTCCTCTTGGAGCACATTTTGTTTAAATAAGAAAGATAATATTGAACAAGAGTGAATTAATCAGTATGTAGCCTATGATTCATGCACAAAAAATCTGCCTTATTATCGAAATTCAGGAAAGCTGCATTTTTAAAACAACGACATAAGCCAGTAAGTAGGTATTAATAATTTAATTGTACTATTCCGTTGCTTCCCACACATATTCACATAATGTCATATGTTTTTCAGTCTTACCTGTACATGCGGGGGCCTTCGGCTCGTCTTCATATGATCGGTGAGGATTATAGGACCTTTTGTTTTTCACCAGAAATGAACGGGGCATATTGATTCTACAAAAAAAAAAAAAAAAGTTAGCGACACAATAAAGTCTAAAATATTGATCGAGTCATATTTTGTAAAATAAGTATGACATTTATAATAACAAAAATGTAAAAAGTCGCTAAATGCGTTGACAGCCAAGATCTTCCGGTTACTATTACATTTAATTTGCATCTTCTCTGTTACTTTTATAATTAGTTTAAAGTTTTACAGCCTTTCCTTTTACTTTTCAGCAGGTGCATTGCCCTGATATGATTAATGTATTATAATGTTACCAATATATTAAACTCTCGCGCTAATTAAGTAATATAAATGAAAAGGCTTATTTCTTACTTGGCTACCAGGCCTCAAGACATAAAAGTTTAATTAGCACAGCGTATTTTTAAAAATAAAAATTATTCTATTGCTTGTGCCGATTAAAAGTCGTTATTTTTTTTTACTCTAGCTGAAGAAGTAATTTTACCGTCAGCAGTTACTCACCGTTAACTGAGCAGCTTCCGTGGAAATGAAACGTGCAGTAGACTGGAAATAAAATTAATTATTGTCCTTGGGGTTTTTTATGGGTGTGAAGCGGCTCAGCGGAGGAAAAGTGCGTTGCGAAATCCTTTCCTAAAGTCAGAAAAGCAAAGCAGTGTAAAAGCATCACACTTGTTGCTCTCTCTGTTTCTCCCCTCCCTGATTTTCAATCAGATAATTTCGCAGGGGAATCTGACTGTGGTTTCAACCAATGAAAGGCCAACCTGCAGGAGCAAATTTGCGTAAAACAACACATGAGGCCTTTGCTGTCCCTGGAACAGTTACGCAAAACACCCAGTGCTCCTGGGGAAAATACAGTGTTACAGGGTTCAAATTAAACTGAATTAATATTTGCTTTATGCAGAGCGTGTCGGTGTTTTAAATTAAGTTTCATTTGTTTACAGTCAACTGCGTATTTGCATTCATTCTAGAAAGAAAATTAAAAATGAATAACAAACATAGACCTATGTCAGTTTAAATTAGCTTTTTGCGATAAATTTCAAAAAAGCACAAAAACAAGGAAGAATTTCCTGCTAAAAATCCAACCAAATTTTTCCACCTGACAATGTTTGATTTACAGGATTTACTCGTAATGCTGTGTGTGTGTGGCTGTGTTGTGAGCTAGATTTAAATGACCAAAAGATCATATGAGACTGTAGCACCTCCAAAGATACACACACCAAACCAGTCTGACAGATTAACGCTGTTGACTCTGTCTTTATTTATTAAAGCATATCGAAATTCAGACATGACAGATTTCTTCACATGGTGCTTTGCTGTCACGCATGTGGACTAACACAGTGACAAGATTAATTGAAATGACAGAATTAGGCTTTTTTGACCAAAAAAACACAACAACAACAACAACAACAAAAAATGGTTAAAAAAAAGTTTTCGGAAACTACTGACAATGTATAACTTTGTCAAGGGAAAGAACATGTAGAAGAGTGGACATGAAGAGATGGTTCATATGAGGGAAGAAGTACAAGTGCGACATCTTGTGGACAGTGTGTGTAGGTTAAATCCTGACACTTTTCAAGATTTTCCCTGGAGATGATAATTCAATGCAATGTAATTCATTTCAATTCAAGCCTTTATTGTCATTGTATACTGCCCTACAAAGCCTAACTGCAGTAACTACATTTTTGTCAAAATTGAGTTATAACTAAAGTTCTTGATGTCTGTTTTTATCTTGTGACAAAGTTTTAGATGTCAATTTTGCTTTATTTCAGAGAAATAATTATTTTTTAAAAATTCAGTAACGACAAAATCCAACTCAAAAACAAAGTAGACCACACTAAGTGAACTTACTGTGATACAGTGTAGCCTTGTATTTCTTCATTGTATTGTGAAGACAGGAATAATAGAAATTATAAGTTTATTTGATAGGGAAATTATTATCTAGATAGTGATTAAGTAAAAAAGTGAGTTAGAATTATATTAAGACTAAAATATAGTGTTACTTTATAATATTAAGTCTATAATACACAAATCCTGAAATAGAGTTGTTAAACACTTTTAAATACACTTCAAACAAAATCAATTTGGAAATGTTTATTCACTGAAAACAAGATATAAAAGCTGAAAGAAGACAACACAATGTAGTTACTGCACTCTGTTTGTGCTTTAATATTAGAACCTTTTACAGCAAATCCAGTGCAGTAACTCAATTTTGGGGTCAAAGGTCAAATAAATCATCATGATTTTTGAGCATAAAAATTACATCATCAATACATGTAGGAATAAGTGCCATATAACTTACCTACCTATAACCCATTTGGCTGGCAAATTAAAAAAAAACGTTAAAAACTTTAGAGCAGTTTTTCTCAGTTTCACCCTTTGCGTAGTTATTGCAGTTAGGCTTTGTAGGGCAGAATAGCATACAACGAAATTAGGAGGAAAATAGATTTAACCCTAACCAGAGCAATAAAAACCATGAAAAAAAATATTTAAGAGACTCTGTTGTTAACTTGTAGGGATAGAAATGTATTTTTCTATTTTGGAGAATCATAATAAAAGTGACTGTTGCAGAAACCAGTGTGTGTGTGTGTGTGTGTTTGACCAAGTATGACTTCTGTCATGCGGTCATAAATCTGTTTACACACCTTCCTTATGGGGACAAAATACAAGTCCCCATGATGTAAATCATTTCATTTCATTAAAAGTCTGAGAATAAATTGAAGGTTTCTATATATATTTTCAGATTTTAATATATATTCTCAGGTTTCTATATTTATTCTCAGGTCTTAATATATATTCTCAGACTTTTAATATATATTCTCAGACTTTTAATATATATTCTCAGATTTCTATATATATATTCTCAGGTTTATTTATTGTTGCACTTGCTAACATAAAATCATAAAAAAAGAGCAATAAAAATAAAAACAGTTAAAATGTGCAGGAAAGATCAAAAGTTTTTTTGAGCTTGGTCTTATGCCATGCTTCACTTTTAATCCTTTTTATGAAAATAAATGTAGGCATTAATGATCTTCCATACTGATCTGATCTATATCCTCAGACTTTCAATATATATTCTCAGGTTTCAATGTATATTCTCAGACTTTTAATATATATATATATATATATTCTCAGGTTTTAAATATATATTTTCAGACTTTCAATATATATTCTTAGATTTCTATACATATTCTCAGGTTTCTATACATATTATCAGGTTTTGATATATATTCTCAGACTTTTAAAATACATCTTAGGTTTCTATACATATTATCAGGTTTTAATATAAATTCTCAGACTTTCAATATGTATTCTTAGGTTTCTATGTATATTCTCACTTTTTAATATATATTCTTAGACTTTTAATATATATTCTCAGCTTTTAATATATATTATCAGACTTTTAATATATATTCTTAGGTTTTAATATACATTTTCAGACTTTTAATTTATATTCTCAGGTTTCTATGTATATTCTCAGCTTTTAATATTTATTCTTAGACTTTTAATACATATTCTCAGGTTTATTTATTGCTGTTTGCACTTACAAACATACAATCATAAAGAAAGAGCCGTAAAAGAAACAGTTAAAATGTGCAGTAAAGAAACTTTTTTTTTTAGCTTGGTCTCATGCCATGCTTCACTTTAAATCCTTTTTATAAAATAAATGAAGGTATTAATGATCTGCCATATGGATCTGATATATATCCTCAGACTGTCCATATATATTCTCAGGTTTCTATATTTATTCTCAGACTTTTAATATATATTATCAGGTTTCTATATATATTCTCAGGTTTTAATAAATACACTCTCAGACTTTTAATATATATTTTCAGGTTTATTTATTGTTGAATAAAAAGGGCAGTAAAACAAACAGTTAAAATGTGCAGGAAAGATCAAGAGTTTTTTTTTAGCTTGGTCTTTTGCCATGCTTCACTTTTAATCCTTTTTATAAAAAATAAATGTAGGCATTAATGATCTTCCATATCGATCAGCCCACTACCTGGTAATGAGAAAAAAAAAAACCTAATTTGCGCATGCGCTCTTCACATGTGGGTCACGCGAAACCGCATTACACACATTTCATCCTTCCACCAATGGGGGAGATGGGAAAAACAATCTTAGCTTTGCAACACAGCGGATAATTTAGATTTTAAAAACAACATAACGACTTTAGAGTAATTATATGTGACCCGAGACATTTTTTTCCAGCCGTTGTTTGCGTGAATGACATGTAAAAAGTTGAAGCTGCGACTTGCGGAGCGCGAACTTGTGGGATTAGTTTGCATGCAGCCCGACAGCGGAGGCGGACTGCGGTGGGATGGGCTGTGAGGTGTTCAAGATGGCGGCGCCCTGTGGAGTGCAGCTACTCTAACAGGTAAACAGGTCCGATTATTTATGTCTAATGTGTTTTTCTTGCAGCGAAGCTCAACGCGGGTGACTTGTGTTGTGTTACGGTACGCGTCGGGCTCGCTTCTCCGCCGACGGAAGGCGTCTGACAGGCGGGATGAGTCCCCGACCGAGTGTGGGTCGCTGCTCCCAGCTATAGCGTTTAGCTCCCGGACTGACTGACTTGTTTTTGGTGATGGATTTAGAAGACGGTGGTGCTTTGGACATGTTAGTCGTGGTTACGTGTGCGTTTTCTGCTGCGGGTTTTGGAGAGGTTATCGCTTTGGCAGAGAAAAGATGCCGGCATATTTTTATAATCGGATAAATTAAACCCAACCCTGCCCATTGTTCTCTGCGAGTTGTTTACGACAGGCAGCAGCCAGTGGTCAGTCCTCCTACAGCAGCAGCAGCTCAGCCTGTCTGTCTGCCTGCCTGTCTGTCTCATCTCCTCTAACTCTGTCCTCCTCTCATTATGCATGACACATTATCATTCTGGCCTTTGTGTTGTTTTTTTATTTGCTTATTTGCTGCCTCATTGTGCATCCAGAGGAATATCTCTTGCAGCGTTCTGCATCCAGGGCCAGATTAACACTTTGCTGTATCCTGGGCAACAATATTCAAGGGCCCCATCAGCACGACCCCATAATCACCATAATCTTGCAAAATATAGAATAAATTACAGTAATATACATCAATAACTAGTGATGGCCAGATGAAGCCCCATGAAGCCTTGAAGCTTTTCATCCAATTGGTTAAAAAAAAAAGGTTAATTTCTCGAGGGTTCATGTGCTCACAAACCACCCTGCTGGTATAAACCTTTACTGTCATTTCAACTGTTTGTGATGACCTTTTGTCTGTCTGCAACAGTGTCAGCATGGGAATAATCACTGCCAAGAACAATTTAATTTGATTTTATGTGGTTCATTCATTCATTCATTCATTTAATCTTTTTTGATTAATTTATGGGTAATGGTAAAAGCCTATTAATGTAAAAAAAACAAAAAAAAACAAAAAATAATTTCAATCAATGTTTAAATAAATCAAATGGGACACAAAATGTTAATGTTAAATTGTTGGAGTGTTTTCCAAAGTTTAGACAGTGATTGTGCTTATGAATACTGGGGTGATGATAATGATGATGACTTCATTTTTATTAAGAGAATATTTTTGCCACTGTGCTTGGGCTCAATTTTGCGGGGATCCATTGTGCTTTATATATGTCCACATAACACACCAACCTGATGCCAACCCTCAAACCATTCCCTGAACCAGCGAGGCTTCAAATGTCATCAATGACGTCACTTTCCCTTAAAGAAACAGGCCTTGATACGCGCTTCATAAAAGACTTCCCGGATTTCTTGACACATGATCCGAAGCCTCGGCACAGTCCGTCACATCACTATCACTAACTAACTGTCATCAAGTGCATTTTCATGTACAGATGTGCAAACGCTCATAGAACTACAAATGCACCAGTATGTCCTCTTGTCAAGGCCACTCACTCACATATGCTGTTATGAAAACAAAACACATCAGCATCAGAATTGACCCACTACATAAATAATAATAATAATAATAATAATACATTTTATTTGGAAGGCGCCTTTCTTGGCGCTCAAGGACACCGTACAAAAAGATAGAAAAAAATAAGTAAGCAACCACTTTCAAAGCATCCAATATTTATTTAACAACATCTATTCCCAGCAGCACAAATGTATTGAGTTGACAGAGCCATCACAGAGGAAGACAAGACACAAACAAAAATCACAGAATCTAGAATCAAGTCGCATTTTGGTCCTCGGCTCATTTTAAACAGAAATCACCCTGAAATCACCTCAAAATTCATTTTTGAGCAATGGCTCCGATGGACAGTTTAACATATAAGCGAGAGATAACCAGATATATTGCTTGTGACCACATTGCCCTGGGCCCTTTAGAGGGCGTGGGCCCCTGGGCAATTGCCCAGTTGCCCACATGGTTAATCTGGTCTTGGATGCATCACACCTCTTTGCTTTCAGCCCCAAACACACTTGAATATAAGGCTGGGCGATATGCACCAAAAGTCATATCCTGATATATTTAGGCTGAATATATCGATATACGATATATATCCCGATATTTTTATCGCAAAGTGAGAGCAAATGTTCATGGCAAGGCAGGTTTATCTGTATAGCACCTTTCAACAACAGGGCAATTTATTTTTCCCTGTGTATGTTCGTTAACCTTAAATCGACCGTTATACTTAAATGTTCTATAATATACTTTTGTACATTTGCGTAGGAGCTGAAGTTGAGGGCAGGACTGACTGGAGATTGTTTTTGTTTGTTGTATCTGTCAGAATAAACGGAGATCGCCTCCAAAAGGATATCTGGTTTGAGCTTCGTCAAATCACACAACGGAGAGTAGCCTCCACCGGTTACATATATACATATATTACATATATATATATATATATATATATATATATAGTAGTACGTTCAAATATAACATTTTAAAATTGAAAGCGAGCTGATTTAAAGAAAAAGAAAAAATCTAATTATCTGCTCATATCACTAAACGAGAGGAGGCCCTTAATCTATCTTCAGTCAAAGCCAAATATGACATGTCACAAGTAGTTTTATTGAAACCGTTTATTTTAGTGTACATAAATGCTGTATAACAGGAGTACCTTTTTTTTTTTTTTTTTTTTTTAAATCAAAGCTCTATAAAGTGCACATTTAAATAAAAAATATCTTAGATAAATAAAATATATAAAAAATATATATAGATATATCTTTTATATCCATATATCGCCCTGCCCTACTTGAATACATCAGTTTCCTCCATTATCATGTCAATCATTAATATCCCCATGTTTAGCTTGTGTTAATTAATTCCTCTGCAGGCTCTCCTGTCACCGTGTAGACAGGAATGGTTAACTAGTTACACAGTTTGACCTCCTCGACCTCTCTGTCACACCATACCCGACTCACTGTCATCATGTCAGATTGCTGTTTGTCACAGCTTTGCCTTATTTATCTATATAAAAAAATGCAGAGTACACTGTCTAACCAATACATAATATCTCCAATACGTAGGCCTCTCACGATAATTACTATTACTTATCGTTCAATATATAAAAATGGACAAGATAGTTTTTTTTTCTGGACTCAATATATTGACTTTTTGTGTGTTTTTTGTGTTGTGTTTAAAGTAATGCTGCAAATGTTTGACATGATTTTCTCATTGCAATGTTTTGTTAACAGAGCCTGAAAGTCTATTTTATTTGTTTTGGTTGTAGTTTATTTATTTATATTTATTTATGTAGGGTATTTTAATATTTATTTTCCACATTTCAATTCCAATGTTTAATATTCTCGAGATTTATAAATTCATTGCTGTGGAAAAGGATGAACTTATTATGCTCTAATATCATTTTAAAACTAAAACATCGATACAACGATACTATCGTTTATCGTGATAGTTTCTGGGAAATATATATCGTCCTAAAAAGTGTGTTATCGTGACAGGCCTACAAATGTCTGAAATGTTATTTAGTATTTTATAATTATTTAGATTTGGCATATTTTCTTAATTCAGCTTAGGGCTGGGCAATATGGCCAATATCTTCTGTCCAGATATAGGTAATTTCATATATCTCAATAATGATATATATTACAATATAGCATGTTTTCTGATTATTCGTTTAATAACATTAAGATTTCCTTATTAGTCCCACAATGGTGACATTCAAACTTTGCATTTAACCCATCCTTTTTTCTTTTCTTTTCTTTTTAACACATCAGTGAACATAGCAATTGTCTATATGAAATAACTACACGGTAAAGCCTATTTTTGTTCACTCCATACCCAGCACCTCTTTGGCCCGCTACAGCTTTGCCCCAAACCTGCAAGGATCAGAACGAAAATCTAAAAGACGTTAACCATGCTGTAATTCAACTCAGCTGCTGGCTTTTGACATTGCAATACAAACATTATAGAAAAATATCTTTATATTGTTTTGGTGATTATATATTGTCACATCGCCCAGCCCTAGTGGTTGTTATTATCAAGTTAGACAATGTCATTTGGTATCAAGATATCTCAATATTTGTTGTTTCATCAAGATATGATGCCAAAGAAAGACCGTATATTATCGTATTGAATTATCGCCCAGCCCTAATTCAGCTATAATTTTCCTGGCAATCATTTCCTAAATACAGTTTAGAAGTGTTCTTTGCACTGGCAGGATTATAATTCAGGAAATAAAACCTTTATGTGTATTTTGGAAACCTGGAAGTGTTAAAATGTAACTATACTGTGAATAGGAAAAGTTGAATAAGCCAAACATTACCAGTATATTATTATTATTATGATTTAGGGCTTGGTGATATTACAGTATGTAGCTTTAAAATCACATTAAAATGTTTGTCGTGTACATTTTTTTATATTGTTTTACATTCTGAATCTTCGCTGTAGTGAACCATAGAGATGATGTTCTTCTAACATGGAGTAAGGAGTATACAAAAATAGGCTTCACCATGAGGTTATGTCATATAGAATTATTGAGCTTTGCCACATTGCCCAGCCCTATTTTAATTTCTTTATTTAAATTTATTTCTTATTTAATTACCCAGATTGCTAAATGACATGACCCCACTGTCCTCAAGGCCCCAATGTCCCCACTAATTCAAATGTGATGTACTTGTTTTTTGTTATTATTACTTTTTCACTTCCCCTTTTGATAAGCATAAATGTGTCTGTGTACAAACTCCTTATTTAATTTAGCAAAACTATGGGAGGCATCTCAGTGCATCAGCGTTTAATTCCCCAAAGACAGAAGCAGCCTTACATGCACTTTGCCAAAATAAGTCTAACATAAGATGGATATCTCCTGATCTAAATTAAAGGTCCGGAGGTTGGTGAAGCAGCTCCAGCTCCCTGTAGGGGTGACTGAGGCTCTGTGGGATTTTCAGTGAATATAGACCGGTTAACCACCAGCTCCCAGGGCCTTAATGTCTCCATACTGCTCGTTTTGTTTTGTTAGCACTGAGAAAAATTGAAAATATCCACCCACCCACTGTTAATAGTTTGTTTTCTTAGTGTTTGTGGGATTAAAAAAACAACAACTTCTATTCTTACACTTGGACAGCCCATCGTCATGGCAGCCTAATGAGATAAACACATTTTTATAGGTACTGATACGAGGAATCTTTGCTCTTTACTGTGATATACATTTTCAGTTTTTCATGCAGCTTTAAGATATGAATTAAAAAATAGTTTTATTCTTGTATCTAGCCACTTACATCAACTCCTCAAGGAATTATTCAGGCACATTAAATCAACACCAAACCAAACATACCACTAAGTAAACCAACTAACAGCACAAATATATTGACCTTGTAATATAAACACCTTACATATCTTATCCCACATATAATCTGATATTTAACAATTAAAATGAAATTAAAGGCACACAGCCTCGCAACAGTCACCATGTGCATTTGTTTAGTTAAATCTTTTTTGATATCTCAGTTCACAAATAAATTGCCTGCACGTCATGTATGTAGATTTTATATATTGGAAGTTGTTTTTTCTCTATTCCATGCTTGAGAACTTTAGAACTGCATCAGTATTAGCTAGGTGTACACAATAATCTGACTACTGAGAGTATAATCACAAAGATAGTTGGAATAAAAAGTGGACTCATTTATGTAAAATAGCCTGTTCTTGGCTCCTATAAATATATATAATCATTTTTGAGTTTTTCTGTTTTAAAGTTAGCTACTTATTTATGGAATGTAAGTTAAACTTTGGCTACTGTCTCTGAATGAATAATCTCGTTTGGAGACGATCATGTCTGTCTGCATGTCTGCAGCTAACCCTCTCGTACTACACGATCAATCAGCCAATTATTTTTTGTGCGCACTCACAACTGTGCTCAAGGACCTCTTGTGGTTGTGATAGGGCTGGGCGATATGGACAAAAGTCATACCCCAATATATTAAGGCTAAATATTGATATACAATGTATATCCCAATATTTTATCGCAAAGTGAGAGCAAATGTTCAGTCAAAGCCAAAAATGACATGTCACAAGTAGTTTTATTGAAACCGTTTATTTAAGTGAACATAAATACTGTATAACAACAGGAGTACCTTTTTTTTTTTTTTTTTAAATCAAAGCTCCATAAAGTGCACATTTAAATAAAAAAAATATCTTAAGTAAAAATAGCCTATGAAATAAAATAGGCCAATCTTTTTCTGAAATGAATATATTTATATGAGAAAAGAATAACGAACATTACAAAAGAACTAAATATGACAAACCCTAGTAAGGGCAGCATTTATATATAGAAAAAGAAAAAAAATTAACTATATTGATATATGCGATATGGTTTAATTCCATATATTTTTTATACTGATATATTGCCCAGCCCTAGGTTATGGTGATTCACAATTTATGACTGTTTTACTCTCACATAACCAGGCCTTCTCCCATTATAATTCTGGGATATGTGAAAAAAACGTCCAGGCTCTTTAGTATTTCTTTAAACCAATCACAATCCCTCAGTGGCCCTTTGTGCCTTTTGTGTTATATCCGTTACTCTAAGTGTCTAATTTTACCAAGGATGGGTTTAAATCCGAGTCTAGGTAGGGTGCTGTGTGGGTAAGTATCCCACTCCAATGCTTGTGATGAAGTGCTGCTATGTGATGAGTTGGGAGTGTGACCGTGCTGGCTCAGGATGCAGGTGGTGCACCTACCAAACCGTTAGCTTAAGGGGAGAAGAGGCTTTTCTATCCCAACAGTCTGCATCTGGCAAGTCAGGCTATATCATCATTGACTGCTGACTCCCACTTCTCTTAACCGAGCAGTAGAAGCAACAAGTTTTGCACACATAGCAAAAGACATTTCCAGCAATCGGCTAAGCTAGAAAACAAGCCATACCTAGTCTATTACAGACCATATTTTGGCCTTTGTTTGACTCAAAAACTGACATAGAGGTGAACCATAGAGGTGATGTTCGGCTAACATGGAGTAAGGAGCAACTGAGCATCTGCAGATTAATTCCACAACATCCACTGAGGTTAGGCATGATACAAGATGAATATTTTTTTGTTATTTATGATGGTATCTTTACTGTAAGGGAGCCAATCCTACAAGAAAACACTAATCTCTTTGCTGTGGTTGGGAGATGGCAGTTAGAGGCAGTTGGTAACACTAGATTTGGGCCCAAAAGTAAACTGTTGGTCCCAGGATTTAGCTAGCATTAACCAGAAGGACGGAGTCAACAAAGTTGAAAAGCAGATTAAAGCAGGTCATAAACTGCTCGCCGGCTGCTGCAAAGTCCTGCTTTGAGCTTGTCTGTATCAGCAGAAGTTTGTTTGTAAAAACAAACAAGGAAAATAACACTGTGGCTCCAATTACCAACCAAATGTACCTGTTAAGTTAGATTGATCATCTTTTCTGTATCTATCCAAACATTTTATGTAATTCGGCAAATGCATAATCCACCAAAGATCGTGTCTAATAGTATTATTTTAATTCTGTCCAGGTATTTAACTCTTCTTTGTTGCTTTTCTTGTTGAATTATATATCCATCCTCATCATCACAAAGTTACTTTAATGCCTAAATACAAACTCAGAACCTTTTTTGCTGAAATGATTAATTAAGTCAACTGACAGAAAAGTAATTTGGACAACAATTTGGATTTAGATTATTAAAGCCTCTAGCAAAAGAACAAACCGTTCTCTGGTTCCTGCTTCTCAAGTGTACAGATTTACTTTGTTGAATAAGATGTGACATAATTATCTTTGTGCTTTGGGGTGCTGGTTGGAACAAACAAAACATAATAAAGCATCGCATTGAGTTCTGAGAACTTGTGATGGCCACTTTCTAATATTTTATAGACAAAAAAAGTGAATTAAGTCAAAATAACCATTTATCTGTAATAAAACATGATTGTAGTTGTTGGCCAAAGCCCTGTTTAGTCCAGTAAACCACTTTAATATTCCCATTTCCTTTTATCACCGTCAAATGTTAGCGAGCGGGGCCGTTTGTGTCCTTTTTATGAAACCGCTTTTCAAATGTTCACCCAGGAGAAAAGGACGCTGTTGGTAACTGCTTGCACACAGCCAAATGTAATTTCCAGTGTGTACATGGAAGTGCTCGGGCTGCATAAAGGTTCTTTGTGTCCTCCTGAGCGTTCCCAAGCTGCCTGAGATCACACTGAGGGTGCTTCGTGTTTGTGCCACTGACCTGTCCCTGCAAGACGCTGGCTCCCAGGGTGAAAAACAGCCACGTCTGAATCCACTTTTCCACCCCTTCCGACTCCCAACCCCATGACCTAGCAGTTAATTGATAACAGGGAGACAATTGCGCCGTGACCACTGCTGTGAATCAACAAACAGGAGTAGATCCGAGCATTTGGATTTGTTATGAACTAGAGAGAGATTTATACTGCCATGTTTCTTCCCAGAGGGCAGTGTTTTTTTTTTTCTCCGACATATGACTTTCGTGGAAATGAGATAAAATACGCCGATTATTGATTTCTTCACGTCTCACGCTCCAAATTAGCTCCCGTTGTCTTGGTTTCTGTAACGTGACTGTGCTGAAAGATTCAGTATTCTGCTTTAATGGGATAGTTGGGAGGATTCATCCTCTAGCATGTTGAGTGTTTTGGCCTAAGTGTTGAAAGGAGAGCTTAAGAGCTGATGAGATGTCTGCTGCTGATTCATTACTCCTGTTAGGGAATAAGCTGCTGGGTGCAGACACCCTGACGATAATGACCTGCCTATCAGGATTATTTATGCCTGTTTTTCAGATGGAGATTTGCAAGGCTCCCTTGGCCTCCTTTACTTTGAAGGACTGACTCAGCCTCAAGCCTAGATGTATCATAGACAACATAAATAGACTAATAGCCTGAAAGGGTAAACACATTAGCCCAGGTGGCGATTTTAAAGCAAATTACTGCTGGGGTGTGATAAATGTTAAATATAGTTCTTCATTCTGGGTGCTGGTAGTAAATAGTGAAGACTGACATTAGTGTGTGGTGGGGTCAAATGAGGTGCAGGTCATATATTTAGATCCTTCATGCTGTCTTAATTACATCTTGGAGGTTTTGTGCTTTTTCTTGGGGGATTTCCGTAACAATTGAATTCAGCAACTGACTCGTGGGCACATCTGCTCTGGAAACGGCTCAAAAAGTCCCATATGGTCATTATATCCATACATCATCCCAATGTATTCCCCATCACACATTAATACAATTGGGTGCGCTGATTCTATAAGTCTCAGTTTTCCATTCAAACCCAATTTATGCAATTCCAAGACTGTTTCGGGACCCCGGTGTTCAGAAATATACAAACACACCATTTTAGAATAAGAGTAATATTTAACATTGTATACTGCTTACAGAAAGCTGCAATGTTTGTGTTTGATTTAACTTTTTAAAACATTTTAAAGGTTACGAACATGCTTGAAATTGAATGTACTCCTTGACAAATGCTTAATTTTTTGCTTTCAAATGCTTAAACGTAATCTGGTTCAACAACATGTCACCCATGTGAACCAGAAGTGGTTTAGTGTTTGAAATTAAATGACTCCGTTGTGGTATTTGTTTGTCGTGTCCTGGCGTCTCATTCCAATGTTAATGTGAATGACAAAGTCAAAAGGGGGCGTTTTTCCGGTCTGCTCCGTGCCATCTTAATGGCTAACATATGCTTTTTAATTTTCACCATTGCATTTATTGCACCATATTAGACATATGGTATGATAAAAGTTTTGAAAGTCTGGACATTTTTGCTGTAGATACCTTAAAAGTGCTGGAAATTGTGTTTGAATTGTACAGTTAAAAAGCAAAAGGATGATATCTCAAGCCCATCATATCTCTGTAGTTCATCTTGTAATATCATTTGAGGCATTATTTTTTATGTCTGAGTAAATTTGATAAAGGATCAGTTATCTCATTAATTCAATTTTTTTTTCTTCATTTTTTTCAAATGCCTTCTGTACAAACCCTGCTAGCCTGTACTGAGCTGATATTGTCATGTGACGACTAATCCTAGATCACAGCTCTAACTCATTCTGGGAAATGTGTATAAAATTGGTCTTGGTGTGATGTAGAGGTGCCTGGAGACTGTATTGGTGGGTGGCCCCAGGAGTCCTCCAGGCAGGCAGGGACAGACACCGAGAGAGCCGCTGCTTCCACCTCCAGCACTGCCACCACCATGGCCAGGGAGCAGCCCAACGTGGGGGACCTCCTCCCACTCCTTGAGACCTCCGACCTCCACCAGCTAGAAGAGATCAGAGGCCTCATCAACGAGCAGCTCACCACTGGTAGGACAGCTACAGCAAAATGGTTTCTCTATGTGTGTACCAGACTTGCTACTTTCTCCTTCTTTTTAACCCATAAGAACCCAGAGCCAGTAATCCTTAAAAAGGAAAATTATGGGGGATATACCATAGACCAAGTGGACCTTATGATATATCTTATTTTTAAATGAATAAACTAAACATTTTTTCTGCTTACAGAAACACAAATTTGCCTTTTTCTTTGCATCTCCACCACATATATCAAAATTGTGACATTGAAATTGAAAAAAATTGTTTTAATAGTGCTGTTAGACAACAAATTCAATTTCAGATTTGTTTTTAAGTAACAAAATAATAATAAATCGAGAATAAATAAATATAAATAACACTGCCTTATTGGACTGCTTCTCAACAAGCTACTGTAGCTGTAAAACACTAAAAAACACACTTATGTACTTGAGAAAACATACATGAACATTAATAGAACATTTAAAATGTTTGTGACACCCATGTCACCGTGGGTTCTTATGGGTTAAAAACTCCTTCAAATGATCCTCCCTGTCTCCCTTACAGAGCGAGGGTCCATGCTGCTGAACGGGCTGGTGGACTACTTTTTGGAAACAAACTCTGCCCAGGCCATGCATATCCTCTCCTCAGTCAGAGAGCCGCACGACAAGGTGAGAAATGCACCCCGCACAGGCTTAAAACCTGATCACAGCACGATTTAAAATGTTATAATTTTGTGGTGAAACCAATTCATTTCAGTTGAGTCACTGGGATAAGAGGATCTGTTTTACTGTTTCTCTCTCTCTCTCTCTCTGTTTGAGTATTGAGTCATCCTTTGAATATCTTTAGTTTGAGTGGAAGTAGCCCAGTAATATAGTCTGTGCAGGTGATTTGCACCAGGTTTTTGAAGTCTAGAAGTCCCTCCAATAAACAAAATTTTAGGCCTTTTAAAATGTATTTACTGCAGTGCTGACAGGTCTTTAAAAGGGATTTGATTATGAATTTAACATTATTTTTGTGAGATCTGGCTATATAACAGTGCACTTAGTGCTTGTTATTTAACAAATTTGAAACCCGCTGCAACTTGTGCAAAAAAGTGCTAAAAATACAGGTGCATCTCAATAAATTAGAATGCGATGGAAAAGTCCATTTCCAGTAGGTTAAGTCAAATAAGCCAACAAAGTATTGAGTATAGATGGACATACTTTTCAGAGGCCAATATTTCCATATTAAACATACTTTTTGAAATTGGTCTTTTGTAATATTCAAATTTTTTTTTATTACAGCGCAAACATAAGTTAAAAAAAGACCAGTGAAAAGAAAGCACTGTATGTAGTCTCTAATCAGCAGTCTGTCTCCCATTATCGTCCATTATATAAAATGTGTCCACATGCAGTGATTTTAATGGAACAGGACTCTCTCAGTTTTAAATCATGAGCGCCAATTAATGCTCATGTTCTTGCCCTCAGTGTCACCAATTGCTTCCATGTTGTTGTTGTTTTTGGATTTGCATATTGCCATGGCAAACAAAGACGTGGATTTGTTGTGGTGTTGGGCTCTGAGGTCATTCTCATTATTTCTGCAGCCTTCTGTGATTTTATTTGCATCTAATCAAAACGCTCTTACCGTCCTGGATGAACTTCCATGAGAGAGGTCAGAGGAGAACACCAGCAGTGATTTGTAGCCGTTGTTTGATGTCTCGTGTAACTTCAAATGCTCACACGACACAGCATGTGTATGAAAAATGCGCAAATGAAGTTTCCACAACGGAAAGTTTATTTTTTTCTTGTTTTTGTCTTGATTTAATCCCAAATTTTTCCCAAACATGAAAATATCCAAATCATGTGTCATTAGTACTCCTTTGAAGTAATCAATTATTAGTTTAAAAGACTTTCATGGAAAAATAGGTTAAAAAAAGTGTGTTTTATGTTCGGTCACAATAGTGACTGGTGGGATAAGATGCTATATACCATTTACCCGTCAGGCTGTCTCATTCTAACAGAGTTACCAGACTAACTGAATTTCCCCTTGGGAATAAATAAAGTAATCTTTATTTTTTTATTTTTTTTATTTGATTTATAGACTACATTAACATATTTCTCCTATGCAGTCATAAAATTATTATATTTCCATTTCCAGTTATTAACAAATGTAGAGTTCTGTTACTGGTAGTCTCCAACATTGGCACTAGAATAACATTCTAGTGTGACTTTGGCCTACATTATCAAATATACAACTATACCAATATGAATACTGAGAGGACAATACATAGAGCAAACCAAAAATAAAGCAGTTATCGGTCTAACTCAACATTGTTACTTTATTGTAACAGACATACCATTTTTACTTTTGGACATTTCCAATGTGATGGGAGGAGGAGAACATCCACTGGCTCAGGGCAGCTTTGTTTGTCATATTCTGCAGGAATAGAGCCCTATAAATAAGAAATATTAGTAACGCTTTATATTAAGGTCTTTGTAATAACCATCAATTAACAAGTAATAAGGCCCTTGTAAGTCCTTACAAGATCCTTATTAACATTATTGTGTGTTTATAAGGTTATATAAGTGTTCATAATAGCATTACAAACACCCATGACCCACCCATTATGTCTTTGCCATGCCTTTATTAATCTTATTTTGTTTGCTTATTGATATTAAAATATACTTTATTGCTCATCTATTATAAGTTAACTATGGTTTTCGCAACTACCGGATCTAAAGCGAGAGCAATGCCTTATTACTTGTTAATTAATGGTTATTAAGGACCTTATTATAAAGCGTTACCGAAATATTTTTATGGTCACTATTGTTACCGGTGGGATTAAATGGGTTTATGACAAGAAAAACCACATGATTGCGTTGAACACAGAGCTAACCCTGCTGTCCCTCTCTGCCTCACAGCACCTTCTGGACAAGATGAATGAGTGTATGACCAAACAGGCCTGCCGGCTCCCCACCCTCACCCTGCTCGGCCATGTAATCCGCAAGCAGCCGTCCTGGATCCACAAGATCGCTCGATACCCTCTGCTGCTGTCGCTGCTCAAATGCCTCAAGGTAACGCCCCAGTGATGACTCAGTGAACTCAGAAATCTCCTCGTCAGGTTCACTGACAGGTGTGTGGATGGATGAGGATTAGAGATCTCCAGGGTTCGTACAGGAGCTTGAAATCCTTGAAAATGCTTAAATTTAAATGTTGTATTTTCAGGGGTAGAAAAGTGCTTGGATTTTGGATAAAGTGCTTGAACATGCTTGAAATTCTTACTGTATTTCTCTTGCAATCTGCCTATAGATAATCACATGTTCAATGAAAAAAATAATACATTGAATATTGAGATTAACAAACTGTACTTTTGATTGTTAAAAGTGTAAAACCATCACTGTTGGTATGGTTGAGTGAAATTGCCCCTTTTACCATGTAAGTACTCATCTAAAACATGCAACTTACAACCGTTGTAAGGTACTGGAAAAGCTTGAAAATGGACCTTGAAAGTCCTTGAAAAGTGCTTGAATTTGACCACTCAAAAAGTGTATGAACCTTGGATCTCTCATGCAGCCACTTTTAGAATATAATGATTAGAGGTGGGATTTCTGCAGAGGCATTTTGCGATACGGTGAGTATTGATACAATATACAGGTGCATCTCAATAAATTAGAATATGATGGAAAAGTCAATTTCCAGTAGTTAAAGTCAGACAACCCCAACCAAGTATTGAATGCATATAGATGGACATACTTTTCAGAGGCCAATATTTCCATATTAAACATACTTTTTAAAATTGGTGTTTTGTAATATATATTTTTTGAGACACTGAATTTTTAGTCTTCATTAAATGTAAGCCATAATCATTATAATTAGAAGAAATAAAATAAATGAAGACATTAAATGTTTAATTCTCTGTGTTATGGATCTATATAATGTGTTATTTCCACTTTTTGAATTGAATTACTGACATAAATGAACTTTTCTATGATATTCTAATTTATTGAGATGCACCTTTATTGCAATTTTACTTCATTTTGTGTCCCTAAAATTCAATTCAATCAAGAATTGTTTTGGCAAATAAGAGAAAATTCTCAGTCTATTCATCTCACTTCAGTCTTTTTATTTCTCCACAATGAGAGTCAAACCCACAGACTGACCAACAAAGTATTCAGTCAAACTAAACTTAACTGATGTCAAACATGTATGGACGACGACAACTACACAAACTTCTCAAACTTTCCTCAACTTTAAACTTCACTGCTCTGAATTCTTTTGAATGTAACATTAAAAAAAGCCTACATTTGCAGCGTTATTTTGACAACTTTCCGACACGATATCTTGACACACATGGTGTTTATAGGTTCCATAGATCTTCTAGTTTCATATGATACCAGTATCTCCAGTATATTCCTAAAAGTGAGCCAAACAAACGGCAAAAATACTGCCAGCCGTCGGAGCACTAAATATCGAAAGAATAAAATAGCCTTTATTGTCATTGTGTATATAATACAACGATATTAGAGTGCAACTCCTATTGGCGCATAAAACAATTAAGACAACAATATAAAAACAACTTGACAATAAATGTATAGAGGTATAAAAGGTATAAAAATATCACAAACAAGAATAAAAAATTGAAATGCATGAAAATATTGGAATATAGAATAAAAAGCTATGTACATGGAAAAGGAGGAGAATGAGGAGGAGTGGTAGCATACAGAGGTAATGTTATTAGATAATATGAATATATAGATATTATTGCACTTAGACGGTAATTGCACATGGTGGACAGTAAGTGAACAATATTGTACTCGGCGACTATGAATCGATATAATATTGCCACGTAAAATATTGCGATACTATGCTGTATTCAGCTACACAAGATGGTCAAAGAGGTCTTCAGCCACAGTTTACTGCAGCACCACATTCTCTGAAGCAGGCCTGTAGGAGCAAATAGCATAACAGCTAAACTGAAAGTTTTCTACCTCTCATGTCACGAGTGTGTATTAAATTCCAAGCACACTCTGTCCACTGCTAAAGGAGCATATTTCTCTTGCTCAAGCACCAACAACAAAACACAGTCTTTCATTTCTTTTTGACTTTTTTTAGACTTTTCTGCAGAATCTGAGATGAGATTAGATGCAGAATGAGTTCCTCGTCTCCAGCGCAGTAGTCACATGTTGAATAAATGAATTTTGTGTCCTAATTTCTGTGCAGACGGATACGGACGTGGTGGTGCTGATCACTGGAGTGCTGGTGCTGATCACTCTGCTGCCCATGATCCCTCAAGCTGGGAAACAACACCTGTGGGAGTATTTTGACATCTTCGGGCGCCTGGCATCTTGGAACCTTAAGAATCCCGGTAGGAGCTTCCTGTCATGTCTAACAAAACGTGTGTGCAACATTTTTGTATACTAACACCTGGAAGTGATTGACAGTGATGGATTTGGTGAACCAAGTGGAAAGATGTAGTCAAGTCTGTCACTGTCAGCTCGATCTGGGCCGTTTGAATCTGTTTACTGTGGGCTGATTTGACCCAGATATTATAAAAGGATGTTAACTCAAGATAACAAGATTAGGCCTGTCACGATAGTCAATATATCGACTTATCGTTCGACATATAAAAATGGAGGCGATAGTTTTTGTGGACTCGATAATTGTTGTTTACATAAGCCATCAACATTTTCGCCAGTCATGCTGCTTCTGTCCCTCTCCTCTCAATCAACCTGCTCTCTGTGGGAGGCGCGACCAAGGTTATTATAGTTAACGAAAACTAACTATATAACGAAAACTAGAATTGAAAAAACATTTTCGTTAACTGAAATAAAAATAAAAACAAGAGTTTTTTAAAAACGATAACTAAGTGAAACTGTATTCTGTGGTTACAAAAACTAACTAAAACTAACAAAATTATAGTGAAAATGTCCTTCGTTTTCATCTTGTCAACTTTTTTCATACATAAACCTTTTTGGTTGATATGAAATCTATTTCATCTATTTGTTGTTTTTTTGACTTAATAAACTTATTGCGGCTGAGATGGATTAGACAAAGGAAATAAAGGCAACATTTATTGTGACTTTTTTTTTAAATCTGGCACCCAACAAATACCCCATTACAAAAAAGCTAACACTAAAAATAATAAAAACTAAAACTAAGCATTTTCCAAAAAATTAAAACCAATTAAAACTAACAAACTCACTCTAAAAACAAATTAAAACTAACTGAATTTGAAAACAAGAAATCACAACAAAATAAAAACTGAAAAAAATGAAAAATCCAAAACTATTATAACCTTGGTGTGGACACCAGCCAGCGGAAGCATAGTGAGTGTGTTACTCAATGTTAAGTTTCCTGACGGCTGCACAACTCCAGAAAGTTTGGTGAAATAAATGGAATTGGTGCCAAAGCCAGTGTGGTGTGAGAACATTTTGGCTTTCACTGTTCAGCTCAGGAGCTTCACAACAACTGTGGCTGCAGTTTCTAGCTGTGCACAGCGTCCGGCACTTATTGTAAACAACTGGCATGCTAACTGTACACAAAGTGTCCACCACTGATTGTAAATTAACCGGCATCGCTAACTGTGCACAGAGTGTCCAGTGCTTGTTGTAAACAAACGGAGGTGGCTAAGTGAACACATGCTGCTGCAGCACATACACACTGTACTGCTACAGAGCTAACTGTTAGCCTGTTAGCACTGACTGTCCTGCCTCTTAAAGGAGCCACGCCTCTCTTACAGTGGACGCGTTATAACGCAGACTTTTTGTGCTATTTAAGTAATACTGCAAATGTTTGACAGGCAGTAGAAATTGCCAAAAAAATCTCTGAAACAGCTGCTTTTATATTATTTATAATATATAATAATATAATATTTATCTCAGTGCAATTTCTGTTAACAGAGCCCGAGAGTCTATTTTATTTGTTCTGATTGTAGTTTATTTATTTATGTTTTATTTATCTCGGATGTTTTAATATTTCTTTTCCACATTTCAATTCCAATGTTTAATATCCTTGAGATTTAAAAAATCATCGAGATAGTTTCTGGGAAAATATATCGTCCTAAAAAATGTGTTATCGTGACAGGCCTAAACAAGAATATTAACCATTCAAATAAATCAATTCAAGCACGTAAGTTTGTTCGTCTGGAGTTCAAGTTTGTGCTTTGTTTTCTTTGATATTTTGTACACGTTCAGGGCACGTTTCAGAGGTTTACCTAATCCACCTGCACGCCAGTGTCTACTCACTCTTCCACCGTCTCTACGGCATGTACCCTTGCAACTTTGTGTCCTACTTGCGCTCCCATTACAGCATGAAGGAGAACATGGAAACTTTTGAGGAAGTAGTGAAGGTGAGGACGTAATCCCTGCTGCTCTGCTTTTCTTTTACTTTTTTGAGTTTTTGCAACCAAATGGTTACTTACACAGATATTATGTTAAACCTTCCTTCAGCCGATGCTGGAACATGTTCGTATCCACCCAGAGCTGGTGACAGGAACCAAGGACCACGAGCTGGACCCCACTAGGTAAGTGTTGAACTGTGCTGCCTCACAACAGAAAAATCAAGTGTTTAACCGTCTCTACCAGTGACATACGTTGAGGTTGATGGATGGTGAGGCTCTGACTTCATCACAATCAGATTTACAACATATGAACCCTACAGAGGAGCTTATTCACCATTTGATTGGCAGATAACCTGTTAGGTTATGTTTAAAATCTCATATCAGCTTTCTTTACACATATAAACTGTTGCACACAAAAAAGCACATTTAATAAAAAAAAAAAAAAACGTTATTATGGTCTTACCTTTACTTATAAATGGAGTCCATGTGCTGCTCCTTCTGAACAAAAGGATCCATAACTTGTTCTTAGAAGTTTAAAAAATAAATGAACGGATGGCTGCACTTGACTTGCTAACTATAGATCAGGGATGGGCAACTGCAGGCCCGGGGGCCACAGACGGCCCGCACCCTCACTTGAAGTGGCCCTCAGTACAACTACATGCATTTGAGCATGAAATCTTAAAAGTGCAGTGTAAAAATGCACAAAATTATTTCTTTCAATTAATGTTCTGCTGTTCTTGCACTGAAGAAAAAGAAATCACAGTTTTTTATTTGCTTCAAACCTTTTGTATTCATATTTATACTGTTATACATGCATTTTAGCATGAAATATGTTAAGTTACTGCACTGTAAACATATTGAAAATTGCAGTTTCATCATATCTGGTCAAGTGCACGGTCCTATATGTGGCCCTGTGGTAGTGTTGATGAAAAATTGTGGCCCCCTGCAGCATTTAAGTTGCCCATCCCATATGTAGGTGGTTTCTTTGACTCCAGAGGGTTAATAGCGACATACAGAGAGACAGCAGTACGGTTTCACTGCAGCATAGCAGCACAGTAAGCCGAGTCATTGATCAATCCATGCTGAGGCTCATCTGGCTGCTGCCTCACCGCACGTCTCTTCTCACTACAGTAAATGTGAAAATTCAGCGATTTTGAAAAAAAAAAAAATCTAAAACTGGTCGAGTTAGATAAAAAAAAAAAAAAACTTTATAGTGCAAATCACTGGATAAATATTAATTATCTTTTTCATTTTACATTTTTTTCTTTCCATGATGACAGGTGAGGCACGGCCTCTCCTGCCTCCCCTAACCGCATGTCACTGGTCTCTTCTGCATCTCTTTGATTATGCTGATGTGCTTTCCTGCAGGTGGAAAAAGTATGAAATCCACGATATCGTCATCGAATGTGCCAAAGTGTCTCTAGACCCCAAGGAGGCCTCCTGTGAGGAGGGATACGCCACCATGCCTGAGAACTTTTACCCCCAAATCCACATGCGACCACAAGACTGCACTTCCAGCCCCTACACAGACCTCCACAGCAGCTACGGTCAGAAAACTTTGAATACTGCCTCAGAGATAAAGACCAGAGCCTGACCCATATTATTAGTTTATTAGTTTATTATTAATATCCCCATTAGCTGCAGCAAAGCCACAGCTATTCTTCCTGGGGTCCAACAGTATCAAATATACAGTTGAAAACACAAAACATAATAAAAAATAAAAAATACAAAACAAAACAAAAATTATTCACATATTAATCCATATTACACACATTTCTACATATCATATATGTATACATCATTCCAAACCTACTAACACATAATACATATGTTGTATATATACTCTAAAGCATTTACATTATAATAACACATCATATATCTATAGAAATATACTACATACATATAAATATACCATGTTTTCTTATATTGCTAAATACTGTTTTATTAATATTTTGAATTGCTTTTTCCCATATGGGATTTTTGAGACCGTTACTGACTTTAGAGGGGGAAAATGTACTGATAACTGATAAGGAATAAAATAAATAGCTAAATAAACATAATTACTGTTCGGTGTAAGTCAATTGCTGACTATAAATAAAAGTATAACTAACACCATTTCTAAATCCCACCAAGCAATATTTTCTAAATTAAATACTGTATAAAGAAAGTTTTCATAACGACACATATTGGACAGCATATACACCAAAACTGATTGGCCAATATCGACCGATAATATCAGTCAACCCATTTATAGTCATGGAAAAAATTATTAGACCATTTTTTCCTTCAATTTCTTGTGCATTTTAATGCCTGGTACATTTGTTTGGACAAATATAATGATAACAACAAAAATAGCTCATAAGAGTTTCATTTAAGAGCTGATATCTAGACATTTTCCATGGTTTTCTGGATAATAACCAAAATCATTATCAAAGACTGATCCGACTATTTGTCTTTTTGACAACAGGAAGCTCTTCTTCGACCCCGTTCTCGACTCCACGGCAGCCGATACCCCCGCCCCTGTCCTTGCCCCCCTTCTCAGGGACACAGTCCTCCTCCCGCAGCCCACAGACCTCCAGACGGCAGGTAAGATCATCCATAACGCGGTCAAAAGCTGTCAAAACCCTGGTTCGGGACACAGTGTTGGTCTGTAACTGATCACACGGGGTTGTAGCAGAGCACCACATCGTTAAGCTTCTGTTTGCTGCTATCGCCTTCACACACGGTCATGTTTACACGCCATACGTCACCTGGCAGATGTAGTGAGTTCAGACAGTGTCTTGAATCAGAGCAGGGACTTTTTTAAAAGACGCTGACAGGAAGCGAGTGGACAGACATCAAAGTGAGCAGACAGGCGGGTCAGGCTTCAGGAATTACAGCCCATGCCCCCCGTCCTCGTCCCGCCACCTCTCAGTAGACGCTCCCGAAGGCTGGTTGCCATGGAGACGCCGTCTCTTCCTTTCTATTATTGGTCCAGCCACACGAGGGGAGGGGTCCGGGTGTTTTTCTGCCCCCCGGGGCCTGTCTGCACTCCCTGTGACCCCGATAGACGAAATATTTTGAAAACATGGGAGACCCGACTTTTTTTGAGGAAAGAGCATTTCAAGTGACTGAAGCTTGTGGTGTTGTGCTTTTTATTTTTCCTCTTTTTTGTGGGCGAGTGAGTGATTTGTGTTGTGTGGCTGAACCTGATGCTGAAGGGGCTCAAATCTGAATTTCACCAACAAAGATCTTGACTCATGTCACCTCATTTTTGGTTTATTTTGCCTAAAGAATAGCCACACAAGTATATGGCATTTTTTGTGTGTGGAAATTGATTTGAATTTGATGAAAAATAATGTGTTTTTGTTGTGTTAGCAGATAGAGATGCTGCATTCAATATCGTGGGATTTAGGAGTTCTAGACTGTCAAGACATTCACCTAAATTAAATTCTGTTTCTAACACTCTGACGTAATTACCACAACTTCCTTCAAGCTTACTGTAGCTGTTTTGAAACTCATCTGTGAAATATGTTAAGGTTTGAGTATGAAAACATCAGCAGCAGTGAGTGAGGAAGTCTGTGGTTTCTGGTTCACTGTAACGATCACGGACCGAAAGAAAGATTTCCAATGCACCACATTTTCTACACATGTGAATATAATAAGGGTCAGTTCACCGTAATTAATCTGTTGATTCAGAAGTAGTCTTAGTGATGTAGTTTTTGTCCACACTGGTATAATGTCTGCTTCCTCCCATGTACTGGAGTCAAACTTTAAGAGGCAATTATTTCAGGACTTTGGCACATAAAAGCAGAACTGTTTGCATGAGCAGACACCACAAGGAGTGATGAAATAATGACCGACCAAGAAGACATGAATATGTATGTATTTCATGTATTTCACAAGCTGACAACCGAGGTATCTGGTTTAGACTTTAGATGTTGCAAAGCAGCAAGTTGGAGTTAAAGGAACATGAAAACATTTTGAGAAACATGTCTGTTTAATATGAAATTTAAGCCAGCAGCAGCTTGTCTTATCTTAGCATAAAGACTTGACAAACAGGTAATTAATAATAATAATACATTACATTTATATAGTGCTTTTCTGGATACTCAAAGATGCTTTACAGCAACAGCAAAAAAAAAGCAAATTTCAGGGCAGAGGCCTCAGGGCCTCCATAGCAACAAGAGACTCAAAATGACTACAAAGCGCTGCAATAAAAGTGCAAAGAGACACAAGAACACACACCAACTATAGCCGTGTTTCCATTAAAGTCGAATCGAATTTTGAAGCGAAATTTTGAATTTTGTTTTTTAAATAAAACATAGAAACAAGCCAACACCCTCCATCCAACCGTCCCATTATAAACAAAGCATTAACTGAAGAAGCTTCATCTCAAAGTGGAGCAGTGAGGAAACACTGGAGGCAGCTTAGAAATGAATTAGATAAAATAATTAAAAATAAAGTAAGGTAAGATAAAATAAAATAAAAAAATAAAAGTAAATAGTAAGTAGAAGAGCTAGATAAAAAAGATGAAAATAATAAATAAATACTTAAAAAGTAGAGCAATATAAAATATATATGTATAAAAATACACTAATAAACAATAGCAAATAAATAAATAAAAGAAGATGTTGTAACACTAAGATGCATGAACAGAAAAATATTTTAAAATGGATAAAAATAAAAAAGATAGGTCTTAAGTTTGCTCTTAAAAGCGTCTCTGATGGCCTCAGGTCTTCAGGGAGGCTGTTCCACAGACGTGGACCACCGTGGGTTTTTGTTTCAACTTTAATATTATTAAAAGGCCCAGAAGACTTGAGGGTCCTTGAGGGTTCATAGGATGGCGGCTATGGCTCAGTTGGTAGAGCGGTCGCCCACTGGTTTAAGGGCACTCCATTTACCGTTAACCATTTACCATTTAGGATAAAAGTAAATCAGATAAATAGGCTGGACTAAGACCATTAAGAGATTTATAAACCAGTAAAATAATCTTAAATTCGATCTTTGTTACAGTGTTTTCTCTGTCACGTCTGTGATCGTTTTGCTGTTTGCTGTCTCTGTTTCTCTGCAGAACTCCACCTGTGAACTCAACTCTTCCTGTGGGGGGAAGGACCCTCTGTGGAGCCCCTCCTCGTTGTGTGGCATGGCCACGCCCCCTTCCTCCAGGGGCATGTCGCCCAACTTAGAGCTGTCCCACAGTGCCTCACATCTTCCCAGCCGCTTCCACTGCACATCAGGTCAACACCCTCACCATCACACTCATTTACAACTTGGCTGTTGATGCACTGACGTGTTTTTTTTTAACAATAAGTGACGCTCTGGAGTTTTCCTTTCTGCTGACTGCTGATTGTTTTGACCCGAGCAGGAGGAAAAGGAACGCCCGCCTCCAGCACTCCAGCCACCTCTTCCCCTCCACCCACCCTATCAGATGACTTCCCCATAATCTCCTTACCAGCCAACACAGTCCAGTCCAGTCCACCAAGAAAGGTACTCTCCCTCTCTTTCCTCCATTTTAAAATTGTCATCATAAGACTCTTCTTTTACTTTTTTTTTCACCCAGTTAGTTTATAATGAGCAGTTGTCTAATTTAACCCTCCTGTTATGTTCGTTTCTCAGGAACAGCAAAAATGTTCGTGGGTCAATTTTAGCCGGGGCATGTATAATTATCCGAAAGTGTCAGAAACCAAAAAATCCCAATAAATATTTTTTTATATTTCATCAATAACTCCACTACTAACCATTTCAATAAATATTTAGTGCAATGGTGTTCTTTCCCTCTCATAGATCATGGTTCAATGAGGATAATTCACTTGTTTTTCATAAAAAATACATGTTAATTTATTTTTTTTAATGTACATTGGAAAAACCTACATGACGATGATTGTTTTAGTTTTAGTATAGAAGTTTATTTTACTTCTTTTTTTTTTTAATGAAAAAAACTTTTTAAATTTTTTTTTTAGATTTTTTCTTTGAAATGGGTCGATTTGACCCACAACATAACAGGAGGGTTAAAAAACAAACATTTTCGTGGGTCAATTTGAGCCAGGGTATGTTTAATTATCCAAAAGGGTCAGAAACCAAAAAATCCCATTTAAAAAAAAAAAAAAAAAAAAAAATGCACGTTAAAACTTTTTTTTTATGTACATTGGAAAGACCTACACATAAAATACAATATTTTTACATGACATTGATATGTGAAATGAACCATTTTCATTTTATATGTTGATTACACGTATTAAGCCAAGCAGAAGAAGTTTCATCCCAAAAAAAAACTTTTTTGGGTCAGTTTGTCCAGCAGCATAACAGGAGGGTTAAGTTATACTTTCATTCCAATTGTGATTAGTCACCAACTAGTATGCAGATTTTTTTTTTTAATGATTTCTGCTTTATTAGAAAAATCCAATGAAACATGAACAAAAATGCCAACCAATTCAACTGATCTTAGCTCTTATCGTCTTGAAAACTCATTTCTTTGACAGCAGGAGGCATAGTGATTTCCCAAAAGCAACAAGAGAAATCATTATAGTCATATTATGGGTTCTCAGCAGGAGGACCTTTTTGTCTCATTAAAGTTCTTTATTATTGTGTATAAATGTAGAAATCGGCAAAGAACAACAGTATCAAATCGGCCTGCGCTGCATGTCTTGTAAATATTTTCAGAAACAGAAGGAGCCGGAGCAGTCCACTGTCATGTTTCCAAAATGAATTCATGATTAAAAAAAAATAAAATATCTTTGTTAGACTCCATCTTCAAGCTGGGGAAAACTTTAAGAAGATTGTAGGAAAAATGTATGGCCTTCTCATTTATTTAACTTGTCGACTTTAGATTATCTCAAACACAAATGGGAAGAGGATTTAAATGAACCGATACCAGATGCAGTGTGGCAGAAAGTTATTAGTCAGATTCACACATCATCTATTTGCCAAAGGCAAACAGTTGTACAATTTAAGGTTAGCCTGTCTATAATTAGAGCAGCCGGTCACAGGTGATCCAAACCGATCCAAACACACTGTTTTATACGCCGTTCGGTTAGCATTAGCTGACAATTAAAGTTGTTTTAATCACAAAAGGCTAAACTGTGCTTAACGGTCTGAAATACTTCCTGTTGCTAAACACATGCTGCTTTCAAAATAAGAGCACAGTGTGTTAACAGAGTCCACCACAGAATTTACAAGAAGACTGTCAAAATAAGAAGCCCTAAATAAAACATACAAGAACCTTTATTGTCCTTTACAATAAATAATTAAAATATGCAATGATTAAGATCAATGTATATATGGAATAGTGGCATTAGAATCTGTGAGAAGGCACTAAATTTGGGATTTTTATGCAAAAAAAAAAAAATTCTCAGAGGGAGGGCCAGCCCCCGGCTGCATTTTTACTTAAAAATGTACAACATTTTCTCCCGGGGGGTCATGCACGTTGGAAAATATGTGCTCCCCCCAAAAAAAGCTGTAAACCTAGGGGAAACACTGCTGTAATATATGTGAACCCCTTACTTGTATGGCCACATAGGTGTTTTCTGTCTCTGCTATATTTGTTTACGTGACTCACCTTATCAATAAGTGTCTTAACCTTAAAAATAATTGGTGGGGTGGTGACCAGGGATAAGTTACTGTCTGTATTATGTTTGTATTTTGCACATAGTGAAAATCTCAAATGTCTTGTACAAAAAAACCCCAACAACTATAAACTGTTTGACTTTTCAGGATCGCCGACAAGGAGACAGCAGCAAGCCTGTACTGGTGAGACAGGAACCAGTGAAAGATGCAGAGAAGAGTGCAGAAGTAGCCACAAACAGAGGTAAGTCAAGTCTAAGCACTGTTATTTATCAGTTAATTTCAAAGTAAAGGTCCTAACAGGTGCTCAGTTTTCAGTAGCTGAACTTGAACTGTGCCAAAGCATTGTTAATTTCCAATTAAGCAGCAGGGCACTGAGGGCAGTCGGACTCGAGGATAATTAGAAGCGGGCTAAAATATGGTTGACCTGAACAGACCCTGTTAGAGAGAACATCATGAGCCACCAATTAGCTCACAGTCATGGTTAAAAGGTGCCGTAATATATTTAGCTTCTACCGCACTTCACAGCTCACACACTCTTTCTGCCTCAAAAACACATTTTCCCCTCTGCGATGATTATGATGCACCACATGATGAAAGCTGACAGAGAGTCCGCTTTGATCCTCTCAGGTGTTTAACATATGAACACACAGACCTGAGAACTGCTGCAATTGCAACCCAGCCTGAGCTCCGTTTGTGGTGTCAAATGTTGAGTAGTTTGGATCATTATGCTGCAAACTCACCCAATGGGTGTGTGTCGACTTGTGCTACTTGCACAGAGTTTGACTGCAGAACATTTGTGTTAATTTGTCAGTGGAGATCCATTCCTTTACAGCTTTATTCAGTTATAAACCATGGTTGGAATAACTGCTTTTGCTGCTTTGCACCTGCTGTGGAAGTCCTAGATAAGATAAGATAAGATAAGATAAGATAAGATAAGATATGACTTTATTTATCCCGCAGTGGGGAAATATAGTTGTCACAGCAGCTCCAGATACAAACACATAGATATAAAAAGTAAGACATATACATACATACATTCTATATACACATTATACACATACATTTCTGTTATTTGGCATTTATTATTAATATATATTTTTTTGTGTTTGATTCCTGAAAGTACTTTGCATTTTACAGATATTGTACATTGGAGAAAATATATTCTAGATCAGGGATGGGCAACTGGAGGCACGGGGGCCACATACGGCCCGGACCCTCACTTGAAGTGGTCCTCAGTACATGCATACTATGTATTTGAGCATGAAATCTTAAAAAATGCACAAAATTACTTCTTGCAATTAATGTTGGTCTGCTGTTCTTGCACTGAAAAAAAATAAATCCTAGTAAGTGGTTATTTTTTATTTGCTTCAAACCTTTTGTTTTCCTATTTATACTGTTATACATGCATTTGAGCATGAAATATGTTAAGTTACAGCACTGTAAATATATTTAAAATTGCAGTTTCATCATATCTGGTTAAGTGCACGGTCCTATATGTGGCCCTGTGGTAGTGTGTGTGTGTGTGTGTGTGTGTGTGTGTGTGTGTGTGTGGTGTGTGTGTGTGTGTGTATATAAGTGGTATATGACATATAAAATAATATAGAAAAAATACAGAAGGCCTAATATAGGCCCGATATAAACAGTGCAAATGAACCAGTAAAGTGACCTGGTGAAACAAACAGTGCTAGATACGTCGGAAGATCAAACGGCATCATGTCAGTTAATTCCACCACCTCTGGATGACGGCCGCTCCAACGGCAATATGCACCTAAAAAAACTGATTTTGCTGTGATTTAATTTCAATTAACTAATAAGAAGGATGCCAAAATAACTACACCATGATAAAGACATTTTAAATGTCTGAATTCATGCTTTGTCAGGTCTTTCTAAAAGATGACATGCAAAAAACTTTTAAAATGCTTCATTTCTGAATGGAGTTTGAATCTGACTGTGTCAATGCTGATAGCTTTTTGTGACACAGCCTCACATGAAGTTCTTGCTCCAATATGCAAATGATGTGCATTTTGTTTATATGCATCACATAATTTGCATTATTTGCATCGCCTGGTGCAAAATAGCGTATTTGCATTGACTTTGTATGTAATTGCTCCATGCCCAGAATTAGATTTGCATCTGGTTTGAACCTATTGTTAGAAATGTGCACTTCATTAAGAATATGTTTTGGTTTATTGGAGAGTTATTTTTCCCACACTTAATAAACTTCCTTCTTCCTCAGATGCAGGAGCTGCTGAGAACGTCTCCATGACTTTGACGGAGCTGTCGGTCTTCATGAAGAAACAGGAGCTGGAGCTTCAGCTGCGAACGGAGAAAGAGAGGGAAGAGGGTGAGTATTGACTCAGCGTAGATCACAGACTCAGATACAGTCAGTCAATGTGGCACAGCATGGAAAACACTGATCACATTGTGGGTTTCCTCTTCGGGACAAATTATCTACCAAAACCAAATAATTGCTGTATATGAGGCAGTCCTGGAAAGACGAAATAAATGCATATTTATTTATTTTTAGTACAACTAAACAGGAGTGAAGTTGCTTTATGCACAAGCATTTTACACTCTTGAATGCTTTTTATATGCAGCAAAGAAAGGCATGCATGTGTATAATTGTGTTTTTGAATGTGCCACACAAATATCAGTGCAAAAACATTGAGGTTGTAGCAGTTTGACAGTGCCGGGGTGCCAGTCAAAATTTTTCTGACAATTTTTCTTTTATATTTTGATTTGTCAAACTTACACAGGACTCATGCCTACCCATACATGGTCCCTACTAACAACCAGAAACTCAGTATGACCATTTTTCAAAGGAGACCCATCAATTCAACAGTGTATTAAACAATTCAGTGTCCCATAATCAACCCATAGTTCAAACAACCAAAACACAAAAATAGTCTCTTTTTTTTCAACCAAATAAGAAAGGAAGGATAATAAAGGAGGGTTAGATGCAAAAATGCATCTGGAATGTGTAGATTTAGATCCATTTACATACATTTTCTTTCAATTAACAACTTATCAAGAGCTCATAAGTGTCACAGCAGAGTCAGTCAGTACAGTATTTACTTGTGACTGAACCCAAAATAATTGAATCTCCTGCGTAGCTAAATGAACGTGACTAAATATCCAGATTGCTAACACTTCATCCCTGTGTGTGTTCTGTTATCGCTGCACAGTTATTGGTTTAAATCCCACTTGAACCACTTGTACTAAAAATAAATGCACCTACAGTACTGAGAACCACTTTGGATAAAAGCATCTGCCAAATGGCACAAGCTCTGCTGCCAAAGCTAGCTGCTTAGACTTAAACATTTCCGTTCTCTTTGGGGGGGGAAACAGAAGCTCAGGAAACTTGTTTTTTTTCTTTTCTGCGTGGGGTAGCAGGTACTCTGCACTTGTTGTGCCTGCAGAAATATTTAAGTACAGACATTGGCATTCAGATCATACATGCAGGTTTTAAGTCCACCTCAATCCTCCATATGTTGTTTCTGCTGCAGCTGCCATCACAGAGGAGCTGCTGAAGATCACGGAGGAGAAGCAGGAGCTGTCGGGTCTGAGGGGCTTCGACTCTCCTTTCTATCACACCACTGAGACTCTGACTGGCTGTCAGGCACAAGACAAGCCCCTCTCTAACACCCAGTCTGGAGGTGCCATCAGGGACACCCACCATGTTGTATCGACGCCAGACAAAGGGGACACCACAGCGAGCACCAGTGGTGTTGGGAGTGAAAGAGGAGGAGGAGGAGGAGGAGGAGCAGGAGAGAGCAGGAACTCTGCCCTCGGCCTCGAGCAGTCCTGGTCCTTCCAGTCAGGTTTCACCCCCATCGATCACCACCTGCACCGGAGCCCCTCGGCCCCGGACGACGAGGTGGGGAAGTTCGCCATGTTCTCTCCGAGCCCGTGCAGCAAGACGCCGGCCCCGGTGCCCTACGAGTCGTTCTTCGACCTGGCTCTGCCCAGGGCCGCCTCGCTCTTCGTGGGCCAGAAGACGTCGGAGGCGGTGCACAAGGCGGCGATGGAGAGGCTGCTGCAGCAGGAGGAGGGGCTGGAGGACGGGGAGGAGGAAGGGGTCGTGTCGGCTTCACCACTGGAGGTGCTGGATCGCCTTGTGCAGCAGGGGAGCGACACCCACGATAAAGTACTCAAGAGGTAAGGGGCTAGCTTCAAATCTGCACAGTTTGGTTTTTATTGTAGGTTATCTGCCTTTTAACTCAGTTAAGCCGGGAAAGCATTACCGCATTTCTACCATTAAAACCGGGGGCGCTGTTGCATTATTCTACCATTAAAGTCGGGAAAGCGGATACGTCGTTTTGTAGTATTTGTAGTTTTTTTTCCACCTGTTTTAGGTCTCTTGGCCAATGAAATGCATCAGAATACATGTGGGAGTGTCGCAATGCAACATGGGACTTTTCCAGAACTGAAATCATGGCGGAAGACGACCATAGCGGAGGGAGCTCAGATATAACAGCTATAAGCTCTCAAATACTTTTTGAATTTCATTTCTATCTGCTACAAAGGCTGAAAAATCTATTATTTAGTAGGAGGCGTTGACACTTCTGTTGAATTTTTTCCAGGCCTTTTAGGCCTAAATGGGTTAAAAGAGTGACATATAGCAATCAGAAAACCCATGTTATTTGAAAAAAGAAAAGCTATCTTTTTCCTTCTCTTCTTACATTTCTGACTTGCTGTTGCTCTCACATTTTTAATACCACAAACATAAAATCTACACCCACACATTCAGAAGACTCTTTTCTTTTGGTGATAGCTTTATTAAGCTGATGGCACTTACTGTCATTCACCTAAAAGCAGGTGTAACAGATGTATCTCAAACTATCTCCGACAATGCTTACAGGTGCATCTCAATAAATTAGAATATGATGGAAAAGTCAATTTCCAGTAGTTCAAGTCAAATAGCCCCAACCAAGTATTGAGTCATATAGATGGACATAGTTTTCAGAGGCCAACATTTTCATATTAAACTTACTATTAAAAAATTGGTCTTTTGTCATATTGAAACTTTTTGAGCCACTGAATTTTAGGTCTTCACAAAATGTAAGCCATAGTCATTATAATTAGAAGAAATTGAAAAAATGACATTAAATGTTTAATTATGTGTGTAATGGATCTATATAATGTGTCCAGACTTTTACTAATCTATCTCCTATAGTTTAATAAACTCCCCTCTGGAAGGGTTACTCTAGTCACTTTTATGATTTTTATTAAGTCCACATACACAACAAGCATCCACACACTGGGTAGCTGCTACACTATGATAGCCTACCGCTAGTTAACTTATTAGTGGCATTAATTAGAAAATTATACAGTGACGTTGATAAGGTCTTAAATCTGTAATGCAAACATAAACACCAAAAACCCAGAATGAATGAATGAAATTATACACTCATTCATGCAATATTTAAACACCAACAATGCTAGTCTGCAGCTACTCACCAGCAAGGCGTACCAGTCCTGACTCGCAAGTAAAAGAAAAAAAAAAAAAAAAGGTGAGACACCTTCTACATAATGTGTTATTTCCACTTTTTGAATTGAATTACTGACATAAATAAAGTTTCCTATGATATTCTAATTTATTGAGATGCACCTGTACACTCAGCAAAAGACATTTGGATGATTCATCCACAATTTATCAGTTTTTTTTTAAATATGGCAAACAATTTATTTTTTTCAAAATTCCTCTAGGTGTGACCTGTTTGACTCTGGTCAAGGTTTTAGTTGATTTGTTTTTTTTAAACCAATGATAGGCGCAGAAATCGATTAACAGCCTTTTTCTGTTAATAAATCAACACATCTGAAGGATTGTGTAGTCAAGGAGGAGACATGTTTTGCCCTCTGAATGCTCTCTAGTTGTGTGAGTGTGTTGTCAGGAGTGTGTTTTGTTGTGCTGCTCACTGTGCAGAGCCTGCCTGGGTTGTTTCCAGTCTATTACTGCAGCCGAAAGGAAACACCCGGTTGAGAACAAGTATGACATTGTTCAGAATCTGCCGCCCCTTTTTCTTTCTCCACACACACAGTGAGCCAGTCCTCCGAGCCAATAATACAACTGTGTCAGCAAAGTCAACGCTGGACACACAACAATCTGGCTTTCCTCATTTCAGTCACCCATCAAAGTGTGTCTTTATCTGAGCCAAACATGGCCTGATGGAGGGAATGAAATCACTGGAAACAGAGACTAAAGTACAGCTCAGAACACAACAGGCTCAAGACAAAAAGCCTATTTCTTAGCATCAATATCAACTTTCTGTAATGAATATCTCGTTATATAAATTTAATGTATGGCACTGTTAGATTGCCTACATTCATCTTTTTTCAATACATTTTGACTTTTCAACACTCTGACTCGTGTGACTAAAACATTTCCAATAACTCCAAACAAACCTACACAGCCACCACTGAAATCTAATGATACAAACAGCGTAATACTAATAATATTACAGGGTTCGTACGGGTGCTTGAAATCCTTGAAAATGCTTGAATTTAAATCTATTTTCAAGGTTTATAAAGTGCTTGGATTTTGGATAAAGTGCTTGTAAATGCTTGAAATTCTTACTGTATTTCTCTTGCAATCTGACTATATCCATCTATAGACTATAGATAATCACATGTTCAATGTAAAAAATAATGAGTAGCCTATCTGAAATGAAGACCGTTCCTCCTAAAAATGTAATACCACCGCTGTTGGTATGGTTCAGTGAAATCTCCCCCTTTTAGTATGTAAGTACTCATCTAAAACATGCAATTTACAACAGGTGTAAGATACTGGAAAAACTTGAAAATGAACCTTGAAAGTCCTTGAAAAATGCTTGAATTTGACTACTGCTAAAGTGTACGAACCCTCTATTAGCTTGATCTTTATCTGCAACTGTGCAGATATACCGGGTTGAAACAGAATTAATAGAAGTGCAAAAAAAGAATAGACAGGAGGGCGGGAGGGTGGGCAGACAGTATTGATCCCAAACTGGGAAATTACTGTATATCATAGAGGCAAGAGATTGTAACATATCTCAATCTAAAATTAGTTCTCAGTTCAGACAAAACCAAATACATGATGTTCTCAAGAGCCAGACATATTGCAGAAGATGGTTTATATATTACCACTTTAAAAGGTCACAGCATTGAAAGGGTTTCACAATACAAATATCTGGCTGTCTGGTTAGATCATAAACTCACATTCAAATTTCATATTGACATACTTACAAGTAAATTAATACAAAAAATGGGATACCTATACAGAAACAAAACAAACTTCCCTCTGTTCTGTAGGAAACGCATCATTCCGGCTGTCTTTTTATCAGTTCTGGATTATGCTGATGTTATCTATAGACATGCTTCTGCCTCCACTCTCACCTCACTGGACTCTGTTTATCACTCTGCACTCTGATTCATCATTGGTGACAGTTACTCCACCCATCATTGACTCCTATACAACAAGGTGGGATGGGCACCTTTATCTATGAGACGAGACATGCACTGGTTCCTCTTCATCTATAAAGTCACCATACCTCAGCACTTTATTAAACTGGTCACATAGTAATTGTTCCCTGGACTAATACTGAATTTGGAAAAACTGCTTTCAGTTTTTCTGCTGCATCTACCTGGAACATCTGACAACATTCACTCAAACACAATTATAACCCCTGGCCAGTTTAAAACTATGATAACCAATTAGGGATGCACAGTATGCCGATTTTTTACAACTCATTTAGCCGATTACCGATATTTTTTTCCCGCACAACTAATACCCACAATCAGGGCAAATTTGGCCAATTTCCCAATTGACATAATAAGTAAACATAACCTGTGTTCACTGGGAACATGTGAAAAGTGCAACTGTACAGCAATTAAAAACAAATTGAATAAAACTACATGTACCTTACAGACTGCTGCTTAAATTCAAATTTAACTTAAAACAGGAGTCCAATATGTGACGACTCAATCTGCACTGTGCAAACAAAATCACAAAAAGTACAAAAAAATATAGGCAGCTTCAGTCCCTAATCAGAACATAAATAAATAGGTGGGCTCAGACTACACTGCACAATTCTATGAGCTACAAACAAGGTGCAACAGAGAGGTGATGTGCACCCCATTATTTAATCAGATTATTATATCGGTGGATATCGGCGTTAGTGGTCGACCGATACGGGGTTTTTAATGCCGATACAGATTATTTTGACATCAGTCTTAACATTTCCCCGATATGTGCTGCCGATTTTTTTTTTTGGGCCGATTCTTGAAGCCGATATTGCCTTTTCTCCCTCCATTCACATGACAAAAATGACACAATGATAACAAATGTTACACAAGTCTCAATTTAAACAAAAAAGAAACATTAATTAACAAAACAAACAAATCATATTAACAGTTGGATAGCAAACAGTGTGTATGTTGTTCTAGGCCTCGAGGTGGTGGCGCCTCAGATGAGTCCACATATTTGATGTGGGTTTTTTTTTCCTTTTTTCTCAAACGCAAATATCAGGCGATATATATCGGCCGGTCGATATATCGGTCTATCTTTAATCGGCGTGTTGGCCGATGTCTGATACTTCATTTTCAAGCCAATATCGGCCGATATTGATAACGTGCCAATAACATCGTGCATCCCTATAACCAATAACTCTGCCTTTCACTCCAACTGTTTTTAATGTTTTCAAGTGTTTTGTCTGTACTGTTTTTCATTGTGTTTTCTCTGTACTCCTGACATCATTGTAAATGAGGGGTTGCCCTCAATGATTCCTCGAGAAATAAATAAAGGATAAATGAAAATGAAAAAAATTTGGGGACCGTATCACTGTAGTATTTTGCATGTTAACCTGAAATCTTCTTACAGTTTGTTTAAGTTGTGTCTCAGTGTAGTTCAGTCTGTGACCTCAGACACTGCAGTGTTCTTTTGACTTTCCCACAGTAGTTGTGGTAAACCGATAAAACTAGGTTTGTTTTGGATGTCAACCAACATGAATGAAATGTGGGTGAATTTGGCAACAGAGTAATTGTTCTTCCCTCCACATTCCCAACAAAGAAACTCTTGCTTCTGTTTACTCTTTTGAAACTGATCCTATCATTGGGCATCCTGACTGACATGAATTACTTCAGAGAGAAACATCCCAGAGAAAAATCATTCTGTCTAAAATGTTTTTTCGTTCTCTCCTTTTACAGATTACCTTTGCCAAGTAAGTCAGCTGACTGGACGCACTTTGGAGGTAAAACACTCGCAGCACTAACACTGCCGTACACTGATAAAAGAAGCTATTATAAAGAGTGCAGATGGAGCGTTATTCAGGCATGACTAGTGATTCGTCACGAGCTCCCAGACATGAACAGCATGTTAAAATGTTACCCAGCCAGACAGGGAATTTGTTCAGCGGAAAGTTTATCGAAACGCACAAAGTTCCCACAGTCATGCAGAGAACCTGATCCACTCAGAAATTCAAAAGTTAGCCACTTTAACATTTCTTCACCCTTCTATTTATTTATTCATTTAGTTAACCAGAGCAGGAATCTAATCTCCTCCAGCTGCAGCTCCAGACAAATAAAAACACTGTGTTTTTGTTGAAACTCTCTGCCAGCTTGTAATTACAACTTTGGAATTGAATCATCTCCCCTGGTTGACTGATAGGAGCTCGTCATTAGGACTGCATGTAAAACAAAGCTCGACTCAGCGTTTGCAGCTGCCTGATGTTTCCTCTCGGAGCACTGTGCACGTTCAAATTCTCACGGGAACTTTAAGAGAAGTTGTTTCTTTGCTCTCTACCCTTTGGATCATGCTAACAAGTGAAGCTCTGTACCCAGAGTTATGTTGGCCTGTGGGAGGGATTAAATAAACCTAAATAGTACGATATTGTTCACATTTACTAAATATTAATATTGTGATTAACCAGGTAAAGAGCAGCCTTAACCCATAAGAACCCAGACCCAGTAATCCTAAAAGGAAAAATATGGGGGATATACCACAGACCAAGTGAACCACATAGAATACATTTATGATGTTTTAAAAAAAGAAAATACTACCCCTAAATGTCAAAGATCTGTGATGTGACATATACATTACAATGGGCGTAATATTTCTTATTTTAAAATAAAAATACTAGACACATTTTCTGCTTATAGCGACACAAATTTGCCTTTTTCTTTGCATCTCCACAACATATATAAAAATTATGACATTAATAGTGCTATTTAACAACTAGTTATTTTTCAGATTTGTTTTTAAGTAACAAATTAATAATAAATAAAAACAAATAACCATTTGCCTTTTTGTTTGCATCTCCATAACATATATAAAAATTGTGACTTTAATTTGTTCAGAAAATATGGTCAGAACAAGTTAAATGCAACACAGGACACCCTATAAACGGATTAGAATTGTTAAAAGGGTTTAAACTTCGTAATAAAAAATACGCTTCTTGAAATTAGCTACTTCTTCACAATTCTGTTTCCAGTCATTTTGGAGAAGTCACTTCTTGTCAAAGTCACATGACCACCACACCAGGGTGTTGAGTATACAACGCTTAGGGATTTAATTTAAGGTGAAGCATAAAGCTGAATATGTGAGATTCTAGAGGATTTAAAGTGTTACACGGGTGTCACCATAGGTTCTTATGGGTTAAAGTCTGCTTGGTGGAGTTATCTTCCAGTCACTGGTTCAAATCAAGAGACCTGGTGATAAAATGTTGTCAGGTGAATGTGGATGAATAAAACCCTCAAAGATGAGTCCTCTGTATCTGTTTGTTAGTTGTTGACGTTGGACCATGAGCCAAAAGAACAAGTGATTAGTTTAAGTGCAGCTCCAGAAATTACATTACATTTTTTTTCTGAGAAGAAACCAGGAGTTGAGCACACTGCATCTCTCTTGTTTCCTCTTAAAAGACCAGTGTGATAGTGATGGGAATTTGGTCTCTTTTTAGTGAGCCTGATCATTTGGCTCAGCTCACCAAAAAGAACTTATACCTTTTATAATTCATCCAAATTTAGTGCTGTTTTGACTTGTGATTTGTATTTGAACACATATATCACTTAAATTTCAATAAATTGCTGTAGCCAATTGCATTTTACAGTTGTAAATCTCTCTAACTGGCTTGAAGAACCACTCTGCTACACAAAGCAGATAGAAAATGCTTATAAAAACCTCTAGAAGATCTAAGGAATCTGTAGGCACCAAGTGGTCAGGATATCGTGTCGGGAAGTTGTGGACATAACATTGAAAATTTAAGCTTTTTTTAATGTTTCATTTAAAAAAAAAAACCAGCAGTGAAGCTTTAAGTTGAGGAAAGTTTGATAAAATGCTGCAGTTGTTGTCGTCCATACATGTTTGATATCAGTTGAGTTCAGTTTGACTGAATACTTTGTTGGTCAGTCTGTGAGTTGGAAATAAAAAGACTGAAGTGAGATGAAAAGACTGAGAATTTTCTCTTATTTGACAAAACAATTCTTGATTGGATTTAATATTGTATCACAATACTCACCATATCACAAAATGCTTAAAAACGCAATAATATGGTATCGTGACTCGAGTATCGGGATAAAATTGTATTGTGGGGCCGATACGCTGATCAACACCTCTAATCTTTGCATAATCCTTTAAATTTGTTGTTTTCTCAATCTAATCTGGATCAAAACAATGATAATGACAATCAGCAAACGTCCCCTTTGTAAAGTCAGAAACATCTCTATATAGTTTAGTGAACATTTACACCAGAAATCCATCAGCCTTTCTGGCAAAATCACAGTTTTTTTTCTATTATATTCTCATTACATTACCTGTGCTATTCTGGTGTTCCACGCCTGAATAATAATTAAGCTCATTTCCACTAGTGTGTATGTGTATCAGGAGTGTGACCGTGTTAATTATATGATTATTACCACGGCCTCCCCAGGCTCGGCGCCGCTGGACGAGCTTCACACGCTGCGCAGCCAGCTGCTCCTGCTGCACAACCAGCTGCTGTACGAGCGCTACAAGAGGGAGCAGCACGCCGTCCGCAACCGCCGCCTCCTCCGACGCATCATCAACGCCACCGCACTGGAGGAGCAGAACAACGCTATGGCAAGTTTGCATGTGCTCATTATCGCAGATTAGCCCTGTTAAGTACCAGAGAGGGAAAAAAAGAAAATAAACAAAAAAAAGGGTAATGGGTGATTATCATGAACATGATACAGCTCATAGCAAAAATCCAAGAGCATTGAATACATATTTTCTTCTACCCTTTATAACATATACAATCTACAAAAAAAGAACAAAAAATCTACAAAAGTCACTGTTTAATATGAATTTATAATAGTCAGGTGCAAATATGGTTTAACCCTAAAAAAAAATTCGGTAACACTTTATATTAAGGTCCTTGCAATAACCATTAATTAACAAGTAATAAGGCCCTTGTAAGTCCTTGGAAGATGCTTATTAACATTATTGTGTGTTTATAAGCTTAATGTGTGTTTATAAGTGTTAATAATGGCATTACAAACACCCATGACCCACCCATTATGTCTTTGCCATGCCTTTATTAATCTTATTTTGTTTGCTTATTGATATTAAAATATACTTTATCGCTCATCTATTATAAGTGAACTATGCTTTTTGCAACTACCGGATCTAAAGCGAGAACAATGCCTTATTACTTGTTAATTATTGGTTATTAAGGACCTTATTATAAAGCGTTACCAAAATTTCTTACAAAAGGTTTCTCAGTGGTTTACAGTAGAATCAGATGTACTTAAAAAAGTTTACCATTTTTTAAATATTTTACAAGTAGCATTCCTGTAATATTACAACAATCCAGTAAAGAACTGCAAACGTGTAAGAAACTTGCGAAATACAGTAAAAAAAATAAAATTTGTGTGGCAAATCTACATTAATGTACCAATAACTAAACTATGATAAGCAATAACTCTGATGCAGATTTGTTAACTGAGATGCAGCACCACAGGACAATTAAATGTCTGTTCTGTAACTGAAGGCTCACAGGTTTGATCCCTCAACAACCAGCGGGCATGTTGGGAACACATCTATATTGTTCAGAGATATCCACTGCTCACTGGGGCATTTGTAGCATTTTTATTCATAACTCCAGCTGTCAAAGCGAAGTTTTGTTTGCAGCCGAGAGTGACTAAGACGGATCTGTTTCCAACAAGTGATGCTTACAGAGAAGAAGGCTGTTTTGTCCTCTGGAATGAAATGTAAACAAAGCGGCTGAACACAGACACATTCATGCAGAAATCAGCTGAAAATGTTGCACAGTAATTGAGTTTTGTGGGAAAAAGATGTCTGTGTATTCATCCCTGCCCTCACTAAAAGACCAGCTGGGCTGCACAAACTGCTGCAAAATGTCTTAAAACATCTATTCTTTCCAACAGACGTTTAGAAACTGTACACTTTGGACTTAACTTGTGTGTGTGTGTGCGTGCGTGTGTGTGTGTGTGTGTAGAAGGACCAGCTGAACCTGCAGAGCGTGGACATCGTGTCTCTGAGGGAGAGTCTGCAGGTGGAGCAGCAGCGGTACAGGCAGCTGTGGGATGACCGGGAGACGGTGGTGACCAGGCTGCACAGTCAGATCCGACAGCTGCAGCAGGGCCGAGACGACTACTACACCAAGAACCAGGAGCTGCAGGTACATACACACTCACGCTGGTTTAAGAGATACACAAGGATTCAGACACACAAGTCGTAGTTTATAAGATTGATTCATCTGGTGGTGTTTTTTTGTGTCTCCAGAGCAAGTTGCAGGAGTGTCAGAAAAGGATGGATGAGCTGGAGGCGGAGCTTCAGAGGGCCAACAACAAGGTCTGCCACACTGGTCACCTGCTCAACCAGATGACTATCAAGGTAAAGAAACACCTGGGTCATAGTCTGATTGAGCTTATTATGTTCTCAGTTCCAGGCTGGGGACAAAATATTATTAAAAGTCAGTTTAAGATATAGATCAGAGGGTTAAGAAGAAAAAAAAACGTCCTGACTTGTTTGTGTTTCTTTAAACCCATCACAGTCGTCTTGGGCGGGGCTAAGCTCAGGATGCAGCGACCGCAGCCGTTTATAATAGATAGTGGAAGGGGAGGAGAATTCAGTCTGAAAAAGCTGTCAATGGCAGGCGGCGAGTCAGACTAACTGATTAGCTTAAGGGGTTTGTTATTTAAACGGAGGCAAGAAAAGCAATTTTATTAAGTGGGGAAAAAAGAATGTTTGTGGTTGTATGAGGTACAATAGTCAGTCAGTGTTTTTACATGTACAGTTTAATCGACTTACGCTTAAAATTTGATTTTGGTGTCTAATCAGACTTGTGCATGTGCACATGCATTGTCTTGTCATACACGGTGGCGAAAATCCAGTTCCAGTCGATTTATCTGGGTGTCTTAATTGGAGTTGGAGAACTCCGACATCAGTTGGACTAACATGTTTACATGCACTTTAGTTGTCCAGTTATAGTCGGTTAAAGCAATAATTAATTTTTTTCAAGTGTCATGTAAACGTACTAATAGATAGTAAAAGGGGAGGAGAATGCAGTCTGAAAAAGCGGTCAATGGCTGGCTTAGATATATCGATATATTGCCCAGCCCAAATATGAACGTGTTGGTTTTTTTTGCATGATTCGAGTTCTGAAAACACTGCATCTTTTTTTTTTTGTTATTTTGACCAGTTGTCATTTTCTGCCAAAAAATGCTCTAAATGGCAATATTTTAACTTCAAATGTGAGAGAAATGTTGTCAGCACTTTGAGTAAAATGAACATTTTTGTTTCATTTTACAAACGCATACCTATAAATAGTAAAAACCAGCCAAACTGATCATTTTGCAGTGGTCTCCTGATTTTTTTCCAGCGCTGTGTGTGTATATATATATATATATATATATATATATATAGTTTAATACAAGAAACATTGGGAGTGTCTGTTTTCTAATTGGGTATGGTAACATACTGCATTAAAAGTATTTTTTACTTTCATTAGTTTCATTTCATTTCATCATTTTTTGAAATATAAAACCTTTTTTTTTAAACTTAATCAGGTTAAATAAGTTGCCGATAAATAATTGGCATATTATTACTCAAAGTAAATGGAATTGATGAGAAATATGAGCCATGAGTGAAACTTGCCTCTGATATTTTTTTCTGTGACGTTCTGCCAAGAAGAAGGATGTCTTCTAAATTTTTATCCTTCATGTCTGGGCAGGTGTTCAATCACAGATAAGATAAACACGTCTCTGCTAACAAACCCGTATGGGCACTTTCCACTCAGTATTTTGCTACTAAAGACTAACTGCTTTGTGTTGACTCAGCGAGTTTATTTGGCCGCTGCCCTTCCAGCTCATCCAAAGTAAAATTGTAAACAAAAATGCTCCTTCTGCCTTTCTAAATGGAGAAAATTGGGCAGGAAAGTGAGCAGGCTGGCAAACAGTTGGGTCAGACTTCACATGCCCCCGTCCTCGTCCTGCCACCTCTCTGTAGACTGCTGACTGTCCCAAAGGCTCGGTTGCCGTGGAGATGTTGTCTCTCCCTCTCTCTATTTTTGGGTCATCGGCGCGGGGGGTCTGGGTGTTTTTCTGCCTCCTGGGGTTTGTCTGAGGTCTGTTTCCCTCCTCTGACCCAGACTGAACCCAAATCCTGACAAACGGGAAAAGGATTGGCCGGTTGATTTAGGAAACAGGGTTTTAGTTCAGTATTGGTCCCTATTTATGATATTCAGACACGAAAAATATGGTTTAATATAGGTCTGGGCGATATATCGATATAAAAAATATATTGATATGTTTTTAAATGTGATATGGAATTAGAACATATCGCTTATATCGATATACAAGTGTGTCTCAATAAATTACAATATGATAGAAAATTTTATTTATGTCAGTAATTCAATTCAAAAAGTGGAAATAACACATTATATAGATCCATTACACACAGAATGAAACATTTCATGTCTTCATTTATTTAATTTCGTCTAATTATAATGATTATGGCTTACATTTAATGAAGACCTAAAATTCAGTGTCTCAAAAAAATGTAATATTACAAAAGACCGATTTTAAAAATAATGTTTAATATGGAAATGTTGGCCTCTAGAAAATGTGTCCATCTATATGACTCAATACTTGGTTGGGGCTGTTTGACTTGAACTACTGGAAATTGACTTTTTCATCATATTCTAATTTATTGAGACACACCTGTAGTTCATTTTATATATATATATAAATGCTGCCCTTACTACGGTTTGTCATATTTAGTTATTTTGTAATGTTCATTATTTTTTTCTCATATAAATATATTTATTTCACAAAAAGATTGACCTATTTTATTTCTTAGGCTATTTTTATTTAAGATATTTTTTTATTTAAATGTGCACACTATGGGGCTTTGATCTAAAAAAAATTAAAAAAAAAAGGTTCTGTTGTTATACAGTATTTATGTTCACTTAAATATGTTTCAATAAAACATGTGACAACTCGTGACATGTCATATTTGACTTTGACTGAACATTTGCTCTCAATTTGTGATAAATATATTGGGATATATATCGTATATCCATATTTAGCCTAAATATATCGGGATATGATTTTGGTCCATATCGCCCAGCCCTAGTTTAATTTCCTGTGATATCAGAGCCTGGGGATTTATTTCTCACAGTGTAATATTTCTCTTTCAAGTTGCCCACAAAGTGAAGTTCTTGAATCTTCAGTGCACTCATGAGCTCATTAATGACTGATTCTGTCATTCCTATTGTTGATGCGTTCCCAGATACTTCTGGACAGGTTTTAATTTGTAGCATAATTGCTGTTTTGCCCTCCGTCGTCATTGTTTGTCTCTTGTGTCCTTCAGCTGAGCAACAGTGAGAGCACCCAGCAGCAGATGAGCTTCCTGAACAAGCAGCTGCTGCTCCTCGGGGAGGCACATAAGCTGTCCATGCAGGAGTTACACCACGCAGGCACCGATAACACGAAGGTACGCTGCAAGGAAGTGTGTGTTTGTCCGTCTGTCTGTCTGTGTGTGTAATAGTTGCAGAGAGCTGCGGAGACGACCTACTGAGGTGAAAAAAGAGATGCTAACTGGGTTTGTTGGGGTCCAAGTCAAACTGTCCCTATGAAGTGTTTTTAGCTTCACTGTGACATCATTTATGTTGTGGTCATAGTTACCCAAAGTATGAATGATACTTTGTGTCTTTTTCCCCCCCACTAATTTTTTTTTTTGTTCCTTCTACTCTTTGTGTTTGTTTGGACAACGACACACCACCACCACCATCCAGGAGGCCCAGATGCTGAAGGTGTCTTATGGGAAAGAGGTGGAGACGCTGAGGCAGAGTCTGCTGCTGCAGTGTCAGAAACTGGAGGCAGCACAGCAGAGAGTCGCCGAGCTGGAGACGCACCTCTCCAAGAAGGAACACCTCATCGCAGAGCAGAAGAAGTTCCTCGAGGACGTGAAATGTCAAGCAAAGTGAGAATGAAAGCTTTAAAATGAGGATGGATCGGAAAGAAAAGAGACTCTTATTGTAGTTCTTTTTGATATCAGCGATCATCACTTTGTACGGTGGCCCTGAGAGCTCACAGCGCTGCAACTTAAGAAAACACATGCAAATACACAAAACACAAGCAAACTGAGAAAACATCTTCATCAATTTAACAACACAAGCGTGGCATTTAGAAAACAGGCTGCAAAGACCACAATACAACATAAATGTTTCCAGAGGACACTTAAAAGTGATGCACGTGTCTGGACATGCTTATAATATTATCACGTTATTTCAAGATAATGATAATTTCACGTTATAACGATCGTAGCGTGCTAACATTAGCGGCCGATCGATAGCCACTAACGTTAGCCGGCGATCGTTGGAATGCTAATGTTAGCGGCCGATCGTAGCATGCAAATGTTAGCCGCGATTGATGTCATGCTAGCGTTAGCGGGTTGCAAGACCAAGACCGGTGCCGTTGAGAAAGACCAATTTAAACATGTATCACTCATTTATTTGATTTAACTGCAATGTGATTGATACGGACTAGCAGGCTAACACTATATATCACGTTAAAACATGAAATTATCATTATCTTGAAATAACGTGATAATATCACAAGGGTGTCCAGACGTGTGCATCACTTTGAAGTGTCCTCTAGAAACACTTCTGTTGTCTTGTGGTCTTTGCAGCGCATTTTCTAAACGCTGCGCTTGTGTTGTCAAATTGATGAAGACATTTTCTCAATTTGCTTGTGTTTTGTGTATTTGCATGTGTTTTCTTTGTTTCTTTGCAGCGCTGTGAGCTCTCAGGGCCAACATACTTTTTAGTTAAACTGAAAACAATGTCCATGCATTTTTTGATATCTCAGTATCAGAACAGCAGCATCTTAATCAGTAGGACGTAAATAAGCTGAACAAGCAGATCAGATGCACTTTCTTTTTCTCTTTTATCCAGCCTTTGTATCCGTCTCATCTCATGTCTTCTCTCTGCATTTGTTTCCTTTACTTTCTTTCAATTGTACTTCTTTTCTCTTTCCCTATTCCCCATCCCCCATCCTGTGTGTGTGTGTGTGTGTGTGTGTGTGTGTGTGTGTGTGTGTGTAGGGCGGAGCTGCAGGCCTCAGACAGCAGGTATCAGGCTCAGAGGAGAATCACTCAGCTGCTGCAGACTGAACTCCTGCAGCTCTACAGCAGAGTGGAGATGGAGGCTCCTGCTGGCACCGCCACCAGTTCACCACCAGGGGGCAGAGCTGACCCACACACTCATGGCGACTCCAGGTCAGGCTCAGTACTCTTCAGTGTAGCTGTTCAGTTTGCATTGTATTATATTAAGGTTACACTGCGATACTATACTCCATTATTTACCTTTTTTCACCTTTTTTGTTTGTTTTTTTTACTTTTTGTAAAACTGTCCACTATTACTGTATTTAATAAAAGCAGTTCGGAGAAAAAAGAAAGAAATTCTAGCAACATTTTTCCCTTTATATTTGATCTTATTAATCATCCTGTGACCCCGAAGGTTTTTTCTTCGATTATGAACTTCAGGTTTGGTTAATTTAGTGTCCAGTACACATTATGAAATTTGGAGCTGCAGAGATGAAACGGCCTCCAAATCGTATTCTACAGGCTTAACAAAGCAAAGATTGGTAAAAATACACACACCATGATCATAAAATAAAAATGAGAAAATGATGCAAAAAAGGTCAAAATGATTGCAAGAGGATAGTTTTCCGGATCATTCAGCCCTGACTTTGTAGTTATTTTGTGTATCTTTGTGGCTATTTTTGCCCTTACTGTACTGTTGTTTTGTGTATCTTTGCAGTTGCTTTGTGTCTCCTTGTAGATGTTTTGTGTCTTGTGGGTTTTTTGCCTCTTTGTGGTTGTTTTGCCCATTTTTGGAGTTATTTTGTTTGTCTTTGCAGTTGCTTTGCATCTCCTTATTGTCTTTTTGTGTCTCTTGTGTTTGTTTTTGTGTCTCTCTGTGGTCATTTTGCTTCTATTATGGGCTTTAAGTTTGGTTAATTTAGTGTCCATTACACATTACAAAATTTGGTGCTGCAGAGATGTAACAGCCTTCAAATCATATTCTACAGGCTTAAACATATAACATGATCATAAAGTAAAAATGATCACAATTGCTCAAAGTTCTTTTGATCGTTCAGCACTTTGTAGTTTTGTAGCTTGTTATTTTTTGTCTCTTTGTGGGTATTTTTGCCCCTTTTGTACTTATTTTGTGTATCTTTGTAGTTGCTTTGCGTCTCCTTGTTGTTGTTTGGTGTCTCGTGTTTTTTTTTTTTGCCTCTGTGGTTGTTTTGCCCCTTTTTGCAGTTATTTTGTGTGTCTTTTCAGATAGTTTGTGCCTCGTTGTTGTTGTTTTGTGTCTCTTGTGGTTTTTTGTGGTCGTTTTGCTTCTCTTTGTAGTGGGGGTGCACCGATTGCAATTTTCTGGCCGATCACTGATTTTTAAAAAGCCTGACCTGCCGATTCCGATTTTGGCTAATACCGATTTTTTTTAGAACTCACAGCATATACCTTCAATGACAATAGCAGTTGGGATGAAAGAGAACCTGGACCTGTTGGTGCTGCATTTAGGGAGACTAAACCTTCACCCTGAAGGACGCAGCTGGAACTCAGCATGCAAGTTGTTAATAGAGTCAGAGCTGATGCAGATTTTTAAGGCAAACAACAGTTATTACACAGCACAGCCTGACCATTTTATCCAGTTTGTTTTAGTTTTTAAGACCGAGATCCAAACCAACAGATAACATTAAAGGAAAGTACAGACTCAATAAAGCATTTTTCATTAGAGTCCTGTCTACATTAAAGCTCTGCAGCTTTCTTAAAAAGAACAGACGGTGGTTCACCTTTTTACATCGACCGCCAGTGTTTGCATCAAATTCCAGCTTGTGTTTAGTTTTACTGTATTTGAGTTGTTTTTCTTTACGTGTGAATATTTTGTCCTCCACAGTGTCCTGGTGCCAGATGGACCAAGTAAAACTCACCCCAACGAGGGCGTGGACGGTCGACCGACACACGACTCCCCTCGAGGCAACGGCAGCACTTTATCGCCACGGCAACCAAAGGCGAGCAACTCTTCCAAGACGACGGCCAACTCCATCAACGGCAGCCAGGACCTGGCCCCGCCCCTGCTGGTGGAGCCCTCCCTGTCCTGTCCCTACGGCAACTCGCTCACGCCGCTGCCCCCCTCGGACGCCGCGCCGATCACCGTGGGCTCCTACCCCAGCGCCAAGAGCTTCCTGGGCATGAGGGCTCGCGAGCTGTTCCGCAACAAGAGCGAGAGCCAGTGTGACGAAGAGCAACCTCCGACGCGGCTGGCCGGCCTCGCCCACGGCCTGAAGACTGAGCTGTGCGTGGAGCCGCCCTGCCCGGGTTATATCGCCCCGGCCGGCCCCGCGCCGCCCCCCATTCCAACTCAGCCCCCGCCCCCTGCCCCGGCCCACGCCCCCGCCATTCCTCTCACTGTGCCCACCAAGGAGCCCCCCTCTGAGCCCAAGCAGCGGGCCTCCAGCCAGGAAAGCCCTCGCAGGAAGGCCGGGGCGGCGTCAGGTGGCGGGCGGGGTCAGCTGGGTTCAGGGCGCCCCCCCCGGCAGCAGCAGCTAAAGATCATGGACTACAACGAAACACATCACGAGCACAGTTAGAGACACAGGACTGAGCCGGGACGCAGGGCGGAGGCTGAGAGACTGAAGTTTATCGATGGAGAAGAAGCTACAAATCAGCAAAAGAGGAATTCAGTGTTATTTGTTCCATTCCTCTGAGTGGACAACAGGATTTCCCACTATGTTTTTTTTTTTTTTTGCCCTTTTCTTTTTATACTGAGTCATCCTTCTACTGGGAAGTGTTGTTACCAGTGGAGATGCTATTCTGAGGAATTTGGTTACTAGACAGAGATGCTAACTGTGATCAAAGTTAGCTGACGGTTTAAATGGTTCGTTCACCCAAACTACAAAAATCCTGCCTGCCTCCAATAATTTAGCTTTAATAACTGGTCTAATTTCTGAAATATCTGTCTCTGAGATTTTGTCCTCCACAACCAACACGATGAGTATGAATTGAATGTTGGTTGTGGTGCTCACGGCAGTGAAAGATCACATTTAAAAAAAAAAAAAAAAAGCCTCAGCAGCAACTTGTCCTTTCTTACAATGAAGAAATAGAAAAACATTTTCAGTGAGGTTTCAGGATAATAATAATAATTAAAGGTGTTATCACCAGTCAAAGTTCACCAAAGTGGAACTCCATGCAATGTAACGATTCGCCACTTTGTTCTTGTAGGATGAAAATAAACAGGAATATTCAAAATTCTCAATTTCACTCATGTGACCTTGCCTTAATGGGGACTTTTTCCCGTAAAAGTTCCTTTTACGTCTATTGTGTTGTCTGCAGAAAAAAAAATATTTTAAAAAAATTGACAAATAACACTTAAACTATCTAAAGCTAACATATAAAAAAAACACTGACCCTGTAAAATCAAATAAAACCCAATCACATTATTCAAAAACACCATGAGGAGCATGAGACGTTACATTTGTCCCGATCATCTGTTAGCTAGTGATGTGCCAATGAAGCCTCATGAACCATTTCCCCTTATCTTCTGAGCCCACTAGATGGCGAGCTTGGTTTAAAGAAAAGGGCTCAAGAAATGGTAAATGAGAGTGATTTCAGCCCTTTCTTGAACAGAGAGCACCATCTAGAGGACTCAGAAAATAAAGAAAATGGTTAATGAGGCTTCATTGGCACATCACTACTGTTAGGAATATCTTGGCTTTGACCACGGACCGAAAAAGATGTATTTCATATCAGAGGAGTGCATGTTGAGTGGAGGTGATCAGTATGTAGAGATTTTGTTCTGAGGAAAAAATGGAGTAGACTGAATTGAAAAAAAAAACATTTCCATACAACACTCCATTGAGTTTCTTTCCAAAATAAGGTAAGAATGTGTGCGAATGTGCAGTCATGTTGGTTCTCGTATTTCAGCAAAGATGCCATGAGGAAAGTGTATGAAATTTAAAAAACTGAGGAAATTGTATGCATTTTTAAGAATTCCACATTCTGTTGTACCTTTTATTTTTTTATTTATTCAGCCATGAAGGGTGCTCGCTCACAAGAACATATCCCAAATTTGAATCAGACCTGGCAAGTGACACAAGCCCAAGCTATAAAAAAAAAAAAATCCTCTTTTTTTTTTTTTCTGTTTAAGACGACCAGCTGATCACTTTGAAGTGCCATGCAAACATTTGTGTTCTGGCTGAATTCAAATATCTTTAAACACAAGTGTTGTTTCTCATGTTGCGTGTACATTCAGCTGGTAGAGCCTAGGAAACAACCCAAAACATCTTGTCCAATCAGGTTTCCTTCTGCAGGTTTTGACAAACAGGGACTTACCTTGTTTTTTTTTTTTCTCTGAGTATTAGAAGTAAACTCCGGTATTGAAAGTCGTCTAAATCCTGTTGTCCACCGGGAACTCCTGCTGTCACTTCCTTTTGCCTCGCTATCTAAAGCATGTTCAACAATCCACTTTAAATGCCAACCGTAGTAACTACCGCAAACCAAGACAGAAGGTACAATCAGCACAAACTGAAGAAACCAGGACTCTGACCAGAGCTGGAGAATCTGGGATAAAATGGCAAAAAAGGAAGTTCTTAAAGCAGTGGCTTGTGTTTAACTGTGAACAATAAAGATCGTCTTCAATGTTTTGCACTACAATTCTGAGTTTTGCTTTTTTTTTCTCTATTCTTTCCTTTCTGCTGTTGCTGCTGAATGTAAGCCACTACCTCTGTGGAAATGCAGCACCACCACAGTGTTTTTTTTCATTATGTGCAGTGAAGGTGGAGTTTGTTTTTGGGGACTGGACACTTTCAGATGTTTGCAGATTGAAAAGTCAGTCCAACCTCCTAAACTGTGTTGTTGGTTTACAGCTCAATAGAAAACATGGAAAGAGAATTAACAAGTGTCTAATACAGACCTGGGCATTAGGCGGCCCGGGGGCCACATCCGGCCCCTTGGCTGTCCCTGTCCGGCCCGTGTGAGGTTACCCAGAAATTAGCAATTAATACAACCGCAGTGCTTTTATTTTGAAGGTGATTTTGCATGTGCATCCGCACAGAAATGCGTTCCACAAAAACAGTTACCTTGTGAAAAACATTGCTTTTAGCATAAAGTTAATAAGTAAAATAAAACGTTTTTACTATTTTTTACTGATATATTTGACTTACTCCACATAAACATAATCTTATCATAACATGTATTCTTACCAGTAGTATCTTAAAACCAGATAATTTCTTGCATTTCATGAAGCGATGAAATTAATATTAAGGCAGTCAGTCCTCTCATACAGTAGTGTTCAAAATAATAGCAGTCCAATGTGACTAATCAGATTAATTCAGGTTTTTAGTTTATTTTTTATTGCTACATGGTAAACAAGGTACCCGTAGGTGCAGTAGATTCTCAGAAAACCAACAAGACCCAGCATTCGTGATATGCAGCTCTAAAGGCTGTGCAATTGGGCAATTTGTTGAAACGGGTGTGTTCAAAATTATAGCAGTGTCTGCCGTTGACTTTACAAACTCGAAACTATTTTGTACAAACTTTTGTTTCTAGAATTTAGCAATCCTGTGAATCACTAAACTAATATTTAGTTGTATGACCACAGTTTTTTATAACTTCTTCACATCTGTGTGGCATGGGGTCAACCAATTTGTGGCACCTTTCAGCTGTTATTCCACTTCAAGATTATTTAACAACATTTCACAATTAATTTACATTTCTTGGTTTTGCTTCAGAAACAGCATTTTTTTTTTTTTTTTTTTAAGATTATTTTTTGGGCATTTTTGCTTTGAAACAGCATTTTTTATGTCACCCCACAAATTCTCAATTGGATTAAGGTCCGGGGATTGGGCTGGCCACTCCATAACATCAATGTTGTTGGTTTGGAACCAAGATTTTGCTCGTTTACTAGTGTATATATACTAAAAACCTGGATTAATCTGGTTAGTCACATTGGACTACTATTATTTTGAACACTACTGTATCTACGGTTACACCTATATAAATAAGTCAAATGAATTTCTGAAGTAGTGACGTCGTGACGCAGTTCGCTAATTAACGCGCGTTTGTTTTTTTTAATCCGCGCAGCTGAATTTAATTAGCTGAACTAAAATAAGATAACTCGTAGCTTCATATTTAATTGTCAGATACTAAGTACTCATTTCGGTTTGACGTGTTAGCTAAACAAAATAGTATTTTTTGTCTTTTATCTTGTAAACGCAGCATGAGGTATAAAGTTACATGCACGACACGTGCATTTCTGAAGGGAATTGCATTTTGCCTTGTATGATTCTTATTTGTATACATTTGTGCTTGAAATGCTCTCTCTGTACACCTTTAAAGGTTATTATTTGACATTTTTAGAATATCCCGTCTTCTCCACAGACTTTCCAAAAGAGCTGAGAACATTTTCTGAGATTTTGATATTTTGATACTGTACTGTAGCGCCCTACAAAGCCTAACCTCAGTAACTACATTTTTGGACGAAATTGATTTGTAACTAAAAATGAATTCCTTGATGTCTGTTTTATCTTGTGACAAAGTTTTAGATTTCAATTTTGCTTTAATTCAGAGAAATAATGATATATAAAAATTGCAGTAACTACAAAATCCAACTCAAAACCAAAGCAGACTGCAATAATTGCACTTACCGCGGTCATATATATATATATATATATATATATATATATATATATATATATATATATAAAATAATAATAAGAAGAAATAAGAAGACAACATTACTAAAAGAACCGTTTACACCAATGCAAGACCAGAGTGCAGTAACTACATTTTAAGGGTCAAAGGTCAAATATACTTTATGATTTTTTAGCAGAAATATTACATCATCAATACATGTAGAGATAAGTGTCATATCACTGACCTACCTATAACCCATTTGGCTGGCCAGTTAAATAATGTTAACAGACTTTAAACTTTTTAACTGGCAAAAAATCATGACGGTTTATTTGACCTTTGACCCCAAAAATGTAGTTACTGCACTCTGGTTTCGCTGTAAACAGTTTTATTAGTAATGCAGAAACAGAGTGCAGTAACGAAAATGTTGTTTTAAAAGTGTTTAACATCTATATTCAAAGATTTTTGAATTTTAGACTAATGTTATAATTGAATGTTATATTTTAGTCTTAATATAATTTGATCTCACTTTTTCTTTTACTTAATCCCTATCTGGATAATAATTTCCCTATAACATAAACTTTCCAAGTAATTTCTATTATTCTTGTCTTCACTATTCAACACAATGAAGAAATACAAGACTACACTGTATCACAGTCAAAGTTTAGCTTTAGTTTTCAGTTGGATTTTGTAGTTACTGCAATTTTTTACATTATGACTGAAAAACTGAAATCTAAAACTTTGTCACAAGATAAAACAGACATCAAGGAGTTCATTTTTAGTTATAACTAAATTTCGATCATAAATGTAGTTACTGCTGTTTGGCTTTGTAGGGCAGTATACACCTTAAAAGTTTACTGTTTGACATTTCTAGAATATCCCGTCTTCTCTTCAGACTTCCCAAAAGAGGTGAGTATATTTTCTGTGATATATTTATTTTACACTGATACTGTACTGTAGGTGTCCCTGTTTCCATGTTTGTATTGACTTGTATGCCTCTGTTTGTTGTCCTGTTTCCACCAGAGGACACTGTTGCTCCAAAAACACCAGATGAGCCTGCAGCCATCATGTCGGATCAACAGGTAAGGAAGGCAGTGTGGTAAATACGGTGTTAGACAGTTGATGATTGAAGATGATTCAGATACTTAGGCTGTTAACGGTGCTGTTCAATATATATGACAGCAGAATTGATATTGGCGAGATGTCAGATGTTATGTGTTATTTTTTTTCTCAGGCCATGTATCTTTTTCAGTTTCCATGAGGTTAATATGAGAATATAGTATCAAAACTGTTAAAAAAAACAAACCCCTTCTATAAATACAGCAGACAATGAACCAAAACCAGCAGTGTTACTGATAAAAGTTCACCCACAATGATTTATTCAATTAAATCTGTCTTATTAATTTATGAATTTATTAGAATTTTTCCTGCAAATATGTACATAATGGGAAAAAAAACGTACAAAAGTTCACTGACAGCTTTCTGTCATTTCGTGTTTGTGTTTTTTTCCGTGTGTGTGTGTGTGGTTTGTGTATACGTGGCTGTGTGTGTGTGTTTTATCAGCTCTATCTATTCCCCGGGCCTTGCTGTTAACTCTCATCCTGCTTCCAGAACTGAATCATTTTTTGTGAGTATAACCGACCAAGTATGATTAGTTTATCAAACGTGTGCATATGTATTTCACGAGAGAGCGTCCAAAAAAAAGGGGGGGAGTAAAAAAAAAAAAAAAAAAGTGGTATGATTAATTTACCAGCATTCCGCAGGGTCAAGGAAATTGATGCAGGATAATTGGGCACATAGGGAATCCTTGGCAATTTGTGCTTTCAGACTCTACTTGAGAAATTAGATGTCAGTGCAAATGTGAAATTGCTCCTCAATGTTCTCAAAGATTCCATGAAAATTTAAACATAAATCTTAAGTATTTCCAGCAAAGGGATTCTTCCCTTTTTTTTGTGCCAACTTGAAATGAAGCCCTGTGAAAATGATCTGAATGAAGTGAGAGTGTATGAGGGGGGAAAAAGACATCGGAGCTTGTGTAAAGTTGGGGCTGAGCTCCGAGGAGGATGTCGGGGCTCTTGCTCTCGGTAAAATCCTCATGCAAGAATTCATTAGATTCTTTTTGACAGGAAGTAAAGTTTGAATTCATCTGAAGACGTGTAATTATAATATTCAAGATATGTACACCTATAACGCAAATATAACTCAGACGGTGCGGTATAGCCTACTTTTTTTCCTTTTTTTTTCTTTTTTTACTCGGCTCGTCAGTGTAGAAGTTAGAAGGTACAAACGTACGACACATGTGTTCATATGAATGAAAAAGGAGTGAATAATTGATATAAAGGAGAATACATTTGTCAAGTTCGGGAGGTCACTGATTGATGAAGTTCTTTTTAGTTAAAAAGTTTTTATTTTGAAAAGCAGCCGGATTCTAATAAACCCTATTGTCATTAATTACATTTGATCAATTTAGCCTCAATTATACAAGCATTGCGGGGAATTAATAAATCATCATCATCACCATCATCAACGAGTCTGATCAAAACTTGTGGGAAATTTTATATTCATGCAAGATCAAGATAAACTGATCGCTTAAAAGTCTTGCTCCAAACTCCTAGTTATATTTAAATGTTAGTGTTTATTCCTCATGGACACACAGTGCAAAAGAAAATGCTAAACAAGAATATTTTTGGTAAGCATACTACATACTGACACTCTGGAAAACGGCTTCATTTGTCCTCATTAAAAGCTTAAAAGTCCATGAATAAATAATCATTAAAGAGGATACTTTCCCCCCCCCCTTTTTTTTTATATTCGGCCTTATGCAAAATATGCTCACTGACTAAATAAATATGCTCCATAAAGGCTGTTTAGAAATGTGCCCTCCCCCCTCTACTTCCACATTTAGATCGCTGACATGCACCTAAAGATCAGATTCTACATTGGCTGTTGGTTTTGGAGGGAAAAATTGGACCTCCGAGAGTCAACTTAATGCAATTAAGTGAGGATGATGAGTCTTTCTCTCTCTGTGCTGCTTGAATCAGTAAGCAAGGCAAAAACTTAAAGGCAAAGAAGAAAAGAAAAGAGCGGGAGATGAGCGTGCACAGACCGGTCCCAGCGGTTTAATTATTTTAATTATCTCTCCTCTTTCAGCTTTCCTAAAAAAGAGGCCATTAAAGGATGCCCGTTTGGGTTAATCTGATTAAAAAAACAAGATGGAGGAAGAGATGAAAGGCTGCAGATGTCAGTGCTAATCAGGGGAGTTAAAACTGCTATTTGTGAACTGGGACGGTTGTTAAAGTGGGTAGAAAGTGCATGCAGTGTGAGTGTTTTTTTAAATACGTTTTTCCTCACTTCAAAACACCTCCTTCCTGCAGCCTCTGTTGATAAACTCCCTCTCATGCATCTCCTCAAACTAACGCCATGTTTGATTCTCCGCCGCGCTCTGTAACTGTGCTGGCAGCAGGTCAGGCGAGCACAGCACGACTGGAGAGAAATATTTAAAAAGTTTAAGTTTAGTCCCCAGCGGTACGGTTTCATTTTTGTAAAAAGGAAGGAGATGCCATTTGAGGAAGTGATGAAAGCAGCATTAGCAATTAGCAACACCAGAGTGAATGTTTCTTAGATTTTTGCAGAAAGTCGGCCAATAAGACACGTCGTTATTGATTTACCAGTCTGTGCATTTTTATTCTGAGGCAAGATATAATCCTTAACTGCTTCTCATCAAGTCAGTTTTGTTATTAACTATAAAGTGGTTTTTTTGTGCAGAAAGTCTGTCAGCTTCCTCTGCAGACTCCTGTCAAGGATCTTTTTAAACTAGATTTCATTTGTATTGATTCTTATAGAGCAACCTGTCTTATTCATTCTTGTTTCAGTGTGCATGAAGGTGGAGGGAAATAGAGTTGGCAGGTGTAACTGAAGTCCAGCAAGTACAAAACATTTGTGTACTCATAGTGGAGTAAACTGACGGTTTCTTGTGCCTTCATGAGTGTTTCTAGATACAGATGGTCATGTTTAGGGGTTCCACAGGGTTCTTACTAAGTCTCGAAAGTTTGGAAATATTTAATTATAACAACTTTGTTTTTTAAGTTACAAATATGCTTTAATTTGAATATAGTCCCAGAAAAATCCCTGATTTTCATCTTAATTATGGTGTTTCATCCACACAATCACGCATGTAAGCCATAAATCTTTTGATATTGAAATTAAACAATCCTGTCATCATATTTGTTTCTCTCCAGATGAGCTAAGATTGCTAATAGCTACATATCCTCTGTCGACCCCCCAATCTGGAAATTAGCAAGAATTAAATAATTATGATCAAAAACATAGGGTCAAAGTAAATATGAACAGCTGGCAAAATAATAATGATAATAATAATACTACACTAATTTCTGCAGATTTAGATGTGGTGATAACATTTGGATTTAGGATTTTGCTTCAGTTTTACTCTTAAAAAAGCTGTGCAAACTCTATTTCTAATTGAAACATGTTTAAATATTCTCACTGCAAGTTTTTCACTTGGATTTTTTTTTTAAATATTGTAATTTAAAAAAGATATTTCTATGTAAACCTCAATTTTAGATAGCGCTGACTTGATAAGATGGAGAGGTAATTATTTAATGTGGTTGTAAGAAGCCGTATTCATCAACTTTACATCACGCAGCAGGCCAAATGCAACACTGTCAACTTTGATAATGCAGGGAGTTGTTAAAGTTCCTCTGACTGCAGAGCTTGACATTTGTTCAGGCAAGAATGAGCACAAAACCAGCACAGGTGTTGAGCCACAGCATGGCAAGAGAGGAGGGGAAAGGAGAGAGGGAGAGAGGGGGGGAAAAAACAAAGATCTACTTTCAAACTAAATCAAGCAGAAGGAATGTCCTGAGTGTGTACAGAGATGGACGGGAGCCCATGCAATATTAAAGCGCCATGTCTGGCAATGCCAACCGTGCCACTCCTCTCCGCGGCTCCCGCCCTCCCGGCTTCCCGGCCATCGGCTCTTCCCTCAAGGTGACACTTCAAAGCGGGCACGCAGACGTGGCAGGCCTGGCTGTCGGCATGGAGCCAGCCGCCCCCACCCCCCACCCTCCTTCCCCCCTCTTTTCCTCCCGCCCACCACCCATTCTACCCCGCTACCCCCACCACCACCACCACCACCACCACCTCAAAGACACAGCTCCTACCCCTGCTGGGCCAGGTCAGCGCCAAGATCCACACCGCTCGCCGCCTCGGGAGCCGCTGTCAAAAAACTCTTCTCCACAAGCTTAATTAATAACGGGCCATTCCTAATGCAAACCCTCTGAATCTGCAGCCTGCTTCCCTCCAATCCTATTGGTGAGTTCTGAGGCCTCGACAGAAGGCAGACAAGGAGAGGAGGGCTGGTTGGGGATGCATCCAAATCATTTGAATTTCGATGATTGGGATTCACATGCATTATTCTCCGCGCTTTATAACCTATTTTCTGTGTTGTACAGTGTGCCTGCCTGCCTGCCTGCCTGTCTGTCTGGGTGTTTTTTGTTTTTTTTAAAAGATGTCTCTCTTCTGCAGATGATTGGAGACACTCGAACCAAAGAATATAGGGCCGCTGTCCTCGGCCTGCCTGACAGGTGGGGTAGGAAAAACCTAAATGTACACACACATACACACACCCAGTCTGCATCAGCTGGGTCCAGGGCCTGTAATCACCTCTCAAACCTGGAGGGAGAATTTTACAGAGCACGCCGTGATCGATATTTGCCGATCCGTCTGCCCGTATCAACCTCAAATAAAAGCAGAGAGCAGGAGACAAGGCAGCACAGGCAGGTCGTGGGGAGGTCTGCGGCACCTCCGTTTGATGTCTGTGAAAGCGCTCATCAGTGTGTAGAACCGGCCTCATCTCGGCACGCCGGGTCACCGCCGCCTCACCCCGAGCAGCGCACGGCTGATTGTCTCACTGTCGGGGCGAGCGGGGTTGTTGTTTTCTGAGGTGAGAGGACGGATCTTTTCCAGCAAGCTGGGCTTCAGTTTTTTTAATAGGGCCCCAGCTCCGGCACCTCACAGGCCCGCTCAGGCCGACACACTGATGATGAGGAGGGGAACTCGTCCAAATTCACTCCTCCTCCTCCTCCTCCTGCCAGTCCTCAGCTCATGTTGTTACTGTATTTTTATTCACCGCATGTGCTCCTCTTGTCTCGTCCGTTGCATTCTTGATGGACTGAGTGAGGGGGAAAAAGTGCAGGCTAAACAACCCGATGTGCCTCGAGAAGCCGTGGTTAAATGGTACACGGCTCGGAAACATAAGGTCTACGAGTACGAGCTCAGCCACGAGAGCATTGCGGCATTTAGGGCAAGGAGCTGGTTACGTTAGCTGACACACTGATATAATTAGGTCGTAATAAATAAGGAAGGCAACGGGGAGCGAGGGCGTGTCTCAACAGTGGCCATTAGAGAAACCACATAGGTTGCATTTTAAGAAAAAAAAAGTCACCTGTCTGCCTGGAAAACACTTTTTTCTTTCTCCTGCTCACACATTTACTCAGTGTCCTACTTGCAGAGTCCTTATGAGTGTTGTTGTAAACCCCAGAAGCCCTGGCCCTTTAAGTGAGCTAACTGGGGTGGTTGTAGGCTCAAACCAACCTTAATTAGTACAGTTACTGCACAGCGAGGGCAGGTACGAAGGCGAGCCTCCGCACTGCAGTTTCCCTCAGATTAAGCCTCTTTTAGACAAGGCTGTAACCTCCCACAATGATGCGGTAATTAACTTCATTAGCTTTCGATTCTCTTTTTAGTTTTGGCAAAGTGGGTGAGGCTTAGTTTTGGCCTCCGTTGAGATAAGAGTCGCAGAAATCGGTTAATCTCGTCTGTCTGTGTTTTATCTCCACCAATGTTGCTGTATTTCAAGCGTGCTACCTGCTGTTCATCTTGGCGACATGCATGTGCATGAGCGGGTTGTAATGAGTCAGGCATCGGGTTTTAATAAGCAGAGCTTTACCCACAGATCCTTCTGTGATTTGCATCCATGTCGGACACGAGGCGTAAAGCGGGGTGATTGATTCATGGCTCGTCCCATATTGGAGCGAGAGAGGGAGAGAGAGAGACAGAGAGAGAGAGGGAGAGAGAGAGAGAGGAAGGCCGTAGATTTATTATCAAGCTCAGCGACAAAGGGAGGAAGAGAGTGTGCATATGTTAATCCGCTGGCTGAACGATGATCAAAGACTGGAACAAGCTGAGCCCTGCTGATCGCCTCGGGGCAAACGATGCTCTCCAAGCAGCTGGGAAAGTGTGCAGACGAGGAGTAAACAGATAGTTAGAAAAATCAATAGCAGAGGTTCAGGCCGCGGCTTGGTCTGAAGGTCAAAGGAGGCTGGTGTCTGCGGCGCGTGGAGGGAAGTCTGGAAACCAGGGGCGCTTTTAGGCCAATTTAAGAGAAGTGATGTGTTTACAGCTGAGTTGTGTCCAGGCATGAAGAAAGTTCAAGCTGAGGTTACGGCTGCTCTGGTCAGCTTGGTGATATATATATATATATATATATATATATATAAAAACACCATGAAGAAAAACTGGAGTTGTGGCTCAGACTCAGACATCTAAGGGTTTGATTCATGGGCAGTGGCATGGGGGTGCGTTTGGAACGAGGTCCTCGCATTCACTCATTTGGGTTTCAAAGGAAGAAGGATTTTCTTTTTAGTGTCAAAACACCCTGCGTGGGACTCGTTTGTTCGTTATCTGTTGTCCCACCTTTTTTCTTTTCGACTGACCCAAAGTATTCCCACAAGGCCTCTACCTCAGGTACCCACGCTGGCTGGCTGCTTTGGGAATTTGTGCCATCCCTGTGATCCCATCCTCAAGGCTCATTTTTGGTTTGAATTTTTGCAATTTCCATCGTCAAAAACATCCGATTTTCCTATATGTCCTCATGTAAATATTGCAGAAAGTCGAGCGCTTTCTCTTTCATCAGTCACCTCACAGCTTCACAGCCTACAATGGCTGTTGAAAAATAAAAATATTATCTGTCATTGCTCCATTCATTATGAATTTTTTTTATCTTTTTATGCCCATAGCTGAATAATTAAGATGACTTAGCTTTTTACCCCTAAGCTTTGGCGTCTTTTGACTTCCTCCACTTCTGAAGCGGATTGTTTTTGTGATTAGTCACTTTGTTTAATCTGGTAATGATGGCATCCCCTCAGGCTAAATGCCTGATTTGTGCTTACCAGTTTATTTATTCATTTGTACTTTTGACGTGTTAATCTGCATAAACGGCGCAGAGCTCCACCAGGACCCCCCGAACGTCTCCGTGCACCTGTCAATTACAACAAATCTGAGACACCTGGAAGCAGCCACCATGGTCTCCACACCGTGATCGGTTCAGGAGCCTGCCTGTCAATCAGCCCTGAGCTACCCTGTCCTGTCAGGGAGAGATATTGATATTCAGCCCTTCATCTCTACTTAAAGACTGCAGCAATAATTGATCAAAACTACTGCTAATTATGATTGATACGCACAGAAACAGACGATGCTGTGCTCATTTTAATTATGAGGCAACCTTTTGGCATGTGACCACTCATCACTGGCTGCTTTTCATTATATATATATATTCATGAATTGCATATGTCAAAATAATTTTTAGGCCTGAAGGTAAAAGGTAAAATCTTGCAGAAATTCACAGGGTGGAAGGAAAGAGATTAGAGATGAGAGGAAAGCCTTAAATATCCACTAAATTCTTTCCTATCCTGTTACTGCTGCTCCTTATTCCTGACCCCTTGTTTTCTGCAGAATCTTCCAAATGTATAATTTTTTAACCCTCTATGGTACGGTAATGCCCTCAGGCAACATACCCACTTTTGGCCTGTCAAATTTCTACGATGCATGTTTTTGAGTGATGCAATACTTTAAAAAAGAGGGAAGAGTATAGGGAACCAATAGCAATGCTTTAATTTGTCACATGACCTCCAGGAGGCCATATTGAAACCCTTTTCTGCAGACTTTTCCAAAAGAAACCGTTTTGCGCCACAAAAAATCAGTCAAAATGTCATTTTCTGGCCCTTTTCCATCTCGAAAAATACAGTATATTCCTACTAACAGGTGAGTAAACCTTCATTTTTTATAGTTTCATACACTTAGACTGTTCAAGACATTCATTTCAATGGGTCGTTGGTTCAATGGTACAATGGTACCTTGTTTTGTTTTTTTATCTTGATAAGAAACAAATAACTTGCAGTGCAGCCTCTGCACAGTCTGCAGCATGTAATGACAGCGTGCATAAGTTTTGACCAAAGAATAGTTGACTGGACAAAGTTGACAACAGACCAGATGTCAAAAGGAACCGGTTGACCTCTCACGCTGCAGCCTGGCCATTAGCAAATCCTCCAGTATGTTGTCGGACAGTCGGAGACCTATAATTTACTGCAGCGTGGCTCAGTTAGCCCTACAGCAGGCCTCTGGTTATCTGATGCAAATGTTCCCAAATGAAACGAATGGGAAATATCAACAAGCTCTGAGTAATTGCGGCTGATAAAAAATGCATGGGGGTTGTGGTGTCGGACTCGCTTCCCGCAGATGTGGGGAAGTTATCTCTCATTACCCGGACCGTGATAAAGTGCACCGACTTTGCCGTCAAGCAAAAGCAATGCATTCAGCTCCGTCTAATAAAGGCGGCTGCCTACCACGCACTTGCTCGTGAAATCCATTTGCAGCAGTTTGTTACGGAGGAGAAATATTGTTACTGGCTGCAGCGATTAATTTTCTCTCTCTGTGCTTTGACGCTTGTCTCCATAGTTAAAAAATCCCTGCATATGAAGTCTAGATGTTTTATTCATTGTAAAACTTAATTTATATACAAGTAAGGATGTACACTATGTGAAGATTTCACACTAACAACCCCCACAGTACATTTAAAAAGTAGAGTCTGTTGCAATTCTTCATCGGTGTACTGGGGATTACGATATCAGTTAGTTTTCAACAGCAACTTGTTTTTATTCATTTCTTCTTCCTGTGCCATAATTCAAGGCCTCAGTCCTTCGATGTGCCACCTGAATGTCAGAAGTCAGAACAAGCTCTAATTCAATCTGCCATGCAAAACAGCTGTTTGGCTCCGAGAAATCTGAATAATAAAGAGGATGACACGACGGCTGTCGCTGCGAGCACAGCGGGGGGATCCCAACTCCACAAACCAAAAACATGAGACTAGATTATGAGGAGTGGATGAGGTTTGGTTTCATGGTGAAGATGAGCAGCTTTTTTTTCTGTGTTGCTGGGAAACTTGTAGTCTGTGGAGATTTGGAAAATATTTGAAAAGGAAAAGTAGATGTGGTTGGTTCTTCAAGTTAAAAAATATGGGAAAGGTCAGCTGAAAGACAGTAGCGGCGTATCTGCATGTTTTAGCCCATTTGCTACTTTACATTAACTTACTTCTGTCTGTCTTCAAAACTACATCTTTTTAGAATATTTTTCTACCTTCCGAACAGTGATTGGTCTCCTCTCAGTTCTGACTTGCACACTTTAGATGTACTAGAGATAGATACATGTGAATCTCATATCAACTTTTATTTTTATTCACCTGATCTTGGTAAGATAGTAAAAATGGAGCTCATTTTAGGTATTTAGTCAGTCTAGATGTAGAGCATTTTCAATCACTTTGTATTGAGAAGTGTGTTAATTACAGAGCAGAGAAAAGGCCAGGGACCCCCTCATGTAGGTCCCTTGGAATAACTTGATGTTGCTCTTTTTTCTTTGTTTTAGAGAAATAAAAAATACAATTGTATTCATTGAACTATTATGATAATAATGAAAGTACAGCTGGGCGATATATCGATATATTTTTAAATGTGATATGGAATTAGACCATATCGATATAGTTCAGTTTTTTTCTTTTTTTTTAAATATATAAATGACGCCCTTACTAGGGTTTGTCATATTTAGTTCTTTTGTAATGTCCATTATTCTTTTCTCATATAAATATATTTATTTAAGAAAAAGATTGGCCAATTTAATAGGCTTTTTTCATTTAAGATATTTTTTTTATTTAAATGTGCACTTTATGGAGCTTTGACTTTGACTGAACATTTGCTCTCACTTTGCGATAAAAATATCGGGGTTATATCGTATATCGGGATATGACTTTTGGTCCATATCGCCCAGCCCTAAATGAAAGTAATACATTCACTGCAAATGATTTGTTTCTTACCAAGATAAAAAAAAAAAAAAAAAACTTAGATTTAGAAGTGTAAGATAATTTATCTTGTTTTAAAAGTTAATTTCTTATTTTAAGCATTCAACATGCTTATTTCCAGATTTAAAAATCTTAATTTAAGAAATCTTGTCAAGTGAAATTATCTGTCCATGCAGCAAGATAATTTCCCTCAGACTTAGTGTTTTTATCTTGTTTTTAGACACCACTTTTGCAGTGTTTATATCATAATTTAAATGAGTAAATCTGAAAACTTTTTAGGAACCTGCTGGCAGTGAAAATCACAGGTGGTTGGATGGCAACGACCTCCTGTTTGTTGGTCTTTATGAATGAATCCAGTAGCTTGCTGGGACATAAAAATACCCCATTTAAAATCTATGTATGTTTGGAAAACGTTGGACAGCAACGTAAATCATAAAACATTCAAAAACCACTTTAAAACATTCATTGTTCGGCTCAACCTTTCCAAATTCTTTCAAACGAATTCTGTCAAAAGATGATGCCGTTCTGGTGACAGATAACATTTCTGTGAACTTTGAGATCTGCATGTTGCCCATGAAAGGATCATCAGCAATTCAGGGAAAAAAAAAAAAAAAAACTTCACTTCTCAACTAGGGTTAATGCTTGTGGCAGTGCACTGACGTCAACAGCTGTTCTCAAACAAGCTCTTTGATGACTCATTGACAGCGGAAGCTCCCGATTGCCACTTTCACTAACTGGGGAAATGTCAGCGTCTGCGCTCGACGGAGGCTGATCACAGTCCCTCCGCAGCTCCCGCCTGCCAGAACGAGGCAGTGATGAAATAGCTCTGGTGTTAATGGATGTGAGAGCAATCTTGACCCCCTCCAAAGAGCAGGCTCTCTGTCTCCATTAAAAAGGGCCTTTACTTTGGTCTGGATCAGAGCCTGGGCTCTCTCCGTGCCATGGGGAGTAGCCAGACAAAGGTAATTGTACGCCTCCTCTGCCCCTCCACCTCCACGTCAGGACTCAGGGGAGAGCCTGTGGAGGACACGGATTCTGAAATGGAGAGAAAACACATACAGACAAGTAATGATTAGGTTATTAGCGTTGAGGTGACTAATTACCTAATTGTACTGTCAAAAGGGGGAGCGGGGCTGCAAGGTGAGGAGAGGAGAGGGGAGCAGAGGTGGAGTGTTTGGAGAGACTCCCCAAGCTGGGCTGCAGGGGTGGGTCCCTCACTACGTCTCTCTTTCCCCGCGGCGTCCCCCCAGCCTGCTGTTCGGGTCCTGGTGACATCTGCTCGTAGCACGGCGTGTCCTCCCTCCCCCCCTCAGAGGCCGGAGTCGCCCCCCTCCACACCCCTGCATGCCTCCCCGTGCAGATGTTGCGGTCCCTGGGTCCTGCCTGCGTGGAGAGCGTCAGGCCCGTTTGATGTGTGATGAAACAGAATCAAGCGAGCCACTCGGGGGCTCAGGGAGCAAAGGGGGTAGAGGGGGAGAGCAAGGGTACCAGGAAAGATAGGAGAGGGGGAGGAGGGGAGGTGGGGTGAGTACAGGGAGGAAGGGATGTTGGGATAAGTCTCATTACAATATCAATCAGAGGCCGGGGACAGAGAACAGGGTTGGGATGTCCCTGCACCGGAGGTCAGAAACCTCAGGAGGAGGATGATGGGGAGGAGGAGAGGAGAGGAGAGGAGAGGAGAGGAGAGGAGAGGAGAGGAGAGGAGAGGAGAAATGTTGGGAGAGAATAAGAGGGGAAAGGGGAAGAGATGGGAGGAGAGAAATCAAGGGGAGGTGAAAAAACAAGGGGAGGAATTTAGTTGGAGGAAATAGGAAAACATGTACCTAAGTAGATGAGAGGAAAGGAAGCAAGAACTGAAATAAAAGTAGAGAAGAGAGGGAAAAGACGGAAAAGGGAAAGAAAATAGATCAGACGAGACAAAAAGAGATGAGAGCAGAGGAAATGAGGGGAAAGGAAACAAGATTAAAGTAGAGGAAATATCAAGGGAGGAGATAAAAGTCAGTGGAGACGTAAAAGGGAAGGAGGACAGGAGGAAGCATGAGAAGGAACAGTGGGGAGGAACTGAAATAGAGATGGAGGAGAGGAAATACAATTTACCAGGGAGAAGAGATAGAGGAAATGAGGTTAGAGAAATTATAGGAAATTAAATTAGGAGAATGAGAAAAGTATGTGAATGGAGATAAAATTACAAGAAAAGAAGCAAAATAGAAAGGAAATTAGATTAAAGACAGGAAAATACATTATTATTAAATACATTAGATAGGGCGAGATGAAAGGATAGAAAAGAGGACAAAAAAACAAGGAGAGGAAAACTGTAGTACACTAGATGAGAAGAGAGAAAATGAGATATGGAGGGGCAAGAAGAGAAAAAGAAAAGAGTAGAAAAAAAAACACCAAGTAGATGAGAGGAGGCAAAAAAAGAGGAAACAAGAAAAAGGGGATGACATGGATGAGACAAAAGAGATGAGAGCAGAGTAAATGAGAGGAAAGGAAACAAGATGAAAGTAGAGGAAATATCAAGGGAGGAGATAAAAGTCAGTGGAGACGTAAAAGGGAAGGAGGACATGAGGGAGCATGAGAAGGAACAGTGGGGAGGAACTGAAATAGAGATGACGGAGAGGAGAGGAGAGGAAATACAATTAAACAGGAAGAAGAGATAAAGGAAATGAGGTTAGAGAAATGAAATTAAGAAATAGGAAATAAAATTAGGGAAATGAAGAAAATGAGAAAAGTATGTGAATGGAGACAATAAAAGAAGCAAAATAGAAAGGGAATTGGATAGGGCGAGATGAAAGGAAAAGAAAAGGAAAGAAAAGAGGACAAAAAAACAAGGAGAGGAAAAATGTAGTACACTAGATGAGAGGAGACAAAATGAGATATGGAGGGGCAAGAAGAGATAAAGAAAAGAGGAGAAAAACACCAAGTAGATGAGACGCAACATGATGAGAGGAGTTAAGAAAAGAGGAAACAAGAAAAAGGGGATGACATGAAGAGGAGTGAAATAGTGGCTGTATCCCAAAGTCAAGGATCCTTCCTCGGAGTCGGGTCCTCCAGAGGCCAGAATCCTTCCTAAAACTGGTATAACCCATAAATGGAACAGCCTTCAGTGTGCAGGTGTGTTTCATTGTGTAATTGGACGTCCTGCTTAAATTCAGCGGAGCAAAACTCACCATGGAGATGTGTTCTGTGATTTTTTATTTTTTTTTATTTTACAGTACAGGACAATAAGAGTTATTTAAAAATAACTATAACAGATAATAGCAGACTGTCGGTCTGTAAACACAATAAACAAATGTATAACTTTCTGAATGGCATAGCTACATATACTTTACACATAGTACATCATCATCTGATGCATATATATGAATTAATAACTTGAGCCGACTGAAACGGCATCAATTAACTTAACTGGCAATGTATCAAGATTATGTTTATTATATTTGAGCTAAATATTCTGCCATTTGTTTATGTATATGTTTTCCTTGACTTTGAACACAAGTTTTGTAAGTAATGTGATAACAAATATTCAGTGTAAACTGAAAATACTTATATATTTAAGTAGACCGGTGTTTGCAAAGCATTATGGGTAGTCAGGGCACACGGAGGATACACACATGCATCCTTGGAATTTGTGCTAAAGAAGGACTCTGTCCTCTGGAGGATCCTGGACATTGGGACAGTCCTTCAGCGGATGTCGATGACGAAGTATCCTTGAAATTACTAAAGGAAACAAGGAAAGGACGCAAGAAGAGGGTAAAGGTGAAACAGAGTTTAGGAGAAAAATGGATGAGATGATAGAAAAAGAAATAGAAAAAAATAGGGGAAAGAAGAGGAAGAAAATGTAGGGGAGTGAAGATGATAGAAAAGGAGTAGAGGAGAGGAAACATGAAATGAAACAAAGGGGAAAGGAAAGTACATGACAAGGTGCAAGTAAAGGAGACCAGAGAAGAGGAAAAAGGGGAACAAAAGGAGAAGAGATGTACAGTAAGTAGACGAGAGGAAAGGAAATCAGATGAAATGAGAAGAAACAAAAAGGGAGGGAAAGGAAAGCAAATCATAGAAATTGTAATCAGATGAGAGGGAGCAAGAGGAGAAGAGCTGGTTGCAGCTTTCTCTCATGTCTCCTTCCTCTCTTTCTTCCTCTTACATGGCTTCCTTCCCTCGCCTCTTTTTGCTCTGCGTTCTCTGTATTCCCTCATTTACTCCTGCCTCTCCCCACCTAATCTTGCTCCCTGTGCAGTATGTTAATTATTGTTGTGAAAGAACAGAAAGTTAATGACGACAACGAGGAGAAAGATGATGATGATGATGATGATGATGCTGATGCGGTTATGATTACCACTTAGTGCGGGCAGTGCTGCACCACGGAGAGAAAAGTTTAACGGCAGGAAGTGGGTGAAGAAGCGCTAACAGGGGATCAGGTGAAGCGATGGATAGGTTAGCAGTTAAAGATCAAAGTGAAAAACAAAGGCGGATTTCAAACGGGCCCAGAGAGCTTGGCAACAGACCCGCGGCTCCTCTGATAATACTTAGATCTATAAATGTTTCTTTTTTTATTTATTTATTTTCTTATTTATTTTTAAAATTATTCATCGCCATAATAATTTGGGCCTAACAAGCACTTGAGGGAGACGGCTTCCTTTTGCATCTCTCTCCCCCATTTCTTTAGTTCCCCGCTCCGTGGTGCTGGGAGCTCGGGGATTTGGGGGCACTATTAGAGAGAATTTCTTTTATTTGCTGCTAATGAATGATATGCATGATACTATTTTCTTTTTTCTTGTGTACTTTGTGGGGGTAACTGCAAGGATTGGGGCAGGAGCTGGAGAATTGGACTCTTTTTCAAGGCTTTGTTCATTTAACCCTCTTCTCGCCTTCCGAGAGAGTGCGCGAGGTTGTTATCATCACTTTGCCAGATTTCCAATTCAAATGTGCAATCATACTTTACTTGACACCAGTGATATGGCATAGTTTGACTTTGTTTTTCTATTTTCAGTCACACTGTATGTTTATGAAATATGGGTTAACTGGTCTGTAGATACAGGAGAGGCACAGCAGGTCTGTAAACATCTCTGCCACCCAGAGAAATAACTGCACATTTATTGTTCTTTATTGTTCGTGATGGTTGAAAGGATTCCAACTGTTTTTTAATGCTCATATAGCGCAAAAAAACAGAGCAAATTACTCATCCTGCTGGTGGGCAGACACTAGCACTACACATTGTAATCAGCTTTTCTGCACAAAACACATCACTTTTAATGTTAAACTGTACAGATGAATTATCAACCAGTTATGACATGCATGCATGCTCATGAACAAGTCCACAGCAGTTTATGAGACAATCAGATTATGGATCTTGCTCATCGTTATTGTTGTAGCCAGTGGTGGAATGTAACTACTTTATTTTTTTTATTTTTTTTTATAAATTTACTCAAGTACTGCACTGAGGTACTTTTACTTTACTTGAGTATTTCCATTTTATGTAACTTTTTAAGCAAATATTGTACTTTTTTTTTCTTCATTGTTTTTATTGCAATTTTTGTTTTCCAAAACAAAATTGTCTACAGATCTAGACAAACAACAAAACAAACACAAAACATGTTAGCTCTTACATAAAAGATGAACATATGGCATTATACACAAGGTGGTGGATCAGTCTTACATTACACAAATGTCATTCAGGTGCACATCAGACCTTTTAATAGAGTGGAGGAAAGGCCTGGTCCGATATAGTCCAAAAATGGGCGCCACACTCTGTAGAACTGATCTACACTGTGATGTATGACGCTGGTAAGATATTATATTGTACTTTTTACTCCACTACATTTATCTGACAGCTTTAGTTACTTTCCAGGTCGAGATTTAACATAAAAAACATAATACATTTAAAGAGATTGGACATATTTTTTTTAAATTAAACCATATAACCATATACAGTAGTGAAAATGAGCCCTATCTTTACTAAATTAAAATGTTGCTTACATAAATGCATCAATACAAATAATCCAATAATATATTTAGTATAATGTATTTAAAAAAACAATCTGAGTGGGTCCATTCTGCACAACGAGTACTTTTACTTTTGACACATTAAGTACATTTTGATGCTGATATTTTTGTACGTTTACTTCAGTAAGTTTTGAATGCAGGACTTTTACTTGTAGTGGAGTCATTTCACAGTGTGGTATTAGTACTTTTACTTAAGTAAGGGATGAGAATTATTTTTCCATCACTGGTTGTAGCTGCTAGTAGCTTCTCACAAGATGCTGGTTGGTCTAAACCAGTGTGGTTCGGACACAAGTGCATTACCTGAAGCCTGACAGGATGGATTTGGAAACTTGTGATGTTGCATACTTGTGGGATTTGAGTACTTCGCCAGTTCTGTGCACAGATGTTTTCATAGCCTCACATCCATGCAAGATGCAGTCACAAAACCTTTAAGGTGTGTAGTCGAGGTCAAAATGAAAGCCGGATTCCAAGATGAGTGTGAGGGCGTCGAAAGGTCATGTCATGGAAGTTATGAATTTGATTTGGTTGGTTTGTTTGTGAGCTGTATTACAACACAACTACTGCCCCTGTTTCCATGAAACTAAATGGAAATGTGGAAGAAACTGTTACATTTTGGGGTATATCCAAACCACAAGGCAAATACACAAATTATTTTTTATTAGTTATCACAAGGGCAGTGGTGGAATGTACTGTACTTAAGTATAATTTTATGGTACTTGTACTTTACTTGAGTATTTCCACATTTGTAACTTTATAATTCTACTTCACAACATTTAGATGCAAATATTGTACTTACTCCACTACATTTAGCTGACAGCTTTAGTTACTTTTCAGGTCAAGATTTCACATACAAAATGTGATCAATTTAAAGTGAATATGCATGTTTATAAATTAATCCAAATATATATTATAGTTATTAGTAGTTAATAGTATATTATATAGTTAAAATCAGCCCTACCAGGACAACAGTAAAATGCCGCTTGCATAAATGCATCAATACAAATAATCTAATAATATATTAAGAATATATAAAACAATCTGAGTGGGTCCATTCTGCATAACGAGTACTTTTACTTTTGATGCTTTAAGTACATTTTGATGTTGATACTTTTGTACTTTTACTTCAGCAAGTTATGAGCGCAGGACTTTTACTTGTAGTGGAGTAATTTCACAATGTGGTATTAGTACTTTTACTTTAATAAAGGATCTGAATACTTCTTCCACCGCTGCACAAGGGCATGGCCTTGGCAGATGTCTGCACTCTCTCAATGCCCTTCATGTATTACATTCAGTTTTTTGGTGAATTCTATACTTTTACATACTTTGGTCTCATATTCATAAATATTGTCCGATGCACACCTGTTAGACAGATGTGGAGCAGGAGGACATAGTGAAATCCTGACAATTATCCTGTCAGTGATTGAAAACATCTATTTATGAAAACAAAAAGTAATGTTAATTTTTTTCATCTCAATTAAAAGAAATACATAAACATATTCCCATTTAGTCGAGTGCAATTGTTCTTGTTTCCAGAATTTTCTAGCAGTGCCTGTAAGACAAAATAGGGCAAATCAATATGCTTACATCTACAGAAATTCTTGAATCAATTTCAATTTGTTGGAGCCAGGGAATAAAATGTCTGTTACAGAAACAAAAGAGGATGGTTTCAGGAGCCCATAACAAACCAAGTGACTTGTTTAATCCCATACCTTTACAGTGTATTCTCCTGCTGCCTTACTGTGTAAAGTATTTATTTTGGTGTTTGTGCAAAGATGTTGATATTCGCTGGGGAAACACTGACCTCCACCTCTCCATGCAGGAAGTAATGCAAATACATTTTAAAGTGTCGTCTCGGTAGACTTTCACACACAAATACATGCATACGTAGACAAACATGGCAACATAAACTATTTTGCCTGCAGTGAATGCTGCACTGCAATATTCCAAGTGTTAAAACAGCAGCAGACATCAGTTCGCTCTGAGCCGGCGTAAACACGGCCCGATAATGACCTCCCTCCTGACTGGGGAGAGCTGCCCCTCCTCGGCTGTCCCTCTCCTTCTTCTTCTTCTTCTTCTTTGGTGTGATGTGTGCGTGGACCCGGGCCCCCGAAAAAAACTTTTGAAGTTGCCTCTCTGCCACCTTCTGCCTAAATCAGCAGCTTCAGATGGGAGTTGATGGAGGCGCTATTGTTTCCCTTTGGAGCGCTCTGCAGGAGAGGCTGTGTGATGAATGTTTGAGCAGCGGTGATAAAGCTGCACTTTTCCCATGCTGAGAGTCATGCCAGAGGCTTTGCACGCCTCGCCGGTCAGGAGGGGAGACTCTAGGCCGGGCCGCCCTGATCTTTACCTCCTACAGTGGGCTATATGGATGGGGCTTCAGGGAGCTCTGAGGCTAAAGGTCGACTGTATAAGTACAGAGCAACTTCATAACACAGCTGAGAAAAAAAGCCTTGTGTGTGTTGATGCTCAGATTCACATTGATGCCTGCCCTTTCTTCTCTTTTACACACACGGCACAAAAACAAACTTTGTACTAATATGTGTAGACACAGAGGGCTCGTGTTGATGTTTAATTCAACCCTGTAAATGACCATTAATTAATAAAGCTCATACTCCAGTCTTCTGCATGTTGCATGAGTGAGCGTTTAACTTTTAATCTGGCAACGGTGATGTCGACACATGCTTTCGTCTGAATTTAAAACCACCACAGATTGATTCAATTAGAGCAAACCAGCGAGCGATATAATACTCAGATCCAACTTGAAGATGTTAAATCTTTGTCTTTGTTTGTTTCTGCACAGCTTGTTGCTCCCCAAACCCCGAACATCTGTGCAGAGGGAGGAGACGTGGGGTGGGGGGGTTGATGGCAGGCCACATGGGGAGGACCTCCTCTCCCTCAGTCTGTCAGCCCACCTGACTGCTGCTGTGGCAGGCCTGCCCAAGGCAAGACCACAGGCTAGGGCCTCCTGTGGGCCTCCAGCAGGGCTAGCCAGCCTCCCCGAGCCCATTAGAGCACCCTTCCTTCCACCTCCGCCCTGGAGGCCCCCACCTCGCCCTGCAGCCCTATGCCCCAAGATGCCATCGCTCTCCGTCCTCGACGCTGAAATAACTCTATTGTTTTGCACTGTTTGCCATGTTGTGTCTGTAATAGGAGCAGTTTGGGGGCATGTTTTTTTATCTTTATTTATTTTGCCGCCTTTGCTTGCCTTGTCCTCGGGCTGCAAGTTTCAAATCAGGCTCCTGAGAGGCTTCAGCTTCCAGTGGTGTGAGTATTTTTAGGGAACAAATCCCAGGAAGGCCTTTTTTACAGTTACTGCACTAATGTGGTGTGACTGTCAAAGCTTCCACTTGTGTCCAACGTTCTCCTAAAAGGACCAACATGGAGGATTGTCAAAGCGCTTAACCTGGATTCTATGCGTCTTATAGCACAGACAATAGCAGGGAGTGTTTCTGTTGTATATATTTCTCTCTCTGGTTCTTACATCTCTGATTTAATGAGATCGTCTCTGGAGCCGCTGAGATTCTCAGAGGCAAGGTGAGGTGGGGGGGAAATGATCAGATATTCTGGATATCCTGTGATTCTCTGTCTATTTGAGTCTTTTTGATCTAAATGAAACTACAGGGTGCAGAACGGACCCTGCATGTGAATCAGACCCGGCGACTTTGCATACGAGCTTCAGAAATACCAGGAGAGCAAATTCATGTTCAGCAGATGCAATTTGTGAACGTGAGCTTCTGAAGCGTGCTGTAATGGTTCAATTTATAATTAATAATATCTGATTTGCCAGATTGCCATAAACTTGGGGAATAAAATTTTGGGTGTGTCGGGGTTTGAGATGTTTTTTTTAAGCATTAAGTATTTATGATCCTTGATGGATATATAAACTGTGGTAAATCCATCGCCTTGAATATTGATTATCTCTAATTAAAAATGCAGTTTGATAAGAAGGTTAGCAGCGTTCTCTGGTCAGCCCCGCTCCGTTTTACAACTTTCATGTATATTTTTTTTTTTCCTGACCTGCTTGTGGCGTTTCCCTGCTTGCAGTTCAGTATGCCAATTAGCTGTAGAGCTCTTTAACGAGCAAGTCATTAGTTCTAATTAGGATGTGGTTAACTGCGATGCATTAAAAGGCGAAACCCATCATGTTGAAGGATGGCGGTGTCGCCGCTAAGCCCGACTGGAAACAGCTGTTGACTTTCCTGAGAGGGTCACGCTATAAACAAATACTCCCCTGAGCACAGCGAGATGATGGGACAACTACTGGTGCAAAATGAATTAAAACACATATTTTCAAGTGTTTTGTGGTGAAATTGCATCATCTGTCTCTACATTTTTAATTTCTTGGGAATAAAATGCTTTAGGCAACTTCTGTTCAACCCTGTCTCCAAAAAATAAGGTTTATATACTGCCCTACAAAGCCTAACTGCAGTACATTTTTGGTTGAAATTGAGTTATAACTAAAAATGAACTCCTTGATGTCTGTTTTATCTTGTGACACAATTTTAGATTTCAATTTTGCTTTAATTCAGAGAAATAATGATAGAAAAATTGCAGTAACTACAAAATTCAACTCCAAATTTGATAGGGAAATTATTATCTAGATGGTGATTAAGAAAAAAAAAAGTGAGATAGAATTATGTTAAGACTAAAATATAACATTACTTTATAATATTAAGTCTTAAAAACACAAATCTTTGAATAGAGTTGTTAAACACTTTTAAATACATTTATAACAAAATCAATTTGAAAATGTTTATTCACTGAAAACAAAATATAAAAGCTGAAAGAAGACAACAACATTGTAGTTACTGCACTCTGTTTGTGCATTACTATTAGAACCTTTTACAGCAAAACCAGAGAGCAGTAACTACATTTTTGGGGTCAAAGGTCAAATAAACTGTCATGATTTTTTAGCATAAAAATTACATCATCAATACATGTAGAAATAAGTATCATATCACTTATCTACCTATAACCCATTTGGCTGGCCAATTAAAAAACTTTAAAGCAGTTTTTCTCAGTTTTACCCTTTGTGTAGTTACTGTAGTTAGTATTTGTTGGGCAGAATAGTATAAAGACAGAAGCGTAGTGCAGATTACAGTTTTTCATCAACATTATGAGGAAATATTTTTTATTGAACAAATCTACAGTGTAGGTAAGAAATGCACACCAAAAATCTTTCCCTAACTCTAACCTTTTTGTGGCCTAAACCCTCCTGCACCATATATGACAGCCATCCATCCCAAATATGTCCAATGGATGTAGCACTTCCTGGACTGAAAAAAATGTCATAATCCATGCAGCAATTACGTTTGGTAGTATATAATAATCAGAGCTGGGCGATATGGCCCAAAACTCATATCAGTATTTTTAGGCCGAATGGTGACAAACGATATAAATTGGTATTTTAAACAAAATGTGCAAAGTGTTTAGTTTTAACTCAACGTCACAAGTAATCATCATCAACCTGTTTTATTTAAAGACTTCATCAAGTTCAAAACTTTCCCTCTTTTGAAGCAATTTGATATTATATTATGATATTATTATATGATTTGAACTTGATAATTTTGGTTATTATCAAAAAAAACATGGAAAATGGCAAGATATCAGCTCTTAGATTAAACTCTTATGAGCTATTTCCGTTTTTATCAAAACAAATATATATATAAAGTATCTGAATGTCTACCTGAAGTCAGAATAGTTGGCAGACAGCTGTTTTCACTAATGTGTGTGTGGGTTCGAAGGAGGAGGAGGAGGAGGAGGAGGAGGAGGATGGCGGGTGTAGCTGAGGATGTGCAGGTGCACAGCGAACGTGACAGAAAGGTACACAGACAGAAAACAGGCAGAAAGTGGAATGAAACACAGGGAGAAAAGATAAAGAGGAAGAAGGGAATCATTGAGCGAGACTCGTAAGTGGGAGTCGCGGGGCTCGGCATAAATCGTGGTAGATTACGGAGCCTGTGGAGATCTTTTGACTTGTGTTCCTCCTCTTCCTGCCTTCTGTTTGACATGAGAGTGAATGAGGTAATCCACTGTGCTCAGGGGTACACAGGCTCTGCTCCCATCTGGGCTTTGAACCTTTTGCTCACCTCATGCTCGGTCTCTGGTGTGTCGTGGTATAGTGGAGCATGTCAGACAAAGAAATTAAAGATGGCAGTTTACAGGGAAACACTCGGCTCTTTTGGTAACGCGTCTCTAAGAAGAACCTGACAAATTGATTTAAAAGGATGAAATACGTTCCCCAACCCACAAACGTTTTCCCCTCACCTTTTAAAACATATTTATCTCCCTGTCTGTTCCCGTTTTGTCACTTTGGGAACATTTTGCGTACTTTGTGCACGCTTGTGTCTGTTTGCATGGCAGCATTTATGTACTCATTCATTTTTCATGCTCGTAGTAGTACTTCTTTGCAGCTATTCCTATCAATCAGGAGTTTTTTTTGTTTGCATGAGAGATTATATACGTGAGTGCATACAATATGTGTGTGTTTTGAAAAATGCTCCGCTTGCAAGTGTATTTTCAAAAACCAAGCCCAGCATTCAGAAAACAAAGACCACAACACAACACAATAAGAAAAAGTGATGCAGATAGACAACAACACAACACAATAGACAAGCAAGACCAAGACCAACTTGGTGCTGTTGAGAGGGACACGTAAAGGAGAAACGTGTATCATTCATTTATTTGATTTGTTTAACTGCAATGTGATTGATAGGGGCTAGCGCGCTAACTTTAGCAGGCTAACGCTATATATCACATTATAACATGAAAATATCATTATCATGAAATAACGTGATAATATCACAAGCGCATCCAGACGTGTGCATCACTTTTAAGTGTCCTCTGGAAACACTTCTGTTGTGTTGTGGTCTATTTACATCGCTTTGCATCGATGAAATATGTTCCCCAACCCACAAACGTTTTCCCCCTCACCTTTTAAAACATATTTATCTCCCTGTCTGTTCCTGTTTTGTCACTTTGTGCACATTTGTGTCTGTTTGCATGGCAGCATTTATGTACTCATTCATTTTTCATGCTCGTAGTAGTACTTCTTTGCAGCTATTCCTATCAATCGGGAGGTTTTTTTTGTTTGCATGAGAGATTATATACGTGAGTGCATACAATATGTGTGTGTTTTGAAAAATGCTCTGCTTGCAAGTGTGTTTTCAAAAGCAGGACTGCGACTGTTCTTTTGTTGCTCACAGCTGTCCCACATTAGGGATCAGGCGCTATTCCCCAGGCAGTAAAGGGTTTTCAGAGGCCCTGCTAATTGGCTGTAATCTCCTTTTTAAACTTGAAAGCCAGCAAGCCTCCAGCCTCGCAGTTTACAAGCAATTAATGCAGGGAACACCAATATTGCTGGTCACAACTGGTGTATATCTGTTCCCTCTTCCTGCGGTTCCCTCTTATCTGATCTCACGGCCGTCTCAGAGGCGGATTGACTCCTCCTGCTTGGCGGGCCCCGGTGTAAACAGCTACTCAGTAGTGGGGCCTTCTGGGGAAGAGGCGCGGCGGGGGGATTTGGTCTGAATCTTGAAGTGTCCGTGGGGATGATGGCAGGGTTTGGGGATCGGAGGGGTTTCCTTCTTAGGCGCTGATGAAATAATAATGCATGGAGTTGGCGAGGCTGAAATTTGCACATGAAAATCCTCTCCCTTCGCGCTCCTTGCGTCTAATGTGCCGCCGATGACAATCCCTGCCTCTCACAGTTTATATGCAAATGAGTTCTCTCAGCTTCCTCCTCCTCTGAGAGTCGCCCAGCCGAGCTAGAGAGAACGAGATAGACGGAGAGATATAAAGTGAAAGAGACAGAGTGGGGCTTTTTTGTTGTGTTTTGTTTGTGTTTGTCTTGTTTATTTTTAAAAGGATTTTTAAAAGATGATAATATATTTTAATTTTTCCCTTTGTTTTTTTTTGTTTTTTTTCCTGAAAGGCGATATGCAGATCCTCTGAAGAGTTTGAAATGGCAGACTTTTCTTTTGTGTTTAATTGGAACATAATGCCGGTAGTCTAAATAAAGTGTTTGTCTGAAGTGAGAAATGGTTGTATAATGACTACATTTTTTTTTCTTAACAAACAAGACTCATCCTCCCCTCAGGAGTCTCCTCCGCCTGCCTGTCTGATTATTCTCTTTCGATATAAATACTGTTTCCTCTCCATGACCTCTGCTCTGTCTGGTCCCCTGCTTTTCTTGTCTACAGGCCTCGGCCTCCTGCTCAGCCACAGTGTTGGGTTTATCATCACATCCCCAAGCACTCCAAGCTACCAGTTATAAATTGGGGTAAATCCAAACAGAAGAACAACAGGCATAATTCGGTCCACGCTCTAAAAAAAACATAATAACAGAAAATAAAAGCAGGTGGATATAATACAGGAAGTTGAAAATAATGATTAGTAGCCCTGCCTGAATCTTATGAGCTCAGCTTTTGTTTTTAGTCTGAAAAAAAAAAAAATAAACTGAAGAAGCCAGACCCATCAACAAACACGGAGAGGTTTAAATGATGATATAACTCCTTAACCTAATGAATATCTCGTTTAGCTCGGCATTGTACAGTAAATAGATATAATAATATTAAAAATAATAACTTTATTTATGTGGCACCTTTTAAAAACAGCAGTTTACAAAGTCCTTGGACAGAGAGCAGTTAATCACAAAGAGAATGATGCCATAAGGCTAAAAACAATTCTTACATTAAAAGAAAAACAATAAGAGACAGAGCAGGAACAATCACAAGACATACTCAGATACACAGAAAATACAAGGGGAAAAGGAGTAAAAATGTAAAAACTGAAGAAGTAAAAAGGAGTGGTGAGGTAGAAAGCATTACATAAAAGCAAGTCTATAAAAGTGGGTTATAAGAAGTGATTTAAAAGAAGTTAGTGACTCTGAGTGCCTTATCTCCTCGGGCAGCTCGTTCCAGAGTCGGGCACTCTGGTGGAGAAATCCCGGTCACCTTTGGTTTTTAGTTTTGACTTTAGAACGGTCAGAAGGACCCGAGGATCTGAGGACGCGGGTCGGCTCGAATGGAGTTAATGATTCTGTTAGATAGCTAGGAGCCAGACCTAAAAGAGCTTTAAAAGTGATCAGTAAAATCTTAAAATCAACCCTAAAACGAACAGGGAGCCAGAGCAAAGAAGCTAAAATCTGGGTGATGTTATGTCGTCTGTTAAAACCGGTAAGAAGCGGAGCTGCTGCATTCTGAACCAGAACTACTATAATGGAAGTTTGAGAGCACAGATCTTTTGTCAAGGCCAATGGTGCATTCACAGGCTGTTTGGATGGTCGCGTTTCCAACTTTAGTGTGTTCATGAGTTTAAAGTCATAATGTGGAAACAACATAGATGCTACAAAGAAGATGTGTTGGATTTAATTGCTCAGTTTTAAAACAGCGGACTGATAACTGTCTCCAGTCTTTGCATGACAATGGAGAGCAAGGGGACCATGCTAAATGACTGGGAAATCATTTTACCGATTATTCCAACAGCACAAATGCCCTATCTCGTTATATTACCAAAAGTGAAAAATATTTTGTGCATCCACCTCGTGATTCTGATCTGCTGTGTTCTTCCTCGGCACATGCTACACCCTTCCACCAAGTTTCATGAATATCGGCCCAGTCATTTTTTTGTTATCCTGCTGACAGACAAACAGACAAACCAAACTAAAAACATAACCTCCTTGGCGGAGGTCATGAAATATGATTCAGCTGTAACTCGAGGAATCTTTCAATGCATTCGTGTTCAGAACCTTATTATTATGGCAGGCAGTTCCAAGACAAACATTCCTAAAAAGTGTCTTGTTTGCCCTCTTTTTGATGTTGTAGGAGCCTAAATGCAGTTTTCTGTTGTTAATAGAATAATTGAAGTTCATAAGAATTAAGAATAACAATATTTACAATATGTACATGTTTTGGTACAATATATGTGGATAGATATATTTTTGTTTTGTGAAGACTGCACCTTCAATGTGTCACTCTAGCGATTCTTTGGCAATGGTAATTTGGTAGGTAATGTGAATTTGTGGTCAGTCAGGACAAGCGGGGAGTGGAGACGTTTTTGACCTCTCTGTATCTCTCTCTCTCTATCCACTACTTTTTAAATTTTGCGTATAGGACGCGATTTGTATTTACATTTGTGACATTTTATGTTTTGTAATTTTCCTGCAACTTTTTGAGTAAACAATGCAAGTTTACTGGCTGGTCTCATACGGCAACCTCCGGGTCTGAGCAGGGAGGCAAACCAGGAAATTACCTAAAATTCCAGCAGGGGGCGCTAAGTGTGGCTGCAAAAACATTTCTGTCCATTCATTTCAATGCAAAATGACAAAACTTCTCACTTGATTTATTACCTCAGAATTTTTTTTTTGGACAACACTATGGTCTCAATCGCTAGTATAAAATCTTGTTTGATGTTAATAGTGTAAATAATGGCCCCATTTAGAAGAAAATAGAAGATAAAGAATCATGATTTGGGGCGTGGCTACCTTTGATTGACAGGTGGATAACAAGGCGAGCTGTCATCAGGAGAGACGCAGAACAATGCGTATCCACGGCAACATGTCAGTAAAGTTAAATATAACTTTATATACATATAAAAAGGGACGTTTAGCGGTTTGGTCTCATGACTTTGACCCTTTTACTGTATTTTCACTTAGTGACAGTTTATTTGAACGTTTTGTTAATTAAAAATGTCTTGTTCAGCGTTTGGTTGGACTAACAGACACTCCAAGGAGTCGCTGTTCAGTTTTCTGAGGTAAGTAACAAACATTTAGTTTTTGTTTTTTGCCAAAACTAACATCCCAGTTAATGCTAACATGAATCAGTCGGGTTTAGGTGTAGAGAGGCTGTAGTCAGTGATCAGATCCCTCTCGCTCCTCCACAGTCCAAATATGGTCTGCTCCCCGTATCAGAAACAAGATGGTGACGAGTGTAACGATGAACTCGATGCTTCCAACGGGCCACAAACCAATGCACCCATTGGTCACGGTCACTACATCCATTATTTATAGACAGTCTATGGCTGGTCTCTGTGGATTATTTGGATGTGGACACGGAGAAGAATGGTAGAAGCATCAAACTGAGGCTTCACCTGCAGATGTGTTCTACAGCTTACTTGTTAAGATATCTGCCCATGGCTCACCCAGTCAAATTTTCATGTTGGCTCATTAATACTTTTTAAATGAGTGGGTAAACAGTAACAAGAAAACAAGAAATGGCTCGAGGTTTCACTGTCTTGTTTCACTGTTTTCCTCTGTTCCCCCTATTCAAAACTATTCAAAGCGAAGACAGACAGAGGAGGGGTGAGATGGATGGTAGGAAGGCGGAGGGGGGAGGGAGTACAGAGGGGCTTCATGTCAGCCTGTTCTCCTCAGTCACGGCCAGTTAGTTAAAGCAAACGCAGGCGGACCCTGGAGAGAACGCAGGGCGGCGGAGAGTGCCAATCACGGCCGAGCCCTGGGCATTCCCCGGTACAGCTCGCCTTGAGCAACTTTTTATTAATTTAATAAACATCCCACAGAGACGGAGCGGTGTGGACTTATGTACCCTCGCAGACAACAGCATCGCTTGGGCCTAATGAGATGTGCTACACACACACACACACACACACACACACACACATATTCACACACACACACACACACACACAGCAAATGTGCACACACAGTTTCTGAAAACAGACAAGCATTCTGCCCAGAGGACAGAGCGTTAAAGAGTTGGTTCACCTAAATTAAAAAATATATTGTGGTCTCAAGCCATGAAGACAGTAGTTCACAAGTTAGTTCTCAAGTTTTGAGATTTCTACCTTCAATCAGTGATGCCACTAACGCGCTACTTGGTAACATGTTAACAGTAATAAGATTAAAGTTACTTATCCAAGTTACTGTGCGTTACTATTTTTGTCATTTTCCTTAGTAAAAAAAATATATTTGCTTTTGCTTGAGTCTCGGGGTGACGTAGGTTACGCGACAAATCACGTTTCCGCGTGAGGAGGTCGACTCACGTGTTGACCGCTACACAAACGTAAACAATAGACAACGTGTTACCTATCTTCAAAAATACAATGTCCAATTGAAAAAACATTTAGAGTCGTATGTGGCACAGCCACACTAAAAGGGCAAGTCCCACCCAGTGAGAGCAGAGAGCTGCTAATACAGGAGGTCCCCCACCCTCCAGACAATGAAAACTGGACTTTGGTTCAAAACCGATAAGTGGGGGAGAGCTGAATAAGTTGGTCGGCAGTATGTTGTAGAAGAAATGCTGCCCTTAAACACCATTGACTCGCCCTTATTTCGTGCCATTATAAACAAGATCCCTACTATCAATGAGCTGCCTCACAGAACATCTTTTTCTTCTTACCTGGATAAGGAGTATGGAGAGATGGAGAGAAATCTGAAGGCCGCGCTGAATGAGGTCGACTTTGTGTCAACTACCATGGATATTTGGACAGTTAACAACAGAAGCTACATGGGAGGAACGCTCCACTGGATCACTAGATCCACATTAGAGCAACAAGGCATGTAGGCACAAGTACGATGTTATTGGTGTACAATACAAGAATTACTTATCAGTTGTGGTGGTTACAGCGCTATGTTTACAACAAGCCCCGTGGATGATTGTGAAGCTCAACCCTATTTACGCCAACCAAAATGTGTCCACAATATCAGGGAGTTTATAGTTGGTATTGAAAGCCTGGAAAGATTCTAATGCTTGTGAAGGTGTTCAGTAAAGAGTTGGTCTTCAGTCTCTTCTTAAAGATTGAGAAGGACTCAGCAGATCGGATGGAGTTTGGAAGTTGGTTCCACCACCTATAGGGGCTCTGCAGAGGAGAAGAGTCTGGTTAGAGACGTAGAGGCCTTCAGCGGTGGAGGAGCCAGACGTCTTTCACTGGAAGTGCATAGTGGGCGGAAGGGTTTATGGACCTGAACAAAGGAGTTCAGATAAGAAGGGGCTGTGCACGTTGCTATTTTGTAGGCAAGAGACAAGGCTTTGAATGTGATGAGGGCTGTGACCAGGAGTCAGTGCAGAGAGATGAGGAGCAGAGTGTCATGTGCTCTCCTGGGCTGGTTGAAGACCAGACGCACCGCCGCGTTCTGGATCATCTGCAGAGGCTTGGTGGTGCAGCAGGAAGACCTGCCAGTAGAGAGTTGCAGTAGTCGTAACGGGATACCACAAGGGCCTGAACCAGGAGTTGTGTTGATTGCTCGGTCAGGTAGGGTCTGATCTTCCTGATGTTGTACAGGGAGAATCAACAAGATCTGGCAATTGAGGACACATGAACCTTGAAGATCTGTTCATCATCAGTCATGACAACCAAGTTCCGTGCAGAGCTGGTGGGCACTAGTTACATGGATCCAAGCTGAAGATTGATAGGCTGATATAAGGTGGGACGGGGTGGGATGATGAGGAGAAAAACATGTTGAAACTATAAACACAAGATAAAAATAAAGCAAAAATAGATACATAAATAAATAAATAAAAATAGAGTAGTATTGATAACAATAAGACCCTTAATATTTAATTTTCAAGGGTGTTCCTCAGGACATTATGTCACATCACATGTACATTCTCCTCCCTCAGAGCCTCCTCCTGCAAGTTACCAACGTTAGCATCATGTCTTAAGAAAATTGTAAAAGGTCTCCAGATCTCATCAAAAACATGTTGTTTCCGTCTAATAATGTATGTTATCTTTTCCATTGTCATGTTTGATGCCATCTCTTTAACCCATCCTCCAATTCTTGGTCCATCAATATTTTTCCAATTGAGGGAAATGATACGTTTAGCTTGTAATATGCACATATTTACAAATCTAGATTCTTTATTTTGTAAGGGTGGGATAGTTTGGCACGCCATCTTTGAAATAAACTTCTTCTCTCCGACCCACAAAACACTCCTCTGTCTCGAGTTCATTACGATTCTGCGGGCAGCGCGGCGATGCGCCAGGGGTCCGACTGAGAGCACAAAACATTATGAAAATAATAATGATCTCACTTTCACGCTTGTTTCTTCCTGCCCCGGCTGCTTATGGCGGGCGTCAGTGTCGATGGGAGTCATTAGAAGGGTCGGGCTCTCCTCTCGACTGATGAGGAGCGGCTGCAGCAGGAGGGACCAGGGGAGCAGGAGGAGGACAGACTCCGGCACGCTAACAACCACAACCATCATCATCATCACCATCGCCACGCGTACCTGCTGCTCCGGGGAGACGCTGCCTCCTGTCAAACAGCAGAAGGACCCCGGTTCACCTGCAATGCGAAGTCGTGTGTGTGTGTGTGTAAATATATGTGACTGCATCTGCTTGTGTATGTGTGTGTACATGTGTATGCAAGTGTGTGCGTGCATCCTGCTGTCTACATAATTCCCTCCCAGTCTCGGCTCACTCTTTGGCTTTGACTGTTCACTTTCTCTTTCTCTTCCTTCACCTCACCCCTCTGTCCCCCTCCTCCTCCTCCTCCTTCGTTTCCCACTGTATCACTCCATATATTCATGAATTTCCTGTTTATCATGAAAACTTATGCATGAAAATAGAGGGTGGGAAGGGGGAAAAAAAACAAAAACAACAACAAAAAAAAGAAAAAACAAACAGGGTGAATGTTGATGGGGGTTTTGTCTCGTCTGGGTGCAGCTCTGCACAGGCAGCCCAGTCCTCAGGGGACATATGCATAAGAAGACCCTGATTCCATCTCCCTTTTCTTTCCTTTTCATTTCCTTTCTTTCCTCTCTTTTCCTGCCATCTATACCCACCTACCTACCGCCTTCCTTCTTTCCTTCCTAACGTTCGTCCCCCCTTTGCTTTAGCCTCCCCCCCCTCAACCTTCCCGCTGCCTTTCTCTTCTCGTCTCTCCTTCACACTGTCAAAGCCAGTTACAGGCAGAGGAGCTCTCCTTCTTAAATAATTCACAAGTTGATTAATAGACTCACAAGGGTATAATTAGGCAGGGGAGAGACAGTGGCTAGTGTAACCAGTACAGTGCTTAGGGGAATTAGAGAGCGGGGTTATTGAGGAAATGGAGAGTACCAGTAAAAAATAAAAAAAATAAAATAACGTGGCGGCTGCAGTGGTGGACTCGTGGAGGGGATGAAGAGGCAGGGGGAGGATGAGGGGATGAGGAGAGAGAGAGAGGGGGGGCACCTTTTTCTGAGGCTATGTGTTGGATATGAGGCAGCCTCTCCAGGAGCATGGAGCCCGGGGTTTGTTTGATGTGGAAATTGGACAGTTTGAATCCGTCTCCTTTAATTTTTCACAACTTACAGGGCCCCCCTGGGTGCCTCACATTCCTCTTATAGGATATAAATTAGTTTTTTTGTCCTCTCACTCCTTCAGTTTTTAAACCCCTTTTTTTCCTCTTTTTTCTTTAACACATTACCCAGGTACCCCTGTTATTTTTTTTATTTTTTTCCTCCTCCAGCGCCTTCTTCCTCTTCCTTACTGAACGGAGTTGCAGTTTCACCCCCGATGTTTGTCAAACAGTCAGTCATCAGCATAAAACTTCACTTATGTTGCCTCTAAGGCATCTTTTGTATTCTGAAAGGGATGTGCTTTCCGCTGCCAGACTGGTCTTCAAAACAAACAAACAGAACAATGGAACAACAGATCTCTCTTCTCAGTTCAGACATCATATTTCTGTTGTGGTGATCTCTGTCTGCCTCGCTTTTGCTGTTAAAATAAAATGAAAAGAACCAACGGAAATACACCCAGACAGGTACAACACTATGCCTTTCCATCTTGTGTGTGTGTGTGTGTGTGTGTGTGTGTGTGTGTGTGTGTGTGTGTGTGTGTGTGTGCGTGTGTGTGTGTGTGTGTGTGTGTGTGTTTTCTCTTCTCCTTCCCGGGAAGTTCTCTGCGAGTTAAAGCAGTCATATTGGGTACACACTGCTGTTTCTTTGGTTTGTTCTTCTGTATTTATTTCATTGTCGATATCTCAGATTGCTTCCCGCGGCCCCGCTCAGCTGTGTGTTTTTTCCGCACTCAGAATTCACCGATATCCAAACAGACTGATATGTCCATCCCGGCACGCTGGGGCTGGCTCTGATGTGCGCCGTGTCTGCCTGCATGTCGACGTGTCAACTCTAATTCAAACTCCTCTGTTCTCCTCTCATCTGTCTGCTCCAGATGTTGCACTGGGTGTCAAAATGGATCTCTCCTCCCGCAAAAAAAAATAAAAAAGGCGGAAAGCAACACATTTCTCTGTTTGTAGAAACTGATAGATACACTTTGAAATTCAATTCAGGCATGCAGGAGGAGATGAGCCCAATTCAGCATGTGTAAGCCTTGATGCCACTGCAGATTTCATTCCTTGCTTGTTATCTGCACTGAATCATTTGACGTGACTGCCAAGAGAAAAAACACACTGCTTATTGGTTAATTTACTTCTTTTGCTTGTCTCTATTTGACAATTGTGAATTAATTATCCTTTCTGCACCGTGTAATTGGCCCTTCTTTGTTGTCCCCAGCAGACGACTAATGACTTCTTGATATTTCTCTTGGCTGTGCAGATACCCCACCACCAGGAGGCGCTGAGAGGAGCGGGACCCCTGTGTGTTGATTTATTTATCTGTGTCTGGATTAAAGCCTGTATACCTGATAAAGGGGATGTCAGAGGAGCTTTGACAGCCACAGAGGCGGCAGAGTGTGTGCGATTTGGTCGCTGCGCCGGCAGAAACAAGGAGTGTCGATGGCATCTTTGAAGTCTTGACAGACGAGAGCCTCTGAGCATCCCCTTAATCTTGCCTTCCCCTCAGAAAAAGGCGTGTGAGCAGGCAGGTTCTGAGCGCGCTCTGCTCCCTGTTTGCCTTATTCTCTTAATGACACAAACCATTCAGCGACCACGCATGATAGCATTTCATCTGGCATAATGTGTGGTGGCTGCTTACTTCAAACGCTTCAGCGCCTCTCCGCGTTAAGCCGGCTGGAGACGGCAAGAGAGCGGGACATGAACACACAAGGCTTTTCCTATTGGCTTGATGGGATGCCTGTGTGTAGTGTATGCTGTTTGATTGTGCTGATTGTTTTCGTGAGCCCACCTAAAGCAAATACAAAGAATCTGCCGTGTATGATTGTCTGGAAATCAGATCAGTGGAGAGAGAGAGATATGTTTGGTACCTGAACGCTCCGTCTGCCTCGAGTGATTCGCGGCGCTTATAATGACCCTTGAACTGTTCCCATTACTGTTTCTTCACACAGCACATATGATATTGCCTCCTCACATAAAGACAAGTCACTACAAAGACAATGTCAGGGAAGTACAGCAATATGCTGCAAAGGGCTGCATTGCATTACTCTGCACTCTCTCCACCCTGAGCTTATTTCCCATCAGCGCTGATTTGATGTTTTTCCATCAATTCCTCATCTTCCTCCCCATCACATCCAGGACAATGACAGAGCAGAGTGGAATACAGGGGGCGTTGGTTGGTTGCGGAGGACCGGAGCTGCTGGGCAGAAGAGGGCGCTGGGGTTAATTACTCCATTACTGGGTGGCTCAGCCAGGAGCTGTTTAAACAGGCCCCAGTCAGCAGGGGATTAGGCCTCATTACTCCAGCTAAAGTTACGCCCACGACCCTTCCCCACTGCCTCTTACTGCGGGTTTGTCAGGCATTCTGGGGAATATTCATACTGAGGGAGGAGGGGGGGAGATATAGGAAGGGAAAAGGAGATTAAGACCAAGTAGAGGCAGAAGGACAGGTGAGGGGAAGAAGAGCAAACGACGGAGCTTAACTCCAGCGGATCGCCTGCATCATCACCTGAGCTCAGCCAGGGCTACAATTATCCCCCAAAATGCCCGAGCGTAGCAAGATTAGCATCTGAGGCTCAGGTTACCCTCCCTCCCTCCCTCCCTCCCACCGAACCGAACCCCCGGCCATCCTCGGCCACCGCCTCCACACCGTCCTCCTCCTCCTCCAGGTGTCTGATGGCACTCGGTGATAATGACGGTGCTCTCGTTTGCAGGAAGGACGGGCCGTCTGAAATTAGGTCGATGTTTGTGCTCCATGAGCAGAGCACGATGGGTCAGTTTACCAGGTCTATAGGGCATGAAATACTTTACTGGTTTACAGTGACAGTCATATCACTCAGTGATGAGAGGTGTCTTTATAAACTAAAGGGGCAATACACTGAGTCTGCAAATATATTGGATTTGCAGACTACTCAAGTACTGTACTTAAGTACAATTTTGAGGTACTTTTCTTGAGTGTTTCCACTTTATCTAACTTTATACTTCTACTCCACTACATTTAGAGGCAAATATTGTACTTTTTACTCCATGACATTTAACTGACAGCTTTAGTTACTTTTGACATGAAAATCATGATAAATTTAAAGTGATTAGACTTTTTTTTTTTTTTTACTTAAACCTCATAACAGTATGTTAAAATGAGTTAAAATGATAAAATGAGCCCTATCTTGACAACAGTAAATTAAAGCTTACATAAATGCATCTAAAATAATAATACAATAATATATTTGGACAATCCGAGTGGGTCCATTCTGCATAGCAAATACTTTTACTTTTGATACTTTAAGTACATTTTGATGCTGATACTTTTGTACTTATATATAAGTAAGTTTCCAATGCAGGACTTTTACTTGTAGTGGAATCATTTCACAGTGTGGTATTAGTATTTTTATTGAAGTAAGAGATCTGAATACTTCTTCCACCACTGTGTATTTGTAGGTTCCATCATTGTTGTTTCTGGCTGTTTAATTTAAATACTAAAAAGTGGCTGAAAAATGCGATTGAAAAGAATTAATAATTCAGAACTCGTAGCAAAACTGCATAATGAGAAGCCCATTTGTGATTTTCCACCAACCTTTCTCTTCACTTTCTATTGTTTTATAGATTTTTTGAGCTTTACTGATCTCAAGCAGACCTCATTTACAGTAAACTGGTTCACTTGCTGTCTGCGGTATATATTACTGTACAAGGCCATTCTAGGAAGACTACCCATGTATATATGCTCTAAGTTTGTACCTGCTCCAAATGTGTTTTGCATAGCAAATTGTTGGATCTAAAATTTATGGTATACCATACATTTTAGATCCAACCACTTTCTATGCTTAAAGGTGCCACTTGTGTAAGTAAACGACAAAGTCTCAAAGTAGACTCCTTCAGTCCTCGAACCAGTTTGAAACAAAAGCTGTCGGATGCTTTTATTACAAGCTGATCTCGCTCTATGATGCATAACAACTCACCCATACAGCTTTTTGTCTGTGTGTTACACTCCATCTGCGTACATTTAACTTCTACTGTTGATGCATGGGTGTTCTGACCCTTTTGTAATGTATTGTTCTGTAGCCAGTGGTGGTATGTAACTAAGTACATTTACTCAAGTACTGTACATAAGTACAATTTTGAGGTACCTGTACTTTACTTGAGTATATCCATTTTATGCAACTTTATTCTTCTACTTTACTACATTTTGAGGCAAATATTGTACTATTTACTTTTCAGGTCGAGATTTAACATGAGCTAAAACTCATAATAGTACATCAAGTAGTTAAATTGGGCCCTATTTTTGTAAAATTAAAACACGACTTACATAAATACATCAATACAAATGAAAAAACAATCTGAGTTGGTCCATTCTGGATAACGAGTACTTTTACTTTTGATACTTTAAGTAAACTATTGTTTACTGCAGCATACTCTTAACTTTAACTCTTATCTGCTGTACTCTACTACTTTTTAACTATGCAATGTTTGACTTGTGCTTTGTATTATTTTATCTCTTTTCTTATCCTGCTGTATCTTATTTTATCTTATTTGTATTTTTATTTCCATTTCCCTGTTTTAATTGACAATTAAATTAATTTCAATTGTGTCTTGCTGTTTTTAATGTGTATGTAAAGCACTTTGAATTACCTCGTGTTGAATTGTGCTATACAAATAAACTTGCCTTGCCTTACATTTTAAGGCTGATACTTTGTACTTATACTTCAGTAAGTTTTGAATGCAGGACTTTTACTTGTAGTGGAGTAATTTCACAGTGTGGTATTAGTACTTTTACTTAAGTAAGGGATCTGAATGCTTCTTCCACCACTGTCTGTATCTTATAACATTTATGTAATTGATGTATACTTGATGTGAAACTTTGCCGCCTTCTTGGCCAGAGCTCACCTCTGGAAAACAGATTGTTTATCTCCAATGGTTTATCTGGTTAAACTTTAAAGACACAGAAGTACGCCTTCAGTAATGTGATGTAATCCCATGTGAAACAGAATATGTTGACAGGTTTAGTAACAAGATGGATTTACATCAAGTCCTTAACATGGGATTGGATCGTCTGATAACATAAGACTCAGGTGTAAAACCACAAGATATATATTATGTTGATTAGTGAGCTTAAGAGATGTTGTTTGGCAAAGTGGTAGATGATTCTGTTGTTCACTCGAGATCAGATTGTCCTAAAACTGGACTGAAGTTTAAACGGCTGTTAGGTTCAGTGGTGGAAGAAGTATTCAGATCCCTTACTTAAGTAAAAGTACTAATACTACACTACAGAATTACTCCACTACAAGTAAAAGTCCTGCACTGAAACTTACTTCAGTAAATGTACAAAATTATCGAAAGTAAAAGTACTCGTTATGCATAATGGACCCACTCAGATTGTTAAATATATTCCAAATATTTAAGTTTATTGTATTGATGCATTTGTATAAGCAGTGATATCATTTAATATAGTATATAGTAGTATATATTAATATACTGTTATGAAGTTTAATTGGAAAACACCTCACTTAATCCCTTAAATCGACAATATTAATTAACCCTCTATGGTACGGTGTTGCCCTCAGGCAACATACCCATTTTTGGCCTGTCAAATTTCTACAATGCATCTTTTTGAGTGATGCGATATTTTAAAAAAGAGGGAAGAGTATAGGGAACCAAAAGCAATGCTTTAATTTTCCAAAGGAAACAGCTTTGCCATTTTGCGCCACAAAAAAATCACTCAAAACCTAATTTTCTGGCCCTTTTCTATCTCGAAAAAATTATATTCCTACTAATAGTTGAGTAAACCTTCATTTAAGATAGTACTTTCTGTTCAAGACATTCATTTCAATGGGTCGTTGGTTCAATGCTACAATGTTGCCTCCAGGCAACATTCAGACAAGAAACCAGTTTAAAACAGTTCCTTTTATAATGTTTTTAAATTTCAAGTGTTATGTATTGTACCCTGTTGAAGCTACTGAATCTTTTACACATGTTTATTAAAAACATGATGTTAAAATTAAAAATTCTCTTTTTCACTTGTGCACCATTATGGTATAATGTTGCCTACGGGCAATAAACCCCAAAAACTAAAAGAAAAAAAAGAATTATAAAATGTATTCAGATTATGTTTAGTCTATTTTAAGACAACAAAAAAACACTCCAAACATTTATTTCCTAACTGGCATCATAATGCCTACCATAGAGGGATAACAATATATAAAACAATATATGCCCCTAAAATGTAGTGAAGTAGAAGTATAAAGTTATATAAAATGGAAATACTCTAATATACTAATATACAAAATTATACTTAAGTACAGTACTTGATTAAATGTACTTTGTTACATTCCACCACTGGTTAGGTTGAGCTGAGTATTCTTTGTAAGTGTCCTGTTGTGTTTTCACTCACAGTGACCTAACCTGCATCTTCCTATCGATATCGATATGCCTGGGAGGATAAAGACTGCGGGGATATGTTTCAACAAAGTTGCCAATGGATCAAATGGCAAAAAAAAAAGTGGGTGTCTTCCAATTAGAAGAGTCAACTGTGTACTGGGAGAACTAATCCAAGGGGCTTTTCAAAACAGATTTGTGAGAGCTTGAGTTGTGGCTTGCTGAACTGTACACTCAAAGTTTTGTGTCAGTGCCTCTTCGTCTTTAGCTCAATCACCTGGAACACATAAGAGGAAGAAAAAAAGCACAACCTACAGACCCTTTTTGTATCGCACATCCACACAGTAGTCACGCAAATCTCTCCAGAGGGGCAGTCGATAAAAATCCTATTTCATATGAGTCAAAATGCTTTCTTGATTTATGGGACATGCTCGCTCACCAAACTATGTGATTTAAGTTCAAATCCAGAACAGAGCTCCTATTATATAATTGAGGACAAGAAAATCAATAGAAGCAGCTGGATGTGGCCGCGGCAGGCACGCCTCGCATCCATATTGAGAGTGTACCCTCTTCGATCTGTGTCTGGGCTGGGCTCAGCTTCACTAGCCTAATCACACACGGAGCGGGTCGATCGGAGGACTTAGCCGGTGGCGCTCTCCGATGGCATATGTTAACACGATTCTCCCTCTTGCGCGCTGTTTAAAAAAAAAAAAGCTGCACCTGAGATCCTTGGCCATTCAGAGCTCAAAAAAACAGGGATTGTTTTAAACATAGCCTGAGGTGAGAGCGAGATTCTCCGCTCCGGTAACCTGAGTTAGCTGGAGGTGGGCGGCTGAGGACAAGAGGGGCAAACAGGATATTTATCCTATTGATTTTCTAAAGTTGAAACAAGAAGATTTAGGGGGGCTTGACTCTTAAAATTCCCAAGGAGCCGCTCACTTCTCAGCCGTATGGCCATGAACACACACACACACCGAAGGAAGCATCTTGCTAGTGAGAAGAGTGAGTGAGGTTTAGGGGCCTTGAGCTGCAAAGCTGTGCTGTGCTGTGGAATGATGTGCCCCAATGTGTGTCAGAGGAATCATTATAGCTAGTGCTAGTGCTGAAGCCCGTCTAAGGTGTGTGCATGTGTGTGTGTGTGTGTGTGTGTGTGTGTGTGTGAACGTGTGAGTCATGTAGCAAAGTGGAGGTGTGAGCAGACAACAGATGGGAAGGCCCTCAGTATTGCAGAGACGTGGCTTTTGTCTCTCCAGCTGAAGGGAGAAAACCTGCAAATCAACAACAAACTCACTGTGAAGGGAAATGTGTGGGAATGTGAGTCAGCACACAGAAAGTCTCCTGGAAATATACTAATTCTGATGGCAGGTTCACAGTGCAAGGACTGTGAAACTTTGTCCATCGCTATATTCAGAACCTTACATTTAGTCAGGAATTATACTTTAGAATAGAGATCTTCCCAAAAAAAATGGTGGTTTTGCTCATTTTTCAGAGTTACAGCTGGTTCAAAGGTGGATTAAGATGGTGCAGATTTTCCTGGAGGGAGTTATTTAGGGCATTCAGGGTTCAAGAGGTGAATCTGCAGCTCAGTTTCTCTATAATCAGTATTAGGTGACTGACAGTTGGAATACTTAAAGCCGTGGATGGATGTGAAACTCTCGAGGTTGAATCAATAGTAAAAATAAAAATAAATGTTTTAAAAGTATCAAGGAGAATCTGATGTTTCTATGATGAGGAACATTAAAGGTATAATATGTAACTTTTCGTCATTAAAACGTTACCTACAGTCATGGAAAAAATGATTAGACCACCTTGTTTTCTTACATTTCCTGTTGATTTTAATGCCTAGTACAACTTAAGGTACATTTGTTTGGACAAATATAATGATAAAAACAAAAATAGCTGATAAGAGTTTAATTTAAGAGCTGATATCTAGACATTTCAATGGTTTTCTTCATAATAACCAAAATCATTATGAAGAAAACCATGGAAAATTACTAGATATTTTTTAAAAACTCCAATAAATTCAGTCATTATGGGCTTATATTTGTCCTTACTTTTACAACAAATTCCAGATTAAATATATGGGATGGATGGACGTGAAACTCTCTCGGGTTGAATCATTAGTAAAAAATAATAATTTTTAAAGTATCCAGGAGACTCTCTGATGTTTCTATAATGAGGGACATTAAAGGTATAATATGTAACTTTTCGTCATTAAAACGTTACCTACAGTCATGGAAAAAAATATAAGACCACCTTGTTTTCTTCTGTCCAAACAAATGTACCTTTAGGTGTACCAGGCATTAAAATGAACAAGAAATTGAAGAAAACAAGGGTGGTCTAATATTTTCTTCTATGACTGTATGTTATATATTCTGTTGGGTTGTATCCTACTTGTATTATCCCAAAAGTTTCCAAAGATTTCTGTAGTTTTAAACATGGTACCATTCATTTGGTTGCCTGTCAGTGATGCCATACCCCCTTTGCTCATGCAAAGTTGTTGTGGTTGTATGCCAGAAGCTGTCATACATCACCAGCAAAACATGTTGGCATTGAAAGTTTCTGCAAACCACAAAAATGTTAAATAGGCCTACTTCTTTTTTGACGCGGGGACATAGCATTATCATTTTAAAAGCTGCATAGGAGCGCAAACACCATGAGGCTTTGAGCCTTTTGATCAGAATTAGTGTTCTAGTGTCCCGTTGGAAGTTATGTCTGGAATAAGTGTTTGTATTTTTTTTAAAGCCTAACCTGAACCATGTGGTTTTGGTGCCTAACTTAAGGCAAAGTGTGTATAAAGTGTTTTTAAAATGTTTTTAAAACAGCGATCATCACATTGCAGCATGTTTAAAAACCATCATATGTAATAATGAGAACGGGTTGCAGCAATTTAAAAAACTGTCGTATTCAACATATTTCGACCTGTCACAATTTTTAGGACAATATATTTTCCCGGAAACTATGATGATAAACGATAGTATTGTTGATGGGGTTTTTTAAATGCTGCTGATATAATGATATTAGAGCATAGTAATTCAAGTACATCCTTTATAAGAGCAATTTTAATTCTCAAGAATATTGAATATTGGCATTGAAATGCTGGAATGGCTGTTTGGGAAATAAACGTTTTTATAGGTATTTCGTCCTGCCTGTCAAAAGTCTGCAGCATTTCTCTAAACGCTGGTTTCTCCACAGTGTTCAATGACTGCATCTCTTTCACTATAAAGAGAGTAACGATATCTGTGAGCGTGCTCCATTTTGTGCTGTCACAAAGTCACAGATATCCTTAATTCCAAGTTGTCTGTTAGTGGAGGGCTCCATGTCCCGCGGCTCCGCCCTGTTTTCTGTCCCCAGCTGGATAAATTGGATGGATGGTTGTGTTTTAAATGGACTTTGAGGTTTGTTGTGTTGACACTTTTTGTTGCGACTATCTTCCGGCTGGTTGATGTCAGCGGGCTCTCCGTGTTCATCTGGTTTGAATCCAGAATGTTCCCACACCGCCGCGGTGGCATCAGGCTGGAACTGATTCATTTATAACACTCAACTTTCTGTAATTGTACAACTACGGCTGTCAGAAAACTTTCTTTCTCACTGTCCACACCATGTGTGTGTGTGTGTGTGTGTGTGTGTGAGCCCCGCCTCCCCGCAAGTTGACTGACAGGAGAGGGAAAGAAGCAGCACGACTTATGTAGACAAACATGCATGTAAACGACAATTTATCGAGTCTGGAAAAACTATCGTGTCCATTTTTGTTTATCGAACAAATATATCAAAAAATACAAATATATCCTTCATGTGAGGAATGCAAATAGGTCTCCAAGCTAAACGACAGAATAGACCGTTTGTCAATATCATCCATAACGACACATATGATGTTTGTCAAAAAATAGCACGCACGTCTTTATACATACACGTACGGTGTGCGGTTGTAAAAAAGAGGCTGCAGTTTTTAACTAAGTGAAGTAGTTACGAGGGTGATGTGAGCCACAGAAGTTACATAAAAAGTCCCTTACTTTTGATTTCACACGGGACATGAACCACGTTCTCCTGGGTGAAAGTCTGCCGTTTGTTCAACCCTTCCACCTCTCCTCTTTCCTGCGATTTAAACTCTGCATTGCTGTCGATCATTACTACTATGTCTGCAAGATGTCTAAAATATAAATGTGAGTCATATTTTGCTGCCTGTACAAACGCTGCTTACATTGACGTATTTTGTGGGGAGACCGGTCTGGAGGAATGTGGCCAAAAATAACTGAATTACAAAGACGTAACGTGGATGTGGTGACGTAAACTCACCACATCCACATTCTCCTCAACTGGTGGATAAGAAATTTGATATTATTCTGTATTATTATAACAGTAGTTTTAGTTTTAGTTATGTAGAAACTGACTTTTGGTAGTTTTAGAGAGGCAGAAGTTTGGGAGAGCTCCGACCATGTTTTAGAATCTAAAGCCTAAAAAAAACACACCGCCCATCTCCACTCATCCATCAAAAATCCTCAATAAACACGACATCCAGAACTCTTGTTCGCTCACTCAAGGCCTGTTTACACAACAACGCTCATGGGTGAAAATGACAAAATATTTTATCAGATGTGCCTTTCGTTTAGACGGCGACCAAGTTTTTAGGCCTTAAACGCGCAAAAAAATGAAACCAAATCTTTATAATGCTCCACCGTTGTGTTTCCATCTAAAGGGTTAAAAAACACAAAAGTGTGTCTGATCAGCGTTAACGTAACGTCCATGCAGTCCAGGTAAACAACAACAAATATGTCAGACTATTTCCATCAGTCAGACATTCAAGTTGCCCTGCAGCTCTGAGAACTATCAGGAGTCATTTCAGCAGTTAAGCAGAATTGACAGATAATACAACAGGACAGAGAAGGTGCATTAATTACCTAGTTTTTTCTATTTCTATTCTATTTCGGGCTACAAGAAGAGAAGTAGGAGAGAAGAGAAGTGTTGGTGGTGTTGTGTGTCAGTGCTTCACAGTGCCACCTAGCCACCTGGCTGCATACTCGAATACATCGAATTTCACAGACTTTTGCGTCACCGTCTGCACGCAGATTTCTACGGTGGCCCTGAGAGCTCACATCGCTGCAGCTTAAGAAAACACATGCAAATACACAAAACCACAAGCAAATTGAGAAAACATCTTCATCAATTTGACAACACAAGTGCAGCATTTAGAAAATGCTGCAAAGACCACAACACAACACAAGTGTTTCCAGAGGACACTTAAAAGTGATGCACACGTCTGGACATGCTTGTGATATTATCACGTTATTTCAAGATAATTATAATTTCACGTTATAACGATCATAGCATGCTAACGTTAGCGGCCGATCGATTTATTTGATTTGTTTAACTGCAATGTGATTGATACGGGCTAGCGGGCTAACGCTATATATCACGTTATAACATGAAAATATCATTATCATGAAATAATGTGATAATTTGACGCTATGACGTTATAACGTGAAATTATAATTATCTCGAAATAACTTCATAATATCACAAGCTTGTCCAGACATGTGCATCACTTTTAAGTGTCCTCTGGAAACACTTCTGTGGTGTTCTGGTCCATTTGCAGCACTTTTCCTTATTGTGTTGTGTTGTGGTCTTTGCAGCGCATTTTCTAAATGCTGCGCTTGTGTTGTTAAATTGATGAAGATGTTTTCTTAATTTGCTTGGGTTTTGTGTATTTGCATGTGTTTTCTTAGGTTGCAGCGCTGCGAGCTCTCAGGGCCACCGTAGATTTCTCCCTAAAGACGCTCGTCTGAACGCAGAATAAAAAGTGAGAACACAAAGCCACTTTTGCATTTTCTGTCCAGATTGTCTCCATCTAAACAGGGCCTCATTTACCCGAGACCATGTCACTCCTGTCCTTAAAAAGTTTACTGGCTCCTGCAGCACATCAAACTTCACATCAACACATGACAGACCGCTCCATATGCAGGCCCCTCCTCCCTCACTGACCTTCACCGTGGCCCCACTTCTCTGCCAACACCAGCTCCCGTCTCCCCCCTCCAGGACCAACATCACATCCCTGCCACCCCCTCCTCAGAAAAACACTGTCACTGTTTCACTGATTTTACATCCAGCTCTTCAGCCCGTCCCAGTAAGCGTGGTGATTTTCAGGTCAAAAAAACAACCAGATGTCGAGGCTATGAATTGGCTCACTATGCTTGAGAAGTATTTTCAATGCCAATATACACGGTCGCCAATAAAGTTGGAATAAAATATTTATACTTAATTAATCAATCTCTTCTAAGCATATCACAATGACCACAATTAACAGAGGATTGTGTCTAGAAACAAAATTATTCCAACTTTTTTGGGCGAACGTGACATTTTTCCATTTAACTTATGTAGGTAACTTAATTTACTAAACAAAAAAAACACTTTTTCTCCCTAAACTTAAGTAACTTAAGTAGTTTTGTGGCCTGAGCAAGTACTTTTGTTTGAATCACAACATTTGCCAGGTGTTTAAAACTGTCCGTACTGGAGCGTCATATTTTGATGCGTAGGGCTGCCCACTGTGTTCTGACCCAGCTTCCATATGTGACGAGTTGGGAATGAGAAGGGGCTGGTCTGACAGAGGTGACTGAGACCAGGATTACACCATCTGACACAGTCGGACTTGCCCTCAAGGACTTGAGACAGGACTTGGACTCATCCCAAAAGACATTAAAACAGCTCTGCCTGGATGTCCTTAACCCTCTGAAATCATGGGCCAATTTGTCCATTAAAAAATCTGTTTAAAAATCTTAACCATGCCATGTTGGTATCAGTTTTTTCAGCGCAACCTCACCTATATGTCCTGATAATTGATTTTTAACTTTGACTTATTTCATCAAAATTTTGAACCCAAAAGAAACAAAGGAAAACATAAAATCTGATCTTGAAAATTATGATTCACACACAGAAATGTACATGTGGCAAATATGGACACAGGTTGCAAATATAACATATAACAGGTAGAATGAGGATAATATCTAGTTCTATATTTTTATACTAAATGTATTTGACATTATCTCCGGTTTTACTTGGCCGAATATCATCCAAAAAAATCTGTCATGGAGTTTCAAGCCAGAACTTTAGAGGGAAGCTGATGGCAAGACTCAGTGAAACTGTTGTTTCATTTTTATGTCTTCACGTCATGAAGAAGTTAATGTGCCGGTGGTTTCATGGACTCCAGAGGGTTTTAAACCTGCAACTGAAAATTCTCTGAAATTTGAAACTTAATGTAACTTTATACTTCTACTCCACCAGGAACAAAATGTACTTTTTTCTCCACAACATTCAGCTTTAGTTACTTTGCAGGTCAAGACATAACATGAAAAATGTGATTCAAACCCCTTACAGTCTAAATGTATTTACAATTATATGTATATATTTTTAAAAATGTGTTTTTGCTTGCAAACTGATGCTAAATTAAGTGGAGATTGTTAATTTCAGTATAGCACGTAAAATAGACATAAATTTAGGTATGATACAAATCAGTGACATTAGGCATAATTGGGCACAACACTTTTACTTGTAGTGGAGTCATTTCACAGTCTGGTATTAGTACTTTTACTTAAGTAAAGGATCTGAATACTTTTTCCAACACTGGTTAAGTAAGTCCTATAAACAGTACGATCATTTTCAACACAAATGCATGACTCGGTGCTAATTACAGTCTTGCAGACGGGTCACAGGCCTGCAGTCTTGGCTCAGTCGACTGTCTGCGTTCTCCAGCTGCTCCTGTTGGACCTCCCGGGTCAATCTGCAGCCACGACTCGTCGCCCGGCGGTCACGACTCGCGACTCCTCAGTCATGTTCGCAGATGATTGCTGATCTCATAGGTGGGGAGGAGGTGCCACGGTAATTGTTCTTTAGAGTGCCCCAGTTATGCCAATAAACGGCCCCTCAGTGATGAGGCTAATGGCGAGAGACCTCGTTTGCATAGCATTATCTTAATTGAGCCCGAGGCCTGGCATGAAAACAAGGCGAGATTATGTTACTGATGGATGGTGGCGATGGTCCGGCGGCAACCATTTACCCGACAGCTATATTAATTAACAGCTATCCAGTTACATGGGCTTTAACAGGGATGAATAAGTTAACATGGTGACTGTGACGGCGGTGGTGACAGGGCTCCTGTGCTTATGTGTGGGCTTCTAATGGAGGAGACACACTAATATGGGATGTGTGTGTGTGGAGAGGGATGCTAAAGAATGCCTGGCATCGGATCTTATTACCCATTTCCTAAAGGAGGAAACCGAGCCAGCGTTAGTACCAGCCTTTAAATAAATCACCACACAAAGCCTGTACTAATACTTTTAATCGTGAATTAATTACACTCTCATCGCAGGGAGAAGACCCATAAATGTTCCAATATGCTCCGGCCTGAAATCTTTATCGCACAATATTTCAGGGGAATGACATCTCTAGAATGTGTTGCTGTAGGAAATGTGAAGCGTGGACTTGTGGATCAGGCTCGGACCAGAACCCGGACTCTAACAAGCACACGAGTGTCTCTGGATCAGGACAGAGTTTTAAATGAAGCGGGCGAGCCAGGTAGCTCTTTTGTTATGTAAAGATCTGCCATGTGATCCGGCAGGATAAAAGAGGAGAGAAAAAGAAACCGTTCAGATAAGCTTCCCCTCATCAGATAATTAAGGATGCCTTTGCTCCAGTTTCCCCTTCTTAGCATAAGTGTCTGATCAACTTTCAAAAAGCTCATCAGTCAGAGTTGCTCCTCGGAGCTCCACTGCGGAGGGTTTAAGCAGGTTCCTCCTGGATCTGTCTGCCCGAGTCCAGCTCTGCACCACCGGGGCCTTTGGCCTGCGGCTCGCCCTCCAGGACCCAAATAAATTTGCAGAAAATCAATAATTCGGATAGATACAGCCAACAGTAAACAGACAGATCCAGGATCAATAATAGGTATTGTTTTGTAACATATTGGAAGTTTATTTTATGAGTAACCTTTGAAGCGCTGCAACAAATGAATATTCATTCATTTATTATCCTTAAGCGCTTATCTGAACTCGGCTCGTGGGGGGCCGATCCCAGCTGACATTGAGCGAGAGGCGAGGTACAGAATATCACAGGGCAAACTAATGAACATTTACTAGTCAGACATTTTTGATAAATAGCCATCACACATGACATCTTTACATCACTCAAGGCCAGGAAAAAGAGGAACCTTTGCAAGATGAAGTCGTCAGGTTGCTTTTTATTCTGCGCAATATTCAACAACCTATAGATAGTCAGTTCACAATGATATCAATCAGAAAAAGAATGAATCTTCAAACTCTAGAAACTAGCTAATTGTTACAACCGGTTCAGATATTATTACATGACACTCAAACACTCAAAAGACATGTCATTTTTGGCATTTTTGCAGTTAATCAACTAATAATTTCAGCACTTTTTTCCACTGAGATGAAACAGTAAAGTGCTGAGTATGTTCTCATTTGAGCGTCAGGAACAGGCAAATGTTTTCAATTTTACTGGTTAAAAAGAAAAAACTAGATAAGACATTTTGAGTGTGCTTGACTCTGGCCCTTGACTCTCACCCATACATTATTAGATTACAATATGAACCGTTTTCAAAATGGAAAAAAGGAGGAAATCATGTAAGATAACAAAGCAGGTGTTGGTGTGTGTGTTGAAACTAGTGTGTAACTTGTCAGTTAATGTGTAGAACTCGTCAGTTTCTGCATAAAAGTCATCAGTTAGTGTGTAAAGCTGATCATTTAGTGCAGTCTATGAGGCTGTGGGTGCGTGTTGGTGTATCATCTGTGCGTCCTACACCCAAACTATAACTCTGACAGCTTTACCAGACCAATGTGAGTGAGAAGACAAATTTTTTCGTTTCTATGTATAAATTATTTCTGTAGAGTGGCTTTTGCGGCCTCGAGCACAGTTTCCAAATTTTTCTCTCCCTCTGCACTCTAGCGATGATGTCATCCACTCTAGCCTCTCCATAGGGTAACATTGGAGGGAGATTTTGGCGTGTTTTGCAGAATAATTTGAGAATCGGTTGTCGAAATCCTTAGAAAAGTTAAAGCACACTTGTCGTGGCCGAGCCGGTTGATTTGATACCTTTTTAGTGTATGTGCGGAAAAAAACACGGAAGAAACGGAAGAATAAAATCTAAGAATAAGCCCGGTGAATAGTATATAGTGTGCTCTTTCAAGCACACTCAATTAATCCGTAATAAATCTTGATACATTCGAGTCAGCTATTGGATTAATCAGCTAATCTATTCATTCAGCTACACCATGTGTGCATCTTTTTTTAGCTCCCGGTTCTCCAGCTGCTGGTGTGCTACCAGCGTTTAACTGGAAGGATTTTAGTCCCATGTTGTCTCCTTGGATGTCACTACTTTGCCATGCCATTGTGCAAATGAGGCATGCAAATGAGCAAACAGAATTATGAAATCATTTCCTAACAATATGCAGAAAAGGTCAGAGAATCACACTTGGCTACAGGCTACAATAAGTGAAATTAATTACTGTTTATGCTGCCATCTAATTGCAGCAACTCAATGAACGGCTTCTTTATTTCCTGTTACATTTTCCCACCTCGACACCCCTTTGCTCCTTGTCAAAACTCTTCCTCCACCTGTCACAGTGTCTGAGTTTTGTGCACGGCCGCCCCCTCCCTCCACCTCCACCCACGACTCCCCTCCTCTCCGTCGCCCCCCTCCCCTGCCTCCCCTGCTGCCAGTTTTTAACTACACTCCACTCTGGCCTCTGCTCTACTTGTTACAGCCCCAACACGAGTGCAAACAATCAAAGTCTTTGGGAACGCTAAAATATGCATGGCTATCCGTGACAGACAGATAAAGCAGGGCAATTAGCCACGTAATCCTAGAGCATCGTACGGAATAGTCCGCCTCAGCTGTCCTCCCTCCCCTCCTTCTCTTTACTCTCTTGGTCTCCATTAGTTAAATGTACTCTGTGTGTCGGCTCCCCATCAAATCAAGTAACACTTCCCCTAATTGGCTTATAAATAATACAGCAGGGCCTACATTATAATTTCATCAGTGGTAAACATTGCGGGGGCAGTTGGTGAAGAACCTATCCCTCATTAATTTCTTAATTTGGGTAGATGGAACGAAGGGGAAGTGAGGGAATGAAAGGTGGAGAAAGAGAGAGAGATGTGGAGATCGGATGAACGGAGGGACTCGTATCACCTCAGGCAGAGAGAAAGAGAAAGAGGGAGAGATGGTGGAGAAAAAGAAATTACAAAACAAACAAGGGGAGGAAGATGCTACTGCTGCTGCTTTTGTTAAGAGATGTCAGATATTCAATCCAGGGGTTTTGTCAGTACTCCTGTGCAATAGGTGATGAGGGCCCCCGCCGCCCCCATTTTACACACAAATACACACAAGTAAACACACAATCTGGCTCCCCCCAGTCTCATTCCTTGTTCTTTTTTTATACCGACTTAATGAATATTTCATAACAAGCAACATAAATATTCATTCTAATGGTTTTGCACATAGTTATTACCGGTATTTCCTCTCTTTTTCTTTTTTTTTCTTTTTTAAGAAAACAAAAATACTCATTAGAAATTCTGCATAACCAGGCCCTGAAATCATTTCTCTCACTCTCATGCAGACTTGCACAAAGATTAACTAGATCAACTGCTCAGACACTGTTTCAACAATAAGGCACCACAACTATTATGAAAATCCTCCCCAAAAAATGTTTGCTTTAAGGTGTAATTATTCGCATTTGCAAAAAAAACAAAAAAAAAAACATATTTATCCACGGGAGAGGCACAAAGTTCATTTTTAATTTCAGTCATCGGCTGCAATCGCAAGACAAACTGGAGAAATTCACAAAGCTTCCCCGTGTGATGAAATCCTTTTTGTAAAAGGCAATAGGTCCGTAACCAGCCTTCCTCCCCTTGGCAGATAAATGTCATCCAAACCTGCTATTATATTGCATAATGCACTTTTAAGGGAATTTTACATGTCCTGTGATTGATGCTATGAAATATGAGGTGTGAGAATATGACACCCTCTGATCTCTGAAAGACAGATATTAAAGCAAACTCTCAAATGAGCCATTTCCCCCCCTCTCTACCTCCCTCTCTCCCTCCTTCCTTTACTTTCTTTTCCTGCTGAAATGTGTGAATATAAAAGGCACAGAGAGCCCTTCAGCCTTCAAAAGGAAAGTTAAGCGCTTCACATTCTTGGTGAGATTTCGAAAATGGAGCCACCTGAAGGCAATCTGTCTCCGCTGGAACCCAACTTGTCACCGTTACAGAGAGCTGTCACTTCACGGTGCCAGCGCTGATGGAGACAGACATCCATCATCCGCCGCGTTTACGAACACGCTACCTGATGTCTTGCAGGCCTTGCTGAAGAGTATGTTTCACTTATGATCTGCCTGAAAGCACGCTCAGGCACAGCCACGAGTGCTTTTTGTTCACTTGTCCCTGTCGTCTTAAAGAAAAAAAAAGAAAATATAGTTCTGAAACGATAAAGAAATAACTGTCCATCAGTCACTAGCAGCTACATCACACACATCTCATTAAGCTAAATAAATCTTTTACTCTTTTACTTCAATCTTTTACCTGCTTTAGAAATATTAGCTGTAAAAATGCATTTAATTATCAAATATTATCATTCCTGTTACAGCTTTCAGGCTTTTACAGGCAAATGTTAAGGCATCAGTAGTGAAAATCCCACGTTGCCAACCCTTTTGGTGTGTGTGTCCTTGGTTTGGAAACCACCGATTTTTGACATGAGACAAATGTCACTGATGATTGATTGATGGTCACATGATAAATTTACCTGATGAAGGCATTAATATTGAAATGAAACCAGAGCCGGATTAAGCCGCAAGGGGGCCCTGGAGCACAATTTTAATCATGGACCCATTCTGACCCCTTCTTTTGTCTATTGTGAATGTATTAGTATTTAAAAAAATGCATCATATATATTTTTCATGCTTTATTGGACAGTGAAAGAGAGACTGGAAGGGGGAGACATCCATTCAACCATTCATACCCGGGTAAGGTGCATCAGGAACTCAGGACTCTTAAGAACTACATTTTGCTCTGGCCCCTCTACAAAATAGAGGCTTTAAACAGGTTGTATTGCTTATCATTTCTGTTTTTATTGTGATTTTTTGGTGCATACAGAAAACTCAAATACTCACGAGTAAATAAGCAACAATCAATGTTCTAAAAAAACACATTTTATTATCTATTCAAAGTTGAATACTCAGAAACTCAGCTGCTCCGTCAGGACTGTGTGTCTGTGGTTTGAACTGATTAGACTGACAGCGGCCTGTCGATAGGAAGCCAATTACTAATTGATTGGAAAAATATGTTTTCAGGGCCTTTAACGAAGAAATGTGAAATTTATTAAAACACCACAAACTCATTACTCACTACATGGTAAAACTGGAACCTTTTGCCCCCTCTGTACTTTTTTTCTTGTTTTTGAGAGGTGGCTTTTTGCAGCGAACAATTTCCTCTGTCTCTTGTGAGTAGAATGCAAATACAAAAATAGAAATACTATAAAACTATACTACAGTACACAGTACTTGAGTAAACACGCTCACTTGTCAGCAGTGAGTGTGCAAAACGTCAGAAAAGGTTCAAGCAGCCGTACAGGCGATGCAGGCCCTCCACTTAATTACAGCAGAACAAGAGGAGACAGGGAGCATGTTGAGAATAAGCTTAATTAATGTAGCAGTAAAAAGTGGCCCTCCCTCTCCATGTCCATTCTGCTGTTCAGTATTAGTTCCACTTCAGTGCCCTTAAAGCCGGGAACAAATAGTGACTCTAATGATGGACATAGAGCCCCCCCCCCCCCTCTACCCTCCTCACACAACCCCTCGGCTGGTCTCGGGTCACCGCCCCGCCCCACCCCCCCTCCCTCTGCTCCCCGGGGACAGCAGAGCGGGGGAGTCAACCAGTTAGACAACCATGTTCACCCCATCGGCTCACAGGGAGCAGAAGACAACCTTGCATACTGACTTCATTAGCACTGACAAGTTTGGGGGGATGCGGCTCGGTTTAGAAGACTTTAGAAACAGAAGTGTAACAGAGAGGTGGAGGTGGAGGTGGAGGGAGTCAGCAGCTGCAGAAGTGCAATGATCAGTGGTGGAAGCAGTATTCAGATCCCTTACTCAAGTAAAAGTACTAATGCCACACTGTGAATTACTCCACAAGTAAAAGTCCTGCATTTATATTTTATTTAAGTAAAAGTACAGAAACACTTGTAAATTATCACGGAAATTATTAACTGATTAGTTTACTAATGGAATATTAAAGAAAATAAAGTTTGATAGTTGACTTAGCATTTCAGTCGAACAAAGATGCCAAACATTGACTGATTTCCAGTTGTGGAAGAAATATTCAGGTCCATTACTTAAGTAAAAGTACTAATACCACACTGTGAAATTACTCCACTACAAGTAAAAATCCTGCATTCAAAACTTATTTAAGTAAAAGTAGAAAAGTATCAGCATCAAAATGTACTTAAAGTATCAAAAGTATCATCATTTAATAAAATCTTAAAAGACAACATAAAGCAACTTTACGTAGCACAAATAAAATTGAATCTTTGCTGCAGCGTATATCATAAAAAGGAAGAAATAATGTAATCTAAGAAGTAAGCTTACCTCACCGAAAACAAATACTTGAATAATAAGGACATTAATTCAATAACATTTTGCATTTTCAGTTCATGCATCATATTTTGAAAAGTAAAAGTACTCATTATGCAGAATGTTCCAACACAGATTGTTTTATATATTCTAAATATACTATTAGATTATTATTGTGGGGAATGCATTTTCAGGAAACTGAAAAACAGTTTTTACAGAAGATTGTGATATGAAGCTGACCTTTGACCTTTTCGGATATAATGTGGCATCACAATTGAGCTTATTAGACATTTGTGTAAAATGTTGTCATAACCAGTGTATGAATTCTTGAATTATGGCCAAAAAACGTATTTTGTGGGGTCACAGTGACCTTTGACCTTTAACCACCAAATCTTTTTAGTTCAAGTCAAAGTGGACGTTGGTGCCACATTTTGAGAAATTCCCTTTAGGTTTTAGATATTGCATTGGGACAGACAACCCCAAAACAAAACAAAAAAACATTGTACCAAAATACTGTTACAGAATGTACCATAGTTTAAAAAGATGTTTTTCTCCCTTTTTTCTGTTAAATAAATAAATAACTGAAAGCACTTCAACACTTAATGCAAAAATGATATAGATATAAACTATTAACTATAATAAACTATTAGATTAAAGCAGTACTGCTAGCACACCTAGAGCCTTTGGGGGAAAAATGTAGCATCTTTGATGTTTGACAAATTTGTATTGTCTCAAAGCGTTTATCGCCGTAAACTACTCCCCAACTTTTCTCATAAATGTGACAAAATGTATAAAGAATCAACAGGAGACTCGTAGAAGCAGCAGGTCTATAAAAAACAAAGTCGAGCTCCCACCAGGTGATGCAGTCACATGTCAGAGGCAGTGAAGCAGCTGCCACGTTTTACATTATAAACTGGAATATTCTGAAGCAATAATGAATTGATACTCTTGAGAGAATACAGTGCGGGACATATCATGTTCAAAAATCAAATCTAAACAAAACAAAAGGAATATCACATGAAATTAAGGTGTGAAAAGGTGCCATGAATGTTTTATGTGAGCCAGCCACTGACATAAAGGATATAAATATTGTATGCAAAGAGAAAAATCCCCCGTTTGAAGTGTTGAGAGCAAAGACAGTGGGAGAGAGGAAGGGAGGGGAAGCAGGTAATTACGAGTGGAGCTGCTCTTTGACAGATTATTATATTAAAGCGGGAGGAGGATCAACCAAACACAGCTAACCTCTGTAACAGTGCTGGTCTCCACCTATCAGTGACAGGAACATTACAACCTGAGGAGCCACTTCCACTTGACAAACTATAACGCAGAGCACCAAATCCCCAGGCTGGGAAAAAAAAAAAAAAAAGAGGAAAGGTGGCAGCTAAGAAGGCACCAAACACTGCAAACCCCCCACAGCCAGGGCTGATGAGCTGCTCATTACACACCTTTTACTGACTTTAAGTTCCCAGTTAACTTGTGCTGTTTGGAGTACTGTCGAAAACTAAACTTAAGCAGTTTTAATGAAGTGCTGAACTCAGCTCGTTTCTTTTTTCTTTCTTTTTTTTTTACAAAAGTGAGGTTATCTCAGAGTTCTGCTGTTTTTGGCACAATCAGGAGGATCCGTGTTTTCCTTTGAACTTCTCCTTTGTATGAAAATCAGCAAGAAATCGTTCTTGTAAAAGACACTATGGCCACCACTTGGAGAGAATCATTGAACAAAATCACTTAGAGCAACATTTTACAGTTAGGACACCTTTGTTTATATATCACTCTATTTTCCTGTAGCAAAATTGTAAATGTCATTTCAACAAATAATGAAGCTGCGGCCTCGCCTACTTGGTTTAGTTTTTGGGTTTGTTTTTTTTCTTCTTCCTACGGTCAATAGCTACGGAAGAGGATTAGAGCCCGGTAGGAGAAAAAAAGAATGAAGAGGATGGAAAAATAATAATTATGCACATTGAAAAAGTTTAAAAGTCAACAATAAAGTCGAAACGTCAACTTTTTGAGCTGGGTAAAGTAGACTGCAAGCTACAACCTGGTTTTCCTCAATACATCTAATATATGACTAAAGAATTCACATGAATTACATTAAAGCAGATTTTCCCAAAACGATAGTTGTGGTAGCTACTACCAAGAACAGCTAATGTGTATGTGTATATTTAGTTCTACTACACCCTTAAATATTGTGGTTATTGCTCATATTATGACATGATGAAAATCAGGTTGTAGCTTAAAGTTTACCAAACTCTTGGATAGAAAACAATGTTCCTCTGATGCAACAACCAATCTGTGAAGATCTTTCCAACTTTACTGGACACAAAAAGTTGACTTTATTTTTCGTCATTTCAACTTTATTCTCAACATTTCAACTCTATTCTCAACATTTCAACTTTATTCTCGTCATTTCAACCTTATTCTCGAAATTTCGACTTTATTCTCGACATTTCGACTTTATTCTCGTCATTTCAATTTTATTCTCGAAATTTATACTTTATTCCTTTTGCTGCCCATTGAACATAAATTCCTCCTCTCATTATTTTTTTCTCTTACCTGGCCCTAATCCGCTTCTGTAAATATCACCAATCCTAAAATAAGCCAACATTGACTTTTGTTTATACAGGGGACATGAATAACGTTAAAACTCATTGTTGACCCACCCACCCATCCAACCAAACCTCCTCCTGACATGAATGATCTGGGAGAAAAAAATATAGTTATTGCCAGCTGAAATAATAATTGACAATGCAGTTTCGTTGTATTGGCAAGTCATTTTTTGGTAAACCAGGCTGAAAAAATGCCATGTTTAATGCCACATGGGCTGCAACTAAACACTCAACTAAACCCTCTGAATTAACCCTGAGATCAGGCTCAGTTCAGTTGGTACACTGTGAAAGAATAACAGCAAGTAATTTCACTAAATTATCATCAAATTTACACAAGCAGTAAATTTTCTTAATAGGATATTTTGCAGCCCTTTTGCCCTGCCTGTTCATTCATGGATGCTTTTTGCAGCTGTAGTCTTATAACTAATGTTACCACCAGTCCTGCTCAGGATAATGTGATAAATGATTCACTTTCTAGTAAAGTGGAAGACATCCCTTTCTTCCCCAAAAGAATCTTCCCCGAGTCTAGGGCCAATAAATGCCACCACTGGGTAAAAAAATGTAGGCTTTAAAAAAAAAAAAAAAAAAAGTTCCCCTTTCATGAAGTCCTGTGTTTGGAGCTGAGCTGCCTGCTCTCTCCTCGCCCCGGGGCAGGCTATCATCTCCAGTGACACCAGAGGGAGGGCAGACCCCACCCCACCTCTGCCGGGGCTGCTGATGTAAGGGATGAGAGGCGGCGGAGGAGAGAGGAGGCTCTGCTGCTGGCCCCGCTCTCTCAGGTCCAGCTTCCTCTTTGATCACCGGCCACCGACCTCCGTGTCCCCCAAACAAGGAGCCGGGGCCGGGAACACGCCGCCGAGCCTGAACCCCCAACCCTTCAGCTCTTGTTCCCTCCGAATATGAAAAAAAGGGTTAATTGTATTTAACAATATGCTCTCTAACCCCCCCATCACCGCCACCCTCCCCTCCTTGATTAGAATTAGAATCACATCTGGCGCCATGTTCTGTCCCTCATTACTGCTGAATCTCATTACAAGCCGCTCCCACGGGAAGGACCGCGCCGGGTTTTTAAGCACACTTTTCGCTTTCTTCCTGCCACTAGCTCATCTCATCTGCCTCGCCGCTCCTTCTCTTCTGCGTTTACATTAGCGGAAGTCCTCATCTGAGAGAATGACTGAGCACCACCACACACCTCCCTCCCTCCACCCTCCTCCTCCCTCCCGGAGCTTGGAAATTGTTTTACAGTGCCAATTAAAGTAGGTATGTTGAGTTTTTTCCACAGTATGTATTATTCAGAGTGTATTATTTGTTGCGCTCAGAAAAAGAAGAAAAAAAAAAAAAAACCCTCTCACTAAAATAGGACTAGCAGAATAAGTTCCACTTACTTGCAATAAAAACTACACCAAAGGTTCAGAAATATAGTCAACATAAGGAAAATGAGGGAGCTTATTTATGGTGCCCTGAAGTCCTACTGAATAATAGAAACCTCCACATATAACCACGTTTTAAACTTTGTTTCTTTGCACCCTTGTGCAAACACTCTGCGTCTGACTGGGAATTGATTTTTAGATGAGAGAAAATAAAGAAATCTGTAAAGTTTGAGTCCAAAATGTTTTACCTCAGTGAAATATTAATTTAAAGCCATGGCAGGGGGAAACCGTTTCTTTGAAATGAGCGTTAGAACGTATAATCAAAGCCTTTTATTTGCACTTTTCAAGATAGCAATATAAAGTAATAAAAACATGAACAAAATACTTGAAATAAAAAAATTGTAGCAGTGATGTCTGACAAAAGTGGACCCTGCGCCAGAGTGCGGAGCTCTGAGGTCGCAGGGAAGCCCTGAGGTTCCTCCCATCGTTCAGCTCTAGATCATCGGCGAGTCGCAGAGCGTGCAGGGCGCCTGCAGGATCTTCCTTATCCACTCTGGATCTGCGGGGAGAGGAAACAAGTCGCGTTTATACGGATGGTTTCTAAATATGACACGACCCTAAAGACGTGTTCAAATCTAGCCCGAACAAAACATTTCTGTGACCACCATGTGTGTTTGAGAGCTCAAAAAAGACAATAAGTTTAGGAGTTTAATATAGTAAAAGCCAACAACAACACATGTGGTTTTAAATCCAAATATAAAAAGAAGATAAAATGTGCAAGATGCTTTGAGACGGGAGCTGAGGTGATATTGATTCTGACACAACTGCACAGACCTGCAGCTCAAATAGGCTGGAACAAGCAGAGGAGCCGTGCCTCAGGTGCTCCACACTGATAAAGACCTGAGGGCTGAACTATGGAGCAAGTTCAACAGAGTTTCAACAAAGCCGAAAGCTCCATTCAGAGACAACGGCTACCATAAAGGTGGTTATTAACGGTTTTTGTTAACCCAGACTTCTGCACGTCATTTAACTTTACTAGAAACACAAACTGTCGTGCATCGCCTACGTCTGCCTATGAAGACTGCGGAAAAATTATTACAACAAAAAGAAACACTAGAGACGCGGCAGAAAGTGTGTAAATTCATACCTAAATATATGTATTTCACGACTTGATGCACTCTCAATGCAAACTGTTTATCTCCATCTACAGATACTGATATCTAATACTGAGCTCATCCTGCATTATAACAAATGGGGCCTATCTATTTAATTCAATTTTTTTTTTTTTTGTTTTCTTACTATATTATATAAATTATACACTGGTATAACTCCTGTTAAACCTTTGACCAATTTGTTCCTGAACTGTGATTCCTGTTCATTTTCAAGATTTTCTTTACAAAGTTGCTGCTGCAGGATTTACTTATTTATTTATGTTTATATTTTAAATAAATAACAATAAAACAAATTTATATCTATGTCTTTATTAGTTACATTTTGTTTTGAAAAAGTTAGGAAAGCAATAGAAAAATGATCCTAGCAACTTCACAGTTTATTAATTCATGGTAAAAAATTTAGTTTTTGACCAAATCAAAGTGAAATTATTTGTCATTAATTGAATACCTATCTATGATAAATACCAATAGACTATTGTTCTATTAGCTGCAATACACCAGCAGTGTAAAACACACTTCCGGGCTGAGCATAAAACCATAATCTAAAGTAATAACATAATAGTTTGAAGTAGTGCATTTAATATGCAATTAAATATCACACTGACTAATGACATAGTGAGATGCTAATGCACGCTTCCTGCAACTTTATAGGACAATAGTTCAGTTACAGACAGAACAACCTGATGATGCATTCATGTGCTGCAGGCAAATATTGCAGGAATCATGCCTAATATATCCGACAAAATCCATTTTATGTTTTCAGCATTTAACTTCAAGTATTTCGGCCTGTGATCTAGTTTCAGTAAACTGAGTCTTGGTCAAAATGACCACAGAAATGACTGAGAGATTTACATGCTCTTTAGTAACCTGGTTACAGCAGTGCAGACTTTGGATGGAATTATCTAGAACACAAGGATGTATCACTGTGTAGCGTATTGATCTTTCCCGTCATTCTGCCAGATACTTTCCCTGTCTGAAGTCTTTGTCATGCACATGTTCACATGTAAAAAAGCCAATTAGAAACCCGGTTACGCGTACACGTGGCAAAGAAATCAACTTTCTTCCTTGTGAAAAGTCGGTATAATGAGACAGATTTCTGATAGATACATACATGAGAATCTTTCCTTTGTGCATCTGCCCAAATGGCATGACTGAATTAGAACTACGTACTTGTTTCAAGTGAATTTTTACATATTTGTTGTTGTCAAGTAAAATGAAACTTTGTTTGCTTTTCACTTTTCAACTGACTTTAACCCACATTTGACTCACCGTGGCCTCGTTTTTTAAACTGCAGTGTATAAAACCCCTGGCTCCAAAAAGGAATGAATGTTTAAACTATTTAAATAAAACCGTTTGTAATGATCTGCTAACCCTTTGTGACATTTATTCAACTGAAAACAGTAGAATGAGATTATATCTTGTTTTTGTAAAACACTCTGAATTTGATTAATTCTATTTTTGTTCACCGTTTGCACAACATCCCAAATTTTTTGGATTCAGGGTTATAGAGAGAATTAGGGAGAACAAAATCAAAATTGAAACAAAAATATCTTTTGTGCAGTATAAAACAATTATCATGCCATACATCAGGGATTACCAAAAGTGTGGTGCGTGGACCCCGAGGGGTGCACGAGCTGCCGCTAGGGGGTGCGCGAGATGAAAAATGTAATGGCAGTCTGATAATTACACAATTACATTTTTTCCCCACACAATAAAGACGTGTAAATAAACATTTCCTTTGTAAAATGTAAAATCAAAAACTGTAATACTAATTAATTAATAAATGCAGGCTATTCAAAATAGAAGTAGACGTTATGTTCTTTCATTTTTCCAACCTGTGTTATGATGACGGGGTTGTTTAGCTCCACGTCATTTAAACTTGCTGCAATTTTTGTTCAAAGCGGCTCAAAATATTATAACATTTTCCCAACTAATGTGCTTTCTGCCTCTGATCCTGAGCCTGTCATCATCCTCTTTGCTCTTAAAAAGTGGAAGCTTGCACCATAACTTTGTTGCATTATATTGAAATTGTGTTTCAGATGAATTCAAATGCGAGAGCGCATTGTTGTGATCGTGATTAGTTTCTTATGTGTGTTCCGGTCATTTGAGCATGATTAAACATGCCGCCTTTAATATGGCGATAAAAAATCTTATTGCATTTGTTTTTTTTTTGAAGGTGTGGGGGATTCGGGGGTGCGTCAACCCGGTTGGGACATAGAAGGGGGTACGCAGCTAAAAAAGTTTGGGAACCGCTGCCATACATCGTTAAAAAAGGAGGAAGTGCAAGTTACATTTCTTTGCAAAAACTGATATAAAATGGACAAAAATGTTCCATCTGCCCACAAGTGTTTGCAATATTGTTTTTAAATGTTGGCTCCAAATTCTATACATATTAAAGTATTTACCTTTTCACAACCTCTACTTCCAACATCTCTTGACCTCTCTCCTCTGCTCTGTGTAAGCAGCCTGCAGTTCTGTTAAAGTTTCACTGAATTTCTGTCACGTGACTGTTCGTCTTAGTGGAGTCATTCATGGCTTCCAAAAGTTGTGCGGAAAATCATAGAATTTAATAGGTTTTTAAGTTTTAGTTGTTATTTTACAGGATCTGGTTAGTGCAAAGGATTTCAAATACGACCTGTAGAATAAAGTATAGTATAGTATAGTATAGTATAGTATAGTATAGTATAGTATAGTATATTTTAAGCTTCTTTTTAGTTACTTTTACTGACAGAAGCGTTTGTCACACATGACAGCTCATTGCAAGTTAAAAATTAGATAATGTCATATTTCGCAGTTTTTGTCTATGATAAATAGTGTAATTTGCCAGATTTTTAAAAAAGAAAACATGCCATTCAAACCAACCGGTGGATTTGGATTGCAACCAAACTTTTTTAGGATTAGACTACAACTGTAAAATATGGGAAAACCTGAGATAAGATTTTTGAACAATGATTCAATTCAAATTTAAGGAGGCAGCAAAAAAAATCCCTGTCACATATCCCCCCTCCAAAAAAAGCAAACAATTAAAACAAAACAACAGTTAATTTTACACAAGAATTCGTGTTAGGTATGTTCGAGATTTTTGACCGACTCGAAATCCAAAATGTGGAGCGATGACGATCTGAGTGCGATGAAGGCCGACGTTGAAGGTGACAGGAGGAGAAGGCTGATGGAGAGTGTGACTGTGAAACGGAGGTGGAGAGAGATAGAAAGTGGCGCTTACCCTCAGGCTCTGGCAGTCTGGCAACGGTATCCAGCAGGAGGCAACGTCTGAACGTCAGCGTCTGGCAGGCCTGGTATGACAACACACACCTGGAGGAGAGCGAGAGAAAGGCATTAGAGAGCTGGCTGGCAGGGACAGAGACATGCACACACACACACACACACACACATTCTTGTACTTCTATCTTTGTGAGGGCCCTCATTGGAATAGTGAGTTCCCTAGCAAGGTTATAATGGTTTTGAATTTTTCATTAGTTTTAGTTTTAATTTCGTTGTGAATTTTTGTTTTCAAATTCAGTTGTTAGTTTTAATGAGTTCTTAGAGTGAGTTTCCTAGTTTTAGTTTATTTTAGTTTTTGAAATGCTTTAGTTTTAGTTTAGTTTTTATTAGTTTTAGTTTTTTGTAATGTGGTATTTGTTGGGTGGGAGATTAAAAGAGGCCACAGTAAATTTAGCCTTTATTACATTTGTCTTATCCATCTTCATTATGTATGAAAAAAGTTGACAAAGACGAAAACGAAGGACATTTTCACTATAATTCGTTATTTTTAGTTCGTTTTGTAACCACACAGTACAGTTTCAGTTAGTTATCATTTTTTTTAAACTCTCACTTTTATTTCAGTTATCGCAAATGTTTTTTCAATTCTAGTTTCCGTTATTTCGTTTCGTTTTTTTATAATAACATGGTTCCCTAAATGCCCAACCCTAACCCTAACATAAACCTAATTTTACCTTTACCCTAAAATAAAGTCTGAAATCTAAAAAAAAAAGCTTTTAACGAAGTGAGGACCGGCCGAAATGTCCTCACTCTGTTGGTTAAAAAATGTGTTCTGGTCCTCACTATGTAGGATGTACAAGAACACACACACACACACACACACACACACACACACACAAAAGTAGAGCAGAAACAGCACTGAGGTGCGACTGACGGGCACACATTTCCCTCTCGGTGCCCGCCAGAGGCTCCACCACCACCACCACCCAGCTAGCGAGGAGGCAGGAGAAATGTTTGACAGACAATATTTATGAGACGATGAGAGTGGTGCATGGGTAAATATCAAAGGGTGGGAGGCTTGATTACTGCTCCGTGAAGATAAATAAACCGTCAAAGAAGGCATTTGGCATTAAGATTCAATTTATGTCCTGGCAGGCTTAAGCTAATAAAAAACATCTTTAGTGGATTGGATTTGAACTCGTGGAGGAGGAGTGATCTCTATTCTGCCCTACAAAGCCTAACTGCAGTAACTACACAAAGGGTGAAACAGAAAAAATGCTTTAAAGTTTTTTAACGTTTTTTAACCCATTTAGGCCTAAAACGCCTGGAAAAAATGCCTGTAAAACCTATGGGCGATTAAAAAAAAAAAACTAAAACCTGAAGTTCTTCTGGAAAAATCAACAGAAGTGTCAACGCATACTAAATAATAGATTTTTCAGCCTCTGTAGCAGATAGAAATGAAATTCAAAAAGTATTTGAGAGCTTATAGCTGTTATATCTGAGCTCCCTCCGCTATAGTCGTCTTCCGCCATGATTTTAAAGTTCTGGAAAAGTCCCATGTTGCATTGCGACACTCCCACATGTATTCTGATGCATTTCATTGGCCAAGAGACCGAAAATAGGTGGAAAAAACGACGTATCTGCTTTCCCGGCTTTAATGGTAGAATAACACAACAGCGCCAGCCAAATAGGTTATAGGTAGGTAAGTGATATGATACTAATTAATACATGTATTGATGATGTAATTTTTATGCTCAAAATCATGACGATTTATTTGACCTTTGACCCAAAAAATGTTACTGCACTCTGGTTTTGCTGTAAAAGGTTCTAATCCTGATGCACAAAGTGCAGTAACTCCAGTGTTTTTGTCTTCTTTCAGCTTTTATATTTTGTTTTCAGTGAATAAACATTTTCAAATTGATTTTGTTAGAAGTGTGTTTAACAACTCTATTCACAGATTTGTGTATTTTAGACTTAATATTATAAAGTAATGTTATATTTTAGTCTTAATTTGTTATCTCACTTTTTAACTTAATCACTATGTAGATAATAATTTCCCTAAATTAAATAAACTTATAATTTTTATTATTCTTTTCTTCACTATTCAACACAATGAAGAAATACAAGACTACACTGTATCACAGTCAAAGTTTAGCTTTAGTTTTCAGTTGGATTTTGTAGTTACTGCAATTTTTACATATTATTCCTCTGAAATAAAGCAAAATTGAAATCTAAAACTTTGTCACAAGATAAAACAGACATCAAGGACCAAAAATGTAGTTACTGCAGTTAGGCTTTGTAGGGCAGTATTAATACCTGAGCCACATGTGACCATTTTCACAGACTGCTTGTCTGTGGTCGGAGAAGGGCAGCACGGCCTGACACAGGCTGCAGCGCTCCAAGAACGTCTGCTTGTTCATCTTCTTCTTGATGTGGCCAATCAGGACCTGAGGAAGAAGACACAAACACAGAGAGAGGGTGTAAGTGAGTTTAATGCTTCTAAAGGCTGAATTATTTTCATTTTAAGCTGACCTGAAACACTTACAGTCATGGAAAAAATTATTAGACCCTTGTTTTCTTCAATGTCTTGTTCATTTTAATGCCTGGTACAACTAAAGGTCCATTTGTTTGGACAAATATAATGATAACAACATCAATATCTCATAAGAGTTTAATTTAAGAGCTGATATCTAGACATTTTCCATGGTTGTGTTGATAATGATTTTGGTTATTATGACTACAATACTATAACATGACTGTGTATCAGAGATATAGGGAATTAGAGCCCGACAGATATATGGGTTGACAGATATTATCGGCCGATATTGGTCCATGAAAGGCATATTGGTATCGGTGTATATGCTGTCTGATATGTGCTGTTATTAAAACTTTTTTTACAGAATATAATAAGGAAATGTTTTATAAATGGTCTTGGGAAACCCTTACGGCACTACGTCAAGAAGTAGGAATGTTGCCAATATCATGATATGCATTTTTTTTACTCATAAAATATATATATATATATATATATATATATATATATATATATATATATATATATATACAGTACAGGCCAAAAGTTTGGACACACCTTCTCATTCAATGCGTTTTTCTTTATTTTCATGACTATTTACATTGCAGATTCTCACTGAATGCATCAAAACTATGAATGAACACACATGGAATTATGTACTTAACAAAAAAAGTGTGAAATAACTGAAAACATGTCTTGTATTTTAGATTCCTCAAAGTAGCCACCCTTTGCTTACTAGAATATAAGACATGATTTCAGTTATTTCACACTTTTTTGTTAAGTACATAATTCCACATGTGTTCATTAATAGTTTTGATGAATCTACAATGTAAATAGTCATGAAAATAAAGGAAACGCATTGAATGAGAAGGTGTGTCCAAACTTTTGGCCTGTACTGTATATATATATATATATATATATATATATATATAACCCTAACCCTAACCCATAACACCCCTACACCAAGTCACCCTGAACAGAATAAAATAAAGATCACAACATTAGTAGGAAGAAGCCGAGTCGCTGAGTTTTACCTCTGACGCTCTGTCGTTAGAGTCTTTGGAGAGGTACTCCACCAGGCCGCAGGTGGGGATGCTGGTGTTCTGAGCAATCCAGGTGTTGAGGTACACCACCCCCAGCACCTTCTTCATGTTTTCTCTCATCATGTGGGTCTCTACAGCGTTGATCCAGGCCTGGACCTCCGCCATCTGCTCCACCCGATTCTCCTCCTTCTCCTTTTTCACATCACCGGGCTCGGCTTCCTCTCGCGCCGCGTCTCCTTCGTCCTTTCCGTCCTCCCCGTCCTCGTCTTCCACGTCCCTCACGAACACCTTGTTCTCCTCGTGTGTCGGTTTCCAGCGGTGATCTGTGGGAGGCAGCTGTAGCGACTGGTAAAGCATGCGCACCAAAAAGAGCTTGAAACGCCACAAGTAGGGCGAGTCTACCTCCTGGATCTTCTGATCCAGGTCTTCCAGCAGCGACGCGGGGATGCACTTGTTTTTCAGAATTTGCCACCTCACAAGATCGAGCAGATCGGTCATTTTGTACAAGCTCTGCGTGGGGGACTTGAGCAGAAGTGCTGCTGCTGTTTCTGGCGTTTTCAGGGTCACAAAGTGAACCTGGTAGGTCCTGTTAGTCGGATGATAGCCAGCAACCATACCTTGTGTGCTTGCAAGTGCGATATACGCTCCATTCCTGCTCACTGCGATCCCATGAATCCTCCTTCCTGTTAGGTTCTCAGGCCGCAGCATGTCCTCCTGTTTGAAAATCAAAGTGTTCTCTGTAAATGTCGGCGTCAGCTTTTTTATCCACCCGTCTACAGAACATGTGTATACTGCAACGCCTTGATGGCTGATCGCCAGCGAGACCACGGGAAGCGAGTGCAGCCCGGCCACGTGAGAGTTGTGCACGTTTAGTCCGGCCGGTGAAATCATGAGCAGACACCAGAAGACGTAGCAGCCGCGCGACGCCACGATGAGGCTGCAGCTGGACTTCTGGATCGGGTGGATCATCGGGACACATTTGAGGTTTTCCACCGCGATCTCGTCGCACTCCTTCCACAGGATGACGGGGTGACGGAGGGTGAAGTAGCCCTTCACCCCCGACAGGCTGACCGGCATGATCTTGACGGGTCCCACCTCGCTGCCGATGATCAGGCCGCTCATCCGCCGATCCGCGCTTTCATACTCCCACCAGGCCAAGTCGCTGGGTCTCGTCACACCCGACTCGATGATGTCATAGAACACGACATCTGCCGCGTTCAAAAACGGCAACACAAACTTCCACAAAACGAGGTCCCCGTTTTCCATCAGGACGGCGAGGAGGACCATCTCCATGTCTTTGCACGTGTTGTCCGGCTGAGCCTGTTTGGTCGTGTAAACACTCGACCACTCCATCCTCAGAGGAGTCTGCATGCGGAAGCGCCGCTGCAGCTCGTCGAAGTCCAGCAGGTTAGCCTGCGGGGGCTTGTTGTCTTTTTTGGAGTAGCCTCGCTCCTTTAGCCTCTCGCTGTACTTTTTGGTGAGATCCACGAGCATGTTCCACTCGAGACGCTTGTGGCTGTTGTGAATGGTGAGTCTGTGGTCGAGTGTTAGGCAAGCGAGCAGACAGCGCCCGCTAGACTCACAACCTAACGGAGACCAGCTGGCGTATTTTATTCCTTTGTGCGTTCCTAGTGATGGGTTCATCACTCTGTCGGCCAGAAACACTTGCCTTACTGTGGGGTCTGGATGGGAGGAGAACTTCTCCATGGCTTCTTCTAGCTCTGCTGCGGGTCCCACCTTCACAGGTCAAAACACAAAAGGAAAGCAATATTTATTAACTATGAAAAAGTAACATGTGCTGTAATATAATTTTTTTTTTTAATGTAGCGCATCGTGATACATCAGGGAATGGAACCGCATTGAATCGTGGACTAGATAATCAAATTGAATCGAATCGTGAGACCATTGAAGATGCACAGCCCTAATAGACACACACAGAAAGGCAACCCTAATATATATATATATATTTATTAGGGTTGCCAAAAGTATCGATACTCAAAGAAATATCGATACCAAAACATTGTATCCGGATACAATACTCATTTTCAAAAGTATCGAGTATCTGAAGCTGAATTATCATAGTTGCAGTTTCTTTTTGTACAACAGTTTTTTTATTATAAATATTTAACCTGTGGTTCTGTTCATTTTTACATGTTGCATTTTTCTTGTTAATAAAAATATTTCTGTTAAATTTACGGGTCTTTGTTTTTATCCTGGTGGTATCGAAAATGGTATCGAGTTGAAAATTCTAGTATTGTGACAACCCTAATATATATATATATATATATATATATATATATATATATATATAATGTGGTGCAACTGTCAGTTATATCACTTTTGACCTGTTGCAACAATTAAATCGCTCCTCAAATGTACCTTTTGCCTCTGTCCATATAGAGTTAATTTACTGACTTTTGCATCTATATCTGCTACAACACTGCCCTAAGAGCTAAACTTCTAACTTCTGAGAAATTGCAAAGATTCTTAAGAATATGTCGCATGCAGTTGTTGATGTTTCAGTGTTGCTGTGTGATGCAGCAGACAGATAGAATGAGTGCCATCTTCTACGGCTCCCTGCTCACTACCCTGCTATTTAAAAGCGGTTAATCATATCTATAAATGACAGCAGGAAAGCAACTTATCCTGTCTGCCACTGTGCCTAGTGGATTATAAAACTCCGCTCCATCCAGTATTTTATCTGCCAAGTGGATTTTTGGAGTGGAGACGAACCTATAAACAATCATGTTTACACACCAGAGCATCTGCGCAGAGACGGATTTACCACAGCAGAATTGTTTTTGTTTCCCTTTTTATCAACATTTGTATTCCATCGCCTTAATTATCTGCCTTTCAGTTTAGTAAATAATGAAAATAGAGAAACGTCCAACGCTGCCAAACTAATAGCACACAAGTGAATAGTAGCTTGGCTGTGGTTGAGAGGCATGTTTACACAGGTTGCTTAACAAGTCGACAAATAGTAGTAATACTACTGCAACAGACTGACAGATGTCATTCTGTAATTACCTATTCTTTAAACACACGTATGGTACCCATTATCAGTGGTACTAACTTAAAATGGCACTTTAGTTGCTATATTAAACAATATTTTCCAAAACTATTGTTTAAAATATCTTCACTTGATATACAATGTATGGTAAACGCTGCATCATTGTGACGTTTCAATCCATTGACGGCAAATAACACATCTACATGTATTTAACTATCAAAAATGTACTTTTACCTCTGTAAACAAGAGTGTTTTAATAGTGTCTCACCACTGGGAATTGAACTGGTGCACAAGGGTAAATTTGTGTTGTGTCCAGTCTGAGCATGAAACAGTGGTGGAAGAAGTATTCAGATCTCTTAATTAAGTAAAAGTACTAATACCACACTGTGATATGACTTCACTACAAGTAAAAGAACTGCATTCAAAACTTACTGAAGTAAAAAGTACAAAAATATCCGCATCAAAATGTACTTAAAGTATCAAAAGTAAAAGTACTCATTATGCAGAATGACCTCACTCAGGTTGTTTTATATATTCCAAATATATTATTGGATTATTATTATTGATGAATTTATGTAAGCAGCATTTAATTTTATCAAGATAGGGCTAATTTTAAATACTAAATATAATGTTTTGAGTTTTAATTTGAAAAACAATAATTCAAATCACTTGTCTGGATGGATATGTTTTAAATATGTTATTACATTTTTATTATTGATGCATTTATGTAAGCAGTGTTTCAATTTTTTAAAGATATGACTCATTTTAACTACCTAATATACTGTTATGAGTTATCATTTTAAAATAAATGTCTAATCACTTTAAATGTATTATGATTTTCATGTTAAATCTTGGCCCAAAAAGTAACTAGTAACTAAACTTGTCAGCTAAATGTAGTGGAGTAAAAATTACAATATTTGCCTCAAAATGTAGTGTAGTAGAAAGTAGAAAGCAGAAAGTTACATAAAAATAGAAATGAAGTACAAGTACATCAAAGCTGTACTTAAGTACAGTACTTGAATAAATGTACTTAGTTACTTTCCACCACTGGCATGAAACTTCAACATAAACTTGAAGCCCTCCAGTGCATGTATAAGGATAATTAGTAACTATTACTATTACTAATACTATTAGGCATGATTGAACTTTGAAATGGAAAAATCAAATTAGACACAAATCATTGTTCTAAACTGAGTATTAGTAGAGGTCTTAAAACATGTCTGGATGGATTTCATTTAATCTACGAACAAAACCAGCCTGTGCTCGCTTATAAAAGGCTAAACAGTGTGCAGATGATAGTTAGTGAGATTTGAGATTGCATTTCTTCTTCCTCTCCACATGAACTGTTTATCTGCATCCAACCCAAACCTGCTCAAACGTGATTGGACAATACAACTCAGACTACAAAATAGGGCTGGGCAATATATCGATATTAAAGATATATCGATATATTTTTAAATGTGATATGGAATTAGACCATATTGCATAAATCGATATAGTTCAAATTTGAGCTGTGATCCTTGATCCAGGCAAGCTGCTTTATATATATAAATGCTGCCCTTACGAGGGTATATCATATTTAGTTATTTTGTAATGTTAGTTATTCTTTTCTCATATAAATATATTTATTTAAGAAAAACATTGGCCTATTTTATTTCATAGGCTTTTATTTAAGATATTTTTATTTAAATGTACACTTTATGGAGCTTTGATTTAAAAAAAAAAATGGGACTCCTGTTATACAGTATTTATGTTCACTTAAATAAATGGTTTCAATAAAACTACTTGTGACATGTCAGATTTGGCTTTGACTTTTTTCTATGATTTGTTGTTATTTGTATACATGCATATTTTATTTTGTGCGGGCAGTACATTTTATTTATCTTTTTTATTTGAATTAATTTTATCTTATAGTATTTTGTTCAATTGTTTACTTCATCTCTGTATTATTGTTATCTATTTATTGTTGTGCAGCACTTTGAAAACCTTGTGTTTGCTAAAAGTGTGCTATATAAATAAAGTGGATTGGATTGACTTATCTGACTGACTATATCGGGATATATATTGTATATCGATATTCAGTCTAATTATATTGGGATATAACTTTTGATCTCCCAGCCCTAGGAGAGACTGAGACCATTACATAAAGATGAGCACATGATACGGGTGAAATTTGAAAGTTAGGTCACTCCTTTTAACCCTCTTGTTATGTTCATTTCTCAGGAACAGCAAAAATGTTGGTGGTTCAATTTGACCATTATCCAAAAGTGTCACAAACCAAAAAATCCGAATAAACATTGTTTATATTTCATGTTTAACTTGATTACTAACCATTTCAATCAATATTTAGTGCAATGGTGTTCTTTACTTCTCACAGATCATGGTTTATTGAAAACAATTCACTGTTTTTTAATAAAAATGCACGTTATTGGAAAGACCTACATATAAAAGTAGTAATAGTTTTACATGGCATATATGTTGATTACACTTATTTAGCCAAGCAGAAGAAGTTTTCATTAAAAAAATACTTTTACTATTTTATTTTTTAGATATTTAAACTTTGAAATGGTTCAATTTGACCTGCAACATAAGGGGAAGGTTTTAATTCTGTTTCCTAACACAACACATCAGTGTGTCAGATGCAGACAGTCTTTATCGGAGTGTTTGTGAACTTGCATTAAAAATTGAGTGTTTACTAGCTGAAGTTTTTCCTGCTAACGTGTCAGTGCTACCTGTCTCCAGCCTTTTATTTTAATGAAGCAGCAAACAGGTCGTCACCCTGTTAAAATAATCGCCCAACTCATTTTATCAAGTTTTGCAGGAAACACAAAAAACTTCACCAAAAGTGTAACATATGACATTTATTGATCATTTCACTCAAAAAGGATGTAACAAAGGATGGCTATTGCCATAGTAATAACACTGTGTGTAAATTATGTAACTTAAGAGAAATAAATGACTTAGGCATTTTTTTGAACATGCCTTTGTGACTTAAGCAAGATATGGTAGCACTTTATTTTGAAGGTGTCTACATAAGAGTCACACAAGCCTGTCAGAAACATGACATGACAAGTATCATGAGCATTAATGTTACTTCAAAGTGTCATTAATGTTCATGACACATCCCATGTCATGTTTATGACACGCTCATGTCACTCTTATGTAGACACCTTCAAAATAAAGTGTTACCAATATTAGTGTCAACAATAAAACACTGATAAACTATATATTATATATATATATATATAATCTCCCTCTAGCTCTTCTTTGCTGGGTTCTTATCTGATGCCTATGAATGAGGCAAATTGTCAAAGAAGTGATGATCTTAAAGAGGTAAAATCACATGATCTGATCAACTGAGGATGTAGGCGAAAAAACAACAATAATTTTGACAAAAAATGACTTAGGCGATTATTTTAACAGTGTGACGAGATGGTGCAACACTGGTGGATATTTACCCGCATTGTTAAGGCTTCTGTCGGGACGGGGATGGAGGTCCTGTGCAGGGTGAGCTCCTGTTTGTTGCTGTGCACATCACACACCAGCTCCATCACTGACATGGAGCTGGTGGTGCACACAGCCAGGCGGTGGTCCTGCGACCAGCTGAGCGGCTGCAGCCCGCTGACCGGGGCCATGAGCGCCACCACGGGGTCCCGCTTGACCGGAACATCCTCCGGACTTATGAGCAGGTCGTCCTCGCTCTCCGGCTCCGTCTTAATCACTACATTTCTAGGGAGAGAAGGCGCCGAAGCTGACGGACTGGCAGCCGCCATGTTTTTCCTGTGGTGGAAGTGACGCCGTCGAGCGGGAGGAGAAGGAGGAGGGACTTCCTCCGCGGAGTTAAATAGTCAAGTCATATACAATCTATGAGTCAAGTCAAGTATAGTTTATTTGTCCCTGTGTTGCCCTGTGTTTATTTTGGATCTCTGTTTTGGAATTGATGTTTGTCTGATTTTGTGTGTGTTTTTTCTTTCTGTAACCCCTGGATAATAATGTATATATATTGTAAATTGTTATTGTGAATACAAATAATAATAATAATAATAAATAAATAAATAAATAAATAAATAAAAAGTCCCAACTTGGGCAATTTGGTTGCAGTCTAGGTCAAGGATGGGCAACTGGAAGCCAGGGGGCCACATACAGTTAGTGGGTTTTTTTTTAATTTGCTTTAAACATTTTGTATTCCTATTTATACTGGTATTCATGCATTTGAGCATGAAATATGTTAAGTTACTGCACTGTAAACATATTTAAAATTGCAGTTTCATCATATCTGTTGAAGTGCACGGTCCTATATGTGGCCCTGTGGTAATGTCCATGAAAAGTTGTGGCCCCATCCAGCATTTAAGTTGCCCATCCCTGGTCTAGGTGTATAAAAGACAAAAAAAACACACATACATAGAACAGATCACAGCCTCAATATATATTGAGGCTGTGATCTGTTCTATGTATGTGTCTAAAAAAAAACAACAACAAACAAAACAATAGTGCAACAGAAGGCAATTCCAGGTGAAGTGTCAACCACATAGGTCCCCAACATCAACAACAACATCATCATCGTCAATATCACACTCATCATCATCATCAGCATCAACATCACCATCATCATTCAACCAGGTTCAGTTTAGAAGTGGGGATGAATAAATATCTGTACCTGTTCTTTTTCACCCTAGGGGCACATAAGCACACACCAGATGGTAGCCAGACAAACTCAGAGCTGAAAGGATGGGTACCGTCTGAACAGATACGCCTAGCTTTCCTCACTACTTGCCCCCAGTACTTTACTTAAATAGTGCATTGATGGCAACTTCTGACAGGTACCAGGGGTTTCCCTACAAACAAAATGTTTTTGGTGTAACATAAAAAATTGGATTTCTTTAAAAATTAATATTGTGCCTCCATTTGAATTAGATCATTTATATATATATGGATAATTTAGACGTATCTGTTTCAGACCCCATATACATAATAATACTTTGGGGTAAATATCATATTCATTGTGCAAAGTGGAGAAAGTAAAGTACCTCAAAATTGTACTTAAGTACAGTACTTGAGTAAATGTACTTAGTTACATTCCACCACTGCAAGCCACTTAAGCTACATGAATGTAAAATCAATGGGAAGAGCAGCAAAACTAACAAAATTACCAGATCAAGTACTTCCACCTACTTTCACCTCCTCTGACCTTTAAATCTTCTTCAGATGAAACAATCTGAGGGAGAGAATCACTCTTTGTTTGAGCTGCTCATAACTCAGGTCCACTCTCAGGCCATAACCTGTGATAAAAGGATATTATTTCATTTTTAGGGGTCAGAGCCAAAAAAAAATGTTGGGAAAGCACTGATCCATTTCATATCTTGGTTTTATCTGACAGTGCATTTATTAGAATCAAAATAATACTCATCACTTGAAATGACAGGGGTGATTAACAGGCATACATACAAGGTGATTGTTGTTGTTTTTGACCTTTAACCCACTGTAGCTTAAAGGAAAAAAAAGTAGCATTGGATCAAACACAGAAAATAACAAACCTGATCTCTGAAATTTTTTCTCTGCTTCACTTGAGTGCCAATCAATCTGCCATTACCCCTGACAGACTGTCAGCATGCATCTAAAGGAATCACAATCAATAACACATGTTAATGAGTAGTGTAATTATCATTACGCACCGTGCATATTAGCAAATTATATTATATATTCATACAGTAATATTTTACATTTTGTATACTGTTTCTTGTATGTCATTTATATGATATTATTATATTATACTGTTTGAAGGACAAACATGGAAAAGGCCAATGAATCTTTTCCATAGGAATGCCATGAAAATTAAAGCAACAACAACGTTCATTTTTTGTGTGTTGATGTCCTCTTCCTTGTGTTGTAAAGATGTTGGTTTATATATATCCTTTATTTAACCAGGTAAAAGTCTCATTGAGATAAAAAAAAAATCTCTTTTCCAAGAGAGACCTTGCCAAGAAAGCAGCATAAAAAGAGACAAGTTACAACATTTAAACACACTTATCATAAACAATTAAATACAAATTCAGCATTACAACAACACTGAAGGAGCCTCAGTAGAGACTTATAAGGAGCAGTCAGACTGACCAAGGGAAGAGATTTCTTTGTCTTTTAGAATTTATTTGAATTCACAGATTGTGATCAGTTCAGACAGTTTCAAGTCCTTTTGCAAATTGTTCCATGATAAAGTGGCGTAACTAAAAGCTTTCTTACCTAACTCCGTTCTCACTCTTGGCACCAGCATCTGTACAATATTTTGAGAGCGTAGACCATGTTGAGTTTGGTTTCGACACATGTATGCACACAGGTATGAGGGGAGCAGCCCAAGAATAGATTTATAGATAAAAACTAACCAATGAGAGAGCCTGTGAACATACAAAGATGACATTTCAGCCGTGGCATACAAAGAACAATGATGCGTGCGATTTCCCAAATTTACTGAATTTCCCCTTGGGGATGAATAAAGTCATTTTGATTTTGATTTTTGAACTTCTTAAGGCTCTGATTAGTTGCATTCATAAAAAGCAGATCACTGTAATCCAGTAGAGGCAAGAAAGTTGTAGAAATCAAATATTTCCTTGACTGATAAGAGAAGCAAGATTTGTTTCTGAAAAAGAATCTTAATTTTAGTTTCAGTTTTGTCACAAGGCTTTCAATATGGGGTTTAAATGACAGCTTCTGATCAATAGTGATCCCTAAGCCTTGACCCTTTCAATTTAATCACCTTGTACTGTAGTTATCTTTGGCAAATTGGATGTCAAGTCTTTGCCATTCAAAAATTATTATTTACTCATTTATTAATATATATACATATATATATATATATATATATATATATATATATGTGTGTGTGTGTGTGTGTGTATACTAATAAATGTATGTATATATATATATATATATGTATATATATACTAATAAATGAGTAAATAAAAGAGAAGATGTTGTAACACTAAGATGCATGAGCAAAAAAATATTTAAAAATGGTTCAAGTAAAAGCCAAATTAAAAAGATAAGTCTTTAGTTTGCTCTTAACCCATTGAGGCCTGAAACGTGTGTAAAACCTCTGGGCGATTTTAAAATCAGCCCCTAAAACCTGAAGTTTTTCTGGAAATTCAACAGAAGTGTCAACGCTTCTACTAAATAATACATTTTTCAGCCTCTGTAGCAGATAGAAATGAAATTCAAAAAGTATTTGAGAGCTTATACAAATACTACAAAACGACGTAAACGCTTTCCAGGCTTCAATGGATTAAACATCTGAAGCGTCTCTGATACCCTCAGGTCTTCAGGGAGGCTCTTCCACAAACATGGACCACAGTAAGAAAACGACGCCTCACCGTGAGTTTTCATTCTAACTTTTGGTTTTATTACAAGACCGCTCCCAGAAGACCTGAGGGTCCTCCAGGGTTCATAGGATAAAAGTAAATCAGATACAGGACTAACACCATTAAGAGATTTATAAACCAGAAAATAATCTTAAAATCAATAATAATCAACAACAATGAAATACCTTGTTGGCGTATATAAATTAACATTTCTACACTAAGATTTCTAAAGAAAACTACTTATGTTTTATGTTTGATTTCAGTGGAACAGCAATTATGTTTTGACTTTGGCAAAGCCATGTAGCCTCAGAACAAAACAGCATAGCAGCCTTGGGCAGTGTGTCAGGACTTGCACATCCTTGTTTTAATTAGATTAGATTAGATGAAACTTTAATGTGCTCCATGGGGAAATTTGCAATCTATGTGACACATTCACTCAGTGAGATTAGGCTTATGTTGAAACAGCACCGGCACTCAACAATGATCTATTCGCCACACTGAGAGAAGAAGAATGAGCCCCAATCCTTGACAGGCACGACATCAGTCATTTCATCTGTCCGAGAGCAGTCACTCATCACCAAGAGACACAGACAGAGAGAGAGAGAGATCATTAATTGTCACATTTCATCGTTAATTACTAAAAATATGAAAACTGTCCCGTCTGCAATTGATGGCTCCGATATGTATCATCGTGCTTTATGCGACGAGTCACCGGACGCTCCTGGTCCGGTCAAAGGTCAAACTGCTGCGGTGGGATGCAGAGCTGGAGATTCCCAGGCAGACAGTGATTTGTTACAGCCCTCACATGAAAGCTCCTCTCGCAGTAGCTGTGTGACTCTCAGCAAGATGACAGCGGGATTTCAACAGGCAGGAGTTATTTGTCACAAAACAAATTGTTACAAATCTGTGAGACAAATATAGAATAGCTCGCCCACCATGTTTTAATCTCTCATTTTTCTGTCTTTTGTTTCGATAATCGAAATGAATAAATGAACGGGGAACCATGGTATGTTTCATTCTTAATGAAGCGTGTAGTGAATGAATATTTCACACACCTGCTGTGTGTCTTTGGTGGGTTTTGACTGGGGACTCAGTCCCAGGCCGGGATGTATGAATGTTGGATTAAACATTCATCAAATGCTGTCAGAAAAACTTTATCCTCTCCCGTCAACTGCACATAAAGATGGAAACAGGCCTCTCCACAGGCCAAAGTAGCCCAGCCATAATTTGAACCTCAGCCTTTGGTTTACTTATTTTGTAGTGGTGGAATTATTTAGGCTGAGCTGGAGTCATGTCTGAAGGTATATAGGTTATGTAGTGTGGGTTTATGGATATGGATGGGGTCAGCTCAGGTCAATCCCCTGCATCTCTAATATCCTCCTGTCTTGTTATTGCCTGCAGGTTCCTCTTCAGCCTTTCAACCCTCAGTAGACCACATCCTCTGCTGTTTGCTTGCTCCGAGTGTCACTGGAGCTGCTAACATGTATCTTGTGAGGAAGCCCGCAGGGACGTTTTGATGCATGGTTCATCATACATGTTTTAATCATTCAGTCTCTCAGACACCTCCCAGGAGGGGGCTGCTGCAGCACATTACCCAGTACACACAATTAGTGATATAATCATGATGATGATAATGAAATGTATTTAGAGCATATCAGCGTGGTTCATTCTGTTCGGGGGAGACATTAGCAGGACTGCAGCCCCGGAGAAGAAGCCGCGGTGCTCGGGGCTCCTGACGCTCCCCCTCTGGAGACTAGCAGAGCCCGGCGGGTTGTCACGTCAGAGATTAGCAGTCATAGCAGTCGACTTGGCGCTCCTTCTGCGCCGTCAACTGCGAAAGCCTCACCTGACAGGTGTTGCTCTCAATCAGTGCCCCTCCACGCCGTCCTTGGAGCGGTACAGGGACGAGGAAGCCCTCCCCTCCCCCTTTATACACCCTGACAGCCTCTAACAGGCGATGCTCTGCTTCATACCCCAGAAAAAAAGCAGTAAATCCCCCCTCTCAATGAGAAACTATTGATATCGCATCAGTGACATCAGCGGGAAACACAGTGCTGGTCTTTTATTTAGCTCCCCTCAGGGATGTTCAGTCACCTGTTAAAGGTCAAGGTGATAGTATGTCAGGATCAGAGGGAGGGCTTCAGTGCAGGAATAATGGTACATGCTGGGAGTTGTTTTAACAGACTGTAGGCCAGAACGAAACCAATGATCACTGCTTAGAAATAACACCAGTGGGCCAAGGGTGTATTTGTTTCTGGCAATGTTCTGTTTAATATTGCAAAGGAAATCTCTGACATCTAGCTCAAACCTTCAGTAGAGAGGGAGAATAAGCATTATTCACTTTAAACAAACCACTTCACAGTATCTCTGGTTTCCATACTGATGATATCAACAGCATAGATTCATTATTTTTATATTATTCACAACTGTGCATTTTCTATTGTGACATGTAGGCAAAACGAATTCCAAGAAAAAAAAAGGCTAATACCATTGAAATTAGCAACAATAAACAGAAAAAGCATCCTACAGGTGCATCTCAATATATTAGAATATGATGGAAAAGTGTTCAAGTTAAATAGCCCCAACCAAGTATTGAGTCATATAGATAGACATACTTTTCAGAGGCCAACATTTCCATATTAAACACACTTTTTAAAATTGGTCTTTTGTAAAAAAAAAATAAAAATAAAATTTTTTTTTGAGACAATGATTTTTAGGTCTTCATTAAATGCAACCCATAATCATTATAATTAGAAGAAATTAAATAAATTGAGACATTAATGTTTCATTCTGTGTGTAATGGATCTATATAATGTGTTATTTCCACTTTTTGAATTGAATTACCGACGTAAATAAACTTTTCTATGATATTCTATTTTTTTTAGATGTACCTATATATCCAACGCACCCTTGCAAAGATAAGGCGGGCTATTTAAACGTCTAGCTCCGCCCACTCATTTGCTAAGATAGTTGAAAAAAAGTTAAAGACGCCGAGATAACAAGGCCTACTTGTTGCTACTTCTTCTGGTGAGATATGCTTCTATCATGGATGTATTTTGGCTGCTATGTGTCTTCAAACGCCACTAGAAACCGGAGTTTCCTGTTTTGGGCTTGGTTGACCCGAGATAAACTTATCATCAACTGATAGAGATACTTCTAGCTCAAGGTAAGAAGCTAGCTTAATTTTCTACCTGTGCTAAAACATATTGAATGGCTGTCTGTCGGCTTTGTTCAGTAGCTGTTTGCCTACATGTCACAGTAGAAAATGCACAGGTGGAAATAAAACGTTAGCTGCCGTGTTTTTCATGCTAGCTCAGTAATCAATGTTAATATTAACTCTCTATGGAGTCTTGGGCTATTTTGTCAATTTTTAATCATTTTTGTGTCTGTTTTGTGTCTTTTTTTGGCCATTTTGTGTCTGTTGTTGTGTCTTTTTAGTTATTTTGTGTCTTTTTTGGTCATTTTGTGTCTTTCTTGTCATTTTGTATCTTCTGTGTTTTTTTTGGTCATTCTGTCTTCTCATTTTGTGTCATTTTTGGTCATTGTGTGTTTTTTTTTTGTCATTTTGTGTCTTTTTTTTGGTCATTTTGTGTCTTTTTTTGGTCATTTTGTGTCTTTTTGGTCATTGTGTGTTTTTTTTGTCATTTTGTGTCTTTTTTTTGTCATTTTGTGTCTTTTTTTGGTCATTTTGTGTCTTTTTTGTTCATTTTGTGTCTTTTTGGTCATTGTGTGTTTTTTTTTTTTGTCATTTTGTGTCTTTTTTTGGTCATTTTGTGTCTTTCTTGTCATTTTGTATCTTCTGTGTTTTTTTGGTCATTCTGTCTTCTCATTTTGTGTCATTTTTGGTCATTTTGTGTCTTTTTTTGGTCATTTTGTGTCTTTTTTTTGTGTAAATTTTAGGCCTTTAGTCCAACATAAATAGTGATTTTGAATCTTTTTTTTAACTTTCAAAACACTATCGTGCTCAATAAATAATTTTAAATGTTGCAAATGTGAACAAAGGTTGCAAATACGACACAAGAGGGTTACATCCAGTTCAATAATTTTATACTAAATATATTTGAGCTTGTCTCCAGTTTTACTTGGTATATCATCATCAAACTGAAACTGGCCTCATGGAGTTTACAGCCAGAACTTTAGAGGTAAATTTACAGTAGGGCTCCACGCTGCTTTGTTTTTATGTCTGGATGTGATAAAGAAGTCATGATTTGGTGTTTTTGGAGACTCCAGAGGGTTAACACCTGTGCTTGTCCTGCTAAGGCCTATATTCTACTTCAAACTTTGTGCTGTGTATGTATTGATATTACTTTTGATTTTTTTGCTAATAACGTTAGCTAAGCTTGTTTCCTTGTGGTTGTTACTTGGCATTATGAATTATGACGATTTCATGTTGTTGCATAACACTGAAATATTTACACTCCAGATTCAATTGTGTTATGAGCTAAATTTGTTTGGCTAGTTGTTGTTTTGGAGGCTTCCTGTTGGCTCATTATAACCATTTCTACTTCATAGTTATTGTAGTAATGTGAACATCATTTCACATATAAATAATTGATTACCAGTAATATTGGCTTATAGTGGCAAGCTTGGCCTACATAATGTTTCATAAGAAAAGACTGTCTCGCACTGTATATTTAGTGCATTGTTTGGAGGTGCTTTGTTGGGAAAAGGGCACAAAGTGTTTGGTGCTGCTGTGTGACACCATGTTAGATTTGACAAAATAACTGCCATCAAATGCAGTTTTGGGAAGAATATTGTTTTCACTCTCTTCAAACACTGTTGCAAACACTTGCTGTGTCCTTTGTTGGTGCTGCTCTCATACCATTTCACAAGCTTCTACCTAACATCGACATGGACAGGCTTTTTTTATTGGACTTCACGAAGGAAGCTTAGTAAAGTGACTTTTACATAGCATAATTTGATACATGCATACATGGAATTTATTAAAGATTTTTATATTTGTTAAACAAATGTTCATTAGTTGACAGATGTATTTCTCTGAGGTATAACTAAGTTTAAAATTAGGTTTTCTTTTCTGTATCGCCATAAAAATTCTAATGAAAAATGATGAGCACTGGCCAAGCAGTAGATCACCTGCGGTCATTTTGCATGATAATATTTATCCGCAGCACTCTCGTATATCAGAAGTAACTTTCTAGAACTGCTGATTCAAGGGACTATTTATTTAGTTTACAAAATCCTGCCACTACCTATTAGCTAGAGGGTATGTTTACCTGAGGCCAGGCCCTAATCTGTAGGTTATTAAGTGAAACATGCAAACTGATTGGGTGCAACTCAGGAGGAAAACCAGCCTTTCTATTTATTCCCAGCGATAATGGCTGAATTATTCATCCTGTGTGATGATTAATTAAAAAAGGCCCCAGGTCCTGTGGCAGGTACAGGCTGCCGAGGCACACACTGACATTCCCATGTGATGTGCTGGATGTCTCTGCCTCCACCCGCCCTCCTCCTGCTTTCCTCTGTCTTCACGTCTTTAGGGAAAGTGCCCTCACACACATTACATGTGCACCCAACACTTTAACCTAATTCACAAATACATGAGGTGAAAGACTAGGGCCTGGTAATCGTATGTAAAAGCAGACTGGGGGGTCAAGTTCAAATAGTTTTCATGGCTTGCTTTAACCTGTGTGGAGGTCTAATATTTTAACTTGTATAGATTCAATGGATGAATGATTCTCATAACTCTACAGTGTTTAATATGCATGTTGCCATTTTCCTTTTTAATGTTCTAACGTGTTACTGAAAAGAAAATGCAGTGTAACAGGGTCGGTACTCCGGATAGTTCCCACAGCTGACTATTTCTGATTTTACACATAAATATTAACAATTTGCCCCATCGCTCCATTATTTTAAATGCAATAGGGGCATCAGCAGTGAATGATTTTAAACTGACTTGTCAGTAGTCTATAGATGATTGAACAGTACAACCCTGTAGGCATGGATGGGTTTCTCAATAGTTTTACTGGGCAAAGACTCAGGGGCTCAAAGTGTCAGAAATGTGCTTTTATCTAGCAAAAAACAAAATGTACGTTACTGACCTCAGAAAAATGAACAGCGACTCCTTGGAGTGTCTGTTAGTGCAACCAAACACTGAACAAGACATTTTTACTGAACAAAACTTTCAAATAAACCGTCATTAAGTGAAAATACAGCGAAAGGGTCAAAGTTATGAGACCAAATGGTAAATGTCATTTATATCTATATAACGTTATATATTGACACGTTGCCATTGATACGCAGTTCTGCTTCTCTCATGGTGACAGCTTGCCTTGTTAGTGACCTATGTGCGAGAGGCCACCAAATGTGGGCTTTTATGAAAAAAAATAAATCTGGCATGTCCCTGGACCCTCCGAGCCAGCTATTTTGCTCCATTGTCTGTCTAGTCCATGTCCTAGTGGAAAGCCCTGCTAATAGCAATTAAAAATGTCACAGTAGGATAACAATACAGACTGTGAAAAATGTTATGTAAAGTGTTTGCTCACATTTGGCTCTCAAAGTGCACAAGATTGATGCATTTTACTTAAAACATTTCTCCCGTGGGGGCATGCTTCTGGACCCCCCCATGTTGTTGGTCCGTTTTTTTGTTTTGTCAGTTTGTCAGCATGATTAGGGAAAAACTGGTGGCCTGATTTTCATTAAACTTGGTGAAAGAGCAGAGCATTGGCCAAGGAGGAACCCATTAAATTTTGCAGAGGATCCAAATCATGAGCTGAATACACAAACTATTTTTCACTTGGTTGACATTGTGAGGTAGGGCATGGCCTTTGCAGAAGTCTACATTCTCCTAGTGACCTTCTAGTTTGGACTTGGTACAGTATTGAATTTAAAACCCCAAATCTCCAGAACTAGTTTGGGTGCAGAGCTGTAGCGACACACTTGCAAACACACCACAGTTTTATCACACATTCATATTTGTATTAGTAGCATGATATGGTGGAGGCCTGAACAAACATCATACAGGTTAGTTAGTCTGGAATTTATTTTTTTTTAAAGATTATTTTTTGGGCATTTTTGCTTTTTATTGAAAGTGATAGATAGAAAGGGGGAGACAGAGGGTCCAGTTAGTCTGGACATTTTAACACTACTTCTGCACAATTTCTTTAATTAATGAGGATCTGTTTTGATTTAATATGTCTTTGATAAAGATAACGCAATTATAATCCAACAATAAGATTGTCTTAGCTAAAACACTGTTGACTAGTAAGTGGTTACAGGTTGGTCATTGTTTGTTATATTTGCCATGAGGGAATGTAAAACAAGGATCTTTAACTACAGCTGTTTAACGCTGATGGAGTAAAATGACTCTGCATCTCGCTCCCTTTGTGGCTTCTGTCTTGGTAATAGATTATTTGGGAGGTCTTTCCTGCACATTGATGCATCTTGTTTCACTGGAACCAGCGGCTGGTTGCTGCCAGACTCAGGTAGGCAGCTAGTGTGGGCAGCTGGCAGTGGGTTGGACATGCCCTGTGGCAGTGCCAGGGGAAGGCCAGGAGGGCTGGGGTCCAGGCCTGCTCTTGCCTCTGCTCAGGCCCCGCTAATGGAATTGGGCTGGGACGCCCATATGGCACTTGTGAGAAGAACTGGGGGCTCTGGAGGTTGGCACATGGAGTCACCAGGCAGTCTCCCGTTAGAAATGAAACAGGACAGGGCCAGACCTACGTGATCGCCCCACGACCACCGAGTGTTATGGATGTGCTCACTGATGGGGATGGAGACACACCTGCACCAGAGGCTTCCATCTGCCCCTAAACAACCATCACATTGTTTTTGGATGTTTTCATTCATGAACTATAAATTTAAAATAAATTCTTATTATTACAAACCATCAAATCACATCAAGGTTTTAAATTGATTCCTTACCTTCCAGTGTTTGATTTCCGTTTTGCTACACTATGGAAAACAACTTGCAGACAATTAAAATATAGTGGTGCAGCACAGCTAACCTATTGTTCATTTTGTGATAAAAGCACCAAATTTGGTACATATGTAGTTTAATATATTTGGAAAACGACTGGATCTTGGGCCATTGCATATTCGCATTCTGATGACCAGCTGTTACAAGTAGACAGAACCTGGGCCGCCTCCAAGCTGCTGTTCACATGTTTACATGGCAACACCACAAATATTAATTACATAAAGTTCAATTGAAAATGTGTTTTTTGACAATGTAAAACAAAAACAAATTAAAGAAAATGCAACAAAATGGGGAGATTGCCTCTGCATGTTACTGTAATAAATGGAACTTGTTGGCGCCCCAATGTTCTGTCCGCGGCACATTGGACTCATCGGCCAGCCGCCGGGCTCATGGGGCTGTAGCGGGCTTAATTTTCACATCATATCTAACTTATGAAAAAAGATCTAAGGAATCCATTGGTGAAAAGCATGCCAGGATAACAAATCGGGAAGTTGACGTAATACGGTGCAAAGTGAGCCTATTTAAAAAATGGCTGCCACGGCAACCAGGGTCTGAGTTTGTGATGGCCCAATATCCAGTTTAACCAATATATTTATCAACACATCTGCCATATTTGGGGCTTTTATCACAAAATGACCAATTGGTATGATATATTAAGCTATGCCGCCCCACTAATGTACATTGTGGTTTCATGGTAATGCAATTGAGAGCAGGGACTGCTTTGTTGATATGCCAAAGACCAATGTGTTCAAAAACATATAGGAAAACCAAAGTCAGGAGAAAAAAAATATATATATATCAAGAGTTTTCCAGTAGTTTGCCATTATAACCATTGATAGTGAAACCAACATCAATAATACATAATCCCCTTCTTATATGGAATATTAACAATATTTTGTGTAAACCATTCCCACTGCAAACCTTCTGCTCATTATTATATAATGATATATGATTATATAAAATCATAAATATTTTATATTTTATTATAATTCCCAGTTCATTCACATTCCCCTGTTGTCAAATACAGATTTATTTTTAACACAAACATGATCTTTCCTGAAGTAGCTTTGTTTGAATTCACAATTTTTACGACGTGTTCTGTGTGTTTAAAAACTGACTGTAGTAGAGCGTCACAGTTATCACATAGAGCAACCCAGTGTTTTGAAATTGACACTAAGGGCTCCTGACCAAGCATCTGTGGGTGAAGAGTTGGGAATAATTGAACAGAAGTAATCTCCCTTTCAGCTGCTACACAAGGCAAATTTCCAATTGTTGCAGTTTTTCACAAAATGACTTAAGAATTTGGAACTTTGTGTAACATTTGCTCCTGAGACAGACAGACAGTGCAGAAACACATTGATCTACTGTTGCGATTGTCCAATACCTGAAATGCAAGCATAAAAACATGCAAACTGCATAGTACTGTATGGAGTGCCAAATTTATTTGGACACAGCACAACTTTTATTTAGTAACACAGTATCGGTCTGATATTCCTGCTTCATTTGCAGTAACAACTCTGAGAAGGCCTCTCTGTTGTTTCTGTGGAGCTGGTCGACAAAAACAGTTCAGGTTAATGAGCCAACAACTTGGAGAACGTCCTCTAGTTGGAGGTCAAGGAAAAATCAGTTTGCCAGGATGTACGCAGTGTTAGCCCCGTGTACAGGAGCTGGCCAGATAGGCTGTGTGTAGGCAATGAGGTGGACGGGGGGAGAGCAGTGTAGCCCACCGGCCCTCTCTGGCACCGGACCGACCTGGCTCTTTTCTGAGCTGCGTGGGACCAGGAGAAGGAAAGCCACATGGGATGGGAGGAGAGGGGAAAGTGTGTTGGAACGGTCTGCAATGCCGCAGTGTTAACAAATGTGTTCACATACTGTATGTACTGGGATAATGCTTACCCTCTAGAATAACTCCGTGCTCCTTGCTGACTGTACCACACAGGCCGATGCAAACGGAACTAAAATTACCACTTCAGGGTGACACTGGCAATTTGTACTGCAGACCTAAAAAGAGAGAAATGGTGAGGGTAATTACAGTCAGCGGAAAAATACGTTGACGTTGGCCTGCCCTGGTTTTCCTCCTAATACTCCATTAAAAAGTGAGGCCAGACTTTTAAAACAGGTCACTCTTACTAACCCTCCCTCCCAACTCCATTTCTTCCACCTCTCCTCCTCCTCTACCCTGTCTTCTTCTTCCTCCTCCTCCTCCTCCTTCTCCTTCCACCACCCACCTCTCTGGATCTGGAACAAAAGCCACCTCCGCTGCCGCCACCTCCCCTCCCCATCTCCTGCTTTTCCATTTTATTGGTGACAGCTGCCGCGAAACAAACTCGCGGAGCGAGAGAAATGATGTGTCAGTGGAAGGTCCTTTAGCCCGCGCTGCTAATCTGTCACACGCCGTTTGTTGTTTACTGTTTCCTCCTGCTCGCCGACTGGCCGGCAGTGTGCGCCGCGCAGTAATGGCGACAGATGCTGACCCGCAGAAGTGTGAATCTTGCCGATTTCTCCCTGCTGTCAACCTGTAAATTACAGCTATCGGGAGTAATTAGACCCGATAAAACCCTTCCAAGCCTCACCCCCCTTGACACACACACACACAGCCACACACACACACACAGCTCTGGCCTGTCAGTGACCTGAGTGTGTGCCATTTTGAGTAAGTAGGCTCAGAGCTGTTTTGTTCAAAGCTATTTTTTTTTAAATTGTAGATATTCATCTTTATAGTTATTTCATTTAAAAATAATTTAGGGGCTTATTAAAGTGGCTTCTGTAAAATATTGAGCACTCTTCTCCCTCTTTTGGGTCAAAGTCTAACATCTTTCCCCAAAACACTTCATGACTTTGAGGACTCTAAGATTGATGCTGGCAACGGCTCGGAAGTTACAGAGGTGAGTCCGTCCACAGTGAACTATCTCGGATGAATCTGCAGACGTTGCCAGTCGTCCTCTACTTATCCTCGCTGAGGTTTTGCAGGGACAGCGGGGTCCTGGGCACAACCAGAGAAGTCAGTATTGAGGCCATCTCTTCTTGCCCTGGCATCCGTGTTCGGCCTGCAACCACCACGGCGGCCACCACTGCCAAGCATGCCCTTAAAAGCAGGGCCTGTGCCCCTTTAAGTAACTCGCGCGATACCAAAGGTCACGCAGCCAGGTCTTGTCATCCTCTCCCTGACTCTCTGCCCTCCTCCTCCTCCTCCTCCTCTTTCTACAGCCCTCAGTGCCCACTTCCTGACCATCGGAGCCAATCACTTTCCACCCCTCACCTCCTCCGCCGCCAATGCCGAGCGGCAATCTGTCACCCGGGCACTAGGAGATGCCACCCTGCCGGCCGCCTTCCGTACACTGCGGTAATGGCTTCTGGCAGCCCTAGAAAGATAAGTAACAGGCAAAAAGGCAGGAGAGCGGGAGGAAGAGGGAGGGAGGGCTGAGGGCCAGAGAGCACAGGACCCTCTCTCACATCCAAGCTGCCCCTATCTCGCCGCTGTTCGACCCTCCTCTCCCCCTTTCGCCTCACCCCGCTTTGGCCCGGTCGCTTTGCACGATACTTCAGTGAATAAATGAGTCGTTTTAATCCGACTGACAAGCTGGCATTGCCCAGCCCTGCCCTCCATCTGTACTGGCGGCCAGCGCAGCAGCAGGCCCCAGGCAGCCCGATGTGCCAATCCAACACACAGCTTATCCTGGCTGTAGCTTCAGGGACAGAAGGGTTAGAGCTCTATGCGGCAGCTACCCTCTCCACCAAAAGAGCTATTTATATAAGAAAGGGATTAGCCGGTGGAGGCTTTGATGAACTGGAAAAAAATTATGAATTTGCTCCCATCTTGCTCTAGTGCACTTTTGAAGTCCTTGTCTTTTTAAACGAAAACTGCAGTTGATTACCTGCTTTTTCCGTGCGATCAAATAGAGCGCAAGTGTTAAATTTCATTTTACACCCATTCTCAAAGTACAGATTTGTTTTTCAGGGATGAGGTTTTTTTTTTATTTTTTATGAGGTGTTGTGTTCTTTCCACAATTGTGCTCTTCTCTGCAACAGATGAACGCGCTCACTCGGCAACAAACGCAGAATTTGAAATTGAAACTAGCCTCGTTTCCATCTGTCGCCATCGCTGAGAAGGTTAATTTTGCCCTGTCATCCTTGGCGCAGCGAGAGGCCAAATGCACTATCACTCACGCGGTCCGCCGTCCCGACCGAAAAAACCCAGAGGGAGAGAAAAAAACTTGGCCGCAGGAGGTGCTAAACCCTCTGCTCCATTTCCTCTCTCCACAAGCTCCTCTCCACTCCCTCTCTTGTCCATGTGTCACCTCCAAGTCGTTTGGGAAGGGACCTGGTAACATTTGAGTGCCCAATTAAGCGCAGGGGCTCAGTCCGGGCCCCCCTCTGGGTTCCGTTCAGGCACGTCACTGATGAACCACACACACACTCACATATATACACACTCCGCCCACCCTCGCATTCTTTTTCATGCTTACTTCCCCCGTCTGTTCTGCCTCTCTTTTTTTTTCTCGCACAAACACACTCTCCTCCCTGGTTAAAGATCCCCCACAGATCTGATTGCAGCTTATCTTTGGAACAGGAGGTTATGACTGTTTGATCCATGGCTGCTGAACCCGTTGCCAGTTATACACCGGGGCCTGGATGCTGCTTATTAACCGGAGGGGTCCTCCCACTGCGCCGCTGAGGATCCGAGGGCCCGGTGTTTTGCTGCTTTTGGTGAAAGATTAAGCACTGTTTTCTTAAATTAGCCTGGAAAACATGAAGCATAAACATAAAAGAAAATATTCTTTATCCGCAAGGTCAACGCTGCGCTCATTATCACCCAGATTGAATAATTACTGAACTTAAGAAGCGTGGAGAAAAAAAAAATAAAACAACAACTCCGAGTTAGCGCAGGCGTCAGGCTTTTTGAAGTGTTAAAGGAGTGCTTATTCCCTTAACTGGAGTGAAAGAGCATCGCTGGATAATTTAGGTTACAGGCTCGGCGGTGACAGCTGGGCAGCATTGAAAGCCAACCAAATCGACATAAATCACTGACTTTTTTTCAATAAGTAGGTTAATATCTCAGAATGGTGTTTAATGTTTTATTCAGCGCCGAGGCAGGGACAGTGTTAAGGGACGGCAAGTGTTTTTGAATGCAGATGGGAGGTGGAGGGCTGGGCAGGGTTTGGCATCTCCCCGCGGTCGCCTCGGAGCACGCCGGCCCTGTTAAAGAAGCGCGGGAACGATCCTCGCCCCTCTCGAGCCCTCTCCATATTAAACAAGTGCTTTGTAAGTGTGCCGTCATTACTATTCATCACAAATAAATACTTAAGCACTGAGAGCTTAGCACCCCGCTGCTTTACAGTTATCCATTATTTCTGTCACCTGGTTGTCCTTTTTCTGTCTCCTCCCCTCGCTGCCTCTCTTTCCCTTTTGTGACTGAATGTTCCGGTGCCCTTCAACTCAGTAGTGTGCTGGGAGGGAGCTGGTGGCTAGTGCCCATGTGCCAAGCCTCCCTGCTTTGTGTCCCATATTCTCTGCCCTCACCTGAGGCCTTGCCCCAACAGGACAGCAGGGCCAGAGGCTTTATCGTGCACTATGCTCTTCCCAAGACGATGCCCTTCCACTGTTTTAACATCCCTACACACCTTTTTTTCTCTCTCCCTTCTTCTTCACAAACATAACAACCACACAAACAACCCCTCAAGTTCAAACGCGCACCAAGTCCACTCCTGCCCCAGACGCAGGGGCAAAAGTCCACTGCACCCTGTCCTCTACGGCGCGTTTTTGGAAGGTGATTCGATCCTTTTTCCTCTGCCACTGCGCTTGGCGGGCTGGCTGGCTCCGGTGCAACGCGGCGTGCGCTGGCGTGGACCGAGGCTGGGCCAGTGTGCTCAGAAGCTGATGAATTGCAGTCGAGATACGGGGCGGCAGCCGGCGAGGAGCTCCGGCGAGCGGCCGTCATGCGCTATCACCGTCTGCTTGTGTGATGGGGGAAATCGGAGAGACAGCGCTGACAACTTAATTTAACACCAGATCTGGAGGAAGCCAGAGTGCCACTGCGCTCTGGATAATTGATAACTCTGCCACTCCACCACACCTCACCTCACCTCGTGCCCACAACGCCTCAGCTCATCATCCACCCAAATCAGTGGTGGACACATTACCGTACACATTTTAAAGCTTGTCAGGTTGTTTTGCACTGTTGAAATGCTTTTTCACACCAGAAGCAAAGGGTGGAAAAGGTGAAAAGCATGTATGAACTTAATGGTGTGTTATATTCCCATCTTCTTCTTCTGTGTTTCCAGATTTTTTGTTGTTATCACAATACTTTGTTTAAAGAATATGAGTACCCTTTTCTACAAACCCCAATTTACTTTAGCTGAAGACCCACCTCTTTTCTCTTGCCTTCGATTAAAGTTTTCCTCCGGCAAGTGCTAGGAAATAGTATCCCCTCATAATCCCTCAGTGCCTTTAAAATGATCCCTTCTTCTTTTAATTTATTTTAACTCTTGCAGGCAATATCTTTTAACCCTTTTTGTTTCTTCCACCTTTGTCAATCTTGCATTTTATTGCACTTATGTGAAGCACTTTGGTGCGGCTCAGCCGTCTGTAAATGCGCGATAGAAATAAATTTGACTTGACTCTAGCACCTGTGCAAAAACTGTGTTCATAAAGCGCATTTTGCTAAAATCGGCAGAATACTAAAATACTCCTAAGAACAGTTTCTTAATTGTTTTCAATACTTGGTGCTACAGACACCAGGACTGACTCAATACCCAACCCCAGCTTCCAGGCTTTGTAGTCTTTCTGTTGCATTATCCATTTAAAAATAGTGCTAGCAGTAAAGATAGGACACACAATCTCTCCCTCGTCCTGACTTAAGAGGGACTGCGATGCGGCGCTGCGGGGGGAGCGCGCTGCCTGGATCCCCTTCACAGGCTGTCGGAGGCTGCCGAGCAGGAGCCCGGTTGACTGGTAATGCCTATTAATTACTAATACAAACTGCTAATTAGCAGACCAAACACTGGCATCTGTACAGTTTGTTTTCCCTGCAGCGATGATATTGAGTTCTAACACAAAGAGGCAGTAAACCTGAGCTGCCTGACGCGCATCACAATCAAAGGGGACTTGCTGCTAAGCATACTTAATGCCAGGATCACGCACCACAGAGGTTGATTAAAGGGCGAATCCAAATCTCATAAAAGATGGGATGGTAAATGACCTGTTGTAAGATCAGATGTGGGAAGTGACTTTGACTTAAATACTGCTTCACTACTTAATACTTTTACACCTGACCTCACTATATCACTAAGATAAATATTTTATTGCATGCATCAGACTGCTCTAGTTGCAGATTTTTTTATTTTTTTTTACAATCAATGAGATAAGCTCAATAAACTATACTGTTGCCAGGGAATTTAAACTTTTCAATACAGACAACAATTGTTAGTTTGTTCACAATACATTGGGGTTCGAAACAGAAGAAAACTGTATTAAAATGTTTTAATTCAATACTTTTTTTTGTAACATCACTGTTATCATTACTGTACTTTTGACCTAATTTAAGGATTTTAGTTTTTCTCCGCTCTGTCTATCCAATCTCAATGTTCTTTCAGTATTAAACTGTCAAGTGCTGACTGTTGTCATTGAATGTGTGGCCAGATTTGTCGTCTTATTCGCTCATTCTTTGAACAGAAAGTTCCTTTAGATTTTGCCAGATTTATTCAGTGGAAGTTCTTCTACAGCAGCTTGTGTTTAGACAACATTTAACATTTCAGAATTTGTTTTGTTAAATTAAAAAGGGCTTTTGTCAAACTTTTTATATTTCTCACATTGGAAGAAATCGGTGCCAAAAACTCAGCAAAAAATCGTATTGGGAACAGTATCAAAACATTTTCAACGAGGAATTAACGTTATATATGGGGCCAATAAATGATCAGCCGATAATGAGAAATTAATTTGACTATGTATTAATAAGATTATAGCTGAAAAATTGTAAGCCGATAATACAGGGCTAAATTGCTTTCATTAGCCTCCTTTTGACAGATTCTACTAATTTGGTGTAATGAAGGGGTTCATGGAGAAAAATGGACGCAATGTGTTAACAACAGCATCAACTTCTTGTGTGTTTGTGAGCCAGTCCACACCGACTTTGTGCATAATAGTAGAGAGAAGGACTGTGTGTGGTGCTCTCCACTGTGTGTGTATGTGATAGAGGAGAAGATAATGTGTGGAAGATGGACTATTGCACGCAATGTTAAATCTTAATTACTCACTCTGAATGCTGCTTAGTCACTTTTATGAGCCGGCTGTGGGTCGACCGCCTGTAGGCAGTGGTGGAATGTAACTAAGTACATTAGTAGTGTACTGAAGTACATTTTTGAGGTACTTGTACTTTACAAATATTGTACTTTTTACTCCACTACAATTAGCTGCCAGCTTTAGTTACTAGTTACTTTTCTGTTTAAGATTTAACATGAAAAACATGTGATCAATACAAAATAATTATGCATTTTTATTAATTAAACCACATTACAGCATATGAAGTAGTTAAAATGAACCCTACCTGTACAAATGTAAAATGCATCAATACAAATAATCTAATAGTATATTTGAATTATTTATAACAAGCTGAGTGGGTCCATTCTGAATAACAAGTACTTTTACTTTTGATACTTTAAGTATATTTTGATGCTAATACTTTTGTGCTTTTACTTCAGTAAGTTTTGGATGCAGGACTTTTACTTGTAGTGGAGTCATTTAACAGTGTGGTATTAGTACTTTTACCCAAGTAAAGGATCTGAATACTTTTTCCACCACTGCCTGTAGTCCCTTTTGCCGGCTGTCCCTTTTACACAGAAGTCAGCTCGCCTCTGTTGTGACTCCCTTACTATCTCTGCTGCCGCGTCAGATGTGGAACAAATCTGTCCCTCCCCATTCCATCTCTAACTTTTACAAAGGCAGCGAGGCAGAAAAAAGGCACATATCTACACATTCTGATACAGTAGGTTAGTTAGTTTGTGATCAGACAGCAACCACGTATAAAGTATTTAATACACTTGTCTGATATGACAGATTATGTCAAAGTATTTAATTCGGCTTTTCCAGATTATAGTATTCAAAGTATATTTGCAGTTTTTATGTGCTCATCTAGAAAAAAATAAATGAAGATTTCCAGTCTGAACTGATTGCTTGTTTGTGATGTCAGGTAGATGTGGTTTGGTCAATATTAAATCATTCATGTCTGATCACTACTTTATTATCCTTGAGTGTGTATGAAACTCTTTTTAAAGTAGAAAAATGTGAAATTATACGTTGTCAGTACCAACCATAAAAAGCAGGTAATTATTGGTATCAGCTGAAAAAAACAAGACTTATTGTGAATACCTTTTCCTAACAATATCCAGCCCTCCTACCCTAGTGAGTAGAGGTGGGGGGATATCGATACAGCATAGTATCGCGATATTTTGCATGGCAATATTGTATTGATTCATGGACACCAAGTATCGATATTTAGCGTTTATTTAGCTGCAGTATTTTCGCTGTTTTGTTTTTTTAGCGGGCTATATATACTGGTAGAGATAAACTGGAGACACTGGTATCATGGTATTAAATTAGAAGATCTAAGGAATCTATAGGCACCATGAACGCCATGAAATCGTGTCGGTAAGTTGTCGACAAAACGCTGCAAAGTTACGATTGTTTTAGCTACATGCTAAAGACACTGGAACCCAGGTATATGACTACATTATTTCACAGACACAGCCGTATCAAAGCTATACGGAGCAGTGAGTTAAAGTTGAGGAAGGTTTGAGAAAATGTTGCAATTGTTGTCGTCCATACATGTTTGATAACAGTTATTTTCTCTTATTTGACAAAACAATTCTTGATTTAATTTAATTTTGAGGACACCAAATGCAGGTAAACAGTTAAATAGCAATATATTGTATCGCAGTAATCACCATATCGCAAAATGCTTAAAATGGCAATAATATCGTATCGTGACGCAAATATCAAGATAAAATTATCATTGGGCCGATTCGCTGATTCACTCCTCTACTAGTGAGGATGCTGAAATCTAGTGGTGGAAAGTAACTAAGTACATTTACTCAAGTACTGTACTTAAGTACAATTTGGAGGTTCTTGTACTTGAGTATTTCCATTTTTTGTAACTTTCTACTTCTACTCCACTCAATTTTTAGGCAAATATTTTACTTTTTACTCCACTACATTTAGCTGACAGCTTTAGTTACTTTACAGGTAGAGATTTAACTTAAAATACATGATCAATTTGAAGTTTTTGATAACAGTATATTAAATAGTTAAAATGAGCCCTGTTTTTACAAAATGAAAGCACTGCTTGCATAAAAGCATCAATACAAATAATGCAATAATATATTTGGAATATATAAAACAATCTGAGTGGGTTCATTCTGCACAACCTGTACTTCTTCTTTTGATACTTTAAGTACATTTTGATGCTGATACTTTTGTACTTTTACGTCAGTAAGTCTTGAATGCAGGACTTTTACTTGTAGTGGAGTAATTTTACAGTGTAGTATTAGTACTTTTCCTTAAGCAAAGGATCTGAATACTTCTTCCAACACTGTTGAAATCACCGTGAGACATAAATGATGACACACCGACACATTGGACTAGTAACCGGGCCCAGGCCCCACCCAGCCCTTCCCAGCCAAGACAAGATGCCACCCCACTCTGCCACCCCTACGCTTCTCACACACAAAAAATAAATGAGTAATCGGCCACAAAGTGTCAGCCAGCCTTAATCCCCTTTTAATTTCCTTGTGGGGCCTGCGCCAGGGCTCTGGCTGCAGCGTGAAGCTGGCCGCTGATGGCAGGATGGCCGCGGTGACAGGCAGGCAGGCGACGCAGGCCTGGGGGTGTTTACTGGGATCCAAGCAAAGAAAATACAATAACCACACACTGCCACCACTGTTTGCCTTACACTTGAGCGGGATTTAGGTTTCCCCAGCACTCTGTCACAAGTATGTGTGTGCACACGTGCCCACACACACACACACACACACATACTATTGTCATGCCACCAGATTGTACTATGGACATATGCATGCTCTTTTTCTCTCTGCCTCCCTCATGAGGGTGCACACACACACAAACACACACCTACATGCATATATTAAGCATGTGCTGGAGCACTCAAGCACACCCCTGGTAATTCTACTCTAGATGAGGCTATTTATATCTTAATTTATACAGGTTGGTCTCAGCGTAGGGGTCGTCGCCACACAGCTGCCCAATCCCCGGCAATCCCACAATGCCAAGAGTATTATCTCCTTTTGAACAGCAATTTATTTTCTTCCCTCCTCACTGTTGTTCAAAAGTAAAGGTCCCGTCATTAAAATGTATGCTTTCTCAATGCACCCACACCGGAAAAGGTCAGCCGGCGAACTACATTCACTCCCCGTTCACGTAATGAAAGGCGTAAAGCAAGAACGAGGTGCGGGCTGAGGAGACTGCGCGCGTCTTTGTAACACATTTGCCCGAGAGGTGGGTTCAGTGGAACAAAATGGAGAAGGTTAACGGTATTCTGGCAGATGAAGGAATTTTTCATGACATTTACACACAGCAGGGATTTTTCTCCCTGGGAGCACCCTCATAACACTCTACTACGCAGAGTATGAGCAGTGGCATATGCATTAAGCGTACAAAGTATTAAAAGCGCCCTCCTTGTCTCAGGAAGAACACACTCGCAGGGAGCTACAAACACTTTTAATGATGTAATCTGCTCAATTTTCACCAGTCGCAGTGGAGAGATGTGTGTGGAAAATGCCTAACAAAATGGATTTAAAGTTTTTTGAGTCAATTCGCTTGGTTGATTTTCAGAATTTCAGATGTATTTGTAATTGCGTACATGTCGGACAATAACTGTAGAGTAGACTAGTGTCACCATTGCAGTTTGACCACCAGAGAGCAGTGACAAGTACATTTTGAACAGTTAACCTGTTAGCGTTCCTATGTCCCGCCCATAATTATTAATATGATAATTATGAAAACCTGTGTAAAATAGTCATTTTTTGAGATATCTTCATCAAATTTGAACTGGGAGAAGGTAATATTTTATACTTTGACTCCATTGTGTTTTCCAGCCCATAAGTCCCAACATCCATCACTCAATAACGGCAGCACTTAGTTATTCTGACTTTTTGGCATCTCCAAAGTGTTACCTTTCAAATGTGACCAAATCCACAGATTTTCTCTAAACTATTCCAGAACAGCTTTCAATTTACCTTTTCAATGTTTTTAGGTGTGGTTAATTTGCAGGAATGCTAAAGGGTTAAATGTCCCATTTATTGCATATCTTTTTCACAAAATACAATTATGACCAAATGTATGGCCTAGTCCACATTCCTTTGTTCTTAAGTAAAAAAACCTACGTCCAAATGAAAACACAAAAAACACAATTGAAACACTATTGAGAGCATGCCAAACCAACAGATGGCAATATAACGCTGAAACGAAGGTTATGTTAACCAATCACCCCAAAGAAGAAGATGATGTTGGCCATAGAGATGTCTGGAAATAAAACTATTACTGGAAAGCTAATGGCGCATTAACGGCTCCACAGTGCATTCTGTTCTTCAATGTAGTTAATATAGTGAAAGGAATAACTGTACATTAGTAAACATTAGCGGTGTGAATCAGCAGAGGCTAGGCTTTAACTGTTTAATGCATTTTGTGTCCACAAAATTAAATTCAATCAAGAATTGTTTTGGCAAATAAGAGAAAATTTCTCACTCTATTCATTGAAAGAGAGTCAAACCCACAGACTGCCCAACAAAATATTCAGTCAAACTGAACTGAACTGATATCAAACATGTATGGACGACAACAACTGCAGCGTTTCATCAAACTTTCAAAAACTTGAAGCTTCACTGCTCTGTATAGCTTTGGCTGTGTATGTGAAATAACGCCGCATAACGTATTTGTTACCTTACTCAGCGTTTATAACCAGTATATTCCTAGAGTGAGCCCACTACCGCTTCCAGGAAAAAAACAAAACGGCGAAAATACTGACGCTAAATAAACGCTAAATGTCAATACTTGACGGTCATGAATCGGTACATTATTGCCATGCAAAATATCACCATGCTATTCTGTATCAATTTTTCCCCCACCCCTAGTAAACATGTAAAAAGTCGGTAAGAACCAGCACTGTTTCAGAAATCCATTTCACAAAATTTCGCCTCATTTGTTACGCATCACAAAGGAGATAACCGCACTAGCCAAAATCTCTGTTTTCCCATTGACAACAATAAAAAGTATTGTTTTTAAAAAATACTAACGCTGGAAGGAGTTTTACAGAACGTCTTTACTGACCTAAAATGCAGTTTGCGTGTGGAGAAAAGGGCAAAGTTTAAAGAAAAGGCTACATTTTAGGAGACTGGAGTGTCTACCAACCCACAAACTGTGAAATAAGACAACCCATTTAGGTTTTTTGTGTTGTTTGGATCAGAATCCAACAAGCCATTCAGATTTGGCTCCCCTTCCTATATCACATGCAGGCTCGTTTTACTATGCCACCCCCATCAGACTATCTCCACCTCCTACCTTTGCAGAGAGGAACCATATTTTTTCTTGAAAGACAATAATGTTGGAAAAAAAACAAAACCCTTTAACTCTCAATTATAGGAATAGGTATTTGTCTGTAGATTGTGAAAGAGAAAGGTATCTTCTGTGTTTTGAATTGTGATGAACAGAATAAAACACTGAAAAAACAATATATTGATTAGCCAATCAGCTGGCTGACACAAAATATATCTGCAACAATCAAGTTTTTTGTCACTTTTACACAGAAATACCAAACTTTTTGTAGTTCTGGACTGTTTGTTGGACAAAATGAACTATTTGAAGATGTCACGTAGCTTTAGGAACAAATGATTAGCATTATTTAGTAGATGATCAACTGATTAAATGAGAAAGGAATTAGCAGATGAATCTCTAATTAAAAAAATAATCTTACAGCCAAACTATATCTGGATCCTGCCTCTCAAAAGAAGGAATTTAATGCTTTTTTGTTTTGTTTTATATCATTTATGTTTTAGACTGTTAGTTGGACAAAAATACTTGCGATGGCCAATTTCCCTATTTTCTGACATTTTATTAAATTATTTACCGATGAATTAAAAATTACAAAAGATAAACAAAAATAAGAATTAAATTCAGCTCTATGTGAATGTTTCCCCTCTTAAATTTACATAAAAGCATCTGCTGTGTTGTTTGATTATAAATAAACCCCTCTAAGTGGAAAAGAGAATATTTAACGTGTCTCTCTTTCTGCCTATAAGGGTTTTTCTATGCGCCAATCCTCACAGCAAAGGTCTTTATGGCAACATAAGGGGTTAGCCTAGATTTCCAGTCCAGTCTCATTTAAGGCTAATTCCTGTGTGGGTCTGGATGTTTGATCCCATTGCCCATCTGAAGTAATTAAAGGGTTATTAGTAAACAGATATTCACGCTCGCTCACTCTTGCCAACTGTTTCATGCCATCTGCTGCCGGCGTACGTGCTTTGACATTGGAAATATGCTGCTGAACCGACACGGGTGTTTTAACGCATAGGGAATGAACCGAGCTTTCATCAAGTCTAAACACAGTCAAACAGTGTCATCTTTGTGTGTGTGTGTGTGTGTGTGTTTGTGTGTATGTGTGTCAGTGTGAGAATAAAATAGAAGGGAAATTATAAGCCTGTTTGTGCTATTTTAAACCCGCTCGTTAATTTCAATCCCTTTTAACCGGCGCTACTTTTGATAGCAGCCGACCACTATTCTTATTTTTCATCTCCGCAGCCCCCCTCTCCTTCCTCTTCTTCTTCTTCCCTCCCTGTCTCTCTCTCCTCCGGCTCCAGCTCTGCCCTCCTGTCTGTTTTTATCCTTTTTTTATTTTCAGTAATATAGAAGGGATTAACCCTGCTGGCCCCTCGGTGGTTACTGTTTCATTTTATTCTTATTAAAATCTTAAGAACCTGCTTTATTATTCCTGTTTGATACTACCTCAATAATCCTCTGCCTGCCTGTGTGTGTGTGTTGGTGTGTGTGTGTGTGTTTGTGTGTGTGGGTGTGTGTGGCATGCAGCCACGGACCCATAGGTGTGCTGTGTGATGGATGTGTGTGCTTGTGTTTGGGCCGGCAGGAAGTCCAGGACACATTACACAAATTTTCTTATCGCAGGTTTGCAACATATAGATGCGTGCACACAATCTTATACAGGGTCTGACTTTATCTTTTTGCACATATAAGACCTCAATACATTGATAGAAATGTCATAAAATGACACGTTGTACATTTCAGCTCATTGTCTCAGGTGTTTTTCTGTAAATCGCTACTTCTGACACTTTTTTTCTCTCCCCGTCCGTGTCGAGATGGCTATTACCGCTGATGGGTCTCTAGTGTTTGCTGTGATCTTTCTTACAGCGCGCTGCATTGATTTTGTGAAACCTCTGATAAATCTCAGACAGGAACTAGACAGGAGTGTTGTCACAGCAAAGCTTCCCTGGATCACGCAGTGATTTCTCCTGCAGTTTCACTGACCTGGGGAGGTTTATTTAGAGAAGCAGTGCAGAGTGGCACTGTAAGGTGTCGTCTGTTTGTGTTTCAACTACATCTGCTGCTAAATATCTCAAATGCAACCTCCACTGAACATCAGCTGTAAGGTGGGAGGAGGTATTAATCAATCCATTAGAATTTTCTCAAATCATAGGTGTCGTTTACTCTGGGGACTAGAGCCAGACCGATGTTGGATTTTTACATCCAATACCAATTAAAAGGGGTAAATAATGAACCAATTCCCGAGTTCGACTGATGCAGAATTTTTGCGTCTGATACCAATTTGAGAGGGCAAAAAAAAATCACATAATACTGACATGGTGGCCACTATTGTGAATTTTTCAGCTGGACTGAAAATGTATCTTTTCTGTGTTGACCGTGCACCGATATGACTCTGCAAAGCTACTCAGAAAGCTGCTTTCTTAAACAAATAGCTTTATTAATAAATATTTACCATTATTATTAATTATACATGCAATGTTTGATAATGTCAACCACATATATAAAATAAAATGTAGGTAATACCATTTCTAAATGAACCCAAGCTTTGTTTTTGACATTATATATTGTTGTAAAAGTTTTCATAGTGGCGTATATTGGACAACACATGTCATACGTATACCGACATATCGCTATGCCTTTGATAGGCCGTTATCAGCCGATAATGCTCAACCAATAAATCGGTTGGTCTCCACTGAGGACATGTCCCCACCACTGTTTGAAAAGGGCTAATTTTATCCCCATCACAATTTAAAAACCCCAAAAAATCTGAAAAAAACGTAACTTAACTAACAAATAAGAACGATTTGAGAAAAGTTTATTTGCACAATAACATAACATGCAATGCAATGTAAATATAGAAGAAATTAATATGCATTAACCAAAAAAGTAACGTAAGCTTTACCCCCCCAGCCTACTGATTCTAAAATGATCCAACAATGTGCAGGATGGATGGCTGTTACTGATGCGTTGTTGTCGGTTTAACGCTGAGTATTTTCACGTTGTCCACTCTGCCATGCCCTTTTGATACACCGTTATGCAATTATTTTTTACTGATCTGCCATAATTATCTCCTCTGACCTCAAACTAATCCCCCATATTACATCGCCTAATATCGCATCCGTTAAAAGACCGCTTACAGAAACGTTATTTCCTCTCCACCGCTTCTCAACACCGTGTTAATTTCAAGTGCATGAATGAAGAAAAAGAAAAGACCCTTGCAGCAGCTCTTGCTCTCTGCATTTTCACTTTGCTGTGTATATGCTGGCAAATAAGTGCAAAAAAACTCCAGAATGAATTAAGGTTTGATTCCATCCTATGAGAGGAATAGCTAATGTGACATTAACCTATCATTTAGTATGCTTTTGGAGAGCATCTGTCCAAGTCCAGCTGTAAGCTTTTCAACCTGGAGACCAATCATCTCTTCATTAAAAGTGTGATACTGTTCAAGTGTCTCCACAGGCAGCCAGGAGCACAGAGGATTACACTATCGACTCCGGGAAAGGTCAACATTATTTAATTTTCTCAAAGGTTACTATTTATACGTATTTATCGACTGCCGTTTTCTCATAACGCACTTAAGGGCGCGGGGAAACGGCGCATATACTCATTTTCATTTCTTTGTACCCCTGTTTGAGAGTCGTCTGCAGAAATGTGTGCATTCTAATTTCTCATTTATGATGCATTAAATTCAGATGAGAGTAGGATTGTTGGGGACAAAGCTGATCACGCTGGGAGAGATGAATCAGAAATTGAACCAAAGTGTTTCATTAAGAGCTGTTGGCTGGCTGCTAAGACAACATGGGGGTGTAATCCCCCCATTCACTCCCTCCTTCCTTCACGTTTTTTCACTCACTTTCTATCCTTTTGCTTCTACATCCTCTGCATTTTCTTTTCAGCCCCCGTCTCCTCGCTTCACTTTCCATTTCCCTTCCTCTCCTTTCCCTCTCTTTCTTTCTTCCGAGGCCTGTGAGAGCACCTCCTCCTTGCAAACAGAGACATAACCAAATCCTCCCTCCCCCCCTCCCGCCCGTGCACCGGGGTCACGCCGTCAAAATGACTCTTTTTATTACAGTTCATAAACAGCGACTCCCTCGGCGGCCCCGGGAAATTTCACATAAACTTTGATCAAACAGACGTTAGCCTCCCTGGTCCTCAACCACCTCTCTCCACGCGTGAAAATAGCTCCGCTCAATCACAGGCAGAGAAAACACGCCGAAAACAGTGCAAATAGCAAGGCAGTCACTGATATATCAAGTCATTATTGACCAGAACACCAAGGGAATAGATCTCATATAAAAACAATAAGTTACTCTTTGCCTTTTTTCTCCACTCCTCTACCCTCCCCTCTCTTAGCGGAGGCGGAAATGTAAGGCGATGCACTGGCAGTAAACTTTGTGGCTTAAAATTAATAGCTTCGAGGGGAGCTCAGGTGAGCGATCCAAAGTGATAAAAGCATCCAAAATAAAAAGCAGCAGTTGATTTAACTGTGTGTGCGCAGATGCTGGAAGCTGTACAATAGTTCTTCGCGGCTTTCTCTCGCTCCGCCGTCCTCTCCATCTCGTTTAGTAGAGCTGTCGGAGCAGGTTTTCTCAGCGTGGAGGGCTCGCAGTGCTCCCTTGTTGGTAATCGTGGTCGAGGCTCGCTGTAATGGAGATGAGCAGCAGGAAGGCAGCAGCAGCGTTGTTGTTGTTGTTGTTTAGTCGGAGTTTCAGGGTACAATTATCACAGCTTTTCTCCATTGTAGCTCAAATCTGAACTGAAGGGCAAAGGTCGCTTTTCTCAGGTGTTGTGTGTAAATAAACTTGTGGTTTTTATTATATTTCTACAAAGCTGAATGCTGTCAGCCCTTATCATTTGTGATGCTGGAATTAAACAAACCACATATATAGTGACTGTGAGCAATTTTTGGTTTTGATGGTCCTTTTTTTTCATTTTGAAAAAGCAGTAAAATTTATAAGGACAGTTTAGCATTTGATCACTTTTCTGCTGTGACTAACATGAGAAGATCAACACCACTCGAAATACCCAATAGCCCAAAGGTTGAAGGAATAGTTAAGTAATACTAATATAAAAAACTAAATGTAAAAACAATTCACTTTTTTAAGGGTGGTTAAGTACCAAGCTATAACTTGACCATGGACGCTTTAGCACTATATTAAGTTGCAGTTGTATTGCTCCATCAGTACCAATATACAAACTATTGTATTGTGAGAACAGAGATAAAAGTTCTGACGCCCCTAGAGCTACATCATTTGTCAGTGTTCTCCCAAACTGCCACAAATCTATCACTTCTATAATCTGATACTAATTTGAAAGGTTATATTTCGGGTTAAATAACCACTTGGTTAAGGTCAGGGAGGGATCAATGTCATGCTTAAAAGCAACCCATGTTCAGGGTTCGTACAGGTGCTTGAAATCCTTGAAAATGCTTGAATTTAAATGTTGTATTTTCAAGGTTTGAAAATTTCTTGAAAATGTTTGAAATTCTTACTGTATTTCTCGTGCAATATGACTATAGATCACATGTTCAATGAAAAAAATACTAAATTGAGTATTGAGATTAGCAAACTGTACTTTTGGTTGTTAAAAGCGTAAAACCATCGCTGTCGGTATGGTTGAGTGAAATTACCCCTTTTAGCATGTAAGTACTCATCTAAAACATGTAACTTACAACCGTTGTAAGGTCCTTGAAAAGCTTGAAAATGGACCTTGAAAGTCCTTGAAAGCACTTGAATTTGACCACTGAAAAAGTGTATGAACCTTGTAGGTTGATTGTTCGTAGGAAATTAACTTGTGTAAGATTCTATGTCGATATTCTGTTTTTGGCCATTTGTTGTTTTTCTTCTTGGGAGGAAAGTCTCAGACTGACTGGACCCAGAAAACACTTGTATTTGTCTCATATTGTACCTCAATATGTTTTTCTACAGGGCATATTTTATGTGAATTTTAAATACAGAGATTTCTGTGTATTTATTTTGTAGGCCTGGTGCCATGATGTGATTATGTGTGATGCTTGATTTAGTGAGTGACGTCAGTCTGTAGTGACCTGATTGATCATTCAACCCAAGATGGTCACATACATAATAACTTTAGATAAAAGCGTATGCGAAATGATATTGTAGAAGTGTTGAAATATTCCTTGTCATTTAATACCAAAGAGTAAACTCCTCAGTGTCGGTGAGCCAATAAGCATGCAGCATGCTTGTAACATGACTTAATAATGCTGCTGATTGGCTGTCTAAAGTTACATCATAGAGGCATGAAGGAAAAACACTATGCACGTATATCTTGTTGTAAAAGTTTTGTATCGTAATATCTAATTTTTGTCATTTCTTTTTGTTAAAATGTATTTATTGAAATTAATATCGCCCAGGCACCGTTATCAAACATTTTTCAGAACAGTACCCAGCACCTGGCAAATGTTGAAGCCAGTGTGCAGGAGTTCTTTGTTCTACACTATAATTTAATTTAAAATATCACCTGATGCTCCAGGATCCTCACACTTGTTTGCTGACACAAAAAATTCTCAAACATCCAACAACTACTTTTTTTTGGTTTGTTGAATCTTTCAAACAGTAATTGTATCACGTTATATTCTCAGATATTGGGCACAGGTTAATTAGAGGGTAAATCTAAAATGTCATTGTTACAAAAAAAAAAAGAAAAGAAAAATGACTCTTCTCTACTAAGCTGCTTTGACACCAAATCTAGAAGCATCAACAAGGTTTTTGGGGGTTGAAAAAAAATGATTTATCCATATTTTAAAAGAAGTCATCATGCCCTAAAAAAGAAACACCAAAAAATTAACAAAAATTTCTATTCAAGGTTCCGACTGGTTTCTTTGTTGATTAAATGATGGGGATTTTCCTGACTGCATCCTCTGCACATTAGATCCTGTTAGATGTATGACATTCAAAATGTATGGTTTATCATGTTTTCAAAAATGTCTCCGTTGGTGCAATTCTCAAAAGACTAGACATGTTTGACAAAAACATTAAATACATTTAGAACCAATGATTCAAGCTTTGAGAATTGTGTCTGAACTGTGACATTCTCATCTTTTCGAGATAATGAATGTGCCCTCTAAAACAATAGACGGAGTGTGCTATCAATTGATATGATAATTTACAACATAATATAAAATATATATATATAGAAAATTTCACCAAACTTCACAAAACGCCTAAATACAACTTTAAACATTAACCCCTTAGAGTTCCTGCAAAGTAACCTTAAAACGCCTTAAAAAAAAAACTTTAAAAAGGTAAATTGAAAGCTGTTCTTGAATAGTTTAGAGTAAATTAGTGGATTGAGTCACATTTGAAAGGTAACACTCTGGAGTTTATTCCCAAAGAGTCAGAATAACTGTAAGTGCTGCTGTTATTGAGTGATGGATGTTGAAACACACTGAAAAATGTGTTTTTTTAAGTGTCCGCCTGATATTTTTTGCTAAATACAGGCTTGCAGATCAATATAGCTGGGACTTATGGGCTGGAAAACACAATGGGGTCAAAGTATAAAATATTACCTACTCCAGTTCAAATTTGATGAAGATATCTAAAAAAAAAAGACTATTGTACACAGGTCTTTATAATTATCATATTCATATTATGGGCGGGACATAGGAACACTAACAGGTTAAAGAAAAAAATTGGCATTGGCTTTTTTGTGTTTTTTTGTCAAAATATGTTATGCTAACACAAATGTGATCCATGATGAGGACTCTACATCACGCCACAAAGAAAGGGTAGATTTCCCTGAATCATATGATGTCTAACACTTGATACTGACTAAAAAAGAAAGAGCTCAGGATTGCCAAAAATATACGCTTCAGAGGTTATAAGGACTCGTTCCTACTGTACGTTTTGACTCGTTTTTAAATGAACACACCACCAGACTGCTACAGTACTTCTCCACAGAACTTGTGTTCCCTATTCAAAAGTGCAAATGTCTTTTATGCATATTTTAAAAAAGTCCTCTTTCTAAAATAGTAAACTACCTAATTTTGGAATCTGAGCATCAAAGAGACAAACTCTCCCTCCTCCGCCGCACATCCCGCCCGTCTTTCTGCAGTCACACAGTGATGACTGTGTGTCACTTTCCTATAGGAGCCTCAGCTGAGCTATAGTTACTCCTCTTGTATTGTTTGTGTGCCTCCTCACCACTCTCTCTCTGCCTGGGTCCTCATATCAGCCGGTCTATCTTCCCCCACCCCCTGCTGACTCCTCACCTTTCCCTGCGCTGCATCTTATGACTCAACCTCCCCTTTCTTTAATACTCCGTTAGCTGCGCCAGTTACTCTATCTCTCCCCTCGCTCCTTTACCTGTCCCCCCTGCCTAATCCTCTCCCAGGCCTAATTGAAGGGGACAGCCGCTCCACAGGGTCACACACCAATGTGGCGCTAAAATGGAGTGCACGGGAGTGACACGTCTCTCCATCGTGATCAGCTTGCCATACATACATACATATCTATATATATATAAATATAAACCCAGCTGATGTTATTGTCTCAGCCTCTTCTTCTCCTCCTCGGGGTCAGAATGCAACCTGGAGCCAGAAGCAGTCTACAAATTGTCAGAGAGAAGCCCAGAAGAAGAAATGTAGGCTCAGTGCCTCTAGTTCATTATGACTTAGGATGTGAGTTAGGCAGCAGTATGTGTTGACATTGTCATAGTTATCACGGGAACATCTGTGTATGGCCTGTCAGAGGTGTGTGTGTGCAAAGCGAAGGAGGACATGTTTGTGTGCCTGCATGCATATACATACTGCAGACGTGTGTGTGCACTCTCCCTGTTTTCATGTGTCCATGTGGAGGCTGATGGTTCCAGGTTTGGATGGCGGTGTCTTGGCACCCGCAGGTCTGCTGAGACCTGCCTCTGCGTAGGATCAAGGGGTGCAGGGGGCTGCTGCCGCGCCCAGCCAGCCTGACTGCACGCCAGCTGCAATCCCTAATGCCTCCGCCACATCCTTGGCAGGCGGCGCCCCTGCCCTCTTCCCTCCCAGGCTTCTCTGTCTTGGCAAAACTGGAAGCATCCCTCTTCTGAATTCATTTTCTTCAGGATATGTGACATACATTAATGCCGTCAGATGATGACCAGCAGGCACACGATTAGACGTGATTTCCGCTCGGCCTTTAAACCTGCTAAAACCATGTGTTTAAAGGTGATTACACTGGAAGTAATTGCATAATGTATTTATTAAAAAAAATAAAGACAAGCGAGATGGAGTTGTGGATTGTAAATCATGCTGCAGTGCTGTGTAGGAAATGTTTGATGTGGCGGATTTTTATAGGAAGCCTGTTTATCTTTGTACTTGTGTCAATGTTTACAAATATGTTAGAATTATTTTGTATGGCTCATGGTGTTTGTCCTTTACTGTGTGTAAGAGGATGTTGATATTCTTAGGAAAAAGTGTTATGAGAGCAGTCAGGAAAAGTTGATTCCCATAAACAGGCTAACTTGAGACATCTGTTGTGAGAAGCACTTGAATCACTATTTACTGTTTTGCAAATTTCCACTGCACATCACAACCTGTGTTTTTCCCTTTTTTTTTATTATTCTCTGCCAAGTGGGAGAATTTGTTGTGTTTTCTTGGGGTGTTATTACGGTTGAGTTTGGGGACTGTCAAAGGGACGAGGCGCTGCACAGTTAAACTGGGACTCTCAGTACCCATCAGGCCCCTGTGAGTCTTTGTGAAGACGACACCACAGAAGGCGCCTTCCAGAGAAAGCGTCACATCCAGTTAGCAGACATCCGGCGCGCTAAAGAGGTTAAACTGCTGCGCCTGGCACAGCCAATTGTATTGATAACCGTTTGAAGCTGGTTTTCTCTCCTACCTGGCATCACGCTTCACAGGCTTTATTCGGCTTGCCACTCCAGACAAACTTCAAACCTGGGAGAGTGTGTTTGCCTCCACTCAGGTGCATATAGGTGTGGGTGTCTGTGGGCGTCTGTGTCTATGCGTGTGTGTGTGTGCAGAGCCAGGGGCCTTTACTGTTGTTTGTTTGTGCTGCCTCCATTCTATAAACCAGGCCTCTGATCTCCAAGGCAACATGCCTCCAAATTCCTCTGCCGTTCCTGCTCCATGTAAATATATCGGTGTCAGTTTGTCTGATGATGAAATGAGCATTAGGATCCGGAGCAAGGCAGGGAAACCACGCCGCTTCTTTTGCGATTAAAGCCATCCTCTCGGCAGTGTGAGATCTCCGGCTTCTGTGCGTGTTAGAGAATAAAGTTTCTGCAAGCAGAAAAGTGTCGTAGCACATCTGTGTTTTCCTCTTGACTTCTCGGTCTATTCCTACTTTTGCTTTACCGCTCTGTGCTGTCTCTCCCTCTCACACTCCACCAGTCTTTCGTTATCGGCTTGTTAGCCCGAGGTCCTCGCCTTGGCCTGGAGTTATCGCTCTGTCGGGCAGCTGCTCGGCCAGCCCTGGGGGTCCTCGGAGGCAAATGGCATGTCAAGGAGTGGTCACTGAGGTAGATTGTCTTCCCCACAGTCAGCCTCACCGCCACCAGTCTCACTTGTCCAATTAGGGGCTTTTTGGCCCCCCTTTAAGTCCCCAACTCGTCCACTCTTGACTGATACTCCAACATGTCTGGCCCCTAGATGAACACACCTGACACCCTGCAGGAGCACAGGTACACATAAATATTGTGTGCAGGCAAACAAGCACACACACACACGCACACGCACACACACACACACACACACACACACACACACACGAATAGCAGTTTTCTTGTCTGTGCATGCATGTGGGCATTCGTCCACATAAATAAGTGGACATAGCTGATATTTATGTGTGTTTGCATAATAATTCTGATAACTACCTAAAGTGAGATAGCATGTGGGTTATATCTTTTGCTGAAATGAATTACAACCCCTGTTCCAAAGAAGTTGGGACGCAGTTTGAACATATATCATCTTTGTACAGTTTTCAATTGAATGTGTTTCATAAATGATTATTGTTTTATTTGCATTTTACTAAATGTCCTAAAGTTTTTGCAATCAGGCCTGGAATAATTTGATTGCATTTGTAAACAATTTTGATAATTGGTTGATCATTTTAATTGTATATTAAACAAAAAATGCCAAAGATTCAATAGTTTCAGATTCTCAAATTTCAAAATTGCAGCTTTTTTTGTTTCATATAATTGGAATTTTGGAATATGTTTAGGTTAAAATTTGAAGATGTCACTTGGGACGTCTGATAAATATCTTCTTGACATTTTGTAGACTAAACGGGGCGAGGCAATATATTAATATTATATTGATATTTTGACATGAGAGGTATAATTTTGGATATTGCAATATAATAAGTGTTGTCTTTTCTTAGTTTTAAAGGCTGCATTACAGTGAAGTGATGTAATTTTCTAATCTTACCAGATTGCTCTAGCTCTTCTGTTATTTGCCTTTACTCATTATATTCATATTTCTGGTGATTATTATTGTCACAACATTGATATTGAGGTATTTGGTCAAAAATGATCATGATATTTGATTTGTTCCATATCACACAGCCTCACAATGAATCAATGATACAAACAATTAACAGATAAATCTCTAATAAGTTGAACCGTTGTTGTAAATAGTAGCTCACTCTTTGTGTTTAAAGTCTTGTGCATTGCTCAGTATGCAGAGCCTGCTACTGCATGGACTAATTAGCAATAATGCCTTTTGATGTTTCACTGACCAGACTTGATTAGTGAGTAGCTCGTCCAATCACAGAGCTCCAACCCACCTGATCTGTTGATTCTAAAAGCTGTGAACTGACATAAAAACTGACACTGTGTTAATTTGTTTGCACTCAGAGGGAAATGTGTTAATAGATCTCTGCACTCGCACATGCAGGAATTTGCTGGTAGAGAGATATTAGTAGTCTAATGCCTGCCTGCACTTTGATAATGACAATAATTCAGTGAAACCTGGTATGTGTAAATCAAACTGAGGCTGTGTTGTTATTCCTGCCTGCCATCGTTGATTGAATCGATTGTCGTGTGCTTGCTTGCTCCCCTGTAGGCTACAAGCAACATCAATCATTTCCTCCCTGCCAGAAACCACACTGGTGCTCCCCTGGCATTTCTGCAACTTTCCCATAATTTATCCAGTGCTGAGACTTGAACGCTCAAAAATTCTAAAAGAAAATCAACAGTTTATATTTCAGTTTTTTAGGGAGGAGGGTGAATTTGCCAGCTTGTAAAAACTACACATGTTGACATGTTAAATCCTGGATAAATAAATATATTATTTGTTTAATGCTCCACCTCCACCACACATCCTCTCTAGGACGTAGAGCTGGATGATAATACCTTTAATTTCTATTGAATTATGAAGATACGATCATACTATGTTATGTTTTAGTGAAACAATTACTCAATAAAGTGATTAATCGATTAGTAAATTGCCTAATGATGCAAGTTATTTATATATTTATTTTAAAAATTCAATCATTCTTTGATTCTAACTTTTTCAAATATGAGTTTTGCTTGATTTTTTTTATTTTATTTTTGACAACGTATAGACTAAACAATCAATCCATGGAAGCCTACAAATAGTATACATAATATATATGGTGATTACAATTAAATATATTTTGACATATATTGTTATACTGATTAACTATTGATTTTTGAGACAATTTTATGAAGACTTTTATGGCTTTTATTAAGAAGAACACAGCACCATATGCAGTGTAAGAATTTTTTTTTAAAGTTTACTTTTTATCCAATCCAAAAAACAGCGAGATTTGCATTTTTCACTGTCCTTGTAAAATCAACATATCACTACTTTTTGTGCAATGTGTCTGCCACGAATCTGTGCTTATAAACTATAAATTAAAAATCTATAGAGTTTTTAAGTATTGAAACACAATATATGGTAATACTGTGTATTAATAGTATCACCCAGCCCTATTAATATGCAAATGCCTCCATCTTGGATGCAGAATCAAAATGATTGCATGATGTCCATGTTGAATGACGTTATGACTAGGGCTGGGCGATACAGACCAAAAGTCATATCCCAATATATTTAGGCTGAATATTGATATATGATTTATATCCCGATATTTTTATCGCAAAGTGAGAGCAAATGTTCAGTCAAAGCCAAATATGACATGTCACCGTTTATTTAAGTAAACATAAATACTGTATGGAGCTTAGATCTAAAAAATATTTTAAAAAGTACTCCTGTTTGTATGAAGTGCACATTTAAATAAAAAAAATATCTTAAATAAAAGCTGCAGCTTGCCTGGATCAAGGATCACAGTGCAAATTTGAACTATATCGATATATGCGACATGGTCTATTTCCATATTACATTTAAAAATGTATTGATATGTCTTTTTTTATCAATATATCGCCCAGCCCTAGTTATGACTGAAAACTTAATCTTAAATCCCTGCTTCACTTTGTTACACTCACATGCACTCTGACAAACAGCAATGACCCTGCTGGCAAAAGCAGGAACCTCTTATCCATTGATACCTTTTTTATTTTATTTTTATTTTTTACAAAGACCACCTGGCCCCCCTATAACTCTGCCCCCTCCTCTTCCTCACCCCGACCAACACACAGGGAGGGAGGGAGGGAGGGAGGGAGGGCCGATTCAAAAATGCGTGGTCCTTCTCTGCTCTCTGCCCTCCACCAGGAGACCGAGTGTGAGAGAGCTGCCAGACATCACACGGAAGCACCGTTAAAAATACATGTATACCACTCCTCATCATTTATTGATGGCCTCTCCTCCCTTTATGTTTATGAGGTGAGAGGCCTCCCTGCGGCCCTGGTCAGTGACCCCCAGGGTCCACCGGGGTGTCCAAGAAACTGCCTGTTCCCTTTAATTTAGCCGCCTTTCAAATGAGACCAGATTGTGGACACTCTTCCACATTTATAAGCTGTATGCAGGGATTACTTATAAATAGTAAATTGCTGCTGTGTTGAAAAGTGTTGAAGAAAAATCTGCTTTTTTTAGGGGTTTGGAGAATCGGCTTTATTATAGGACTGTTGACCTTGGATGTATAATGGGATTAAATTGTAATTGTAAATCATCTAACCATTTGTTATCCCCATCAGTTAAGGGCCATGTTGCCTTTCTCTTTATAGAAATATGAAAATCACAAAAACGTCAATTAAGATGCAGTTGTGAGATGCCTCCCGTTGTCCGTCAGATGCATTTATCATCACTGTGAATCACAAGATCACATCTGTACATCAAACAGTGTGTGTCTTCACACAGAAGGGTTATTTTTCAGTCTGTGTAGTCCTCTTCTTGTTTTGCTCTTTCTGAATTTATCACATTGTGTCTACCGCAGATGAATAACTTTGCATTTTCATTCTGAAAGAAGCTGAAATAAATTACTGGTTTGTGGTGGGATTTTATGGCCAGCTTTGCCATTTCCTCAAATGTCTTTTGTCTGGAAGTTATTTACAGATCAGGGTGAGATTTACTCATTGCTGGAGGTTGTCGTCTGGTCCCAGAGGCATTTCCTGGGCTGGTTGGCCGGTGGGGGTCAGGGCCTCGGGGTGTGTGTTTTTTTTGTTTTTTTTCTCCCCCGTGTTGTCTGGCTGAAAGTGGTTGCCGAGAGCGCAGTGTGGCAGGCGGCAGAGCTTGCCGTAACATAACAAGGTATTGATTGAATAATCTGTGTGTCATCTGATAGTAATGTGGCTTACACAGACCCCCTGCTGCAGGACACACCGCCACCATGACTCCCTGAGCGGTGCAGGCAAGTCATATGAAGAGGATATGAAGTCACATTAGGGCTGGGCGATATATATCCATATAAAAGATATATTGATATGTTGTTAAATGTGATATGGAATTAGACCATATCGCATATATTGATATAGTTCAATTGTTTTTCTTTCTTTATATATAAATGCTGCCCTTACTCGGGTTTGTCATATTTAGTTCTTTTGTAATGTTCGTTATTCTTTTCTCATATAAATATATTTATTTCAGAAACAGATTGGCCTATTTTATTTCATAGGCTATTTTTATTTAAGATATTTTTTTATTTAAATGTGCACTTTATGGAGCTTTGATCTAAAAAAAAAAAAAAAAAAAAAAAAAAAAAGTACTCCTGTTGTTATACAGTATTTATGTTTACTTAAATAAACGGTTTCAATAAAAAACTACTTGTGACATGTCATAGTGGCTTTGACTGAACATTTGCTCTCACTTTGCGATAAAAATATCGGGATATATATCGTATATCGAAATTCAGCCTAAATATATCGGGATATGACTTTTGGTCCATATCGCCCAGCCCTAAGTCACATGAATTTGCTTGTTATATCTTCTTCATTTCTCAGTGTTTTGTAGCATTTAAAGTAATTCAAATTTACTATAATTTACCAATGGGACTATGGCCATTATATCTAATATACCACATAATACTCCCCTTTACCAGGTGGACACCTGCCGATAGATGCACCTCTCATAATAATCCTTCACTAACACCAATCATCTGATTTATAGATATATAAATTTCATATTTGTGTCTTGAAAAGATTGCCTCCCAGTTCTATATTTCCATCTCCAACATTGCCTCTATTCTCCATACACATTGCAGTAATTGAGCCAAAATGTAAGTTTGTCACTCTGATTTCTTGGTGACTATTAGAAGTAAACCGTGTTGTTTCCAGGAGAAGCTGTCAAACTTAAGAGCTTTTTGGGGTATTAACTGAAATGTGCCTGTTGTTCTAAATAGGCCTAACAAGGAACTGAAAGATGGCATTAAATGATTGGTCAAATTCATGACGACTTTTCTTGTATTTTCTTACCTTAATAAAAATTTTGCTAATTTTAGACTGTATTTTATGTTTTGCACAGTTTCTTTGTGAAAACACTGAGTTTGTTCAGAGAAATCGTTTTGAAGAGTAACAATTTTATATTCCTCAATATGAAATGTACAATAGGCCTACATTATTATATTGCAATACGGATGTTGTTAAATGTTATGTGTCATATTTGGTGTCCAAAAAATGTCAGACATTTCCCAGCAATAGTAAGGTAGACTAATGTTAGCTATGGTCAGTGATTGATCTTTTAAAAAAAAGAAAATGTATCCAACTAAATTATGAAAACATGCTGCCTGGCTTGTCCTATTTATTTATAAACAATTAAAAGTAAAGAAATGCAGGCTTTATTTCATAGCTCACATATATACACGTTTAGCAGCCGCCAACTGTAGAAAAGTTAATGTCAGCCTTTGTGTTGCAATTGGTTGAATGAATTTCTGTCAGCTACAGTTGGGAAAAACTAACATAAGTCTCAACAAAACTGTAAAATCCAATATTAACATTAAATTTAGCTAATTTAACCTCAGATATGCTATGCTGTTAACAAACCACTTCTAATTCTGTATGTAGCAATATAAAGAAATATAAATTTAGTCTTATTTGGAGACTTTTTTTGACTATTTTGTAATAACGTGTTCACTCAGTTCCCATTCTATCCACAGTACTTGAATGCAGCATTCGTTAGCCTAACTGTCACTTAGCCTCCTTATGTTAGCATTGTAAGCTTATAGCTAGCTAGGCCAATCCGTCTGAATGAACACAGTAACTTTAGCCAGACAAGGCTGGCTGTAGGCTACACAGAAGCATGTGTGTAATGTTTGTTTTGACAAATTTGACTTCTGGTCTCGATAGTTACACTTGGTATATATATTATTAAAGGCGGTTTTATTGTTTTTTGGAGAAGTTTTCTCAAAGCTGGGGGTTCTGTTTGTCTGTGTTTTAGTGGTTTCTAAGGGTGCCTGAGTGGGTCATGTAGAAGCTGTCACATATGCTAATTTCACTCAGTCAATTGGGATATTCAGAGTCCTCAGTAGTCCAGGAGAAATGGAAGAATGAGAGGTTTCAAGTGAAGGCGATGTGTGTGGTTGTGAAGCAGCTGCCCCACCTCTTTCTTCCCCATGTCTATCCCCTCTTTCTCCCGCTCTCCTCTCCTCTCCTCTCCTCTCCTCTCCTCTCCTCTCCTCTCCTCTCCTCTCCTCTCCTCTCCTCTCCTGTCTTCCTCCCCTAACCCTCCTTCTGATCCGAGAGGAAAGCTTTCATTATTTGCTGAGATTGGGATGTCAATCCCCGCGCCTCTGACCCAAGTTTGTAGTTCTCCCCCGTCATATTGGGGAAATGATTAGTGGGGTTATCTCCCCTCCACTCGGCGAGGCTTTCATTCCTTCCTCGCGGCCCCCCGTACCTCCAGGCAAGGAGTGGATCTCTCACCGAGAGGCTGCTGCTCTCCTTCTCACTCCTCCACACTCTTCCCCCCTTTTCTTTACACTTGCTGATACTTCATCATGTACTTCATCTCTCTAAATGTCTCTGTTCATTGCTGAGTCAGATTCATTTCAACAGCTTCCCCCTCTTCTCCCTTTCTCTCCTTTAGTTCCAGCCAGAGAAATGTTGGTGAATAGATTTTAATATAAGGAGAAATATTTTCTTTTTTAAATGATGACTATGCCGGGGTCAGTACCTACACACAATTTGTCCTACTTTCCCCTTTGCCTGCTGCACAGACTCTAAATACAGCAAACATAAGTGCATCCGCATATATTTACATTTTTACCATATAGACTGAAGCATCCTGATCCTATTTAAAACACACTGCCATATTTCAAAAAGTCACAGTCAAACACTTTGTTTGGAGCATTACACATGAGGGTATATGTGTAATAAAATGCTTTTGCTCTGTTTTACTCTGATGGCTTCAAAGGTTATTCTAAAATGCCCTAAATACATGTCGGATATAGACTATAGGCATGTGGGAATAACTTGATGTGACTAACAGCACATATAATAGCCCATATAAAGGCACATTTCGCTTATGCTGCATGAAACTGTAAAATTAGTTCTTTTCGTTTATGGCTATTGTTGAGGAAAAACGGCAAAAAAAAAAAAAAAAAAAGAATAGGCCATGCGTTTCTTGAACATTTTAATTGATCTATTTTTCATCTTCCCTCGCGGATTTTTGAAGCAAAACGCTGCCAGTGTATTGAAACAATGTTAATGCAAGCTGCACATTTGCCTCATTGGTCCACTGGAAGGAATGAAAGCAAATCTAAAAGCTTTTTACAGCACGAGCACAATGCAAATTACGCTTTGATTCACTCTTAATTTCATCAAAAGGTTTGTTTTTTTGTTGTTTTTTTCCTCCTTCTTTTGAATTATTATTATTAGTATTAGGAGTCCATGGGATTAAGCAGAGTCACTGATCCTCTGGGTCTAAGCCTTTTTTTTTTTTTTTTTTTTGTCTGTCGGGAGCTCAACGAGACTCCATCCGCACTTCATTAACCCTGAGCCGGGGACAATCCACGGTAAGAGCCGGGGGATTTACCAGCAGCCTTTCACATGCAAAGAAACCTCTCCGAGTCACCCAACAAGACACACGGGGGGCTTTCCCTTATATAATCAGCTGTGCACTTTGCAAGAATAACCCCCTTTTCATAAAGAGGGTCGTCGTTATCTGAATCGGTCACGGATCCTCATGATGGGACTATAATGATCGTTTGGCAAGTTGGGAGGTGTTTGATTTTTTCCCCCCTTCACTTTCCCAAACTCTTCTCGGCCCCACTGTATTTTTAATGCAATTTTCCGCATCATAAACGCGCCAGTTATCAGGCCGTCAGTCTGATATTTCACAGCGTGGTCAGCCACTAAGTGGAGGCCCCAGATAACAGGTGCCATGCGTGGATGACAGCAGGGGGAGCTGGCTATCAAACCCATTATCGACTTTCAATTAAAACCTATTAAAGTCTTTTGTCTAATCGTTAACATCCTACACGCCAAGTCGTGTCCGTCAGCCTGAACTCCTTTAACCCCCAACGCGACGCGGCCGGATAACTCGGGCCCTCGGATAGACTCGGAGGCTGGTGCATGGGTGGCTGGTAAGGAGGGAGGGAGGGAGGTAAGGAGGAGGGGGTGGCGGTGGCGGAGCCGCTGACCAGCTGTCCCCACGCTGATCCCCGGTCTGCAGTCAGCTCCAGCCCGGTCACCAGCTGTTGGAGCCGTTTGGCAGAGGAGCGCACATCCAGCACCCTCAAGGAAGAGAAGGATGGAAACAATCAATTTCCAAATGGGATCATTTAGGGCACTTAAACAATTGGGCACATAACATTAATATTTCATCTCCTGCATTGTTTATGGAAAACGAATTGGAGTTGCTGCTGTTAATTTAGGAAAGTGGGAATGGCGAAGAAGGGAATAAAGGGGGGGTTGGACAGGACAGGGGCTCCATTTTGGACAGAACACCCTTCTGCTTTGTTGGCCATTCTCTAAAGACATTAGCTGGAATTGATCTTTGATTGCACTTTTGAACGTGAAAAAGAGGGGGTGGGTGGTTAATCGTGCATGTGCGCGCTCCCTGTTTGGTTTCAATTTCCAAACTTTCTCTCTTTGTTCATGAGGGCCTATTTTTTTAAAATTTCAAAACTGTGTTTACGTAAAGAAGCTGGAAGGAATAAATAAAATCTAATAACTAGTGTAATAAAAGCCAATATTTTTTAAATGAACACAGAAGAACATGCGAGATATATCGAGATGACGATATTTATCGTCAGAACGATATAAAAAGGATTATCGTGTTTCTGTCAAGATGTTGAAAACCAGTGGCGAACTTATGGCAAAATCTGCGTCATTGGGACGACAATACCGTCTGATCCTTGCACGTGGGAGTGGAGCTGGCCTATTTATTTATTGAATTACCAGGAAATATTTTATATTGTGATACGTCTCGATTAAAGGTAATTTCACATTTCGATAACGATATATAAGATTTTGGCTACAGGTCCAAACTGAACTTGTAATCTTTCTGCAAATCTCTCTTCTTTTGAAAAGGTTAAGAAAACGGATGTTAAAATACCTGCTCCACTCGTGACACTCTTATTAACTTTTTTTTTTTCTCCCACCAAGCCCTCATCTCAACATTAAACAAATTAAATCAACGACACCAAACCAAACAGAGGAGGGAGAAGTCGTTTGACAGACTTGTTGAAATTCACTCAAACACGTTTTCCTCTAATAGAAACCCCGCGAGCCCTAAAAATTGTGTTTATTTTCGAGCTGCTTCCAGAAAAGTGGGGATGTTTAATTAAAGCAGCCATCTCCTCAACCTTTGCTCATTGACACTGACATGTGTTCAAATCACTTCATAATAAAAACACTCCGATTTTTAACCGTGGCCAGTCAAAACCCTTCGTCTCAGGCCTCTACATATACTTTACATTTATTTTTATGTGTTTGATATGAAAAATCGATTTTTTAAATTTTTACTTTTGGTCAAAAATGTTATTTATTTTGGCAACAAACCAATCAATTTATTATTATTTTTTAAATTAATATTACTTTACAATTATACACCAATTCTTTTTGCAGTTTGTGTCGAAATAAATAAAGGGTATTTTATATCTACAGTTACCATTTTTTATTTTAAATAGATTATTCTTAAATGAATTTGCTTAAAGGCTAAACAATGTGCACAGGGAATGGACACAATAATGGTAACACCTAATAATATAATGCAACGCAACACTGCAGCTTTAGAAACTGCTTTAAACGCATCAATTATGCAATCTAAACACAAATGAAACCTTTAAATGCCCCATTTGTTGCATAGGACTGCAGATGTTCCAGCTGTTTTTCTTTTGTCTCGTAAATCCACGTGTTGATTCCACCTGACAGCCCCGTGGCATTTCCGTTACACACATATTCAAGCAGCCACGTGATTAAATGAAAGACTTTTATTTCCACATTTATAAAAGTAATTCTCTTTTACATCAAATCCCCCCCCCCTTTTTCTGTCCAACTGTTGCTGTGAATTTCACAAAAAATGAACTTCACGAAATGGGGGAGAGAGTTTTTAGGGGAAGCTAGAGGAACGAAAAAATAAAATTTAAATAAAAATTAAAAAACGATCCAGGAAATATACGAGAACCACTCCACAAGTTTGATATCTGCAATATACATTTTCACCAAAGGAGAGTATAACAATTATCACGGCTTCATATGAAGTAACATAAGTAATGCACAACGTCTGTTCAAATACATCTATAGCAAATCAACAGGCAGGTACCTGGACGTGGACCCGAGTCCGATCGCTTTGTTTATCGAAAACAAATAAAAATAAAAAACATTAGAGGTGATTGCGTCCCCGTGTCCCCCTCTGCAGGGATAAACTGCTTTTTTTTATTTAAATAAATGACGTGACATTTTTACTCCGCTAAAACGTCAACTAAGAACAAGAAAAAGACTTTATATAGATTTCTTTCTTTCCGTAGCTCTCGTGTTTGTGCCTATATGTGGGTCCAGGCATTATTTCTCAGACAAATGTTTTTTTTTTTTTTTATTTTTTTTTTTTTTAATTCTGCCTGTATAGTTTCTGATGGCTAATCTAGCCTATTATGTTAAACTGGATCACCGTGGTCTGAAAAAGACGCACCAATAGATCAAACAAACCAACAAAATCTTTAAAATCAGTCTCTTTCGAATAAAATGCAAAATATTCTTATTTACAGGTTTATGACTGCTGATCGTGTTGTTGTTCTTCACGTGGAAACAAAAATCAATGACAGATTTAGATAAAAAAAAAAGAAAAAATATTTAGGCCTACCAATTGTTCCTTTGGATCTTCTAAGTACATTATATTCATATTACAAGGAAGGATGCTCCTTTCCGTCTTTGCCACTATCCATGAACATCAACAATAATAATGATAATAATAATGATAATAATAATAATCATAATGCCAATAGGGGTCTAATTGGCGTTGAACTGTAGGTCAAAGTGCCACCAACAATTGTATCAGTTGTTGGGGAAAACAATGAAAATACTGAAACTTGGATCAAATAAATACATAACTTAGATGCTTTGATTCATATTGAAAAAATAAATAAGTTTATAAATAAAGCTCATGTCCCAAAAGAAACAGAAAAATCCTTCCACACAGACAGTTTGAGTCCCAGAGCTCCGTCCTCAGGGTTCAGCCTCAGCCGGCACCAGATAAAGGCCTCGAACAGTTTTTTTTTTTTCTTGTTCGTCACGTTTTTATTTTTTTCTGTCTTATCTCTTCTTATGAGTCCCAAGCTGCCAAGTTCGGCGTACAAAAAGAAAAAAACAAAAGAAGAAGAAAAAAAGTGCAGTGGCCGGCTCACCGCGGCTGACCCGGCCGGGAAAGCATGGGGGGCAGAGGCGGCGGAGGCGGCGGCTCGCTGCCCCCCTGCAGGCCGTGCAGCAGGATCCGCGGGACCAGGGGTCTCTGCAGGGCCGGCGGGGGCGCCGAGGGGCCTCTGTACAAGTAGAGGGCCGCTCCTGGGTCCAGGTTGGACACCAGGCTCTGCGGGTAGAAGTACGGGGACGGGAACATCCTCTGCAGGGCGGAGTAGTTTCCAGCTTCAGCCAGCAGCTCCAGTCCCACCGCCGTCTGTCTCTTCCACTTTGTCCTGCAGACAGAAAACACGCTGGTTTAGCTTTTCTGTGCGTATCGATAAATACATGTAGTATCAATGACACGAGTAAATCCCAGCTATTTTCTCTGGGTCCAATTAGAAGTCAGGAAGACATGTGTTTTTCTTTTTAAATTACCCAAAATCTCCAACCTGCCACTACTTGTATTCACAGCCAGCGTGTCTGTTAGATTGACAGTATGCACTCCATGCAGGTGAATAATTCATAATAAAGATAATTGAGTAGATATAGTGGTTTGTTTGAATTATTGATATGCACACATGCAACAATGCATTATTCATACTCCAAAGTGTTGTTTTTATATTTATTTATGTCATTTAGCTGCCTGAGAGTCAGAGCTGTACACAAATAAATGCTAAAGTTAATTCAAGCGAAAACTGCACAAAACAGCTTCTTTTACATGGACGAGGACGGTTTCTCTTCCTCGCAGTTTTATTTATTTACAAAACGTTGACGCCTCGGTTTTCGAGCTGTTTGCAGGGTTATGATACGAGCCTCAGAAAAGTAATGTTACTGAAGAAATAAAGTCAGGGCTGACAAGCTCCCAAACCCCTGATAAATAGGATGTGTGTTGATCAAAGGACAATGTGTTTACATGGTAAGATCTAGTATGTTTTTCTTTCTTAATAATGTGCTAAACATCGAAATAATAAACAAGGATGCAAAAAAATACAAACTAAAATAGGGGGCTCTCTCCAGATAATTTGGTGATACCAAAAATAAAATAAATTAAAAAAACAATTAGGCCTAATCATCTGTCAATCAATTACTGCTCCTGGTGAATTTCCCGAATTATGATAATTAAGAGTAGGCCTAAAAGTTAGGGATGACACTAAATTAACTGTTAATTGACGAGTTGACTAGCAGAAAATTAAATCAGAAACTATTACGATAGGCTAAATTATTCATTGTTAAAGGTTAAAATGCCAAATGATTACACATTATCAAATTCTCTGAGTGAGTTTTTATTTTTTCTTCTATGAATTTTTTTGAGAACTTGTTGGATAAAATTTGCTGACGGCTCCATGTGCTCTGCAGAACTGTGATGGAGTGTTTGACCACTAAAATCTGACATCTTATGGACCAAACCATTAATCAATTAATCGTGAAAACCTGTCAGATGAATCGATAATTTAAATATAGTTTGGTGTCAGTCCCAGTGGCAGTGACTCCTGTGCAGTGAAGTGAAAAGTAAACTCGTGCCACCTTTTTTAGGGTGAAAGCAAAACATGGCGTCCCTGGGTCCAACTAGTCATGAGCCAGCCGTGAGAAACCGGATTATCCCCCTCCTCCTCTTCCTCCCCCTCCCCCCCTTCTCCTTCTTAAGTAGCACCAGCAGAGTCTTTACCTCCGGTTCTGGTACCAGGTCTTGACCTGTGTGTCTGTGAGGTTTAGGGAGGCCGCCAGCTCCATGCGGTCCTGGACGCTCAGGTACTTCTGCCGCTCGAAGCTGCGCTCCAGCTGGGCCAGCTGGTGGTCCGTGAAGGCCGTCCGGGCCTTCCTGGGTTTCTTGAGCCGGACCTGAGGACTGTCTCTACTGCTGGAGATCTCCCTGTCCCCCTCCTCTTTCACTGGCGCCGAGAAGAAGAGGAGACAAAAGGAGAAGAAGAAGGTGAACACAGAGCCTCAGAATACTGTTTGTAACATCCATCTCTGTTTGCACGTTAAACCTCCATAAATAAATCTGTGCAGAAGCATTAAACAAACCACACAAATGTCGGTATCAACTAAAATACTAAAGAGATTGAAAATGGTCTCTTTATGGCCCTGTAGATTTTTATTAGTGTGAAACTGCTTTTTTTTTTAAATCAGGGATTAAAGAGAAAACTAAATGTATGAAATATTAAAGAAATATTAGTTCGATCAAGGCAAAACATTTTTTTAGAAATCAAGAGGCAAAACAACATTCTAATAATAATAATAATATAATAATAATGCCCATGTTGTTTTTAATAACACTTCGAGATGCATTTCCTGTCAGACATATGCAGCTCTAAATAAAAGCTTAATTGACTAGGGAGATTTAATATAATAATAATTAACAACAACAAAAAACGTGCCCTCTCTCAAAAGCTGCGATAGACCTACATTTATAGTGCTACATTTTTCTTAAATGTCTTCAATTTATTCAGTAACATTTAGTACGTTGTTAGCAAAACAATAGAAGTAAAAACCGGAAATGTTACTTTGAGTTTAAAATTATAAGAATAAAACAAACAATTTGTTCAATGCGGATTTTAAGGAAATTGTCAAAAACGCTTAATATGCGTTTTGTTAGAATGTTAAAAATATGTTTTTAAGCAGCATGCTTGGCTTTCTATCAGTTTATCTTCATTTAGGGAGAACTGACTGTTGGTTGTGAAATCTCGGCGCAGGGAGCAGTGCCTATAGGCTATATGGAGCTATTTGATTTGGTCTTAAATTGTTATGAAAAGCTCTTCCAATATTCGCACATCCAATCTGATATTTTTCCCGTCAGCAGAGCCGCAGTCTTTGTTCTTTTTGTGCGTGGTGTCATGTCAGGGCGAGCATTGATATACAGTCCTTATAGTCAATTCTCTGAAAGGAGGAAAAAAAAAAAGAAAGGAAAGAAAAGAGAAAAGGGGGGAGAAGCGAGCGAGGCGAGAGATCTTGGTACTTGAATAGTTGAATCGTCTCAAGAAGCACAATAATCCGCCTAATTGAGCCACAAGGGAAGGACGAGCCTTTCAACCGCGACCGGAGAAACTTCACAGGACCGTGGAAATGAGTGGAAATCAAGAGCCGGGCGGCCTTGCTTGGTTACAAATCTGATTAGCGCCGGGGACAAATTGCATCAAATCCCTGAAATATTATAGGAGGCGGATTCGTGGAAATCAAAGCCGCGGTACAGGCGCTCTGTGGGCCCCGCGGCTTCCTCAATCAATCAGCGCGTCGATGAGCATCTCCATCCACACTGTGACACACGTGAACGCGCGGACACACGCACGCACGCACGCATGCACGCACAGGGATTGTGTTGAGGGAGCGGATGACGTGACGCCTTATCAATAGAAAAGTGAATTATAGGAAGGATCGTGAGCCTATAATAAAACAAATAAAACTTATAAATTACTTTTTTTCCCTAAATAATATTTTAGTTAAATGTCCCCTCATAGCCTGCAGCGGTCCTCTTCCACACAGGCAGCGCTTCATTAAACTGTCAATGGAGGTGACATGTCTGTTATGGCTGACATGATTGGAAACAGAGAGGCCCTTGATGGCATTTATCTGGAGGCGACCCTGTCATCTCTCCCATCCTTACTCCCTGACATCAACAGATGCTTTCTGGGTATTCTGCTAATGTGCGCGTGCATGCAGGCTGCCGCTGCTTTTAAATGTTAAAAAAAAAACTTAATGAAAATGAACTCATTAGCCTGTCACCGTGCAGGGATGAATCTCTTGTTCCCAGCACCGAGATGCAGCAGCAGAGGACCGGCTCGATTTTTGCTCAGTGATGCCTTCCGGTATATTGATGAAGTGTCTTACAGTTTTTCCACTTTTTTTTCCCTAAAGTATTTTTTTAATACACTAAAGCGACATATTTTTTTAATTATTATAACTTTAACCATTACCATTATTATTATTATAATTATTATTATTATTTATAAAATAATATAAAAAGGCCCAAAACACATTTTAAAAACGACTATTATAATTATGTTTATATGTCTTAATTTTATTTTATTTTGTATTTTTTTTGTTTTTCTGTCATCACCCAGCTCAACCAAATGCTTAAATTATATTTTAAATAACAGTTTTTCTTTTCTTATAATTTAATGTATCGTATTAATGTATTGTATATTTTAACATTATGCCCTACTCTATACTCAATTTCCAGATTGCACCATTTATTTTAACCACACCTCTTTATAACCCTTTTGTTTCATTTATTATTACATCATTATTTAATAAAGCTTGCCAAAATGTTATTTCATTTTAAGGAGAGGGGGAAAATAAGCACAAAGACCAGACAAGCTGCAGCTAAACAACATATAAAAAAAATAGATCTAGAAAAATATCAATATAAGGGAAACAAAGAATCACTTTTATATAAATATGGGAATATATTTCTACAGCAGCCTAAAGTCCAGAAGGCCAAATCAGTTTCCCCTCCAGTCTCCTCTCCGTCACCGTGTCTGTCCTTACCTTTATATTCACTGTCTGACGACGAGTTGCTGTGGATTTTCTCCATAAAGTCTTCCGCTATCTTCGAGGCCAGCCTCCCCGCCTCCTGGGTCGGCTGTCCATTGCTGGAGTAGGGCGCGCACGCAGCCAGAGGCTTACAGTCCGCGAGAATGTCTCTGATGAGGAACGACGAGGTCACGGTCCTCTGCTGCGACCCCGCAGATATCTGAGCGTGCTGCAGGTGCGGCGGCAGGCCGATGCCGTGACCTTGCCTCTGGGCCACCTCGTCCACGCACTCCCTCCTCGGCGACGGAGGCGACGAGCAGCCGCTCTCCACGTCTGATCGCGGGCTGAACTCCAGAGGCGAGCGGCACTCCCCCACCAGGCTGTCCCCTTTGGACACCGGACTTCCAGGCCTGTGGGACAGCAGCGAGTCGATGCCAAAACTGGACCCGTTGGCGGACGCCTCCATTGTCTCGATCGAGGCCTCCTCAAACTACCATTTGGTATTCAGGACAAGTTTTATTTTAGGGAGGGAGGGGGGTTGTTTAAGTCTAAGTTGATCCAGCCCCCTCCCCGCACCAAGGAAAATGTTTTTGGATACGCTACAAATAAAGCTTATTCATCCGCTATTTCCAGTTTCCCAACTGGTTCTTTAAAGAGCAAATATCTCCAGGCTAAGTTGCGTTACAAAAATCGTTCACGCATCCGATTTTCTTCTTTTTTTGTCAAGTCTAGAAAGACGAGTCCTCCTGAAATCGATGCAGCCGCTGTAGTCTCGTCTTGTCGGGTCTCTTTGCTTCCTTTAAGACCAACTCCGTGTGTTGTTAGTTCAGACGCCTCGCCGGGAAGATGAACCACTTATTGCTGAAATGATCTCCCCTGCAGGACACGGAAAAGATGCAGAAATATGGACTATTTCTGGAAATGTTGAGAGCAGCAGCAGCAGCGCACCGGTGTCTTCGGGAGGAAGAAAACTGCGTTCAGCACCATGGACAGGTACAGGCGCGTCAGACCTGAGACAGGACCGGAGCAGAATGTTCAGGGCAGCTCGTCTTGTGGCCACACAGACGACACGTGAAAACTGTTCGCATTCCTTTAAAAAAAAAAATCACAACAAAACCTTTTTAAAAAAAACACGAAGCAGAGAGAGAGATGAGAGAGGAGTCCGAGAGCTGCAGCAGGACAAGAAAGCAGCAGCAGCAGCACAAGAAGAAGAAGAAGACGCGGGACGATGCGATGCGCGCCGCAGAATCGAAAAAAAGGAGAGGTAAACTGGGTTAAATAGTCACAACTGGCAAGTAAAAGGACGAGATGTGATGGGGGTGGGAGGGAATCCCAAAAAATTGAACTTGAGGAAAAGTCAGGAGCTAGGTTTTAAGAGCGCCTCGTCCACGTGAGTCCCCTGTGACAAGCCTTCATTGGCTGAGGGGAGCTGGAAGTGGACCTCCCTACACGCCCACTCTCTCCCTGCCTCCCTCCCTGTCTCTCCCATCCTCCCCTCTCCTCCCTGGCTCATCCTCACTTTGATAAAAGAGACACTGAATTCATCAGGAGACTCAGATCCAACTGTTTACAGGCAATTTTCACACTGTTTGCTTTCATTACATCATTGATGAGGCTTATAATGGGGTTATTATGTGGAGCGGCTCGCTGTTTTTCTTCTCGACACCCTTTCTTTCACTGGATTTGTTTCCCACCTCCACAGCTCCTCTTTTTTTTAAAAAACGATTTCAGTTCAACATTTTACTTTTTCACAGCATTATTACATTTATTTGTTATCTTTTATTATTATTATTGTGCGTTAGATTTAACATTTTGAAATTACAAATCTTTTGATATAGCAAATAAATTGATAAAACAGACAAAATAAAACAAATTATAATAACAATAAGTGTTATTATTATTGTTGGAATTATTATTTGAATTTTTGCAATGATCTCCTTCTGGGTGGTGGTAATTTTATTGTCAAAATATTTCTAAATTGCTAAAGGCCTCTATTGTTTTTTTTTTCTATTATTCCCAAAACATTATCAAATTCTGCATTGTTATTTTTTAACTTTTGATTTTGCAGTTTTCGGTTACAATTCCCAAACAATATTTGCGGTAACACCATAATAAGATAATTGTCTATTGCCTTTCAAATAAGAAAATGAATAGTTGAAAAACACTATTTAGGAAAAGCATTTATTTTGGAAGAAAAGAACAATGTCTCGTCATCATTTAGAGCATAATAAATCTCTAATAGTCTGGTAATTGTTTACAATAGTCGAGCAGCGTGACGTAAAAAACTTCACGGCGCCATTGTGCGCACTTTCCACCTTTAACATGCGTGAAATACCATTGTGTGCACTTTTAGCTTCACTCTGCACAACAGTTTGCCCCGCGCGGCGGCCCCGACAGCCCCTAATAATCTAACTAACCCCCTCCTCATCATCATCGACACCCCCACCCCCCCTCCCTCTGCTCCTCCGCCTCCTCCACCCCATGTGACCACCAGATTGGAGGCGCGCGTCGGTCTCAGACACCGGCAGGTTAGTGAATCCGCTCCCCGCTCCCATGGGGTCCCATCACGGCTGCAAGCTGTCACATATGAGGCGGGGACAACACAGATATAAGGCAACACACACCCACCCTGACTTAGCTGTTTCTTTCTCCTCTGCTGGTGCATGAAAAGGAGCAGTGGTTTGATGCTTTCTCTCACAGTTTTTTTTGTCTTCTTCTCTTTATCCTCACTGTGCCGCATGTCCACAGCTCCACTGCTGTAAATAAATCATAAGGTGATTAAACCGACTTCTTCTTCCTCCATGTGATCATCACACAGCCTGTGGAAACTTATAGAGAAGCTCTAGTTATTTTTTTGATTTGTTTTTAAAGACCCCCAAAACTCCTAATTTATTTGATTTTAATTTTAACTCTTTATTACCCAAACTGCTTTGAGTTTGTCTTTATTTTTTATTTTTTTTAAGTGACACAAATGCCATTTTGCTTGTTCACATTTAATCTCTGAAATTAGGGTAAAATAAAGTGGGGGCATTTAGATTTAATTGTTTCAAATCTAACCCATTTGATAGTTAACAACATAAAATTATTAACTTCAAACATAAAAAAACCTATGCCTTAACATGTGTAATATTAGTTTATTACTTTCTTGTAACTAACTTATAACTATGACATTTTATGTGGAGGCTTTAAATAAGCCCATATGGGTTTTCTGCCTCTCCCTGCACTTTACATTATTTGTTATCTTTGCCATTTTATGTTATTATAACTGTGCAAATAAATAAAACTAAAACTAATGTGCAATTATTTTTACACTATATAGAAAAAGACTGCAATTATGGATGATTTTTATATTAAATTATTTCGTTCATATTTTTGCTTGTTTTATCAGCAACGAGACACAACCCAAATATTAAAAAATATGAATTATGAGGATATAAAACGGAAACCAAAAAGCAGCAAATCCTCTAACTTTATCGCTTGTTAAAACATGGGCTATCAAAAAAAAAATTTGATTCAACAAATATTTATTTTAGCAATAATATAGGCCAAGTGTACTGTTTAGATGTGTTTTAAATGTGTAATAACAAAAAAACGTTTTGTGCAAGTAAATACAAATACAAAAGGTACTGGTAAAAGTTTTTAAATCCTTAAAAATCTGAGAAATGTATTTTTATTTGGCAGGAGGCAGTGCAGCAATACAGCCAGTGTGTGTGTGTTGTGTGTGTGTTGTGTGTGTGTTGTGTGTGTGTGTGTGTGTGTGTGTGTGTGTGTGTGTGTGTGTAGTGTAGTGTAGTGTAATGATTTGGACCATGATGCTGCTGATTTTTGACAAGTGTCCCTCTGGTCAATTTTTTGTGTGTGGTTTTTTTCTAGGAAGTGGTCAGAATTTGAGGGCCGGAGCAACTGTTTCTGAAATGATGAAATACACACACACACACACACACACACACACACACACACACACACACACACACACACACACACACTGATGTTGTGGAGGGGTGTTATTGATCCCTGTTAAAGAGAGGAAGAAGGAATGTTTCCAGGAAACGGTCAGCGAATGGTGAATTGCTGTCTCCCTCTTCTTCTCTCTTTCCATCTGTTTTCATCACATGATGAAATCATACTTCATTATTGATCCACATTAAACAGCCCCTCACCTTCCACTCACATTTTTATCAAAACAAAGTTGGCACCCTTGGGCCATTTCAGTGGAATGCAGACAGTTTTTTTCCTCTGGCTGGGCTGACAGCTGTACAGTTTAATTTAATTCCATGTATTTAACACCAATATTGATATTAATATTTCATCCTGATCAGGCTGTAGTCTTTGAATATTTACTAAAATATCAATAATATAAAGCCATAAGAAAGATTAACTGGCACCAGGTGCAGTTTCATCATAATAGTCCATACTGACCTGTCAGTATTAATAATCTATCTGTGCTGTTTTATTTACTTTTTATATTTTTCTCTGCATTATTGAAATCCTGTCCATAAGATTTACTACTAATAACGCCTGCTGGGCTTCCACTGCTTCCTCGGCTATTGTGGTGGGGAGAAAAAAAAAGAAAACAATGTGCAACATTTTATTTACTTGCTCAATTGAGCAGGTGTGTTAAATATATATCTAGATATGTTTTGTAAAAATGTGTGTCGCCTTTGAATAAACTTTGGCATCTCTATCGTTTTGGAACATCGAGTAAAGCATGTCTTTCGAGGGGGATATATGTAAAAAGATGACTCCTCTCAACAAACAAACAGCATTAAAAAAAAAGGCAAGGAGGGGGAAAAAAAAGAAAAAGGAAAAAGGCGCTTGCTCTGGAGCTGCTGCTGCACCCTGGACCAGTCAGGGATGCAAATGATGCACCTTAACGCCATCAGGTACTGGAGTTGACAGAAAATAATGAGAACCCGCTGAATCTTTTATAAGGTTAACACTCACATTTCCCAGTCAGCTGTCACACAAGAAAGAATTTAGCACATGCATGCGGGCGAAATAAACCTTCATCGTCTCATTAATGCTGACAGGGCCCTGGACCGGCAGCTCCCAGCGCCAGCGCCGCCACCACCTTCGTTTTGTGTCGGTAATTTGCAGCGGAGACAGACCCCCTTCTCCTGGAGAGAAAGAGGAAAGGAGGAGGAGGAGGAGAGGAAGAAGAAGAAGAAGGAGGAGGAGGAGGGAGATATTATGGAGGAGAGCAAGAGTGAGAGGGGAGAGGATCGAGAAGCGAGTGCAGAGGAAAAAAGAGAGGGAAGGTGGGCCTGGGGGGGAGGGTGGAAAGATGGCTAGCGCGCCAGGAGTCTGATTCTCCCCTAATTGGAAGCATTGGGCATTGTCAACGGAGGATTTTCAGCTGCTCGCTGACAGGTAGAGCCGTCAGAATGATAGCCCACTTGTCAGCGCAAAAGACCAATAAAAACAAACCACTTTTGATTTAATTGGAGGCCTAACCATGGTGTGTGTGTGTGTGTGAGGAAGAAAGTGTGTGTGTTGCCTCCAGGGCCAGGGGGAGGTGGGAGGAAGTGTTAGGATGAGTGGGGGCATTTGTGTCTGTGTGTGTGTGTGTGAAGGAAATCATCACTCTAGCCATCAATGTGCTCGCCCTGCCTCCATCTTTGCCATCGCTCCTCGTCTCCGCTCTCATCCGGCGGCTCTGTGGGGGCCAGCGGTCACCGGCCGCCTGCGGTGAGAGGGTTTCAGGGGAGGCAGGTTTTGATTCTGTCCCAGGAGGGCTTCCCGAGCAGCGACATCAGAGCAGAGAACACTTTCTCCCTCTTCTTCATCTTTCCCCTTTTCTTCATCCTCCATCAACAGAGTTGGGTGCTCGCCGCAGACGCCAGCCTTTCAAAACAGGATGAGCAATGTTTGACATTTTCTCCAGCTCCTCTGTCGACTCGAGACTCGTACGACCAGAGGAAACAGTGAATCCTAAACTTTTCTGTCCATGAGAGCAAATGTCACAGTGAGACAACTGTATAGTCTCTATAGTCTGGTCTGTCTCCATGTGCTTGTTAAAAAAGCTGCTGGATATTGGGGAGTGTGAGAATAATCAAAGTTAAAGTGCAAATGGACTATGAAGCAGGATTGGGTTCAGCAGTAGTTCATTAATTCTAGAATTGGTAGCCTCGTGGTTGATTTGACTCGGACAGGAAACTTTGTTGTTGTTTATGTGGCAGTTTCACCAGACTTGTTTCTAAAAGTCAAAGAAGTTTTGCTTTATTTGAAGTTGTTGAACTTTACTGACCTGCACTGAGCTCTGACCTCAACCCCTCCCAACACCTGTGGGATGAGCTGGAACATGATGAGCCAACATCAGTGTTGGACGTCACTGATGCTCTTTTGGCTGAATGGGAGCAAAGCCCTGCAGCCAAGTTCTAATATCTGTTGGAAAGCCTGAAGCTAGAAGAGTGGAGGCTGTTAAAGTCATAGGTGTTATGTACACTGGGGATGCTGGGGACATGTCCCCACCAATTTTTGAAATGGCTGATTTTGTCCCCATCAGATGCACCAAAACCAACTGATAACGCTTTGAGAAAAGTTAGTTTGCACAATAAGATACATGCATTGCAATCAAAATATAAAAGAAACTTTGATGCACAGTAATGCAGTTTTTATTCTTGGTAAATGGTAAATGGACTGCACTTATATAGAGTGTAATCCTACAACGGTGCCACCTGCCACCATTGGGATTTCATTCACACACCGATGAACGCAGCATCAGTGGGCCATTTAGTATCTTGCCCAAGGACACTTCGACATAGAGCTGGGCGATATGGACCAAAAGTCATATCCTGATATATTTAGGCTGAATATCGATATACGATATATATCCCGATATTTTTAATCACAAAGTGACAGCAAATCATCAGTCAAAGTCAAAGCCAAATATGACATGTCACAAGTAGTTTTATTGAAGTTTATTTAAGTGAACATAAATACTGTATAACAACAGAAGTACCTTTTTTTTTTTTTTTTCTTTTTTTTTTTTAAATCAAAGCTCTTTTCTGGGTTTTATTTAGGCATACATTTTTTTGGAATCAGGGTTGGAAGTCAACGGTGAATTTTGGACACGGGACAAGCATCGTTCTGAGTTTGTTTGTTTGTTCCGTCCATGCACTCAGACCTCCTCCGTATGCGGACTTTGACGCTCTTTATACTACATGACCTAACTTCCTTCTTTACTCCCATTATAATAACTAAGACAACTAGAGGTCACACCAAACGTTGTTTTGCAAGAACATGTTAAACATTGACCTATTGCCATATGTTTGAGTGTTCACATATTTTTGCTGTTATTTGGCTAAATGATGACCTGAATGTTGTGATCATTGCACTTTGCTAATGACAAAAGCCTGGAAAATAGATTTGTTTGACTAAAGAATTGGACAAGTCCATGTTCTTTGGGTCTGTATCCAAACTAACGTGGGTTAATTAACAGTTTGAGTGGTGCTGATCTTGTGTGCCTCATTAACTCCCCACATTTGGATTCCCATGGGGCCACTTTACCCCACACCTTAGTAAATATTTGCATTCACGGTAATATGCAGCATGTGATGTCCTGGTATTGGTTGAAGTGTTTGAGTGGCTGTAACATTTTCATCTGTTAATGAAGCAACTGTGCTGACGGTGTCATGTTTTGTGTTGTATTCTATGAATTTTTGATGTCTAGCAATTTTAATGGATGTAAAGGGTGATCTAGGTTATACTATGTTCTCTACAAAGCACAATTGGACACTGCAATTTGACAAGAGAAGTCATGTCTCTGTTCACAATTGCAATATATTGTCAAACAAGGCAGATAGCGATACACCTTCAGTTTATTGTAGGGCTGGGCGATATGGACCAAAAGTTATATCCTGATATATTTAGGCTGAATATCGATATATGATATATATCCCAATATTTTTATCACAAAGTGAGTGCAAATGTTCAGTCAAAGTCAAATATGACATGTCACAAGTAGTTTTATTGAAACTGTTTATTTAAGTGAACATAAATACTGTATAACAGGAGTACCTATTTTTATTTTTTTTATTTTAAATCAAACCTCCATAAAGTGCACATTCAAATAAAATAAAAATCTTAAATAAAAATAGCCTATGAAATAAAATAGGCCAATCTTTTTCTGAAATAAATATATTTATATGAGAAAAGAATAATGAACATTACAAAATAACTAAATATGACAAACCCTAGTAAGGGCAGCATTTATATATAAAGAAAGAAAAAAAAATTGAACTATATCGATATATATATAATTCCATATCACTTTTAAAAATATATCGATATATTGCCCAGCCCTAGTTTATTGTAATTCAAATAATTTTCAATGTCATGGGAATCAGCCTGTGCTTGTCTAAACCTTCCCCACACCATCACAAAAACCACTTTTAATTAATAGCTACAATAATTTGGATGCCTCAGTGGGCCCTCTTGACTAATGTGTGTGTATTTCATCTGTATATGCACCGACCCACCAGTCCTGCGCTGTCGGTCCTGGCGTGCCCGCCCCCTAGCAGCCAGTGTTTTATTATTCTTGACAGAGTTCAGCGAACACATCTGGTCAGAGGATAAGAGGGGATGGAGGGACGGTGCCAAGAGGCAGAGAGGTGAGTGAGGAGCCAATGGAGAGGGGTGTGGGCAGAGGGAGGACCAGGACCCAAGACCATCCATCATAATCGTCCCTCATGAGGAATGCCAGCTCCTTCAAACTAGGGCCAAGCCTACTTTCTCTGACCTTTGACCTCTTGGGCCTAAACCAAGAAGATGATTAGAGCAATCAGGATGAGATGGAGAGAACATGGCTTAAATGATTACTTACTGTTAGGTATTTTAATTAGCAGTAGGACATCAACTGATATTAAATGAATTAATAATTAGTCAAATTGGTGCCATTGCAAGAACATCATACCAGTTGTTCAGACGTCTTAAAAAAATAACATTTATCATGTTTAAAGTGACAAAGATCTCTAGTGGTGACAACAAATATATATATTGTATTGTATTGTATTATTTTGTGTGCTAGGAGGCGCAGCTTTTTAGAACCCATATTGACATTTGTTGTCACCACTAGAGATCTTTCATATATATGAACTAGAAAAGTTTTGAGTGTGCTTGACTCCGGCCCGTGACTCTCACCCATACATTATTAGATTACAATTTTAAATGTTTTCAAAATGGAAAAGAGGAGGAAGTCATGTAAGATAATAAACCAGGTGTCTGTCTGTCCGTCTGAAAGTAGCGTGAAACTCGTCAGTTTGTATCTAAAACATGTCAGTTAGTGTGTAAAACTGATCAGTTAGTGTAAACTGACAGTTTTCAGTTAGTGTGTGTGTGTTGGGTGGGGGCAGGCTTTGGTAGCTAAGCAACCAGGGCCAGGTGGCAGCCACCAATCAGAGCAGAGCAATCAACTGAAATCAACTGCTCCTGTGAAGCCACTAACTGAGAGCGAAAAACAGCAAAATGTTTCCTCGTCATACATTTGTGAAGAAAAATGAAGAAATTGTCTTTTTTAGAGAGATCAGAAGAAACTGGTACCTCTGCTTTCCTCCAGAAATGTTCCCACCTTTTTAACACGGCGGTCTATGAGGCTGTGGGTGCGAGTTGGTGGCGCATCAACTATAACTATAACAATAACAATTTTTTCTCTCACTCTGCACTCTAGTGATGATGTTATCCACTCTAGCCTCTCCATAGGGTAACATTAGAGGGATTTCTTGGCGCGTTTTTGCCGTATAATTTGAAAAACGTTTGCTGAAACCCTTAGAAAAGTCATAGCACACTTGTCATGGCCGAGCTGGTCGATTTGATACCTTTTCTAGTGTATGTGGGACCAACACTCTGGGAGGAGTAGTCAATCGAAAAAACACGGAAGAAACGGCTTTTTTCAAGGCCACTCAATTATAATGCATTACTTTTACAAACTGTTAATGAGAATACTATTTCTGTTTGCTCAGTGGGGCAGGAGGTGAAGGGAAGCAATTGAGAAGTGTGCCTCTATAACTGAAAAGTTGTTTTATTTGCATGGTGTGCCAGTTAGCCAATGGTAGCTTTGTTTTCATTGTGTCTGTGAGCCTTTAATTGAAGATGGGACTTCTCTAGAGTTCTGCATGCAGTCAGGGACTGGGGCTAAGCTAACATTAGCTTTGGCTTTGGAGTTGTTACATTACTTTTTGTTACTACTTAACAAGGTGCATTTAAATAAGTATAACTACTTTTGCTGTTGATTGTTCATATCAAAGGAAAGTTGTTGTCTTTTACTCAGTAGTTGGTCACACTTTCTTGCACTTTTGGATGCCAACATGTTTTGTTGTTTAGTTTGGATAACCTGTGTTACTTTTTTCAATCTTTGCTTTGAGAAATATGAACAAATGTTTCTCCAAAACCTTGTTTTCATCAAACAAAATTAGCCAAACTTAAATTCTAAAACTGTTACTGTTGTCTGAACAAAAACAGCGTTACAAGGACTGTGTCTAAATAAAATACAATCTAAATAGCAAAAGTATGATTTAATCACAAAATATTTGTGAGAATGTGAGAAATGCCTGTCAAAAGCCATCCCAAGATGGTCTTTTAGAAAAACTTGTTTGAAAAAAATCAACTAAAGTATCCAATCGTTTCATTTGACAAACTGGAACCAGTGAAAGCATCTCAGCAGCCAAACCAGTGCAAGATAAGAGTCGTTTTCCCCACGCAAGGTGTCATAGTTCAATGTTAACCTGTCATGTCGACTCCCCCTGAGTGATGGTGTATTGGTGGGTTCACATTGGGCGGGGGGTCCCCTGCAGCTGCCACAGGGAGACACACACAAGCTGCTGGACAGTGTGGAGTCTTCTCTTCCAGCTCCTGTAACTCCAAGGGGGGCACAGGGTCCAGGTTCGCCCTCCTACCCTCTCCCCCTGCCAGGGGAGGCCGGGGCGGGCCGGGCCCTTGGCCTTCTCCCTCCATGTGGGGAAGTGGGGGCACCGAAGAGGCCGTGCTTCCATCCATGAATCACGTCGCCAGTGTCACTCAGGACACACACACACACGCCCACACACATATGCAAGAGTAATGAAAGCATGTTTTACAAGATGCTGTGGGAAACTGTTAGTGTTCTCCTCCAGGAGACAGATGGCCTTGGCTCCTCTTTAGGGCTAATACTTACAATTATTTTCATCATCTATTAATCCAGGTTTTTTTTCTTAGATCTGTTTTTTGTTTTCCAAAGATTATAATTATAATTAAAGCTGCAAGCAGGGATGAACAGGCCCGAGCAGAGTGGAGCCATTGGGGGAGCCGCCATGTCAGGTCCATCGATCGTTGAAGGGGCGAGGTAATCAAGGACTCTCTGCTGAGTTCACTGACACCTCATGCAAGTCTCTATGACAAACTGGGAAAAGGGGGCTGGACTTTATGAAAATATTGTTATGTAGAACTGTTCGGTGATGGACCATCATCATGCATGACAAGTTTGAGGCAATGTATGATGAAGTTCTAACAGTCTTGTGTTTTAAGCCAAAACGCCATATTTTGCCGCCATGCCACGCCTCCATAGTGTGACGTTCTGCAAAGCTTTTAATAACTTTTGATGTCAAAGGCCTTTTGATGATACTGAACAAGTCCGAAGCCGATCGGATTAAATCTGTAGGGGGATTTAGTTAAAGTATGCGGCCTGGAAATGGCGAAAAGCGTCTAAAACGCCATATTCGATTCAAGATGGCTGACTTCTTGTTCGTTTTTGGGTATGCCTTCTTGAGACTTTTTGGTGCGTCTTCCCATGATACATGTATGTACCAAATTCAGTGTCTCTACAACAAACCTGTTTTCGGGGCTCAATTCTAGGGGGTGCTAGTAGGTGATTTTGCCACGCCCATTTCTGAACCCAATGAAGTACCTAATTTTTCGATGGAATGGAATTTTGGTGAGTTTTGGAATATGATAAAGCCCTCAAAAATGTGATTAATTTGCTGTTATAATAATAAATGGACCAATTTCAATAGGGTCATCACACTGTTAATGCTGGGACCCTAATTAAAAATTGACACAAGTTTGAATTTAATGGTCTAGTGGTGAGATAATTGTCGCTGTATCGTTTCTTTCTACAAATTATGTTGTTCAAATGATTAATTCTGGGTCAAAAAATAGTGAACACACTGAAATGCATTGAACTCAACTAATATGGGATTTTTGTGACCGATACCAATTTGAGAGGGGGAACAATTCAGAGATTACTGGGATGATGGCAGATAAAGTGAATTTTAAAAATAAAATAAATTAGCTTTTTTTCTATGTTATATTTCATATTTTTGCACCAATATGACTATGTAAAGATACTCAGACAGTTGCTTTCTTAAACAAAGTATTTCATTATACAAACAATGCATTACATTGTCAACCAATTGCTGACCATTTAAATAAAGAATAGGTAAAAAAAAACAATGAATCGCTAATATTAAACAACATATATGCTGATATTGATAGATTTTACAAACAAAACTGAAAATGTTAAATTCTGTCCATGTAATTATGCAGTTTAATGTCATTTGCAGTGAATTATTTACTGTCAATTATATTTCCACCTCTACAACATTGTCAAAATTCTTCTTGTGGCATTTATTTTAATTCACACATTTTTTTGCCTCTACACCTAACTGAGCAGTTGTTAAAAATAATGTCAGGCCATGTTCTAGTTTTGTCTCTCTCACACACACACACACACACACACACACACTGTGTGGATCATGGCAGGGGGGCTCCAGCGTTCCATTCTGGCCTTAAACTCCCTGCTTCCTAATTTGGCCAATATGCAGGTAATATGTGGGGTCGCAACATCTCAATTATCACACCTCCTGTCAGAGGCTCCCAATCCTCCGCTCGCCGCTACCTTCCCCTCCAACATGCCTTCACCCCCCGCCCTCGCCCCTCCCGCGGTGACTTTTATTGCTTCATTAGTATGCTCCACATGCTCCGACGCACACCCACGCTCCGCGAGCCTTCAAACCCTAACAACTTTTGGCAGATCAGTGCGTGATGAGGGGATGATGAGGGACTCTTTCTGCTAAAAGCCCACCTACCTGGCGCTGTGGCCCATTTTTTGTCCAAGTGTGCGCCCAACCTGGTGATGCAGAAAGTAGGGGAAACAGCTGGGCGAGCTGGTGTGAAGATTGTCCGGATGTCACACCTGAAAACTCACAGCAGAAAATATGACCTGTCTAGGACTGGGTGTTATTTTAAGTTTCTTGATACTATTGCCAATGTGATACATGAATGTGGCGCCTTTAGTAATAGGACGATGTTTCTTTACAAAACCCTTTTTTAAAGTATTCCAAACCTCGTAATGCATCAGTGCTAAACCTCTTCACTGACCCGCCAGTTTCTAAGTAATAGTAAAGACGCCAAAAATTTGCAGGGAAATGTGTAAAAAGTGTCTTGGGATCGAGACTTCCAGCAGGGGGCAACTCCACTGGTTACAAAAAGAAGTCTGCTTGTATAGAAGTCTATGAGAAAATGTTCATACTTCTCACTTGATTTATTACCTCAGTAAACATTTTCCTGATGACTTTATGGTCTTGATTGCTAGTTCTGACTGTATCTCAGTGACGTGAATACAACTGAATGATGCCCAACTGCTACAGATATTTATATTTATTTATTCATGTTATGTATTTACCTTTTGCCTCTATACACCTCTGGATGTAAATAGTTAAATTGTTTTTTTTTTTCTTTGCATATTCATATTATTAAAAGGTAATGAACATTTGGAACTAGAAGCTATTGATACATTATACATTTATTAGGAAAATTCCTAATAAAAAGATAATTACAAAAAAAGAAAGAAAAGGAAAAGGTGACGAATTAGCTAGTTAGCAAACAACACTGGCTTGCTATATATTGATATCATATACGTACCTCATCAGACTGCCCCCAGAAGACATTAAAACCAATTAACAAAACATTCTTAAAAAGTAAGTGAGTTAGGACACACAGTTTTCTGCAGAGCTGATAAAGGAAGTACAGGTGCATCTCAATAAATCAGAATATGATGGAAAAGTCCATTTCCAGTAGTTGAAGTCAAACAGCCCCAACCAAGTATTGAGTCATATAGATGGACATACTTTTCCAACACTTCCATATCAAACATACTTTTTAAAATTGGTCTTTTGTAATATTCAATTTTTTTTGAGACACTGAATTTTAGGTCTTCATTAAATGTAAGCCATAATCATTATAATTAGAAGAAATTAATTAAATTAAGACATGAAATGTTTCATTCTGTGTGTAATGGATCTATATAATGTGTTATTTCCACTTTTTGAATTGAATTACTGACTTAAATAAACTTTTCTATGATATTCCTATTTATTGAGATGCACCTGTAGCTAACGACTGAGCCATCACGTTTACTTCCCATCTCTGTTGAGAGTTGCACATGTGCAGCAGGCTTACCGATGGGGCACATGCACAGAATGGATCAGGCAGGCTGTGCAGATGGGGTAATGACATCTTCTTCTACAGCTTCAGCTGCTTGTCCAAATATGGTCGCTTCTGGTTCCAAAAAACAACATGGGGACAGCAAAGAATGGCCCAATACAGTCTGTGGTTGCAACATGCTGATCCAGAGTACATTTGAGTCAGACACTCTGTGGGAATTAAGATGTTTTTTCCAACCTAAAACTTTTTAAGTAGAAGTAAAATTGGGAAATTGGATGTTAAACATTTATTTAATGTTGTCTTTACATATAAAACCTAGGCATGTCACGATAAAACATTTTTTAGGACGATGTATTTTCCCAGAAACTATCACGATAAACAATAGTATCGTTGTATTAATGTCGTTTTAGTTTTATAACGATATTATAGCATACATCCTTTACCATGGCAATTAATTTTTAAATCTCGAGAATATTACACATTGGAATTGAAATTTGGAAAAGTAATATTAAAATATCCTAGATAAATAAAACATAAATGAATAAACAACAACCAAAACAAATAAAATATACTTTCAGGCTCTGTTAACAAAACATTGCACTGAGATAAACATTATGTATTATATTAATTTATTATTAGAATAACATATAAACAGCTGGAATGGCTGCTTGGGAAATATAGTTGTTTTTTTCGTCAATTCGTGCTGCCTGTCAAACATTTGCATCATTACTTTAAACCCAACACAAAAAAAGCACAAAAAGTCAATATATTGAGTCCAGAAAAAAACTATTGTCCATTTTTTTATACTGAACGATAAGTCGATATAGTAATTATCGTGACAGGCCTAATAAAACCATACAAGAACTTCAGCTGTTTGAAGAAAAATAGCAGAGTCATGACCGTGAATACGACCTGTCAACAAACCCCACCATCTATTGACCGTGTCTGCGTCTGAAGCATCACTTACCGTTTTGGTCAGTATTAAAAAAAAATTATTGAGTCGATTTTAGTCCCCACACCTGACACAGATCACTCACCTTGTGCACCTGCTCTCTGCACGCTGCTGTGTCTGAAAACTCAGTAAAATACCTGTTGGGATGCATGCAAACACGTTCTATATCCTGTCACAGCCATCCATCCTACAGCTGAGCAGGTATGTCCGAGGTGTGTTTTGAGAGCGTGTGCTCATGTTGTTGTGCGTGAGTGTGTGTGGTGGTATTGGTGGAGGAGGGTGGTGGTGGTGGGGGGGTGTTCAGCGTGGAGAATAAGACCCCAGAAAATGCTCATTAGAGTTGACCTTGGCACTTGGAGCCGGCGTTTGATGGATCGGGTACAGGGCCAAACAAGCCCCTGGGGAGCCATGATCTTATCTCTTATTGTACACACACACCTCCCTCCCCCGTTGACCCTGCACCCCCCCCTCCCCTTCTCCCCGCTCACTCACACTCCTCTGCTCTACACGCATCACAGGCAGAATAAATCTGTGTCTGACACCACAGGAAAAAAGAGAGGGGAGGAGTGGGGGAGGCCTGAGGGAGTAAAGGAGAGAAGGCTTGAAGAGAGATGGGGGGGGGGGGAAGAGAGAGAGGGAGGGAGGGGAGGAAAAAAAACACACAGAGGGCCGAGGAAAACCAATAGCTCACTGAGGTGTCATTACCTACATAAGTCTGTGTGTTTTTTTTGAAAAACCAACCTGCTAGGCACATGAAGTGTTAAAGGGAAACTGAGGAAATTGGCTGAGTGAGTGGGGGAGGAAGGGAGGAAAGGAAGGAAAAAGGGGTGAGGATCAGTGGATGATGAGTTTGAGATGAAAGAGGAGACTCTCAGGTGTCTCTGTAGCGCGTTCAGTTTGTTCTGTTCCTCTTACCTGTCCTTCGTCTCCATGACACACATATATAGAAACAAACACACACGCACTATTGCCACCGCCACCCTCCTGTCTCCCCCTCCTATGCTCCCAACCAGGGGACACACCAAACACACAAAGAGACATGAGGCAACATCCACCTCCAGGATGGCAAAGTTTCTCCCCCACCACCAACCCAGCATCCCCATATTCACAGGGGTGGCATCACAGGCTTGTGGGCTCTTTGTGTTCTCTTCTTCTGCTGCTGCGCTACAGGGAGAAAGTGACACTCTGAAGTCTTAATTGAGGTTTACCTGGTGTTTTTTCCTGCCTCACTGTTGTTGTGTGTTAAAGTGTGGTTAAACTTTATAATCAAGCCTACAGGGTTTACAGTGTGAAGCGAGGAGAGAGCGAAGAGGAGCGTGTGATGACATTACAAACACGATTGTTTACCGGGCTGCTAGCAGCTAGCTCGCTACCTGCATCTAGCGAAACAACAACAACAAAACTCTGCCACGTTCTCCCTGTCAGTCAACAGCCCTCTAAACAAACCTCTTAGTGTTCCCAGAAAAGGAATTTGAGTCGAATGCAACTATTTACTGAATCTTTGGGCATGTTTGAATGGCTCCCTCTATTTTCTCTTTGCACTCTGTCCCCCTGCCTCGCTCCTGTCTGTCAGTCTGTCTTTGCAGAGATCTGGGAAAGGGACTGAAAGACTGATGTCTCAGCTCCTCCAGGATCCCACCAGGAACGCCTTTTGACAGTTGCAGGAGCAGCAGGATACAGCGCAAAGATGTTGCTGTAATTGCACCTGGTTGCGTCATGAAAAAGTAATAATTTGCTGTCAAGGACGTCAAGGTGTCAGCGTTCGGCAGGAGTTGATAAGGTATTGACTGCCTCCAGAGTGCTCACTCACTCACTCTCACTCATACTCCTTTATAAAGTTGACTCCCAGAGAAAGAGGGAGACAGCAGAGGTTGGGGAACAGGGGAGAGAAAGAGGGAAGTGAAAGAGAAGGGATGGGAGATAAAAAGGACGAAAGGAGAGAAATGAGCAACGAAAAAATAGGCTAAAGACAGTCAATCTGCATGCTCTGAGCTCCGAGACATTAATTGCACTCTATTTGCCACTTCGCAAACCCTGTTCATTTATAATACATGCACAGATTGCGTTAAATTATACATTAGCGATCAACAGGCTAAAGCAGCGTGGCATGCTCCCCGCAAGTTTGAATAATACACAATTACCACCTGGCTTACTCTTCTATTCACTTTGATTACTGTCACACGGGTCGTGACTCGCCACTGATTGACACTCACAGGCAGGAGAAAGAAGAAGGGAAAAAAGCTGGGACTTCTTGTTGAGAGGCAGACCCCGTCGCTGCCAGCCCAGTGAACCCCCGTCTCAGAGTGAACACAAAGCCTCATGGGAAGGTCGACCTGGAGGCGAACACATAGGTTTCTTGTGAATGATTGTGTCTTTACGTGGTGTTGAGTCGGGGTCAAGGCCCCGAAATCAAAGAGTGGAGTGTGTAATGTATGGTAAGGGCACAAATGAGTGCACATACACATAGGAATATACAGCGGTCCTGAGAGCTCACAGCGCTGCAACTTAAGAAAACACATGCAAGTACACAAAACACAAGCAAATTGAGAAAACATCAATTTGACAACACAAGCGCAGCATTTAGAAAACACTACAAAGACCACAGCACAACAGAAGTGTTTCCAGAGGACACTTAAAAGTGATGCACACATCTGGACACGCATGTGATATTATGAAGTTATTTCAAGATAATGATAATTTTACTTTATAACGTTATAACGTGAATGATCATGTTATTTCATGATAATGATATTTTCATGTTATAATGTGACATATAGCGTTAGCTCGCTAGCCCGTATCAATCACATTGCAGTTAAACAAATCAAATAAATGAATGATACGTTGGTCTCTCTCAACAGCACGAGTTGGTCTTGGTCTTGCTAACTCGCTAACGTTAGCATGCTATTGATCGGCCATTAACGTTATAACGTTAAGATCGTTATAACGTTAAAACGTGAAATTATAATTATCTTGAAATAACGTGATAATCTTGCATGTGTATCCAGGCGTGTGCATCACTTTTAAGTGTCCTCTGGAAACACTTTTGTTGTGTTGTGGTCTTTGCAGCGTGTTTTCTAAATGCTGCGCTTGTGTTGTCAAATTGCTGAAGATGTTTTCTCAGTTTGTTTGTGTTTTGTGAATGTGCATGTGTTTTCTTAAGTTGCAGCACTGTGAGCTCTCAGGGCCACAGTAGGAATAGTTTATTTTTGCATATAAGAGTGCTCTTATTTTGAAAGACTTGGCATGGATGGGTATGGTTTAAAATGTTTCTGTACAAATTGTGATACATTTGGGCACAAATACCAAAGGAATACATTTTATGATGCCAAAGTTTGAGAAATAAAAACATGTTTTTCTGCAACAAAAATTGTTGTCTCAATACAAGCACTCATGCAAGAACTTTTGCCTTTAAAAATTATCAAAAATGTATCAAAATTATCATTTAAACGAAGTAGATAAGACTAAGGATCTAAGTGAGAATTTGATTCTGTCCGTACTTTACAGTTTTGGATGCTGGGAGCAAAAGACACAAAACAAACTTTTGATGTTCGATGCAAGGCCTTTAAACAACAGGGGCATGAAAAATAAACAACATGACAATGTAAAATCCTCACCTGTGAATATTTCATATCAGAACTGTTCATAAGAAACAGCAATGCAAATTTACAACAGTTGCAACACTTGTTCAATAAAAAGTTTGAATAAATTTCCACCAAAAAAATGATGGATTAACATCATTCTCTTTTTTATTTAGTTTCCTTTTAGCGAACTGAGTGAATTTGAGTTCCCTCTGGTTACGCAGTATATGTCTTGGGCTTTTATTGTGAAATGTAAAAACAACAGAAGCATAAAGGAGCCTCTAAATTGTTGTTTTATAATCCTCATAAGTATAGGTGTAAATCATAACCTGCCGCTACATTACTTTAGGGTTTTTTAAATTATTTTTTTAGGGTTCATTCTGACATGGTGGTCATTGCTCACAATATGATTGTTTGATATCTTTATTCCCAGTGCGAAAGCCCAGAAAAATTGACCTTTTTCCAAGAAAGATTACTTTGCTTTTTCACCCTGTAATATCTGCACTCTCTGGGAAAATATTCATGACAAAAACAGTTTGAAAAATGATATTGACATGCAAGTTTTTAGGAGTGTGTGAGCAGGTGGAGGACGTTGTGCCATCAAAGACAAAGACTGGCTCACATCGACTCATGTCTTCTGTGTGGAGTTGCACTTGAAGCTGCTGGTGGCCATCTGACCCCTGTATGTTCCTTTCCTGCTTGGGAGAAAATAACATCTCATTTATATGCACCTGTACTGCAAAGGACATGACAGACCGATAAAGAAAACCAGCTCGACAACTTTTCTCCATGCCACTGTGAATCTGATTCAACACTTTGTCACATGCTCCGAATACAAACTGAAAAATGTATAGTTAAAAAAACGGGCAATGTAAAGTTTTGCTTAACTTAACTGGTGATGTCAGCCTGCGGTATTGAGCTTGTGAAATAAGGTAAAGAGCTGAGGCAAAAAATAAGGAGGAACTGTGCTGGATGGGTGAAGTGAATGATGATCAGTCAGTCTGAGAGGTTTGTTTTTTTTTACCTTATCTACGCACAACTTTACCTTGTTAGGTTTGTTTGTCAGAAGGATTATGGGCCGAAAATACTGACCTGATTTTCATGAAATTTGGTTAAAGGTTGCAACATGGGCCAAGACCATAGATTGTATAAATAATGGACGTAGTGACCGTGACGTCACCCATTGGTTTGTGGCCCGTTGGAAGCATCAAGTTCAGTGTTACACTCGTCGCCATCTTGTTTCTGATACGGGGAGCAGACCAAATCCGGACTGTGGCGGAGCGAGAGGGATCTGATCACTGACTACACACAGCTCAATCTGACTGAGTGAAGCTGCTGCTAATTCATGTTAGCATTAACTGGAGCATTAACTGGGATGTTCGTTAAATGTTAGTTACTTACCTCAGAAAAAATGAACAGCGACTCCTTGGAGTGTCTGTTAGTCCAACCAAATGCTGAACAAGACATTTTTAATGAACAAAACATTCAAATAAACTGTCATTAAGTGAAAATACAGTGAAAGGGTCAAAGTTGTTAGACCAAACCGCTAAACGTCCTGTTTTTATATGTATATATCGTTATATATAACTTTATTGACACGTTGCCATGGATACACATTGTTCTGCTTCTCTTCTGATGACGGCTCGCCTTATGAGTGACCTGTCAATCAAAGGTAGTCACGCCCCAAATCACACAATTCTTTATCTTCTATTTTCTTCTAAATGAGGCCATTATTTACACTGTTAACATCAAATTGTCTTGAAGAAGATTTTTTACTAGCGATTGAGACCATAGTGTTGTCCTAAAAAACATTTCTGAGGTAATAAATAGAGTGAGAAGTTTTCTCATTTTGCATTAAAATGAATGGACAGAAATGTTTTTTCAGCCGCGGTGGTTGAGCTAAATAAAGGAGACTCGCCGGACAAAAGCTCCACATTTTTTTCACATTTGATGGGAGCCACTTCATCAAGATTGTGGATCGGAGATGGCAGCCATATAAAGTCTATGAGAACCAATATATCTTCCAAGCCACTCAGAAGGTCAATCTTGGTGTCAAAATCTACATTTTCTGGGTCATGGAATCATTTAAAGCTATTGAGAATATCACTAGATGATTATTTCATCCAATCGATATGTTCATTTTGGCCATGTATTTACGTAATATCGAACTCATTAATATAGGTCATATACGGTACATATATTCTGAAAAATGAATAACATGCATAAATTTAACTGAACTTTATTAGCTTCAGAAAGGAATACATTTTATGATGCCAAAGTTTGAGAAATAAAAACATGTTTTTCTGCAACAAAAATTGTTGTCTCAATACAAGCACTCATGCAAGAACTTTTGCCTTTAAAAATTATGAAAAATGATCATTTAAACGAAGTAGATAAGACTAAGGATCTAAGTGAGAATTTGATTCTGTCCGTACTTTACAGTTTTGGATGCTGGGAGCAAAAGACACAGAACAAACTTTTGATGTTCAATGCAAGGCCTTTAAACAACAGGGGCATGAAAAATAAACAACATGACAATGTAAAATCCTTACCTGTGAAAATGTAAATGTAAATGTATTATTTATTACATTTACAACCACAAAGATCTGTGCAGTTCCAGTGAGCCTCCCTGCATGAGCACCTTGCACCACAGACACTTTACAGTTTCCCTTCAGTAATTACAGATTTCTCCTTTCTCATATGGCTTTGCCTAGTGTTGGAGCCTTCCTGCCCATCTTGAAAGTGACACCTTTCTAGTGGTCAGATTTTGGTAAACTTTTGGTATGTCAATAAGGACATCTAATACTACAAGAAACAGCTGAAAAACCTTTTTCAGGGTTAGGTCTTTTTTTCCCCATATATGCACCTGCCTACAAGGGGGCAATTGACATTCGGACACTTCAACAGCAGCCATTATCAGGTGGTAGCATGCGGCTACTACAGGAATCCAACCTGCAGCCTTTATTCACAGGATAGCGGATCCAATATTCCACCCCACTGCTCTGCCATCTCTGACCTACTGCTCTGTCTTTGATCGGGGGAAAGGCCTTGTGAAGTGGGATGAAGCCCGAGGCTCCGGCTTTAATAACTTCCCCCCGTCGCTCTCCTCTTGATGTCGTCCAGCCATTCCATCATCATAGGGAGATAAAAACGGATTGATGATGGCATGTTTGACAGTAAGAACATGCAACAGCGCATCCACATGTGCGAGAAGAAAAACACCTGCTTCAATCTCTGCCTCTCGCCTCTTGAATGCACCACCCTTAGCTTAGCATAAGGGGAATGCCCCCTGCTTCAAAGCTGGGGTGACGTAAGCTAAAAGCTCTTTCTGGACGTAAAAGCGAAAGCCACCAATACAGCAATGCAGCGGTTATCTGTCCTCATTGTTGCTTAATGAACCGTCAATGGAGCAGCTTGGACCAGCTTATAGACTTCTCATTGTTGCACAGGGGCTCCCAGGGTTGATAGATTCAGCATTAAGGGTCAGGATTTGTGAAGCTGGTGGCACAATCCTTCGGATATTTCCCAGAGATCTAAAAGCCAGTTAATCAGCTCTCCCTTCATGATCTCCCTGCCTGTTCATCTTCCCATGGACGCGTTCTATCAGTCTTTTTACCACCAGCCTCCTCGCACTCTCTGTGCCTTTCTTCTGCTGTGTTTGTGTTTGGGATTTGCCCAAGTGGCCCCCAGATCAGTTGCCCTGACCCCAGCTTGGCGGAGAATGGTTCTGGGTCTTAGCTGCAGCCTCTCTTACATTTTAATCACAGCTCTGTGCTTTGCTGTCGCTGCCACACACACACACAAACACACACACACAAACCACACTTTTTTTTCTTTCTTCCTTTCTTTCACCAGGCAAAAATGATCAGCACAGTAGATGCTATGATGATTCTCTTTAACCTGTACTTCGAAACTGCGGCGAAGATAAACTCATCTCTCGCAGCGCCTCCTGTAATTAAGCTCGCTGTCTTTATTTCTCTTGGATCACCTTGCATTAAAAATTTCCCCCTGGATATCAAGTCCCCCCACCACCACCACCACCACCTCCTCCTCCCTTCCCTCCCTTCCTTCCTTCTTCCAACTGCATCCCCCCTTCCTGCGCAGTTTGTCAGCTGAAGTGATTGCCTCCCTCTCCCGCCCCCTCAGTGGCATTTAGCTATTCTCATTTGCATCTACATGCCCTCGCTGTGCGGCCCATGGGCTGGCGAGATTGATCAACAATGCCGTGTTTTATTACATGTCAGTCGGAAGGCCCGGTTACCTCACGCCATGTGTGTGTGTGAGCTCATGCAAGCGTGTATACCTGTGGGTGTTGTGACGGGAACACGCTCACAAACAAAACACACACACGGTTCGTACCTCGCCTTCAGATTTTGACACTTTACAAACATATATGCATATGTGCACACTTGAGACCTGGTGGGAAGGTATTGAAAACACACACGCACACATATCATCTCGGACTCTGCACCCCGCGGGAGTTGATGCGGCTGAGCATGTATATTCTCTTTTACGGTGGTATTTTAGCGTAGCCTAAGCCTTCATCTCCTCATATTACATACTGAGCTGACAGATATTAATATGCAAAATAGGAGGATGCTGAACAAAATGCTGATAATTAAGCGAAGATGTTCTGGGTAGAATCGCGCTTAAGAGTGTGCACGTGGGACCCAGCACATGGTAAGCCATATGCCTCTGCGCAGTAAGCGCTATCCTTTGGGGTGGGGGGGGTTGGGGCCTGTTTCCACACAGGCACTGTACAAATGGAGCCTGGGAGACTTGAACTGTATCCTTATCACACTTTTATAGAGTCATCAGACGAGGAAGAGGCTGTCGTCGTCGCTCCGGTTTTGTCGAGGCACCAGATTTGCGGTGTCAAAGGTCAGCAGGAGCCAGGCATCGCTCTGACGTCACCGCCGTCACTTTATGAATCGGACACCGTGTTATGTATTTCATAAAGACATACCTCCCTTTCGATCAGGTTGGCTGCCTTACCCACCAGCTCCTCCTTCCCTTCCCTTCCCTCCCCTGCTTCCCTCCCCCCCGGCTGATCTCTCCCACCATCCCCAGAGGGGGTGAGGGAAGTGGGGAGGATTTTCGTGCTGCCGGGGGCGACAGGCTCTCTGTGCCATCCACTTACACAAACGGCAGGATCAGCGCTCCACACAAGAATAATTAGAAGATAATGGGTAGTAATGCGGCCCGATCTGTCCCGATTATCTCCTGGCACCGACCGGCACAGCGCCATCTGGTGCCAGATCTCGGGGCAGCGGCTGCTCTGCCACATGAAAAGAAGGTGGGCTTAGGCTTAATCTCACACCCCATTCTGTTATTGACTGTCTGTATGGTGCTGTACTCAAAAGTGAGTCTCTCTGTGTGTGTGAGTGTGTGTGTGTGTGTGTGTGTGTGTGTCAGTCTCTGTCTGCCCCTCAGAGATGGTCGATATATATCACAGGGAAAAAGTGAGATTGCATTTATATTACATGTATAGGTGACAGGCGGTGTTGCGGAGTGTCTTGGTGATCGACAGTAAAGCAGAGTGTTGTTGAGAGCCCGGTGTGAGTTTCTGCAGAGCTGTTACATGGACAAGTGTCTGTCACGCTGGGCTCTCTCTCAGCTTAACTCCCACCCTGCGTCTTCTTAAACAGCCTCTCTCCCACAGCTCTGGGCCAATTCAATATGACAGTCCATTGTATGGCCAGTGTGGCCTGAGGTTTAGTGCGTTAAGGCTCTTTGTGATTCATGTTTACAGACGCTTTACGTTCCCGGCAGATTCAAAAAGCCCTCGCTGGCCCCCGCACCTTTGCACAAACCAAACGGCCTAATTCGCGTAATGCCCCGGCTATTATCCGTTAGATTGAACGGAGGGCGTGCTGCTTTATCAAATGATCCCATCACGTATTTCACACACAGCCGCTGCCATTTAGGAGAAGTTGTGGTTCTACACAGTGGGGCATGGATTGACTCAGAGTCGCTCTGCATCAGTATTTTCTCACAAGTTTGGAGCTTTTCTTGTCATTATTGTTGTGTTCCGTGACAAGTTTAGCTTTGGCTTAAAATTGACAGACGTCAAATTTACATCCGGCTGGGGCTAAAATAAGGAGACAGTCGGACAGTTACAGTAATCAACAGCAATTTTGCTCATTTTTAAGTCACTTAAGCAACAAAAAATGCCAATCTTGACAATTTGCTGCTTTTCACAGTTTCATTTTATTGTAAATTCTTGTAAATCTTTGGGTTTTAGACAGTTTGTCAGCCAATTTGAAGATGTTGCCTCAGGCTCTGGGAAATAGTGATGTTATTTTCTGACATTTTATAGACCAAACAAATGATCAGCTCATCATGGAGATAATAAAGATGTTAATCAGTGAAGAAAATGGTCGTTGAGGACTGTCTGATAATGTTATTAGCCTCAAATCTTTAGTCTGAGACCCACATGAACATCTTTAACTCTTTACCTGACATGGCTCAGGAAATAACATGTTTTAAATATCCTTATATTGTGCTATGAACATTTAAATCCTATTATGTACTCCCTTTCCAATCCAAAAATGTATGTATTTATTTTTTTTTTGTTCGAGGAATATAGTTTTATTTAACTTGTATTTCACAAGTTAAACCCCATTTAGATCAACAATCTCTTTTACAGGGGAACTTAGACAGCAGTTAAAAAAAGTAAAGACAATAACCACAAGAAACCATAGAAGATATTAACATGACAAAATATTAAAATACCTATGCATAGTGACACGAACCAACCGATTCATTCACCACTGTACATACATTAGCTTTAAAATCAGGCAGAGAGGCCAATTCTCTTAGTTTTAAGATTTTTTAAAGGCTATTCCAAGAGCAAGTTAAAGCTTTTTTCCCAGTTCAGTACATGCACTTGGAAAATATACTATATGTTGTGATCTCAGACTAGAACTACAGTCAGATTATGTGCAATCAAATGTATTAATGAATATAAATTCACACATGTATCTAGATATAATATACACATCATGCACCTGTGTGCCAATTCACTTATATATAATGTAATATTTTAAACATGTACAAGCGTTCTTATGGGAACAAATGGAGCCAGATATTATATTATGTTCAGTTCATTATTATATTAATTATTATTACTCATTTAAAGTTTACCTATATGTACCTTTTGTGTACTGTGTTGAATATAAAATAATGTTAATAATTGGCGTCTCCATCTTTATTTAATTTTCTTGTCATTAAATATGTTTAAATATATATATAATAGTCATCATTTTTACATATTGACTAATTAATCTCACCACAAGGTCCATTTAGTAGCTTTTGTGGAGCTTTAAATCCCAACATTTCTCATTTATTAATTCTTCTTTTCGAACCGAAAAACGTAGGCTAGATGTATATATACATATACATACACATACTCACATACACACCGTTATACAGATGTACATATAAACATATAGACATTTATTTTATTTTATTTATTTCTGTCATTTAGCAGACGCTTTTGTCCAAAGCGACTTACAATAAGTGCATTCAACCTGAAGGTGCTAGACATAGACCACAGGAATCAAGTAAGTGATTATATATATACTGTATGTGTGATTTACACACATACAGTATATATAACCTTATACATATACATGCATCTGCTTAATAATAAGATAAATATAAGAACCAGTCGACTTAATATTCACTACGCATTTCCTTATATCGTATGATCTTCATCAATGCTCAAATTGGTTATCATTAAGTGATGATTATTATAATATTAATAATATTATTAAAACGTGGATGTTATTGGATGAAAACATCTCTGGCCAGCAGGTCACCCCACTGCCCCCAAAAACTTTAAACAGTATGAAGAGTTTGGACATCAGCAGATACTTTTCTGTAACATGACACCTTACACATTGCCCTGATGGAGCACAAGCTCCTGCAGCTTTTTTATGGATCCAGTTTGTTGTGTTGAGAGTTCACCGCCACCTTAACTCCAACAACACCTACTGCCAGCTCACAGTCTCCCTCCCCTCCTCCTCTCCTCACCCTCCCACCATCCTTCTAATTTGCTCTCCGTATACAACCTTTGCTGTTTATTGAGATGCTAACTCTCTTTATGAGCACCTAATCCCAGGGCAGGGGGGATAATTTATGAAGCATTTACATGAAGAAGCCCAGCTAATTGGAAGCATGTGTCTGGGTAAGCCTCTCCAATGCAGACACACACCGCGGATGAGCAGGCCGGGATTCTCCCCGTTTGTAACGCAACATCATAATCATCATTTCACCTCAAAATTAAAATTATTCCAAGACTGTGCAAGATGTCCAGGTGCTGAAGTGTGTGTTCTAGTGGTGCCATATGTCAAAGAGGCCAAGCAATGAGCGCAGAGAGTCTGGGAAGCTGTCTTTTGTTTGCCCGGACACGTACGGAGGCGGCATTTTTCTCCGGCTAACTGCCCCATCAGCAGAGAACTGAGCCACTCAGCGCTGCCTCTCAAGGCTTGACCCCTTAGTCTGCTATGTCCAGGGGGAGGTCAAAGGTCAGGTAGACAGGTCTTTGCCAGCCAGCCAAGAGGGCACTGGCCATTTTGATGGCAGATGACACCTCAATTCTTTATTTACCGCTTCCCGGAGCATCCGTGGCCCTATTTCTCTCCAAACCCAGCCTCCCTCAAAACACCCCCATCCTCATTTACATCAGGTCGTTTGTTATGACTTTATGATTATATATGGGGCTTTGTCTGGCTGTGCATGTACCTTCACCACTCCCAGCTGGTCCCCATTAATAACAGGGCCCCGGTGTAGACAGAGCAGGAGAGACGGAGGAGCTTGTTAGCGTCATAGCCGAGCGCAGGGGCTCAGCATGTGAGAGTGGAAGGGCCGACAGGACAGGAGGGAGATGCACAGTACACACACACACACACACACACACAGTCACCTGGAGTATCCTCTCACACTCCAACCACAAATTTGAAGTACATGACATGATGTCCGGCATTTGTCCCAGCAATTGCACAAAGCCATCATGGCGTATTTGTGTGGAAGTACATGTGTAAATGTGTCACTCTGCCGCTGTTTGTGTGTCTGTTTGTGTGTGTGTGTGTGTGTGTGTGTGTGTTTGTGTTTGTGGGCCACTGGGCATGTGTTGGGGTGAGAGCATAATGAGGCTGACTGGACGGAGTGGGCCGCCATGCAGACGGGCTCCATTGTGGGTCCCAAACGGCGGCAGAAGCCCCTAAAATCTGCGTCCCTGATCTGCGCTCCAGGAGTCGGTTTGGGAATAAAGGCGTGGAAATAGGATTTATTTAGCACGCCTCATCAAAAGGGAATTAGCAGGGTTTGGGGAGGGAAGACGGGGCTCTGTTTAGAGCTAGGATGAATGGCAGGATCATCTCTGTAATCCCGGACCCCCCCCCACCCCCTCATTCTCTCCTCCTGCACCCAAGAAAGAGAAGAGAATCACCCACATTAGCTGTAAAGGTGCCTTCTGTAGCCTCACCCTGAACCTCAAACCAGTGATCCTAAAAGGAGAATCAGTTTTGTAAGATCTTAGCAGGTGAGCACCTGCATCCTTTCTTCCTCTCTCCCACCCATCTCTATCTTTTAATTCCTCCTCTTCCTTCAAAACATGGCCGCGGAGCTGTCAGACTCGATGATAGCGCGGCTGACGGCAGAGAGCTGGCGCGTCGACATGCAACAAACAACGAGCGAGCGTGTAAACTAAAGCAAACAAAGCCCCCTCTCCGCTCCTCCAAAGGCAGGATCCCCTCCCACCTGCCACCCTGCGCCGCTGATGAAACATACAGTAACAGAGAACAGCCATTAAATGGGCGAGCGGTAAAACCGACTTGTACAATGTGAGGGGGGCTTGTTGTGGCACATCCCGCTCTCTGTCACACACACACACACACACACACACAAGCTTGTTCATTATCATCCCCTGCTCGTGTTTGTGTTATTTCGACTCCTCAGCCCCCTGACATGGCGGCTGGGTGCATTGTGGGGGATTTGTTACCTGAGAAAAAGGTGACAGGCTAAAGGCTGCTCGACTGGCAAATGTCTGTCAATGAGGCAATAAACTCGAGTTTTGCTCAAGTTCTAGACAAATCTCATCAACAGTGCTCCCAGTATTTATATAATCTGATTTGGTTGGGGGATCAATAATTGACAGGGAGCTCAATTTTTCCAGGTGTTGGGCAAAATAAGGTGTAACTATCCATTTTTAAAATGTCACAGAAGAAAAACGGCATCAGAAGTATTTCCTCCTGGTGAGCAAATGTTTTCTGGTCAATCTCTTAATTCGTCCCGTTAAAAAAAAATACCAAGGCTTAAATGAGGCTAAAGTCCACACATTTATACAAATGAAGTTTTAATTGTGGTAAAATATGCAACAGTATTAATCTACATTTCCTGCTCCCATGGGCTCCTCTCCCTCCTCCTCCTCCTCCTCCTCTTCGTCTCAGGAGCAGGGCTGATATAATGGGCTTGGCCAGAATAAGCAATGCTTCCGTGCCCGTATATATATCTCGGCGCCTGGGTAATTCCAGCTCAGTTTATGTGTCCTCGTGGCTGCGTCGGGCCCCGGCAGACCCATAGCTCCTTTATGTAACACCCAGGAGAATCTGCCCCCTGCACAGGTACAGGCCTGGGAGAAACAAACACCATCAGTAACCTGTCTGCTGTACACCAGGCTGCTGGGCCCACCTTCACCCCTCCTCCTCCTCCTCCTCCTCCTCCTCCTCCAATACATCCGTCCCCTCTTTTCTCTTCTCCCTCTCTCTGCACCCGCAACCTAATCATCGCCGGCCCCCATTCCCATGATTTATCGCTCCGCACGCTGCTGAAAACCAATAGATCAGGCATGCGGCGGGGGGCCTGGGAGGCAGAGAGGGACACGGGATGGGACGGGTGGTAGGGGGGCCGGATGGGAAGGGAGGGGACCTGGAGAAAAACCCACCTATGATGAAGTGCTCTGTGACGCAGAGGAAAAGCAACAGCAACATTACAGCTCACAGTCGGCGTCCCGCCGTCCCTCTGAGCGCATCCCTCTTTCTGCCTCCGTCTCCGTGCAGCGTCTCCCTCCAGTGTCCTCCTCTGTGTCTCTGGTGCTCTCATCCTTTTCCTTTATGAATGGCCTCGTTCCTTGTTGGAGCTCTTTCCTCTGTCCGCTACTCTGTAAGGATTGAGTTTCAACATTAGCACAGGGATAATTTCTACAATTAGCTTGGATCAGCGGCCTGTGCTCAGCGATCACTGACATGGAACAGGGCCGGAGCCGGGTTTTTAAAAGAACTGAAGTCATGACTGTGACTTCCTCCAATTACTCTTGTCTTGTCTGTTGGGAGCAGAAGGAGGACAAAGTTTGACGTTGTAATAGAGCCACAAAGGCTGCCGAGGGAGGAGGGAGGGCTGGTTTGATGGGTCAGCAAAACGTTGACCACTGATCACTGTAGACCGCTGTTCACTTCCCGTGGCCTTGTTTTTCACCATTGCCCATCCTAACTACACACAATACACACAACACCACTCCTCCCTCTTTCCAATGGTTACCAGTGGCTGATACGCTTCAAGACTCAAGACAGCTCTGGCGTACTCCGCTGCTAATGGCTCAGGCCCTGTTTACATACAGGTGTATCTTAATAAATTAGAATATCATGGAAAAGTCCATTTCCAGTAGTTCAAGTCAAACAGCCCCAACCAAGTCTTCCAACAATACTGGTTAAGTCATGGTCGCCTCACTTTTAGGAATATACTGGAGATACTGGTATCATATGAAACTAGAAGATCTAAAATTCTCAGTCTATTCATCTCATTTCAGTCTTTTTATTTCTCCACAATGAGAGCCAAACCCACAAACTGACCAACAAAGTATTCAGTCAAACTGAACTTAACTGATATTAAACATGTATGGACGACAACGACTGCAGCATTTTATCAAACTTTCAAAAACTTTAAGGTTCACAGCTCTGAATTTTTTTGAATGAAACATGAAATTAGCCCGACTTTGCAGCATTATTTCAACAACTTCCTGACATGATACCCTGACACACATGTTGCCTATAGATTCATCAGATCTTCTATATTTTCATATGATCTCCAGTATATTACTAAAAGTGAGCCTGCCGGCCGTCGGAAGAAAAATAAAAAACGGCGAAAATACGCTAAATATCAATAATTGGTGGCCATGAATCAATATAATATTGCAAGGCAACATATTGCGATACTATGCTGTATTGATTTTTTCCTCCACCTCTAGTATTTTGTGATATTTCCTTTTTGTGTGTGTGAAACAGGGAGAGAGAGGGCTAGGTCCTGCAACAAAGGTCCTGAGGGCAGAATTAAACCTGGGACATTCTGTAACATGTCACGCACCGTTACCACTCGGCTACCATGGCATTTCATTTTTCCCCTTTTAATCTAAAAAAACCCTACCAAACTGCTTAATCAGTGTTAAAATAAAAACATAGTCATAGTGTAAAGTTAGAAAAGTTTCCGGACAATTTGTCAAAAAAAAGTCTTCCAAATTAAACAACGAAATACTTCCCTTCAGAATGACACGTTTCTGATCTGACGACGTTAATGTTCAGGCTTGGTTAGGATTAATAATTACAATAACGTCTTAAAATCGCAATAATATCGTATCGTGACTCAAGTATCAGGATAAAATCGTATAAGCCTCTGGTGATTCCCACCTCTATAAAACAGTTTTTACATTATGTTTGGCTAAGGCGGAAAAGTTTTCTGAAAATTGCAGCCATTTTGCTGCTTTTTCTCGTAACCTCTCCATCCGAAGATGGACATGTAGGAGGACAGAATAGATCCCGGCCTTGGAAAGCACTCCGCGTTGGGCAGGTATGGTCTCACACTTGACCACCTGGTCTCTGCGTTCTCCAGCGGACACATGGTGTCGGTCCTCAGAGAGTACACTTCATTACAAACATAGATTGGATTATGTCTTCCCAAACAGACTGACCGTGTCCAATCACTCTAGTGCGCCTTTGAATGAAAAATATTCACCTTATGTCTGGACTGGTGGGTTGGGAAGGTTGACACACACACACACACTCTGAATCTGGCCCTCCTGGGGACTGGTACACGGGGCTGATGGGGGAATAGAGGGGCATAAAAAGAAGTGAGGGGGGAGCAGGAGAGAAAGAGAAATGTCTTTTAAATGACATCCCCATTGTGAGCCGGAGCAGGACGATGGCACTTTGCAAAACTGCTAACAATGAGCACAGGAGAAATCCCTTATCCTACAGGGGCCCGGCAGCATGCTCGCCATTACCATAGTCATTTAAATACAGTAATCTCATTTTCTGCCTCAGCCGAGGGGGCATGCTAAATTTCCCAGTGTGAAGGGAGGAGGGAGGGGAGAGCATGGCGTCCTGGGCATGCAGGATTAGTGACTTTTCCCAATCTGTGTGTGTGTGTGTGTGTGTGTGTGTGTGTGTGAGAGAGTGTGTGAGTTTGTGGGGTTGTGGTGGTGGCACACACTGCAAAAACACATTTATTTTACCAAGTAATGTTTGTCGACGACTTAGTCTTTAAACTCAAATCCTGATTTTATTACAATTTGGCTCCTATTGTCAAAGTTATAACCATCATTCTTTTATGATGACATTGTACTCACAACTTTAATTGCTAGGATCTGGGAATGCAGTGACAGTAATCAGATGATCAGAGGGCTTGTAAGCAAACTTTTAGGTTAGAAAAACTTGTATGGAAGAGAAAATAAAAGCTAACTTTAAGTTGTTCTTTCGACTTCAGTGTGTTCAGTTTAATGTGGAATAAACACGTTGATAGCGGCTTCCCGAAGTCAAACACAAGCAACAAATGTTGGCATTTTGCATTTCTGCAAATCGCAGTTAATCTGCTTTTTTTTCATCTGATGAAGAAGCAATATGAGGTTAAAAGCCATATAAGGTCAGTCATCAGTGACGTATCATTGTATCAGTGTAACACTGGTTCAACATGAATAACGCCTCAGCACTCGCTTGCACTTCATGTGTGACCGTAACCTAGGGCTGGGCGATATATCGATATAAAAGATATATATCGATATATTTTTAAATGTGATATGGAATTAGACCATATCGCATATATCAATATAGTTCAAATTTGCACTATGATCCTTGTCCACTTTCCACGAGCTTTGATTTTTTTTCAAAAGGTACTCCTGTTGTTATAAAGTATTTCTGTTCACTTAAATAAACAGTTTCAATGAAATTGTAAAATGTCATATTTGGTTGTGACTTTGACTGAACATTTGCTCTCACTTTGCGATAAAAATATTGGGATATATATCGTATATCGACATTCAGCCTAAATCTATCGGGATATGACTTTTGGTCCATATCGCCCAGCCCTACTGTCACCTAAATCTGCTGTCCAGCGGTCAGGACTTTAAACTTTGAGACCGCTGTTTGCTGTTGGAAGTAGTGTGGGTTTTTTTTTATGACTTAACAATGTTAATTTTAATTAACCACAACCAAGTGGTTTTAAAGTTTTAAAGAGTCTAAAACTGTAATCATCACATGTTCACAGAGTGTCGCAGTTGCACAGCAGGTTGCAGTGGTTCAGAAACCAGATCCGCTCTAAATTTAACGACTCCATGCTACACCGATCCACCAATTTTAAGGAAAATCATCTGTAATTTTCTGACAATTGAATATCAGATTAATCATCCAGTGCTCATGACAGGTCTGTTATTCTGTCTTGTTTTAAAAGACAGAAGAACAAATTCTTGGAAAACGTAAATAGGCAGATTTGTCAAATTTTAATTTTATTATTATTTTAAACTTTATTTGTAGACGACGTCATTGTAATTATTAATCCAAACCAGACCTGAACAATAACTGCGTCAGATCAGAAACGTGTCATTCTGAAGGAAAGTAATTTGTCGTTTAATTTGGAAGACTTTTTTTTCCGACAAATTGTCAGGAAACTTTTCTAACTTTACACTGTTGAGGCTATGCTTTTATTTTAACACTGATTAAGCGGTTTGGTAGTTTTTTTAGATGAAAAAGGGGAAAAAATGAAATGCCATGGTAGCAGAGTGGTAACGGTGCGTGACATGTTACAGAATGTCCCAGGTTTAATTCTGCCCTCAGGACCTTTGTTGCAGGACCTAGCCCTCTCTCTGCCTGTTTCACACACACAAAAAGGAAATATCATTAAATACTAGAGGTGGAGGAAAAACTCGATACAGCATAGTATGTGTATTACAGCATAATATTTTGCGTCGCGATATTATATTGATTCATGTCCATCAATATTTAGCGTATTTTCAACGTTGTTTTTTTTGTTTCTCCCAACAGCCAGCAGGCTCACTTTTAGTAATATACCGGAGAGACTGGTATCACATGAAACTAGAAGATCTAAGGACTCTGTAGGCAACATGTGTCACGTGTCAGGATATCATGTCAGGAAGTTGTTTAAATAATGCTGCAAAGTCAGGCTATTTTTATGTGTCATTCAAAAAAATTCAGAGCAGTGAAACTTAAAGTTGAGGAAAATTTGATAAAATGCTGCAGTTGTTGTCGTCCATACATGTTTGATATCAGTTCAGTTCAGTTCAGTTATATTGATTCGTAGTCACCAAGTATCGATATTTAGCGTATTTTCGCCTTTTTTTTTTTCTTCTCTAAAGAAAACGGCATCATCATCACAAAGTGTCGCAGTTGCACAGCAGCAGTGTCGCACGTCAAAATGACAACAGGTTGCAATGGTTCAGAAATCTGATCCGCACTAAATTTAATGTCTCCATGCTACACCCATCCACCAAGTTTAAGGAAAGTTTAAGGAAAATCGCTACAACGTAACGTAATAAAGAGAAACCCAGTGCAGTCAGTGCAACTAATTTAAGTTAAACTCGTTTTTTTTTCATCTTGCAAAAATCAACTCAGGCTGCAACTAAGGGGTATTTTCTTTATCGATTAATATATATATATATATATTCACCCTGATTAATCTATTAGTCATTCGATCTATAAAAAATCTGCAGTCGTAAGTTTCTTGACACGAAAGTGAGTTCTTCAAATGTCTGGTCTTGTCCAACCAATGTCCCAAAACCCAAATCCTTTTTAAATTTTTTATATAAACAGAGAAAATCCTCACAATTGAGACGCTAGAGCCGCTGTCAAGATATCCTCCTGAGTATGGGTCAACCACCCAAACTGCTGGATCCTAAAATTCCCATAATGCAGCTCAGTTTATTCATTAGAACATCCTTGCCTGTAGACCCTGGTGATCTTATCTGAAATATTGGTGAAGTTAAATTTTTCTGACAATGGATTAATCATCCAGCACTCATGAATAGTGTGTCATTCTGTCTTGTTTCAAAAGACCGAAACACAAATTCTTGGAAAACGTTAATGTGCAAGAGATTTTAACTTGAAAACACGACTTTTTACCACTTTAATGACAAAAAATACTCAGAGGGTGGACATTTTTTGCAGTGCAAGTCTATGCATTTGCAAAGTGTGTGTGTGTGTGTGTGTGTGTGTGTGTGTGTGTGTGTGTGTTGGGGTTGCAGCAGCAGCTTTGGGGATATCATATCAGATCGAACAACAAAAGAGGAGCGGGGGAGAAAAAGCTGTTTCCACATAAGCTGTTTTCATTCTTCTCGGCTTCCGGTCCAGTGGAACAGTTGATGAAGTTTAAATGAAGCAGAATTAGGAGATCAAGCAGACACAGGAGCTGCTGCTGATGGTATCCGCAAGGCCCCCCGCGCTTAGGGAATCGAACCGGGGGACAGCTGACCTGGATGAAATCAAGAGAAAGAAGAGAACCGCGGAAAGAGAGAGAGAGAAAAGCGAGAAGGAGGAGGAGGAGGACGAGGAAGGGGAGGGGGGGCTGAGTGAGATAAGGGGATGAAGTATCTCCTAAATGTGATAATCTCCAATCACCTCTAACATCAATTCTGCCAAGGCCCGGGTTAATGAGCTCACAGCCGATCAAGCGTTATGCACCGCCACCCCCTGATTCTCCCTTTCTCCCCCTCGCTGTCGCTCTCATCATCATTGTTGTTCTTTTGATTTAATCCCTCTTACTTCAGCTGATTTGAGCAAGATGGGAGAGAGGGATGGAGGGAAGAGGGAAAAGCCTATTACCCAAGCTCCTCTGCTCTCAACTATCTAAATGCTAACGATGTGAGGGGGCGAGAGAGAAGGGGAGGGGAAGGGGAGAGGAGAGGAGAGGAGAGGAGAGGAGAGGAGAGGAGGAAAATGATGATGGGAGGAAGACACCGAGGGGAAATGGGAAAGAGAGCGCCGTGTTGGCAGGAGAGGACAAGATGCAGCAGAGGGGGGCTAATCTGTTGTTGCTCGGGGTCTCCGGGAGCAGTTTGGTTATTTTGAAAGCAGGTTAGCTGAGGAGAAAGCCCAGCGTCCTGTGTGCTGACCCTCCGTCCCCGGGGTCAAAGCACCTGCTTATTTTACTTCCACTCGAGCAGTCCTGACACACCGGCTATACCTCCCCGTCCTCCTCCGCCTTCATTTTTACCTGCTTTCACTTCCTTATTGATTAAAACACAGGGAGAGCGTGTGCGCCTGCTGAAAAGAATTACATGTTGTAGATGTGATTCACTGTGGCTGGTGTAGTTGGCTGGAAAAGACTGGGGTAAAAGCTGTGGGTCACCTTGAACTGAGAGTAATGTCTGTTTCGATCTGGTTCTCGGCGCCGCACCAAGGGACCGGGATTGTTTCGTTATGAGTTTTCGCTCTGCCTCCTGAACAATTGTTTTCTTAGTTAGGCTTCTAGATACAGTACCCAGAGGCCCTAAAAACAACTGAGTAAATATTTGGCAATTGCTCGAGCTGAAATGATGATTACGAGCCAAGGTTTGGCACGACCACAGGATGCCGTGTCTGTGCCACCACAATTCAAACCCGCCGCTTTAATTGGACTACAAATTCTCCAAAGAGAGCTGCACGCAAATCCAGTGTTACCCTTGTTTAATTTCATTTTTTGTGAACTTTGCAATTACGCGGCGGTAGGTAGCGAGGCACCTGTGTGTCGCGAATTAATTGCCTTGCAAGTTCACACGGCAGCTCTGCTAATTTACATGTCGATATGAGGGAGAGAAACACGCCGCATTGTGCCAGTCTTTCAACTGTAACAATCATTTTGATTTGTTTTCACTGCCTGGCACTCAGCATTTCAATTCATCTCGAATACACAAGAACAATGGGAGGAATTTGCTCGAAACCTGCACATGCACACACACACACACACACACAAACCCTCTCTCTGCTCGTTCACGTCTGCCTGAGAAGCACAGTCACTTATTCTGTGCATAACAACTCTACCACTCAGATTCTCCTCTTTCAAGAGTCCCATTTGATTTCATATTGGCCAATGAAACAGTGGAGGGTGAGAGGCAAGTGAACAATCAATCTTTGTAATGTGATCCACGGATTGAGCGCGGTGAGTAAATGTTTGCACAGGCAGCCATCCAAGCCTGCAGTCAAACGAATTCTGCAGAAAAGGAATCTATCCAGGGCAGGCCTCTCTCTTTATCTCTCGCCTGCCCGACAGCAGCAGGGTATCAAGCACATTATATTCCAGCGCTCTGTGCATTTTTCATATAGGCTCGCCTTTTATGTTTTATGTACGCCAGCTCAGGGGAGAACAGCTGTGTGGGCGCCGCATCCTCTGTAAGTTTAGAGGGAGAGAGAGAACTCATTTCAGTGGGAGAAGTGGAGCAGAATGCCAAACGCAGCGAGCGCGGTACCTGCGAACAAACAGGAGCTGCAGACCAAGGCCTGCCTCAGCTATTACATTACCATAATACACGGAAACAACACCTCGCATGCTGTTACTGCAGTAATTTGAAAACAGATTGACAGGATTTACAAGTTCTCAGCTTATCTTTCGCTCTGACCTCTGTGACCTCAATCTTCACTGTCAACTTTTGGAGTAAAATCATACGTTGGAGGCTTATTCGCAGTTGTTGCAGACTTTTCCAGGATAATCTGGTATTATATATATTAATGGAAATTGATTTTTTTTGTGCTTAGATCAAAACCCAAAAAAGGAAAAATATATAAAGTGTGATTTTATAATTGACCCTACTTGCTCCTCCATACAGAGATGATAAATCCCCCAGGCTGTCACTTTATAATACTCTGTGTATATGGAAGATGCTGTGAACATAAACAACAGCTACACTATGAATTAACGTGCATCGTCTATACAGTATGTAATGCTGAAAGTTTTGCTTGCTGCTCCAATCAAGGATCAGTAAAAAAAAACAAAAAACAAATAAAAGTAACCACAATATTTTATCTGGTTAGATTTGATGGTCAAAACATTAAAATGAAAAGTTGTTCGATATTGTTTTAATGCAGTTTAAATTAATTAGTTCATATGTCAACATACTATGGAGTTTTACAACATTGGTCAGATTTATAAAATTATATGAAGATTAAAAATCTTGAAATTTGAGTTTTTTTCCTGGAAGAAATATTTAGAAAAGATAAACTACAAATAATCTTAATTAATCCCTCTTAAACTCTCTTTTTTAATCAAATATTAAGCCCCATTATAGATTTACAAAAATGATATTGATATAATGAGTTAATTCCTTGCATTTTACAGTTATTGGCAAATAATTTTGATCCATTTCTGCACAATTTACCTTGACAAAGCAAACAAAACTTTGAATTTTTTAAATGAGTTAATTTGGGTGCACAGTTCTGATCTGAATGCATAGAAGAGAATATAAATAATGCCGCGGTAAAGTCATTTTTAAGTATGTTTTGCTTCTTTTAATCTTCACACTGATCAGTTGAGGCATCCAGTCTGAAGTCACCTCAGAGACCGTCTCCTCACAGACTGAGCTCCTCTGCTGGAGACAGAAGGTGAAAGATTTGGGACACACTGCCACCCAGTGTTACAGGCTGAGAGGCAGGAAGAGCTCAAGTTCACTCAAGTTTGTCCACTTCACCTCATTCTCTCAGCATTAATGATCCTGCCATTAACCCCATCAAACGCTGTGAGGAGCTAAACATTTATAGTGATTTAAAAGACTCCTGCAGAACGGTTCTCTGTCAGGGAGCTTCCATTTCTTTCTTCTCTGCAGGCGTAAAATCTCCAGGCCTATAGAGTACATATAATAGTCCATCAGGCATGTACAAATGAGCCTTGACCTTAAGACCAAAATAGGAAGAGGATCCATATTTGGATCTCTGGTGACAGCAACCACTTGCCACTCAAAGTGGATACGCCCCTAATTATAGTCCTTCCTGTAATTTAAACAGGTGAGCTATATGTAATTATTGAATGAGGAAATTAGCAGTCTTTGTAACAGGCTGCACACGTTTATTTCTGCTGTAAACTTTTACATTTTTGAATGGTTTCCAATTGGGAAAATTATGGCTCAGCCGTTGTTGAAGTATCTAGATTTATTAATTATGTCCGCCCATTATTCTGCCCTACAAAGCCTAACTGCAGTAATAATGCAAAGGGTAAAACAGAGAAAAACTTTTTTTAACTGGCCAGCCAAATAAATTATAGGTAGGTAAGTGATATGACACATATTTCTAAATGTATTGACAATGTCATTTTTATGCTCAAAAATCATGACGATTTATTTGACCTTTGACCCCAAAAATGCAGTTGCTGTACTCTGGTTTTACATTGCTGTAAAAGCTTTTAATAGTAATGCAGAAACAGAGTGCAGTAACTACAATGTTGTTTTAAAAGTGTTTAACAACTCAATTCAAATATTTCTGTATTTTAGACTTAATATTATCAAGTAATGTTATATTTTAGTCTTGAAATAATTTTATCTCACTATCTAGATAATCATTTCCCTATCAAATAAACTTATAATTTCTATAATTCTTGTCTTCACTTTTCAACACAATGAAGAAATACAAGACTACACTGTATCACAGTCAAAGTTTAGTTTTAGTTTTCAGTTGGATTTTGTAGTTACTGCAATTTTTACATATTATTCCTCTGAAATAAAGCAAAATTGAAATCGTAAACTTTGTCACAAGATAAAACAAACATCAAGGAGTTCATTTTTAGTTGTAACTCAATTTCTACCAAAAATTACTGCAGTTAGGCTTTGTAGGGCAGCGTAGATTGGTTTACTGTCTTAAGTATTCTACAGATAATGCTAATTAGTTTTTACACTACAACAACTTAAAGAAATAGTTAAATGAGGAAATTGATTCATCTTTTATTTCAGTACACTAACATAAAGCTACATACAGCAGGTGATTAGCATATTTTAGTTCATCTTAGCTTAGCTTAGCATAGCATAAAGACTGGAGTGATCTGCTGAAATGCCGTTTCTGGCTCAATAACTTTTTTTTTTAAATGAGGGATTCTAATATGTAGTTGTAGATGTGCCTTTTAAAGTTTTTATGGTATTTGTAAAGTAAATATTGTTTGTATTTTGTATTTTTTTTTAAATCCTCTTTAAATTTTGGCTCAGACATCCACCTGTTGGTCCAGAAGACACACTTTTTAAACTTTGCGTCTCTGTTTTACTCTCGCTTTTTCACCCCTGTACTGATTCATCACCACCATATCTCAAATGATGCTGTCGTGATTTCCAGTATTTTTATTATTTTTTTTTTTTTTTACAGAAATACATACCCCTATTCAATTCTATTCTTAAAATTGCATTGATTGGCCTAAAAAAACAACAGCAACTACGCCAGGGTCCACTTATTGTTCAGTAAAATGTAAAATCCATTCATAAAATCTCCAGCAAGACTGATGTGATATTGACAACATGTAGGGAAATCCTGCATTCAAACATTCAGCATGACAGCTGTTGACTCTGCAGGGAAATAAACAACTGGGAACAAGGTGATAGACTTTATATGGATTGTTTTGGACAGTTATTATTCATGGAGAAATGATGAATTCATGTGTCGACTGCCATCTAGTCAAGTTATCAAACCTTTTCACAGCATCACCTGCTGAAATGATGCATCTGTTTATCAGTATTATTTAATACACAACTACACTATTGTTTCTATTTCTGTTTTTCAAGTCAAAGTTTATTTATAGAGCACATTTAAAAACAACCTCAGTTGACCAAAGTGCTGTACAGTTATTAAAATACAATAAAAATCATACACAAATATAGTAATCAATAAAAAACAATGAAATCAATAAAATACTTAAAAAAAATAAAATAGTGTTAGAGTAAAATAGAGTTAAAAGAATAAAAGTCAAAAAGCCAAGGATTCTTGCCTAGCTGGGACTGAACGCCAAGGAGAATAAATAGGTTTTTATTAAATATAGTCAAAGAAATGCTCTTTTTTCAGACTGAATTCCACCTTAATCACACAAGATCAGCTCTTCTTACTCCTTGGTCGCTACCATAAGCAGGGAACTCTCTGGAACCACCTCAGTGACCCCCAGTGGTCACTTATCCCATCACTTATCAAACTGATACTGCATACAGTCTGCATTCAAGCATTTTACAGAAAACAAAGCCCACAGTGACATCATATTTCACATTTAAAGACTCACAATATGTTTAGCAGCTGCACTTTTTGTCTATTTTTGGATTAGCGCCACAGAAGTGATTTTATATGCTCAGTTGATGTTCTGAGCAAATCTGTGAATCCAAAATCTCCCCATGGTGTGTCTCCATTAACCCAGAATCCTCCTTAAAACATAACGAAAACATCTCCGCTGATTCATAGCTATTTTTAAACTATCACAGTAAAGCATACAACATAGATACATTTATTTCAACACGTGCCACTTGCATCCAGATTTCTCTGCATGTGGAGGTGAAGCACTGTGTATAATGTAGTATATATTAGGGCTGGGCGATATGGACCAAAAGTCATATCCCGATATATATTTAGGCTGAATATCGATATACGATATATATCCTTATATTTTTATCACAAAGTGAGAGCAAATGTTCAGTCAAAGTAAAATATGACATGTCACAAGTAGTTTTATTGAAACCGTTTATGTAAGTGAACATAAATACTGTATCACAACAGGAGTACCTTTTTAAAAAAAAATCAAAGCTCCATAAAGTGCACATTTTATATATAATATCTTAAATAAAAGCTGCAGCTTGCCTGGAGCAAGGATCACAGTGCACAATTTGAACTATATAGAAATGTGCGATATGGTCTAATTCCATATCACATTTCAAAATATATCGATATATCTTTTATATCGCCCAGCCCTAGTATAGATTGTATCTCCCTCTTATATATTAAACTGGCTCGTGTAAGCCTTATCTGTACATTTTTGAACATCTCAGTGGGCAGTACTGACTATCTGGCCCTTAATTGATTCTTTTGTTCACCTCAATCCCCATCAGCATGAAGCTGAGCCACCATTATTGACCAAGAGAAGAAGGAGGGATGGAGAAATGGACAGATAGAGCATGAAGAGAGATAGTTAGGGATGGGGAGAGATAACGAGGAGGGCAAAGTACCCTGTAGGATTAGCAAAAAGGGTGGATAATAGGGAGAGAGTGTGACCGCAGACACCGTAGCCTATCAAGTGAGAGTGAAAAGTGGAGGAAGGATTGGAGATGAGTGAATCATAAGCTGTAACTTATCCTCCCAGTTCACCAGAGACCAAAGACACTTTGGTTTATATGAGCAGGAAGACCAGAGTCCAGGTAGCCGCAGGGAAATAAGAGGGCTATTTTTTCTCGCTTGAGAGGGTCCTCGCTGTACCTAACTGGCCACACTGGCCACCGGTCCTGTACACTGGTCCCAGCTTGGTGCTTTGTCAATGTGCTGTGACTAATCCAGGAGGGGTCCCGCATTTTCTCTCACCCTAATTAAAAGAGGATTAGATGGGATGGAGCTCTAGGCCACTCCAACATGCATAGCCACTGTCCCTTCTCTTTCCCAGGATAATCACACTTACTGGAATTGCCTCCACCACCTGAACTCCACCGGGTCTGTCACTGAAATAGCTGCTGCTGAGATTAAAGAGGCTTACAAATATGGACTGGTTAGAAAAAGGCACTGTAGCTATTCCCAAATAAGCAGTGGTGGAAAATAACTAAGTACATTTATTCAAGTACTGTACTTATGTCCAATTGTGATGTACTTGTACTTTACTTGAGTATTTCCATTTTATGTGACTTTAAACTTTTACTCCACTACATTTTGAGGCAAATATTGTACTTTTTACTTCACAACATTCAGCTGACAGCTTCAGTGTTTCCCCTAGGTTTATAGCTTTGGGGGGGGACCACATATTTTTCAATGTGCATGCCCACCCAGGAGAAAATTGTGTACAGGGTTCGTACGGGTGCTTGAAATCCTTGAAAAGGCTTAAATTTTAATGTTGTATTTTCAAGGTTTGAAAAGTGCTTGGATTTTGGATAAAGTGCTTGAAAATGCTTGATATTCTTACTGTATTTCTCTTGCAATCTGACTATAGATAATCACATGTTCAATGAAAAAAATACTAAATTGAATATTGAGATTAGCAAACTGTACTTTTGGTTGTTAAAAGCGTAATACCATCGGTGTTGGTATGGTTCAGTGAAATCTCCCCCTTTTAGCATGGAAGTACTCATCTAAAACATGCAACTTACAACTGTTGTAAGGTCCTGGAAAAGCTTGAAAATGGACCTTGAAAGTCCTTGAAAAGAGCTTGAATTTGACCACTGAAAAAGTGTATGAACCTTGTGTGTACATATTTAAGTATTATGCATGCCCCCCGGAGAATTTTTTTTTTTTTTCATAAAAAGCCCAAATTTAGTGTCCTCTCGTAGATTCTAATGCCACTATTCCATCATATACACTGATCTTAATCATTGCATGTTTTGATTCATTCTTATAAAGGAGAATAAAGGTTCTTGTATGTTTTATTTAAGGCATCTTATGTTGACAGTCGTCTTGTACATTCTGTTGTGGATTCTGTTAACACACTGTGCTCTTATTTTGAAAGCAGCATGTGTTTAGCGACAGGAAGTAATTCAGATCGTTAGGCACAGTTTAGCCTTTTGTGATTAAAACAACTTTAATTGTCAGCTAATGGCAAACAAACAGCGTTGTTAAATAGGATAAATAACATATGATAAGCTTATTTAGTTTGTTAGATAAAAGGACAAGATATATAGGAAAGGTAACCTTAAATGACGTACCTTGTGATCTGGCGCTATATAGAAAATAAAATTAACTTGATCGTCAAGGGGGGCGGGGGGTGCCGTAATATAATGGTAGGGGAAACAATGAGCTTTAGGTACTTTTCAGGTTGAGATTTAACATAAAAAAAAAAAAATTATACATTTAAAGTGATTAGACATTTTCAGTATTACAGTATATTAAGTAAATAGTGAAATAATTTAATAATTCATTTATGTTTTACATGAAATTAACTGGCATTTTAATGAGTTAATGACACATTTAATGACAAATTTATGTATCTATTTCATGATGTATTCATATATTCTATTCTGTCTCCTTTGTTCCTCCATAAAAATGAGCCTTACCTTGAGAAAATTGAAATGCATTAATAATAATAATAATAATAAAAATAATAATAAAATATTTTTTATCATAATTTGTGCACTCACTGTGTGATATAAATTACATTGGCCTGATGAAAACCAAATCTTAAAAATTTAAATCAGTCTGATTTCAATATATTTAATTTAGGGCCACTCCATGACATTAAAAATCTACTTATAATAATGTAAAACAATACAAAGTGAATTGAATCTCCTCAGTCTCCTGTGACTGTGTGCTCATGGGCATTGTTTGCCTAGTGTTTAGACTCAAAGGCAGCATGACTGGGCTCAGCCTGAGCAGCCTCATGCAGACTACATTTACACCAGAGGTCACTATAGCCATCCAAACACTTCTTCCTGAATGCATTGTCAATTATGATTTTTTTTGTATCATTGATGAATTAAAGAAACTGAAAGCAAAATGCATTAGGTTTTCAAAATTAGAAAAATACATTTACACTAATTGTGGAAAATTGTCTCAATAAACAAGCTCCAGGGTCACATAGCTATAAAGGCTGAACATGAACATGTCTGTTTACAATAGGTTTGCATTTATAGATGGAATTACAACTTTTAGTTTGGAAGGTTATTAATAGAAGTTGCGGTCATCTGTTAATTCTGCACAATGGCCGATAAATAGCCTGCTGAGATTAAAGTTCTGGTTAATTTAGATACCAGCTGCCACAGAGAAGGCAGCCCTACTGCACAGCACCGTTGGTGTCTGGGGAAGCCTTTAAAAATAGACTGAGGCCCTGACCTTAACCCAGAACAGCGTTGTAAAGCGTCTGCTATGGCTATAGACTGCAGTATATTCCAAAGATAATTTGCAGCTTGAATTGTCAGTCACAAATGACCTCTGGGCATAATCAGGAGAGGGGGAGCTGGGTTTCTAATTTTTATGGATTTGACAAAATAATGTTGAATAAAAGTCCACATGCAATTTTTTCCCCATCTCACTGTCTTCATCAGCAGTTGAAGTTGTCATCAACAAAGTATGGGGTATAAGCCAACACTAGAAAAGCATTGGCACCTTAAGGGCAGACTACATTTGGGTGACTTTCTCTTTATTGTGAGGTTCTATTGTGAAATGTAGGTACAGTCAAGGCAACATTAAAGGGAGCCGAGATAATTCAGGAGTGCATTTGAAAAAACAAATGTTGGATTGTGCACAACCTTACTGCTTCAACAGCATTACTGAGGTAAAAGTACTAAGTATGCCTGGTACAACTGAAGGTACATTTGTTTGGACAAATGTAATGATAACAACAAAAATAGCTCATAGAGTTTAATTTAAGTGCTGATATCTAGCCGGTTTCAGTGGTTTTCTTGTTAATGATTCTGGTTATTATCAGTGGTGGAAGAAGTATTCCGACCCCTTACTTGAGTAAAAGTACTAATACTTCACTGTGAAATTACTCCACTACAAGTAAAAGTCCTACATTCAAAAACTTACTGAAGTAAAAGTACAAAAGTATCTGCATCAAAATGTACTTTAAGTATCAATAGTAAAAGTACTTGTTATGCAGAATGGACCTTCTCAGATTGTTTTATATGTTCAAAATATATTATTTGATTATTTGTATTGATGCAGCGTTTTAATTTTGTAGGGTAGGTAGGGCTCATTTCAACTACTTAATATACTGTTTTTTAAAAAAGTCTAATCACTTTAAATTGATCATGTTTTTCATGTTAAATTTCACACTGAAAAGTAAATAAAGCTGGTAGAATAGAATAGTCTTTATTGTTATTGCACAGTGTACAACAAAATTATGGTTGCTCAACCCAATCAATGCATAAGACATTAAAATGTGCACAAGACAAGATAAAGGACATGTGGAATATAAACACGAGAGAATTGTAATAAATAAGTGATAACTATTGCACAGCAATGGAGTTTGTGGGGTTGATGGGTTGGACTGTGGGATCAGTGCATGTGTTTGTTTAGGGTTGTGATGGCTTTGGGAAAGAAACAGTTTTTAGTCTGTTAGTCTAAATGCTAAATGCTAGTGTGTTGTGGAAATGTAGTGGAGTAAAAAGTACAATACTTGCCTCATAATGTAGTGGACTAGAAGTATAAAATTCCATAAATTGAAATATTTAAGTAAAGTACAAATACCACAAAATTGTACTTAAGTACAGTACTTGAGTAAACGTTACTTTCCACCATGACCACCACAATGCATTTTGTGCATCAGTTTGGTTGACTATTTTGAAGGCAGAATCATGTCCACTTCAGTGTTTTTTTTTAGTTGATTTTTAAAAAAAGTTTTTTAAAGCAACATTGTGCAATACAAGACAATACACCAACAAAACGCCGTCAGCGGGTTTCAACAATACAGAGGCAAACTTTCATACAAAAACATTGTAAAGTGTACATAAATTCAAAGTTTTTTATAGCTTTCATGTTGGTAGATTTCTTAATAGACTTAATATATTGTTTAGTTTCATTTTCAAAGACAAGAAAGAGAGGTTTTTGATTAACGTAACAACATTTATGGATATGCCATTTGGCTAACTGTATCATGAGATTGATGATATTGTATTGTTTGTCTTTTGCAAAAGGAACGTCAGTGAAACCAAACAGTATATGTTCAAAGCACAGGGACAAAATGAGGTTCAATCGAAAAAGAAATCAGGTTACAAATATCTTCCCATAATTTAGTTGAGAAAGGGCAAGACCAAAATAAATGAAAAACATCTTCAGGGTGTCTTTCACAGAAAGAGCAGTTTAAGTCTATGTCTTTCTTAACCCTATAAAGCCTGAACCATGAAATAATTACCAGAAAATTCAATTTTTGTAAAAACTGAGTGCTTATTAACCTGCTGACGAATTTTAAGAAATAAATAAATTGCATATATGAATTCTAATTTGTATCATATTTGATACATCAGGTCTTTTTGTGCAATTTGTTGCTCACAGTTTGTTTTTCTCGAACTAACAAAAACATATAAACCCTAACATATTTACCCTATTAAGACTTTGACTTTTCCTTTTTCCTCAAACATGCAAAATACATATTTTTTTCCATATAACACAACGTCATACATCTGCTGATATGAAGTTTTTTAATGCAGCAATGACTGATCCATTCGTGGAACCTGCATATCATTTTTGCTACATCTGGTATTTTTGTGCAATTTGTTGCTCAGTTTGTTTATCTTCAACACATGTATACATCAGGTTTTTGATGATGTAGAGGTCTCAAAAATAACTGTATCTAACAGTGGCGGTTCTAGACCAATTTTACTGTGGGGGCCAAGGAGGGGCCAGTGTTTAATCAGAGGGGCACATTAGCACATGAAAAATGGCAGATGATATTTAAGTATTCAAAATCCTTGAATGTCTTGAAAAAGACACAAAATGACCAAAAAAGACACAAAATGAGAAGACAGAATAACCACAAAAAACCCCACAGAAGACATAAAAATGACAAAAAAAAAGACATAAAATGACCATAAAAAGACACAAAATAACTAAAACAGACACAAAAAAGACACATAAATGACACCAATGACAAAAAAGACACAAAATAACAAAAAAAGACACAAAATAAATAAAAAAAGACACAACAACAGACACAAAATTACCAAAAAAAAGACACAAAAAGACACAAATTACTAAAAAAGACACGTAAAGACATGAAAAGGATTCAAAAATGAACAAAAAAAGTTTAGAATTGTTCCATTGTTCATTTATATAAATTGATAATTTTTATCATTAATTGGACACAGGGGCCACAGCAGGGGCCAAAGGCTTCTTCACAGGGGCAGTGGCCCCTGGAGGCCCCTGTGTAGAACCGCCACTGGTATCTAATATGATACACTTGGCTTTATAGGGTTAAATCGTTGTAAAAAAAACAAACAAACTTGAGCGTCCACTTCAGTGTGCCTGGGAAACTTGACTCCCTTCTGCGTCATAGCACCTACTAGTCACGCTATAGGGCAAAGTGACACTCCTCCCTCAGCACCCACCCAGTCGCTCTACTGGCGCTCAGTCAATCCCAGTAAACACAGGGACAGTACTGCGCGCCCCTTCACCCCTTTTTATTTTATTTCGCGTTAACTATGGACTCCAACAACGAAGAAACTGCAATGAAGGAACCCAGGAGACGAGAACGTCCGGCAGGTAACGTTAGCTCACTGAATACGGAGCAAAGAGGCTTAGAAATGTATGTTTACCTGCTGAAAACCCTTCATAGTAGTGTTGGCACGCGCACCGTTAGCTGTAAACGTTAGCTCATGATGGCTAGTATTGACCATTTAAAGCTAACGTCAATTAGCATGCTCCACTCACTAGCTAGCTAATTTCATAATCGTTAAGTAATGAAAATAAACATGAACGTGCCAGTCTTTACAGCAAATCACACACTGCAATGCCAATACTTTCTAACGATATAACTAAATAACACCGCGTGAGTTTGAAATAAACAGACACTTGACGCCATTGGTGTTTATTTGACAACATTATTGACTAATATCTGTCAGGTGGGAAACAAAATGTTGACATCCTGTTTAGTGTTTTATGTGTAAGGGAAAATTGACAGCTTTCCCAGTTAAAATGAACTGGATTTACCCTGAGCAACAGGGTGGGGTCAGCTGGTGAAGCCCTGTGCTAATCAGTATTGATTATGTCAGTGACGTCATGTTAAAGCAGCATCAGCAACAATTGCAGTTATTATAGCAACTTGCTGCCTTAACCCTCCTGTTGTCCTCGGGTCAAGGAAGGAAGAAGAGGGAAGGACGCAAAGGGAAGTAAAAAAGGATGGAGGAAAGAAGGAAGGAAAGAAAGAAGGATGGAGGAAGGAAAGAAGAGAGGAGGAAAAGGAGAAAGAATGGAAAGGAGAGAGAAAGGAAGGAGGATGGAGGAAAGAAAGGGGGGGAGGAGGAGAAGAAAGGAAGGAAAAAATAAAGAAGGAAGGAGGGAGAAAAGGAGGGAGGCAGGAAGGAAAGAGGGCAGAAAGGAAGGAGGAAGGAAAGATAGAAAGAAAGGAGGGAAGGAAAGGGGGGGCGAGGGAAGGGAAGAAGGAAGGAGGATAGAGGAAGGAATGGAAGCGGGAGGGATGAAAGAAGGAAGGAAGGAGGAAAGGAGAGGAAATCAGGAGGAAGGAAAGAAGAGAGAAAGGAAAGGAGATGGCGGAAGGAGGAAAGAAAAGAAGGGAAGGAGCGAGGAAAGGAAAGGAAGGAAAGAAAGAAAGGAGGGGCGAGGGAAGGAAAGAAGGACGGAGGATAGAGGAGGGAGGAAAGAAGAGAGGAAGGCAGGAGGAGGGAGGAAAGAAGGAATAGTCAAAACAGATTGGGTCAATTTGACCCGGAAGGACGACAGGAGGGTTAAATTAGTGACTATTATATGTAGGGCTGGGCGATATATCGATATAAAAAATATATCAATATATTTTTTAATTTGATATGGAATAAGCCCATATTGGATATATTGATATAGTCGTATATATTTTTTCTTATATATTCAGGTGCATCTCAATACATTAGAATATGATGGAAAAGTCCATTTCCAGTAGTTCAAGTCAAATAGCCCAAACCAAGTATTGAGTCATATAGATGGACATACTTTTCAGAGGCCAACATTTCCATACTAAACATACTTTTTAAAATTGGTCTTTTGTAACATTCAATTTTTTCTAGGTCTTCAATAAATGTAAGCCATAATCATTATAATTAGAAGAAATCCAATAAATCAAGACATGAAATGTTTCATTCTGTGTGTAATGGATCTATATAATGTGTTATTTCCACCTTTTAATTTAATAAATAATAATAATAATAAATAATAAATAAACTTTTCTATGATATTCTAATTTATTGAGATGCACCTGTAAATGCTGCCCTTACAAGGGTTTGTCATATTTAGTTCTTTTGTAATGTCCGTTATTCAGTTTCTCATATAAATAAATTTATTTCGGGAAAAGATTGGCCTATTTTATTTCATAGGATATTTTTATTTAAGATTTTTATTTTATTTAATGAATAGATTTTTTTTTAAGTATTCATACTTATACAGTATTTATGTTCACTTAAATAAACAGATTCAATAAAACTACTTGTGACGTGCCATATTTGGCTTTGACTGAACATTTGCTCTCACTTTGGGATATAAATATTGGGATATATATTGTATATCTATATTAAGCCTAAATATATCGGGATATGACTTTTGGTCTATATTGCCCTGCCCTAATGGTATGTATACATGTAATTAATCGGTTAGTTACTGATAATTCAGCGATGCCTAACTAACACGTTACTGTAAGTATGTGAGGGGTGCTCTGACATATAACTTTGTGTGTAGGTACAAGCAGGTATGCGTCACAAGATGTTGAAGGTACGGAACCCATACATTGATGTGGCTGCATGTCTAATTCTAACTGAGAAAAAGCTGCGGGGCGGGGCTGGTGATGTGGGTCTCAGTGTCTAAGTCTAACAAGTGTCTAAGAGTAGTTGGTGTGCACATGTGTGTGGAGGTAACAATAAACCTGACTAACAAAACAAATATACAGAAGGTGGTGGTTAGGACGTGGATAAGAGTTGCTCTGATGCATGATTAGATTAGAAGGTTGTTTTTAGAAAGAGGATATTCATAAAAAAAATGTGCTTTTTTAACAGCTGCTTGCAAATGTTTTAAATATATGTACTGTATATACATATATAATTGATTGAATTGTGTTTTTAATAAGTTGCATTTATTTCAATGCATGTATTTGTCTTCTTTTCTCAGCTTTGGAGGAGACGGGCTCTGATATTGGCTTCTGTGGCTGGTTGTTGGTTGCGCTCTCCATTCTCCTCATGCTGGTTACTCTGCCAATCTCCATTTGGATGTGCATTAAGGTCAGCTGCTGGTTAGATGCACTGTTTTTTTTCCACTTTACTATCAAAGCTGCCTGGTACAGTACAGTGGAGTAAATTACCGAGACTGGCCTACTCTGTTTATTAAGTGTTTTGAAAATTCTAGGGTGTGTACTGCAGTCTCATCCAATATTTTATGTGTATTTACTTAACAGCTATTGCCAGTTGTTAGTTGTCCGTGAGCATGGTGTTTGCTCTGTGCTTTTTCAAAATGAGTATATATATCCCACTATCCAGTTACATCTGTAGAATGTCAAATAAGAAAGAACAGACTCCTGTATTAGCCATTTATGTGGTTTGTCTCTGTACACAGATTGTGAAGGAGTACGAGCGAGCCATTATCTTTCGCCTGGGGCGCATTTTGCGAGGAGGAGCCAAAGGCCCAGGTCAGAAATGTTTTATACACGCTTTTTTCTCTCTCCACATCCTCAGTCATCTTCATCACGTGTTCATCATATTAAGTCTAGGTGCTCTATTGTGCAGTATGAAACCTAACAAACCAAACACAAATTGGTTCAGAGCCTATAAGGTACGGGGGAATTGTGTTATGATAAGATTTGGACATCTAACTTTATTACGTCATCACATTTGCTATCATTAAATGCAAATTTGCATTATATCCTATCCTAAATATTATAAATTGGATGTTTCACATTTTTGTCATGAATACATCTGGAAGACTTAAAGACTGAATAAGATCTTAACCACATTAATTAGATGACAACGAACAGACATTATGCCAGCAAAGAAAGTCCAATACAATGAATTTTGTGCATCAATTTGATCGACTATTTTGAAGGCAGAACGGCGCCCACTCGCCACAATAATAAGATGACAGAGAACAGACATTATGTCAGTGCTGTAGATAGGGTGGACTTCCTCTTTGTTTATCATATCAATTAGCTTTTAAATACAATCAGATAATCTTTGTTGTTGTGCATTAGTCACTCATTGTTCGACCATATGTTCATGGCAACGTGATGGAAAGGAAGATTTCTTGTCCATTCATGTTGAAATCAATCAAACAACAAGATTCTCAATTTAGCCATTAGGCACATATGTGTGAGTCACAATGCACAGAGTACAAAAATTAAATCTGCGTGTGACGTTGGCAGTTGAGATGCAGAAATTGTATGTACTGTGATTTGATACCCTCCCAGGCTCTGTACCAGATAGAATATAATTCTGTACTGTTACGCAACAACACAAAGCCTCATCTGATAACTGACCACTACCAGATGTTGAGGTCTGATTCGCTGAAAACCTGGGAAGTCACGAAATCCAACAGCAGTTAATATAGAGATGTAAAAGGTATATAAGATATGTAGAAGTTAATATGAAATGATAATAATGTAAAATCCAAAACAATGCATGGGACTGTTATTATTTCAGGTCAGCATACAAAACCACCTATCAATGATGTCATAGTGTACACTAACTTTAGGCTTAGTGTCAACTTTTTGCAGTTATAACCAATGAAGAAAAGAGTGTATGTGGCCACCTAAGGACAAAGCAGAGAGTTTTTATCACCTAACATGTTGTAGCTTGTAGCTTGCTGTGTAGTGTGCCCCCTTAATTAACATGCTTGTACACATTGTTACACATATATATGGATGAACATTGCCAATCAAAGTTGAAATACTTGAGAGACGAGTATAGGAAAGAGAGAGAGGCTGAGAAGAAAAAGAGTGATGCAAAAGGTGGATAAAAGATAGACACGACCAGAACAAGTTCTCCATTTTCTTGGTTCTTAAGGTGACAAGTCCTGCTATATCCCATGTTTGATTCGTTTCCTGAAGGTGTAAAGATGATGCACCAGTGCATTTCTGACTCTGGGAATGTTCCAAATCGCCTTGCCAAACAGGAATAAAAGGTCAAACGAGCAAGGTCTTGTTGGTCCTTTGTCTTTATTGCAGTCAGTTCACATACTGTAGTTGCTTGTCTGAATTTTATCTCGCTGCCCCCTCCAGCCAATCAGTGAGAGACATAAAGTCGCAGATCCATCAGCACCCACTTGGTACTTTCCCAGTAGATCCTCTGCCAAGCCTTTACTGCAGCCACTCCTTTCTTGTTCCCGGGCTTTTTTGTCGTGTCTAGTCTTCAGTGGTGAAACACATGATCTGCTGTATTGAGGTCATTTGGGGGAATTAGACAGTCCTTCCACTCTTTCAGTACTTCAGTATGTTTAGGATTATTGTCCTGAAACTGGAGTTGTTGTTTTTTTTATCTAAATCAAAATGTGAAGAAGTCAGGGCTGACGTTATGCCAAAGACATTTAAGTTTTTTCTTGCAGAGACATATACTTAGATTAGCATGCTAACCAGCAAGCCCCGGCCTGTCGTATCCCGTAGTACCACCTCGAGAAGTGATAGTGCGGTGGTTAAGTCCTCAGAGTTTTTAGCTTCTTCCCAGCGGAGATTACCTGCTCAGCGAAGCGCACAGAGAACAACAGCTGGCAGAGAGGAGCCACAAGCAGTGAAGCTAGAGAATGTAGAAGCGAGACGGGATCCACGCTAGGCTAAAAGCAGCACCACATAAATGTGCGGTACCAGACATCTTTCTCGCCAACAGCAGCTCTCTTGTCAACGAGTTGAACAATATGCAACTGTGGATTATAAACTACTGCATGGACAGCTGTGTTATGGCTATATCGGAGACAAGGCTGCGTGAAAACGTCCTTGACTTAGCTTAGCCGTAGAGCTAGTAGCGTCTACCATAAAGACCTCCACACCAGACACCACATCACATCTGCCTTTATATTGCTTTGTGTCTGTAAGCAATACCTAAATGTTACATAATGTATACATATCATTTTTTCACATCAATTCCACCTGTATTTTCAATTTTCAGTTGTAGTTAATAAAAGGGGGGACCTTAAATACTCTATGGAACGTTTGTGAAGTTGTACTATACACGGCACTAGATGCTAACATGCTCACAGTGACAATGCTAATATGCTGATGCAAAACAATGGTGACCATGTTCACATTCTTCATTTTAGCATGCTAACATTTGCTACTAAAAACAGCTGAGACTAATGACTCCATCTGCTCATACATGTCTTTCGGCACTAGCAGTGTCATTCCAACCAAACAGGTCAGACTCTATCCTAATAACAAGTCCTGGCAAAGGAAAAGACAGACAAAAAGATATCAACCAGGACAACCATCCTCCCCTTTTCCAAAAAGCCCCATGCCAAAGCAATGATTTCAGGCCTGTGCCACTCACCAGCATTCTTTCCAAATGCATGGAGACGTGGATGCTGGGCAGCTTACCACCATGGTAGGCGAGAGTCTGGACCTGCTCCAGTTTGCTTACAAGATGAAACGAGAAGTTGAGGATGCCAACCTAAATCTTCTGTGCACGGTGGCTAGGCACCTTGCCTCTGCTAACTCATACGTCAGGATTTTATGCTTAGACTTTTAATCTGCTTTGAATACAGTACACATAAACATATCGCCCACACAGACTACAACTCAACACTGGTTTTATGATTTTTTTTTTTTAAATGACCGAACCCCTACTTGGATTTTATCGAGGAACATTATTTTAAAACCAGGAGTGCCACAGGGCTGTCTTGTCACCAATCCTCTTTTCCATGCACACACAAATAAAATCAACTTTAACAGCATAGTTACTTTTTAAATATGCTGATGCTATGGGCCCAATAGAGAGAACATGGACACCATGTTGTCCTGATTTTAGGAGACCTCCCTGGAACTGAACATCAGTTCAGATCAAAGAGCTGTATTGCATTGACATTCTACATCCTCTAAGGCTGGAGGTCGGGATCGATAACCTCTTAACATCCAACCCCACCCTTTTTTTTTCTTTTTTAGAGCATTGGGGATGGGATGTTCAGGGATAGAGAAAAGGTCAACCCCTCAAGGCATCTGAAAGCTGGGAACGTAAAAAATTGGTTCCAGATGCAGCATGTCAAGTTGTTCTAGTCATATGCATGTGAACCGTGCAGCCAAAATCACCAGCGCCACTAAAAAAAAAAAGTCTTGTATTAAAAAGAAAAAGAAAGGAAGCCTTCATCACTTAGGACCATTCACAACTCTTTTCAGCTACTCCCATCAGGCAGCTGTTTCAGAGCACCTCTGGCCAAAAAGAGAACTTACAAACACTTTTTCATTCTCACTGCATTATGCATTTTAATCAAGGCCATGTGGACAGAAACCACTTTTTAATACAGCTTGTTTAACATGATAGGAAAGACAATGTTTTTTCAATTTCAATGAAAATATTAGTAGGTTTGCAGGTATTTTATCATTCACCAAAAGTATTGGACAAATAAAAAATGTGACCGGATGATGGTGCTAGAGAAACAGTTGGGGGAACACCCAAGGCGATTACAAAAAGACCCGCAAATGTCAACCTGCTGGTGGCACTAGAGGAAATAGGCATCTCCAACCCTACAGCCATGCTGCTGACGTGGGTAAAATATCTTAACTGGAGCAAAATGGATGAAAGCACGAGAACGATCACGCAAGGGGTGGGGTGTTGCTGTGGATTTCCACCCATCCCCTTCCTGCTGGGCAGGATGACAAAAGCCAATTCAACAATACAAATTAAACACAGAACAATATGTAGACCTAATACTAATATTTATGTGGGCTCCCAGTCCACAGAGCCATATGCCTGGCAATGCTACTGCAAATGTTTCTGTTCAAGGTATGAATGATTTAATCATTCTATTCTCAGTGATGTGACTTCTCTTTTTGAAAGGTTGTGTATTTGTTTAAGTAAAAAAAAATACAGACTCCCACGAGGAATAATTTGCATACATCTCATCTCACATCTCATCGTTTTATCTTTTGATTTCTTGTTTTACTGGATCTAAAAAACAGGCAGTGTCCTCTCAAAATGCTGAAATGTGACTCCTGAGAGTGCCAGGGGACTCTGTTTATGATAGCGTGGAGTAATAATAGCTCTCCGCCAGCAAACTTCACATTCCTGAGGAGCCAATGCCAAAGTTGAATTCGGCATTTGGTTTCCCATAATGCCTCTGGCCTTAACACTCATAAATGGAAAAGGAGCCAGATTATAACAGCTGTTATACAACATTAATTTAAAACCCCAATTCCAAAAAAGACGGGATGCTGTCTAAAATGTAAATAAAACGGCGTGCATTGTTTTGCTAATCCTTGTTGACATATATTCTATTGAAAACTGTACAAAGACAATTTATGTAATGGTTAAAGTGATACACTTTATTGTTTATTATAAACACATACTCATTCTGAATTTGATGACACGTAACAAAGTGTTTGGATGAGGCATGTTAACCTCTGTTTGATCACCTTTTGTCTTACAACATTTCAGTTAGCATTTAGCAGCTGAGGAGGACACTAAATGTTGTTTAGAAGCAAAATCATTTCCCATTCTTCAGACTACAATTGCTCAACAACCTGGGATCTCACATTTTGTGCCTCACATTATCAAAAGGAGGCATGTCTGGAATCCAGAGAGTCCAGTCTAGTACCCGTACTCTTTCCTTCCATGCCATGCTTGAACGTACATGTGCACGGTTTGGTATTGTCTTGTGCTGCAGCATTAAGCAGCATTTTCATTCTTAATGGTGCTTCACAGATGTGCAAGTTACCCATGATGCCGTGGGCACTAACACACCCAGATTCTGTGATGGACGCTGGCTTTGGAACTTTGTTCTGGTAACAATTGTTTATTGGTTTATTTAAAACAAGGACCATGTACAAGGTTCATTAATTACGTGGAGTAAAAAGACCAGATTATAGCTAAAAGCTAATTTCCATCTGCAGTCCCTGGGCAGGTAAGAAGAATAAAATAGGATAAAATAAAACAAGAACAACAAGCACACACACACACACACACACACACACACACACACACACACAATCAATTATAAAAATAGACATATGCAGAGAGTACAGAATAATGATTAGTGTGGACAAGACTGATTACTTAAACTCCATTCTTTCACTTCACGTCTGGATGGTCCTTTGCACTTTTAACACAGAACACACGGCGTCAATGATTTCCAAAACCAATTTGAAATACATCTTTTCCTCTTTGTGTCCGTCCATGTCAGAGAAGTAAGCATCCTTTCTAAATGATTTGTGTCTTTCTCTTTGTGCAGCGATGCTGTTTACCGATGTTTTTAATGCAGAGCCACTTACACTAAATCCTTTAATGAGGTTATAGATGGTAGATGATTAAATCCCTAATTTCACTTTGCAGTTGTGTGTTGAGACACGTTGTTAAACTGTTAGATTATTTACCAACATCGTGGAACCTCAGCTCAACTCTTTCAAAATGTGTTGCTGCCATCAAATAAGCATACATTTTCAAAAATCTAGGAAGCTACTCAGTTAAAACATTGATATATATTTCCTTGTACAGTTTTCAATTAAATGTGTGTCAAACAGGATGAGCAAACATTATAGCATACTGTTTTATTATTGTTGTAAATGGTGTCCCAACCTTTTTGGAATCAGGGTTGTAGAACATTTCCCTGTGTAGTTTGAAACCGGCTCGCAGGGATGCTGTGTCATAAAACTAAAAGGCATCTTTGTGGCACATTTTGCATCTGTATACAATTCTCCTCTGCTATAAACAGAGATGTTTATCGAAAGCAGAGCTTTTTTCCACAACGCTTGTCTGTGGAATTTTCCACTGCACCACATAATGGTTTACAGCATCTGTGTGAGAGCAACTGAGACCTCTTTTCTTGTCTGACAGGAAACGTAATCGTTGAGAATGCTGAAAATGTTTTGACGGAAACGGCATGAGGAGACTGCTGTTGTCTTCCTTTCCCCTCCTGAACAGATGGCTGTGATCTTACCGTTTAAATACACAATATCCTGACAGCAAATGCAGCCCACTAGTCTCTAACTGGTGTGGCATTAATGTTTGCTAAATGATTGCACACCTAGCACATGTCTGTTTCACTCAGGCACATGCCACGTATTGTTTAATGCACTAATTCAATCATTGACTTGAAACGGGCTTATGAAAGCTGCAAATATCCACGGCTTTGCCTGGCTGTCAGCACAGCTGCAGTCTTATAAAGAGAGCTTGACTTGGCCTCATGCCAGAATCTCATTCATCCCGGTGTTTTCAAACATTTGTGAAGACGCTTGCTCATTATTGTGTTTACAGTGGCTTTAGTCTTTGTTAAAACTATTTGCATTCTTGTGATTCCACAGGGCTGTTCTTCATCTTGCCGTGCACTGACAGCTTTATTAATGTGGACATGCGCACCATCACCTTCGACATCCCACCGCAAGAGGTATGACATGCACACTTCCAATTACATTAAACAAACACTTTGTCACATTCGCAGAAATTCAAAGGACATCAAAATAATCGTGCAGATTCTCGATACAGCTCACCAGTAATGCACTCTTTGGTAAACAAAGCATTTGAACGTTCCCATTGAACATTTTCCCTTTTAACATCACTAAACACTTTCTACCTTTTATTTCCTAACATGTTCAATCACCGTTCTGCTCTCAGGTTTTGACCAAAGATTCAGTGACAGTCAGTGTTGATGGTGTGGTGTACTACCGCGTCCAGAATGCTACTCTGGCTGTAGCTAACATCACGAATGCAGATGCTGCGACCCGCCTGTTGGCCCAGACCACCCTGAGGAACGTCCTGGGAACTAAGAACCTGGCTGAGATCCTGTCTGACCGCGAGGAGATCGCACACAGTATGCAGGTAGAGTACAGTACTGCCTTACAAAGCCTAACTGCAGTAACTAAATTTTTGGGCGAAATTGAGTTATAACTAAAAATGAACTCCTTGATATCTTTTTTATCTTAGTTTTAGATTTCTATTTTGCTATATTTCAGAGAAATAATTATATTAAAATTGCAGAAACTACAAAATCCAACTCATCATATATGGCAGGGGTGGGCAACCTTTACTCACTAAAGAGCCACTGTTGGCCAAAAAAAAAGAGAAAATCACAGAATGGAGCCACAAACCTTATATTGAGCCTAAAATGAAAATTAAACAGCCTAATAAGTCTAAATTAGCCTACCAACATTATTAATAGTCATATTGAGCATTTATTAATATGATTTTCAAAACTAGTCTATCTAGGGGAACTCAAAACTAAACTCAAAGTTGGCAAAATGTAGACTTTCGTAAGCTATGAAGCACATTTTAGTTGACTTAAATGTCTGTAATATGCTGTAAAAAAGGCTATACAATTTTACAATTGAGGAATACAAATAGCTTTTTGGTCTAGACCATTGATAAATGAACATTTTAATGTAAAAATATGTATATAATTTTTTTTGTCTCAGCCACGGGGAGCCCCTGCAGGCGACCTAAAGAGCCATATGAGGCTCTGGAGCCACAGGTTGGCCACCCCTGATATATGGTGTTTGGTGTGACCATTAGACATTTCTTACTCACATTCAGTGTTTTCTTTATGTTGCTTGATGGTTTTTCCTCCAGTAGACGTTTCTGATGAGAACTTCTCTGAGCTCAGTTGAAGCAAACATTGGATTGAAAAGAAATTTGAATTCATTATTAAGTCAAAGCTGCACTTGAGTATGAATATTTTCATATCAATAATATTTTCAGATCAAATAAGCGTGTGTAATATGAATGGTGTCTCTCATGGGGACAAACACAGAGAAAACCTTCACTTCACTCTGCAGTTCCCCTCAACTCTCCAGAGCCTGTTTTCAGTTAATCGTTGTGGTTTTCCAGCCTGTCAGCAACCCTGAAAATGTAACAAGAAACAAAAAAAACAAACAGTTTAACCAACCAGCAACGAAGTGGTGAACAAAGTGAACATTCTCAGTAGTCAGTAGGAGACTGGATTTTGGATCTTACATTCTTTAGGTGCACACAGGCATTATGTGTAAACAGGAGACGGCAGAAAAACAAAATATCGTGGTTTTCTGTTTTCAGCTTGTTTTGCTGACCTTAAGAGGCCAACGATATAAAATGCAGCTTTCTCACAGCTCTTCTACATATATCTACTCTGTCCATTTCTGAAGCTAGTTCCTGTGATTGTTAGAAAAGAATATGTTGTAAATATGCTGTTATTGACAGAGAGACTGAATAGCTGGACCGCTGAAATAATGCACCCTCGTGCCTCATACAGACGACTTATTATGTAGTCAGTAAAAATAAATGTAGGCAATAACACGAGACCGACTCGTAGAGAAAACAGATTTCAGGATTACAGTGCCACTGTAATGCCAATCTGCTGTAAACTTTGAAAACCTTAGGTAATACTGTGTTCTGTCGAGCACAGCTGTTAGTTTGCCTTTGAGTTCAATTATTTATTTATTCATTAAACTTTTACTCTCAGTTATGTTGAGCTTCTGTAACTGGTATAATATTTATTTCTGATGATACACAGTCACAAGGTTTGTCAGCCAGTATATAGTAAAATTTACTGTATGAGTTTATGAGTGCAGTAGCCAGTGTTTATATATCAAATGGTCCACACCAATATTTACACTTCACCATCTCCACTGAAACACCATATAATTATGGTTAAACCTCTTCCTCCTACTGTATAGTACAAATTGCAAATTGTGCGTTGCCGCCATCATGTGGCCTGACGAGGGGTTGAATTTAAAGGCCGTTTGGAAGTCAGCATCTTATATTGAATATAGTGTAATGACAGATTATATCTATCTGATTAGTTAGACTACTATAGAAGTATAATGTAGTTTTAGTATAATTTGATTGCTTGTGGGCAGTACCTACATCAACAAACGAGCCTCGATCAAATCCTTGTCAACTAAAATGTATAGGTTTAGGTTCGGGGTGCACCGATTGCAATTTTCACCGATTTTTAAAAAGCCTGACCTGCCGATTCCGATTTTGGCCGATACCGATTTTTTCATAACTCACAGCATACACCTTCAATGTTTGAATCTTATTTTATTGAAAAACAATAACACAGCAGTATTTTTCTTTAACAAATAAAGGAAATCCCAATGTCTGAGGTAGTTAATAAAATATTGAAATTAAAATAAATAGCAACAATTTACAGGACAAACTAACAAAAGAACTGCAACCATAAATAAAGTTTCCTGAGCTTTTGGTTTCGTTATAGTACAACAAGAACAAATGTCCAAATGCAGCAGCTTTGTGTCCTTATTCATTTGCACAGTTATAATAACATAAAATGACAAAGATAACAAATAATGTAAAGTGCAGGGAGAGGCAGAAAACCCAGATGGGCTTATTTAAAGCCTCCACCTAAAATTTCATCATTTCATCGTTATAAGTTAGTTATAAGTGAGTAATAAACTGATGATAGAAAAAAAATAAGTATTACATCAACAAGTTTTAATGACAATAACAAAAATTACGATATAAAAAAAATATATATGAACATGATATAGCAGGGTATTTGTGTGTGAATTAGAATTTTAAAACGACATTGATTGAACAGCGTGATTTCAATAGCAGCTGAAGAATCATGTTGTCTCTCTGTCTTCTTCAGTCCACCCTGGACGACGCTACAGACGACTGGGGGATCAAGGTGGAGCGGGTGGAGATCAAAGACGTCAAGCTGCCTCTTCAGCTCCAGAGAGCGATGGCTGCTGAGGCCGAGGCCAGCCGGGAGGCCAGAGCCAAGGTAAGGATGCTCTGCCTGTTCTGAAGTATTGTTGTCAGTAGGGGTGGGGGCGATATGGCCCTAAAAGAATATCACAATATTTCAGGGTATTTTTGCAATAATGATATTGTTGATGGTTTTAAAAAATACTGAAAAATATATAGAAAATTCGATTTTTTTAGTCTGTATAAATAATAAAATATGTACAACAAAATAAATATCAATCATAATTCTAAAATATAGTGTAAAGTGCAAATCTTAACACTTGCCAAATACAAATAATGTACTGTTGACTCTTTAGCAAACAATAAAATTAGCAAACAATAAAAATAACCATCTAAGTAAAATACATCAATTTCGTCCACTTTCAGAGCTAAATGTGAGCAATCACCTCAGATAACATTTTTCACAGTCAACAGGGCTTTCCACTAGGACATGGAGCAGCCAGACAGTGTTAAAAATAGCTGGTTAGGAGGGTCTGGGGGCATTCCCCACTGGAGAAGTTTTTTTCATAAAAGCCCAAATTTGGTGCCTCTCACACATTCTAATGCCACTATTCCATCACATATACTGATCTTATCATTGCATATTTTTAATTAATAATTGTAAAGGAGAATAAGGGTTGTTGTATGTTTTATTCAAGAAATCTTATTTTGACAGTCTTGTAAATTATGTGGTGTTAGCACACTGTGCTCTTATTTTGAAAGCTGCATGTGTTTACCAATAGGAAGTAAAAGTAGCTTTTTGTGATTTACACAACTTTAATTGTTAGCTAATGTTAGCTCGCGGCTAACGAACGGCATAATTCAAGACTGTGCTTGGACCTTTGACGGCCCGGACAGGTTGATAGTATTTAATTTGGCCCGCACGCACACAGAGAGATGATGTGGGGACGGGACTGATACAGACAAGTAGGCACTGCAGCTCGATATATTCAGTAAGTGTGTGAATGCACCTCATGTCTCAGAGACGGACATAGAGGTGGGTCGGGGTTTTGACTGACTGACAGGTGACAGATACTCTGCTGAGCAGAGACAGGATGCAAAATAACTTTATATTGTGAATAGTGTAGATATACTTTCAGTAGCTTGAAATGTGATGTTAGCGCAGCACACAAGAGTCTGGTGGGCCGCCACAGTCTAGGTAATTAATGGGAACCCTTACGTCAAGAAGTAGGAATGTTGCCAATATCATGATATGCATTATATTTACTCATAAAAAATTATACCGGTATAATCGTGAACGTTACGATATGGCACACCCCTAGTTGTAAGTTATCATTTTGTGCAGCCCCCCCTCACCTCCTGTCTCCCGTCTTCTCCTAAAGGTGATCGCAGCAGAGGGAGAGATGAACGCGTCGCGGGCGCTGAAGGAGGCGTCGCTGGTGATCGCCGAGTCTCCCTCCGCCCTGCAGCTGCGTTACCTTCAGACCCTCAACACCATCGCCGCCGAGAAGAACTCCACCATCATTTTCCCACTGCCGCTGGAGATGATGCAGGCCTTCATGAAACGCTGAGCAGGAGTCTCACACACATCGTCCACACACACACACATCGTCCACACACACACACTCACACAACACGCATCACTCACAGACACATTTTTTAGGCCTCTGTGTCTATTCAGCATGTCTCTCTGAACCAGCAAGATGATACTTAGGAAGTTGTGCTTTTGGCTCGTGGTGCACCAAGCTGCCCTCAAAGAACTAACACCAGCTTCTAGACCCCAACAGCTTTTTATTCCCTTGCCATTGTTACATTTAAACACACCTCAAAGAACATAGTTGCAGCCCATGTGCATGAAAGTTCTGCGCCTGCGTGAGAGAAAATAACTCCATCAGGTCGAGCAGTCGCCTACAAAAACAACACAAACTGATCATTTTCTAACAAGTGGATCTTTGGTTACTTTATTCCAGATTGCCATTCCAATTCCAGTTGCCACTGTAAAACAGAGAAGTAGATTTATTGGGCAGTTTAACCTGTTACCGTTCCTATGTCCCGCCCATAATTATTAATATGATAATTATAAAAACCTGTGTAAAATAGTCATTTTTTGAGATATCTTCATCAAATTTGAATTGGGAGAAGGTAATAATTTATATTTGACCCCATTGTGTTTTCCAGCTCATAAGTCCCAGCTGTAATGATCTGAAGGCCTGTATTTACCCAAAAAGTTTCAGGCGGACAATAAAAAAACACATTTTTCAGTGTGTTTCAACATCCATATACTCAGCAGCACTTAGTTATTCTGACTCTTTGGGAATACACTTTCAATGTTTTTGTTTTTTTTAGGCTTTTTAAGGTTAATTTGCAGGAATGCCAAGGGGTTAAGCAGAATTATTATTATTTATTTTTTTTACGTTATTTAGATCTTTTTCGGCCAACACTCGAGCTAACAGTGCCAAACACCGCAAAATTTACAGCTGTCAGCTTGGTGTCTCTGCCAAAAACTGTGTATTAGATTTTTACTAAAAACAGCCATGTAGTGCAGAGAAGTCTAGCTTTTATCCTGCAGTTTTATTCCTGTCTAGAAATCTGGCGAGGTTCCCTGAAGCCTGAACATTCTCATCATCCGCTTCACAAACATCTTTAAGGAAAGTGCCTGCTGGATATGTGGCCTTACATCTACACACACACACACACACACACACACACACACACACACACACACACACACACACACCCACACACACACACACACACACACACACATACATTCTTGTACATCTAATATCTCCTGATATTTTGGCAGTACTGCAACCACTGCCAGCATTAATGTGCTCAAATAATTTTATACACAAAGTATATTCTGAGTATTTTACTGATATCCATATATGGGCTCTATTGGCTTCTTTCCCAATTCACAAAAAACAAACAATGTTTTTTTTTAGCTGTGCTGTCAAGTGTTTTCACAAGATTTTGGTATAAAACTCATTCCAACCTCAGCATTGAAATCGTGGTGGATCAAACATGTACCATGACGTACAGTACGCTGTATACTAGGGCTGCAACTAATGACTGTTTTCATTGTCGCTAGTTAGTTAGTTAGTTTGTCTTGAGTAATCGATTTGTCGTATTCTCTGTAAAATGGTAAAAAGTGTCAATCAGCCTTTCCTAAAGCCCAAGATGACATCCTGAAATGTCTTGTTTTGTCCACAGCTCAAAGATATTGAGTTTAACGCCATATAAGAGTTAAAAAAAACATGAAATATTAACATTTAAGAAGCTGGAATGAATAACCAAATAGTTAGTGATGGGTTTAATACTTGAACAGAATTGATTCTTTGCAGCTCTGTTGTTCTGTAATTGGTATACAGGCAAACAGATCCTCTTTGCCTTTTTTAGAGGCATGAAATGAAATGAATCCATGCAAAAGCAGAGATGTTGTGATCTTTGTAGATTGCATTTGTTTTGCTGCATCACTAACCAACACAAGAGGGAGGCAGTGATCTTCAAACGGCCCCTTTAGAAACGGACCAGAGTGCAAATAATGATAAAACAGAAACACTTTCTCTCCAGTTGCCAAACCTTCGTCTCAACTTAGTTTGACAGTCAGGCCTGATGTTACTTTTACATGTTTACAGTGTGCTTTCTATTCATACACAGTATATGCTATATTTAGAACCAAGTATTAGGAACACCTCACTTTGCCAACATCATCAGCTACACAGGTGGTGCTGTGTGTATTTTGTGTGTATTTTGTCCACTCTTTACCTCTTTGAAAGAAACTTTTATCGCAATCCTTTCAACCAGAAGCCTTAACTTACTCTCATGGATTAATTTCACAGCCTCGCATCACATTTCTATGCATTTCCAACTAATAACTAAAGGATTTTATTTTTTAAAGCAACAATATTTGATCATATAAGCCCTTTCTAGGTGTAAACAAGCCAAATAGTTAAACGTCGGTAACGCCCGCCAATGTAATAATGTCGACAAATATAATACAAATTTGCAGCTTTTAATGCAATAATCCCACAAACCTAAAACAAACGTAATAGCCGCTGCCTACTACAAATGTAATACGCGATTATCCACAAATGTAATAACTATTACGTTTGCAGGGACTTATTACGTTTGTGGGGAAGTGAAAATCTTCAACTTTCAATGTTGTAATAATATTGGGGGGATTAGGGGTCCGTTGTGTGATAGCCATAAGTTTAAGTCATAAATTTAAGTCATAAAACCAGATAGATGAAATAGATTTCATATCAACCAAAAAGGTTTATGTATGAAAATAGTTGACTCAAATTTGCACTAAGTTGTATATAGTATATTATTATTATTGTATATTTGTATATTGTTAAATGTCTTTTCTTAGATTGTTTATTTTTTATCCTTATCTTAAAAATTGTGTGAAACTTTGCGGCTGTAACAAAGAAATTTCCCCACTGTGGGATTAATAAAGTCAAATCTGTAATCTGAAATCTGAAATTGAAGGATATTTTCACAGTAATTTTAGTTAGTTTTATAACCACAAAATACAGTTTCATTTAGTTATCGTTTTTATTTCATTTTATTTCAGTTAAGTTATTTCATTAGTTTTTGTTAACTATAATAACCTTGTTTTCGTAGTGTTTGTATAGGCATCAAACAAACAACAACAACCACAACTACCATTACTAATTGCGTTATTTGAAGATTTTCACTTCCCCACAAGTAATAAGTCCCTGCAAACGTAATAGCTATTATATTGTCAGAAATGGCGTGTTAAGTTTGTAGTCGGCAGCGGCTATTACGTTTGTAGAAAAATGTATTACGTTTGTGGGATTATTGCATTAAAAGCTGCAGATTTTTATTACGTTTGTGGTTTATTATGTTTGTGGACATTACATTTGCGACCATTACAAACGTCTTTGTATCCGTCTTTAAACTGACATGTTGTTACATTATTGTTCCTCCTTTTTGACATATAAAGGACGAAGTGTCGGTTAATGTACGTTATAGTATGTGGTGTGTAGTATCTACACTGCTCAGGAAAAATTGAAGGGAACACTTAAATTGTCGCAGTATAACATCAAGTCCACTAAACTTCAGGGACATCAATCTGTCAATTTTGGAATTCCAAGCCATTATGAATCAGTTTCTTCTGCTTTGGTGCAAAGGAGAGGCAAGAGGAGGTGTTTTTGGTGTGATTTTGAATCCAGCTCTCAATGGGTTAATGATTTCATTGACCGTTATGTCATTCTCAACAAATCATAGAATGTGCAAGATCTGATGTGGGATTAAAGCGTTCCCTTCATTTTTTTTTTTAGCAGTGTATGTATATGTATATATATATATATAGATATATACATATATATATGTGTGTGTGTTCATACCTATAATTGTAGTTTTTTTAATTTTGTTATGGTTTTGCTGTGGTTAGACCGGGGTTTAGGTATAAATATGCACTGTAGAATTTTTGTTTTCTAATCCAAAAGCTGTTACATTATTTTACTACAGTATCTCCTGTGTATTTCAGTTGCTACAACAGAAAGATTGTTATTTTTGCTACACGATAAACAGTAAAGACTTCCTGAAGTAGAGTTGGAACAGAAAGTTACAGTTCCATGCCGAATTCATGGTTGTGTTGATTTCTGTTGGTTTCCTTTGTACATTTTGCTAATATTTGGTATAGTTTTATCCTGATATTATTATATGGATATATGAACTTTAAATAAAGACGCTACCAAAAAACAGAAGAACTCGTTCTTTGAGCTCATTGTAGTAAGGTGGCCGAGGACCAGATTTAAGAAGAATGGGAACTTTTTTCCTCATGCTCTCTATCACCATAGGTTTAAATTTTTGATGGGAGCCACTTCATCAAGATTGCGGATTGGAGATGGCAGCCATATAAAATCTATGAGAACCAATATATCTTCCAAGCCACTCAGAAGGTCAATCTTGGTGTCAAAATATACATTTTCTGAATCAATGAATCATTTACGCACACTGGAATTGCACAGATCTTTGTGGTTGTAAATGTAACAAATAATTCAAGTGAAGTTAATAAAGTTAAATTACATACATGCATCTTATTCATTTTTCAGAATACATGTACTGTATATGACCTATATTAATATATGTTTGATCACTTAGGATCTGAGTTGGAAATTCCGTAAATACATGACAAAAATGAACATGTCTATTTGATCAAATAATCATCTAGTGATTTTCTCAATAGCTTTAAATGATTCTTTGACCCAGAAAATTTAGATTTTGACACCAAGATTGACCTTCTAAGTGGCTTGGAAGATATATTGGTTCTCATAGATTTTATATGGCTCACATGAAAATTTTAAACTCATGGTGATGGAGAGCATGTGGAAAAGATTTGATGCTTTTGTCCGGCATGTTCCCTTTATTGGTGTTTATTTGTTGCGAGTGAGACAAAGCAGACACAAAAACACTTTTAATTTGTTTTTATTGAAATTAGGACAAGGGAAACCTTAAAGTGTCACAGAAGACATAACTGGTTTTTAAAGCAGCGAAGCGTCGGTTTCCCATTTAAAGTTGGCGGTTGCAGCATCACTCAAGCTCTCCTGGGCTTCAATTTGTGACATTTAAAAAAAATAAATATAAGAGGCATAAACTCTTAACTGAAGGTGCACACAAGTTCTCTAAAAAGGCATCTTTAAACTGGAAAAGTACCTTTAATTTAAAAAAAAAAAAAAAAAAAGCAGGTTTATTGTAAACTTGAGGAAAGAATATTAAGGCATCTGTTTACGGAAGCGTATTGCATTCACTTGAGGAAAAAAGTTTTTTCTGAGTAATTTATTTTTTGGTTTGTTTTTCGGGGTAATTATTTCTGTTTTAATGACATTTTTTTTTTTGTTTTTAGGAGTATTTTTTTCCCCGTTTTAACAGTAAAAACAGAAAAAAAACCCCCAGAAAAACAGAAAAAAATTAGTCAGAAAAACAGGGAAAAAATTCCCACAAAAAACAATGCACTCAGAAAAAGGAGTTTTTGGGTTTTTTTTTCAAGTGAATGCAATATGCTTCTGTATTGGTTGTATTGCTTTTTATAAGAGCTGTTTTCTTGGCAGTGAGTTTTTAATGTTGCATCACAGCAGTGACCTTCCTCAAACCGGACCCTCCCCACTCCCACTCGACTCGGCCACAGAGTGTCACGCTAACCGCTAATGGAGCACCCTTCATTAAGATATAGTGTGTGAATACAGGGGGCAGGCTTGCCTTTGTCTGCTGGAAGCTAGAAGTAGAACTTGACTTTTTGGAGCCATTGTTTCGTCACTTTTGGAAGCGGCAACTGTTGCAATGATCCATCGGCTTCGTTCGCGGCATTTCCTGTTTAGTAAACATCTGGTTTTAACTCTGATGTTTTTGAGCTGCTATGTTTTCTCAACAATTCTGTAAATATACACTTAACCATCAAATGAACACGTCTACCAAATCCATACCATTAGAGAAGGCTATAGGCTATTTATCCTGACTATAATGTAAGTTGATAACATCTGTACGACAAAATCAATGTCTATTTAGTTTGAGCATTTCACTAGAAACTATTACTATTTTTCTTGAGTGTCTTTCATGACAAACACAACACAGACATATAGTCATGGAAAAAATGATTAGACCATTTTTTTCTTCAAAAGAAGAAGTTGGTGCAACTAAAGGTACATTTGTTTGGACATTTATAATGATAACAACAAAAATAGCTGAGGAGAGTTTAATTTTAGAGCTGATATCTAGACATTTTCCATGGTTTTCTTGATAATAACCAAAATAATTAAGAAAACCATGTTAAATGTCTAGATATCAGCTCTTAAATTAAACTTTTATGAGATATTTTTTGTTGTTATCATTATATTTGTCCAAACAAATGTCCCTTTAGTTGTACCAGGCATTAAAATGAACAACAAATTGAAGAAAACAAGGGTGTATTTTTTTACATGACTGTAGGTGAAGATGGTGTAGGGATGTTTGAGGAAGGCTGTTGATTGTTTTCATTACATTTCACTAGTGAACAGGTTTTCTAGTCAACATATAAAAATAACTGAAAAATCAGCTTTGTTAAAAGTAGCAGACTGTACTTAGTGCAAACCCTAGAGGAAGCCTGTGTATCTGGTAAAAAGCTCTATTGCTTCATCGACCTGTATCGCTCACAAACACAATAAAAAGTAAAAAAAAAAAAAGTTTTCTGGGCTAATTGGCAGCTAAAAAAGTCTTCTGATTGGAGCTCAGTGATCGGAGCTCAGTGCTTGCAGCGGAGCAGCGGGGTCAAAGGTCGGGGCTGATAGGGATGGAAGAAGGGTCAGGTGAGGGCTCACAGGGCCAGCTCGGCCATGGCGCGCTCCAGGGGGTCGCTGGCCCAGTACTCGTGGTCCCAGCCCAGGAACCAGCCGGTGAAGGTGGGCGGCTCGAAGCTCTGCTTGATCTTGACGATGGGCGTCCTCTTGTCTCTGTTGGCCGGGTCTGTCTCGATGTAACGGACAGCTGAAGAAGACGAGGAAAAGCTTGAAATTAGTGTGAGTCAATTTAAATCACAATAACTATATATAAATAATGTGTACTTGCTAAACAACAGAAGGGGAACAGGGTATTCACGGGGTCTTAAAAAGTCTTAAAATGTCTAAAATCCAATCATTTGAATTTAAGGTAGGTGGCAACCTCCGGGTCTGAGCAGGGAGGCAAACCAGGAAGTGCCTTAAGCTGCATTCTACCGAAAATTCCAACAGGGGGCGCTAAGTTTGGCTGCAAAAACATTTCTGTCCATTCATTTCAATGCAAAATTAGAAAACTTCTCACTTGATTTATTACCTCATACATTTTTTTTAGGACAACACTATGGTCTCAGTCACTAGTAAAACATCTTCTTCAAGACAATTTGATGTTAATAGTGTAAATAATGGCCCCATTAAGAAGAAAATAGAAGATACAGAATCGTATGATTTGAGGCGTGGCTACCTTTGATTGACAGGTCACTAACGAGGCGAGCCGTCATCAGGAGGGAAGCAGAACAATGCGTATCCACGGCAACGTGTCAATAAAGTTATATAACGTTATATAGATATAAAAAAGGACGTTTAGCGGTTTGGTCTCATAACTTTGACCCTTTCACTGTATTTTCACTTCATGCCAGTTTATTTGAACGTTTTGTTCATTAAAAATGTCTTGTTCAGCATTTGGTTGGACTATCAGACACTCCAAGGAGTCGCTGTTCATTTTTCTGAGGTCAGTAACGAACATTTTGTTTTTGATTTTTGATTGGTAATAAAAATTATAAATACTCTACATACTATCAAACTAATTTTAGGATACCAAAGGATTGTTGAAAAGAAAATGTAAAAAAAATAGATGGAGGGAAGTTCTTGTGGCATTTCCCTTTTTCACTTTTACTATTTCAGCTCTAAATGATTTTATATGGTAAGTGCCACATATCTACATTTCATATTTTAATAATCTAATGTTGAGCTTTCCCCCAGATGATCTTACCAGACTTCATGGCTTCAGTCTTCTCTTCCTCCTGGGCCTCGTTTCCGATCCAGACAAACACCTTAAAAAAGTAAATTGTATACAGATTTGTTTATATCACTGTTGTTCTTTGTTCTGAATCTCTGAAGTGTCTCTCTGTGCAGTCAAAGCTTCTTACCTGCTCCCAGGTGTCCAGGATCATGACATCATCAGTGGCCAGGTCGTCCTGGGTAATCTCCCCGGGAACCTCCTCGATCTGAGAGGAGGACAACAATTCAGTGTCGTTAAGTAATTACCAGAAGGGTTCACTTAACCCTCCCGTTATGTTCGTTTCTCAGGAACAGCAATAATGTTCATGGGTCAATTTAACCTGGGCTGTGTTTAATTATCCAAAAGTGTCAGGAACTAAGAAATCCCAATAAACATTGTTTTATATTTCATTATTAACCATTTCAATCAATATTTAGTGCAATGGTGTTGGTTACCTCTCACAAATCAGGTTCAATGAGGATAATTCACTCGTTTTTCATAAAAAAAATGCATGTTAAAACTTTTTTTTATGTACATTGCAAATATGTAAAACACAATAGTTTTACATGACATTGATATGTGAAATGAACCATTTTCATTTTATATCTTGATTACACGTATTAAGCCAAGCAGAAGAAGTTTCATCCCAAACAATACTTCTTACTATTTTTTATTTTTTAACTTTAAAATGGGTCAATTTGACCTGCAACATAACCGGAGGGTTAAAAGAAGTTGTGCAGCAGCATTAGAGGAAACTCAAACCAAACACTTACGATGAAGTTTCCAGTCTTATTGGAGCAGGCAAAGAGTCTGGGTGGGTGAGCGTCCATCTTGTCCTTCAGTCTGGTAGAAGTGCGGTAATCTGTCTTTCCTCCCAGAGCCTCCCAGAACTGATCTGTGGTGAGCACAGACACACATCAGGTTACTATAGTTTAAACAGGAAGAATCCTATCAACATCTAAAGGCTTAAAGCAGTAGTTTGGGGAAATATCATCGTTCATGATCCTGATATGGAATTATACTATATCGCACATATAAATATAGTTCAAATTTGCACTGTGATCCTTGCTCCAGGCAAGCTGCAGCTTTTATTTAAGTTACTTTTTTATTTAAATGTGCATTTTATGGATCTTAGATTTTAAAAAAGGTACTCCTGTTGTTATACAGTATTTGTGTTCACTTAAATAAATGGTTTCAATAAAACTGCTTGTGACATGTCATATTTGACTTTGCCTGAACATTTGCTCTCACTTTGGGATAAAAAATATCAGGATATATATCGTATATCGATATTCAGCATAAAAAAAATCATGATATGACTTTTGGTCCATATCGCCCAGCCCTAGTTTCTCCACAGTAAATCATGTGAAATAACACTTGAAATTTCAGACATGTGCTAATAAGTTTCTTGGAAAGAAGCAATTAAGCATAAAAAGTGTATGTAGAGTGTTGATTTTATGATTTTATTTGTATACATGCATATTTTATTTTGTGTGGGAAGTACATTTTATTTATCTTATTTTATTCCATATTAATTATTTTATCTTATTGCATTTTACTGTTCTATTGTTCTATTGTTCCATCTCTTTGTATTGTGTTATCTATTTATTGTGTTTGCTAAAATTGTGCTTTATAAATAAAGTGGATTAGATTGGATTGGATTAAAAAGCAATAATAGTAGTTTAGTAGTAATTGACTAAAGAAATCTCAAAACAACCAATGAGTCAACTAACGGACTAAGAGAGAGCAGCTCTACTAAGCTGCATGTAGGGAATGAATTTCAATTGCAAGATATTTTTTCGTTTTTGCCTTGATGCTCTGAATCAGTTGCTAAATTTGTCTCTGGTGATGTTTCAGAAATAAAGTCGCTAAGAGTCTCAAAAGTCGCCAAGTTGGCAACACTGCAGGAAGTGAGAAGTTATTTCGAGCTTTTTGCTGAAAACAGCTGCAGCTGCTTATTAGCTTGAGTTTATCTGCTGTAAAACATAAACTATGATCTAAAAGATGCTGAAAAGATGCAGAGTGATAATTCTCTGTGCATTTGTGATTATGAGCAGTGGTGTAAGAAGTATTCAGATCCTTTACTTAAGTAAAAGTACTAATACCACACTGTGACATTACTCCACTACAAGTTAAAGTCCGGAATTCATAACTTACTGAAGTAAAAGTACAAAAGTATCAGCATCAAAATGTCCTTAAAGTATCAAAAGTAAAAGTACTCATTATGCAGAATGGACCCACTCAGATTGTTAAATATATTCTGAATATATATTATTAGATTATTTGTATTGATGCTTTTATGTAAGCAGTGTTTTTATCTTGTAAAGACAGGGCTCATTTAACATCTTAATAAACTCTAATAAGATTTCATTTTGAAAAAAGTCTAATCACTTTAAATTGATCATATATTTTATGCTACTATATTTATAAGCTGTCAGCTATAAGTAGTGGAGTAAAAAGTAAAATATTTGCCTTTAAATGTAGTGGAGTACAAGTATAAAGTTCCATAAATGGAAATACTGAAGTAAAGTACAAGTACCTCAAAATTGTACTTAAGTACAGTACTTGAGTAAATGTACTTAGTTACTTTCCACCACTGATTATAAGCAATTCCTTCCACATTGCATTAATTTGGTCCATTGCTGATGTAACAAGTATTCATTGGTGCAGGTTTAAATACATACACATATTGTATGTAAATGTATTGTTTATTAATTGTTGTGAATTTTAGGTAACTACCCCTAAGATATTGTTTTGTTACACAAAACCTGTGACAGATCCACCTGTGTGGATTCAGCTGAAGCTGTCAGAAATAAAATGCTGCATTTCTGTTCTTTTGTCTCCAGCAGCCCTTAAAAGCAGGCTGTTGATAAAAAATGGACTCTGTTATGTTTTGGCCTGAGGTTTTCTCTTTGAATTTTTTAGAGAATCCATTTTTTCTTCTTGAGCTCTGAAAGCAAATCACAAGATTACTGATAACATCTAAAGGGGTGATGCAATCAAGTCTCCTTTGTTTTAAAATAGATGAACACAAGCACTTACTGTATCTGAGATACAAAAAGAAAAATATTTAGCTTCACGTTAAAGCACTTTTTTAACAGCTTGAGCAGTTTGTAGCCGACACAGGACGGAGTTAAGTGGCGCAAAAAAAAAAAAAAAAAGTTTGTTATTCATGACGTTTCCTCACCAGCTTCTCCTCCCTCAGACAGCTCGGAGGCAGACACTCCCAGGAGGTCACACAGCTGCTGGGCTCCCTGCTTCTCTGTGTCACTGGCACCCACGCCCACCCACAGGAAGGAGCCGCCGGGGGTCACCAGAATAAAAGCATCGTTGGAGTTCAGGTTGGATGACACTGCGTCAAGCTGCACAGAGATACTGCAGGTTAACATGTGAACTTCTGCTACTCAGGGTTCGTACACTTTAGCGGTGGTCAAATTCAAGCATTTTTCAAATACTTTCAAGTTCAATTCAAGCTTTTCCAGTATCTTTCACCATAGGAAAAATTAGTTGCTCATGTGTTGCTCAATCTCTTCTCTGAGATCAGTTTGAGCTTCTCATATTCGTATCATTCTGTGGTCATTTGTTTCTGAATTACTTCTCTTAAGGGACCCTTAGTAGCAAGAGATAAGCTAAAAAGAGACAAAGACATCACTAAGACAAAGGAGGTTGAGTTTAGAAAACCATTTGAGCAATACTTGAGAAGTGGGATCAACTGAAGAGGTCTCATAGATGTATGCCCCTGATCTCAATCATGTTTCAATGCAAATCTCCTTCAAAATAAGCGAGACAGAACTGAGATCAGGGGCATACAACTATGAGATCTCTTTATAAATATCTCTATAAATTCTAGGGTGCAACAGATTTATTAATAAGGATTAACTGGACAGTGCAATGACATGAAAGTGTGAAACATGAAAAAGAAAAATTGGCATAAGTTAAGTAAAAAAACTAAACTGATGATATTTGTATAAAACAGTATCTAGTCACCCTGGTAAAAAAAAAAAACTGATTCATTTGTAGATTAAGGACAGCTATTAGGTTTAGGTTTATTTGCTAATTAGAATTACATAGAATGACAAAGATAACATATAGTGTAAAGTGCAGGGAGAGGCAGAAAACTGATAATAGAAAAAAACATATGTATAACATCAACAACAAGTTATAATGACAATAACAAAGATAATATAAAAACAAAAATGAACATGATATAAAAGTGTATTTGGGTGTGAATTAGACAGTTAAATGGGCTTTTAGACATCTTTTGAAACATTTTATAGAGATGGAGTTCTTTGTCGGATGGGAAAAGGTATTTATTCCATAATTTAGTCCCTAAATTTATCAAAAAAATTGACCTCTGCATTTAAGAAATCTTGGAGGATGAAGATCCAAAAATTGACACGTTGTATAAGAGTGAACCTGAGAATTAAATTTAAAATGAGTCTTAAAGTGCTTTGGAAAGTGTTCATGATCTGAATATACCTTATAAATAAAAACACATATTTGAGAGATATTGATGTCATGAACATTTGTTGTAGAAAACCGGACTTTAAAGTGTTTTTTTTACCAATATATTTCAGAATAAGATTAGTTCTATATTTTTCTTCAGAATAAATAGTAATTGTAAAAAACCTTAATGTGATTTCTCAAACCCTTCTGACTTCTCTGTCCTATTTGTAGCTTAATATTATAACTGAACAGGACACAAATAAATAGTTTCATTTCTTTTTCTATTTGAAAACAAAAAGACTCATTCATTTCTAAAACAGCTGGACACTGTAGTTTTTAGCAAACGTTACTGAGATAACAGTCAAAATGCCTTTTATAGGGGACTATTTTTAGTAGCGGATTAATACACAGTTGGTGCTTTTGTGAGTATTTAAAGAAGAATGGAGTTCTATAGCAGCAGTTTCTAATCTTTTCTATCACTGAGTAAACTGACCAAGAGACTTATCTTATGACTATTTCATATTACATTCAATCCGTAACAATGACGCTACAGAACGACTGATAAACTGTCAAATTAACCCAAATAGTGACTAATAACTAATAAGACCTTTTTAATACAATTCTCTGTTTTATTAGTATAAATATTATTATGCAGGATGAGGCTGTTTAGGCTCTGTGGATAAAGTAGCTTGTGATCTGCAGTTTAAATCTTAAATAATATATCATCTCATATAAATATATAATATATATATATATATATATATATATATACTATACTTTACTTTTACATTTTAGAGGCAAATATTGGACTCTTTGCTGCTCTACATTTAGCTGTCACCTAAAAAAGATGATACATTTAAAGAGATTCGACATTTTTAAAACGTAAACCTTATAACAGTATATTGAGTAGTTAAAAAGAGCCTTACATTTATTAAATACAATTACATCAATGCATCAATAATAATAATAATCTAATAATGTTTTAGAATAACTTTACAAATAACAATCTGAGTGGGCCCACTCTACATAACGAGTACCTTTACTTTTGATACGTTAAGTACATTCTGAAGCTGATACTTTTGTACTTTTACTTCAGTTTTTCCACCACTGTATTTATCTGCCTCGCCCCCTTTTCCTTTAAAATCCCCTGTATCAGCATTAGTGAGAGGGTGAATGCGGCATGTTGTCTTACCTCCACAGCTCTGGTGTGTCCTGCAGAGTTGGCGCGCACCTGGAAGAGTCGAGTCTCTGCAGGAGCCGACTGACCTCCTTCTCGGGACGTGCCTCCCTTGTACACCACCATGGGCTGTCCTCCAAACAGACTCATCAGATGGGCCGGCTCTTTGCCCTGCACCACCCTCACCTGGTACACAAACACCACACTTAGACCTCGACACATCCCATGGTTTTTACAGAACAAAATACCTCACGCCCTTTATTAACAGTGAATTATCCAAAACTGCCACCATGTGCCTGCATTCTCCACGTCAGACACCAGGTGGCAGCGTGGGGCTAAACCACTGATCCCTGTCTGAGCCTCAGGCTTTGTGGACACTGTGTGATGACGCAGGTGAAGGCTAACACAATATTATCTTAGTCTCTTTGGTCTGCAGTTTTCCTCATATATATATATATATATATATATATATATATATATATATAATGTGTCAGTTCTATTCCTAAACAGTCTTCACAGCAGATTATGATAATCCTGAGACACGCAGGTTGAAGGTGTTATGCAGTTTGATCAAATATTTGACTTTTGCTGCATGTTGTGGTTGTTGGTATAATGATAATAATAATGAAAAACTTTTTCTTTACAAAATAAAAGCCCAGAACATTAAAACAAGGGAAAATAGGTGATAAAACTCCACAATAAAATACAGTAAAAGTAAGAAAATCAGAGCCTATTAAAAAAACTTTTTTTTTTAAAATAGGTTCCCAGCTGTCGTTTAAATCACCATCTCTAATATCGTTTGTTGAGTATTCCATCATATATGGCCTCCTGGAGGTCATGTGACAAATTAAAGCATTGCTAGTGGTTCCCAATACTCTTCCCTCTTTTTTAAAGTATCACATCACTCAAAAGGATGCATTGTAGAAATTTGACAGGCCAACACCGTACCATAGAGGGTTATACTCCGGTGCTGTATCAGTACTGGTGTAATTTAAACACAGTCAATACCCAGCCATAACCAGGTAAATTATAAACTGGCAAACTGTGAATACAAAGGTGTCAAAACATGTGCAAAACAGCTGCTCTCTACTCTGACAGTGAGAGCAGGAAAACATCTGGAAAATGTGACATGTGCAGATGTTTCCTCATTGGAAGGAACTCTTGAACATAAAGCATAAAGTCTCATCCTCTATAAGAACACATTTCAAAGTTTGACTGAAGCCAACATGAGGCGGCAGAGGTTTGAGTCGTAGACAAATCAAGTGAGTATCTTGATCTTGATAAGTAAGTTCCAGTCTTCCTCAGTGCTTTAACACACATTCATGCCACAGCACACACACACACAAGATGAACATGAATGTTGCACATGCAAAGTGAAGACACATGAGTGAAGTGTGAGTGACAACACACAAATGATTGGAGACTCTAATAAGTACAGAGCCAGGACTCACTGCTTACAGACTGATGTCCAGATATTTCCAGACTCTAACCGTGATGTTGTTCTGCCATCAGCTGAGTTTGGAAACAGGGCAGTTATTTATGTGGAGCGGACAGAGGAGGAGGGAACCTCCTGTTAACATCCACATCGGAATGTCCTGTTTGTGTTGACTCATTAGCCGTGTTTCCATTAGGGGAAAGAGTGGCCGCTGGGAAAGTCTCAGGCCACGCCCTCTCAAATGGACGCCCACTCAGCGTGTCTCCATTACAAAAAAAGGCCCCAGAGGGATTTACGAGAGTCCAGAGGTGACGTATGGTTTTTGATCGTTGCATAATCTCTTAGCAACCGTGATGTTGCATGGATTAAACACGGTAGACGCAACTTTGGCCGCCTTCGCTAACTGTGCACAGCATCCACCGCTAATCATAAACAAACCAGCATGCTAACTGTACACAAAGTGTCCGCCGCTGATGGTGAATTAACCGGCATCGCTTACTGTGCCCAGAGTGTCCGGTGCTTGTTGTAAACAAACAGAGATCGCTAAGTGAACACATGCAGAAGCAGCACATACACACTGTACTGCTACAGAGCTAACTGTTAGCCTGTTAGCACTGTGCTACTGTGCACCTCGTTCCGCTACACCTGACTGCACTATGAAAGGACAGAAAATCACTTTGCCTTTTATGGGATCACTATGAATACCCTAAGGTGAAAAGATGGCACAGATCTTTCCAGCAATATAGCGGGGATTTGCGGGACCACGCTATGAAAGGGGCTTATGTTTATTGTCGTTTGTGACTACTCGCTACTTTCGCCTGCTTTTAAAAATGGCGCATGTTGTTGTGGCATCAAGTCCTACATCACATCCTGCTTAGCGTTCTATCCAATCAGTAACCAGGCTTTTTTCAGGGGAGAAAAACGGCTCTGCTCTTCTACAGGGCCAAAAAAAATCCTGTCAAAAGACCGCTCGGGACGGCTCATATTCAAATTAGGGGCGTTTCGGTGAGTGAGGCCTCATTCCGCGTATTCGACTGTAGTGGAAACACGGCTACTGTCACTTTTATTAAGACTTCTTAAAGGAGTCTGAATGGTGAAAAAAGCAAGAAATTTGGCTCCTTCTGTCACAGGCTCTGGACTAAATCATGAGTCATTTTGGGGAGGATGAGGAGCAGCAAAGGGAAGGGAAATACCTGAGTGGTTATAGGAGCACCAACAACCTGAAGACACAGAAAAGATTGGAAACCAAGGAGGACAGAAGCAGCAGCAGCAAGGAGGAAACCATCAGGGGAGGAGAAACAGTAGGAGGATGTAAAGATCAGAGAGGAGGTGACTGAGTGAGCCAGAGGACAGCAGAGACTTTAATCAAATGACAGATGAGATGAAAACTAAACGCCCCTGAAAGAACAATGAGTGTGTCACCTGCACAGGACCGCCGCCGAGCTCCTCATCCAGCTGGGCGCTGAGGAGAGCACAGGTTCCGATTTCATCCTGACTGGAGTCCATCCCCTGCCTGGGAGACACAATCAATCATCAACACTGTGGATCAATTTATATAAACCTCTTTGATGTGTAAACTTACTTTGTTATGGTTATAAACAATGGTGGAATGTAACTAAGTACATTTACTTAAGTACTGTATTTAAGTACAATTTTGAAGTACTTGTACTTAAGGCTGGGCGATATATCCATATAAAAAATATATCAATATATTTTTAAATGTGATATGGAATTAGACCATATCGCATATATCGATATAATTTTAAAAAGTTTTTCCAGTTTATTTAGAAACAGGCCACACCTCTCACTTCTAGCTGCTTTGCATCAACTCTGTAGGGTAAGTCATAGTTATAGATATAGATATAATACACTCAATCAGCAGTAAATGAAGATAAATCACACATTATATGCATTAATTTCTATTTACAAGATTGTACTGCATTCTAGGGTTAGGCGATATATAACGATATAAAAGATATATCGATATTTTTTAAATTGTGATATGGAATTAGACCATATGGCATATATCGATATAGTTCAATGTTTTTCTTTCTTTATATATAAATGCTGCCCTTACTAGGGTTTGTCATATTTAGTTCTTTTGTAATGTTCATTATTCTTTTCTCATAGAAATATATTTATTTCAGAAAAAAGATTGTCCTATTTTATTTCATAGGCTATTTTTATTTAAGATATTTTTTGTTTAAATGTGCACTTTATGGAGCTTTGATTTAAAAAAAAAAAAGTACTCCTGTTGTTATACAGTATTTATGTTCACTTAAATAAAATTAAAAAAATACATATATATAAAAAAATATATATTATACATATCTTTATTTACTTAAGACTTGCATTTTATATTGTTGTATATCTAGTGTAGCATGCTTTTTAATTTTTTTTTTTTACCTTTTTACCTTTATTTATTTACATAATTACTTTCTATTTTTATACAGCAGCAACTGTAATAATTAATTTCCCCCTGGGGACCAATTTCATGGTTAAAGCGAAACTGCCAGTTTTCAACCGGCTCTGTGTCACTGCAGCAGGTGTGAAACAAAACAAGTTTTCATGTCATCCATCAGACTTTTAGCAGAAGGTGAGCGAGGAGCTCTGAGCATTCAGGGAAACAGGAGCTTTTTATCTGAATATACTGCTTTTCTACATCAAATTCTTGCCTATTTCTGCTTTATCCGAGTGCATTCTTACCACATGTAGATAATGTGTCCCTGGCGTCCTCCGTGACTGTAGTTATAGAGGATGATGTAGCTGTCTCCTCCGTAGAACTGTCCATATGAGGACGGATCCACCGCCGCCTTGTCTGAACCCTCAATACGCCAGATCTGTCGAGGAAAAAGAAAGTTAAGGGACTCTTTCTCATTACGTTCGTTAATATGTTCATTTACTACAAATTATATCCTACAGAGAATACATCCAGCCGGGGCTCAGGAGTGGAGCGGTTGGTGGTTCGATCCCTGGTTATGACTGTCTACGTGTCAAAATATTCTTGGGCAAGAGATTTTTAAGACCTTGTCTCACATCACTGGGGAAAGCATAGTTCCCAACCCACTTAGTGTTTTATTTGGTGTTTTTTTATTTGGTTTCACCCTCTCCTCTATCCTCCCCTATGAAAGATATTCTGGCATTTACTATGCTTCTTGCAAGAAGACTCATTCTGCTTAAGTGGAAATCTCCCTCTCCTTTCTTTTTTCAGTGGATCAAGGATGTTCTTTATTTCTTAAAACTGGAAAAAATACGGTCTTCAAACAAATTTGGGAAACTTTGGGGGCCTTTTTTTCAGTTTTCAGTAAGTTTTGTTGATATTATTATTATACGTTATAACATTATAACGTGAAATTATCACATTATTTCATGATAATGATACTTTCATGTTATACATGATATATAGTGTTAGCCCGCTAGCCCGTATAAATCACATTGCAGTTAGACAAATCAAATAAATGAATATCGATCGTTGGCTAACGTTAGCATGTTAGCTCTGGAAACACTTCTGTTGTGTTGTGGTCTTTGCAGCGCTTTTTCTAAATGCTGCGCTTGTCAAATTGATGAAGATGTTTTCTTAATTTGCTTGTGTTTTGTGTATTTAAGCTGCAGTGCTGTGAGCTCTCAGGGCCACCGTACCATTCTCCACAACAGTAAGTTATTCACATGGAACACATGCGCCCCCTACAGGATGGGAGAGTAATAGCCCCAGGTGGTTGAGTTAGACAAACGTCCAGCCTCCGTCCTCTCACCTGCTTCTCTCCGGTGCCGTCATCCACCATGCCGTGCTGGGCGGCCATGGCGGGGGAGTCGTGCAGGGTGGACGCGTCAAAGTCCACCTTCTCGATCTTGGCGATGCTGTTGGCGATGTAGGCCACGCCCAGGCCCTCCGTCTGATCTTTGTCCCGCCAGTTTTTGAAGAACTGCTTGAAGAGCGGCGTCTCGCCCATCTCTGGCAGGATCTGCACCTGAGTGTGTTTGGGGTAATTCATCTTCTTGATGAACTCGTCTGCTGCCTTCATCGCTTCCTTTCGCTCGTCCATGTTGGCGTCTTTGCCTGACGGAAGATGGGTAGGGATTATTAAATGAAGCAAGACAATATACTGTATGTATATTAAAAAAAACACATTAGTTTCCGAGTTGTATAATGTGATAATATCCAATTTTTCTTAAAATTAAATGTGAAAAAAAATGTCACTAATGAAGCCAGTTAGCTTAGCTTAGCATAAACACTTGAAGCAGGTGGGAACAGCTAGCGTGCTCTCTCTAAAGATACAAATCTACCAACCAGTACCTTGAAAGCTCATTTATTATACTGATAATAACCAGTGGTGGAATGTAACTAAGTACATTTACTCAAGTACCGTACTTAAGTACAGTTGTGAGGTAACTTTACACTTCTACTCTTCTACATTTATCGGCAAACATTGGACTTTTTGTTAATTTAGCTGACAGCTATAGTTACTTTTCAGGTCGAGATTTAACATAAAATACATGATCAATTTAAAGTGATTAGACATTTTTTTTATTTAACAGTATATTAAGCACTTAAAAAGAGCCCTATCTTTAGATTCTAAATTCTAAGTCACACACAAATACACTATTATATCATGTTCATTTTTGTTTTTATATTATTTTTTTAATTGTCATTATAACTTGTTGTTGATAACTATGAAATTTTAGGTGGAGGCTTTAAATAAGCCCATCTGGGTTTTCTGCCTCTCCCTGCTTTTTACACCATATGTTATCTTTGTCATTTTATGTAATTCTAACTGTGCAAATAAACCTAAACAGACCTAAACAAACAAGACTCCAGGAAGTCACTGCACCCAGCCAAGAACTTGACATTCTCCCTTGTAAAATGACTGGTTGCTCATCCTCCTGTCCACTAACATTACTCAGCAAGATTTAGTGTGACAGTGTAAAAATAATTGTCATATTGCTTCCTTCATTGTATGGAGGAGAGACACTGCACTTCCTTCCTGCTGCTGAGTGAATGTAGCCACTCAGTGCCTTTTCTCACGTTTCTTTTTACTGTTTATTATATCTTGCATGTTTAAATGTTGCTGCTGCAAAGGGGACTTCATTGTCTCCTTTCCTTTGGTAAAAGATGGTCCTCTGGGCTGAAGCAGATAAGCACTGAAGCACCTTTCTGTAGCATTTAAACAGCTCTTATCAGGTCAGTTAGGAACCTTCCACAGCAAAATATCTATTTGACTGCAGCCCACATGGCAAAACTGAAATTGGTCATTTTTCTTGGACCTTCTGAGACATATATCAGCTGGATCTATGCTAAGAACTGACCACGCAGTTTCTACTCAGCAGAGACCTAAAGTTTTCCTGCTGTTTAATGAACATGGAATCCGCTGCAGCACCCTGAACCGACCTTTCCAGACGAAGATCTTGCCGTCGGGGCCGTGGTCCAAAATGAAGCAGTCGCCAGATTCCAGGGCGCTCTGGGCGAACGGGTTCTCTGCTGCCACCAGCGCGATGGTCATGCCCCCGCTGGCGTTGGACACCTGCAGGGAGGGCGAAGCAGGAGAGAGGTTCATGTGCCACACTTGTGAGAATGCAATTAAATAATTGTCACTTGGAAATGATCAAAAGGTAAAATCGTGAAGCTGACATGGCTGACAGCTGACTTGAAGTTCACATTTTTCATGTGTATTTCATGAACTTTATTGTTTTTTGCTGCCAGTGACACCAAGATTAATATCTTCTCTCAGGAAAAACAGTTCAGAAAATATCCTGTTATTGCAACAGTGAAGAGAAGCACTGGGAGGAAGTGCAAAGGATCCTGATAATGCACCATAAATAAATAAATGTGGCTTATGAAATAAATGTCCCCCAAAATATATGTGGAATTATGAAATAAAAGTAGTGTGAAATAAATAAATATATGTGGCATTCCAAAATAAAATTACACTAAAAAATTCATGTGGCTTTACAAAATAAAAGTCCCCTAAAATAAATACATGTGGCATTATAAAATAAAAATCCCCTAAAAGAAATACATGCAGCGTTACAAAATAAAAGTCCCCTAAAAGAAATACAAGTTGCATTACAAAATAAAAGTCCCCTCAAATAAATACATGTGGCATTACTAAATAATAAAAGTCCTCTGAAAAAATAAACATTGCATCATGACTCCCTGTAATTAAGTAAATATATATATACATATTATTATTATAATTATTTTATTATTTTATGTTTAATTTTAAAAAATGAGGTGGTGGTTTGTCCTTCAAATTGTACTTTTTCCTGGATTTGTATTACTGATTGTTGTATTTTTGCACTAAAACAAGAAATTTATTCCAAGAGAACTTAAAAGAAGAAAATACAGCCCGTGTGTCTGGGGTCTCACCTTGTAGAGTTTGGCCCTCTTCCTGTTGGAAGCATCAGCTGTGATGTCATCACAGGTTCCGCCAGGCAGATCAGGTTTAGGACCCAACACCTGAGGACAGAAGCAGACACTTTTACTCACAGGTTTCCAGTTTGAGACTTCGTTTGTTGTCATATTTCACTGATCTCACCTCCAACATCTTCTCTCTCTCCACTCCCTCGTCACAGACATAAACCCGGGCCCTCCCACTGCGCTCGTTGTCACGGATACCCTTGGCGACCTGAGTAGCCTTCAGCTTCTCGAAGCGGTTGCTCTGCGAGCCGCACCACTGGTAGATCTCCTGCAGAGCGAGAACAAGAGCACATAGTGAACAAAGTGAATAGAGTGGAACTACAGTAACGTTTTGTGTTTCACAAAAATTCAAATCACGTTTCCCATAATCCTTAGCTTCCAGTTGCTAAATAGATGCCATCTACCTCACTGTAGCAGTGACACGTCACATCATATCATTATGAATCTGTAATATTAATGTGCTCGGTGGGACTCACAGCTCCCAGGTCCAGGATGAAGCAGTCTCCCTGGTTGAAGCTGTCCCAGCTGACCGCCACCTCTGTTGCCCGGACAGAACGGCGACCTTTGACCTGGAGCACTCGCTGCACCTGCACCTCGTTAGTGACCACGTGCTTGAACCCAGACGCCACGCCTCCTTTCTGAAAGGTAAGAGTTATTGAAGTTGTTAAAAAGAAAATATGTGGCCCTACAAAATAAAAGTCCCCTAAAATAAATATATGTGGCACTACAAAATAAAAGTCCCCTTAAAATAAATACATGTGGCATTATAAAATAAAAGCCCCCTAAAACAAATACATGTTGCTTTACAAAATAAAAGTCCCCTTAAATAAATACATGTGGCATTACAAAATAAAAGTCCCCTAAAATAAATACATGTGGCATTACAAAATAAAAGCCCCCTAAAATAAATGAATGTGGCTTTACAAAATAAAAGTCCCCTAAAATAAATACATAATATAAAGTTGTTTAAAAAGAAATATTTTTTTTTCAAGATTTACAAAGTAATGTTGTCAAAACAGACTAGATCCTTTATACAAAAATACAGTTTTTGTTTTAATAATAAAATTATATGGGTAATGTATTTGGGGCATAGTAGATCCATGTATGGGGGGTGAAGCGGGTAATGTCACAGAACATGAGTGAAATTCCAGCAAGGACGACTTTGTCTCAGTCTGTTTTGGAATTATGTAAGCAGCAATTTAATTTCGTCACGGTAGGACTCATTTTATCTACTTAATATAATGTTATAAATGTCTAATCACCTTAAATGTGTCATGTTTTTTATGTTAAATCTCAACCCGAAAAGTAACTAAAGCTGTCAGCTAAATGTAGTGGAGTAAAAAGTACAATATTTGCCTTAAAATGTAGTGGAGTAGTATAAGTATAAAGTTACATAAAATGCAAATACTCAAGTAAAGTACAAGTACCTCAAAATTGTACTTAAGTACAGTACTTGAGTAAATGTACTTAGTTACATTCTACCACTGCATTTTAGTTCTGATAGTGAGTAAGTTAAAATTAGCTTCATATCGGCGTAGGAAAGAGCAAATATTCAGCACAAGCTATAAAATGACATCTTACCATGTATTTGAGTCCAGACTTGAAGTAACCAAGGAAGGTTTTGGACTCGTATCCCTGGACCTCGCGGTACTGGATGGGTTTCCCCCCCAGGAAGTCGTCCATTTGGACTGTAAAGATGGCCGCCGAGCCGCTCTCATCCTGGGTGCAAGAATCACCTGCAGCAGAGGAACCACAGAGGTGCTCCATGTTAATCCTGATGCTTATTTCATGTCTCTACACAGAGAGCCACACGGTGCGTTGTATGCATTCCCTCACTGAGGACTGGGTCAGATCACAGCAGATACATTATTACATGTAATGTTATTGTATTTCTGGTCACACACATTAGTACAGCAGCATGTGGGTGGGTTACATCAGATCCTGTTTATTGGTAAATCCTGTTTCCATGATCGAACAAGCTGAGTAAAAGCACAGAAGATCAATAAAAAAAGACACAACTCAGCTTCTCACTTTATTTTGTTTTCTGCTTTAAGCTAAATCCAAAAAATGACCCGCCAGACACTCTCACAGTCTATCTTCTATTAATACTCATCTACAGGACTAATCTTTAGCTTCTGGCTCCTCCAAAAACAATTTAACCCTTTACCATTGATGGAATGTAACTAAGTACATCAAGTACTATACTTTAGTACAATTCTGAGGTACTTGTACTTTACTTGAGTACTTCCATTTTATGTAACTTTATACTTCTACTCCACTACATTAAAAAAAAAAGATATATATATATATAAAAATTTAATAATATATGTATTGCCTCATTTATTTATTTCACAGCCTAATTTATTAATCAGTGTATTTAATATTGATTTAAATGTCATTCCAAGACACTTTATATCGAATATATTTCAACTAAACACGTCTTAAATTTACATTTTTTTGAAAACTAACCACTTTTATTACATTTATTTACTACATTTATTATATTTTTCATGCTCGTCATCTCTCGTAATGAAGTTCAAATTATCTTTACCTCTGCAATTACACCATTCAAATGCCTCATTAAATGTGAATACATAAATTAATACAGTTAATGTGTCCATGATAATAATCTACTACACATATAAAATCGAAGCAGGTTAAAAAAAAGGCCATTCTACATGATTGGTTCAGCTTGTAATGGAATATCTTTTGAAGTAAAGGATCCAAACCATTAATCCACCTGAAACAAAAGCATGAACCTTACAAAGTGTCAGCTCTGAAATTCTGCTGTGTCCTCGTAAACATTTCAAGTTTCATAAGCTGTGAACACATCACAGAGAGACATCTGTCACATGAAATAAGACCCATCAGAGTTTTCTAGGCTTATCTAAGTGAGCAGGATGAGACGCTGCAGAAACAGAAAACACAACAGCAACAGGAAATGCAGCTTTGTCTATTAACGTACAGTGTCATCTATCGTTTTAAAAATATCAGCAGAGAGGCCATTTTTCAGCATGTTTCTCACTTTATTATCGAGCCAGATTCAATATGTCACATGCAAATCATTGCATTCACAAAACAAAGCTAAAGCTCCAGAAATATGTATCTTCTTCCTTAAAAATAATTTGAATATGCTGATTAGTATCTTATCTGTAAATTGTATTGTTTTGGGTGTTTTTGCACATCCACAAAGTTCTGAATGACATAATTAAGTTGATTTAATGTTTACTTTGACAAAGAAACACAAAATTAACCTCACTTTTTAGTACATTTACTCAAGTACTGTACTTTTGAGGTATTTGTATTTCACTTGAGTATTTCCATTTTCTAACTTTATACTTCTACTCCACTACATTTTGAGGCAAATATTGTACTTTTTACTCCACTACATTTAGCACAGCTAAAACAGCTCTAGTTACTTTTCAGGTCAGATTTCCCATAAAAAAACATGATCAAATATTTAAAATGTCCATTTTATTTGTATTAATATAGAAATATATCTAGATATTTTTTTTTTTTCAATTTTATATTGTTGTATATTTAGTGTAGCATGCCCCCCCCCCCCCCCCCCCCCCCCCCCCCCGATTTTTTAAATTATATTCTTATACAGCAGCAACTGTACTGAAGTACTGCACTTAAGTAAAAGAGGTACTTGTATTTTAGTATTTCCATTTTATGTAACTTTATACTTCTACTCCACTACATTTTAAGGTAAATATTTTACTTTTTATTCCACTACATTTACCTGACAGCTTTAGTTACTTTTGACATGAAAATCCTGATAAATTTAAAGTGATAAGAAGTAAAAAAAAATGTAAACCTCATAACAGTATTTTAAGTAGTTAAAATGAGCCCTTTCATAAATGCATCAATGCAAGTAATCTAATAATATATTTAATAATATATAAAACAGTCTGAACGGGTCCATTCTGCATAACAAGTACTTTTACTTTTGATACCTTAAGTACATATTGATGCTGATACTTTTGTACTTTTACTTCAGTAAGTTTTGAACGCAGGACTTTTACTTGTAGTGGAGTCATTTCACAGCGTGGTATTAGTACTCTTACTTAAGTTAAGGATCTGAATACGTTTTCCAACACTGCTTTTTAGAAATAATCACAAAGAAGGAAATTTGGTGCAAATTAGCATTCAATCTAATGACCGCTGTACATATCTTTATCCAGATATTCCCTTTTTATCTGCTTATTTCTCTGTAATAGCGCATCATTACACCTCACAGCACTCACCCAGCCAGAAGTGGAGGTCATACTGCAGGTTCCCGGAGCGTTGTTTGATGGTGTTGAGGATGAGGTAGGCGTCTCCGGTATAAAACCCTCCGTACAGGTTCTCAGGGACCGGCACCAGGTCAAAGTTCTCCACCCTCCACACCTGGAGGCCCGGCTTCTGTCCGGCCCGCTCGAACTCTGGGTGCTGCGCTGCCATTCTGCCTGCAGTGAAATCACACAGCTGAGATTTAGTGCTTTTTCTACTCTGCAGGCCTTGTGCTCCCGTGGCAACAGGCTGTGATTTTACGCTCTGAATCAGCAGGCAAACACTGCAGAGATAAGAGTTGTGGAGCTTTGTAATAACCTTTGAAAAGTGAGACTGGGACTCCCTACTTGGTGAGATGTTTGCTCTGGAAAGCCACTCCCCTTAAGACTGAGGTGTTGCCATGGATACGAAGACAAAGTTTAGGGTTATAGTTAGATATTAGTGGTACAGCAGGGTGAGTCACGGCTGCCCTGTGCTCAGGGTGTTTCCTCCTGGGAGCAGGAAGAGGAAGTCCTGCCACTTCTGACTCATTCGTAGCCATAACTGGCAGAAGAAACACTGTGCACACACAGTAATATATAGGAAAATACTGGTGTGTAACTAGACAAATGTGTTCCTCAGTCTATCATAACCTGCATAACATGCATCATAATATGTACAGATGCATCTCAATAAATTAGAATATGATGGAAAAGTCCATTTCCAGTAGTTCAAGTCAAATAGCCCCAACCAAGTATTGAGTCATATAGATGGACATACTTTTCAGAGGCAAACATTTCCATATTAATTAGACATACTTTTTAAAATTGGTCTTTTGTAATAGATTTTTTTTGAGACATTGAATTTTAGGTCTTCATTAAATATAAGCGATAATCATTATAATTAGAAGAAATTAAATAAATTAAGACATGAAATGTTTCTTTCTGTGTGTAATGGATCTATATAATGTGTGCACTTTATGGAGCTTTGATTTTTTTTCCTGTTATACAGTATTTATGCTCACATAAATAAACGGCATGATAAAATGACATGTCATATTTGACTTTGACTAAACTTTTACTCTCACTTTGTGATAAAAATATCAAGATATATATCGTATATCAATATTCAGCCTTAATATATCGGGATATGACTTTTGGTCCATATCGCCCAGCCCTAGTTAAAAATTGTCAAACTTATCTAAAAAGTTTCCATTTTTTAAAGGGATAGAAATCATATACCAGTTTACTAATCACTGTGGTCTCACAGTGCATCATATAGCATCAGTCCTTACAGACACATCAGAAGTCAGACAATGGTCCAATCACAAGCAAATTCCCAAAGACATGTACACACATACCACACACTTCAGCCTATCTGAGAGTAGAGAGACTTGTGGCGCCTGATCAACAGCCACAAATGTGTGTCTGTGCTGCATTTGTCACAACTCAGCGGCCTCTCACTAGCATGTGGGGATGCTTGGGATTTTTAAAAAGGGAGTTGAGCATCCTGTTAAAATCTTTGTTATGGGTATCTGCTAGGGGTGTGCCATATAGTACCTTTCACAATCATACCGGTATATTTTTCATATATATATATATATATAGATATATATATATATATATATATATATATATATGTATATATATATATAGATATAGATATAGATATAGATATAGATAGATACTGGTATATATTGGTTTTGTGGAGAAATCAAAACTTTTGATCTTTTCATCCAATTTGCCAAAGATAACGACAGGACAAGGTGATGAAATTGAAAGGGTCCCCGCTTATAATAATATTATATATTTAGGGATCACTATTGATCAGAAGCTGTCATTTAAACCCCACATTGAAAGCCTTGTGACAGAACTGAAACTAAAATTAGGATTTTTTTTCAGAAACAAATCTTGCCTCTCCTCTCAGTTAAGTAAATATTTGATTTCTGTAACTTTCTTGCCTCTGCTGGATTACGGTGATCTGCTTTTCATGAATGCAAGTAATCAGAGCCTTAACAAGTTGGACTGTGTTTAACATTGTGCTCTGCGTTTCATTACTGGTTTGGGAAATCACACACATCATTGTACTTTGTATGCCACGGGTGAAATGCCGTCTTTGTTTGTTTGCAGGCTCTCTCATTGGATAGTTTTCATCTATAAATCTATTCCTGGGCTGCTCCCTCATACCTGTATATATACCTATATATATATACTGTATATATATATATATATATATATATATATATGATAAACAAAAAATGTATATTGCGATAATGGCAACATCGTCCTTCTTGACATAGTGAAGTCAAATCATTTCATTGCATTACATCTTCCACTTGGTCAGACCTAAATGTTTGCAATGTCAGATAATGCAGCCCACACCGTGACGCAAAAGTGAACAGATGTGTCCTGAGATTTTGCAGCAGACTCTGACTTCACACCACATATTAATGGCTTGCACAGAAAACACTGCAGGAGCGAAAACAGTTTCCCTGAAGTGAACCACTGTTCTTGAATAAGAACCTGACCTTTCTGTAAAAGGCTTCAGTGAGCTTTCACTGTGCATGTTTTCTTCACTTGACTAATTTATTTAAATAGTGATGTACCTATGAGACATTAACCCATCAGTGCTCTTAACTCTAAAGAGCCCAAAAAACTCCAAAAACTGGAGGTCATAGAGTTCAGAATGAACACAGAATCCAGTTTTCCACAGGAATGCTGTTTGGACCGGCTGCCTCTCAATTTGCATGACTAAAATCCACACTGGAGCAAGAATCGGCCATTCTTCTATCGGCCGTCTGCCCACAAACATGGCAGGAATCTGCTCCTGACCCTGGAAGAGGGAAGTGGCTCTGAATTCACGTTGCCAGGCCAACAAATGTGGGGTTCCTTTCCCCCCCAACATTTCTGCTCTCCTCTTAAGTAACACTCGCTGCTCGCTATTCTGGAGCTTTGGAATGTTTCAGCATGGAAAAGTATGTGGATAATAATGTCAATAACCATTTTTACAGACATATTTTGGATGGGGACATGTGGCTGGCTCATGGATTGCCTCTAGATTAAATATTTAGATAGATATTTGACATTGTAAGGAGAGGAAAACCTCCATTAGACTTCACATTTAATGGACGCAGTCAAAACAGCTGGCTGCCCCGGAGTCATACAAGGTCGTGTATAGTCTAAACTTCCATGACTCTCTAGCGCCTGCGTCCACGTTTGGCCAGACAAAGAGAAACTAAATCTGAGGGGGCGATTCCTCTGGGATTATTATAGCATGATGGAGGATGTGGAAAGCTGGATTTTCCTACAGTGGCTCTAAACTAGTCTGCTGGAGTTTCCAGCCTGGGGAGGCTCGAAGGCTACACTGAAAAAAAGAGATTTTTTTGGCCCTGTAATTAATATTGCAAGACATACGAATTCAGTGCTTTTACTTTGAAATATCAGTTTTTCATGTAGTGCATTACTTAGTGATTGTTTGTTATTATGTGTCCTCAGTTTTGTATGTAAATTGAATCATTCGTTCCAAGTTATATTCACTAAACCAGTTCATTGGCTTAATAAGTTGATATTTCCAAGTATAATGTAATTGAAGGACATCCGTGAATCTGCAATTTACTTGTGTATTTTCATTTTAAAAAATAAGAGGTTCTATTAAATAAATATTACATAGAAACAGCCTGAGTAAAGATTACAAACACTTTCTGCGTGGAAAAACTTGCCTCGCTTTTTTAAAGTAAATGTCACTCCAATTTTTTTCAGTGTACTAAAGCCAGACAGCATCTGTAACCACACAGGAAGGTTTAACTAAGCCTCAGGCGAGTTTCAGCAACGTGTGATCACTAATTTGTCTGAAAGCAAAGATACCAATTAACCGGTTTAAAGGAAACTTGTGTCACACTGAAAAACGGATTCAAAGGAAACACTGAGCACATGGACATGATCTGAAACTGGCACATACACTTTTTGTCTCTCTAAAGAAGAAGGGCAGTGGGTGTTATATGCTGCCTTTTATTTTAATTTCATAAGACCAGAAACTAAGAAACGGTTGTGTACAGAGCAGGCTGATTAATCACATTTTATTTTCAATTTTGGCTTCCAACGATTATGAGAATGAGATAATTGAAATACAATGATTCTGCTTTGCGCGTCACAATGATGCTCTTGTTTTGTCTTGTCTTATAAATCCAGCGCTGCAAAATTCCCTGTTAAAAAGTTTTTTTAAGTTCAATAAATGCACGATACTTCCAAAGACAACTAATCGAAAATATGATTTTTGCCATTTTACAACATAGTTTATCTTATTTATTTTTGTATGCATTATTTGATATTATTTATTTAAATGTATATATTTCTATATTATCTATTAATATTATATGAATATTTTTATTTTATTTATTTATTTATTTTAATTTTTCTTTTTCTAATTACATTTTTCCATTCATTTGTTAATGTGTTTTTCAGTTGAATTATTTTTAAAGAAAATTCCACTGTTTTTAAAAGTTCAATAAATGCATTATGGTTTCTAAAGTCAGTAATCACAATAATTTAATAACAGTACTAATATCAATGTTAATAATCTCTATATTAGGCAGCCCTAACTAGTATTGTATCAAAGTTAAAACAACCTTAGTGTCTACCACATCCTTCAAACTGCTACTTCCTAAATATCTTGGGAACCATCTAAAATAAGAGCGGTGAGAAAATATAATACTGATAATAAATCAGTAACTTCTGCTTGAGTTGGTATACAGCCACTCATTAACTTAAACAAACACACCCTGCAGTAAAAAGGCAGCCTGTATGCAGAGATGTGTGTGGAAGCAACTTAAATTTTCTGTTCACAATGGCCTTTTTAAAAACCAGTATGGATTCTTTGGATTTTTGGACGTGTTTACTGCATGATCAAACTTTACCTTTATTAAATTCAACCATTTTCCTCCATTGACCTTAAGGTATACATTGATGTTAGCAGACCATTGCTGAATTAATGTTAACAAAAGAAAAGAAGGGCTTAGTTTTAGGGTTGAGAAGATTTGGAAGAATCACAACTTCAGTGCAAAAGTAAAAAAACAAATCACAGTTTGCATTATTCACTTTAGTTCTTTGGCTTTTGAGAGTTTGGATACAAAAATCTCAACTGTGTTCATATCTCTGACAAACTACCACAGAAATGGCTAAAATTGAAGCAGCTGAGCAAAGAAACTAGAGTACAGATTTATACATTAAGGAAAGAAGGATACACAAGCAAAAAAAAACCCAAAGACCTGATAATTATAGTAAAAAAGTGTTCTAATAAGTGACTCTTTATATAATAATCACGTTTATTTTGTTGCAAAGTATAGCAATGAAACTATGATCTTTTTTTGCACAAATTTGATCTTGCTTCCAAACTTTTGGCTTGTAGTGTATACTTGAAGTAAAGTTTGACATTACTACTTTTAGCTTAACTTTCATGACAACATACTTGTGTAACTCAATCTCCATGATAAGTGTTCAAAAACTGCCTCCATAGCTCTCTGATTGCCTGAAAACATAGCTGCTTTTCCTGAAAAGTCGACTTGTTCCAGCACCTTTTCATCCGACGGCAGCTGAATACCTTTACTCTGAAACATTTCACCCCTTGAAATTATCACTTCTTATTCTGAAGGCCTTTGTTTCTAAAGCCACTAAATAAATATGACTGCCTTTGACTGTGATCTTCCCCCTCTGATGGGGAGAAATGTTCTGTCTGTCTGTGGACATCAAAGCTGTTTTCTCCCACAGTTAGATACTCGTACTGTCTGCAGCTTAATAAAGCAAACATCAGAGGGGGATACACAGCTTCAGATTCACCTCACACTTTGAAAAAAAATCAAAGCCGGTATTAGAAAATGTCTCTGACAAAAGGAATGAGAGAGAAGGTTAGAGAGAGGGAATTTGATATTTTTTTTTACAAATTAGCATATTTTTGTGCAAAGTTTTGCTGAATGAACGGCAAACATTAACCAATAAATGTTTCTGGCAGCTCCGGGTTGGATAAAGTGACTCAGGGAGGAGTAGTTTGTGTGACTCAACACACACAAAATAGAACAAGTCACATGATTATTGCTTCTTCTTGAGCATGTTGAGAAAAGCATATGGTGTCTGCAGGCCACCGTGAGTCTCTGGAGGTATTCGCTGCCCCCTCACTGCAGGCTATCTGCCCCTCCCCCTCCCCAAATCAACACGAAGTGAATCTGTCATTCCAACCCTCAGCTATTTAGTCCCCTCCCCCATATTTACCAGCCTCTCCTTTGTGTCTGCCTTCCCTTGCGGCCTCAAAACTTGATCCACTGTGCAGAAAGCAACACTGGAGTCATATGATAACATTTTTTCAAAGCCCTTGTGATTTGTCTGCTGGTGTCCAACTTCAAGCGCATAATAGCTTTTCTTATTTGAAAAATCTACATTTACGGGCTTCTGTGCTGAGTTTCTCCCAAAAAAAGAAAAGGAAGGGGGATTCTTGATGACTCATTTTCTCCATGCATGCCACTCTCTGCCTCTCGAGGGCCCTGCAGCTGTCCTGCAGCTCGCTCCGGACAGATAACCCTCTGCACAGAATCCACTTTAATAGCTGCTCTGCTTCCCTTTCATCTGTTTACTCAGCGTTAGACAAAGACAATCACAATAGCTGTTTATGACATCCTGATATATGGATGGTTATTAAAGGATATGAGAGGGGTAGTTCAGGATCTACCTAGCTGGAACCAGTTCTCTGTCGAGCATGTAAAATCACATTTCAAACAAAATGGCATCTTGTTTGATTGATATTGAGAATGCACTAGGGCTGGGCGATATGTACCAAAAGTCATATCCTGATATATTTAGGCTGAATATCGATATACGATATATATCCTGATATTTTTATCGTAAAGTGAGAGCAAATGTTCAGTCAAAGTCAAATATGACATGTCACAAGTACTTTTATTGAAACCGTTTATTTAAGTGAACATAAATACTGTATAACAACAGGAGTACCTTTTTTTTTTAAAGAATCAAAGCTCCATAAAGTACACATTTAAAAAATAAAATAAAATCCTAAATAAAAATAGCCTATGAAATAAAACAGGCCAATCTTTTTCTGAAATAAATATATTTATATGAGAAAAGAATAATGAATATTACAAATGAACTAAATATGACAAACCCTAGTAAGGGCAGCATTTATATATAAAGAAAGAAAAAAATTGAACTATATCGATATATGTCATATGGTCTAATTCCATATCATAATTAAAAATATATTGATATATCTTTTATATCGTTATATATCGCCCAGCCCTACATTGCAGTACAATCTTGTAAATAGAAATTAATGCATATAACGTGTGATTTATCTTTAATTCCTGCTGATTATGTGTATTATATCTATAACTATAACTTATCCTACAGAGTTCATGACACATTGCCCTGCTCTAAGTGCAAAGCAGCTAGAAGTGAGAGGCGTGGCCTGTTTCTAAATAAACTGGAAAAACTTTGGGGAAAAAAACAACTTTTCTGTTCCCAGTTACTAACTTCTGTAAAGCTCTCTCTCTGGTTAGTGAGGTAACGTGTCTCAAGTCTGCAACACAGTACTCTTGTTGAATTGTCAGAAAATACTTGTAATTGTTTCAAAACAATATTACCTCTCCCTCCCCTCAAAAGTGATCACAATGTCAAGTTGTCTTTCTTTAAACCACGGTCAACTTACTCCACTTTTCAGAACAACCATAGTTTAAAAGTTGTGGTAGTTTTGTCATTTTTCTCCCATGATTGATTCTTCTGGAATGAAGCTACAGCGTGCCTTGAGATTATATTTTAAGTCCTATTAAAACTATAAATATTGCTATTAAAGTTGCATTTAAAAGCTCATAATCATACGTCAAACTATTCTGTTACTGTAGGCTGTCAACTGGCTCAAAATCTGATACGTCTTTAAGTCTTTTTGTTCAATTAGATCACAGAAAGGAATATTACTTCTACCAGAACATCAATATGAATTGTGAGTATTTTACCAAGGGTTTTTTTTCGGCTTCATCACTTTTAATATGTGTTTCAATAGAGATTTTGTAACTAGCTCTCTCCTGTAGAAGATATTAAAGGGAGAGGTCAGATGTATTGAAGTGGGGTTGTATGAGGTCAGTGTATTACTGTATTACATACATTGGATGGCAGTTGGCAAGACCCCAGTTTAGAAAAGCAGACATGGAAACTGAGTACTGTGAAGGACAGGGGGAGCACCCAAACATACTCTAGCCACCTACAAAATGCCAATCTAAATAGATCATCATCAGTCTAAGTTTTCAATGTAATTAGTGTTAAGTTTGTTTGCGTTATTGCACATTTAAAGGACATCACACAGTAACAAAAACTAAAGATTTTAAGCAGTGGTAGAGCAGCAACTCCTGTGTTCTGGAGGCTAAATTACAGTGATGGATAGTAACTAAGTACATTTACTCAAGTACTGTACTTAAGTACAATTTTGAGGTACTTGTACTTTATTTGAGTAACTTTATACTTCTACTCCACTACACATAGCTGACAGCTTTAGTAACTTTTCAGGTCGAGATTTAACATTGAAAAACATGATAAATTCAAAGTGATTTGGCTTTTTTTTTTTTTTTATTAAACCACATAAAAATGAATTAAGTTGTTAAAATGATCTATATCTTTTCAAAATTAAAACACTACTTACATAAATACATCAATAATAATAATAATAATAAACCAGTAATATATTTAGAATATATTAAACAATCTGAGTGGGTCCATTCTGCATAATTAGTACTTTTAGTTTTGATACTTTAAGTACATTTTGATGCTGATGCTTTTGTACTTTTACTTCAGTAAATTTTGAATGCAGGACTTTTACTGATAGTGGAGTAATTTCATAGTGTGGAATTAGTACTTTTACTTAAGTAAAGGATGTGAATACTTCTTCCACCACTGATAAATAACCTGTTTTGTCAATGGAGTCTGGTGGCTTTGAACAGAGCATAGAACAGCTTAAATTTTGGTTGTGTAAACATAAATAGCTGTCTGACATCAAGGTGACAATATTATAAACACAGCAACTGATTTTTATAGGTGGTTAAAACACATTTTGTAGTACATACCAGTACTTCTGCCTCCACTGGGGGTGGAGAAATATTGGGTAATAAACTGATTATACATAAGTACCACATACAACCCCACTTCAATACATTGAACTTCCCCTTTATGACAAAAAGAAGGGTACAGTATATTCGAGGTCTTTTGTGAATGCCCCACCCTACAGCGACACATGTAACCGTCCAAAATATGACTCATGTGGTGAGATCTGGTTAAGTTCAGTCAACCTAACTATGTGGTTAAGGTTCGGGAAAGACTGCAGTCATTGTTAGAATAAGCCAAGCCAAGCCAGTGTCTCATATGTGATGTTTCATTATGTAGTTAGGACGAGCTCTACACTGAAATCCAGTGATTTGAATGTTGGAACAACAGCTACAGGTTGACTAAACCCGACATCTTCTGACCTGCGAATCACCAATCGATGTTTACTGGATGTGTAAGTCAAACCACCCAACATCCTCCCTGGTAGGGCTGGGCGATATGGACCTAAAGTCATATCCCGATATATTTAGGCTGAATATCGATATACGATATATATCCTGATATTTTTTTATCGCGAAGTGAGAGCAAATGAGTCAAAGTCAAAGCCAAATATGACATGTCAAAGTAGTTTTATTAAAACCGTTTATTTAAGAGAACATAAATACTGTATAACAACAGGAGTACCTTTTTTAAAAAAGTCAAAGCTCCATAAAGTGCTCATTTAAATAAAAAAAAATATCTTAAAGAAAAAGAAATTTCACTCAGGTTTTACTTAAACACACTCATAAATCAAGCGCTGTCCAATATCAAGCTTTATAAATATTCTACATTAATATTATTATCATAGTTTTTTTTTTTAATCAACACCAGTTCTAATCATAAATATCAAATATTATATTCATTTATTTTCTCAATTTTAATCCTGTAAGTGATTTTTCTGTACATTTGCACAAATTTGAACTATATCGATAAATGCGATATGGTCTAATTCCATATCACATCTAACAAAAGATCAATAATTTTTATATAAACATTTTTATATCGATATATTACCCAGCCCTACTCCCTTGCACTTCCTCTTTGTCGTGCCACCTCAACTTCTGCTGCTGAGCAAAACAGCGCAAGTCATTGCATGACTGCACAACCGCAAGACGCTGCATGCCAGGAGAAGTAGACATAACCTAAGTTTAAATATTTTAAAGACTCGTGCTGTCATTTTGCGTGTGCGGACCGTCTCCTAAATTTGGATTTTCTGTCTCCAGCAGCTGCCAAACATTACAGCGAGCAAGAGCCTGAAGTTGGTGCTTCAAAATGTCCCCTCACTGAAAAAATTGGAGTGACATTTACTTTTTTAAAAAGCTAGACAAGTTTTTCCACAGAAAGTGTTTGTAATCTTTACTCAGGCTGTTTCTAAGTAATATTTATTTAATAGAACCACTTATTTCTTTATGAAAATACACATACAAGTAAATTGCAGATTCACTGATGTCCCTCAATTACATTTTACTTGGAAATATCAACTTATTAAGCCAATGAACTGGTTTAGTGAATATTACTTGGAAAGAATGATTCAATTTACAGACAAAACTGAGGACACATAATAACAAACAATCACTAAGTAATGCACTACATGAAAAACTGCTATTTTAAAGAAAAAGCACTGAATTCGTATTTCTTCGTAGAATTTATATAGATGATTGAAATAATAATTACAGGGCCCAAAAAATATTTTTTTTCAGTGCTGGGAGACATTTTTCGAGGTTTCTACATTATTATTTTTGAACATAAATACGTAGAATGTGTTCAAACATACACAGAAAGCGTGGCCACAATTGTCTGAGGTTTATATCTAAATCTGAACCGGGGTGTAGTACAATCGTGGGTTCAGACATCCTGTAATCTCTGTCCGGCTCACAGCTCAGTGTGGATCTGACACAGCGCTTTCTGATTGGCCCACAGAGGCCCCACTTTATCTCTTACACTCACACAGACACACACACAAAGACAAACATATACACTGACGCATGTCACCGCTGCCGTAACCAAGCAGAAAAGGGATGTTGTGAAGAACTTCCTGAGTGAACACTTCCACTGTGTGTGTGTGTGTGTGTGTGTGTGTGTGTGTGTGTTGTGGTTTTGCATTTCTATAGCAACCACAGATGTCTTCAAATAGAGATGAGCATGCAGCTGCTGATGGAAATATCATAACAGAGATTCTCGAACAAATTACTTGACTTTTCTTCTTCTTCTTTTTTTATTGTAATGCAGCAAATCACAGCATGTAACATGTAGCTTTTGTGTTTGCTCTGACATCATGGCAGCCTGAACTCACTTTAAACAGTTCAGGAAAAAATGTGGCCAGTTTTTGTGGAAGAAACCAGCATTTAGTCATCATCCAGGGTTTTCACTGCCTGTCCATATATGGCAGCAGCTGCGTTGCACATTTCACAATAAAATCTTGGTTTACACTTCTTTCAATAAGCTAGACAAGAAGAGCTCAGGGTCAAGCAAACCATGTTAACATACAGAAAGAAAGTATTTCACTTGTAACACTCTCTTTCTACCCAGCATATCAAACCTTTGTTCCAGTCTGCAAGCAAAGTAACGGTTCATGTGATTTTTGCTCTAATTTAAGGTGTCATATTACCGCAATCTGTGCGCCAGGCTGTATTGTTTAATTGAAGACAATAGCTTTTAACGTACCTGAAGGTGTTGTTGTTGTTGTTGTGATCGGTGATGGACGGGTGTGAGCCTGAGTGAGCCGCGGGGAGCGCTTCTAGCTGCAGCGGGAGCAGAGAGGCGTCGAGTCGGCGGAGCGGCGGGGTGCAGAGCCGCTGTTTATGCCTGTGGTCCGGGACACTCCCCGTTATGACACTCCCCCGGTCCCGGCTGCTGCACCGCCTGCACAGGGGCGGCCGACACGTGTGCGCGCACATGCACACGCATTAATCTGTCTGATCTCGATCTGTAAGCTCCCATTTTGGAGCTTTTCCTTTTTTATTTTAAGCATAAAAGTGGACATTTAGCTCTTTGTACGGAATTGAATGATGTGTTCAGTGATTTGGACATTTAAAAATATACATTTAAATAACTACATAAAAAGTTAGGGATTTAGCGTTGAATGAAACCCCTACTGTTGCAGTCTCAATAAAAAATAATATGTATATTTTTTTGCTTGCAGGTATTGTAAATGTTATCTCAGTCAGGAGTGAGTCTGCACTTCCGGTCTCCAACCCAGTGCAGGTCTTGAACAACACTGCCGCTGTCTGGTGCACCAAAGATGTAAAGGCACACCTTCTTAGCGCACTACTGTAACTCAGACTGCGCATGCTCATGTTTTTCCACGTACAGAGGGTCAAAGGGTGGCAGTCCCTTTCACTGAGTAAAGTGTGTGACATTCAAAAAAATCATTACATATAGTTCTTGCAATCAAGAAATGCATTATTTTATTATTTATTTATTTTACCCCAACATGAGAAATTGAATGTGCATGTTCATAATCTGGCAAATCTAACACTATAAAGGATTAACAATAATGTGCCTGGAGCAGACAAAACAAAGGTTTAGCAGTGGTGTGAGACCTGAGCACAGAATATTTTTTGCAAATACTGAGATATTAGCACGCCCAAGGAGGCATCTTGGTTTCATTTTTGCATACATTTATTTGCATTTGAATGCATTAATTATGCAATTCCTTACAGTTTTTACAAAATTATGAAATTGTGAAATTGAGCCAATGCTATTGGACTCAATGGGCACCATCTTTGGGTCTAGCATCTCTGCCCCCACATACTCTGAACATTGTATGACAGTAACACTGACTCTACAGAGGGCTTTTCTGATTTATTTTTTAAAAAAGTTATCTGAAGGCCGCTTTATCTTCTCCCCGTGTCAGCATTGGTTCTCTCCTGGTCCTGCGGCTTCCTCCCACAGTCCAAAAACATGCAGCTTAGGTTTAATTGGTGACTCTAAATTGTGCGTAAGAGTGAATGAGAGCGTGAATGGTTGTCTGTCTATGTGTCGGCCCTGTGATAGTCTGGAGACCTGTCCAGGTGTACCCCGCCTCTAACCCAATGACAGCTGGGATCGGCTCCAGCCCCCAGCGACCCGAGTTCGGATAATCTGTTATGGATAATGGATGGATGAATTAAAGGCCACTTTAGGTTTTCTACATGCTTGGAAAGGGATGGCATTTAGTTGGTTGCAGTTGGCAACCTCACCACTAGATGCCACTATGTCCTACACACTGCTCCTTTAACTGACACTACCTGACAACAGGTATACTGTTCAAGTGTAACATGATTTTCTCTTTTTTTGCAGAGATTTTTCAGATTTTCCAGTTTGCATTCAGCATTTTTAATGCAATCTCTTGTGTTTAATGTTTATTGTGTGATTTTTAGTATTTTTTGTGTATTGTGTGTTTTTATGTGTTTTGTGTGTTTTACCTGTGTTTTTTGTGTGTTTTTACCTGTGTTTTTGTGTGTTTTGTAATGTTTTGTGTGTTTTTTGTAATTTTTTTGTGTGTTTTTGTGTGTTTCATGTGTGTTTTTTGTATTTTTGTGTGTTTGTTGTAATTTTTTGTGTGTTTTTTATGTGTGTTTTTGTTTGTTTTTTTGGATGTGTTTTTATGTGTGTTTTTGTCATATAGGCAAAGTTGTGCTGAAAAGAATAATACATGGTACACATCTTTAAGTGGTTTATATACAGACAGAATGAAAAGGAGTAAAAAAAACTGCAGAAAAAAAAATTGCCCCAAACTCCAAAGGGTTAAGAATATGATAGACTGGGAAAATAGTTGACCACCAACATTAACCTGGTGCTCCTTTATTACTGTAAACCAGCATTTTTAAATCTTGGTGGCCCTCTAGTGGACAAAACACAAAACAGAGAAACAAGGGATTATCTGTGTTCATCCTTACTGCTGGCATACTAACCAGACAAATATGAGATAGCTGATGGAATAGGTAGGTACTAAAAAGTAATATTATTGAGCTGATCACTGATTAGCAGTGCATTTGATCAGTTAAGCGTCTATTACAGAATGTATTTAACTATCTTTTCCTCTTTTATTTCGTTGTTGTTGTGTATGTACCATTAACTCTATGGATTCATGGGCTATTTTGTCCATTTTTTAATCCTTTTCATGTCTTTTTGTTCTTTTTTTGGTCATTTTGTGTCTTGTGTGGGTTTTTTTTGGCCATTCTGTCTTCTCATTTTGTGTCTTTTTTTAGTCATTTTGTGTCTTTTTGTGTCTTTTTTTGTCATTTTGTGTATTTTTTAATCCTTTAGTCCAGCATAAAATGTGATTTTTAATCTTTTTTGTACATTAAAAAAACTATCATGCTCAATAAAGATGTTGCAAATGTGAACAAAGGTTGCAAATATAACATATAAGATGGTTACATCCAGTTCTATAATTTTATACTAAATATATTTGACCTTGTCTCCAGTATATCATCATCAAACTGAAACTGGCCTCATGGAGTTTACAGCCAGAACTTTAGAGGTAAATTTACAGTAGGGCTCGACGCTGCTTTGTTTTCTAGTCTGGAAGTGATGAAGAAGTCTGGATTTGGAGCTTTTGGAGACTTCAGAGGGTTAAGCATCATGAATAAAGAAGAGTGTTTAACATCATCTAATCACATCACAAAATAACATTTAGCAGTGGGAATTCATGTTGCCTTTCAGCGACAGACACTGTGTGTCAAATGACTCTCACTGATGTACACTATCTACGTCACTAAAATTAGGAGCACACATTGAAAGGCTCCAGTCATGGATGAAAACATTCCAACAAGAAAGTCTTGTTGTTGTGCCTTGCTGTTTGAGACAGAAACACAAGCTGCATTCAGCCTGACAGGAAGTCCAGCAAACCTCAATAGGCAGCGCTTTACACTGGAGATTTAAGACTTGGACATGAGATAGCTCACCAAGGTCATAAAAAACTGATTTTCCCACACATCCCCACTGGTTGCCATGCAAATAGTTTATAACTTTATTTACCCATACACATTTTCCAGCGTAAAACAATGTAATAATAAGTTTATAGGAAGTACAACAATCTGATAGTTTCCCCCCTAATATTTATTTATAGGCCTAGTCAGTCCACCACTTTGGTCCATGACTCTAATATTTCAACAACTACATCAAATCACATTTATTTGTCACATACACAACAATACAATGTGCAGTGAAGCTCTTTTTATGTCAGCTGCAGAAACAATAGAGAAAACAGAATAGAATAAAATGCTATAGAATAAAATTAGTAAAAGTAATACATGAATTTAAAAAAAAGATTGAATTGCATAAAAGTAAAAGATTTATTTAAAAAATTATATTTAAGAGGTAAAAATTTGTCACTGGTCATTCAAATGAATTATGATGAGATTTACTGATATTGTAGATGTAGATGTAGATTTATAGTCCCAGAGGGAGGTTTCTTTTACAAAACAGAAACATGCACATATATAGGCAATGCATGAAATCATAAATACATTCATGCCGTTCCAGTATCATAGTTTACAACAGTGTCAGCAAGGCAGATCAGAGCTGCTATGGAAGACGATGTGAAAATAGGACTCCATTGGTTTATGGACTCCAATTTTGAAGCCTAAGGTTTGGCCTTAATAGCCGTCACCATATTGATTTTCTGCAACCAGCTCATGTGCAGAACAGATCAGGAGCAGGAATAATAAATCATTATTCCTTATTAGAAGATTATAATTGTTATTATTCGTTATTCGCCGATGTCACAGTTGACTCTGATGAACTGTAAACACACAGTGAAAACCCCAAAGTTCATTAAACACAGTGTTCTGTGGTAGCCCAGCCCTAAATTGTACCATGTTTTCTTTTTTATATATAAATCTGTTTATTGAAACACATCACATTATGTTACATGACCTTTACAAATAGATGGGTGATATTTACCCCCTCAAATAAAGAAACAAACAAACAAGTAGAAAACATACAAAACATTATCCCACCCCCACCCCAGTGGTCTTCCCTTTTCAAACAGAATATCTCATCAACCACCTTACATTCACATTCAACTTACATTCATATTGAGCACAGCTGGACAAAAATATACAAACAGAAAGTGTTGTTAACTCCTAGTTGTAGCTACATTATCGAAATATGAGATAAGAGGCTGCCATGTAGTATAAAAATTTTTTTATTCTCAGTTGACCCTCGGAGTGAAAATGTGATTTTTTTTCTAATTTAAGGAATGACATTAGGTCAGTCTGCAAATCATACAATGTTTAATCATCTATTTGAATGTAAATGGGGCCCTAATGTACAAAATAAACATCATGCTGTACTGAAGAAAACTTGAAACTAGCGATTAAGACCATAAGCTCATGAGGAAAATGTTTACTGAGCTGATAAATCAAGTGAGAAGTAGGGTCAGACTTTAATTTGCAACAAGTGGAGTCGCCCCCTGCTGGCCATTAGATAGGATACAGGTTTAAGGCACTTATGCTTTGGCTTCACTTTTTAGACCCTGAGATCGCTGCTTGGTTATTGAGTATGCTAGCGTTAGCATTTATCTCAAAGTGTCTCTGTCCCAACTGAACGGAATTGGATTTGTGAAACTAAAAGCATTAAAATTACATTTGACAAAGAATGTGTCTTTGTGGAAACAGCACCCTGGTTCAATGGATAATCCACAGACCTCACTGTAAAAACTGACATTAGAAGAGAGAGATATAGTAGCTCCAGTGAAAACAGCTGACAGCAAGATTTGTGGTTTATCCTGAATGATGGAAACATGAAACAGAGACTGCCAGCTGGTCATCACAAAATCTGAGGCTTTCAACAGGGCTGCCCATTACTTTGCTTGGCTGTCATTTTATTTCTTTGGTGAAAGTTTTTTGTGCTGTCTGTCTCTGTGATGAGGGGCAGGTGGTGGGACAGCAGAGGGGCCCACTGCTGCTGGCTGTTTGAGGAAGACTGAAGGGAAGCTTGTCTTTGGAAATGTCAATTAAAGGGTTTGAAATCATTGACAGGTGGAGTGGGTCAGAAAGCAGTGCCTGGATGGGAATTGACAGTTTCACTGAGTCTAATAAGGTATTGGAAATGACAGTTCTGATAGCTCTACCCCATCTGAGCAAGCTTCTGGTAAAGAAATGATCATCTCACTTTTCTTGTGTTTCGTAGCAAGCTGCAGCCCAGGAAAGCTGTTTCTTTTTTCTTCAGTTGGCATACTTCTTCTGTTTGAAATGTGGGTGGTGAAACTTTCACTTACACATCTGAAGGCCTCCATGCTTGTGATGTGGAGACATCTTACAAGCTCTTCAATCCCCTCCAAAGTCCACCAAAAAACGACTGTACTTCCTTTACAGTAGACATGATATAAGGGGATAATGTGAGAAGAGAGATATGTTCAGAAATTCTGACAGGCAATAACAGACACAGCAGAGGTCAATTTTGGATTGCTGTAGTCGTGACTCATACATGGAAATACATATTCAGACAGACATATTTGACAGACGGGCACTTTGCAGTTCTGTTTTTCACTTCACTGAGTTTTTAAATCTCAACCTCAGTGTATAAAATGAGCTGCGGTGACCTCAATGATTATCACAGCCTCATGAAACTTTACAACCACAAACTAGAGAACTTGAGCATTTAGAGGATGTGCAGCTTTCCTAGGTATATTGACAATAAGGGGGTTTCACAGTAGTTTGTAGAACAGAAGTGCTCGTCATCCAATCGCTGAAAATACAGAAATCTCCAAAATGACCAAAGTTATTGAACCCAAATCTCAGCATGGATTCCACTATGTTGTTCCATAGGTCTTGATATATTGATGTGATATTCTGGAGGTTTTCTCTGACCATTTTTATCCATTCTCGATATAAATAAAATAGCATTATTGAGCACCATGTGTGTAGCAAATGGTATCAACCCAAAAATTGCTGCAACAACTTATGGGACACAGTTGAACATGAACTGGACTTCAATAAATAAATAATTCATTCATTAAGTAATTTTTATTAGATATTTTTGACCAGAACAACGTGACACACAGTGCTGAGCTGAATCTCAAATTAATCTTCGGGTTCACAGCTTTCAGATGATATACACCACTTCTATGTGGCATTTATTGTTGACCTGCTATCTCCCCCTAAACATCCACTGCCCACAACCACCAAAAAGGTCTTTGAACAGTAACAGGATAAAAATGTGTGCACATAAGTGTACACATAGTGCATAGTTAGTGATGTTGTAGCTCACTATATTGTGTTACTTTGTTATTCTAGCTGTTAGTTCATGAAAGTGTGTAATGACAGACTCCTTTAAATGAGCAGATTGAGGTTTATCCCTGTCTTTTCTCTTGTAATGTGTGATTTTACCTCTTTTTCTCATTTTCTATGTCAGCTCTCTCAGCAACACTGCCAGCTGTTGTTGGCAAGTTGCAAAAAATTAAGCTGGAGCTCACTGTAAATTAGTCTGTGCCAATTTGGAGGGATCATGTCTTATAGTGACTTTTTTTTAAAAATGTCTATGTCCCTAGTGTTGGAAAATACACGATAGCATTGCAGCAATGGTAACTTTCTATGTATTATGACTCCTTTTCATCCCTCCACCATTACAATTTGTCCATGTTTGTTTTTTTTGTTGCTATTTTATACATATAGTCATGTATAGAAAATGATATCATACACAAGAGATCATTAAGTCATATATCATTGTAAAGGGCAACATAATTTGACCTTTAATCTATAAAAGCAATAGGGACAATTCTGAATGACTATGCAAATACAATAGCGCCATCATAAAGAGCACAAAAATAGGTTTTACATGATACATTACATTAGTTGTAATGGTGGAGGAATGAAAACAGCAGTGATAGCACATAGAGAACTACCATTGCTGCAATGCTATCATGCATTTTCCAACACTATGGCTATAGACCTTTTCTCCAATATGCAATATCTGTAAAATGCAAAATACTTTCAGGAAAACAAACAAACACAAAAAATAATATATAAATAATAAATGCCAAATAGCAGAAATGTATGTATATAATGTTTGTATATGTCTTATTGTTTATATTCTTTATTCTGTTTTTTATATATCTATGTGTCTGTATCTTGAGCTGCTGTGACAACTGAATTTCCCCACTGTGGGATAAATAAAGTCATATCTTATCTTATCTCTTATGTTATAGTATCTACATAAGCTGTATATACTACAGGGTTATGTTAGTGCAAGAGTGCATTGCAGTGCAAAGGAAACTGGAACAAATGCAGGCCTATGTATAATTAGTTACTGTAGACTGGGCTGATTTATGTGCATACATTAGTGAAGAGAGTATTATGTGCACAGTCTGCTGAGACGAAAATATGACTACAACTTTGGAGTGTATCAGAATTGAAATAGCTTGGATAGTAAGGTGTATAGTCACATTGAAATGGATACATTCATACATACATATCTGATACATACACCTCAAAGACTAAGGAAAAGATCATAGATTTCCACAGGTTCAATCCCCCCCTCAGCCAGTGAATACCTGTGGGGTGGACATGGAGGTGGTGCCAAGTTCTAAGTATCTAGGTGTACACCTGGATAATAAGTTGGACTGGTCCCTAAACACAGACGCTCTCTACAAAAAGGGGCAGAGCCGCCTCTTTTTCTTAAGGAAGCTCAGATCTCTTGACATCTGTAGTAAGATGCTGCAGATGTTTTATCAGTCTGTGGTGGTAGTGTGTTGTTTTATGCTGCAGTCTGCTGGGGAGGCAGCATCACACACAGAGATGAAGGCGGTTGGACAGACTGGTCTAAAGAGCTGGTTCTGTGGTTGGAGCCAGGAGGAGGTGGTGGAGACATGCACTGTCAAGATGTTCCAGGCCATCCTGAAATACCCGGACCATCCGCTACACAAAACCTTTATGGACCAAAAAAAACAGCAGTGGACGGCTCCTCTCTCTCCGTTGCAGGACGGAGAGATACAAAAGATCCTTCACTCCTACAGCCATCAGGCTGTCTCATTCTAACAGAGATAACAGACTAACTGAATTTCCCCTCGGGGATAAATAGAGTAATTTTGATTTGATTTGATCTGATTGGATAGTAAGGTGTAGTCACATTGAATGGATACCTGTTGTAATATTAACAACTCTGGAGTCCATCTATTTATCTAAAATACACATGTTTTATTTACAGTAATAACTTTATTTATATATGATATGTAGACAAGCTAAAGTTCAATAATAGGAGCTTTCACAGTGTGCCATTTATGTTTCTAGACCATTTTTAAATTGTGAATTTTCTTTCTACAATGAAAACTATTACTTTTTTTAACTTCATACAAATAGACTGTTTTGTAGTTTTATTATTTATTATTTTTTCTGCTGTTTTGTGTGTATAAATGGTAAAAAAAAAAATTAAAAGAGAGAGAAAAAAGAAGGTATACATTTCCATAGACACTTGTGTCTTTTGTTTGTATTTTGTGTTCCTGGCAGCTTTATACTTTGTTAATTAAAATAAAATGAAAAATCTGACTGATAGACAAATTTGTGTGGAGAAAAAGGAGCCATGCATGCGATGTGAGGACAGACTGAAAGATGCTTAACAGAGACAGAAATGAATGCATATGAAGTTGACAAATTTGAACCAAAATCTCCTGGACTTCAGAGGTCTAATGGTAATATTGTTCCTTTCACTGTGACCAAATGTTCGACAAGAACAACATTGCAGTTTTTGTGCTTTCCAACACAATAAATATGAATACTTCAGTAAAATATGATCATGTAACATTATAACAATGCTTCCTCCATCCCTGCTGTCTACTAAGTGTTTCTTCATCTTTGTGCACGCGCGTGCCTGTGCATCTGCCATTGGGTGTGCGCGCGCATTATAAGAACCCTTTGGTTGCCGTGCGGAGAGAAACTCTAGAGGGGAGGAGGAGATCAGAGGGGGAGAGTCACAGAGATATATGGGAGAGTGACTGACACACAGGAGGAAACTACAGCCGGAGGAGCGGGAAACAAAAGGAGGAGAGCAGTAAAATAATAGCCAGCTTTACGGTTAATTGAGCGCCTGACGTTCAGGTTTGCGGAGATTCAGCGGAAGGAAAAGTTCAGATCCCACGAACCAGCGCGTGGGAGTGGGAAGCAGGATCGTGACTGACTGAGGCTGAAGCTCCACTGTCTGTCTCGTCATGGCAGGTAATTCAGTTTAACAATTACACACAGAAACGCCGCGAACAGGCCGGCGTTTGTTTTTATAAACCCGACTCTGATCCCGCAAGGTTCCGCTAACCCAGCCTAGTGTCAGTAGAGCTAACAAACTTAGCTAGCTGGAGCTAACGGTAGCTAGCTCGCCCATTTGGCCTGTCTGTGCCGGTGTTGTGTCCTAACTGGTTCTCGAGCTATCTGGTGCCCTGACTGTTGTGTGCAGCTGTTTTCTGCCTCATTTAGCAGTTTCCTCACATATTTAATAAACATATACAGTCATGGAAAAAATTATTAGACCATTGTTTTCTTCAAATTCTTGTTCATTTTAATGCCTGGTGCAACTTAAGGTACGTTTGTTTGGACAAATATAATGATAACAAAAATAGCTGAGAATATTTTATTTTAAGAGCTGATATCTAGACATATAATATGATTTTATTGATAATGATTTTGGTTATAATCAATAAAAACATGGAAAATGTCTACATATCAGCTCTTCAATTTAACTTTTATGAGCCATTTCTGTTATTATTATTATATTTGTCCAAACAAATGTACCTTTAGCTGTACCAGGCATTAAAATGAAGAAAAAATGGAAGAAAACAAGGGTGGTCTAATCATGTATTCCATGACTGTACAGGTGATGGTTCATGAACAATTAAATTGTGTCGTAGTGAATTTGAATCCAGCTCTAACTGATCTTGGAAACATTATATTTTCATGCTCATTCTTTTTATGTATAGGTGGCTGTGATGTAATGTTCACTTATACAACAATATTATCCACAGTAAAAGGAGATGCAACCTGGAAATCACCAGTTAAATGTTTATTAAATATGTGACGAATCTGCTAACTGAGGCAACTGCACACACGAGTACGGGAACCAGATAGTCTGGAAACCAGTTAGGACATTACACCGGCTAAAGCTAGCTAGCAAGCTGCTGCTAGCTACCGATAGCTGTTTACCATTATCACCGAGCCGGGACCTTCTTTTCTTTCAAGCTAACGCTGCAAACATAGCTATTCAACACTAACCTATAACGCTTGCGCTTCTCAGACTTGTGCACTGGATTGATAAGATGATAATTCAAGTTATTGAATCTGCTGTTGATGTTGAAGCACATAGCTTGAGGTAAAACTGGCGGTTTTCACTCCAGTGCACACATTTCTCAAACATGCCATGACTGGCTTGACAATCCAGGCTAGCAGGCTAACGTTAGCTCAAACTTTGACATTGGCCACATGCAGGCTAGTAGTCCAGGCCTGCTGCACATTGAACAAGCTGGCAAATATGCAAAAAAGGACTGAAGAGAGCCGCTACTGGGAACATAAATATGCTTTAAAGGAAATATTCTCTCTTCAAACAAGACCTAGATAGTCGAGATATTTTCAGCCCATCGCAACGTTAGCATTTCACATTTCATTCATCAGCTGATGCTTGTGCAATGAATGTAGAGTTATTAAACATTATATGCGTCTGAAGTCCCATGTATCCGATAGAGATTAATGGTCAGTTATTCCTTTAGCATACTGACATATTTAGTACGTGGGATCGGTTTGAGCTTCTCATATTCATTCTGTGATCATTTGTTTCTGAATTACTTCTCCTAATGGTCCCTTAGGAGCAAAAGATAGGCTAAAAAGAGACAAGGCATCTATGGGCTGAAATATGTGCCACCAGAAACTGAATTTGAATTATTTATATTTGAATTTGGTCTGTTTGGGCGGGGAAGTGACTCTGGTCTTTTGGCAGAAGCATTGCACATAACCCTTTTTGTTGAAATCGACTGGCTCAGATTATATGGACATTAAAACACCTTTTTGCTATGTACATTTCCTTCTGCAATGAATGCAGACAATCTCCGAGAGTGCTACATTTTGTCCTGACCGGTACCAAGCCTGTCCTGGCTGTTTGTTTTAACTCATGATTCACCACAGAATACAGGGTGACTCATAAATGTCCTTGATTATTCTGCAGAGCTCTTCCACTACGTGTTATCGACAAATCAGACCAGTTTGCATTGTGTAATAAGAGAAACGATCACGTGTAGAAATATGCGGAATTTAACTAGCTATGTTATGCAATGAGATATCCTGTATGAGAACCTGTTGAGGCAAGTGATGGAGGTCATTATTAAACAAGCTAGCGTGTTTTTTCTTGTTGATGTATTTTTAAACATAGGCCTGAGAGCATCTCCTGCTGGTGTAACAGTTGCCCAGGCTTAAAATAAAAGTTGTTTCAAGACTGCATTCATACTGTAGTAATGTCAGTATTTGTATATATATGATTATTTGCAATCAGGTATTTTTTTGTCCAAGTTAGAGAACCACATTTTCAACTAAGGCTCAAATTAGATTTCTGATTTAATGAATGCATTTACACTCAATGAATTTTAAGATGTTTTTCATAACATGATTAACTCTTTGGCCTCTTATTGTTCACATAGCATGACTCTTCTTGCAAGTAATCTGTGTGCAACAGTTCAGAAATATCCACATCCACTGTGTTTAGTTATAGAGAGATTGCAAGGTTTTATGTCATAACAAAGTAATTTGTCTTTTGAGGCCAGATATAGAGAAGTTGTGAGAGGATATGGGCACATGTATGACTTCACACATTTTTGCAACATGACTGTCCTTCATCTGTTGTTCTAACATCACTTCAATTATCCCACGACACTGTCAGACAGTGGGTTGAAACACAGCACATTGTAGAGGTGCAACTATATAACCTGTATGAGCAAGGAAAGTCCAAACAATCAGTACATTTTTGACATACCACATCATGATGTGAATTATTGCCGAAGCAATCGGTTTCATCATCAGCCATAACTTTGCTGTCTTCGTTCATCTTAACCACTTGTACATCGTAGTTGATGCCCAGCACAATACAGTTAAGATCTGAGAATCATCACGGAGCTTGTAATCAAAATGTAATTTAATGATTGTTTTTTAATCTCTGCAGGACCTGGAGGTGACATGCAGTGGTGCTTCTCTCAGGTGAAAGGAGCCATTGATGACGACGTAGCTGAAGGTATGAGTCTTGCTAAGAACTAGTATTTGTAATCTAAAGCACAGATGGGCAAATGGGGCAAAATGTTATAGGTATTAGGTAATATATAACCGTTTTCAGTGAGTGAGCATATAGCAGCTCTACACTTTCCTTTTGTGTTTCATTCCCACTTGGTCAATGTAGCCTAATTAGGCGACAAACCACGATGCTCCGCATTTTAACTGTGTGATTCCTGCAGTGTTAACTGTAAGGCAACTTTCACATGAAATGCGGTGAAAAAGGCGGTCCTCCCATTCATTTGAGTGAGGAAGAGAATTTGAGCTCAGGCGATGCTGAAAGAAAACGAAGTGGCTTGCTTTGGAAAAGTCGAAAATTGACTCAACTTTGAGAGAATGGCAGCCCAATGTCACGCTGCAGTGATCAACAGCAAGTCAGTGAAAGAGAAACGGTAAACATCCCTGTCTCTCACCGCTGTGGTGAAAAACTTAACACAAGCACAAACCCCCAGTTAGTGTGTTACCCGCAACAAGCACCAGCACACAGTCCCTCCCTCTTTTCTTGTCGAGCTGCTGTGAAATGAATGAAGTGGCCTTCAGGTGCAGTTGGAAATGTTGTTGTTGTTGAAACACTTTTGACGGAATACAATAGTTATGTAATATAAAGTCTACGTGTGATACATTCAGGGTTCCTACGGGTGCTTGAAATCCTTGAAAATGCTTGAATTTAAATGTTGTTTTTTTCAAGGTTTAAAAAGTGCTTGGATTTTGGATAGAGTGCTTGTAAATGCTTGAAATTCTTACTATATTCACCTTGCAATCTGACTATATTAATCTATAGATTATAGATAATCACATGTTCAATGTAAAAAATAAGGAGTAGCCTATCTGAATTGAAGACCATTCCTCCTAAAAGTGTTATACCTTTAAAAGTGTAACACCCTTTTAGTATGTAAGTACTCATCTAAAACATGCAATTTACAACAGGTGTAAGATACTGGAAAAGCTTGAGAATTGACCTTGAAAGTCCTTGAAAAATGCTTGAATTTGACCACTGCTAAAGTGTGCGAACCCTGTACATTGTGGGTAAACAACATGACATTACTCATGTAGGCCATTTAATTGACACTCCCACCCTGTGTGGTCATCTAGATCAGTGATTCCCAACAGGGGGGGCCTGACCCCCCCCCAGGGGGGCACCAAAGATCCACAGGGGGTCATGAAACCCTCTTGATTTTAAGGGATGTAATAAATCTAATGTCTTTAAATATAGATGAGTCAGCATTTAATTCACTAGTGGGACAATAACAACTAAATAAGGGCTACATTAAACATTTGTTTAAATAGAAAAATCGCTTTAGAAAAATAAAGGCTATATCGAGAGAATAAGGACATGTGTAACATCCCTCCTGCAGTATGCACAGGTAACCTCACCTAGCGGTAACCTCACCTAGCGGTAACCTCACCTAGCGGTAACCTCACCTAACAACAGAAACACAGAGCTAATGGAAAAATGGCGAAGCGTCAGGGAGACAAAAATGCTGAATATCTCAAAAAGGAAAAGAGACTGTACCATGAAAGTCACATTGACTTCGGCTTCATAGAAGCAATGGACAATGGGGGGGTCGCCAAAGTTTCCAATGGTAAAAATGTGGGTACCTCAAGAAAAAGGTTGGGAAACACTGATCTAGATGACAAGCTAGAGAAAGTGTGAGGTTTACTCTGTAAAATACATTTTTCTATGGTGCCACTACATTCTGCTTTCTAATTCCTTTATTGGAGCTTTGTGTTACGGTGGTTCTAATGCAAACAAACTACTTCCTCTTGCTGCTTCACATTAAAAGCTTTTTGCTGGCAAGCCTAGTACCAGAGAAAGCCCCTTTTTTTTTTACATAAAGTGCAGCCTTATTTATCATTGAGGTTAGTGACTGACTGCTAAGCCTCGCATCGATTAACATTGAATCAAAACACAAAATATGGCCACTTTATTTTCAGAGCAGTTTTTAGTATATCAGAAAGGAATGGTACATGAAAAACCAGGCGTGGTGAGCTGGGTAGATGAAGAGCCTCAGACAACAGGTGCCATCTGTGCTTTGCCTACATCATGGACTCAGATTTTGGTTGCACATGGTGTGATGCAGGTGCCCCAACTATAGGGAAATTCAGCAGCCGCACCTTCAGCAGGCCAGATGCCCTTGTAATGGACAGAAGCTCACAGATGCTAAATTATATTTCCACAAGTGTGAAGGCTTATCAGACACTGTACAGCAGTTAATGCTCCTATCAGACAGGGTTTCTGGGCGGTTTCTAAATGGTACAATTAGCACAATGCTATACCTTCTTCATGTTGTAAGGTATTTTACCTTGAATTCGTGCTTCCACATGTATTTGACTGTCCCGTGCCATGCGTTGCTGGGTAAAGTTGCATCGAATTACACTCAGTTGCCAGTTTATATTTATATATAGGCACACCTAGCTCAGAAAGGTGAAAGGTGTTGCTGTTTTATTTACCCCTACTGTTGTAAATGGGGTGCACAAAATAATGGAAACCTATATCAGTAAAATGTACAACAGCACAAACTACATCTTCCAAAACACAGTGCTGCTATTGGTCTTTCTGTTAAATTATGGCTGCATTATGGTTCCAACCAGAGCAGGGGCCTCCCTCTCTACCTTTTTTTTTTTTTTTTAAAAAAGAGCATCTTCTCTCCTAGCACCACATAATAATTCTACTCCTTAAAGAATTGTCACTAGCACTTATTGATGCATTAATAGCTCTTATTGCACTATACCTTGATTGTTTGCTTTTATTCTTCCTGTAAGTCGCTTTGGATAAAAGCGTCTGCTGAATGACTAAATGTAAATGTAAGAGATTCTCCTCAAGCACCCACGGATTGAGTCTCCATAGTCTAACAATGGCATAGCCTTCACTGCTGAGAAGTGTTCAAATCTAAGGTTGAATCAAATCGTGGCCTTAAATGTGACAGTACAATTGAATCGTGGATTTGGTTTCGTGACACCCCTGTTTTGAGAGAGTATGTATGTATGTAAGAATATGTAGTTTCTCTTGATTGTATACAGATGTTTCAATGGGGGCACCGACACATATCAGGTATTGTTTATCATTTTGTGTGTAAAGTTTTCATTAATCTCCCAAATAAGTAAAATAAATTACATTGGATCACAGCACACATTGTCTACAGTCATGAGAACAAACCAAAGAACAAAATGGCCATGCAGCTGGAATCCAAAGAATGGCATCATGCGTTACTGTAAGACTGTAAAGTTTGGTTCATGATGTTCTTCAGCAGTCTGGCATGTTTCAGCCCTTTAACACATTCCAACCGTGGACTCACTGACAGAAAACTGGTGCACTATCCTCTCCTTTTATGCAGCATCCACATATAGATGGTAACTTCCATTAGCCATCAATAAGTAATGCAGGGTAGTTGCTTTGCAGTTGCTTTCTTTTTACACCTGTGATTGGAATTCTTCATTATTTTATACATTTTATAGGTTGAATTAAGGGGGGGAAATGATGATCGTTGCTGATGGCAGGGGAAAAATAATTATTAGTTACTGCCATAATAGTTTTAAGTATTTCCTGTTAAGTACATGGTTCGTATTGGTGCTTTAAATCGTTGAAAATGCTTGAATTTTCATGTTGAATTTCAAGGTTTGAAAAGTGTTTGGATTTTGGATTAAGTGCTTGTAAATGCTTGAAATTCTTACTGTATTTTTCTTGTAATCTGACTATAGATAACCGCATTTTCAATGGAAAAAAACCCCAAACTGAAAAGCCTATAGCCTATTTGAAATGAAGACCGCTCCGCCTTCATCTTCTTGTTTCTGAGATGTTTCTTGTTGCTCTACCCTGTATCTTCCTACTGCAGGGAGTTTTTCTAATTCCTAGTGGATGTGAGGGTCCTGAAGTAGGCCTATTTGTGGGGCTTTCCTCCTAGTTTGGGTCGTGTATAGTTCCACCAGCTGCTGGTTGATGATTTTTGTGACCTTACTTTTGCTCCTAGCCCCTAGATTCCCATACCAGTATGTTTTATGAGATTAGCAAACTACTTTTTAGTTGTTAAAAGTGTAATACCATTGCTGGTGGTATGGTTAAGTGAAATGACCCCTTTTAGTTAGCCTGGGTATACCCATACTGCCTTGCACGCTCGATTTCATTTCGAACTGCGAAAGGGTCTGGAAACTATGGCCGTTTCTTAGCCCTGTTTTAGGGATCCAATCACAGAACCGGGAGGGACGGCAAGATGACGCGTACTACTCGACAGATGGAAACTTGTAGTTTTCTTACGGATCCAACATGGCTGCAGCAGACTCAAAACTCTCTTTCGATCTAGCTGTAGATGCCATTTTAAATAGTTTAGAGCGAAAGTTGATCTTAAAGGAAGAACAACGTTTGACTTTACACTCCTGTTTCACCACGGTAAAGGATGTTTTAGCCGTGCTTCTGACAGGATTTGGCAAAAGCCTAATCTACCAACTAGCCCCGCTACCGCTCACTGCTGTAACGCCAGTGATCTTGCAACACAGCCGGTAGACTGTGAGCTTAAACTACAGAGCAGCCAGAGTCAGAACATGCTGCAGAAAAACGTTGCAGAAGCAGAATTGAGCATTTTAGTCCTAAAGTAGAGATGGGCTAGTCTGGCTATGTAAACATCAATTTCTGTCGCTCTACATACGTCATCTGGTATAACTGATATGATTGGCTAAGAGCTACGTACAGACGCTTTTGATAGACATTGGTAGCGCCCAATAAAACGGCTCTGGAGGATCGTAAACCACGCCTCCTCGATGGAGAAATGAATAGCTCGTGTCCAGACTAGATCTCATTTGTGATATAGTCTGGCGTTAGCCAGGCTATCTTTTGATATCGAAATACTCATTAAAACATGCCATTTACAACCGTTGAAAGGTACTGGAAAAGCTTGAAAATGGACCTTGAAAGTCCTTGAAAAGTGCTTGAATTTGACCACTGAAAAAGTGTACAAACCCTGTAAGTAGCCTTGCCAGTTGTTCAAATATATTATTCTCCTACTTCTGGCCTGAGGGAGGACCACAGACACAAAGACCTCCTACTACAACCTTTTGCAGCATTGTCTTTCTGCTCCAGTGGGTAACAAAGGGTTAAATAAGAGTGTATGTCTATGTCAGTGAGTTTCAGTTTATAAAGCAACATTCTACTGCTGGGGGAAACCTATAACGCTGCTGAAGTAAGGGGGGTAGAGGAGAGGGTAAAACTAGGTTAATGATCATTTTCCGTCTGCTCTACATGCTCTGACATCCTTCTGCGTCCTGGCCATCTAATGCACTCTGATTCCAGCACAGAGAAATCTAAGATCACATGTGCAAATTTAAATACTGTCATGTTTGCGTTTTGTTTTCTTGCAGCGGACATCATATCCACAGTTGAGTTTAACCACACAGGGGAGCTGCTAGCCACAGGAGACAAGGGCGGTCGAGTTGTCATTTTCCAGCAGGAAATAGAGGTACAGCTGCAAATTTGTCTTTATTCCCAAAAATTAATTTAAAAAAAAGTAATAAAAGATTAAAACTAAATATTTCTTAAATTGGCGATAAGCATTATATTCAAAAGTAGCTGTCATGTTTTATATGATGTGTCTTTTTAGAAATGAAACTCATCAAATGTAGAACAGAAAGGTCGTCACCGGCTTATTTTGGTCTAACATCTGCTCTTTTCATCTTTGTCTAATATTTCACCCGGCTCCCAGCAGAATAAGAATCAGCCTCAGTTCCGGAGCGAATACAATGTTTACAGCACTTTCCAGAGCCATGAGCCCGAGTTCGACTACTTGAAGAGTTTGGAAATAGAAGAGAAGATCAACAAGATCCGCTGGCTGCCTCAAAAGAATGCCGCTCAGTTCCTGTTGTCAACTAATGGTAACTTTGTCATTTTAATTTGATTCAATTTCAGTGACTACCCAGGTATTTGACAGCCATCTCTTGTGACAATAAAACCATTTTAAAAGAGAAAAGAAATAAAGACCCTTTAACACTTCATATCAAGAACTGGAATAAAAAAAATTGAAAACATAATAGAAATTGAATTTGTAAGATAACAAAATTCCCAGGAAAGTGTTATCTTGAAACACAATATCCAGGCTTCCCTTACTTTACATGGATATCCTGTATAAGATATATATCACAGTCCTCTCATAGAGGAATGATGGCTCTGCACAAAACGTTTGTTACTATGACTTATGGGCAGGTCAAGTATAGTTTAAGTATTTTTACACTTTAATTCGTGCAAAAAGGCATGAACTAAACTATATATTAAGTTATCAGAATTATGTAACCTTGGATTAAAAACATACCTTTTAGCCAACAGCAGAGAAAATATTTCACATCTGGAAAAAATCCATTTAATTCCCTTTTTCTTTAACCCCTTTGAAATGTAACCAGTGTGACCAACATATCCATGTAGTTTGATCCTGTCACTATATGCTAAGAGTCTAGATTTGTCATTGGTGCTTTTGGTGTTGACATCGTTCTTCTTCTTTATGACAGATAAGACAATCAAGTTGTGGAAAATCAGTGAACGGGACAAGAGACCAGAGGGCTATAATCTCAAAGAGGAGGATGGACGCTATAAAGACCCCAACACTATCGCATCACTGCGGGTCAGTCCTTGCATCAAACACAACCTGAGTTTATTTCAAGAGGTGGAATTACTCTGACCGACCAGTGTTTCCATCTGGAACTCAAAATAATCCCAGCACATTTATTTGATACGTGATACATTGAGGGAGCAGTGCGGCCCAGTTTAGCAGGTTTGCTTTGTGAGGTAATGTGGACTTGTCAGGTTCCCTGCCCTGTAGTTATACTGAAGGCTACAGTTGATGAAATCTATTCAAAAACCCACACAGGTTATTTGGCTACACTTATTCTAACAGGTTTTAGGTTGAACTTAGGTAAAACTAAGCTGGCAGTTTGCTGAGATCACCAAATTATGTATTCAAAAGAATCATATAAGAATATGTTTTCTTGTCCTAACATGAACAGGTGTGACAAAAACTACCTGAGTCATCTAACAGGATTAACAAAATGTTAGTCAAGCACTGTCTTTTATGCTAACACAGTCAAACAAAAATACTGACAACACCTTTGTGGGTGTAACATCGTGTGGTGGTTTTAACTGTGGCTGCTGTTTACTTATCAACGTGCATCTACATGGGTAACGGCTTTTTATGATGTACAAGATATAAATGGTTGTGTGTCTGACGTGGAAGAGGAGCAGATTTCTGGTTTGACCCAGGGCTGCTGCTGGCCTTCAGCCCAATGAGACCCCCTGTGTGTGGTTTGTGCTGGCTGAATGTGAGCTGTTGTCCATCTTCTGAACTGCGGCCTCCTCCTGCTGCAGCGGGCAGTGAGGCAGCAGGACTGCAGTATGCGCTAGCTAGTTAATTCTTGTCTCCTTTGTTGTCTCAAACTGTACATTTATCAGTTTCAGAGCCTCATATATTGCTTTTTTCAAGTTTCTGTAACTGTCATATATCTTGTTGACCTGTCTGAGCATGGTTTCCATGGGAACACAGCCGCTGAGGCTCTCGTCCCTGTTTGTCACTCAGCCCGAGGAGAGAATTCTGTACTCCTGCTGTTGTTAATTTAGTAGTCAGGACTTAGCGAGTGATTGGCGTCCTGTCACTGTTCCACTCACTCATCCTCCCAGTCGAGGGAGCGTGGCCAACCGTTTGACTTCAGTGCAGCTGACTGCTTCGTGGTGCATCCTAAAAGTCTGATGCAGGAGCAATATGTACAAAACAGAAACTCTATAAATTTTCAGATCTAAATCCCATTAATTCCAAATCTAACTTGGATGCAGGAGTATTATTAGTTTATTTAAAAGGATCCTCATTAGCTGATACCAAGAAGACAGCTAGTCTTCCTGGGGTCCAGACAATAATATTTAATAGAGCACAACAGGCATTACAATCTCAAGTCAATATAAAAATGAAAGAAAAAAGAATAAGAAAGCATTATATAGTCATGTATCACATAGCCCAACCACACTCAAAGAAGATGATATATTAAGATATTAAACATGGGTGTGTTAGGAGTCAGGAAGAGCTAATGGTTTGGCTTCCTTTTCTGCTGCTAACGGCTTAGATAACTGCAGCTTGCAGCCGGTGCAGTTGCTCTGCAAGCTAATGTTTGGACTCCTGTCAGAATCATGCACCTTCTGGGCGCATAGTTATCATGGTGTTCAGCCAAAAAGCTGACAATTTACACTTGCATGTTGGCACAAAATTTAAAGAAAGACAAGTCGGTGTTATTAATAAAGCCTAAGATAAATCACAAACTTGCCTCAAGGGGCTTTAGAATCTGTACAGCATACAACAAACTCTGCTTATTCAAAGTAAGGGTCCAAGGACAAAGTATTAAAAAGCAAATCCTTGTGTTAAACTCACATTTGATAGATGACTGATTAAATTGGTGGAAACACTTAATACTCCCTACTGCATACTGTGTGAAACATTGGCTACATACGCAAGTAATGAAAGTCTAATAGAAGCTTTGTGACACACTAGAAATGTGCTTCAAGTTTCTATTTATGAAAAATCTCATTGTGTAAATATGTGTTTGTTCTCCCCTCAGGTACCAGTTTTAATACCCATGGACCTCATGGTAGAAGCCAGTCCTCGGAGGGTGTTTGCCAACGCTCACACCTACCATATCAACTCTATCTCCGTCAACAGTGACAACGAGACTTACCTGTCTGCAGATGATCTCCGCATCAACCTCTGGCACCTTGAGATCACCGACCGCAGCTTCAGTATCCTTAAATGTGTTTTTGCCCGTTTACCTGACCAATCAATAGAACTCCTCTCAATATAAGAGCATCTGATCAGTATCTGATAGTGAAGAGCAAAAAAAGTTTTTATATATATATATATATATATATATATATATATATATATATATATATATAAAATCATGCATACTTAGAACCAAGGTTATTATAGTTGACTAAAACTAACAAAATGACGAAAACTAGAATTGAAAAAACATTTTTGTTAACTGAAATAAGAATAAAATGAGTTTAAAAAAAAAAAAACGATAACTAACTGAAACTGCATTCTGTGGTTCCAAAACTAACTAAAACTATCTCAAATTATAGTGAAAATGTCCTTCGTTTTCATCTTTGTCTTTTTTTCATACATAAACGTTTTTGGTTGATATGAAATCTATTTCATCTATTTCGTTTTATGACTTAATAAACTTATTAGGGCTGAGATGGATCAGACAAAGGAAATAAAGGCAATGTTTATTGTGACTTTTTTAATCTGGCATCCAACAAATACATTTTACTCATACTCATTCAAACTGAATTTGAAAACAAAAAATTATAACGAAATTGAAACTAATAAAAAATCCCAAACTATTATAACCTTGCTTAGAACCAGGCGAGTCGTCCTCCTAATCACTCTAAAGGTTCATTCCTTAATCCTCTGTCCTCCAGACATTGTTGACATTAAACCGGCCAACATGGAGGAGCTAACGGAGGTGATCACAGCAGCAGAGTTCCACCCTCATCAGTGTAACACTTTCGTCTACAGCAGCAGCAAAGGAACCATCCGTTTGTGTGACATGAGGGCTTCAGCGCTGTGTGACAAGCACTCCAAATGTGAGTCTCCTTTGGTCACTTTTAATTACCATTCCTCGACAGGTGGCTTCAGTACTGGATTCATTAAGATACAGGGCTCGTGCTTGAAATCCTTGAAAATGCTTGAATTAAAACATTTTTATTTTTTTTATTTTGTATTTTCAAGGTTTGAAAAGTGCTTGGATTTTGGATAAAGTGCTTGTAAATGTTTGAAATTCTTACTGTATTTCTCTTGCAAATCTGACTATATGTAATGTGAAATGTAAAAATGTAAAAAAAAGGATAAGCTTAACTGAAATGACCGTTCCTCCTAAAAGTGTAATACCATCGCTGTTGGTATGGTTAAGTGAAATCTCCCCCTTTTAGTATGTAAGTACTCATCTAAAACATGCAATTTACAACAGGTGTAAGGTACTGGAAAAGCTTGAAAATTTACCTTGAAAGTCCTTGAAAAATGCTTGAATTTGACCACTGCTAAAGTGTACGAACCCTGAAGATAAGCCCCCTGATTTCTAGTGAACTACACAAACTTCATCTCTTATAGTATGTTTAAAGAAAAGAGGGGTTACCCATTTTCAAACAACTGAGTATACACACGCAGCAGGGAGTAAAACTCATTATCACAGCGTCATGGTTGTTATGCACACAACTTGCTTGACACCAGTAAAATTACTGTTTTGATGCAAATTTGTATGTGGTGGGTATTTGTCAGCTCTAGCAAGCTAATCTGACATATATTCTAATGAAAACGGCAACTCTTAGCAGTGATGACATTTACCTCTGCCAGTGGGTTCAAAAGCGGAGTGCCTTAAAGATATGTAAACATATCAAAACAAGCAATTAAAATTGAATCACTATATTAAAAATTCAGTTTGATATGCAGTTATGCTGCAGCCGAAACACAAGACAACTCATAGTTGCTGTTTTTTATAGTAACACTAAATGCTTTATGGCTTGGGAGGTCAGCAGACAGAAAAAAAGTGACCAAGGTTTGTTTCAGTGAACAGAGCAACAAGCAACAATCGTAGATGTGTGAAACTGAACCTGAATCGATGGCACATTCACTGTGTGGCATGTTTCTATGACCAAATGTAAAAAAAAAAAAAAAAAGTTTTTTTGGAGTGGTGTGCCCCTTTCTCTACATCATTCGGCTCACATGACCATTAAATTACCTGCAACCTTTTTTCATTTGTTCACCGTTATAAACCTCAACTATCGGCTCATATTATTTTGAAAATGTTAAATAGCATATTTATTTAGCAAATTGTTAAGGTTTCACCAGATCATTAAATGCCCTGAGCTAAAATCTGTTCTCTGAGCGAAGAGGGAGATAATATTTTGGATAATAACAAACATTTTCCACCAATTACCTTTGTGAATTGTGCATAGAAAACACTTCTCATGTTGTTCTCTGTCAATCTGGTTTGTTTTCACCCACCCGTATACAAGCACATCTTACTAATGACGCTAGGAAACCTGTCCATGCTGCAGTCGGACTGTATTTTATCTAATGTTTGCATCATCTTCCTTTCTCTTGTCCAGTGTTTGAGGAGCCAGAAGATCCCAGTAACCGCTCCTTCTTCTCTGAGATCATATCCTCCATCTCAGATGTAAAGTTTAGCCACAACGGACGCTACATGATGACCAGAGACTACTTGTCTGTTAAGATCTGGGATCTGAACATGGAAAACAGGCCAGTGGAGACCTATCAGGTAAGAATGACAGATCAAACAGAACAACAGTCTGCTGTGTTACACAAGTGGAAACGGGTTATAATTAGCGCTAAATGAACATCATTTGTAGAGCTCACAGAGTGTAGAGCTGAAGGCACACTGACTATCTCCATTTCCTCTGTGCTTTAAGAGTCTCTTGTTAGTGATATTGTAATATTGTAATACCAATAGCCTTAGAGACAGTGGGTTATTTTTAGTGCAGCAAATGTTTTTACCAGACTGATTAAGATGTGAGTTTGAAGTCGGCTTCATGCATCAGACCACTTGGATTGAACCTAAAACAAAAGTTCACTGGTCTCTAAAATCACTGGAGCTTGTAGGCTTAACATTTTCATTATGGGGAAAGAATGCGGCCTTGTTTAGTCTAGGGTCTGAATAAAGTTAACAATGTTCAAAAACTCAGACGATGTATTGTCTCAGCAAAATGACAAGAAGGTATTATGTATTTGGAATTGTCCATGTGATATTTTCACACTGTATATGGACACTAAATATCAGTTTGTTCTCATCTCAAATTTTACTCTGTTGCCAAATAGCATTTATTCCTAAATGGAATTTCGTGCTGAAGATGTCTTGGCTGTCAAATACAGGTGAATTAGGTTGTGCCAGTCTTTGGTAACCTGTGAATGAGACAACCGCATTCCTCCAAAGTCATAGACTGCACCCTTTTTAAAGGAAAATAAAAAAGCAACTGTTGAAGAAAGGACTGTTTCCCCCCCCTTAAACCAATGCCACACCTTTTTGAATCTCACCTTGTAATTCCACATAGTGACCACTTGGAGGCACCATAGACGCATTGTTTTCTGCTGCACACTGGCCTGTTTATAGACAAGTTTATTCCATTGTGACAAGCTTCTAGATTATATGATGCGCACATACTAACATGCTAACAGTGAATGTGTTAGTCTTTAGGTAGCCTTTTCACACCTGCCTCTGATCATTACAGGTTCATGAGTACCTGAGGAGCAAGCTGTGTTCGCTGTATGAGAACGACTGCATCTTTGACAAGTTTGAATGCTGCTGGAATGGAAATGACAGGTGAGGACATCCGGGGGGCAAATAAAACAATGCCTTGTGAAACGTCTTAAAGGGACAGTTCACCCCATAATCAAAAAATGTGTATTTTACCTCTCACCTGAACTGCTATATATCAATCTAGATTGTTTGGTGAGAGTTGCTGAATGTTAAAAATATGTATTTTTGATTTTGGGGTGAACTGTGGCTTAAAGTAGCTCTGTCTTTGTTTACATTATTGATGCTGCCTATCTTTCTAATTTGTTGTAAATGATAGTGCTTGCATGAGATTTCAAAGTGTTGATTGCAAGACCTGCATTCTACTTCACACACACACACACACACGCACGCACACACACACACACACACATACATACATACATACTCTCCCCGCTGATTACAACTTCTTTTTGATCAATAAATTCAGCTCTTTGGCATTCAAGCTAAGAAAAAACACCTAATTTAGAAGTGTTTATACGTTTGAAGTTTCTTTTTATGTCCACTGCATACCAATTGTGCATTGATGTTAAGGCTACCACTCTGATTTTAACTGAAACTGGGGATGCACCAATCCAATACTTGCCAGCACTTTTGTTGACTCAATAACAGATGTGTGAAGGTACTGTTGCGCTAGTTTTTTGATTGTGATTTGATGTTTATATTTTGTTCATGTATTACGCTGTTTAAATGTTTTACACTGGAATTTTAGTTCCTTTGCGAGATTTGACCAATTTGTTGCTGCATTTAAAACCCATTTTTAAACAAGTTTCTGGTGCACACTTTGTTTTAATAACAATTCAGTACGTTTATATCTGTATTAATTTGTTAAGCGTTAAGTAGTCGTTATCTGCTGTTACCCAATGCCTGGGTAATAATATCAGGACTAAAAAAGTTTGATTGGTGCATCCCTAAAATTAGGACTGGGCGATATGGACCAAAAGTCATATCCTGATATATTAAGGCTGAATATCGTTATACGATGTAGATCCTGATATTTTTATCGCAAAGTGAGAGCAAATGTTCAGTCAAAGCCAGATATGACATGCCACAAGTTGTTTTATTGAAACCGTTTATTTAAGTGAACATAAATACTGTATAACAGGAGTACTTAAAAAAAAAAAGTGCACATTTAAATAAAAAATAAAAACTTATAAAAATGGCCTATGAAGTAAAATAGGCCAATCTTTTTCCAAAATAAATATATTTAAATGAGAAAAGAATAACGAACATTTGATCACAAAAAAAAAAAATGAGAAAAGAATAACGAACATTACAAAAGAACTAAATATGACAAACCCTAGTAAGGGTATCATTTATACATAAAGAGAGGGGGGAAAAGAACTATATTGATATATGCGATATGGTCTAATTGCATATCACTTTTAAAAATATATCGATATATTTTTTTATATCACCCAGCCCGACTTAAAATGTAAACATCTTTTAATAATGGACATTGTTTCAAGATTGTTTGTGTTGTTCTCATTTGCCCCCCCATCAGTGTGGTTATGACTGGCTCATACAACAACTTCTTCCGGATGTTTGACCGCGGCCAGAGGCGGGATGTAACCCTGGAGGCCTCCCGAGAAAACAGCAAGCCCATGCAGGTCCTAAAGCCTCGCAAAGTGTGCGCAGGCGGCAAGCGCAAGAAGGATGAAATCAGCGTGGACAGTTTGGACTTCAACAAGAAGATCCTTCACACTGCCTGGCACCCCCAGGACAACATCATCGCAGTGGCAACGACCAACAACCTCTACATATTCCAGGATAAAGTGAATTAACACCGGGGTTAGGTTATGTGAGATCTGGTGCGGGTGACGTCATGTGTACTACCCCGCAGCCTCATCCAGGGTGATCCGCTGTAATGCAGACAACCAGCATCCCTGTCCGTCGCTACTGGGTGACCAGACTTTGCCACTTTGTTCTAGATGTGGACAGAGGAAGCCTCGCTCTTGCCCATCATCAGCCTGTCTGTGGCAGAGTTAACACCTGCCTTGTTGTTTAAGTGATGTTGTGCCAATTTTTTTCCCCCCCTTTTTGGTATGGCTTTTTTTTTGCCAGCCCACTTGCCCTTTTCTTCCCTGGGGTGACATGGGTAAACAGTTTAATTTCCTTAAAATTCTGAATACAGACACACTTATTTTTATAACTTTCCCCCCCAATGGCTCTGTGGTAGAAAATGAAAAAACACTTATTTAGTATGTCCCCTTATTGTCCTGTGCCATTGTAGTGTTTATTTTTCTAAGAAAAAAATTGCCAGTCTTTTTTTTGTGTGTATACACCTTTTATTAATTCATCCGTTATACTGTCATAGTATTCTTTGAATCTCTTCACATGTCTCCCCTCGTTCATTAAACCACGCATACTCATCAGTCACAAACGTATGCTCACAGTTTTCTTTACGCACTTGCTGCTCTGTACAGGACAGCGACACCTCAGCGGTTGCCTCGAGGAGTTTGAAAACGACAGTGTTTTTTCACAGATTTGAAAGCCCGGCCCAGTGAGGAGTTGTCCCGCTCACTGTTGTGTTTCTCAGGCTCTGGGTGGTCAAATAGGTCCAGACTCCAGAAAAAGATTTTCTCGTGTATTGGCTCTGTCTTGACATCTTTGTGCAACGGTTCCTCTTCCTCCTTTTGTTTGTGTTCGACAATAGTCAGGTATAAGAGATAGCCTATTCAAAGATAATTATTATGATTGTCATATTTATATTAAAAAAAAAGTCAAAACGTCACCAGATTTGTTCCGTCCTATTTTGTGAACCGAAGCTGGACCTTTACACATCTTTTTGAGTGATCTTAAGTATTGTCTTCTCATGGTGTGTACCACAGCTCTGAAGCAGTACTTCACAACAGGGAATACTTTTTTTTTGATTTGACACTGGACTCTTACTGCACCAACTAAAGTACTTGGATGTGTTGTAAGTTTAAAAAAGAGACATTATTTGAGGCATTAAGTCACTTAAAGTGTTTAAACTACTGCAGACATTATTACTGCTACTGTATGTGATGGTACAATAAGCTGCACTAAGATTTGCAGCAGTTGATGTCTCCACACGTATTTAAAATGTGGACAGTTTAGACTATATTGATGCCTCTAGTAATGTATAACTACAGTTTTAATCTATGACAGTGAAGATAATAAAGGAACTACTTTTTGCACCCTTGTGATTGCCTGATCGTTGATGAGATCTCACCAATACTGTGCTCTAGTTTTCTGCAATGTGTTGTCTATGTGATCTATATCAGTTGCTATATCAGTATTATGATATCCATGTTTACATTATAATCAAACACATGACCTGATTAGAACACCTTCAGGTGGAGAAAAGGCAGATTGTCCAGCCTGGAGTGCAGTGATTGTACTTTCAGGTTCCTGCTGTTTTTTTTTTTAAATCATTGAAAATTGCAAGCACCTGCCAACCAGGTGGTAAATCCAGCTGTGAATCTGTCCCCAATCTGACTGGTCACAATGAAAACAACCCGCTCTGCTACTTGACAACCACTAAAAGGCTTGCTGCAATCAGCTGATGTGGAGTCTGATTACTGAAAACACACATCTGCCTCTGTCTTGACTTGTCATGTGCTGTGTACGTGAGTGCATGCACGCACGCCTCCTCCTCCTCGTGGGCAAATTAAGCTTGCACCAATCACCACAAGCCGTATTGTTTTAATTTTTTGCACATTGGATCATTAATCGATGCTAGTACTTTATGCATGCAGTCAGTAGTCTGCTTGTTATGTAATCCTTCTCCCTCTTTTGTTATCAACGGGACGGTCTGACGTCATCACCCAGCCCCGGGAAGGTCTGTCTAAGCGGCTCGCGAGCGCTGCTGCTCCCAGACCAGCTAACGGGCGAAAAACAAACTGCAGCGGTGCTTTAGCTTAGCTTAAGCTAGCCGCGCTCGCTGTTGGGGAAAAACAGGGCAGTAGGCCACTCGGGTGAGCTGTACTATCGCACGTCTGAATGTGTGCAGATAAGGTAGTGCGCGTTTTTGAATCTTTTATCCAACCCGCCCCGCTCACCAGGCTCCACGATGTCCGACGCTGCTAACTCTACTTCTGCAGACAACAACGGAGAATCCGGGCTGAACGGTGAGCTACATTTTTACCAAATTACTGGGCTGTCATTGTGTTTGTTCCCTGGGGGACGTGTGTGGGTACACGGCTTTGTGTTTATTATAAGTTTATTGGGGCCTCTTAATTATTAAATATAGTTTTTTTTTTTGCCTGGTTATATTTTTTTCCCCTCACCGTCAAGCTACATTGAATGCGAGAACGCTATGTTCCGTGTGTTTATTGACAGTGTCAAAGCCAATGGGGTTGCCACAGGGTTGATTGACAAGCGAGTAAGCCAATCAGCGATCTTGTAGAGAGGTGGAGGCGGGTTTAAGCTTTGTCAACAAGGCGAGATGGAAGAAGTCTGAAGAACTGGCAAAAATGGGGGCAGAGACATTTAGATCATGTAGTTGTTATACTTTTCAGTCAGTTATATTTTTAGAAACACCAAAAACCTATTATTTTTTATTTAATGTTTATCAATCGTTTCAAGGATCGTACCTTTAGTTTCTGAAATTTATGACCTCGCCTTACAAAAGCCATAGGACGTAAACAAAAGCACTGACTTAGGGGTTACATAAGTGATCCTGTATGTATATACATTTGCTACAATTCTGTTACAATTAGCTTATTAATTTTGAATAACTGTCGACCACAAACTTATAGTACTTGATTTCATATACTATTACTGTCAAGTATTTTATCCCTATATTCTAACTTGCACTTATTTATGTCTTAGTTTCCCCCCCTTTTTTTTTTTACCTGTGTGATTTTCTTTTTGTACAAACTGTTCTGTTGGAGGAGCCCAAGACCCAAGATTTTCATTTAGAACAACTGCTTATGTAATTGTTGTGCATGTTATGATTGAAACTTGAATATCTAACATTTATACCCTGCTTCAGTTGTTAAAATGGGATAAGCTGCATGCAAAACCTCGGCTTGTATAGGTCATTAGAGACGTAAACAAAGGCATGTTTATTACCCTGCTGCACTGACTCAGGGGCTTTGGAGAGCTTCTGTGGGTTAAGTTTTACCACACTACGGGGGGCTGTGACTTGGCATGCTATTTATGGCTGCAGTGACAAGGAGACAGACGTTTCGGACGTGCGGAAAGAGAGGAAAGTGTTACAGCATACTGCAATGTAGGAACACTGTGGCTGGCCAAATACAACCCACAGTGGTCACAATTACACTTTCCAGCTGCTTTTTCTTATTTAAAGAGACACAGAGGTTTCATTTTTTTTATAGAAACAGACAGCCAGTGATGGATAGTTACTGTGGAGCAAGCAGGTTGTAGATTTAACAGCATGTTGGGCTATATTTCCCCCCTGCTGTATGAGATCTAAAGTCACAAACAATTGTTATGTTAAAGTCTGGTATTCCTGTTGTACATCCACAGGTTGTATTCATGCGAGTTATGCCAAAAACAGAGATAATTTATTTTATCTTGGACCACATAATCAATTTAGCTACCACAACATTAATCAAGCATTGTTTTTGATAGGGCTGTTTGTTTATTGAAAAAAATCATTATCTCAGTTCATTCAGTTGATATTGAGATCAAGATTACTTGATTTTATACTGCGTTTAGAAACATCATGCATTCAGTATACTTTGAATTTGTTTCTAAAACAGATGAAAGTAAAAGTAAAAATTGTATAAATACATATTTATTTTATAGTTATATATGCATTAAAATAAATAAAATAACAAATATTTGTTTTTTAATCTCTGTGATTGTTTTCTGTTGGAAGCCAAAATCTTAATTGAAAATAAAATCCCATTAATCGCCATGCCCTAATTTTTGATTAACTTATTTTCACATTTAGCTGATAAAGTTAGTGTTATCATTCATTTTCAACTCCAAAAAAGTTGGGACGTTGCCTAAAACAGAATACAATAATTTGCTAATGCATTTTGACATATATTCAATTGAAAGCATGAATTTTATGTGCAAACTGATAAACTTTTGTTTTTGTGAATATACACTGTACTTTTTATTTATTTATGTTGTATACAGGGTCCCACTGTTTTTTTTAGCATCAGGGTTTTAGTTACATCTGATTAATCCGAATGACTTAATTTATAAACTATGAAATTCATAGCAAATGTCATTGGTTGCAGTGGCATATAGGCTGTAACAGTCCCTGCTGAGACACAGCTTTAGGCACAATAGGACCTTGCACTGATCAGATGGAGAGGCCAGCAGTGAGCTCTGATATCTGAGACTGTGTTATTTCTGGCCTTTCCTGGAGCGCTCACACCAGAGTCATTTTTATCTAATACCTGGGATCTTGAGGCAAGAGGCAGCCTGGGCCCTCCTCCCTGTTGTCTGATCCTTCAGCATCAGTAGATCAAAGAGGTCATATCATGTCTGCTTCCTCTAAACCCACCCAACAGCTGATAACGGCTCTGTGGCCAGAATGTTCGGAAGCGTCGGCACCAATGGCGATGTGGTTTTAGTCCACGGAGCGGAGACAATGGGCTGTCGCCAGCGGCTTGGCTCGCAGTCCGCTGTGTAATCCGCAGGATGAGTGCAAGTGCTGAGTCGAGGCCAGTTTAGGGGGGGAGGGGTGCATCGTTTGTGGGAGTGGGTATAACTGGCCTGAACTGGGAAATTCAGTCCCCTGAAAGCTCATGTGAACACAGTGTTTACTTACTGTTATGGGGTCATGTGACCTGCTCAGGAGGCCTTTCCCTTTTTATTTTAACGAGGACGGATGGAGAAAGTGTTTTAAAGCTGTACAATGATTGGCAGTTACCCTGACTAACCTGCCCCTCCTCTGTAGTTGAAACCCACCTCTGAAATGCTGTGCCTCCTCAGCTGCCAGTCCATGCCACAGCTCATGTACAAACATGGAGGGCGTCATATATCACAGTCAAGGTCTAAGACACCACGGCATATACACAGGCAGGTATTTACAGCCCTTTCATCACACGGCAGTAAGTAGAGCTTTACTCTTGAACTTCTCTGACTGACAGGCTCAGGCTGTCCATCTGTCTGTCTTGTTGTTCCTCTCCAGGTTAGGACCAGGAAATTATTTTGACAGATCTTCTCTTTCTCTTCCCCATATTATACACCTTGGCTTTTGAGTAAAAAAGCCTGTTTGCTGCACTTAGAGGGAGTGCTGACAGGAGGTACATATTTTGACATGTCTTAACAGGTGCAATTAACATGATGTGTGCCAAGTCATTTAGGTGTTCCAGTTTTCTGCTTTGTGCACACCAGCTCACCAGGACACTAAAAAATTTAATAAGAGCTGAGCCACCATTAACCTTATTAGCATCCGTGCTTGTCCTGCTGTGACCAGTCAAAAAAATTTTGTGAAAAGGTATTTCAGGACTACAAGGTCCCAGCTGCTGCTGGAAATCATTGAAAACACTTTAAGTGGTGTTTAAAAAGTGCTTGGATTTTGAATAAAGTGCTTGAAACTTTGGTTGGGTGATATGTTCTTTTCAAGTCAAAATGGCTACTATTAAAATAGTTCCTACAAGCTCCTACCTGCCCAAACTGATGTACAGTACTGTGCACAAGTCTTAGACAGGTGTGAAAAAATGCCTAGAAGAATTGATGCTGGTTTGAAGGCAAAGGGGTGGACGCACCAAATATTTATTTGATTTAGATGTTTCTTCTGTTCACTCACTTTGCATTTTGTTAATTGATAAAAATGAACTATTAACATTTCTGTTTTGGAAAGTATTCTTATTTTACAGCATTTTTTCACACTTGCCTAAGACCTTTGCACAGTATTGTATATTATATATAATCAGTGCACATAGCGAAAAACAAACAATCAATGGCTGTACCAAAACACAAAAATAGGTAGGCACTAGGCAGTGCTTTGTTCCCTGCTGTAGAGGCACAGGCAGGCTGTTGATCTGGGAATGTTTCCAAAAGGACGGTAATATGCACCAAAATGAAAAAGGACACTGTTAAATGACACTTCCCATTTATGATTTGAGTAGCCAGTGTAAGCAAATAGCCTGCTCCTCAGGGCATATCAGATCTGACACTGAACAGGATATTGGCTTATTCATTTATTGACATGTCTTTACGCTGGCTCCGTCTTATCAGCTGATGAGACGGAGCCAGCACTCGTATACGGACATGTCGAGACGGAGAAACTCTTTGAAAAGCAATGCAAATTTTTCTCATATCAAATATTTATGTTTTAATCCAGTCAATCAGTCCAGCTCTTTTACATGAACTCACAAGCACCACTTTGTAAAACAGTTGGCTGTCATGCCAAATATTTAAGAGTTTGTGTCGGTACCAAGCAGCAACCTCCGGGCCTGAAAAGTGAAGCCAATGTGGAAGTGCCTTAAATCTGCATTCTTTCTAATGGCCAGCAGGGGACGACTCCACTGATGGTGTGTTTGTCGTAGAACTTTGACCCTTTCACAGTTTTTCAGTTGATGACAGTTAATTGTAATGCTCAGCGTTTGGCCGTACTGAAAAACACTCTAAGCCAGAGTTTAGTTTTTTTGTTTGTTTTTTTGCACAATGCTAGCCAAGCTAGCTGGAACTAGCTGCTGCTAACTCAGCTGTACAATCTCAGCCAAATATGGTCACTTATGGCTCCAAAAAAACAAGAAGGCGAAAAACAAAATCCAGACTCAGCGCTTCAAAAGGGTTAATCGCAAAGCAATGTATGATATCACGGTGACTGTGTCCACTTCTTACATACAGTAAATGGTCAGTACCTTAAATTTAACCTCAGTATCATCTAATAATGGTTCTCAACCACACTTAAGTAAACAAATCCCTAAATTATGCATTTCAGTTGCGGTTTTGTGTAAAATAAGTGCCTTATTTCAGTATTTATTATTAATAAATAATATTAATTATTCAGTTACAGCTTGTTTTTTGTTGTTGTTTTTTTAAAAGAGAAAGAAACTGGGCATCTATTAATCTGTGTTTTAGAATATCAAGATAAAGTGAAAAAAAAATCTAAAAATGTAAAAAGCTTTTCATGGAATGTAAACCTGTCCCTGTTGCAGGGCGACCTCGTGTTACATAAACTATGGTTGTTGGCGTTTTCTTCCAGCAGGAACATAAAACTTTTGAGTGCACAGGTGGGGACATAACAACTGGGTGAAAAATGGTTTAAACTGACCTTTCACCTGTGTTTTCTGTTTTGATGACAATCATTTAAAACCAAAACATTAAACATTGGCAGCACTGACAGAGGTGAGTGAATTAAAGTATGCTTCTCTGTTTCTTCCCACAGGGTCCTGGGTGGAGTTAGAGATGAACAGAGGCACAGCCGGAGCAGCCCAGTCATCCTCCACAGGCGGCCCGGCCCCAGGCCTCCTGCCCCTCCCTCAGGTGGAGGAAGAAGAGGCCATGGTGGGGGGGCTGGAGCACGTCCCATCCTCATCCTCAATCCACAACGGAGACATGGAGAAGATCCTGCTGGACGCCCAGCACGAGTCAAGCCGCAGCAACTCCTCCTGCGACAGGTAGTGCTGAAGGGGAACTCCACCCATTTCACTCATCGCAGTTTATAGAGCGACGAGTACTACTGCATGTGCATGTGAAGAAAAGTTATATAAAGTAATATATAGAGAATGTATCCCAAATCGGACACATCTGCAATGCCGCTCTTTCCAATATTTTTACGGTCATTTCGAATAAGATCGCCACCACCAGTGTAGGTATAATTGATTTATACATATATCTATGTGTGAAATTTTATTTATGTACTTGGAGATTTACATGTCTAATTACAATATGCAAGTAAATCTGATGAGAGAAAGCAGTAAGAACGTTTGGGCGACACTTGACGATCTTAAAAGTACATCTGTATTTTTACTGTACTGTATTTTATTGTGAAGGACAGAAGTATGGTCCGGGTGTGTTGATAACGGTGTTCTTTATTTGGCTTACCCAGAAACATCCAATTTCTCCCGAAAAACTCAACAGCCCCCATTGTTTTACAGCAAGGAGATGAAAGTGTCTGATTTGGGATACAGTTAGCGCACAGCTAATTCACCAGCGTTAGCGTCCTTTTGCCGACTCTGGTAAACTCAAGGCTAACGTACACAGTCAAAGCAATATACGGTTCGAAAGAGAAAAAGGTAGACTTTAGTTTCACAACATTTTAATAATTGGAAGCATAACATGATCATTTATATTAGTAGTTAATGTGAAATTTTGATAGAATCTTAGCCGAACAGTGTCCGATTTGGGATACAGTTACTCTATGGCTTCAGAGGAAGCTGTGTGAAGTCCCATAAATGTTGCAGAACATCAGCAGAAAAAAAAATCTGTGGATATGAAGTTAGAAAGAAGTGGCTCAAGGCTACTGCTTGTGACACACCCAAATCTCAGAAAGAACTGTCAGTCGTAAAGTTACGTTATGAAGGTACCAACTTTCTAATAAGGAAGAAGAATGTGTGTAATTTAAAAGACAATTTCAGGTCCTGCTTTATAGATTTAGATTTCAATTTCAAGTATCGTATCCGAAGCATAAAACCCTGAAGTGTTGAGTTATTAACAGTCATAAATCCGACAGTCTCATAGGAGTGCAATACTTAATGGGTGAAGTAGTCTTTTAACAATCCTCTGGTATTATGATGCTGTTGTTGCTCTGCTGAAGGGTGTCTGAGAAGACACAGGGCCTTTCTTAAATGAGACCCTCCCCACTCCTACTCCAACTCTGTGTGTAGTCACACTCACAGCTGAATGAAGCACCCTTTATTACTGTGTAGGGTAGAAATACAATGACAAACTTTGGCACAAACACTCCCCAGTTCTGGCAGAAACAGACAGAGGGAAAGAGAAAAAATTACAATCAAAATATTTTTTAAATGGGCTACTATTTAAAAAATATGTGCAAGTGAGGCAGGAATGTGCAGCAATATATTCTAAAGCAATTATGTTTGAATGAACAGAAAAAGATAACATTTTAACTTTGCAAAACTTTGTTTTGGTCACTGTAAATACAAACACTTTCCAATCAAATCAGCACACCTATCATTTCCTATAGAGAATGTAGTTTTGATCCTTAATACAATTAAATTTAGCTTGAATGGAACTTACTTAAATGTCAGTAAGTTGCTGTTGGAGTGTTTCATAAGCCACTCCCAATAAGTGGTTTGGGATCCTGCTTAATATGACAAGTATTAAGTCTCAAAAGTTTAGAAAAAGTTTTGTTATGTTCTCAAGATTAGGAATGTTTGTATTTGAATATTCTTGAAAACGGCTTAATTTTTAAACAATATGGTGGTTTTTTTATACAAAAACCACTCTTGTAACTTAACAATCTTTTAATATTATAGTGTCCCCACTATCTCCAGTGTGCTGGTTGGATCCTTTTATTCAACTGTGAAACATACAAAATACAACTAGTTTTGCTCCAAAGGCTGTTACATATTTCCTAAATGCTCAACATAAAATACAGCTGAAAGCACAGGAATTTCCACCACAAAAAGTTCAAAGAAAGTCACAAGTTCTTGGGTTCATTCAAGTGTGTGTTTACAGTGGTGGAAGATTTATTTCACGTGGTGAACTCCGCTCCTGTCTTATGTTCCTCATTAATTTCACTCAGTTTGGAGCACGTTCTTTGCACTGCAGCCAACTCTCTAGTTGAACAATTTGGTGGGAAATCAAGTGTTTTCTTCACTGCTTGTACTACACTGAAACTTTTGTGTGTGGGGACATAATATCCAGATGGAAGTCATCTTGTTCATTTAAGATAATCTTGGGGAAATCAATAATTGTTGCATAGTTCAAGTGTTGATAAAACAGCAGTCTTGAGTAGCATGACTGAAATATAAGTTTCCAGCCAAATGTGTTCAGCCTAGACACACAGATGGCTGCTCATCTACTAACCTCCTAATAAAACTCACTGGAAAAAGTGGAAGTTAACAGTAACACCTTTTTTTATGAGAGGCGTTTAATATTGGTGACATAACTTCTAAAATCCCTCAAGTGAAATCATCCCATAAATCAGGAGGGGCTGCTCGTTATTGCTCTCTGAACATGTTGAGTCAGCTCTGACAGCTGCCTAGGAGCTGAGTCGGCTCCTGAAAATAAAATGAACACGTCTTCCACAGCGTTAGAGAGGACGTTAGAAAAATCCCGACCCTTCAACTCCCAGCCACATCACTGTGTTTGTGTGTCATCGTGGCAGATAAAGTCGAGCTTATCAGAGAGTCGGGCAGTCAGTTGTCAGTGAGTCACCTGAGGATGTTTGTGAGCATTTGCGAACACAAGAACACTGTATCAACAAGCTGCTGAGAAGTGGGCAGGAACACAAACATTGCACTGGACAAACTGGGTGTCAAGTGACACAGATTTAATAAGTAAAATGTTTTCTTTACTTGTCCTGCCAAGACTCACAGAGAAGTCAAAGGTCAGGAGCAGCAAGATTTTCCTGCTGGGTAAAGGACTGATTGAACATCCTACACTGGCCTAGTTGAGGTGTTGTGACGTAATAAAACTGTAGTGAAACTAAGAGACTAAAGGAAAGTATACAATACAAAATTACTGTCATGTCTTCTACATACGGGTTAGTGTAACAAAGCAGGTCTGGTGCTCATCACATTTAATTTCCATACATTTTTCCTTATTTACAACATGCCTAAATATTATCCAAAATATGAAGTATTGCAGTCACTGAGATAAAATAAAACCCTGATTCCAAAAACTTTGGGACGCTGTCTCGTGATAATTTGCAAATCCTTTGTGACATATATTCAGTTGAACACTGTACAAAGACAATATGATGTAAAATATGTTTCTAGCTAACAAACAGCTTGGTCCATATCAGCTAGAGGTGATTAAAATAATTGTATAATCGATGCATCACAATCCAGATGTGGATGATTCTGAATCGATGCAGTGACAGTCCATAATCAGGTAGTAGACTAGGCCTATACTATTTATTTTGCTTTACAAAAATGTCGGTTATCAGGAATGTCCTCAGAGCAGTAGGAAGTTGTTAGAAGTTACAACTTGACTCCAAAAGTCGGCTATACATTTTGTAAAGCACTTTAAATAATAAAAAGTGAACCCACATTTATCAGACCACTAGTATTTATTGATGAAAAAGTAACCATATGTTGTAATATAAAGAAATCAAGGATGTAACGCATCGGGGAATGGAATGGAATCGTGGGCTAGATAATCGAATCGTGAGACCAGTAAAGATGTACAGCCCTAGTCTCAACTGGCTCACGTTTATCAGTAGGATCAAACCCAAACAGGGAGTGATGCATTCTAGTTTTTTAGAGTCCTGTAAGTTGCCATGTTTCTCAGCTGATGTTTCCTAATGAGCAGCATATTTATTTTTGATAGTATTTAAAATTATACGTTTTTTTTTTTTTTTTTGCATCTTGAGACCATGTTGGGAAAATATGTGTTCTTCCTCTGACCTGTGGATTTAATTCCATGCATTATTCATTTATCAATGAAATGAAGGGATGAGGAGAAGTCAAGAGGTCATGACTCTGATTTGATGTTTTTGACTCTGCCCACAGCCCTCCGCGGCCACACAGTCCCCAGGATGACGGACAGATCATCTTTGACGTGGACGTGAGCGCCAGAAGAGACAGCCTAGTAAGAGCTCATGTGCTTCTCCATCAGTCTGTTGTCATGGCAACCCCAGCCACTGGCCCGAAAGTGGTGTGTGTATGTACATGACAACTGCCGTCTGCCTTTAGTTTCCATGGAGACGGCTGCCGCACCCAATGAGGGTTTCTGTTTCCTTTGCACAGCATGTGTTGTCACCATTACTTTCACTCTTCTTCTGCACCTTTTCTCTCTTTTTCTCTGTCAGGGCACCAACAAAAACACAAAAAAGTGTTAGTTTCTGCACTGATTTCTCTACCTCTGTCTCTTTGTCCATGACACGTCACATACATACTTGTTTGAAAGAATGTTCGTCATGATCATAAAGACTGAAGGCCAAGGTTTCTCAGTGACGTGTGTGTGTGTGTGTTGGTGTCTTTAGTCAGAAGAGGACGCGTTGGACAAGGAGAGGGACATGGACATCCTGATGAAGGACGCAGACTGGGTTGCTGACTGGTCTAGTCGACCAGAAAACATTCCCCCCAAGTAAGTCTCAGCTCAGTAAACATCAACGTGACTTTTCCATGGCAACTGCACACACACAGCTGCTTGTTTGTCCAGAGTAAGTGGTCAGTCGTTGTGGCAATAAAGTTGGTCTAAAGGACAAATATAAAAGCAGCTGCCACAAAGTGTTCATGAAACTCTGATGCTGATAATTAAAGCATTTTTAAAAATCTTAAGAAAGTTATGTATATTTTTCCTGTGTAGATATCTATGATTTTTAGACCTTTTTAAATATTGTATTTAAAGTCTCATGGCTATGATTTTTGCAGGTGCACAATTCTTTAACCCATTGATTAACTTATTCTAGTTATTTTAATGCCCCCATGAAATAGAAACAGCCAGCAGTTTCTGGACAATGTACTACATTTCTATGAAAACAGCACAATCATGAGTATTACACAGTATTAGACCAGTATTACACAGGTATAATGCCATAAATCATTTTTTTAGAAACAGAAAATTTGGAGAAGTTGACAAGTTGCTTTTCTTTGATCATTTATTAAGGAAAATTGTAGTTAAATTAAATCTATACATACTGCATTTTACAGCAAAAACTAAGCACATTTCCACTGAAATTTTAACCATAGAATGTTTGCTACTTTTTGCTATATGAAGGACTGAAACAATAGTCAAGTCAAGTCAAAGTTTATTTATAGAGCACATTTAAAAACAACCTCAGTTGACCAAAATGCTGTACAGTTATTAAAATACAATAAAAAAAACATACACAAATATAGTAATAAATAAAAACAATAAAAAACAAAGAATAAAAAGTTTTAAAAAAGTAGATGTTTGGGGGCATATTTACCATGATTGATAGTTGCCAGGTTGTCAAGCAGTTGTGTTGTGTCTAAAATAAAATAATAATAATTTTTGCAGGGAGTTTCATTTCCGTCACCCTCGCCGCTCAGTAACACTCAGCATGAGGAAGACTGGAGCCATGAAGAAAGGAGGAATCTTCTCCGCTGAGTTCCTCAAAGTCTTCATCCCCTCGCTGCTACTATCACACATCCTCGCTCTGGGGCTGGGGTAAGACAGAAACACCACACATCACCTGTCAGGTCTCTGAGTGATAACAAGCCTGACAGTAAATTGTTTAACCTTTCTCTTGTGTTAGCTTTCTTATACTATCCATGGTGTTAGCGGGTCGGTTTTGACCTGTGTCTTAAATGATCCATAAAATACCCTCAAAATAATTATTTATCATCCAATTTGTGTCTTACCTCTTGGTTAACTTGTTAGGCTTCTTTATCCATGAAAAGATTAGTTTTAATATACTTGCTGTGCCCCCTGGGCCTTTCTTTTGACAACATACTTCTCGTTTTCAATTTAAAAAAAAATGGTAAAATTAACCTCAATAGAAGTATATAAATTAATGAAAGGTTGTTATTTTACCTGATTTTTTAAATTTTAATATTATTAGCTAACATCTATGGTGTTAGGGTCAAATTTGACCCGTATTTTTTTACTTAAAATAGAAATGAATTACCAATAAAAAATGAAAAGCAGAAATAATAATAATACAAAATGTAGATGTGCAAACAAACAACAAGCAATCAAGCCAATCAAACCAATAGAAATCAAGTACTAGTTCCAGTCTTTGTGTGCAAGAACAGGCATGTGTATGTGTATGTCTTTAGATGCATGTGTGGTAAAAAGTGACACTTTTAGTTTGTTCTTTGCAGAGATATTTTTGTCGAAGCAGTATATGTTTGTCTTTCTGTTCTTATTGCATCAGATGTGTCTGTGTCTTCTGCTTGATACTCTTCATGGTCTTCCTCAGAAACCTGCTCTTTTTCCCGTGTCTCATTTTCAGTAAAGATATGATCCAGAACTTGGCTTATTGTAAATCTTCTTCTAATTTTTGCATGCTGCAAACTGAAATTAATTAGTCTTATGCATCGCTTACAAATCTGTAGATATCCGTCTGTGTTTGTTTGATTTGTTCAGCCTCTAACTGAAGCTCAGGGGATTGTTGAAGGTGCTGGCTGTCAGTGGACTGTTGTCCTTTTGAGCTGACAGTATGTTTATGATTTAAGTTTTTTCACTAATTATTCTTTTATAAACTTTTATTATAACTGGATCAAAACTGACCCTAACAACACAAATGTTTGATTTTCACCAGGGCAATTTATAATTTAGTGATATTATTTTTTTTTGTTTTATTTTGTTTAAATAGAAGTTCCTGACAAAGTCAAAAAGCCTTGATGCCATAAACAAAAGCTGTGTGGTACTATTATGAATTTAAAAGTTAAAAATTGGTCGGTGGCGACCCGAACACAAGAGGAAGGTTAAATTCTTCAGTGAACAATCAGCATGGATTTTGCTCCAATTTCAAAACAATTTCACTGTGATTTTGTAGTTGTACATAAATCTCACTAGGGGGCGCTGTAGAGCCGCAGATAAAAGTCAGCCGTGTCCTCCCTCCTTCTCCTTATATGTGAGTGTGACAAACTCAGCAGCTGCTGACTGAGAGGCTGCACACCTGCTGCCTCATAGCGAGCCGCGACACTCCCATGAGCCCTCTCTGCTCATGATAACACATGTTATAATAATCCAGACTCCTCAATCAGATAATATCACAGCAGCGATACCTCAGACAGCAGGCTTTTCTTCTACGTGATGTGGCGTGTAATGAGTGTCATTAACAAAACTGTCATCATCACAATGTCTCTGTTGGCCAGTGTGAAGTTTATACAGTTACATAATTAGTCACTGTGGTGCTTTCACTGAACTGTAATTGCTGTATGATGAGATTTATGAGAAAGGAGCTACTAGGGTTTTATTATTTCTGTTTATATTAATCTTTCATGATCCTTATCATGCATGAGATTTAGAGTAACTGCTCAGTCTTTAGTGTTTTTAGTTTGTAGAGATCAACCTTTTTTTTTATAGATTGCACATTTTTCTGTTTGAAAAAAGGGAGAATTTGGGGATCTTTTTTTCTATTTTAAGACCCTGTTTACTCTTGGTTTTAAAATGTATCTTGGACGATCGGATCACAAGTGGACAGATCGCCGTTTACACACGAGATTAGACATCTGGTTTCACTTGCACCCCAACCACATATACATCAGTGTTCCTCTCCATTTTTATCCGATCACAATGGGTCTTCCATCAATGTATTTCTATGCGTATTTTAAAGATTTGCAGGATTTGAGGATAACACCAAAATTCAATGAAACTTGTTAAAATATGCATAGAAGTTTTTATGCTCATTTGAGATGGTTTTTGTCTTTTTGGATAATCGTTATTGTGCTAAATGGGAGATTGGAAATGCTTTTTCATAATACATTTGGATGTAACCAAACATTCCAACCAACTCACATAACTGATCAGCTGTTTCCATCCTTCATGAAAACCCAAAAGAAGAAGAAAAGGCTTTTTTTTTTGCTGTCAGCGTCTTCTGCATTTTCTCTCATGGGTGCTGAAAGTCTCTACTTCTACTGTTTTCTTTCCCGCATAATCTCTTCTTTTTTTATTGTTTACTGACTGGTTAGCCTAGAGTAATACATTACACTGCCATCTTCTAAAGAAACATCCCTAATTTGCATTTTTTTAAGTGCCCAATTTCAAAATTTCGATTTGACTACAATGGAAACGTACAGCACATCTACAGATGACTCTGTAGTAGCAATTATTGCCATGAAGCAATCACTGTTGAAACTCCCTCCTGTAGGACAAGTCAAAATGCCTGCATGATGATATGTAACCTCCTGGTCTGTGTTCTTTCTTCTTGTCAGAGTCTACATCGGAAAGAGGCTGACCACGCCACCCGCCAGCTCTTTCTGAACCTGAAACTGAAGAAAAGTGCCTGAGAAGTGGCCATGACGTTGTTTGGAGAAAGTTTTGCTGTTGTGAGAAGAACGGCCGTGTCTTCTCCCTCTGTCCCGCCTGTCCCCGCTTCCCCTCCCCGTCCCTGAGATATGACATGTTCTCAGGAGTAATGCATCTCTCCTCCCCCCCTCCTCCTCCTCCTTCCCCCACCCTTTATTTCTTAATCGGCTGTTCTCTGACTGTCTGTAGATACCCCCCCTCCTCCTCTTTTACGCCTTATATCCTTCAGTCATTTGTGTAAGCTTTTCAAAGAATGCATAAGGTCCCATATTTTCCATATTTCTCTTTCCCCCAGCGATTGGGTTCAGTGTTTCTAACGGGTGGGTTTTCAGGGAGGGTCGCAGCATCAAACCAAACTCTTCTACTACATACGACCCCTTGATCATGTGACAACAAGGGCGGACTGACCAGTTTTTAGAATTGACCACAGATTGTGCCACCTACATGAGTAGCCCAACACTCGATCTCGAAAAAGGGTTTCGGCCAAATTCAGAGTCGACCACGCGAGCTGAAAATGTAATCATGCCTTCTTGAAAGTAGCCATTTTCTTTAGGAAATATTGTTTTTTTTTTTTATTTATTTTACAACAGCGGTGGTGTATTGAGAATGATGTTGAGTTACCATAGTGGCCATCCTAAACCACAAGCGCTCATGAATTGCACTGGGGAAGTCTCTGAAGGCTCTGACAGCCAGCCAGAGATTTTTTCTTTGATGGAAACTAGAAATTAAAATCAATTCAGAATGAATACTTTGCAAAGTGACAATAACTGGAAACCAGGGTGTCGATGTGTGTTGTGCAGGCAGGCAGGCGGTGTGTACACTAACAGTATTTCATGGTTGGGTCTTGGTAACGCCGCTGTACGGTCCAGAAAGGTTCAGGCGTCTGTCCAAACTGTCAGTGTTGTCCTTCTATTGAGCTTCCTGGTTTGTCTGCAACATATCGGCAAGCTGCTTTTTGTCCCGACCACTCAGATCCCTCTTTACTTTTACTCCAGATTAATCGATTAGCTACCAAAAATATTCAAACGTTGAAAGATTTGAAATAAACAGAGCTTAAATTACTGCCATTTTTTTTTTTTTAGATTTGAGTAAATTTATTCAAAAGTCAATTATTTCAGGTAATATAATTGACTTTCACTTTCAGTAGAATTGCTTGTGAAACATGTCCAGCCCTGCTTTCTAGCACTCCAACACATTTGCCAAAATTTCCACAGAAATGCTTCATCAAGCTTCAAGATGAAGGGAACTAATTCCAGGGTTTTGACAGGTAGAGGGCCATCCTCATGTAGACAAAGGGAGGTTTGTCTTTACCTACCGAGGCTCTGCTTTATGTATAAACAGAGGTACGTGGCTAGCGTGTTCTGTAAGGTGCGCAGCATGATTGAAAAGCTTGAGTTTGGACTGTAGTTCATTTTTTATCCCAAGTAGACCTTACACAGCCCGAACTGGGTCAAATAATATTTAAAACGAATGTTTTTCTCTTTCTTTTGGAGCAAACTCATCCCAGCCTGAGGTAAATAATTCCTAGAAATCTGGTAACTTGGTATTTATGGAAGCTCTAAGAGGAAAATGGAAAAAGAAATCTGCTGATTCCTTTTTTTTAGTGTCTGTTTTGTGTTATTTTCTCTCCTGTGTTTATGACTTACAAACCGGTGTGGAAAAAGGTTTTGCCAGGATATTCTTTTTAAGTTTCCTACTTTTTTGATCTGTTAAAACGGGTAAAATAAAATTGCAGGTGATTTTTTTTTTTTGTGGTCAGGACCAACTATTTGTTGTAATACTCATTTCGGCCACAAGGGGCTGTTCTAAAACTTACCTGGAACATGAGGTAGTGGTGCACTTGTGGCTGAAGTTAGTTTTACAGTGACAAACACTGAAAAAATTATCCTGACATTTTTTATCACCTGGCACTTAAAAAAGACATGTAGAAAGATTGTCCTCACAAAACCTTTTTTTCACCTGTATTTCATTCACAAACACAGGAAAGAAATAAAACAGACTGTAAAATGGATCACCAGCTTGTCTTGCCTCAGGACTTCTGTAGATATTTTCTTTTTCACAGCATTTGCAGTTTTTCTAACGCTTTTTATTTTATTTTTTTTAGATGTAGAGGTTTTAACTCTTAGGCTTAAAAGTGAGCATTCTACTAGCTGACATTGCTTTGTTGCCTTTTCAAAATATGATTTTCTGATTACTGCAGTTCAGTGTTACATTTAATGCAAGAAAAAAGAGAGTAGACAAAAAACAGCATCAACTTCTATGAGTTCTGACTATTGTTAAAGTAAATGTAGGTCACAACTTAAAGAAAGTTTTCAGTTTGGGGTTCGACTTGAAGGCGTACATGTGAAGTATTGGAAATAAATCCCACCTAACTTTTTCTGCTCTCGACAGCTACTTGAAGTAAACTCAGCTTCTTTTTGAAATATTTTTTTCCTGCAAATACTATTTGACCCAGCAGGTCGACTCAGGACGTGTTATCTTTTTATTTTACCTTTAACGACAGACGACAGTGATCGGAGTATTGTCTCCATGTCAGCCACAGCGCTACGGTATTTTTGTCTGCCTGTGTTTGTACATGCAGTGTTTGACATGCAGCGGCGTTTCGGATCGTTCTTTCCTGTTTGGTTTGTTTCGTCTGTTATTTTTTTTCCTGATGTTGCAGAAAGATTGTGAACGCACAGAGCGGGAGTCGAGATAAAAAGTGTAAAGAATGAACCCTTATTGTTGATGGCAGGGCCTAATGTGAATAGAGAGAGACTTCCCTCAGGCTGCGATGGTCTAACACTAGTTATTGTAATGATGCATTTGCTTTGATTTTCTTTTTCCCAATACATTGGAAGAATTGATGAACATTTTGTCATTAAAGATTACCTGAATGAAGTTATTCGCTGAGTGTGCATTTTTACATGTTGACAGTTCTGAGTAAATCACTGTAAACTTTTTGTTTTGTTGAATATCTCAACATGATTAGTCACAAATTAAGTAATTTAACCATGCTGCTAAATCATTAGGTATGTAAAACTAAAAGGAAAATTAAGGATTTCATTTTGCTGAATGCTAATTTAATATCCTTAATATAATTAGCTTTTTATTGGAATTAATTTATCCTTTTAGTTGATGCTTAAATGTGTAATGCTGAAGCTAGTAGAATTAATGATTGAGTTATTTTCTATAAAATAATGCTAGGTATTAATTATACATAAGTATAATAAGTATAATATATATAAGTTATCAGAGCCCAACGTCATCAGTGTCCTAAAAATGTTTTATTAATAGACCAGCAGGCCAAAAAATATCTACAATATTGAACTTATATTTACTATAATATAAAACTGTTAGAAGCAACCACATTTTAAATGTATGTAATGAATATTCTCACAAAAATCCTTAAAGTGGAAAGAAAAATGCAAATATTAACATTTACAATTCCATAAAAACTGGCCAACATGTGGAAACCCTGAGAGGCAGGTGATCCATTTTCTAATTCTGATCTAAATATTTATTTCTCCCGTGTTTATGGTGGAAGAACAGGTGTGTAAAAATGTTAACTTTTTTCACAGATGATAAAAAACTAAAAAAAATTCACCCTCCAGAAACTTTTTTTCACCTGATTCACAGAAAAAGAAAAGTTTTTTTAAAGCAGCTTCTAAAAAATTATCTTGGAAAAAACTTTTATATATACTGTTCATTATAAGCTATAAACAGGAGATAAAACAGTTTAGATCAGAATAAGAAAATGGATCATCCAATTTTTTTTCTCTCACTTCCACATAAACTCCCTGCTGAGGAAGAGTTTAAACAAAGAGGGAAAACACCCAAGCATGGTTTAAATTTTATATTACTTTGCCATTTGCATGTGACTCAATCATTCCAAGTGTTAATTATAACAACATGTCTTGAATTACGTGTTTTTTTTCTCCCCATCTCCTCGGCTCCACACCCTGTCACCCTCAGCAGCTGTCACAGGTCCCAACCGTTGTTTTGGATGTGATTCAAATCCACAGCAGCTCTGAGTTTAGCACACATAGCTGAGACCTGAGGCATCACGCCTCTCAGGAAGACAGTTACTAACGCGCTGGAAACTCCTACAAGAAGAGAAGAAAAAACTATCAGTTTTGGATGAAAGGAGGTGAGAGTTAAGCTTGACTTTTTCTCATTTTTTATTTTTTTATTTTATTTAACCCTTATTTAACCAGGAATATCCCATTGAGATTAAGAACCTCTTTTTCAAGGGAGCCCTGGCCAAGAGGCAGCACACACAAAATACTGTTACATATTTACATAAGACACAGACCTTAAACACGTTATGAGAAACAAGTGCATATTGTTGAATTGGCCTCAAAAACAAACAGTTCGGATTTAAAAGTGCTCAAAGAATCTAAGTTAGCTTCCAGTCTTTCGGTAGCATATTCCATGCATAAGGTGCAGAGTAAACAAATGCCCTTTACCCAAATCCGTACGAGCATAAGGGAGAAAAAGCAACAATTTTATTTATTTATTACAATGGACAGTTAAAACAATTACATTTAGGTTAATTGTTGGGAAATTGTGCAATTTAATGGCTCTTACAAAGGGACAAGTTGTCCAGAGAGCAGCACCTGTTTTTGAGATTTGATGGAAAAAGCATTCAGATCCCTTACTTAAATAAAAGTACTAATACCACACAGTGAAATTACTCCACTACAAGTAAAAGTCCTGCATTCAAAACTTACTGAAGTAAAAGTACAAAAGTATCAGCATCAAAATGTACTTAAAGCATCAAAAGTAAAAGTACTCGTTATGCAGAATGGACCCAATCAGATCGTTTAATATATACCAAATATATTATTAGATTATTTGTTTTGATGCATTTATGTAAGCAGAGTTTATTTCTCAAGTTAGGGCTCATTAGCTACTTAATATACTGTTATGAGGTTTATTTAAAAAAAAAAAGTGCAATCACTTTAAATTTCTCATGCTTTTCATGTTAAACCTGTAAAGTAACTAAAGCTGTCAGCTGAATGTAGTGGAGTAAAAACTATGGTAACGCTTTATAATAAGGTCCTTAATAACCATTAATTAACGAGTAATAAGGCATTGTTCTCGCTTTAGATCCGGTAGTTGCAAAAAGCATAGTTAACTTATAGTTAACTTATAATAGATGAGCAATAAAGTATATTTTAATATCAATAAGCAAACAAAATAAGATTAATAAAGGCATGGCAAAGACATAATGGGTGGGTCATGGGTGTTTGTAATGCCGTTATTAACACTTATATAAGCTTATAAACACAAAATAATGTTAATAAGCATCTTGTAAGGACTCACAAGGGCCTTATTACTTCTTAATTAATGGTTATTACAAGGACCTTAATATAAAGCGTTACCAAAAGTACAATATTTGCCACAAAATGTAGTGGAGTAGAAGTATAAGTAACATAAAAAAGAAATACTCAAAGTACATGTACCTCAAAATTGTACTTAAGTTTTGTACTTGAGTAAATGTACTTGGTTACATTCCACCACTGGTTATACGTCCTCAGCCGCCCTGCTGTTTGTTTAACGCCCTCCTGTCAAATATAACTTCTACAAGTGTCAAGTTGTTTTTCGCAGAACCCTCATCCATTAACCCTTTAACCCTGACCTGGATGTTTTAGCTGCTTGAAACCAGAGCAGGAAGATGTGCAGCAAGACCCCATGTCAGCACTGACTGAAGCTGCTGTATGAGGCCACACACGACTAACGTACAGAGCTGACTAGGGAAGCACTGCACCCCAGTGGTAGAAACTCAGTAGTAGGGCTGGGGGATATATCAATATAAAAAATATATCGATATTTTTTAAAATGTGTTATGGAATTAAACCATATCGCATATATCGATATAGTTTTCAAAAAAATATTTTTTATTTAATGTATTTTTTTTATTATTTAAATGTGCACTTTATGGAGCTTTGATTTTTTTTTAAAATGGTACTCCTGTTGTTATACAGTATTTATGTTCACTTAAATAAACGGTTTCAATAAAACCACTTGTGACATGTCATATTTTTCTTTGACTCACCTTGCGATAAAAATATCAGGATATATATTGTATATCGATATCCAGCCGAAATATATCGGGATATGACTTTTGGACCATATCGCATATATCAACATAGTTCAAATTTTCGCAAAATTTGCATAAAAATCACTTACAGGATTAAAATTCTGAAAATAAATGAATATAATATTTGATTTTTATGATTAGGTCTGGTGTTGATTAAAAACAAACAAACTATGAAACGAGAAAATTATATTAATGTAGAATATTTTTAAAGCTTGATTTTGGAAAGCATTTGGTTTTATGTGCAATTTATTTTTCTTTAGGGCATTTTTTAAAAATGTGCACTTTCTGAAGATTTGATTAAAAAAAAAAAGGTACTCCTGTTGTTATACAATATTTATGTTCACATAAACAAACGGTTTCAATAAAACTACTTGTGACATGTCATATTTTGCTTTGACTGAACATTTGCTCTCACTTTGCAATAAAAATATCGGGATATATATATGGTATATCGATATTCAGCATAAATATATCGGGATATGACTTTTGGTCCATATCGCCCAGCCCTACTCAGTAGTACTGACTAAAATATTTCTCCACAATTACCTTAAATAGTTGCTATAATATAACCTCAATGTATCCAAATTCACCAAATAAGATTATTAGTCCATCTGCTTTAACATGTAGTTTCTTCGCACTGAATATAAAGGAAAGATCTCTGTCTGTCTGTCTGTCTGTCTGTCTGTCTGTCTGTCTGTCTGTCTGTCTGTCTGTCTGTCTAACAAAATTGCATTTTAGATGTAGCAGCAGGTCATTAGGTCAAATATAGCAGACAGTCTTAATGAATATGAAGAAATGTGACTGTCTGCATGTGCCAAATAGCCGAATTAATGCTTTATATATAAATGTCAGAAGTTCACATAATAACATATTTTTTTCACAGAAAGATAACAGAAAAGAAGAAACTGAATGATGTCCCTGTGTGCAGTTGTGATCAGTTGAATAGTAACTGATCTGAAAGTAAACCCCACTGATCCCTGCTTCCTCCTCAACAATGCCTCCTCCAGTCCTCCTCCAGCTCCCCTATATGGAACCTCAGAACACCTGTTCCTGGCCAATCCAGTCACAGTGAGACACGTAGCTCCACCCACTGCAGCTGATGGCGTTACCATGGGTTACAGGGTGGTGGCCGACTCCATCTCCATCCCTCTGGTGAGGAGGCTTTCCTCCTCATCTCCTCAGGATTCACTGCAGCAGCTTTCACTGCCAGATAACGACATGCTGAAATCACAATCCTGACCGTCCATCAATAATTACTAATTATTCAGTGTGCTCATGTGCCAGATTAGCTTCTTTGGATGCTGTCTGCAAATGAAGACAGCTGTTGTAAATATGTAACATCAGTTGTGTTCATGCTTTATTTATAAAGTCAACTATCAAACAGCTAACACTAATTGCAAACACATGAAGCCATAAAAAGTAAAGAAAGCAATTAAATTCCAGTAATTCATATTTATTTATAAACCAAAACAGTGCGTGACAGACATGTTTTTTCTTGTTGGCAGGCGGGTTTGTGCTGTTTCCTCTCCTCACTCACTTTTACGTGTCTTTTAGAAGGAAGTAATTCAAAATCACTTACAGTTTTTCGCAGTCGCTTTGGTGCGTTTCTCACATCACTATTTACATTTGCACAACAGTTAATGCATTTCTCAAAACAATTAGTACAAACTGCAAAACCTAGTTGATAACCTGCAAAAGTGTGTCACTTGCTCAACATTTTTGTATGTAATGACTCAAGCAATGAAATGAGGACTATTAGTTTTATATGGAATGACTATTCAGCATTCACAAGTATAGTTAATTTTGACTGGCATGACATAAGCAAATGATAATGTTATAAAACAGCAGAGTTGTATGAAAGCAATGGGTGTGTGTCCAAAAGCATTTGCAATTTGTTGGAAGGAATGACAAACTGCTACTATGATGCTCACAAATGACTAAATGTTGTGGAGGTTGAACTAACTGTTGTGCAAATGTTAATAGTGATGTGAGAAATGCACCAAAGCGACTGAGGAAAACTGCAATTCACCCCAAGTGTAACCTCCAGGTCTGACAAGTCAATGTGGAAGTGCCATAAACCTGCATTCTTTCTTATAACCAGCAGGGGGCGACTACATTGGTTAGCCAAAATCCTAGCCAAAATTAGCATCCCAATTCATTATTAATTATGTCTACACTTTGCTAACTAAGCTAGTTAGCACTAGCATTAGCCAGTAACTTGGTGTCCTCCACAGCTCCACTCCCTTATGGTCACTTATGGTCACACTGGCTCCAAAAAACCCAGATGGTGACATATGGTCTTGGGACCATAAATGACCCTAAAAAAACTTTTATGGCAATCAATAAACATTTCTTAACGTAATGAATAAACAAACCTAGTGCCCATCAGGACAATAATATAGACAATGTTCATTGATAATTTACATTGTAATTTGTGTGTAATTTGTAGGATTCTGTTATGCACTGGAACGTACGTTTTTTGATTCATTGCACTTAACTTCTGTGCACGGGGTGTTTCAAGTATGAATGTGCCACCAGTATGAATGTGTGTGTGAATGGGTGAATGAGCGCAGTCTGTAGTGTAAAGCACTTTGAGTGGTCACAAAGCGACTAGAAAAGCGCTATATAAGTGCAGGTCCATTTACCATTACCAAACCTCATGACCATAGGTGAAGATTAGAACATAGACGGAGTGGTAAATTGAGAACTTTGCCTTCTGACTCAGCTCCCTCTTCACCACAACAATCCAGTACAACTCCTGTGAACAAGATCCTGAGATACTTGAACTCACTCCCTCAGATAGTGAGCAATCCAGTGTTTTGGAAACCACGGACTCAGACTTGGAGGTGCTGAACTTTTTTAATTCAACTTTTATTAAACCAATTTTATAGTTCCATTGAGATCTGAAACCTATTTTACAAGAGAAACCTGACTAATATAATAACAGCATTTAAAGTTGCAGACAACTTATTTTAGGTTCCAGGGCCCCACAGGGGGTTGATCTATTTGTGTTCAGGGAGGTAAAGGGAGGAGAAAAGTGAAGGAGGGAAGTAAATGGTGCTTCTACATTAATGATGGAGCATGCTGATTAATTTGAATTTGTACATGTTTGGATCTGTTTTCCTGCAAAATCCAACAAATATTAACTTGGCTTCATTCAGATTGGCAAACCGCTGTGCAAACTGAACTGAACACAACCAATAATCTAATAAGCAGTTGCACTATGTTTTCAGGAGCAGACCATTAGAGCGTCCAGTCATTCTGCTGATCTCACTGCTTGTCCTACATCTGTTGCTGGATGCCAGGACCGTGCCCTTCCTGCCCAGAGACCAGACCATCTCTCCGCCTCTTCCAACTGTTTATTGGGCACGCCGCCAACTTTCCCTTCTAATTATTCAACTCTCCCCCGGTGTCTGCTCTCAGCGGGGGACGTTTGTTTTGTTTTGTGGAATGAGAGTCAGTGTGCCGTCTCAGCGTTTGGGCGTGGCTGCACCTTTCACTTTTCAGAATCCACCTCTGACATTCAGCCATCAGACTGTCGGACACTCCTGCAGATATGACCACACACACACACACACACACACACACACACACACACGTACACACACAGGGGCCCTCACAGCCCTCTGGGAGAGGAAATAGTTGCAGCCAAGCCATTTGCTGCCCACCACGTTGTTATGGAAACTGAGTCGACATGGACTGGAGTGCAGAAATGTTTCCTGTGGCCACTTTTGTCTGTTTCAATGTGAGTCAGAAATTAACAATGTGTGTTAGAGTAAGCTGTTGCTGCCTCTTATTGATCATCATGCAGCACTGATTTATTTATACCCCACAGCCGTATATCTCCTCTCTGTGAGGCTCAAATAACAATGGAGACATGTCCATTACAAACCATAATTAATGCATATATATATATATATATATATATATATATATGTATATATATATATATATATATATATATATGTATATATATATATATGTATATGTATATATATATGTATATATATATATATATATATATATATATATATATATATGTATATATATATATATATATATATTACAGGTGCATCTCAATAAATTAGAATATGATGAAAAGTCAATTTCCAGTAGTTGAAGTCAAATAGCCCCAACCAAGTATTGACTCATATAGATGGACATACTTTTCAGAGGCCAACATTTCCATATTAAACATTCATTTTAAAATTGGTATTTTGTAATATTATTTATTTTGAGCCAATAAATGTTAGGTCTTCATTAAATGTAAGCCATAATTACTATAATTAGAAGAAATTAAATAAATTAGACATGAAATGTTTTATTCTGTGTGTAATGGATCTATATCATGTGTTATTTCCACTTTTTGAATTGAATTACTGACATAAAGTCACTTTTCTATGATATTATAATTTATTGAGATGCACTTGTAGTATAATTCTAGCTGCAATAGAATGTGTTTTTTAAAATTATATATATGAAGTTTCTACTCTGCACATTCTACTCAGGTTTACAGCCTGTGTCTTTCACCACAAATAGATATTTGCATTATAAGGAAAGTGCATATGTTAGGAAAGCAGATTCTAACAGACTCTTCGTCTCAAACTTAAACTTCAGGCATATTCTTGTCATACTTCTTTCTAGTGCATATGAGATTAATCCGGAGCGCTCTGTCCTGAAACAGTAATAATCATTGAATGACCACTTTCCATGTCCTCTCCTCTGCCATCAAACCACAACAAAACTACATTATGTCACTACTTTTATAGGACAAATAATAGATTGCATACATAATCAGGAAATCATGTTTACACCTCCTTTTTTCAAGAACATGTGACACTATGAAGTTCATGTTCTGACGCCTCCCAAATTTGACTTAATTGTTCCAAATTTATTCAAACTTCTTTAAAGAATATCTGGAGTTGGTTAACCTTAATTTATCAATAAAACTAGTTTATAAGTGATTGTAAATAACTTGTCAATTGTTATTTGTTGTTGAACAGCAGCATACAAATGTAGAAGGGAACTGGTTGGCTAGGGTTCAAAAGTTTCCATCCTTTGATATTTTTAATGATATTTTGTCATTTGAGATTTTGCAACTACACCGTATTATCTGGATAAATAATGTAACCATTAGAAAATAATAATTACAATATCCTACTCGGTTTTATTCTGCTCACATATTTCTGCATGGATAACCTGGTGAAATTGGATCACAATGGATTATGTAATATGAATTAATTTCCCAAAAAATGTTATTATTATTAAATATTATGAATTAATATTATTAAATTACAATATATACAAATGTTTTTTGTTTTTTTTTACTTTTTATGAGATTTCCACAATTTTACATTGTTGCCATATGGCAGCAATTGACAAAGTACGACCCTTTAAAAATATTTTATTATTTTTAAATTCCATTATTTTAACAATTTAATAATTTTTGAAGTAAAGCGATAAGATTTTCCACAACTTATGACACTCCGAATTCCTAATACGATAATAAAATGCATATCCATATGGTTAATACAGAATTTCATCACACCTGACTCATCTTGTGTGCTGTATATAATCATATTCACAGGCTTTTTGTTTATATAGCAACATTATTATTTTTTTAATAATATCTTTGTTAAGTGAAAGATATTTAAAAAATAAACATGATTGCTTACTGGATATTTCACTTTAATGTTATTCCAAATGTGTTGGTGAGAATATTTAAAAGCAAAAAAATGCAATTATAATACTTCACTATTATAATACGAGTTTATACAGTATAATAATATTCTCTGACTCAGTTATGATGCATTGATAATGTGCTTACAATGTCTGCTTTCAGATTTGAAGGGCGTTCAAAACCATGATTAGAGAAGCGTCACAGTGGCAGTAAGAATGACAAGCCTTGAGAATGGATTTGTGGTTGAAAAAAACAGAGTTGTGTGCAGAAAGTATAAAAATGTAAGCCAAAACGCCATATTTTGCCGCCATGCCACGCCCACGTAGTGTGACGGTCAGCAAAACTTTTAATAACTTTTGATGTCAAAGGCCTTGGTGATGGTACTGAACAAGTCTGAAGTCGATCGGATAAAATCTGTAGGAGGAGTCGGTTAAAGTATGCGGCGTGGAAATGGCAAAAAACGTCTAAAATGCCATTTTCAATCCAAGATGGCTGACTTCCTGTTTGTTTTTGGGTATGGCTTCTTGAGACTTTTTGGTGCGTCTTCCCATGATACATGTCTGTACCAAATTTTGTGTCTTTACGACAAACCTGTTTTAGGGGCTCAATTTTAGGGGGCGCTAGTAGGTCATTTTGCCACACCCATTTCTGAAACAAATGAAATACTTACATTTTTGACAGGATTGAATTTTGTCCCAAGTTTGGTGAGTTTTGGAATATGATAAAGCCCTCAAAAACGCCATTTATTTGCTGTTATAATAATAAACGGACCAATTTCAATAGGGTTAGTGCTCGGGCCCTAATAAATGTTCTGTTCTTTTTCATTGTTGCTACACTGTGTGGTTGCAGATGTATGTAGTAGTGTAGTGAGTGACACAGGTGGTGCATTAATCTGCTATATGACAGCAGAGAGCTAAATGCATCAAATTAATTATAACCTTGTGAGTGAAGACAATCTGAGTCTAAAAAGTGTCAAGTTCGCAAAGTCTGAAAACAGTTGGCAGTGCAGAGTTTTTCAGGGGTACCAATCAATATTAGGATAACAGCGGGTGTATTGAGGTTAAGAGTTTTACTGCATAGTGAGAGATGTGTTTCTAGTTGTGTTTGTTGTTTTAGTCGTGGTGTTTTCAGTAGTAAAACTCTGTAAGAAGGGTGGAAATTAAACTCAGTATATAAAGTTCAAGTGAACAGATTAGTATTGTATCTCCTATTAGAGGAAGCATTTTTGAACAGAGTTTTCCAGGCTGATAGCAACTTCCTTACCCAGCAGTGTAATGCTGTTGCCGCTGATGCTGTTGGCATTAGCACCGTTAGCTGCTAGCTGCCAACTAAGCCACTGCCATGTTGAGAGCCCTGTGCAGGCAATCGATATGCTTTGAATTCCATGCATAGCCACTTTAAATAGCCTTTATTTAAATCACTAGGTCCTAAAAGTTGTAAAGTTCACTCATTCTTCCTCTGTTCATGTGAATTAGTCCAAGAACAAGTGGTTGGGGGGTAGGGCTAAAGGAAATATCTCCCCACAAATAAGATCTGGGTAATTATATACTTAGCTTTCATGCACCACTGAGCAAATTTCAGAGTAAAGAACAGGGCTCCTCCTCCTGTGTCTAGTTCTAGTTAAACATCTATGTGTTGAGGCTTAGCAAAACCAGAAGTGACCAAATTCTAGGAAAGGGCGGAGCTGAGTAGGAAGATGCCACGTTGACAGCTAACACTAGTGCTAGCTTGGTTAGCAAGGTGCATCTGTAATTCAAAATGAACAGCCAACTCCTCAGAGTGTCTTTTAGTTCAACTGAATGATGAACAAGACATTTTTAGGTTGCCAAAATGGTAAAAAAAAAAAAAAAAAAAAAAAAAAAAACCACACTAGGAAAGGGAAGAAGTCTTACAATGAAAATGCACAGCTTACTGTAGTTATACCATGTCAGTCACAAGATTGCCACTCCCTAAAGCATACCCTGCTTTATAATCTATTTTACATTAATTAGTTCATAATTTACAAAATGAACATCATGCTGTATTGAAGAAGACTTAAAACCAGGTGGCAACTTCCGGGTCTGAGCAGGGAGGCAAACCAGGAAGTGCCTTAAGCTGCATTCTACCAAAAATTCCAGCAGGGGGCGCTAAGTGTTGCTGCAGAAGCATTTCTATCCATTCATTTCAATGCAAAATGAGAAAACTTCTCACTTGATTTATTACCTCATACATTTTTTTCAGGACAACACTATGGTCACAGTCGCCAGAAGAAAAGTTCTACATGATAATTTGATGTTAATAGTTCAAATAATTTAGAAGAAAATAGAAGATAAAGAATCATATGATTTGGTGCGTGGCTACCTTTGATTGACAGGTCACTAACAAGGCCGTCATCAGGAGAGAAGCAGAACAATGCGTATCCACGGCAACAAGTCAATAAAGTTATATATAATGTTACATACATATAAAAAAGGACATTTAGCAGTTTGATCTCATAACTTTGACCCTTTCACTGTATTTTCACTTAGTGACGTTTATTTGAACATTTTGTTCATTAAAAATGTCTTGTTCAGCGTTTGGTTGGACTAACAGACACTCCAAGGAGTTGCTGTTCAGTTTTCTGAGGTAAGTAACGAACATTGTGTTTTTGTTTTTTTGCTAGCCAAAACTAACATCCCAGTTAATGCTCCAGTTAATGCTAACATGAATTAGCAGTGACTTCTCTCAGTCAGGTTGAGGTGTAGAGAGGCTGTAGTCAGTTTCGTCAGATCCCTCTCGCAAGATGGCGACACAAGATGGCAACGAGTGCAACGCTGAACTCGATGCTTCCAACAGGCCACAAACCAACGGGTGACGTCACTGTGACTACATCCATTACTTATATTAAGTGTATGCTTGAAACTAGCGATTGAGACCATAAATTCACTAAAAAAAATGTTTACTGAGGGAATAAACCAAGTCAGAGTTAGGGTCACTTTCTCATACACTTATATACAATTAGACTTATTTTTGCAACCAGTGGAGTCGCCCCCTGGTGGCCACTAAAAAGAATGTAGGTTTTAGGCACTTCTGAAGTGGCTTCACTTTCAAGCTAAAATGTATGCAACCTACAGTTTTGTGTAATTTGCCAGTCCCTGCCTGATATATTTGTCTTTTAAACTATATGTCTCCAGTTTTGAATGCAGACTTTTTCAGATAACCCTGATGACGTCACCAGGGTTGAGAAACGTCCCTTGCACAACAAGTTCTTGTGACTTTTGGTTTAATGTTGACTTTAGGACTTTGAAAGACTGATCACTTGTCATGTTGTCATGTCTCCTACATACAATCTGTTTATGATTCAGCATTTTCTATACCATATGTGTGCCATGTGGCTGCTGGGACATGTGTCCCTGTGTGGTGCTGAAGGGACAGCGCCCTTCACTGTTGGACTGGGTGTGACTTTGGGGAACTCTCCATGGTGCTGATCACGTCTTGACCTCAAACTTTGTGCCAGAAACGCCCTTTTGAGACACACGGACACCACTGCATGACATACTTCACTTATTAAATTACACTGCTTTTAGACCCAGTGACAGGCAGGCCGGTCACTGTAGCCTGATGAATTAGAGCCCCTGTAGATCAAGTCTTTACTTTGGACAAGAAAGGGACGATCATTTCCGGACAGGCAGATCACCGCCACACTCTGGACGGGTTCACACAGGCTACAGGTAATCCCTCATCGGGAAACATCCTCCTCCTCAGCCTATTGGAGCTTTATTTTAAGAAAGCTAGACTGGGTATCTCGTCCTCATATGCTGACTTGTGATTCGTGAAATCGCACTGAGGATATTGGCTGGAGGCTAGATGCTAATTTAGACTCATGAGTAAGCAAATCAAACCTGTTTGCTGATCTGCGGGGAAGATTTTCTCACATCTTTTCCCCTTACATCTTGTATTATTACGTAGATTTCTGGTGCGTTTCTGACTCCACAGTGGGAGTGTTTTCACGCAGCATTAGCCGAACAGATCTTTTGTCACAGAGCGACCACCTGCGCTTGGAAAAACCGGCAAAAGGCGGTGGCTGTCCAGGCGTGCGGAGCTGAAGAAAAAAACATACAAGAAGCTGAGCATCTGTGCAGCTACTGCTCCCCCTAGAAACCTCATAGCTCCCCCCGCCTGCAAGGCATGTCTACCGCCGGGGAAGTACCAGCTTTCTTCAAGAGCATGGGCTCTGACAGCCCCGCCAGGCCCAGGCAGAAATTCTGTGGCATGTTCTGCCCGGTGGAAGGCTCCTCGGACAGCAAGACGCTGGACTTTGATGCTCTGTCGGCGTGCAGGGGTAAGAGTGACGGCCGAGTCATTGACCGGCAGACCGACATCTCCCAGCCGAGGAAGGTGGAGATCAGGGAGAGCACTGGGAAAGAAGCTCTACAGAATCTGGATGATAAAAGGGTAATTTTCTCCTAATTTTGCATGCTTATTGTGTGTGTTTTTGTCTCAATCAGCGTCTTTCTTTCTCTCCAGCTCTGATTTCAATCATGCAACAGACACATCTTTGCACAAATCTGCTCCATTTTCATCCAAAAGTGCTCTAATTGCCACTCATTTGAGTTTGCTATGCCAGTGTACCAGACAACTTGCACTGACTACATTTCCCAGAGAGCAGTGTGATGTAACAGAGTAGATGGAGGGCCCATCATGCAGAGCTGCCAGAGGGAGTGGCTCCTGTTAGTTTGTGTCGATTTTGCACAGTAGTACAGCTGATAACACAACACTGTGGGAAAAGGAACTGCCCATGAATTGCCGTAGTGTCCTTGAGCAAAACAGATGTTCATAAATACAAGCCGGTCTGGATGAGAAAAATCAGCAAAAATGTGAACCTGGTTCTGAATGGTACATATATATAATGTGATGCATGGCTGCAGCATTGTTGTGCTCGTGCATTTAGATTCTTTACAGCAGATTTCAGGGTGTGGAGCTCTGACTTGCATGACTTGCAAGAAAATCTGTCAACTTTTTCTGCTGCTGGTTCAAACGGTTCAAACTCACCCTCTGGGTTGGGTGGTAAACTGTGGCTTTAACAGCATCAGCGCTTCCTTTACTTAATATTTAAGCACTCAGGATGCTGTTAAAAGCTTTGTGTAGTGGTGGTCAGCCTCATGTTACATATTGATTGGAACCATTAGCCACGCAATCTGCTCTTTACCTCCTCATACCAAGTCTTTCATGTGTAGCAGTTTGCCTTCTCTGATAAAGGAAATATATTTGACATGAATTGATTTATTATTGCATATTAATAATAACAAATTAAATGATGGAATGTTTAAATAGCTAGCCCATATCTCTGGATCATGCTTGATCATCACATTAACAGGCTGCAGTGGTGGAAAGTAACTGAGTACTTATACTCGGGTACTCCTTAAATTAAATTGGAATTTACTTGAGTATTTCTATTTTCTGACACTGCTGCTACACTATTTTTCAGATGCAAATATTACTGATACATTGTTTTTACTCCACAAAATTATTTGATATATTACTTTGCAGATCTAGATGAATAATATGGAATATAATCAACAAATAAATTATAATTAGAAGGCTTTATTAATGCCTAGCAGCCTATTAAGTAATTTAAATTATCTTCATATTCATACATTACCAATAATAAAATATGAAAAAGTAAAATACTGATTTTAGAATTTCCACACTATGGTCTTGCTATTGTTTTTTTTGTGTGTTTTTTTGTTTTTTTTTACCAAAGTAAAAGATCTTCTTCCACCACATGCAGACTCTAAAACTCTATTTTTAAATAAAGGTTTAACTTTGTATCTTGCCTCATATAGCAGCAGTTTAAAAGTAGACTCTCAAAGTGACAGTGAATTTTAAGATTAAATTAAAGCTACTTTTTAAAAAGAATTGACACATTCTTCCTCTCATAGATTAAAAAAAAAATGCACACTTTCTGTTTGATAGACTCCAGCCTTTACTAATCTGGTGTGACCAAGTAACAGAAGAACTGTGGAAGAAGAATGTAAGAAAAACCTTAACAAAAACATTACAGTTGTCCAAAATCTGTGATTGGAGAAGAGATGGAATCCATTAAATATTTAGTTATTTATTTATAATTGAATCTTGAATATGTTCTATCTTGTGAGAGAAATTGGGGCATCCTTCCTGTTATTCAACACAAAATAAGTATGGAAAATCATTTTCAGTAGTGCAAGTTGTGTTTTTATTTGAATGGCACTGCAGTGTTGACTCACCAGAAGAACAAAAAGGAAACATGATTGTGTTACAGCAAGTTTATTGTTAAAACAAGATGTTTTTGAAATGATTGTTACAAGATATCTCAAGTTATAAAATATACTTTCACGTCATTACAAACTAATCATGTTACAGCAAGAAAATTTTCTTGGGAACGTCACCCATAGGTTGACAGTGACTTACTCCTCCTTCTAAATCCAGAAAAGGGGCAAAAAAGCGGCCACGCCCTTATTTATGCATAACTTTAAGCCTTAATATATATTAAACACTGAGTTATATAAGAATTCATCTGTAAACATGTTTATTTCTGCTGTAAAGTTGGGGATTTTAACATAGGGGTCTATGGGGATTGACTCCTTTTTGGAGCCAGCCTCAAGTGGCCAGTTGAGGAACTGCAGTTTTTGGGACTTCCATGTTGGCTCAATAATTCAGCTCTGGTTGCTGCTTGGTTACAACATAAAAAGTTTTATGTTACATAAGATACATAGTAGTTATTTCTTGTTTCTTAAAATATAATAAGTCTGTATGCCATAACTATGTGGAGAAAACGTTGTTATAACAAAAACTTTGTATTTTGCTTTTTCTGGTGTGGCAGTGATACACTTCCATACATTTGTCTTAAAACTGTAGACGATAAATAAACAATACAGATGCATCTCAATAAATTAGAATATCATAGAAAGTTTATTTATGTCAGTAATTCAATTCAAAAAGTGGAAAAAACACATTATATAGATCCATTACACACAGAACTAAACATTTCACGTCTTAACTAATTTAATTTCTACTAATTATAATGATTATGGCTTATATTTAATGAAGAGTTAACATTCAGTGTTTTAGTAATATTTTTATTGCATTTTCCACCATAGACAAAAACAACAAACAACAACACACTGTGGCCACAAAAAACAAATATCCAACTACTCATTATGTAATACAGACAATACAGTGAAAATGCTCTGTCCCATTACAATTGACAGTGATGTAGCAAATGTATATCTGGAAAGAAAGAAGAGAAGAAGAAGAAATTTATTTTTTTTACAATAATCTCAATTTCCATTTTGAGAGAAAATGCTATGTTTTTTAAAAGGAAAATTAAAAAGAATATTAATTATAAGTAAATTAATGTACTGCCTTATAACCCAAAAACATCAGTTAGCCAGTTTCCTGCATTGCCACCTATCATCCCTTTTAATAAAATAGTTGTGAGTCTTTTACCAGCATATTTAAAAGACCAATTTTAAAAAGTATGTTTAATATGGAAATGTTGGCCTCTGAAAAGTATGTCCATCTATATGACTCAATACTTGGTTGGGGCTATTTCACTTTACTGGAAATGGACTTTTCATCATAATCTAATATATTGAGCTGCATCTGCAGAGGTGAAGAGATACTGCTGTATCAGACTCAAGTAAAAGTTATATTATTAAGCTAAGTCTTGCTCAATTGGAAGTTAAAGTACTGCTGAGAAATTACAGTAAGAATGTGGAAATTTAAAATGTTCTTTGGCTAAAGTGACTTTTGAAAAATAAAAATAAAAAACAAACAAGATTTCATTACATTTATATAAACATTTATTTAAAAAAAAACATCTCAAAACTGTTACAATAATTCTTGTGGCATTGAGGTGGTATTTATTAGAGCTGTGAGTGGAAAATACACATTCAACCAAATTCTTCCAGATTAAAATCACAGAACATTTAAACATGATATTTGGTAAATCTGAAAGTAGGTTACAAATTTCCTTCACTGTAACTCAAAAATGCCTCTTCTGCAGCAAAATGTCCCAATAAAGTTTTTTATGCACAGCGATAGGGAGCAACCTAACAGCTAATAGTCTCTGAGACCAAGTCTTGACAAATCCTGAAGTCCTCAGACAGTTTCTAGGTTAAAAAAGATGTTCTACTAATCAGAGAAGTCCGAGTGGAGCTTTACATTTAATTAATTTAGCAGTTTGATTGTATTTCCTGTACATATAATAGTTCCTACATGCTTTTCTCTTTTCTCTTGCCAACTTCCAGTTTCTAATCACATCCATAAACTATCTTGGGACTTTTTCAATCACCAATTAATGCTAATTTTAAAAAAAGTGCTGAGACAAGTTAATCAGAGCTGGGATCAGTTGAAACAATCTTTCATTAATGCTAATAAAAAGCAGATTATGAGACACAACAGATGAAGTAGAGTTAAGATGGCTGCTGGCTGAGTCTTCACTTTGTGCACTCTCTGCCTTCACTAATCCAAGGAGAGCAATTGATGGCATTAGTGGCTCTTTCCTGTCAATGGAGCAGGGCGAGGCTCTGCGCATGCTCCGTGCGGTTCTTTTTTTATGGGAAGAGGCTCGCAGGCTGGTCCCTCCCTCCCTCCCTCCCCTCTTGTCTGACTCCGTCTGGGAAAGGAACGGTTTGGTGCATCGGCGGAGACCGGGAGGCTGCCAGGACGCGATCCGGAGTTGAGAGATAGTTTGATTCTCTTTATTTTCAACATTTGTGGCCTCCGGAAGGGATCAGCTGCGACTTTCTTCTTCGTCATCCTCGTTTCCGACCCGGCGAGCAGCGGTAATCCCGAACATCCCGTCGCATTGATTGCGGTCCACGGCGCAGCGCGAGAAACAACCCACCGGTGAACATGTCTGGCTACCAGGGCAAGAAGAACATCCCCCGCATCACAGTGAGTGTTGGGATGTTTTTGAGTGAAACTAGCTGGGGAGAGAACCAGCTGGGTGTCCGGTGTCTGGTCATGTGGGCCTGCGGGTGTGGGTGCAGGATGTCACCGGGGCGGCATGGTGCCTGCGCCGCTGCGCTCCTCCACAAGCCGGAGGAGAAGACTGCACGAGTTTTCCTTTTATTAGATGCATTTTTTGCACATGCATATGCGATTTATTGTGAAATCTCCTTCCCAGAGGCAACCGCACGTTAGGATCGATAAATCAATGTGGCCGCCTGTAGTGTGGTGAGGCTGAAAAATGGGATTTTTGCAGCATCTTTGCGACAAGTGCTCACCTCCGGATAAAACCAACCACTTAACCTTTATTAGATTTATTCCTGCTGCACATTCACACTCAGCCTGCTATTGTTTGTGCACGCTATGCATGGCAGTTGAGATTTCACGCCGGTGGTCTTTGTTACACAGTGTGTCTGGTAGCCGGGTATCACTGCACACCAACTGGTGGGGCAAATGCTCCCCTGCATCCGCTCTAACACCCAGTAACCGGCTGGATTTCTCCTCAATCCCTCGTTTTTACTTGGTATATGAAGGTATTTTTAATTAAAGCACCCAAAGCCTCTTAAATCATATGCATGGTGTCAGTGTGTGGCACATTATTTCCCTGAATTCATAGCAGAGCTGCAGGGATGGTAGTGGTGGTGGTGGTGCTTCAATGGAAAGTAGAGAATAGGGAGGGGAAGGGAGGGGAGCCAGGGGAAGGGAGGGGACGGTGGGTCCTATTTCCTTCCATGTTTCTCTCTCAGCTGTGTAATGAGGGGAAGATGCATATAGGCAGAGCTGATCAGGAAGGAGGTCACTGTCTCTGTGCTGATGTTAGTGAGTGAAGTGAAAGAATTGGGTTAAATAGTCAAAGATGGCTCTGAACATGCAGAACAAAAAGCCATAAGGAGAGAGCTGGCTGTGGTATTTTAGGCTCCTAAGAGAGATGCGAGGCAATGCTTTGTGCAGATGGATAGATGCATTAATATTTTAATCATTTGGTGCACATTCACAGCGGCTAAAGTGCTCAGGTTGGTCATAAGTCCTCTTGAGATTCTTGCTCACTTACTATAATAATCAGGCAATGACATGATGTGGGAGGGGTGCAGGCTGTAGGATGAGGGGCCTTTTAGTTATCTGTGCCCAGGGGTCAGGGGTCTTGTTTGTATTGATTAGAAAAGGCCTAAACCTCCATCCATCCTGCACCTGGTGGCTGCAGACAGCAGCCACAGTGACCAACAGCACAGATTTTTGGACCACAATGTTCATGTAGACGTCCTAGTTCTGCAATATGTGCTGTCTCTATGTGTTATGGGTAACTGTAGGCCTCAGAGACTCTCAGAGGAGCTGATGTGCACACCTCCCAAATCACAACAATGTGTCCTGCATTAGTGCACATCCAACCGCCTGATTGGTTGATCCTGTTTTTTTGCTAGAGGGTGAAATAGACATGAAAAAAATACACAAACGTGTCCAAACAACACCTGTGCATGTTTGCTTATCTGCTGGTCCTAAGGATGCACGTTCCAGTCTATTGATAGAAAACTGATTGACTTCTATTTTAATAATTGTTTGGTCATGCAAAGAATACAAACATTCAGTTTTCTGCTTTTCAGATGTTAAGACTTGCTATTATCTTTGTTTTATACCACTGTAAACTGAATATATTTGCTTTGTTTGTCTGAGTCCCACACTCAATGTGAAGATGTCACCTTGGGCTCTGGGACTTTAGTTGCAGCCTTATTATGCATCCTGCTATGACAAAAGATGATGAAACACAAAGTGAGATTTGTCGAAGTGAATGAAAAATACCAAAAATGGCTTATTGCTAGTGTAGAAAAGTAATCAGGAAGAAAAAAGTCTTACTTTTATGTTCCACTACCTAGTTAAATGAGGGCTCTTAGTCAATTAGCAGACTTTATATTATTATGTGGTAGTTTTGGTCTCACTCTACAAAGATGTTTGTAAACTTTAGTCATTTTTTAATGCTTTTTTCTTTCATACAGAATGACTTATTTCCAAGAAACTTGGACACACAAGACTTAAATTGTTGATTTTTGCATGATTCTTGGTGGTGAAACTCACTTTTACAGATCTGTCGACTAAATCAACTAATCGATTTGTTGACCAAATTGTATGAGTGTCTGTAAGAATTTTTGTAGTCAACAAAATCTTTAAATTTAAGGTTGAATTTACAGCTTATCATTTCTAAAGACAAAGGGTGTTAAAACAAAGTCATGATGATATAACGGCTGTTCATAATTGGGAACATATTTTGGGCTATGTTTATCTCTGTGTCCTTGGTGAAAACCTGTCAGGTGAATCTCTTCCTGTGACTCTCTGGAGAGTGTTTGAGGCGCAGCAGCCGGTTGGTGGAGAGATCAGAGGATTAGTAGAGGTTGTAGTCCCAACAGTGATTAAGACCTAAATGGATCGACTGCCTATTCTTGATCGGTGATGAAAGAAAAAGGGGGTCAGGGACTGAATTTCAAATGTATTTTTTCTTAAGACTTGAGCATGAGTTGCATTAGACTGTAGCTGCTAAGTCTCACAGTGACTCTTCAGATTTAATTCTTCCAGCTGGTCAGAACTACTTCTCTAATAGACGTCTGTGTGAAGAGTAGATGAGCTAATTAAACCAAACAGAAGCTGCAGAGGAAATGAATGTGGTTAAATTCAATAAAAAACTAAACAGGAAAGGCTGCAGCAGTGACAAAGGAGCTCTGTGTGTCCCATGTCTTTCTGTGTATGCCAATCAAATTTAGAGTTAAATTAAAATACTGATTTTGAACTTTTCATCCATCCGTCCCCAATTAAGGGTGGAGTCCATATAACAGAAGAGCTGACTGGTTGGTGTTGGACAGATGGAGTCAGGTCAGCTGCACAGGCAGGGATGTACTTAAGGCAGATCTCATCAAATATGAATGAACCTCCAGAAGTTCACCACCTGGGTTTAGAGCTTCTGTGACTCATGGCTGTTCTCTAAATCTCAGATGAGATGAGTCGAGGTAAAAGGTATGTGATTGAAGTTAAGATTGAGTCAACAAGGGCTTCAGCTCATGATATGTTTTAAAGACTAGACTCCATGGTGACATCTTTGAATGGCTTTTTTTTTGTCTAACGTTCAGTTCAAATATTCAGTTTGCAGTTTTTAGTTCAACAGGTTTATTTATGAAGTTATTTAAAGGGATCGTATTATGCTCATTTTCAGGTTCGTACTTGTTTTTTTGGGTTTCTACTGGAACATGTTTTAATGTTCTAAAAACACATTTTTCCTCATGCTGTCCATCTGAATATACCTGTATTCACCCTCTGTCAGAAACGCTCCGTTTTAGTGCCTGTCTCTTTAAGACCCTCTTATGAAAAAGCTCAGTCTGCTCTGATTGGTCAGTGTTTCTGGTCAGTGTATCTGCACTTCCTGTGTCTCTGCACCATCATTGCAGCTGGGGAATGACTAATAGCACTGTAGCTGCATTTTCTATGTATAGTGTAGCTGTGACATCACAACTTTACTGAACTTCCAATATCGTGTTTAAAGGCACAGTTTCTGAGTAAGAGCTGAGTGCATTTCTCCATGGATTGGGCGTTTCGATGTTTTCACACTCAGGTGGACACAGGGGAGGGGCAGGCCACCTTGGTGCCCCCATGTTTGCAAAAATCACAAATCGCAAAAGTGCCCTATTTGACGCCCTTAAATAGAAATAATGTGCCCTTTTAGAGAGGCCCTAACATTTAGAAGATGCCATGAAGTAACATATACAGTAGGTGGGTGTATATGTTAGGGCTGGGCGATATGGATCAAAAGTCATATCCCGATATATTTAGGCTGAATATTGATATACGATTTATATCCCGATATTTTGATCGCAAAGTGAGAGCAAATGTTCAGTCAAAGTCAAAGCCAAATATGACATGTCACAAGTTTTATTGAAACCGTTTATTGATGTGAACATAAATACTGTATAACAACAGGAGTATCTTTTAAAAAAAAAATCAAAGCTCCATAAAGTGCACATTTAAATAAAAAAAAAACTAAAACAAAAATAGCCTATGAAATAAAATTGGCCAATCTTCTAATTCTAATAAGTCTCACTTTTACAATGTGGGACCATGAAGCCCAGACTACTTTTAGTTTCAGAATCACTGTTTGTCTTAGTATTACATCACTTTAAATTGAATGTATTTTGGATTTGTACTGTTGGTTGGACAAAACAAGTGATTTGAAGATGTTCTATCCGGTAGTTGTAGCTGGAAATAATCAACAGAGAAAAATTGCAAATCTTCTCATTTGCGAAGCTGAAACCGGAGAATGTTGACAAATAACCTAAACAATTGATAGATTATGTCGTCGAAAGGTTGATCATTTCAGTACCAGAGTCAAGCCAAGGTTATTTTTGCCCCAAACAAGAGCAGTGTATCTTGAAAGTGAAGAATATAAATTCAGAAGAGAGCAAAGTTAAAAACCAAATCTAATGTTTTATTAAAGTAAATGCTTGTTAGAAGCAGGTTTAAAAATAGTCTGAGGCTATATTAAGACTGTCCTGGATTAAAGTCTGTGCGACTACAATCCTCAGTGGATCAGAGATCATTAGGCAGTCTGCTGGTTTACCTGTAGTACAGCAGTTGTCCCCAGTGGCAGCTCAGTGTGTGTAGTGTTGTTGAGGTTGCCTCAGTGTATTCATGCTGTTATCTCACAGTGCACAGCGGCCCGGGGCCTGTCTGCTCACACGTCACACAGCATGCTGCTCTCCAAATCACCCACCCACCGGCTCAGCTCACACTTAATATGATCCTGAATTCCCCCATTCATAAAGCCAGAAGTCAGAGAGAATACGCAATGTGTGTGTGTGTGTGTGTGTGTGAGTGTGTTTGTGAACTTTTTTTTATCAGTCTGCAGCTAAACAAAAAAGAATACTGTTGAGCAAAATCTGTAACATAATCGTGATGCCCTATATCCTAAATAAACTGCAAAAACAGGTCAATGAGTGTTTTTTTTATAGTAAAAGAGAGAATTTGTATTTTTTTTCAAACAAAGCGAGAACTGAAGTAAAATTTAATCATCAAAGACAATTTAAGTTAATATTTCATTGTCAAAGAAAATGTTTATTAGGTAAAGTTCATACCATAGACTGTATATAAATAATGGACGTAGTCACCGTGACGTTACCCGTTGGTTTGTGGCCCGTTGGAAGCATCAAGTTCAGCGTTACACTCATCGCCATCTTGTTTCTGATACGGGGAGCAGACCATATCAGGACTGTGGAGGAGCGAGAGGGATCTGATTACTGACTACAGCCTCTCTACACCTCAACCTGACTGATTCATGTTGGCATTAACTGGGATGTTCATTTTGGCAAAAAACAAAAACAAAGTGTATGTTACTGACCTCAGAAAACTGACCAGCGACTCCTTGGAGTGTCTGTTAGTCCAACCAAACACTGAACAAGACATTTTAATGAACAAAACGTGAAATAAACTGTCATTAAGTGAAAATACAGTGAAAGGGTCAAAGTTATGAGACCAAACCGCTAAACATCCTTTTTTTAACATCTATATAACTTTATTGACACGTTGCCATGGATACCCATTGTTCTGCTTCTCTCCTGATGATGGCTTGCCTTGTTAGTCAATCAAAGGTAGCCAGGCCCCAAGTCATATGATTCTTTATCTTCTATTATCTTCTAAATGGGGCCATTATTTACACTATTAACATCAATTTTTTTTTACTAGCAATTGAGACCATAGTGTTGTGAAGTTTTCTCATTTTGCATGGAAATTAATGGACAGAAATGTTTTTGCAGCCAAACTTAGCAACCCCTGCTGGAATTTTCGGTAGAATGCAGCTTAAGACACTTCCTGGTTTGCCTCCCTGCTCAGACCCGGAGGTTGCCGCCTGGTTCATACTCAAAAGGACATTTTTAGTGAAGCCTCTCATGGTGTGTTTACACCGAATGAAAAATTAACTTTTTTTAAACAGGAATCCATAAAAAGTCAATGCAAAGTTGCAGTAACACACTGGGTGACGTGAATACGCAAAATTTACTTAATTTGCACCATTTGTGTATTTGAGTTGAATTTTTTTAAATTAAAGCAAGAAACTCACTGTCGCAAAAGCCTGTCAGCGTTGAGATTCCCCTGTGAAGCATAGCCCTGATTGATCCAGACTCCATTAAGAAAACAAGCATTTTAAAAGTAGTTTGCTTATCATCCTGCAGACAGACCCAATAAAGCATGAATTCAAACTTTTTACAAATTGGCATCATGTTGGAGTTGTTTCGGCATTCTTTTAATGTATTTATTGCAATTTAATCACATACAAATCTGTTTATTTCTTATTTGCTGGAGAAGGCAGTAAAATAACAGAGCTGTGTGCACCATTGGATAATATTATGATATTACCAGGGATGTTGATTAACTGACAATAAGGAATTTTGCTTCAATTATACAATCAGTTAGAACAACAAGTAATTAAAAAGTCATTTAAATGATTTGTTGCACACAAATCACAGTCACAGGTATATTTTTAGTTTGTGTGTTTTTTTTTTTTACAAACTAAGATGATGAGTTACATATTTATCCTTGTGGGAATTAGTTTGATCCTGTTAAGCTGGTTATTTTGAAAGAAGTCTTCTGTTTCAAATAAAAAAAATATTGCGAACATGTGTTTTTAAAGTAGTTGTCTCAACATGTATAGAGATGATTTTGTTAGCAGACTGGTTTTTGAATAATCCGGGACACACATAAATCATCGTGCTGAATGTCTAACCTGGCAGCCTTCTCCACCTGACTTCACAAATGTTCCCAGGATATTTTCCATTTGGACAACAACACACCACGTTGCCGGGTTACGTCTGACACTGGCAGACGTTTTCATAGCGCCCAAATGGATTTTGTCCTGATTTTATTAAACTTTTTTTCCTCTCTTGAGCGTTTCAGTTTCACCTGTGTGGCTTTGTTTATACAAAACATGTATTTAATCATCATAGCTAACAGGAGTCATAGGATACAACAGATTGATCTCACTGGCTGTAACAGAGAAATAATCAATATTTCCAGAGTCCATCACTAGTCTATTTAATACTCAGCAGACTTTAGCATTAGAGGGACTTCTATACATGTCTGTTTAAAGCTGCCATAATCAATGTCTTTATATTAAGAATCGGTCACATGAATATGTAAAGTGAAAGGGGACACTCTGAATAATGAACCAGCAGAGAATTATCACCTGAATCTGAAGTTCTCTACGGTGGCCCTGAGAGCTCACAGCAACTGCAATTTAACCCATTTAGGCCTAAAACACCAGTAAAAAATGCCTGTAAAACCTCTGGGCGATTTTAAAATAACCCCCTAAAACCTGAAGTTTTTCTGGAAATTCAACAGAAGTGTCAACGCCTACTAAATAACAGATTTTTCAGCCTGTGTAGCAGATAGAAATGAAATTCAAAAAGTATTTGAGAGCTTATAGCTGTTATATCTGAGCTCCCTCGCCGCTATAGTCGTCTTCCGCCATGATTTCAGTTCTGGAAAAGTCCCATGTTGCATTGCGACACTCCAACATGTATTCTGATGCATTTCATTGGCCAAGAGACCGAAAATAGGTGGAAAAAACTACAAATACTACAAAACGACATATCCGCTTTCCCGGCTTTAATGGTAGAATAACGCAAGAGTGCCCTGGTTTTAATGGTAGAAATGCGGTAATGATTTCCTGGCTTAAATGGGTTAAGAAAACACATGCAAATACACAAAACACAAGCAAATTCAGAAACATATTCATCAATTTGACAACACAAGCGCAGCATTTAGAAATGCAACTAGACCAGAACACAACAGAAGTGTTTCCAGAGGACATGTCTGGACACGCTTGATATTATCACGTTATTTCATGATAATAATACCTAAATTAAGCTGACAGACTTTGCTGTTGGTGAACCTGAGGAAAATACTTTTTTATTACTTTCTATAAACCTTTTAATTCATCTGTTTTCATACATTATTTGGTGTTTTTCTGTCTGAAGAAATCATGCTAGCTTGAATCTTACTAGCCTTGCTAGCATGGGAACACAATTGTTTTGTGTTGTTCTCATATAAAACAAACTCATTCAACTTTTCACCTCACATTTTTCTTCGCGGTCATGCAGGCTCCCACCAGAATGCTTTTACACCCCCCAAGTGGGGCCTGCCCCCATTTATATTAGAACCAGGATGTTTTATTTAAGGAAAAGAAGATGCAGGGGGTCAACAATGGCTTCAAAACAGCGTTTTTTTGGCTAAATTGCTATATTTCATTTTGCTAGTATGACATTTACATTAGCGGGGTTATGTATTGTAGTTTGGAATGAAAACACGGCAACAGTGAGCCCATTGAGCGTTGTCCACATCCTGTTTGTGAGGCACCGAGAGGTTCCCATGAAGGAAAGGTCACTGTCATGTTTGGCTCTGAGCCAGTACAATCAGACACTCTCTCCAACCCCTGAGAGCTCCAAACAATCAGAGGATTATACAGTCTGGATTCAGGGCGAATAATCGTTCTGCTAATTTCACGTCTTTTTAGCTACAAAAACTGAACCCTTGAAGACAAAAAGCACCTTTTATCCTTTTATACCAGCTGCCTCTCCCACACTAAGAAACCCAAAACTGAGTCCTTCTTTATCATTCGAATATGAGTAATTGTTTTTGAAAAGATAATTTTGCCTCTCAGTCTCTTGGCGATCTCCGCTAAGTAACGTGATGATGACAGTCATGATGAGGCACATGATGTAACGGCATATTTCAAAGCAGTTGTTGGGATGAAAGCGGGCCAGCATGGGGCTGGAGCGGGGCCAGTCGCTCCACCAGAGAGCAGTCTGCTCGGCATAGATCGAAGATTACCACATGATCTATTTGTATTAGTTCCATCAGCGCTGTCACAGCGAAGCCACACCTTTCACATGACAACTGCAAAGCATTTTCCAGACCTGCTGCAGTCAGCTGAAGTCCTCAAGTGTGTGTGTGCGAGTGTAAGATTGTGTTTGCGTGTGTTTCTTCCTCCCCTCATTGAAAAGCAATGTGTGCATGACTGCCAGCATCTCTCCACAGCAAAGAGGATATGACTTTATGTATGAAACCCATTTGTCTGCTTACTGTACAGCTGTGAGAACAGAAACGATTATATAAAATACACTATATTGTGGCCCAGTGGTGGAAAGTAACTAAGTGCATTTACTCAGGTACTGTACTTAAGTACAGTTTTGAGGTATTTGTACTTTACTTGCGTATTTCCATTTTATATACCCTTATGCTTCTACTCCACTACATTTTGAGGCAGATATTGTACTTTTTACTCCACTACATTCAGCTGACAGCTTTTAGTTACTTTTCAGGTTGTGATTTAACATAAAAAACGTGATTGTGCCATTTAAAAAAAAAAAATTAAACCTCATAACAGTATGCTAAGAATATAATGCTTTTATGCTTACACAATGTATCAATAATAATCATATAATAATATATATAACAGTCTGAGTGGGTTCATTCTGCAAAACAAGTACTTTTACTTTTGATACTTTAAGTACATTTTGATGCTGCTACTTTTGTACTTTTACTTCAGTAAGGATTTGAATGCAGTACTTTTACTTGAAGTGGAGTAATTTCACAGTGTGGTATTAGTACTTTTACTTAAGTAAGGGATCTGAATACTTCTTCCACCACTATATTCAGGTTTTTGAAATAACTCTTAAAAGGGAAGGGAAAATAAATATCTGCTTTTGTTTGTAGTCTAACTTAATCTAGCTTGGAAGAGTTTGAAAATAAGTTCCTAGAATGTATCTGGAGGTATTTTTTTCTTCAAAAATGGATATTAAGAGCTTTGGTTGGATGTGAGCTTTAAATATCTATTCCAATGCCAAATCAATCGTTTCAAAGCATGAAAGAGAAGTGCACCAATATTACACATCCAAGTCTGTTTACAGGTCTTTGGGAGTACAACTGCAGATGTGAAATTTGCCTTTTTGGCTCCAGTGGGAGCTGTGTTGAGTCTGATATGTTACCTCAAGTGATGTCACTTAAGTCTGCATCGGTTAGAGCCAATAAACTAGGCTGCAAGTTTTAAACAGCAAAAAATCAGGTGATGTGGATACAGAAAGAAGTCAGCTCATCAGACCTCTATAGCCTGCTCCTCATCTCTGATTGAACTATTTGCAGCGGCATTGCATTGTGGGTAATGTAGGCCCTAAGCTTTGACAAGGAAGAAGAATGTGTGGAGTAAAAAATATGATTGCTGCAATCCAAGCTGCATACTTTTAATAATATAATATCATATAATATAATATAATAGCCTTTATTGTCGTTGATATAATACAACAAAATTAGAGTGCAACTCCTATTGGTGCATAAAACAATTAAGAACAAGAATACAAAAACAACTTAAAGACAATAAAGGTATAAAAAGAGGAGAACGAGGAGGAGTGGTAGTATACAGAGGTAATGTTATTAGATCATATGAATATAGATATAGATATTATTGCACTATTAATATTATTGCACTTAGACGGTAATTGCACATGGTGGACAGTAAGTGAACAATATTGCATTTTTCTTTAACTTTTAGTGAATGCTGCCCAGTGTTGCATTCAGTATGCTACAGTTGGGAATTATTACTCCGTCTGGTTCAGGTGCATCCATCATGAGTTGATATACAGTGCTTAACAAATTTATTAGACCACCTGTCATAAAAACGAGTAAACAGAAATAGTTATATCTTTCAAAAGCTTGTTTAAAGCTAAAATGTTGTTATATATTTATTTGGCAAATAATAGACTGAATTCACCTTTTATACCCAAAATTTGAGCCGTCTCACTGGGCTTCTCTGAGAAGTCAGAAATGAATCAAGCACAACATTCAACCACTAAAAATCATTTTTTCTGTTCAGGAATGCAAGTAAATAACTACAATTTGCCATTTTAATCAAGAAATGATAATGTGCTTTACTATTTTTACAGGGTTTTTTTGTAAAACAGTAAATTTGAAAATTCATGGAAACAATAGTAATCATATTTTAGCATTAAAAATATCATTTTGGGTTAAAGGGCTTCTACTCACTGCTGTATTAAACATTACAGAAACATAAAAAATGATTTTGAAATTGAAATTGATTACTTATGCTATTAATTTAGGATAGCTGTTGCATTAACAGGTGGTCTAATAAATTTGTTAAGCACTGAATGTGCAATGCTTAATTAGTGGTATACTCTTTACTCTATACTGTTTAGTCTATAAAATGTCAGAAAATATTAAAAACTGCTTTCTTTTCTTCTTACAAACAGTACAAAACTCATAGATATCTATTTCTCAGGGATATGAAACAGGGAAAAGCTGCAAAGCTTCATGTTGTGTTAGAGCTTTTATATCAATATAAAAGATATATCGATATATTTTTAAATGTGATATGGAATTAGACCATATCGCATATATCGATATAGTTACATTTTTCTTTCTTTATATATAAATGCTGCCCTTACTAAGGTTTGTCATATTTAGTTATTTTGTAATGTTGGTTATTCTTTTCTCATATAAATATATTTATTTCAGAAACAGATTGGGCTATTTTATTTCACAGGCTATTTTTATTTAAGATTTAAATGTGAACTTTATGGCGCTTTGATTTTAAAAAAGGTTCTCCTGTTGTTATACAGTATTTATATTCACTTAAATAAACAGTTTTAATATAATGCTAGTGACATGTCATATCTGGCTTTGACTTTGACTGAACATTTGCTCTCACTTTGCGATAAAAATATCGGGAAATCCATCGTATATCGATATTCAGCCTAAATATATCTGGATATGACTTTTGGTCCATATCGCCCAGCCCTATACAGTGTTCAATGTTTCTGGTATTGCATGCAAACATTTATTTCCTTCTACATCTGTGGTTGAGCGATTTAATTAGGTGTCTTGACAGATAAAGGAACTAAACATGAAGTAATATGTCGTAAAGTTGAGTTCTGCAGTGCTCAGCTGTGTGTGTGCTGGTGCAGGCGCAGGGCGGGGCTCTGTGCAGAGCAGCAGCAGTTGTGTTCGGGGCCAGAGCTGCTGGCCGGGCTGCAGCTCGCGGCAGCGGCTCGAACAGAGCAGTCTTTGTTAGCCGGGGATGCTGGAGTCCTTGTGACCAGAGCTGCCACTCCCTTTTTGGACAGAGGACCCGAGCCGACGGGGTGACTCGAGGGAGGGCCGGGGGGGGTGAGGGGCTCGGGGTGGGAGGCAGTGGAGGTGGCAGACCCCCCCCGGCCCCCCCCCCTACTCCTCCTCTCCTGCACAGACAAGTGGCACAGCAGCAGGCATGGATGATTGATTACACAGTCTGCGCTCCGATTGGTTCTCTGGTGTCGGTTCCTGTGACAGCACCACCACATGAAGAGGACGGAGGGGTGTGTCTGGAGGCGGGCTCCTGTCTTCATTGTTGTGGCAGTGCATACTTTAGCCCTCATTTTGTTGTTCGAGCAGAGCAGGAATTAGGAAAGAGGAGCAGTGATTAACTGTTGCTGTTATTGAGGAAGAGCACTACTAAACTGAGGCATTTTCTCCAAACCTCCCCTCTAAGTCTAAGACTAGCACCAGGAACTAGCACATTTTAGAAAAGCATCCAGGTTGCATGAATAAAGGTTAAAAATGTAAATCGTTTCCGTCACACAAAGATGCTGCTTATAAACTGCTTACCAGAGACCACAACCATAAATTACATAAAGTTTACACCACAAAAAAACAAAACAAAAATGAAACGGAGCCATCAGGATGGCATGGAAAAAGTTATTTCTCTTACCATTATATTTATTTTTTCTTAACAGAATTAAATGGTAAGCTAAGTTCTTGATACTGAGATTTTCTTTGTGTTCTTGAAGTGCCACTGACTCAGTTCCCAAGCCGTTACTTCATTGTCACGTTACTGTCAGTTTGCTGAGCAGAAGCTCATCTGTTATACCTGTAAATTAAAGAAAATCTGACTCCCAGACTGAAGTGCTTTGAACCTGCATTCTTTCTAATGGCCAGCAGGGGGCGACTTCACTGGTTCCAATAAGAAGTCCCATTGTATATAAGTCTATGAGAAAATGAGCCTACTTTTCACTTGATTTATTACATCAGCCAACATTTTCCTAATGACTTTATGGTCTCAATCACAAGTTTCAAGACTTCTTCAATACAGCATAAAACTGTAAAAATGTTTATTTTTAAGAGTAAAATAGAGGTTAAAGCAGGGTATGTTTTAGGCCGTGGGTGCTATGTGATTGACAGGACATGGAACTGAAATAAAGTAAATTCTAACATTTAGGTATATATCCAGTTTTGTCACACATCCATGCCAAAAATACCACAGGTTTAAAAAATTGTAGTCCATAAACCAATAGGTGACCTTACAGTGACTACATCCATTTCATAGGTACAGTCTATGATACCAGTTAGGGCTGGGCGATACATCAACATAAAAAATATATCGATATATTTTTAAATGTGATATGGAATTAAACCATATCGCATATATCAATATAGTTGTCACTTTTTTCCCCTTTCTTTATATATAAATGCTGCCCTTACTAGGGTTTGTCATATTTAGTGATTTTGTAATGTTCATTATTCTTTTCTCATACAAATATGCTTATTTCAGAAAAAGATTGGCCTATTTTATTTCATAGGCTATTTTAATTTAAGACATTTATTATTTAAATGTGCACTTTATGGAGCTTTGATTTAAAAAAAAAAAAAGAAAAAAAAAGAAGGTACTCCTGTTGTTATACAGTATTTATGTTCACTTAAATAAACGGTTTCAATAAAACTACTTGTGACATGTCATATTTGACTTTGACTGAACATTAGCTCTCACTTTGCGATAACAATATCAGGATATAAATTGTATATTGATATTCAGCCTAAATATATTGGGTTATGACTTTTGGTCCATATCGCCTAGCCCTAATCCCAGTGCAGGTTTTATTCATCTCCTTCCCTCACTTTCCCTCTCCTCCATCTTCTCCTTCTGCATCATTTTCTTTATCTATCTCTCGTTCTCTAATCCTTCTCTCACTTTATAATCAGTGTCATTGTTAAAACCTGGAGCTGATCCAAACATCACAACTCTCTGTTCTCTGTGTCGTCGCCTGTTTCCCCCTGAATCCATGCATTAGATTATTCAAAACTGTTCTTTTAAGCATATATTTGGGGTGTTTTTGGGTATGTGTGTGTGTGTGTGGAGATAAATAAAGCCAGTATCAGTTGAAAGACACTGCACAGCCATGTGTTCCTTATCAGAATGCATCCTAAAAAGGCCAAGCAGAGGCTGATGTGTAAATCCGGCAGGTTCGTCGTATTTATTTTCTCTTGCGAGTGCCAGTCCAATCTTTTATGTGACATTTCCCAAAATGTCTTTCATCAAATGCACTTAATCCAGAATCCAATTGCGCCAAATCGGATACTCGCCCTCATAAGCGTATTTTTATAGGCATCTATAAAAGTCCAGACCAGCCTTTATGTGTTCAGATCTCAAGTGTTTCGTTCCCGCAGTTTTATATGAGCTTTTCCTGATGAAAAGTTTAATGTAGTGTTTAAATGTGCAGCGACTAATCATATTTATTGTTTTCCAGAGTGACCGTCTCCTGATCAAAGGGGGGAAGATCGTTAATGATGACCAGTCCTTCTGTGCTGACATCTACATGGAGGATGGAGTCATCAAGTGAGTTTACTGCTTACTTTTTCTTCATGTTGCTGACACTTTAATAGAAATCCAGATTTCATCATGTTTTATCATTACTCGTGTCTGACTTTTCATTCTTTTTATTTAAAAAACAAAAACAGACTGTATAAAAGTGGACGTAGCTTCCAGTTTGGAAAAGTGAAGCTTGAAAGGCTTGAAACTTGCATTCTTTCTAACAGCCAGCAGGGGGCGACACTACTGGTTGCAAAAAAGAAGTCCAATTGTGTAGAAGTCTATGAGAAGATAGCATGATGTTTATTTTGTAAATTATGGTTCCATTTACAGTAAAATACACAGCCCAGTTGGCATAAATGAATGCATTTTCAAAATTGTTCATTTAATGCTTTTAACAGCAATTTTTTAAAAAGTGCAGCCTGCTTCACTTTGTGTACCTTATTTCAACTATTCCATAATTTCACTAACTAAAATTAACTTAAGTACAAAAATGTAAAGCAAAAACAAAAGAACAAAATCATATTGGTTTCATTTAATTTTTTAACAGGTTTTGGGCTCTTTATTTTTGACTGTGTTAAAATTGATAATTGATATAATTTACAGAATTAACATTTGTATCGTTCTGAATAGAGGAAGACTTGAAACTTGTAATCGAGACCATAAAAATATTGGGAAAATGTTTTGTGATGTAGTAAATCAAGAAAGAAGTAGGGTCATTTTCTCATAGACTTCTATGCAATGGGACTTCTTATTGCAACTATCGCCCCCTGCTGGCCATTAGAAAGAATGTAATCTTTAAGGCACTTTATTTTTGACTTTGTACATTATTTATACTGTTGTAAAATCAATTTTAAAATAAAAAATGCAGAAATTCCTGAAATCGAGAGCCTCTTTTAAATTATGCTCAAAGCCCATAAATTGAAATGTATAGCTCAGGGTTGTGTAATATAAAAGCTCAAAATTTTGTCTGCTGTTGATCATTTTCTATATACAGGTGCATCTCAATAAATTAGAATATGATGGAAAAGTCCATTTCCAGTAGTTCAAACAGCCCCAACCAAGTATTGAGTCATATAGATGGACATACTTTTCAGAGGCCAACATTTCCATATTAAACACACTTTTTAAAATTGGTCCTTTGTATTATTCAAATTTTTGGAGACACTGAATTTTAGGTCTTCATTAAATGTAAGCCATAATCATTATAATTAGAAGAAATTAAATAAATGAAGAAATGTTTCATTCCGTGTGTAATGGATCTATATAATGTGTTATTTCCACTTTTTGAATTGAATTACTGACATAAATAAACTTTTCTATGATGCACTTGATATATATATATATGCTATTGCTGCAGTATTGGGATGTCTGCGTGACACTGGGTATTAATAACAGGTGTAATGTTGTAATTTGTGTCACTTTTAGATCTTTTGCTTAGTTTTTATTTTCTCTGTACGTTCTTTTGTTCAGACAAATCGGGGAAAATCTCATCGTGCCCGGCGGGGTGAAAACCATCGACGCCCACGGCCGCATGTTGATGCCGGGCGGCATCGATGTGCACACGCGCTTCCAGATGCCCGATCGAGGCATGACGGCCGCCGATGACTTCTACCAGGGCACCAGGGCCGCTCTGAGCGGAGGCTCCACCATGATCAGTACGTGATGTGGCAGAAAGACTTCACTGTTTGGAAATTCTGCCCTACAAAGCCTAACTGCAGTAACTACATATTTGGTTGAAATTGAGTTACAGCTAAAAATGAACTCCATGATGTCTGTTTTATCTTGTGCCTTCTTGTGAAGTTTAAGATTCCAATATTGCTTTATTTCAGATAAATGATTATATAAAAATTGCAGTAACTACAAAATCCAACTCAAACTTTGACTGTGATACAGTGTGGCCTTGAATTTCTTCATTGTGCTGAATAGTGAAGACAAGAATAATAGAAATTATAAGTTTATTTGATAGGGAAATTATTATCTAGATAGTGATTAATTAAAAAGGTGCGATAAAATTATATTAAGACTAAGATATAAGATTACTTTATAATATTACAACTCTTTAAAAAGGAGTTGTTAAACACTTTTAAATACACTTCTAACAAAATCAATTGACTGCATTCAAGAGAATGTTTATTCACTAAAAAATAAAATATAAAAGCTGAAAGAAGACAACAACATTGTATTTACTGCACTCTGTTTTAGCATTAGTATTAAACGCTTTTACAGTAAAACCAGAGTGCAGTAACTACATTTTTGGGATCAAAGGTCAAATAAACCTTGATTTTCAGCATAAATATAACATCATCTATACATGTAGAAATAAGTGTCATATCACTTACCTGCTTGCAGTGCTTATTTCCCTGCAGTGGCTCTTTATTCTGATTGGCTTTAATTGAAAATATCTTGATGAGAGCAGGACGGGTGCCAGGCCAGTTCAGGACCGAGCCAAAATGTAAAAGTGTCCATCTGCTCTGAGGACTCAGAGCGGCAAGAAGCTGCCAAGAAGTCAGTTAATTTCCCTTTGGACACACTGAACTCTAAAGACTTGCCATTGTTAATTTTCACATCCTATATGGAGGCTTTTCTTTTTATATTCAGGTCTGTTATTTGCATTTGTTTCATATAAATCTCATGTATAGTCAAGCCTATAGGGGACTTCATTAGAAATATTATATAAAGTGAAAATCTAATTTCCCAGATATAAGATTTATTAGTCCCACAACGGGGAAATTTCCAGAGTTACAGCAGCCAAGTCGATAACAAAATAACTATGAATAGTAAACAGCAGTATAAACTAGAAATATAAGAAAGGTGTTAGCAAATAAACAAGTAAAAAACATTTTTTAAAGAATTAACAATTTACAATTTAAACAAGTAGAAATATAAAAAGTATTAACATTTTACACAAAAATAAAATAAAAGTGTAGGAAAATTACATTGCAAAGGCAAAAATACTGATGGCACGTCGGCACTAAATATCAATACTTGGCAGCCATGAATCAATATAATATTGCCATGCAAAATATCTTGATAGTTTTCTGTATAGATTTATTCCCCTCACCTCTACTGGTCAGGTTAGCTAGAAACTTTTATTCTCCAAATATGTTATCAGTTTTAGCATACAAAATAGCATCTACTGGGTCAGTGCTACTAGCTGGTGACCTGTTTTAGGGTTTTTTTTTTTATCAGTATTAATGTCTTTGTACTATTGCATGCTACAGGTGCTGGGTTTCAGCTCTTATATAGTCAAGTTTTATCTCTCAGCTTCAGTGTCTTCAGTCATTAATATTAAGTGTTAAATAATTGAGTTAATTATGACTTTTGTTACAAAAAAAATGTTGAAACCTAAAAAGATTTGGTAAAACTGAAAGACATTTTGGTTGAATAAGCAGATTTTTACTAGATGTTATGTCTGTCTGTCTGTCTGTCTGTCTGTCTGTCTGTCTGTCTGTCTGTCTCTATCTATCTATCTATCTATCTATCTATCTATCTATCTATCTATCTATCTATCTATACATCTATCTATACATCTATCTATCTATACAAATATCTATCTATACATCTATCTATCTATACAAATATCTATCTATACATCTATCTATCTATACAAATATCTATCTATACACCTATCTATCTATATAAATATCTATACATCTATCTATACATCTATTTATCTATACATCTATCTATACATCTATTTATCTATACATCTATCTATACATCTATTTATCTATACATCTATCTTTCTATATAAATATCTATACACCTATTTGTCTATACATTTATCTATCTATATAAATATCTATCTATATAAATATCTATATATCTCTACTATCAGTCCCTATCCAGAGACAGACTGTAAATATTAACCAGCTAATGAAAAGTAAAACATAACAAATGAAGCTGTGACTCCCCGTCTGCTGACTCAGCAGCTGAACTCTCCCTCACAGTAAAACAAACACTCCCAGCCGACTGGTGTGTCGTTGTCACCTCGGTGCAGCGCTGCCTGCTGCAGGGTCAGACGGGTCTGGAGCTGCTGGGAGTCGTGGAGGTAATGCGTGGCAGCCTGCTGACTGACTGGAATGTCAGTGGAGTGCACGTCACAAGTGCAAATGTGACTGCACCGAAAATGGAAAGTGACAAGAGAAGAGACTGTTTGAAATGCTATTTGACATGCCAGATGGACAAATGTTTAGAATTATGGTCTGACTCAGATTTCAAACCACAGATGAACATGTTTAAAATGTTCTATGCAAAACATGGAGATCAAAGCTCATGTGGTCTAGACTTTAATATAATGGGAGCTGCAGTCTGAAGACAAAGACTCAAGTTTCACATAGAGGCACTTAGAAACACTTAGGACTTATCACGGAAATCATTAAACTGGTTAATTTATTGATAGAAAATTAAAGAAAATAAAGTTTGAGAGGTGACTTACCATTTAAGTCGAACAAAGATGCCAAAAATTGACTGATTTCCAGTTGTGGAAGAAGTATTAAATCCATTTCTTAAGTAAAAGTACTAATACCACACTGTGAATTACTCCACTACAAGTAAAAGTCCTGCATTGAAAACAAAAACTGAAGTAGAAGTACAAAAGTATCAGCATCAAAATGTACTTAAAGTATCAAAGTATAAGTACTCGTTATGCAGAATGAATCCACTCAGATTGTTTTATATATTCTAAATATATTATTGGTTTATTTGTATTGAAGCTTTTATGCAAGCAGTGTTTTCATTTTGTAAAGATAGAGCTCATTTAACTACTTAATATCCTGTTATAAGATTCAATTAAAAACAAAAGTCTAATCACTTTAAATTGATCATGTTTTTTATGATAAATATCGACCTGAAAAGTAACTAAAGCTGTCAACTAAATGTAGTGGAGTTAAAAGTACAATATTTGCCTCTAAATGTAGTGGAGTAGAAGTATAAAGTTACATAAAATGGAAATACTCAAAGTACAAGTACCTCAAAATGATACTAAAGTACAGTACTGGAGTAAATGTACTTAGTTACTTTCCTAAACTGGTGATTTCAGCCACTCACACATGAGGATTTGCTGGTAAATTGAATATGTGGTTTTGGACGGCCTACTGACGACATCACCGTGGGCTCTGGGACACTGTTAGTCATTTAGAACTTTTTTCTGTACAGACTCCAGTAAATCATTTATTTAAAAGACTTGTCGACAGATAAATTGGATGAAAATAATAGTTATTTTCAGCCCTAACGCACATTTTTTCCTGACGGTCGGTAATGAAGGACCACACATCAGCACATGTGAGACATTATATTCACTCTGAAAAATAATCTCTTCAAAAATAACATCTTGAGCCCATATAGTGTTTGTCTTTGTGTGGTGGAAACCATGAGCAGATGGAGCAGATGATGGTTTGGACTTTGAGCTCTGGCTCTGGTTCGTACGGAGACAGGAGTCATGTTTCTGCTAATTCTCACAGATCAATATGAAGTGCTCACTGGAGAACAATTTGGAACAAATTTGGCCGCAAGGTGTGAACGACAAAGCCCTACAAAGTCTAACTGCAGCAACTACGCAAAGGGTCAAACTGAGGAAAACTGCTATATGACACTTATTATTTATGTATTGATGATGTCATTTTTATGCTAAAAAATCATGACGATTTATTTGAACTTTGTCCCCAAAACGTTGCTACTGCAGTAAAAGGTTCTAATAGTAAAGAAAAACAGAGTGGAGTAACTACAATGTTGTTGTCTTCTTTCAGCTTTTATATTTAGTTTTTCAGTGAATAAACATTCTCAAATTGATTTTGTTATAAATGTATTTAAAAGTGTTTAACAACTCTTTTTTTTAAAGATTTGTGTATTTTAGAGTTAATATTATAGAGTAATGTTATATTTTAGTCTTAACATAATTTTATCTCACTTTTTTACTTCATCACAATCTAGATAATAATTTCCCTATCAAATAAACTTATAATTTCTATTATTCTTGTCTTCACTATTCGACACAATGAAGAGATACAAGGCTACACTGTATCACAGTCAAAGTGAAGTTACTGCAGTTTGCTTTGGTTTTATGTTTAAATTCACACACACACACACACACACACACACACACATATATATATATCAGTGTTTCATACAAAAAGTGAGTAAAAAAACCCCTAAATATGTTAAGAACTGCAAGATCACTGTCTTCTGTCACAATTTCAACCCTCCTCCTTAATCCGGCCTCGGGACCGGATAAAGTGACCATAAAGAGACACTGACTGTAAACCAGCCAGCGGCGACTTCGCGCATGCGCGATTTGCAGACTGGACGCTAAGGGGTTAACATCCCCTCTGGCTCTGTGACTGCAGCTGGGAGAGACTGCTGCGGGAGGACTGGGCTGCTTTGACTCGTTCTTACTCTTGTTAACGTTAAGAAGAGTAAGAACGAGTCTTCGAAAGTCTCCAGTAACACCAGAAAAAGTCGCTAGATTTGTCGCTAGTCGCTTTTTTGAAAGATAGTCCCTAGGGGGGGCTGAAAAGTCGATAAGCTGGCAACACTGCCACTCACTACCCTAAGGAGCTACGCTGTTACGTTGATGTTACGTTACATTACCTGCGCTACTCGCTATATAGACCGTGTATAAGCTTGAACGTTATCTTTTACGTTGATGTCCTAAGAGGGTTCGACAGGATCTGATGCACTCGTTGATGACTCAAAACAAGTCGAAAATAACATTGTGTGGCGCAGAAATCATTAGTGGCGCTTTGATATTAATGATCATGTGAAATTTCAGCAGTGGCACACATAATTCAGCAGCGGTGGTGCACTGCTGCTGAATGAATGTAGGGGAAACACTGTATATATCAGATCAGACTGTGGTGTGTGCTTTGGTTTTGAGTTGGATTTTGTAGTTACTGCAATTTTTATATAATCATTTTTCTGAAATAAAGCTAAATTGAAACCTAAAACTTTGTCACAAGATAAAACAGACATCGAGAGTTCATTTTTAGTTATAACTCAATTTCAACCAAAAATGTATGTTAGTGCAGTTAGACTTTGTAGGACAGAACAGGCTGTCTCAATTTGGTCTCGATACAACATCAAAATCCTGACTAACACATGGTATCATAACAGTTTCTCAGTCAATGTGTCTGATGATTTCTCTGTGTGTTTCCAGTCGACCATGTGATCCCGGAGCCCGGCGTCAGCCTCATGTCGGCCTTCGAGCAGTGGCGTGAATGGGCCGACAGCAAGTCCTGCTGCGACTACTCGCTGCACGTCGACATCACAGAGTGGCACAAAGGCATCCAGGAGGACATGGAGGCGCTGGTGAAGGATCACGGTACGACCACAGCCAACACGTCTCATAAGATCCATATGCAGCTATTCCACATTCACACAAACTCATGACGGGATTGACAATTGACCCCTTTCAAAGTTTCAAAGTCTAAAAAACAACAACATATAAACACTTTAAAACTTGCATTTGAACTCGAGTCAGACCAAGGTTATAATAGTTTTGGATTTTTCATTAGCTTTAATTTTATGTTTTGTTTTCAAATTCTGTTAGTTTGAATGAGATTTTAGAGTGAGTTTAGTAGTTTTTATTAGTTTTATTTTTTTGAAAATGCTTAGTTTTAGTGTTAGTTTTAGGGTCTTTTTGTAATGGGATATTTGTTGCGTGCAAGATTCAAAAAGGTCACAATACATTTTGCCTTTATTTCCTTTGCCTTATCCATCTCAGTCCCAATAAGGTTATTAACTCTTGCAGCTCCAGGTGTTTTGAATTTTGCTTGTTACTTGTGCTAACAAGTGTGGTATTAGTACTTTTACTTAGGTAAAGGATCTGAATATTTTTTCCACCACTGGTAAACACATATAAATGGAAAAAAAATAGAGAAAAAACATGCTATGCCTGATGGCCACTGTAACCAACAAGACTGAGTGCTATTTACAGCAGAAAGGCTTCCTAAGTGCTGCGACTCAAACTCAAGGCAAAGAGGAAGAAAAAACACAGAAAATATATTTCCTCTCTCTAGAAATAGAAGTCTTCCATTTTTTATGCCCCTGTACTCCCTAAAAATGATCTTTACCATTTGGCTAACCTTAAATACATCAATTCATCTCACAATATTGTCTTGGTCTAACCCTACTCCTACTCTTGGTGGGCAGGAGGGTTTTAAGAGACTCTGTTTTCTGTTCTCTGTTGCTTTCCCCTAGTGGTTTTCACACTGTCATCTTGTGTTTTCAGGTGTCAACTCTTTCCTGGTCTACCTGGCTTATAAGGATGTTTTCCAGCTTACTGACGCTCAGGTGGGACTTCATTTCTTAACCTTGTCACTTCATTCTTTGTCATGCAATGCATCGCTGAGAAGCTGAAGACTGTGATGCATTTTCTCACTTGGTTGCAGCATTTCTAGAGAGGATAAATACAAAATCAAAATAATATTTCAGATTTCAGTGTTTCCTCTAGGATTCTTTTCAGCAGCAGTAAAGGGTGCGTGTAAATATCAATCAGCAATTTATAAAGTATAAAAAATGACACTCGACTGCAAAACAAGCTGTAGAACCAGTGTTTTTTTTCCACAGGATTTTCTGAGACTTTGATGGGGGAACCCAAACAAAGTAGGGGGGTCCAGGGGCATGATCCCCCTGGAGAACTTTTTTGCCCTAAAAGCCTAAATTTGGTGGCCTCTTGCAGATTCTAATGCCACTATTCCATCTTGATCATTGCATATTTTAATTAATTATTGTAAAGGAGAATAAGGGTTCTTCATATTTTGACAGTCTTCTTGTAAATTATGTGGTGGACTCTGCTAACACATCCATGTGCTCTTATTTTGAAAGCTACATTTGTTTGCTTTTATTTTGAAGGCGGGTCTAACACGTAACGCTTAGTAAATACATGCACCGGGAAAACAAGAGGAGGCTGACTGACTGGCCGCAGTGTGCTTCGTTCTCTTCCAGTATCGTTAGCTAGCATTAGCTCTACCAGGCAGTCTAACCTCACTCAGAAACTGAAGTAATGCTAATGGAGTGCTCATGCTCTTACAGTTGTTATAACATATATATATATATATATATATATATAACAATGATGATAACACATTTTTTAGGATAATATATTTTCCCAGAAACTATGACGATAAACGATAGTATTGTTGATGTTGTTTTTATTTTTCATGCCGCTGATATAATGATATTAGAACATAATAATTCAAGTACTTCCTTTTTAAGACCAATTAACTTTTAATTCTCAAGAATATTGAACATTGGCATTGAAATGCTGGAATGGCTGTTTGAGAAATATACGTTATTTTAGGCACTTCGTCCTGCCTGTCAAAAATCTGCAGCATTTCTCTAAACGCTGGTTTCTCCACAGTGTTGAATGGCTGCATTTCTTTCACTATAAAAAGAGTAACGCTATCTGTAAGCACACGCGATTTTGTGCTGTCGCGTTTATATTGTGTCCCGCAGCTCCGCCATGTTTTCTGTCCCCAGCTGGAGAAATTGGATGGATGGTTGTCTTTTAAATGGACTTTAACCACTTTTTGTTGCGACTATCTTCATACAGATTTGACATACCGGCTGGTTGATGTTAGCGGGCTCTCTGTGTTCATCTGGTTTGAATCCAAAATATTCCCACACTGCCGTGGTGGCATCAGGCTGGAACTGATTCATTTATAACACTCAACTTTCTGTAATTGTACAACTACGGCCGTTGTAAAACTTAGCTTCAAGTACGCTAATTCTTTCTTTGACTGAATGTTCTTGATGACTTATGCAAACAAACACGCATGTAAACGACAATTTATCGAGTCCGGAAAAAACTATCGCGTCCATTTTTGTTTATTGAACAATAAGTCGATATATTGATTATCGTGAGAGGCCAAACAATCTATTCTGAAGTAGCGGCGGTCATTGCTACTACATGAATCTAGCTGAAGCCCTGGATTTGGATAAAAGCTGGGGGGAGTCTGGCATGTTGCTCTACTGTTTTCTCCAGTTGACAGTGACACAGATTGGCCTTATTGAGATGCAGCCTCTGCCACACTAAATCTAATTAAACCATTTAACATGAAACTTGCTGCTGCACATGAAACCAAATTCAATCTGTATGAATTGCAGTCAGGCTAATGGTCATCAGTGTTTCATGAAATATGAGACGCGACAGCATGCAGTCCACAAACATGATGTTTACTGTGGGAGCAATAGTTGGAACAAATAAATCACAACTTGTTTACTTTCATCCAGACTGACAGCTCAGCCAGAACAGCAATTATGGTAAAAAAGAAAAGAAAAAAGGATTTCAGATATTTTTCTTACACACTGAGGAAGTGAGTGGTAGCCAACAATAACTCTGATTTTATAATATCATAGAAGTCATATCACAATCTTGATTTTGGCCCTACAGTGAGAGTTACAGTGCGAGTCAGTTTGTCTTGGCGACTCGTCATATTTATCCTCTGTGTGTTTCCTTTGGGAGACTGACTGGACAATGAATGCTACATCTCTGTCCAAGTCTCTTTCTGACTCATGGTTTCTAATGAAGTAATCCCAGATTGAAATCAGCTTTGAAACACGTCTGTGTTTTCTTCTTCGCACCTGTGTGAGGAATGACTTGAGTATTTTCTCTCTCATGTCAAACTTTGACGGCTCTTTATTGTTTTATGTTTGCCATCGGGAGGTGATGACTCACTCGACACGTCATTTCTCCTTCAGTCTGTGAAGTTATGCTGCGGCTTAATAAACAATAAGAGTGAGAAACCACATATGGTGTGAAAATCCAGGTGTCAGCTGACCACAAACTGTGCTGAGTCACTGAGTTTATGCTTATTGTCTGGTTGATTTTACATCATTTTTGGTGGTGATATTGTAAGAGTTGCTAATGTTTGAAAATCACAAAGTCAGAACTAATCTCAAGTACAGATGTATGTCAGTTTTGGGTGTAAAATTATGGAATTATGGACTAAATGATGAAATAAAGATAAAGTGTAATTCTATGTTAGTTTTCAAGAAGACTTTAAAGTCTAAAATTATCAAGGGTTACAATGAAATTTGATAGAATTTGATTTTTCAGTTTAAGCTATCATGTGTTTTGTAACAATGTGAATTGTTCAGTTAATGTAAGATGATCCAGGATATGCAAAAATAAGCCTTGGGGCTTCAGCCTATTCCTTTTTTGGTTGCTGTCTGATGGATTCTTTTGTAAAAACATGATTTTATTTTTTTCATTTAAAAAAAATTGAAATAAAGCATTCATTCATTCATTCATTAATTCTTTCAAATATACTATTAGGACTGTAGTGTCCCCCATCCAAATTACCAAGACAAGTCAGGACTAATATATCTAATGTAATTATAATATACCAATATTAAGCACAAACTAATAGGTTACAAGACACTAAGATGGCTCGAGTCCAAGTCATTAAAGTTTAGTCTGACTCGAAGTTATTATATTTAACCCTCCTGTTATGTTCATTTGGCAGGATCTGCAATAATGTTCATGGGTCGATTTGACCCCGGGGGATGTTTAATAATCCAAAAGTGTCAGAAACTAAAAACACCCAATAAACAATGTTTATATTTCATCATTAACTCCATTACTAACCATTTCAATATTTAGTGCTGTTACCTCTCACAGATCATGATTCAATGAGGATAATTCACTCGTTTTGCATTTTAAAAAATAGCATTTTATTTTATTTTTTATGTACATTAGAAAGACCTACATGGAAAATACAATAGTATTAAATTACATTGATTTAAAAAAACATTTTTAATATATTTTTAATGCTTTTCTTCTTATGAACATTCTCATGACATTCTATTTGTACATCAGAGATCATACCTGTCTTCTTCTTGCTGCAGGTGTACGAGGTGTTCAGTGTGATCCGCGACCTGGGAGCCATCGCCCAGGTGCACGCTGAGAACGGAGACATCGTAGCTGAGGTACGATGTTTTACTCCAGTAGAAGAACCAAAGCTGTGACATTAAGTGGCTCATGAATTTTCAGCTGGATGCTGCTTTAAATCTGGCATCAAATAGAAAACGAAGCCCGAAGCTTTGAGTGTTTCCATCGACAGGTTCACTGCCGAGGCACTTTACATTTTTATTTTATTTTACTAATTTACTTTTACAGTTTTTTTTACAGTGCAAATGTCATAAAAATACATTAAATTATCAATATTATTATAATTATAATATACCATTATTACAGTAAATTATCAATGTTATTATAATTATAATATACCATTATTACAGTAAATTATCAATATTATTATAATTATAATATACCAATATTACAGTAAATTATTAATATTATAAATATCATATACCAATATTAAAGTAAATTATTAATATTGTAAATATAGTATACTAGTATTACAGTAAATTATCAATGTTATTATATTATAATATACCAATATTATATATAATATAATATAACATACCAGTATTACAGTAACTTATCCATATTATAAATATTCTATACCAATATTACAGTAGATTATTAATATTATAAATACAATATACCAATATTACAGTAAATTATTAATATTATAAGTATAATATACCAATGTTATAGTAAATTATTAATATCATAAATATAACATACCAATATTACAGTAAATTATCAATTTTATTATAATTATAATATATCAATATTAAGCACAAAATAATAGTTGTAATCTGTAAATTAAAATAATGGGATATTATTGATTTTTTTTTTTCTACAGGTTGATCCAATTGCTTAATTGAAGTCTATGTAAAATAATATGTTTTTTGGCAACATTGGCAACTTTTTTTATAGGAAAATGTTTAAATTGAATGTAAAAACTGTAAAAGATCTGACAGCAACGGTACAGATGTTTACTGCACGTTATCTATATTTTACAGTCTGGTCATGTGGAACATGCATGCACTGGAAATGACTCAACAACAACAACATCCCTCATTTCCATTGTTGGTTTGTGTGTTTTGTGTTCAGGAGCAGCAGAGGATCCTGGAGCAGGGCATCAGTGGGCCTGAGGGACACGTGTTGAGCCGTCCTGAGGAGGTAAAACCCTGCACACACACACTGACTGACTAAACTGTCTGGGTTTTGGTGTGAAAAGCTGGTTTAACTTTGAGAAGTGAGTTCATGTCTGAGTTGAATTTGCAGAAGTCGTTTTCCAGCTACAAGAGGGTTTGACCTTTCCAACCTTCACAGCTGTTCACGTTACGTTGTTTGACAGTTTTACGTTGCAGCCGTGGCGAATCCTTAAACATCCTCTTCAGTCTCACCATCATATGTTTCATATGAGAACCTACAGATAAGAGCACATCCTTTCCATAAATCACCATGGTTACTCATGAGCATCCAGATGTGGGAACAAAGCAGAGAGTGAAAGATGAAGCATGACTTACGGCAGCTGTGTTTATTGCTTAAACTTCTGTTTTTCTCTTCTAAAATGACCTTTTTCTTCTACTTATCTATTGCCTAAGGCAAGGACAAAATCTTCAGAAGACACACAAGAAAACTTATTTTGAAAATTTGCTTTCTTTTATCTTTTGGAGGCATTTGATAACAAATATCGAGGGAATAAAAAACGTTCTCCTATCTCCTATGGCGATTACACGCTTCTGCTAAGTTCAAGCAGATACAAGGAACTTTTATGTTGTTTTGTGTTTGGCGTCGTCTGTTTTTGAGGTTTTGTTTTCTGAGGTAATAAATCAAGTGAGAAGTTTTCTCATTTTGCACTGAAATGAATGGAACAAAATGTTTTTGCAGTCACACTTAGCGCCCCCTGCTGGAATTTTTGGTAGAATGCAGCTTAAGGCACTTCCTGGTTTGCCTCCCTGCTCAGACCCGGAGGTTGCCGCCTGGGTGTTATTAGAGGCTTTTGGAGACTCGTTCCTACTCTTCTTAGTGAGTAGCGGGCGCCGTCCCAAAGCACTCACAAGCGGCCCAGTCCTCCCGCTGCAGTCTCTCCCAGCTGCAGTCAGCAGAGCAGGAGCTGTTAACCCTTCAGCGTCCAGTTTGCACCAGTCTGCAAATGAATCACACATGCACAAAATCGCCGACTCAACCGTATCCAATCAGCGTCGAATAGTCAGTAGCTGCTACCGCTACCTGAACCGCTAACCGGTGAAGTTGGGTGGATCTTGGGTGCCACACCCATAGTGGCTCACTAGAGGGAAAAGTACCTAATGAAAACGCGCCAAATTTTACTGCAGCAGGGCCTGACGGTCTGGACCCACCCAGTCCTGGTTCTGGTTCTTCTATGCCTACCTGGTCGCTGCTGGAGGCCATGCTGGAGGAGATTTTAGAGAACCTGCTTACTTTTTATCTGAATCTGACCCTGTGACACTGAGGCAGGCTTATGAATGACTATATAGAAATAGCCGATATTCTTTCTGATGGTCTCATTTGCTCATGTATGTCATATAAAGGCATACATATTTAAATGAGCATGTAATTATCAGTTAAAAGCTCCTTGTAGTTTCTTTTAGGCAAAATATTGAATGATTTCTCACTGTTCCTGCTCAGGATATGATTTATAAAACGGTTATTAAAAACCTCACACACATTTCAGAGAAAAGGGACAAAATGCCCCAAAAAAGCAGGAAAAAAATCAAAATGATCCAAAAGAAATTAATGTCAGAATGAAGAATGCTCAGTGTTCTCTGTCCCTGGAACGTTTTGTTAATGTTAGTCACAAAAATGTCGTCTCACTTGTCAAAATATAGTGCCAATGTTCTCTTAAGTGATTTACCTTATTTTTGTTGCTGTGGATGGAAAACAGATTTTTAAGGACGAAAAATGAAAGCAGCAGCAAACTTATTGACATTTTGTAAAAATGAGTCCTTGCCTTCCAGCTGAGAGATAGATGAGAAGATTGATATCACTTTCATGTCGTGTGTGCTGGAACAATGGTCAGCAGCCAGCAGCTGGTTAGCTTAGCTTAGCTTAGCACAAAGACTAGAATCAGTTGGAAACAGCTAGCCTAGCCTAGCTCTGTTCAAAGGTGACAACATCCACCTTAGCTTTTATACAGCTCTGATTCATATCTTGTTTTTTAATCTTTTATGTTGATTTGTGCAACTCTCTCTGATTTTCCTTACCCTTTATTTAATCTGTGTATGATTTATCCTCTCTATAATAAGTCTGAGAAGCCATTAACTTTTATGTCATCACTCACAAACCCTCTCCAAAGTTTGCCACGGCTCCTGTGGATTGTTAAACTGTCTTAAAAAGTCATATTTTAAACTAAAATATGGTTCAGTCTTTGGTTGTTTCTTTTTTTGTAATGTTTTGATTGATTGGTTAGGGTGAATAACTGCCACATGCACATTTAAGGAGGTTATTCTTCCAATTATATTCCATTGTATTTTTAGACCTTGAATTGTCACCTACAGCCTGAATTTTGTGTTTTTTAAAAAGGCACAAACTGGTGCATAAAAATTACCATAATGCAAGGAATAAAGTATTTGATACTTAATGTGTGTGTCCCCCAATATTGACATTAAATCTACACTCCAAAGTCAGTTGGCAAAGGTGGTCAGAGAAAACACAAGCATGCTATTGTTCTGATTTTTGCTAGAAACTGCAAAATAATGTTTTTAGTGCAGACCTGCAACCACCAATATGAAGCAAAGGATTGGAAAAACATTGCATGGTAGGAAAAAAACTGCTAAAAGAATCTAATTGTAGTCTTGTAAATAGTTACACTGCCAGATTCACAGTCTGTCTAAAATCTCAGTGTGAGACTAAAAACTCTAAACACTTGTCTTTAGATGTGAGCAGGTGTGAGATGGAAGTCTTTTCCAAAATATTTTCAAAGTCTTCTTATTTCTTTTATAGGTAGCATTAGTGTGGATAATTAACTACAGTCAACTCTTCTTATTATATGAAATTTGAAAATGTTTACTTTTTTGGTTATATTGGTATGATGGACAGTCAGTTGTGAAAAAAGTTTGAAGTATGCCTTCTCAGTGAGTGTGGAAGAAGAAAGAGGTTCACATGTCACTTTCTATTGTCCCACCTCCATCACTCACATGTTACCTTGTCTCTTCTCCAGGTGGAGGCGGAGGCTGTGAACCGCTCTGTGACCGTGGCCAATCAGACCAACTGCCCTCTCTACATCACCAAGGTGATGAGCAAGAGTGCTGCTGATGTCATCGCCCAGGCCAGGAAGAAGGGTGAGGCTCTAAAAACACAGTTACATCTCATATTGGGCTAATTAAATCAAGATTTCCTGCACAGGCTGACACTATTTTAATCACATGCACAGATTCCATTTCAATATTCGGCAGGGGACACACACATTAAGCATCAAGTACTTTATTCCTTGCATTATGGTAATTGTTTATGCACCAATTTGCGCTTTTTCTGCAGAAATTTATGTTGGACATGAAAACACAAAAAAAACAAAAAATTCAGGCTGCAAGTGACGATTCAAGGTCTAAGAATACAATGGAACATAATTGGAAGAATAAGCTCTTTAAATTTATTTATTTATTTCTATATTTCTATAGCACCTTTCAAAACCAGGGTTACAAGGTGCTTTACAAAATACATTATCATGGAGGCAATACAATATTAAAATATGTGTAAAAACATTAGAAATCATTGCACAAATGTCATTCTTATAATCTTGAATAGGTTATATTCTGCAAGAATTCTACTCAAAACATTCTGCACATTCAAAACATGCCCCTCACATCTGTGTCCTCTTAGATTTCCAGAATGAAGTCATACTATTTTGAGGAAATAGTTGCAACAATACGAGAAAAAAGTTGTAAATCATGAAAATAAACTCATAATATCAAGAAATAATCTTCCAGCCCTCCAGTCTGCTGTGCATATGTTCTTCAGTTATTTGGGACTCTCTGCATGAGACACTGACAGACAAACTAGGTTATATCTTAATGTTTTGATCATAATTATGGCTAGGGACAATTCAGTAGTCGCTGGATATTGGAACATGTCCCCACCGTGCCTTTTAAATTCAAAGCCACTCGGTTTGAATGTCTCTTCTCCAACAGTAGAAACCACAGCGATGAGACTTGAAACAAAACCTCAGTCTACCCCACTAACACTGACTTCATTTGTGGGTTGCCACAATTCTCTTTAGGTTTTGGACTGAAACACCCCTACTTACTTAAAATGACTTCAAGTGTTCACTTCCAATCATTCATGCAACAGATTTAACAGTAAACAGAGACGGTAACACAGACAAACATTACACATGACATGCATGAAACAGGAGTGTGGTATCTGGTGTTATAATGGGGCTGGATTTTTTAGGCACTGTGGTCTACGGAGAGCCAATCACTGCGAGCCTGGGAACAGACGGCTCTCACTATTGGAGCAAGAACTGGGCCAAGGCAGCCGCCTACGTCACCTCCCCTCCTCTGAGCCCCGACCCCACCACGCCAGACTATCTCAACTCCCTGCTCTCCTGGTGAGATCCAAGCTTTCAAACTGAAGATACAGTGAAAAATACCTTAAATGGCAAAGTGGACTTGGTGTAAGTTTTTCTCATAAATAAACACAATAACCTCTGCTTCTTTTTAAACCTGTAGTGGTGACCTGCAGGTGACAGGAAGTGCACACTGTCCCTTCAACACCGCCCAGCGCGCTGTGGGCAAAGACGACTTCACCTTGATTCCTGAAGGAGTCAATGGTACCGAAGAGAGGATGTCCATCATCTGGGACAAGTGTGTGGTAGGTATAGTTAGACTCCTCACTGTCCATTTTTAAAAAAACTAATCTTAAAACCTATTTTTATTCCTTGGCTTTCAACCACGCATGAGACTCTGCTCTTGTTTTAGTGTTTTTAGGGTTTGTTTTATTTATTGTTTTTTAAATTGTTTTTTTAAAAAGCAATGAAACTATTTATTTAAGTGTTTATTTCCTGTTTTATTTATTTTATTGTTCTTGTTTGCTTGTTTGTGTACAGCACTTTGTTGCGGCTGTGGTTGTTTTTAAAGTGCTTTACAAATAAAGTTGAGTTGAGTTGAGTTACCACACCGATAGGGGCAGGAAATCTGGATACAATCCTCTGTCACAGGGATTCCCAAAGTGTGGTGCGCGGACCCCCAGGGGTGCACGGACTGCCGCTAGGGGGTGGGCCAGATGAAAAATGTAATGGCGGTCTGATAATAACACAATTACATTTTTTCCCCCCACACACAATAAAGACGTTTAGATAATCATTTCCTTTGTAAAATGTAAAATCAAGAACTGTAATATTAATAAATAAATAAATGCAGGCTATTCAAAATGAACTTCATCTTAAAATGAAGCGTAGAAGTTATCTTCTTCCATTTTTCGAACCTGTGTTATGATGACGAGGTTGTGTGTTACCTCCAAATAACTTTTTCCCCAACTTATCTGCTCTCTGCCTCTGAGCCTGTCATCATCCTCTTTGCTCTTAAAAGTGGAAGCTTGTTCATAACTTTGTTGCATTATATTGAAACTGTGTTTCAGATGAATTCAAATGCGAGAGTGCAGTGTTGTGATGGTGATTATTTTATTATGTGTGTTCTGGTCATTTGAGCATGATGAAACATGCCACCTTTAATATGGCGATAAAAAAGCTTATTGGATTTTTTTTTTAAGGTGTAGGGGATTGGGGCTGCAATCTATCTCATATTCTGAGGATGTCTGGTGTGAACGGCTCTCTTGAGGTCATTCCACAGCGTCTCTGTTGGATTGAGGTCTGGCTCTGACTTAATTCCCTAAATGACGTTTAGGGTCATTGTCCTGCTGCATCACCCAACCTCTACTGAGCTTCAGGTGACATCCACCCTGACATTATCCTGTAGGATACCTTGATAAACTTGGGAATTCTTTGCAGATCAGATCACATTTTCATGACAAATTTATGCAAAAAAAAAAGAAGGTAATTTCAAAGGGTTGTCATACCCATCACGATATAGAATAGAATTGAATTGAATGTTTATGCATAAAATAACTGAATAGATTTGTCTGTTTTAGTCTGACATGTTGGCATTCTCCCCGCTTTGACTTAATGCTAATGGATACACAATACATTACCAAATGTCATGTTTCCACATTCAAAGCTCCTCTTGAGGTTCTTGAATGATGCTTTAAATGTCTGTCGTAAAAATAATAAGAAAATTATAGGCGTGCTTGAGGCTTATAGCAACATCATGCAATGACAGAAATGGCAATAAAATAATAGAGTAGTGCTGAAAAAGATTTTTTTTCATTATTGTGGTGTTATGAATGTAATTTATGGTGCTGTTAGATTGCTAGTTAGAACAGGTGCGTGCCTCCGTTTGTGGGCTTTTTCGATCTCAGTAGTTCTTGAAAGGAGATTCACCAACAAATGAGGATTGACGCAGAGTATTTTCTTAGATAAAAACATTAAGTGGATTTTAGAATTGACACACATAAGCATATTAATGTAATAGATAAACACACAATAGTCCTGAACAGGAATGATCGAATAAACAAGTACGGCACAGAGAAGCTCAAGACAAGTGAGCCTAAATGAAAGTAGGAAATTCACTCACTCTCTGCTCTCTGTGATTCATTTCAGGTGACGGGTAAGATGGATGAAAACCAATTTGTAGCAGTGACCAGCACCAACGCCGCCAAGATCTTCAACCTGTACCCCCGTAAGGGTCGTATCGCCGTGGGTTCAGACGCCGACCTGGTGCTGTGGGACCCGGACGTCACGAAGATTATCTCCGCTAAGAGCCACAACTCGGTACCAACAATATTACTGACTAACTGGCAATATACCTAGATAGCCATACACACACTCTGAATGCTTTAGGTCTCCAGTTTGTGGTTATAAAGTTTCATGAGGCTCAGATTATCCTAGAAGTCCCAAGAGGTCATTTTATACAGTGAGAACAAGGTTAAAAAAATGATCTCATTACAATGAAATGGCTCCTTCAGGTACTAGCATCATCACACGTAAATACAATTGTGGTCATTGACTCAACAAGCCACGATTAAATTAACCTGATCCTAGGCGATATTTCCATTTTAAAATGCAGCTCTCTTGCATATCTAATCAAGCACTTTCTACACCAGTAGTCCACCAACCACCAGGGGGCGAACGCATAATTAAGGTTTCATGTAGCTGCCTAAATAAATAACGAGTGAGCGCTAAGCAGGATAAGACATAGTACTTAACGCCACAACAACACGCTCCATTTGTAATAGTGTTGCCAACTTAGCAACTTTGTTGCTATATTTAGCAACTTTTCAGACCCCCTTAGCGACAATTTTTCAAAAAAAGCGACTGGAAACAATTCCACGTACTTTTTCTGTTGTTATTGGAGACTTATGGAGTAAGAAGGAGTCGAAGCAGCACAGTCCTCCTGCAGCAGTCTCTCCCAGCTGCAGAGCCGGAGGGGATGTTAAGAACCCTTCCTGTCAAGGTATCATGACATGTTGGTGCCAATGACTTCTTCCTAGTTTCATATGATACCTTCGATATCTTTACTTTAAGACTGAACCCACTACAAATGCTCAAGGGTTAAACAAAAACCAACCATCAAAGGACTCAATGACGGACAAAAATGGCTTGATGGAGCTGCCTTTGTGCATACGGTCCATTGTTTATGCGATAACAGGAAAGGGTCCTCCTCAGACTGCTGCCAGAGTGGGGAAGTTGGAAAAACACTGTTGTCTAAAACATCATTGTATGACGAAGCATTAAGATTTCCCTTCATTGAAACAGAAAGACAAAACCCATCAATACCAGCCCCAGAGCAAACAGTAAATCCATAGTGTTTAACATGGAAGCCCAAACTTAAAGACAGATTAAAAAGAGTGTTTTTACTTTGTTAAAATTTTTTAGATGATTTTTAATACTTTTATTTAACCCGTTGAGATTAAGAACCTCTTTTCAAGGGAGACCTGGCCAAGATTGGCAGCAGCACGATTTTTTCATTTATCCTTTATTTATTTATCAAGAAATCATTTAGGGCAACCCCTCATTTACAATGATGTTGAGAGTACAGATAAAACACAATGAAGAACAAACAGCAAAGACAAAACACTTGAAAAAACATTAAAAACAGTTGCAGTGAAAGGCAGAGTTATTCGTTATCAGAGTTTAAACTGGCACATAGTCATAATTGTGTACAAAACAGTTACAAAATGACACACAAAATGACAAACAAAAAAAGCAAAAATGATTATATTTACAAACAGATTATGAAATAAGCATACATGTTACAGAGTCGTCCTCAAGGTTCCCTCAGTTTAGATTTAAAAGCCCTCAATGATTAATGAACTCTGTTAGTTTCCAGTCATTCTGTAACTTATTCCCTGCATGTTATTGATTCTACATCACAATGCATCTCAGATTCATAGAAAACAACATCTAAGAAATTCTACAATGTGACAATGATTAATAATGAACGATGACAGCCAGTACAACTGGTTTATTATTCCATTTTTTGCTGTTTGACTGTGTAACTGTTAAACAGGGTGTGGGCCTCACACAGCGTCAAGGGAGTGATGTCATCCTTAAAATCTGCCAGAAAACTGGAACACATCGTTTCTGATTGTTAGCAGGCGGATCACTGTGTATGTATCTGTGTGTGTGTGAGTGTGTGAAAGAGGGACACAGAAACTACTGCTGTGTATGTTCTTGGAAATCTGTTTACTTAAGCCCGTCATGTTCTCTGGTTTCTTTTTATTCCGCTTGGTCAGAAAAATGACGGACTAATGTTCATGGGAGAAACTGCTCATTTGGAGTGTGTATGCATGAGTGTGTGTGTGTATGCATGAGTGTGTGTGTGTGTGTCACAGGATAGCCCAGCCTACCGGTGATCTCATTTCAGGCTCTCAGAGTCCACCAGATTACCATGACCTCAGCCTCAGCTCCAGTAGCTGAGGAGAGAGCACTCATACGGTTTCCAAATTCGTCACACAGCACCCTCCCTGTCCACACACACACACACACCCAAACACCCTAACCACTCAGACGACCCCGCTACTTCTCCTTCCTTTTCCTCCTCTGGCCGGAGAACTGAGGCCCCTCCGCTCTTTGCCACATCAGTTGTTTTTCTCCTCAACGATTAGCTTTGCTCTCTTTATTAGCATTAGAAGCCAGAGGGGAACGCTTTCAACTCTGAGTGAGTTAAATCAGTTAAGCTCCTTTCACAAGTGCACTTTAATCCATAAACATTCTGCCAATTTGACACGGCGGCATCACATGTGAACACAAACTGGACAAACCATCAACATCGCAACATCTGGCAAGTTTCCAGAGAAACACTGAGGGAGATTTTTGATAAATCTGAATTAAAGCAGCAGCATTCTGCACGAGGTTACATCATCGTGTAATGATGGAAAATCGGCAGCAGAAGATGAGTCATTGTGTCTCTGCTCTGACGGTATTTCTGTGATGATTTAATATATATCTGGTTGGTTGTTTGAGGTACAAGCAGCTGCAGTAAAATATCACAGGAGCACAGCTGTCGGCTGTCGGGCAGAAACTTCAGCCTGCTTTGAATCCAACAACACAATCTAAATATTACTCACTGTGCTTGCATGCACATTAAAATTCCACTATTATTCAGAAGGTGACAATATTCTGAATTTGATACGGGTCATGGAAACCGCATATTCCAATTATTGGGAACATTCTTTGGAGATGAGTTTTTAGAATAAACTCTCAGTTGGGGTTTTTAGAGCAGTCTGCAGTTTTAACACCTGTTTACGCTCAGCTCTGTGCATTTTATGCCAACCAGCCAACAGTTTGCATTTCTGATCAGAAGGAAAAACACCAGTAGATGGCGCTCTTTGTTTTAAAAAAAAAAAAAAAAAAGAGTCCCAAGCTCGAACTGTATATAAATAATGGATGTAGTCCTGACTGAGCAAAGCCGCTGCTAATCCATGTTAGCATTAACTGGAGCATTAACTAGATGTTAGTTTTGGCTAGCAAAAACAAAACCTAAATGTACGTTACTGACCTCAGAAAAATGAACAGCGACTCCTTGGAGTGTCTGTTAGTCCAACCAAACGCTGAACAAGACATTTAATTAACAAAATGTTCAAATAAACTGTCATTAAGTGAAAATACAGTGAAAGAGTCAAAGTTATGAGACCAAACCGCTAAACGTCCTTTTTTATATCTATATAACGTTAAATATAACTTTATTGACACATTGCCGTGGATACACATTGTTCTGCTTCTCTTCTGATGATGGCTCTCCTTGTTAGCCACCTGTCAATCAAAGGTAGCCACGCCCCAAATCATATGATTCTTTATCTTCTTTTTTCTTCTAAATGGGGCCATTAACAGAACTAGAAACATCAAATTGTCTTGAAGAAGATTTTTTACTAGCGATTGAGACCATAGTGTTGTCCTAAAAAAAAAATTCAGAGGTAATAAATCAAGTGAGAAGTTTTCTCATTTTGCATTGAAATGAATAGACAGAAATGTTTTTGCAGCCACACTTGGCGCCCTCTGCTGGCATTTTCGGTAGAATGCAGCTTAAGGCACTTCCTGGTTTGCCTCCCTGCTCAGACCAGGAGGTTGCCGCCTGGTCCCAAGTAATGGTATTTAATAGTGAAGTGAAAACGAAGCTCCATGATGCTTTGTTTTTTGACCCCACTAGATGGTTAAAAGGCTTAAAAATTAAGGCTCTTGCAATGGCAATTGAGGGTGATTTCAGCCTTTTGTTGAACAAAGAGTGCCATCTAGTGGGCTCAGAAAATAAAGAAAATGGTTCACGAAGCTTTGTTGTCACTTCACTAGTATTGAGTGTTTTTTCAGCTTTTTGTTGAACAGATAGCACCACCTAGTGGCCATAGAAACTAACTAAAATCCATGTCCATGAGGCTTCATTGGCACATCACCAGTAACAGCACATAATGATGTTAGAGTAAAACTTGACAGCTTGTTTTGCTTGTAAGAACCAGAGCTAATCATATGTTGCCTGATGAAGAGATACACCAATCAGTCCTTGAGTGAGGCTTAATTAAACATTAATATTCTACCCTATCAGTCCCAGTGGCCCAGTGGTGGGACTGATAGTGTAGAATGAGAACATTTTTGGCGTGTTCACAAAAAAATCCAGCCAAGAGACGAAATTTCCTTTCAACTACAAAATCCATTTTTAAAACCATGTTTTAGGCTTTCTGTGTGGGAATCCAGAACATCCTCCTTTTGTAACTCAGTGCTGATATCCAGCTGTGCTGCCACCCACAGTGTTTAAACACGTCTGTCAGAAAAGGTACATGTATTGTGATGTGTCAACAGATTCGACATGGAATTTTCTCTTTGGGAGACCTTTGTTTGAACACAAAACTCTCACTCTCACTCTGGAGCACAGCTAATAAAAGGTTGAAGAGAAGGGAGTTTGACTGCTGTCAGAAAGAGAAATGTATTCTTGAGATGAATTATAAATCCAAGTAAACTAAATTTTCTCAGCTTTTCTTCATGAAATGTTGTCAGACAGTGAACAGACGAGTCCCCACATATTCTACAACTGGGGGATTAATTAACCATACAACCAACAACGTTGTTTTTTTTTAAATCACAAAAATGTCACCATTTATCATAGAAACTGTGAAAACAGAAAATATTGGGAAATTTCCAAATGTATGACTGTCCTTGAATAAATCATCTGTGACAACAATTTCCATCAGGAAAAATTGCCAATTCTGAGCTTAAAATACTTGTCTCAAAAATTAACTGTTTGCATTAACCAGATCCTGTTAAAAAAAACCCAAACCATTAAATTCTGTGCTCTCCACGTGACAACAATTCTCTTTCAATGGTCTTTTTTTCACGGCAAAGTATGTATAAGACAATCACTGTACAGGAAGAAAATGTTTTTTTTTTTGTACAACATCCACCCATGACAGAGTAAATGGGTGGATAGTAAAGAACAGTGAAGCTTAAAGTTGAGGAAAGTTTGAGAAAATGCTGCAGTTGTTGTCAACTGAATATTTTGTTGGTCAGTCTGTGGGTTAATTTTGTTGACACAAAATGGAGTTTAACAGTTAAATCACAATACTCACCATATCGCTAAATACTTAAAATCACAATAATATCGTATCGTGACTCAAGTATCGGGATAAAATCAGATTGTGGGACCTCTGATGAGTCACACCTATAGAAAATAGATCTTGCTATATGTTCATACTATTAATTAATATACATACTATTAATTAATATCATTGCTCACCTCTACAGACTGTGGAGTACAACATCTTTGAGGGCACGGAGGTGCGCGGCGGGCCTCTGGTGGTGATCAGCCAGGGCAAGATCGTCCTGGAGGAAGGGACCCTCCACACCACCGAGGGCTCGGGACGCTACGTGGCCCGCAAACCTTTCCCTGACTACGTCTACAAGAGGATAAAGGCTCGCAGCAGGGTAATATACTGATACTACTTGCATTAAACCATCACTTGTACAAACTTTGTCCAGTGAGATTGTAGTTGTTGTTGTTGGAGGAACACACCCAACATTTTTTTTAAATGATGATTAATGATACAGCTCGTAAGATATTGGCTCATAACCTGCATCCTGTTAGTGGATGGAATATTTCTGTTCATTTTCACTGCCATGACTGTTGTGTTTCCTTTTGAAATGCAGCTGGCTGAGCTGAGGGGCGTTCCCAGAGGACTGTACGACGGGCCGGTCTGCGAGGTGTCCGTCACCCCTAAAGCCATGACTCCTGCTTCCTCTGCCAAGACTTCACCTGCCAAGCAGCCCAACCAGCCGGTCCGCAACCTGCACCAGTCTGGCTTCAGCCTATCAGGTCAGTCAGGACATTAGTCCGTTTTCTTTATTACTAATCATTTATTATGGAGGATGGAAACTGCCTAAAATAAAAAGAATAATGAAAAATAATAGATAAACTAATATGCAATAAAAAAGTAACAAAAATAATACTAAGAATAAATGTGGGCCTGGAGACTGTTTTTAAAAGGAAAATGTTTCTAAATTACATAAGTCATGTACTTATGTGATCTGGATGGACTTGAAAATGCAAAGCGGGACAAATACCTTTAGAGAGTGTTGTTAGTGGGGTGTAAAAAGCACTCTTATACACTATTATTAGTATTATTATTATCTAAAATATCCCTTTTTTTGGAATACAGAACCAGATAAAATATGTGCAATACCCTTTACAGTGCTATTTGTGTGACAGATGAGACCAATCTCAAGATGTTTTGATTTGTTTTCCTTTGTGATGTTAATTGCCTGTTAATGTGCATAAAGGCAATAAAGAAAAAAAAAAGAAACTGGGGAAAAAAAGAAAGCAAGGAAAGACAAAACAACAATAAATGAGTGGATTGATGTAAACTACAATATATATGTTATGGAAAGAATTACATTTAAACTAAGGAACTGGTCAAAATGGCTCAGCTTTGTGTTAACTGTAAGACCTGATTTCATATAGATCGCAAAGATATGATCAAACTCTTTATTAGGATTTTATTTTTAATTTTTCCCTCTTTTCGAACAGCATCTTTATTTTTTTATGTATGATGTGCTTATGTTGACTCTGCTGTTTTTACTTAATGCACAATCCTTCCCTCGTCATGTGATGTTTATGTTAAGTTCTGTGTCCTTGTGCCCAACTGGTACATACTGTATGTGTATGTTACTAAGAAAAAATGAGTAAAAAGTACATTAAAAATAAATAAACAAATAAATAAATAACTGTGGGCATTCATAATTTGATAAAATGTTACATAAATTGATATTTCCTTCTTTATTTATTTATTTATTTATTTATTTATGTAATATTATATTTCATATAATTTAATATTTAATTATTTTAATTCTGAAGACCTCTATGCAATCAAACAAACTCATTGAATTCTCTGCTGCAGTGTGAATGGCTGAACAGTGAGGGTTTTTTTATCATTGTTTATTTACATAATGTATGGATTCAAATAAGATTATTTTTACACATTTATACATTTCTGATAAACTAGTTTGAAGTTTTTTTAATTTTGCACAATAATAAGACAACAAACAATAAAAGGAAGGTGCAAGGTAGCGGCAAGAAACCCCAAAAGAGCTTAAACAGGACAAGTTTAATTAAAAAACAAGAAACTATTAAATAGGAAAAAAATAATTACCATAAAAATAAAGCAAAATTATCATAATATTAGGAAGTAAAATAAAACAAAAGTGTAGAAATGTGTGTGTGTGCATGTGTCTGTGTATGTGTGTGTGTACTTTACTTGAAAACTAAAGGTTGCTATCAATGTTTTTGTGAAATGAAAACAACAAACCACCATTTTTACACATGCCTACTTAGGAAACAGGCTAACAAGTGCAAAGATTGACATTTTCAGCTTTGTAGAAGGTGCATTTCTCTTTTCCAGCACGTCTTCAAACTGCATGCAGATACATAAAGGAGAGCATTCATGAGTTTTCTTAAAGGGATCGACCACACCAGCATTTATGAGAGAAATTTTACACCAAATGGAATCCATTTGAACAGAATCACTGAAGAAAATAGATTCTCTCACTGCATGGTTACGTAAAATCTATACAGAGTTTAACTTAGGTAACACTGACATGTGCAGTCACATGTCTCCAAGATATCACCTATTCATGTCTATTTTTCTAGTCCTGCCTGTCTGGTCACATGCTTCACATTGACATTACCTCACACACAAAAAATGCTTTTGAAGGCTCTGGGAAAGTTATAATTAAACATGTATGTTGCAGTACCACAATTGACCACTAGGACTAACTGACTCCTCATACAGTATCACTTCATTAGCAGGGTTAGCCCAGCTAGCATTAATCTTTCGAGCATGAAAAGTGAAGCCAATGCATAAATGCCTTATACCTGCATTCTTTCTAATGACCAGCAGGGGGCGACTTTACTGGTTGCAAGAAGAAATCAGATTTTATTGAAGTCTATGAGAAAATGATCCTACTTCTCACTTGATTTATAATTTAACTGAACATTATTCCTATGCATTTATGGTCTGAATTGCTAGTTTAAAGTCTTTTTAAATACAGCATGATGTTTATTTAGTGTCTGAACCCACAGAAGTTCTTTTTTGTACAAATATGATCTTGCTTCAAAACTTTTGGCCTGTAGTATATATCGTCACCCTGTTAAACTAATCGCCTAACTCATTTTTTTCCAAGTAGTAAACACAAAAAACTTCACCAAAAGTGTAACATATGACATTTATTGATCAATTCACTTTAAAAGGATGTAACACTGTGTGTAAATTATGTAACTTAAGAGAAATAAATGACTAATAAAATATATAAATAAATGACAATTTTTTGAACATACCTTTGTGACTTAAGCAAGATATGGTAACACTTTATTTTGAAGGTGTCTACATAAGAGTCACACAAGCCTGTCAGAAACATGACATGACAAGTATCATGAGCATTAATGTTACTTCAAAGTGTCATTAATGTTCATGACACATCCCATGTCATGTTTATGACACGCTCATGTCACTCTTATGTAGACACCTTCAAAATAAAGTGTTACCAATATTAGTGTCAATATTAAAACACTGATAAACTAAACTGATAACTAAACATTCTCCCTCTCGCTCTTCTTTGCTGAGTTCTTATCTGATGAATGTGGCAAATTGTCAAAGAAGTGATTATCTTAAAGGGGTAAAATCACATGATCTGATCAACTGAGGATGTAGGTGATTTTACCATAGGTGGCCGGCGTCATGAGGAGATGATTTAGGCAAAAAAAACCAATTTTGACAAAAAATGACTTTTATGACGATTATTTTAAACCTCTGGAGTCCATGAAAACACCTGCACATTACTTCTTCATGACGTGAAGACATAAAAATGAAGCAACATTGAGTCTTGCCATCAGCTTCCCTCTAAAGTTCTGGCTTGAAACTCCATGCCAGATTTTCTTTTGATGATATTCAGCCAAGTAAAACTGGAGATATTCTCAAATATATTTAGTATAAAAACTAGAACTAGATATTATCCTCTTTGTACCTGTTATATGTTATATATGCAACCTGTATTCATATTTGCAATATTTAAAATTCTGTGTTTTGAAACATAATTTTCAAGATCAGTTTTTATGTTTTGTTAGTTTCTTTTGGGTTTTATTAAATTTTGATCAAGTAAGTCAAAGTTAAAAAGGAATTATCAGGACATATAGGTGAGGTTGCGCTAAAAAAACTGATACCAACATGGCATGGTATAGATTTCTTAACAGATTTTTTAACGGACATAATAGCTGAAGATTTCAGAGGGTTAACAGTGTGACGATGTAAAATAAATAAATATAAAAACCCCGTTTAACAACAGCCAACTTTCCATTTGATCTCTCAGGTGCTCAGGTTGATGACAACATTCCTCGCCGAAACACTCAGCGCATCGTGGCGCCACCAGGCGGCAGGGCCAACATCACCAGCCTGGGTTAAAGCTCCGCCCTCGGCCGCTGAGGAGGAAACAAAGATCGAAGGACGGACGGCCGACCAACAAAGAGCTGAGGGGTTGAGGAGCCACGTCACGACACCGGGAGCCGAACCCTTCGCCGCACCGGGCCCTCCGCCAGCCTCGATCTTTCACCTCCTCCTTCGCCGCTTCTCACGTACCCACTCTCCTCCTCCCCAAAACCTGATCCTAGAGGACACAGTTAGAAACAAAAACAACAAAAAAAGGTCTGCCTCATATGATGAAAAAAGAGAAAAAAATGAAAACACTCCTTATTTGAGCACTTTTGACTGCATTATTTTTGTTTTTTTATACCGTACTTTCTCCCTGCCATGTATCCTTTTGATGTCTGTTGTTTTAATAGAGGGGTCAAGTGAGACTAAACTGAATTAACACAGTTAAGAGAAGAGGAACATTTTCATGCAGGATGTCCATTGTATTTCCATTCTTCCTTTTCATTTTGGGAGTAGTTTTAAATGGGTACAAAACCAGTATGTTCTTTACTTAAATACGTGTAGGTTGCTTTAAATTGAACAGTCTTACAGTGTATTCAGCCGAAAAGAATCAAACGTTTCTTCCAAGCTGTCGACTATCTGTGATTTGTATTATGTTGCATTTCAATTGCTTCACTTCCCAGTGCATCGCCATCTGTCACACACTGCTGAAATCAATATCCAATTGATTATTCGCCATGAGGACGGCCTTAAGGTTTGAGAAATTGCACCACACGGCAATCTTTTATGATAGACTCTGGCTGCACTGGCTCTCATCTCATGTGTGTGTTTCCCACCTGTGGCTTTGCTAAGGTACATAAGTAAAAAAACATATTCCATATTTGGCAGCTGCCTTAGAGCCTGTGAGTCTTGTTTAGCAGAAGGAGCTTTGGCAGGTAGTAAATAGAGCTTTATGCCTCATTTCTGAGAGATAAGTGGGAAAATTGAGGGAAAGATTTAGGGAAATAGAAAGATGTACTCGCTGTCACTTCAAACTTTCCTGGCCTTATTGTCTCTTAACACCGTCCTTTTTAAAAGAACTGTTAGAGGTGCAAGGAAGGTGCCACATTCACTACGCAGCTACTTGTTTGCATTCCTGTACATCATAAAAGGTCCATTCACATTTTGATTGACAGCTGTCGAAGCATCTGATATCCGTCCATCACCAACCAGTGCATTTACATACAGAATGTTTCTCCTCCTCCAAATGTGACTGTTTTATACTCATCCAAATCCCTCTTTCTTTTCTACTCTTTATGTGCCTGAACCCACAGAAGTTGTACTGATAGTTTGATTTTTCTTGTTTTGTTATTCTTATTGAGGTAAGTGAAGGATGTAAGATAAAAAAAAGAGGTTGTAAAATAGCCAGGATAAACCGATTCAAAGGTGCCAGATTTTGCGCTTTCATAGGGCCTATTCTGCCGGTAGAGCCCCTGTAAAGACGAAAAATGCTCGATATCTTGAAATGTTCTAATGTTTTAGAGTTTTTAACTTGTTGTCAAACTGCTTTTTAGTGTCATTCTGTAACTAGGTGCCTAAGGGCTGAGCACTATTGATTTACGCTTGAAAGTAGACATGAGCTAATGTACTTCTGATTAGTGTGCAGTGTTGATGTGTGAGGAATGGGACACGCACAGCAGCCTCCTGTACAGCACTCCTTACTGTGTTGTGGATGTGATATTGTTCTGGGCTGTGCTGAGCACTCATAGGTCCTTTTTTTCTAGCATGATCTGGTTTTCATTAAGCCAAGCAACTGATTTCCTGTGTTAGTTCTTATGTCAACGAGGTCTTGGCCACCAGTCACCATCTCTCTGCAGCCTTTTTTTTCTTCCCCATGACTCAACACGGAGCAACAAGCTCACCCTGACATGAACATGGGGGCCAGTTACATAAAGATTAGTCTGTGCTTTGGACTGCTCTTTAATTATTTAGACTAGTCTGATGGAGACTATCTCCTGCGTAAATATTAACACACATTTTTAGGCAAAAGCTATAGCTTTAGTCAGCTTTAAAGCAACTATGAGGAACTTTTTTATTCTGTTGATTCTGGCGACCCCTGTGGACAAAAACGGTAGTGTTTCTATGAACACCACCACCTCTTGTTGTAAAGATCTTGATCAGGCTGCACATGCATTTGTTTTGGAAGCCAGACGCAACTTTTTAAAATCTTTAACACTATTTTTCTTTTTTAAACAGCTGTTTGCATGATGCATTTCAATGCGGTAATGTATCTCTTTGTGGCTATGTAAGATTAATAACTAATATGACGATGAAGAAACAAAGTTTGTTTTAGGCTGGTATCATGAATGGTTTGTAGTTATTCCTATGGGAAGAAATGCACTGGAAATTTGTTACGCTGCAAAACTTTTCGTAAGAAATCACACGAACCAGTTCATGTTGATGCATCATTTACACACCTGTCTAAGAGGAAAAAGGGCTACTTCAGAATCAGTTTTGAATCCCACAATTCTCTCAATCTGTTGACTATCACTGTCCCTTTTAGCTTATAATGCCAAAAATAAAATCCTCTAAAGAAATACCTCCTCCTGCTTCCTTTCATGCAAAAAATTGCTTGGAAAATATGTAAATAGACTATTTCTTAAATTGGTTTATCTAATCTGACAGACATTAGGGAAATAGCCACAGTAATCTTCTCACTGATGGTCTAATTTGTATGTGCAGATCATTTATATGCATCAGCATAACATTGAGACTGTTTCTGTTGCCTTGTAGTTGCTTTAAGCTTATGCAACTGGCCCCTGACTCACTCACACATATGCAGACATATAGATATGTGAACGACACCACCTCTGTTTGTGCTTTCAACCCCAGTTTTTCCTCTCTCCTATAGAAGGCAAAGCCTGTCAGAGTTATGAATGGTTTATGTATTTGAAGAATCCAAAGCAGAGGGGATGAAACATGTCTCTGAAGCAAAGATGAGACGAGATAGGAATGGGAAAAACTTGATCTCCACGGCAACTTGAGCATCACAACAACACAGTTTTTGTAAGTGAGGAGTGGGGAATGTGACCCTGTGTGTCTGACTAATGATCACTCACAGTGGTCTACTGTTGCCTCTTTTCCTTTTTTTAAATCATCTTAATAAGGGGTCCAAGCCCGAGGGGGCTGGGAACACCATTGTAATGGCTCTGATTTTTTTTATCCTTCTGTTGAAAAAAGTGGTACTGCAGTATACACTGTTTACATCACAACAGTGACATTTACAGGGCAGGTATAGAGCTCTGTACACAGGGCAGGTACCAAAAATGACATGTCCACCAGCAGGTGTCGCTATAATCAAGGCAAGCTCGCTTTGGCCTGTAACTCTGGCATAGTATGTTGCACGTTAAAAAATCTTACATGCACATGTTCCCTGAGTTCAGCTGAATTTTATAATATAGCCCAAAAATTCAGAAAACAGCTATGCTACTTTTTCGAAACCCTTAAAGGTGCAGTGTCCAATTTGCGTCTTGCATATTTGTCAGTTTTGATAAACTACAACTTACTACTACTTTCTCAAACTCCTCCTAGGCCCGTAGTCTTATGTATCATAATTATTTGTACGAAATTTGATGCCAAATGGCCACTAGGTGGCACTGTACCAAAAAATGCAAAAGGTATAAAGAAAACGAACAAAAAAAAAAGTTGTGATTTCATATCTCTACTAAACTTTAACAAAAAGTTGAAACATTTACCAAACTTTTTTCCAACTTATCTTAGTGTGTCAGTCCAATTCACTATTGCACATAATTAAAAAGGCTTGGACCCCTAGTCAACATTATACTGATAAAAAAAAAATCTGTTTTTAGCTTCCCTCTCTTTATTTCTCTCTCCTACAGCACTGTTACTTTAGGCGGGAGAGTATTTGGGTGAAGAGATGGAAGTTGAAGTCCTAACCAGGAATACATTTTGGCAGCAAGCAAAGCTCTCCTAAGAGTAATAGCATGCTCCTTGTATTTTTGTATTTTCCGCGTCACTCCTTCCTTTCAGTTTGTCTTTCATTCCCCCCTTTCTTTCTTTCTTTCACTCTCCCCCTCCCTCCTTCCCTCCTTCCCTTCCTCCCTCTTTGGCTCTTTCGTTGTTTCTGGCTGTTGCCGAGGCAACAGACCCCTCCACTCTCACAGGGTTCTGCTTTTTGTTTGTCATAGCAACGCGGTCTGTGCAAACACACACACACACACACACACACACACACACGTTTTTATAATTATTCTGTGACAGTTCTGCACCATTTCTACATAATCCTGTGCTGAGTTGTGTTGAATCCAGAATCCCCTGCTGCTTAAAAAGAGTTGAAAGCACACAACAGACTATAAAAGAAACACACACACTCACACTCTGAAACACACACACACACACACACACACTCACACCAAACAGCCGTTGCTGTGATGCAGCACCCATGCCTGAAGAATTGACTTGGACATTAAAACCCAGCTGTCAGCACTGGCATCCTCACCGTGTCCCATGCCTCCTCGATGTACACGCACTAAAACACACACTTATACTCCTTTAATGCTCTGTCAGCTTGGATGCTTTTTCTATGCCATATTATGCTAATGATATATGAGTGATATGTATGTACGCAACGTGCTGCAGGCTGAGAGGAGCTTCCTTCCGCTCTGAGGTTGTTGATGCTGTTGAACACCTTCTTGCCCCCTGAACCCTTTCGTCCCCCCTCTGTAAGCCTTTCCCCCATTGTGAAAGTGAAACTGTGTGATGGTATTTGTCTTGGTGGCTGTGGGGTTTCTGGGATGCTTGCTCACTATGGAAAAAGTGTCAAATCCCATGGATGGTGATGTAAAAAAACCAACAAGGACTTCAAAGAATTAAAAAAAGAGAAAAAAAGGAATCTGTTTCTTTCGTCTCTTGCTTCTTTTATGTTCAAAGTTATCTGTAGGACATGAAATACAGACAGAGAAGGAAACGAGCACTCAGACAAAAGCAGAGAAACATGACAACTACACTTCCAAGACGATTTGTCTGGACTAAAGCAACATCTCACTTGTTTAAGATGACTTTTTGTGTGGTTTCCTGCAGATCGTATCAAAGCGGAGGCAGACAAGATGACTGGTAAGATATATATTTTTCCAGTTACACGAAAATCAGTTTGGACTGCCTACTTGTCCAAAATGTCCAAATCTTTTAACGCCGAGCCCACAGTCTTAACTGAGTTTCCTGGCTCATTGTTCCTTTTACTGACTGAATCTAACTGTAGAGGAGTAGCACACTGAATAAAAGAAGTGGTTGTAGCCTCCAGGTGAAAAGTGAAGCCAAGGTGGAACTGCCTTAAAGCTGCACTCTTTCTAATGGCCAGCAGGGGGCGACACGACTGATTCCAAAATAAGTCCAAATGTATAGAAGTCTACGAGGAAATGACCCTACTTCTTATTCCATTTGTTACCTCAGTAAACATTCTCATAGTAAGTGTATGTTTAAAGTCTTCAATACAACATGATGTTTTGTAAATTATGATCACATTTAAAGTAGGACTGGGACTTTAACTCGTTAATTAAGATGAATTAATTACACAAAAATTAACGCGTTAAAAAAATTGACGCGTTTTAATCACACTTATTTTTGCACCGGTGGATGGGAAATTTTGTTACGAAAAACTAATGGATGGAAGCGTCGATAAGAGCATGGTTGTGTTGCTATGCAACAAGGAATTCACAGCACATCGAGCCTCAAGTATCACCTCAATGCAAAACATATAGCAGCTAGCTAGTCTACCTACCTATAGGCTACCGGAATTTCTGAAATTTACTATATTTCTAAATATGCTAGTGCTACACTTAATGGCAAAAATTTCACTGGTCTGTTGGACTTGAACAAAAATCAACAGTATTTTTGTTGCTTAAGCTTATGTATTCAGTCATTATTCAATGGTATACTAAAAATCCATGTGAAAAAAATTACTTCTCACTGTTCTCCGGTCAAATATTTATATGCGATTAAAATGCGATTAATTTCGATGAATTAATTACAAAGCCTATAATTAATTAGATTATTTTTTTTAATGATAAAACAGATGATAAAGCAGGGAATGCTTCAGGGGCAGGTTACCTTGTGACTGACAGGTAATAGCTAATAGTGTCGTCTGTAATGCAGTAATTTAACCCATTACTGTTCCTAAATTCAGTTATTAAACAACAATTACTTATCAATCAAGTAAAGTCATTACAGAAGCTCTTATATTCAACACAGTGTGGCCCACTGTTAACATTCAAATAGCCATGAACTTTTACCTCAAATTATTGAAGCTAATTTGTTAGCAGGGCATAGCTAGGAGCCAGGTGCAATCTGGTTGCCAGTATGGTTGAACATGCATAGTGTCCTCAGGTTCTCAGTCACTTACAAACAGGGATGGAGTACTCGAGTCGGACTCGAAGCCCGATTTTAGTAACTCGTACCTCGACTAGGACTCACTCATGCATTCTGCTGCATGATGGCTCGGACTTGCAAATTGATGACTCTGACTCAACCATATTAAAAAATTGAATTTCTCAACAATGCATATAAAGAAATGGAATAACAACATCATAAATGTTGAATTTAGTCTTTTCAGTTTGTGTGGATTTTGGAACCACTTTTTTATTTTGGAAGAGCTAAATTAACTTCCTGTAATGGTGACAGTGTGTCATTATGTTTTTTATTTGCCTATCAGCTCTTTGAAGGTGCCACAATGCAGAACTTGAGGCAATCTTGGAACTTGACCTTAATGACTAGAGACTCATGACTCTTGACTCAAACTCAAGTAATGATGACTCGGACTTGAACACTGGGGACTCCAGACTTGGACTCAAACTCGGGTATGGATGACTCAACTCAGACTTGACTCAGGTAGACTCTGGCTCCTTCCCGACACCCTCTCGTCCAAATATGGTCACTTCTGTTCTGGCTGCAAAAATCTAAGATGGTGACAGCCAAAGTATTCAAAACAGTAGTCAACAAACAATGTGGGTGGGTGATGTCACGGTGGCTGCCTCCACTTCTTCTACACAGTCTAGACAAGAAGTGGAGCTCCACTTTCCATTGACTTAAAGCTCCACCATCAGCTCAGCTAAGCTGTGGTGCAACATTTTAGTTCACATGAAAACAGCAGAAAAAATCATGATAGGATTCCTCTGAAGCACATAGGTGGTTGCAGAACTAGACTTAAGGCTTTAGTGTGCTTCAAATAAACGAGGCTGACTTGTTGTCCGACCACGCGTGAAAGCAAAAGTGTTAACACTTGTTTTGAATGGCTGCACTCAGAGGCAGGGCAAAAGGCCTGCTTTCAGACAGCAAGCAGTTGCTGCTGCCGCCTCCAGCCGCGGCTCGTCCTGTGACCATGGCAACCACAGAAAGCAGAGAGGGGAAACAAAACAGGAGCTGATTTTGCTAGAATGTGAGTTCCCTGGTGGATACACCTCTTCATCAGGGGAGAGCAAACACATTAATGAGGACTAAGTGTCGGTGAGTAAGATCAGCATCAAAGTCTGTTTATCTGCTCCGAGACAATAAACACTGCTGATGATACTAGTTAGCAAACCTTTCAAATCCCGCCCCCTTTTATAGAGAGCTGGGGGAGAAGGACAGGGGGTCTTTAGGGGGAGATAGCAGGTCAGTTGATACACATAGAAGTGGTTTACACCATCTGAAAGCTGCTATAAGTTAATTAAAAATGAGTAAGGGCGAACATTCGAACATTACGATATGAGTATATGAAGACCATTACCATGCTCAAATATGTCTCATAACTTGTTGCGGCAATTATTGGGTTAATACGACAGATTTGTTGCTGAGCTTTACCATTTTTGATCACTTGGGAATCAATAAAAATGTTAAATATGTCTCCAAAACACCACATTAAGACATCAAAACCTTGAAAAACGCCACAGAAAACCATGATGTGATTTGGTAATACCACATTAACATCAACATTAGGGCCTACTTTAGAAAATCTGTCTTTGAAGGGATTCCCGAAGTTGCACTTGGTTAAACAAAAATAATTCATGTGAAGAATGAAAAAGAGAACTTGAGAGAACTTCAAACCATGCTTTGTTTCACACCTCTGCACATCTGGCCAGTTGCTGAGTAAAGCATTTAGAGAGGAGTTTTCAAACACTATTACATCAAACCTGAAGCACACAGAGGGCTTTCATGTTGCACTGAACTGGAAACAGACAGATTATTACAATACTGGTGACAGCGTCTCTCTGTCAGTGCTGTAACATCATATTGAATGTGAACATATAGATTAAAAAAACAAACAAGCTGGAATCTGCAATAGTTGCCATGACATATTGTGTTTATTGTTTATTGTTTAATTTGGATCCCCATTAGCTGCAGCACAACTGCAGCTATTCTTCCTGGGGTCCAACATATAATATACAGTACATACAACTTAAATGAAAACAAACTTAAAGAATTAACAATGGGAAATAGTGAAGAAAAAAGAAACAAACGAAGAGAAAAAAGAAAAGAACACCAAAAATAAAACCAAGAATATAAAAGATAGCAAATCTTCAAAGTCAGGATCTTTTATCCATTCTTAACAATTTATAAATTGAATGCACTATAGCTATATTCATTGCGTAGTAGTTAATATACCTAACTAACATGATTCTATATTTTAGATAGATAGATAGATAGATAGATAGATATACTTTATTTATCCCAAGCTGGGAAATTACAGTATTACAGTAATACAGTAATAGTGTATTAATGTTAATAAGGTTGATTTATTAATAGCAATTTCATAATTAGTATATGTATCCATTTAAGAGATGTTTTTCAATAATAATTTAAAATCTTTTGTGCTAATGGTTTGTTCAAAATTTTTTGGAAACAGGTTCCAAGCAGTCATGGCTCAGTACATTGCTGTTCTTTTACTGAAGTTTGACTTTATTATTGGTAGTGAGAACTTTCCACTGGCTGCATGGCTAGTCGTCTAGCTATGATAGTCTGAGCTAAAATGTAGCTTTTTGTATAGAACATATGGAGTTCTGGATATGGAAACATTTCTTACAAATATTAATTGTGAATAATGTAATCTATCACGTACCATTAACCGTGTTGATGCATTTACACAAATATAACCTCTCAAACACTTGACTTCAATTTTTTTTTTGCTTCTTTTCACCGAGGGTGAACTTTTTGATGACCAACCAACATAGTAGTCTAAGAGCTGCTGGTTGCAGCTTTCTGTATGCAGTTTGCATGTTCTTCTAAAGTTCATGTGTGTTTCCTTTGCCTGTCTAGAAAACATGAGGTTAGGTGACCTGGAAAGGCTAAATTGCATGTAGGTGTAAATGTGTTTGCCTTTCCGTGTGTTAGCCCAGTGACAGAACAGGGCCAAACCCATCTAATGATAGTCTCCAGATGGACAGGAAACAAAAAAAAAGAAATTAATCCTCTGAAGTCCAGGAGATTTTGGTTCAAATTTGTGAACTTCCTATGCATTCATTTCTGTCTCTGTTTAGCATCTTTCAGTCTGTCCTTACATCACATGCATGGCTCCTTATTCTCCACACAAACTTGGCTATCAGTCAGATTTTTCATTTAATTTTAATTAACAGAGTATAAAGCTGCCAGGAACCGAAAATACAAACAAAAGACACAGGTTTCTATGGAAATGTACCATTTAAATGTTTTTTTTAACCATTTATACACACAAAAACAGAAGAAAAATGATAAATAATAAAACTACAAAACAGTCTATTTGCATGTGAATTAAATATAGTAATAGTTTTCATTGTAGAAAGAAAATTCACATTTTAAAAATGGTCTAGAAACATAAATGGCACACTGTGAAAGCTCCTATTATTGCACTTTAACTGGCTTTCTCAGCTTGTCTACATATCATATATAAATAAAGTTATTACTGTGAATAAGACATGTATTTTCAATAAATAGATGGACTCCAGAGGGTTAACCAGTACGGTCTTAATATCACTTGAGCAGGGTGGTAACATGACTTTAGGTTTGTTGCTGCATACTGCATGCAGTAAATCACTACCACTAGGATGCATTATATGTTTGTCCACTAGGTGGCAGTGCTGTCCTCTTGTTCACTCACCACTCTCTGCTCCCTCTACCACTGCCTTGTGGGATTTCCTCTTTTTCTGCTCATGAATGAAAAATCAGTAGTTAGATGGTCTGTGGCACATGTCCTGCTGTTCTTGTTGTAAATCAGTCATGATAGTGCATTAACTAGCAATAAACCCACTAAATACGTATATGAATCTTTGCCAGAAATACTCAAGGTGGATTTATGCTAAATTAGCTGGAATTAAAATGTGCAATAGTAAGTGGTGACCAGCTATCCACCTGCCAGGACCTTCCCTAGGAGCTTTAAAGTGAAAATCCCATTTCCTGCACTGTGCTGAATTAAAACTGTTTCCAACATAAAAGCATGCTTTGACATCAGAGGCACTTTCATGTGCCTTCCTCAGAGGCACATGGAAAAAATGTGAGAAAAGATGACAAAATATACACTGCATGAATGAACTGTTTGAGATTCAAATGAAAAGCATCATTTGTGTTCTTTCTTTCGGCTAGGATTTTGTGTTTGTGTTTAATCCTGGCTTGCACTTTAAAAAAAACATGGTTGAAGGCCAATCTCCAGGTCACCTCCACTTCCATGAAGATAGATTAGCATAAGCCTGTTTCTCATCCATGGAATGATTAAATATACTGTATATTATGCTGTTTATTAGCTGTGCTCTCTGCAGGCCACAGGCAGATACAGTACATCACCATGGTGGTTCTTCTTGTGTACAGTAAAGACATAGAGCCCTCTAGTGGCCACTGTGTGCTGAGTCTGGGATCTCTATGACACAGTAGGGTGCAAATGTATTCTGAGTCATCACCTTTATCCTGTGATAAAACATTCTATCCTGATCAGAGTGTTTTTCGCCCACATCCATAGGGCACGAGGGGAATGGTTTGATGAGTATGAAAATGATATGAATCATATGCCAGGGCCTTTACAGTCACCAGATCTAAAACCAATGGAGCAGCAATGGGTGTTTAGTGTTGGACAGCGCTCTCCACCACCTCATTAAAACACCAAATGAGGGAATATATTTTGGAAGAATAGTTTTCATCCTCACAGTAGAGACTGGAAGAACCAATGCCAAAGTGTGTGTGTGTGTGTGTGTGTGTGTGTATGTATAACATGTCTGCATTTGTATTTATGTATACATAAGCTCATTATATACTATGTATATACTATATATATATCAGTCCCTAAACAGATAATACACACACACACACACACACACACACACACACACACACACACACACACATGCCCCAAAATATGGCTAACTGCAGTGCCTGTGTTTCCACTGGCATGGCTGTAGGACAGTCAGGATTACATTGACTAATGCTCTCCAATTAAATGCTCTTCTTTACTATACCAAAGCTTATTTTGTCTGGACAATAAATAAATAAATAAATAAATACATAAAAAAATAAAAAAATAAATAAACAGTAAAGTCAATTACTGCCCTTTGACTTTGTGGGGCACAGTGGATAAAAAAACAGCTGCTGTACAGTGTTTACTAAATCAATTAGCGATTGTCTGATTTTGAAATAATGAATAAATAAAAATCAAGGTTAAGCTTCAAAAGACCTGATAACAATTGTGCCTGAGGAAAGTTTCTATATTTCAATCAAAACCTCCCATGTTGTCTTTATGTTGCCTGGCGCCCTCAGCATCGCTTTGTTTACATAAAGTATCCCACTGTGTGAAAGGAAGTGTTAGTTTGCCAGTGTTTTCTTCTTTTTCCTAATTACTTCAGCACAGTGTCAAGGTTGATGTGAACTTTATACACAAACCTGCTGCCGTACCGTTAGCTCAGTGTTTTTTTAACCACAGCACTTTAACTGTCCTGATTGTGTGCGTGCTATCAGACGAGACGGGACCGCTGACCGGACAAGTGTACTGACCTTTTCAAGCTCAGTCTGGCTTTTAGAAATAAGTCCAAACATGGCTTGTGGTTGTTTGCTGCCTGAAGGCAAACTGTGGCTACAATACAGACCACAGTGTTATTTTTACCTCCATAAGCTTTTATGACAGGGCTATCGCTTTGCTGCTGAAGAAACTCAAAACCTATAAGTCCATCGCTTTGCTTAGTTACCGTGAAATAATGCCATTCATGAAGAGACAGCCGCAAAATTCAAGGCAGAATAAAGAGATTTTATGTCCAGGCACAATATGAATAGCTGAAATGTAAAAGGTGTTTTGATGGAGTCAAGAGCAACTTGACTGAACCAGGAGAGAGAACTCAATGTGCCAGATGGCAGCTGGCTGCTATTAAAACAAATGTTCAGTGACATGAGTATTAAACGCATCTTACATGGTATTAGCTCCTTCTCACATGCAGAGGCTTTAAGTCTGTCCTAATTAATTTTCATTCATGGTTGTCACCATTCAAATTAAGTTATTTCACATCCATATGCGCACACACACACACACACACACACACACACACACACACACACAAGCTTTAATAATTCCACTGAAAAGGTGCAAGAGGTAAATTATTTGAATCATTTATACAGTGAGTTTGTGGAGTCATTCATATATTAATTTTGTATTGTTATTTGATTGCTATTATGGTGTGCTTTAATTTGCTAATCAGTAATGCAGAAGAAGAGAAAGCAACGGCTTCATTTTTTTTAAGCTTTTCAAATCTAATCACTTCATTTCATTGCAAGGTTGAAATACACTGATCAAAACTTGCAGATGCACTGTGTGCTTCACTATCAATGGACCAGCTGCAGGATTTGTTGATCTGCAAGAACCTGCTCACCCACACAGGTGTTTTACTTACTGTGGCTGATCAGATCTATGCTCAGCTTGAAGTTTGGAAGAGATGTGCCAGGAATATATTGAGTTTGGAATAACCAAACCTTATTAAATGTTTGAAAAGAGCACTGGTTGCATGCAGGATTAGCTGCAGACAAACAGACAGACAGACACACAGGACCAAACATCATAGTTGATACATAAAGTATGTCAAAAAAAGAAGAAGAGCATATTTTAGTATGTCCAAAAATGAGAAAACAAAACAAAACAAAACAAAACCCCATCATAGTATAGTATGTTGAAAATGATTTATATTGTATTTTGCCCAAAAATGCCAATTTAAGTCATAGTATTGTATGTTGAGGCATTAAATAGTATAGTATAAATTATTATTATTGTATGTCCAAAAATGGGGGGAAAAAAACATACTATAGTTTGACCAAAAGTGCACAAAAACAAAACAAAACATTCTAGTATGTCTATTCCATTGTTGGCCAAAAAGAGGGAAAAAGTGTCAGAATGGAGCCACAAACTGTATTCTGGGCCTTACAATAAAGATAAAACAGCCTACCGAGTGTAAATAAGCATTAGCATTAGTCATAATGATCATTTCTTTTTGTGATTTTGGCAGGATGCAGCAAGGACCCAAGTGCAAATGAGAGTCTGGACACCGAAGAAATGTCTCAAGAGATTTGGAATCGAAAACTAGACTTGAAGATGGCAAAATTTAGAGGTGAATGCGGTAGACTTTCGTAAACTATGGTGCACATTTCAGTTTTTAAACCATTTTTTAATGCCATATATAAGCTACATAGAAAAATACAAATGGTTTTGGGCCTACACGGATGATAATAGTGAAAAATAAAATGTAAGGAAATAACTGTTTCATTTCAAATCTTTTGTCACAGACACAGGGAGCCACTGCAGACGGCCTGAAGAGCCACATGTGGCTCCAGGGCCACGGGTTACCTACCCCTGGTCTATAAGTGTATATTGTATGTCCAAACCCCCCCCCCCAAAAAAAATAAAAATAAAATAAAATAAAATAAAATAAAATAAAATAAAATAAAATAAAATAAAATAAAATAAAATAAAATAAAATAAAATAATAATAAGATAAAAAATAAAAAATTATAGCACATCCCAAAAAATTTAAAATAACATCCAGCATAATAAGTTGAAAAATGTGAAAAAAATTGTCATATTGTAGTTTGCCAAAATATGTCTTAGTTTGTAATGTTACTATGGTGTTCAGTGAAAGCAACAACAAATTGTATTGAGTTGTATTTGTGTCCAACTGATAATGTCCAATTTTCACTCACGCATCATCTAATCCTTCGAAGAGTGTTTGATGCTTTACCTGCTAAACGTTCCAATTAGCTAGCTAACTCTTGTTGTTTGTTTGCTGCTGTGCTGTAGTGCACAGTGGGTTCATCTGAAATTCTTGATAACTGAAAACAGCTGGCAGCTCATGCTGTAAAACTCCATCACTGTGAGCATCTCCTTTGACACTACATTGATTTGTTTGAGCCATTAAATAATATTGTGGGCTGCCATTAGTATCCATGCCTATAATTTTCCTACAGCTGTGTCAGTTGGAAGGACATCACATTGCTAATGACACAATAAATAAGAGTTATTCTAATTTCTTTTTGTTACATTACAATTTTCTTTGCAACTCCTGTCCAATCCATCCAACTGACTCAATATTAAAATGAAGAAAATCTTGGAAACCATTTGGCCAAAACTTTATAAGCACTTGGAACGTTTAAATAAGAACCATAACACAAAACAACTATGTTCAATTTAATTTCTGCTGGCAGGCAAGAATCCGTCACCTCTTGTGTTACGACATATCATCTCAACATTCAGTGACACAGAAAATTATTAAAGTAAACAACATAGTGGGGAATTTTGGCAACTTGTACAGCAACATTAATGCCAGGAGTTGATTTTGCAAGTATGACTCGCATTTTAGCACATTTACACAAACATCAGTGCAAGCACCTGCTTTATGATGTTACACCCGGGGACATTTTGCATATGAGGGAGGTTCATTAAGCAGTACTTAAGCAGTGGGTGGATTTGGTGAAGTTCCCATAGCTTTTTTCCCACATACTCTTACAAGCTATCTTACAAGAATTTCAATAACATTTCAAATTTATGCTCAGTCACTTGGAAGAACTCAAGAGGAGACGACTTTCAGGAAAAGTTTCAGGGAAGTCTTTCTGCTCGATGCATAACACAAAACACATTTTCCTCATCACGAATAATGAGGCCCCTTTGGCTTCCTGACGCAGTTACAATGCTTGTCATCTGCTTTACTTGCTGCTCAACATTATTATTAATCATCATTGCCATTCTGTAATGAAACATCACTTTTCAAAGTCAACTGATTAGGTTAAACGGCACACGCTCGTCTTTCCAGTAATAGGAGCCTGGATCCATTTATCACAACAGTGTTTGCCTTGATATGACAGCTGCTGCAGCACTGTTTGAATCCTCGGCTTCTTTTTCAAAATGAGAGCCGCATGTTTATTAGGAATCTGATGCATTTATTTCCATAAATAATATCTGAGCTGATGGAAGCAGACACAACACTGCCTGACTACAGTGCACATAAAAACCAAACCAACTGAACTCAAACAAATGGAGGTATAAAGCAGAGGTGGGAGCAAGTCATTGTACTGCTTCACAAAACAAGTCACAAGTCTTTGCACTCAAGTTCCAAGTCAAGACTGGCATGTCCCAAGTCTAGTCCCACATCAAGACAGTCAAGTCCCACATCAAGACAAGCAAGTGCTAAATCAAGTCCCGCATCAAGACTGGCAAGTCCCAAGTCAAGTCCCACATCAAGACTGGCAAGTCCAAGTCAAGTCCCACATCAAGACAGGCAAGTCCCACGTCAAGTCCCACATCAAGACTGGCAAGTCCCAAGTCAAGTCCCACATCAAGACTGGCAAGTCCCAAGTCAAGTCCCACATCAAGACAGGCAAGTGCTAAATCAAGTCCCACATCAAGACTGGCAAGTCCCAAGTCAGGTCCCACATCAAGACAGGCAAGTCCCAAGTCAGGTCCCACATCAAGACAGGCAGGTCCCAAGTCAAGTCCAACATCAAGACTGGCAAGTCCCAAGTCAAGTCTCACATCAAGACTGGCAAGTCCCAAGTCAAGTCCCACATCAAGACTGGCAGGTCCCAAGTCAAGTCCCACATCAAGACTGGCAGGTCCCAAGTCAAGTCCCAAAGTAAGACTGGCAGGTCCCGAATCAAGTCCAACATCAAGACTGGCAAGTCCCAAGTCAAGTCCCACATCAAGACTGGCAAGTCCCAAGTCAAGTCCCACATCAAGACTGGCAGGTCCCGAATCAAGTCCAACATCAAGACTGGCAAGTCCCAAGTCAAGTCCCACATCAAGACTGGCAAGTCCCAAGTCAAGTCTCACATCAAGACTGGCAAGTCCCAAGTCAAGTCCCACATCAAGACTGTCAGGTCTCGAATCAAGTCCAACATCAAGACTGGCAAGTCCCAAGTCAAGTCCCACATAAAGACTGGCAGGTCCCAAGTCAAGTCCCACAGTAAGACTGGCAGGTCTCGAATCAAGTCCAACATCAAGACTGGCAAGTCCCAAGTCAAGTCCCACATCAAGACTGGCAAGTCCCAAGTCAAGTCCCACATCAAGACTGGCAGGTCCCGAATCAAGTCCAACATCAAGACTGGCAAGTCCCAAGTCAAGTCCCACATCAAGACTGGCAAGTCCCAAGTCAAGTCTCACATCAAGACTGGCAAGTCCCAAGTCAAGTCCCACATCAAGACTGGCAGGTCTCGAATCAAGTCCAACATCAAGACTGGCAAGTCCCAAGTCAAGTCCCACATCAAGACTGGCAAGTCCCAAGTCAAGTCTCACATCAAGACTGGCAAGTCCCAAGTCAAGTCCCACATCAAGACAAGCAAGTCCCCAGTCAAGTCCCACAGTAAGACAGGCAAGTGCTAAATCAAGCCCAAAGCCAGGAAAAACAAGTCCCAAGTCCTGTCCTCAGTCAGGACGATGAGAAGTCCCCAAAAATGAATACTGGAGAGGAAGAATTTGTCTTTTTATTGAATCTTGCAAGATGAGAGCAAATTGTACAGCATGTCAGATACAGTCTGCAGAATCATTCTGAGGTTCTGCGTTCAGCACAAGTCATTCATGCATACAAAATGTGTGCCTTAGAAAAGAGAGAAGAGAAAGTCATTGTTTGATGAAGACCACCTGCAGACCTAGCTGCAGCATTGAAGTAACAACTTGCAAGACAGATAAGAACTAGAACAAGAACAGGCTTGCACTATTCATTGTTAAAAACAATTCATGAGAACAGTCTTGGTCTGTAACAAAGGCAAAAAAGGTTATATTGAAGACAATTTGTGTGCTATTATTTTTCTATTACAGTCCCAAGACATGTCCCAAGCTAAAACAGGCAAGTCCCAGATCAAGTCCCGAGTCCTTAAACTGGTTCTTTGTGGTTTTAACCTGCAACTTGATTGGATGTTGTTGGATTGGTTCAAACAAAGTGGATCTGGGCAATTAAGTGTTGACCTGCTGGGAATTAATAGCATTAATGTTAATGTAGAAAGAAGGAATTGCATTGATTCATGGCACACTTTTTAAGTAATGTAGCTTTTAATCTTTGGGGAAGGTATCAAGTACTGTCAAGTCTAAAGGCTCAAGTCCAATTGAAGTCACAAGTCAATGGTGTTAAACTCCAAGATGAGAAGTCTTTTTTTTTTTTTAATTTGTAGAGATCCAAGTCATCGGAGTGTGGTTTGATGATTCTTCCCCACCAGTGGTGGGATGAAACCAAGGTAAAGTACAGTTCTGAGGTACTTGTCCTTTACTTGAGTTTCTCTTTTGTTCTACTTTTACAGTTACATTTCACTCCATCTCAGCGATAAATACTATACTTTTTACTCCACTACATTTGTCTCACAGCCTTAGTTACTTTTCAGGTTACAGGTTTTCATACCCTTCCTGTCCAGTGTAAACCAGTGGTGGAAAAAGTATTCATATCCTTTACTTAAGTAAAACTCCTGCATTTAACTCACTGAAGTAAAAGTACAAAAGTATCAGCATCAAAATGTACTTAAATTATCAAAAGTAAAAGTACTTGTTGTGCAATATGGACCCACTCAGTTTGTTTTATAAATTCCAAATATATTATTAACTTATTATTATTGATGCATTTATGTAAGCAGTGTTTTACTATTGTCAAGGAAGCACATATTTTAACTACTTAAATAAACTTAATAGTTCTAATAATGGCCCCATTTAGAAGAAAATAGAAGATAAAGAATCATATGATTTGGGGCGTGGCTACGTTTGATTGACAGGTCACTAACAAGGCGAGCCCTCATCAGGAGGGAAGCAGAACAATGCGTAACCATGGCAACTTGTCAATAAAGTCATATATAACGTTAAATAGATATAAAAAAAAGGACGTTTAGCGGTTTGGTCTCATAACTTTGACCCTTTCACTGTATTTTCACTTAATGACAGTTTATTTGAACGTTTTTTTCAGTAAAAATGTCTTGTTCAGCGTTTGGTTGGACTAACAGACACTCCAAGGAGTCGCTGCTCAGTTTTCTGAGGAAAGTAACATACATTTTGTTTTTTTGCTATAGCCAAAATTAGGGAGTAGTTGTGGTTTTAGCTTGATTGACAGGGTCAGACTGACATGTGCAATCAATGAAGCCCAGCAAGCTGCAGCAACACACGGGGAAAAGGATACTGGAGGAGAACACTCACACCACAACTTTTATAAATACACCTTTTTAAAACTGAACAACTACACTCAAGAGCGGGCTGAGAGACACAGGAGCGAGTTTTGGAGCGCGGACAAGGAGTAGCTGGGTGAGTCTAGAACACAGCATGAAGCTCTCAGATGGAGGGAAGAGTCACACTCACACAGGCAAGCTTCACTCTCAAGTTAACCCTCTGGGCTCTGAGCCTATTTTGACTGTTTTTAAATACTTTTGATTTTGCCCTTCATGTACCACATAAAAAATGTTTACTATACCCATATTTGGTATCCATTTTTTCTTCACCTTTGTGATCTGATAATTATTTTCTAACTTTAACCTACTTTATCAACATATTGAGCCCAAAAATCATGAAATCCGAGTTGAAAAATTATACTATTTACTACAATAAAAACCACAAATATGCTCAATGAACTGTTTTACAGAAGTACAGTTTCGAATGTAGGCCTTTAAACCTCTGGAGTCCATGAAAACATCTGCATATTACTCCTTCATGACGTGAAGACATAAAAATGAAGCAACATTGAAATCTTGCCATCAGCTTCCCTCTAAAGTTCTGGCTTGAAACTACAGGCCAGATTTTTTTTTTATGATATTCGGCCAAGTAAAACTGGATATATTGTCACATATATTTAGTATAAAATATTGAACTAGATATTATCCTAATTTTACCTGTTAAATGTTATATTTGCAATATTTAAAATTCTGTGTTTTGAAACATCATTTTCAAGATCAGATTTTATGTTTCCTTAGTTTCTTTTGGGTTCAACATTTTGATCAAGTAAGTCAAAGTTAAAAATTAATTATCAGGACAAATAGGTGAAGTAACACTGAAAAAAACTGATACCAACATGCCATGGTAAATATCTTTAACTGATTTTTTAACAGGCATAATAGCCCAAGATTTCAGAGGTTTAACTTGTAGTGGAGTATTTTCACCGTGTAGTTTTACTACTTTTACTTTAGAAAATTAACTAAATACTTCTTCTCCCACTGCCTTCTTCTTGTAGCACTAATGTAGTGTTAAGTACCATTAGTTTTAAAGGTTTCTTTCCTCCCTTGGAAACTGAAAGAAGGCAGTCTGCTGTGTAAAGCTGAATTTTAGCAAAATAGGAAAAAGCAAGGATGAAGTGTGGATGATTGATTATAATATTTATTACTTTCAGTCATCCCTCTCTAATAAAAAGTCAACCCATCTCTTTTTGCTACTTGTTGCCTAATGGAGTGTAACATTGGGTCCATGGCTGCATAATCTCCGAAAATGAGAGCTGCATGTTTATTAGTTGTCCGAGACAGTTACAACAATGTTAAAATGTGGGAGTTTACAAGAGTTTAAACACACATTATCCTCCCGAACGCTTCCATAATGCCACTGTTTGAGTACAGCGGTGCAAAATGAAGGTAAGTCTTCTTGTTTCCTTACCTTAGGTGACTGTGAAATGACAAATCATTTGTCTTCGAGTAATTCTTTCAACACCCTGCGTTTCCCAGATAAGCATTCTCAGGTATTCATCACTGCTATGATGTCTGCAGGGTAGAAAAAAGTGCCTTTAATCCGAGCACGGCAGAGAAAAACAACTCTATTCGTAACACGAGGAAGCAAAGGATTAATAACTAAGAGGAAACGTGTGACAACTTCTTAAAAAGATCAGACAAGCGAAACGTGTTTTTTTTAAAGCTATTAATCAATGTTCATGACATGTTTCTTAATGAAACGCTCACTTTATCTTGACACTGGACCACACAATGTTTGTTTAGCACTGTGTGTGATATGGTCCACTTTGTTCCTCCAATTAATGAAATCACTTCATTTCAATAAAGGCAGAGAGTTGGCACACAACACACATCCATAAAGTATAATGCAATCCAATAAAATAGTTAGTAAAACTTCCCTTTGTGAAGTTTTTGTTGACTGCTCAGAGAGATTTGAATACATTGAGAGTCTGCTTCTGCGTTGGCATATGTCCGGATTATCTCGCATGCTTTTATTAAAGGTTACAGTAATATATTTCTGTTGCGTCTGTCGCTGAAGTGATTTAGTTTATTCGCAGATAATTACCTATAATGTGAATGGAATACCAACAAGCTCAGAGTGAATGCAAATGTTTTTTTTTCTAGCCTTGGATACCTAAAAGGGTGATTTTAAAGCTCCATTAATCAACATTTTTCACATTGACAATTATTTGAATGTGTTTAATGTAAAAGGGGTCGCATGTAATGACGAACCCACAAGCCCTGCAACGCTACAAGTTACTTTGTCAAACTGCTTTTAATTTACAGCACTGTGCACCACCTACCCAGCACCAAAGAATGAAGTGAATAGCAGGTTAAAAATCTATAGAGCCTTATAGTTCCCTCAGGGCCCAGCTATACTCAACAAGTGCTCCAAACCATATGACAACATATCGTCACACTGTTAAAATAATCGCATAAGTCATTTTTTGTCAAAATGTTGTTGTTTGCCTAAATCATCTCCTCATAGCCACCTATGGTTAAAATCGCCTACATCCTCAGTTGATCAGATAATGTGAATTTACCCCTTTAAGATAATGGCCTATGTCAAGTGTGTGACTTAAGCAGATTTATTATGCCTAAGTCAAAATAAAATGTGACTTAGGCAATTTTTTGAACATGCCTTTGTGACTTAAGCAAGACATGGTAACACTTTATTTTGAAGGTGTCTACATAAGAGTGACATGAGCGTGTCATAAACATGACATGGGATGTGTCATGAACATGAATGACACTTTGAAGTAACATTAGTGCTCATGATACTTGTCATGTCATGTTTATGACAGGCTTGTGTGACTCTTATGTAGACACCTTCAAAATAAAGTGTTACCATGTCTTGCTTTAGTCACAAAGGCATGTTCAAAAAAATGCCTAAGTAATTTATTTCTCCTAAGTTACATAATTTACACACAGTGTTATTACTATGCCAATAGCCATCCTTTGTTACATCTTTTTTGAGTGAAATCATCAATAAACGTCATAAGTTTTACTACTTCTCACTCCTTTTCGAAAATGTATTCTGCATGTCATGTTAAATGTTTTGTCTGACTCTCTTTTTTTTATTATTTTGTTTTCATATTCGAAATAAACTTCAATCAATCAGTAAAGGATCTCAATACTTTTTCACCACTGGTCTTTTAAAAAGCCTAAGCAGGAAGTCTTTGCCCTCAACCTGGAGAAGTTGCTTTGGTGCCTACATTCAACAGAACTACAGCCTTTCTCTACAACACACTTCGCTCCTCTCTGTACCAGTGAAACGCTCATATGGATAGTTTTGGGTGGTATCGACGGTTGACCTATTCTGTTGTTTAGGTTGGAGATCTTGTTGAATTAGAACAAGACACCTTGATGTCCCACATAGGTTTCTGAAGACCTATGGTCTAGATCTGTGTGGTTGGTGGAGCTCCAAATGAAGCTAAAAGCAGAGTAAACGTTGAACTTACACAAATCAGGTAGATGCAAACATAACTAGGATGGGATTATAGATGCTTAGTGTCTGCCAGATGCTCAAGTAGACAATCATTTAATTACACGTTAGCAAAAACCTCTGAAGATGATAATATGTGAGAGCTGTGTGTCTGTCAGCTTCATTTGAAGTCCTTTTGCTCCTAGACAACAAAAATTAAAGACGGCAGCTTTAAAGACGACATACAGAAATACACAGATACAAGATGCTTGGATTCCTCATGAATCAATTTCACATCAGGAAATTATGTAATTTTCCAATGTTTGCATGGGGGAGACATAACTCTGGAGAACTACACTGGCAGGAAACCAGTAGTCAAAAACAGAGAGAAAACCATCTGACACCTTTTCATTTATTTAACACCCCCACAAGCTATGATGCCAAACATTAAAAGTTGATTCAAGACATCTTTGATACAGCCTCGACAAAAACAAAAAACCGAACATCGAAACCTTCAGAGACGCAGAATGAAGAGCCTTTGTTTGTCTCTGCACAGTATTGTATTGTTTTCCAAACATCGACTGATATTTCTCTTCCCTCCAACAGTTTCTAACTTTTTTCTCTCTGTGACAGGGATTTCAAAATCAAAAGCCTGTAATTATTTAGTCCCTTTTGTTTTTCAACTTAAAGGTCACACATATAATACATGCACTCCTACAGCGGCGTCCACTTTCTCAGAGTTGTCAGTGAAAGCTAATTATGCCCGGATTTACGAGTATCTCGCCCTTAAGCGCCTTCTTTTCTGCAGAAACACAGCTAATGTTTGAAGAAGTAATGTCTCTGGAGTTCTTTTACAATGTCATTTCAATAAGATTTTATTATCTCTTTAATTCCTTTTCAGTGCACAGAATGATCCCTACTAACCATTGTGTCTTGCAAAAAGGGCTTCAAGTTTGCATTTCTTTGGCCAAAGAGGGTTTTTCCAAAAGTCTGGACTTGTATTCATACTTCAGTCTCCTTGTTTATCACTAAGTAGCTCCGATTGAGCGCTTTGACACCAGCGGTAGTGTTCTGTTCATGAGCAGCTCAGTACTGGCTGTGTAGACACAGTTTTATTCATTCACTTTCCCAAATCACATTTTATTTGACACTCCAGGCATTTATACTGGCATAAAGCCTTAAGGCAACAGAGTTATCTTCTGCCTGCTCCGGAGACAAGTCTCGCTATCAGCATGCTCTGCACTCTGATGCCTCTGAGGAATTTAAATATACATGCAACAGTTGTATATAAGTATTTCCACGAGGCAGAAATCGTAGTGCAGGATTGGATTTAAAAATATTCCACCGTTGCATCAACGTGCTAATCAAACAGCTTCTCCTGTAACGCCGAGAGAGACGTGTAAGACCTTGGTTGATTTGTGACCGGAGGGGTTCTGCGGTACCGGCGTTCGTCTCGCTGTGAGACACCACGCCTTCAGCAGACTGTTACTCTGGAGTTGTGCACTTTGAGCCTGATCTGATGCGCAGACAGATGACGAGGAGGTCGACAGCGCCCTGCAGCAGCACCACGGGGAGACAGTGACGTGGCTTTGGGCCGGGAGAGCAGAAGTATTGGATTGGGGGCCCGGGCTGGAGGAGTGGGCGCTGATGTGTCCTTGCGGTTTGGCTGCCAGTACCCCAGTTCTCAGGCAGCGACCACGGAGCACGTTGTGGAAGGCTTTCTTGAACTCCCGGCTAAAGCACGGGTAGATAATGGGGTTAATGCAGCTGTTGAGGTAACCCAGCCAGAAGGTTATCTTAAAGATGGTTTCTGAAGGCTTACAGGATGGGAAGATGGATCCTAGAGAACACACACACACAAACAGACACTTAATACACCACAAAACGTCAAGTTCCAGTTAGAACTAGAAAGTGCTCACAGTAGGGAGCTCCATCAAGGCTGAACAATCCTAATTTTACAGTATTTTAATAAATTAAATATCACAGTCTATCCCTCCTGTCATGTTATGCTTATTATGCAAACATGTACTTATTACATAATGTTTCTACATACTGGGGCCTCTAAACATTCATGTAAATGCATACATTGGGTATGACTGGAAAGCTGAGACTGTTGTGGAATCAATGAGACAATTTCAATGTGTGTGTAATACGCAGGTCCCCATAATAGCCATTTCACTGTGGTGAGACCATTTCTTGAAACTTGGTATATAGTGGTATATTCCTTGGTATATTGACAATGAGGGTGGTCCATTCTCTGGTGGTCAAAAAATGGTTAAATTTAGAATCAAATCTGTGGAACAATGGTATCAATCAAAAATCGCTTATCATGGGACCATAGGAGCTGCCTCCACATACATCAGTTATAATGTTCTATCTAGGTGTTTACAGCTGCACAGCATGTCATAAGTAACTGTTGTTGCTGAAGACTGATGCTCTGGATCCAAATATTAATCATTTGGCATCACCGGCTCCTTTGTCTCCGGAGTGGTGGACAACAAACACAGGACTTTGACCCAGAAGACCTCTGTTCATGACCCAATTTGAAAGCCAAGATGTTATTTTAAGTTAACTTGTAAATAAACTTCTGTATGTGAATATGTCATGACCTACGTCACCTTCAACATCATCTATATGACCTATGCAACCACATTCAGTAGCTTTTACGGAAGAAGTCATTTTAACCCAAACCCTGGTTAAAACCTAACCCACTAGTTCCTCGTCACGTTAACATGCTTCATATGGCGATTGTCGTGTGTCCAAAACAACTGTTTAACCATTTCACAAAATTAAATAGAACGGTCAGATTTTGTATCAAACAAACAATCCATTCCTGCTTCAACATGTCATCAACAACCCAATGCACTGAGCCAGGTGCATAAAGAAATTGTTTCCTAGTTTGTTGTGGAAGAACTTGATGAGCTCTGAACTTTTAACAGCATCAGAAAATAACATCAAGTTAAACTAATGTCAAACTGTAATAACTTAAATGTAGTTATTGTGTTGTCTTATTCCTTGTATTTAAAGACCTGTTAATCCATCTGAGATGAACAACGGCTCCCAGTTTTAGTAGGGCAACCTTTCTGTTTACATTTGGATAACACATTGGCCCTTTTAATGTGGTTAGTTATAAATTACACACTTGCCCTTTAATATGGTTAGTTATAAATGTACACACTTCTCCTCCATCCTGTATAATATATTGTTCCTAGCTTCAGTAAGATTACAGTTTGTGTAACAACAAAACACACATTTCAGAAATCATCCACCTTTGTGGCATCATTTTGTGTTTGGTCCATTCCTGCTTCAACATGTCAACAATACCCCAATGCACCGAGCCAGGTGCTTAAAGGAATTGTTTCCTAGTTTGTTGTGCAAGAATGTGAGACATAAGTCATGCTTAACCTAATGTGCAAAAACTATTTTTTACTAAAGCAATGCTTCACAGCAGCTTTTGTATGGTGCTGCTGGTGAGCAGCAGTGCTTTCATTTTATAGACTCTGTACTGTACGAGTAATAACAGCATGGCTTCAGCTGCAGTAAAAGGCGGGCAGCCACCAAGTGCTTCAACACAAAACAGACTTTCCATTTGAGGGGCTGTGGAAAAAATAAAAAATTCAGTGGCTTTTCAAACCTTCAGTCTGGGGATCTCAGACTATCATTGCCTCAGAGCTTGAATGAGCACTGCGCTTTGAGCCGTGAAGGTCCGTCTCAATTGAAATGCATAACTATTCTCTGATGACTAGCTGCCTTGGGAGGCTACAGGGTGACTGAGGATGCCTCCTAGCATTACAACCCATTAAGACTCGTGCTTGTTATCTATAATAGCTTTCATAGGAGGGAGCAATAGTTTGCTTCATTCCATTTCATCTCACAGTAGAAGCCCATTCTGCTCCAATGTGGTGTTTTATTTGGTCTATTTGGTTGCTTGTAATTGAATTTCTTGATGTCCCTCCTCCGAAACTCGAACAGTAGAGTCGAGGACAGCGGGGAAGGGGAAGGTCCTGCCTGATATTGTGTTCATAGAGCAAAAATATGTCAGGAAATATGATCAAAATGATTCAGGCTTCAACAGCTTTCACATCACAATAGCTACAAACCACAGGAGGGTTGCTGTTAGATAGATCTGCATAATAAAGTCTCAGTCTATATTTTTAGCCATGATCGGAGCACAGCTTGATAGCTGTTGGTCTAACATTTTTTTTGTCAGGCCAGCACTTTGCTCCTGACTGAAAAAGCTATTACAATGAAGAGTGATTGCCAGATATCCATGTTCTCTAGAGGATGAATCCTGATTTAAGTGATCCTCTACATGTTCTCTAGCCACCGTGAGGTTGACATTTTTGTTTTTTAGTGAAATGTCTTGTTATCTAGATGGATGGCCATTAAATCTGGTAGAACTGCTAAATCGCCTAAATTTGCCTCCTTTGGTTGTCATTTTGCATCTTTTTTGTCTTGTTGTTTTGGGTCTTTTGTAGTTTATTGTGAGTCTTTGTAGTTGTTTTGTGTTTCTTTGACATTTTTTGTCTCCTAATGGCTGTTTTGCCCCTTTTCATTGTAGTTGTGAGTGGTCTTTTTGTGTCTCTTTGCAGTTTTTTTGCATCTTCATAGTTGTTTTTTTTGGCTCTTTGTGGTCTTTTTGTAAAAATGTTCTGCCTCTTTGTGGTTGATATGTGTCTCTTTGAGATATATTTTGAAGGCTTGTCTGACGAACAGACCAAAACCCTCAACATATCTAATGTAACATGATATATAGAGGGGCTGCAATATGCAGTATTGTATACAGTAATGATTATTATAGTATTAACAGTTTGCATAATCAATGAAACACATTTTGTTTTTCAATACTACCTACTTTTGTAGCCTCCTGTAGAACAGTGTTAACCATAAAATCATCATGTATGAGAATCTTTCTGTCAATAATAATAAGAACATTAACCCATAAGAACCCAGACCCAGTTATCCTTAAAGGATGTGTTCTATAAGTAGACCACATAGAACACATTTCTGATGTTTAAAAAATACAACCCCTAAATGTCAAAGATCTGTGATGTGACATGTATACATTACAATGGGCGTATAGGTATTTATGTTTATGATATTTCTTATTTTAAAATAGAAAAAAAACAGACACATTTTCTGCTTACAGAGACACAAATTTGCCTTTTTCTTTTGCATCTCCATAACATATATCAAAATTTTGACTTTAATTTGTTCAAGAAATTTGGTCAGAACAAGTTAAATGCAATATAGGTCACCCTATTAACGGATTAGGATTGTTAAATAGGTTTAAACTTAGCCTAGTAACAAAAAATAAGCTTTTTGAAAACTTTTTCCAGTCACAGCCACATTTTGGAGAAGTCACTTCTTGTCACATGACCACCACACCAGGGTGCTGAGTATACATCGCTTAGGGATTTAATGAGTTAAGGTGAAGCATAAAGCTGAATATGGGGGATTTGTTACACGGGTGTCACCCTGGGTGACAAGAAATGCATGTGATACTAATACCATTAACAATGCCTCTTTTCTGTAGAACCTTGCCAACATCATGAAACAAAGTAAATAAAGTAGTTATTAAAAAAAAAACAAGCCAACAAACATGTTCAGGGATTTATTCTGCCTCCACCTAAAACACCCACAAGAAAACATCTAAATATATAGAATAATCAACGTGTTTTTCTACTGTGACATGTAAGTCTTTCTTTAATGAAAATTACCTTTTGCCTAAATGCTTCAGAACTATTTTAAGCAAACTTTTAACAGCATCCGAAAATGTCATTAAAAGTTCAACTAAAGTCAAATTACAATAACTTAAATGTAGTTATTGTGCTCTTAATCCTTGTATTTAAAAGCCTGTTACTCCATCTGAGACAAACAACAGCTCCCAGTTTTAGTAGGGCAACCTTTCTGTTTACATTTGGATTACACATTGGCTCTTTAATATGGTTTGTTATAAATGTACACAGTGGCAAAAAATAAGTAAATGATAACACATTATTTGTCCAGAGGATGTTTCCTCCACTCCTCCAACATCCTGTATAATAGATTGTTCTTGGCTTCTGTAAGACTGCAGTTTGTGTAACAACAAAATACACATTTCCGAAATAATCTCACCATCTGTGACCTGGAAGGTAACTGCTGACAGACTATTACCCTTAAATACACCTGGGTCCACTCTGACAATCACTTATCTCACTCGAGCTATAAGAGTTATTTCAGAAGCAATTAAGATTCGAGATTAGGCTTCACAATGGTTGGTTTCTGTCCTCTCTTTACATCTCTGATAACATCACTCTTATCACCTTCTTTGACAGAGTTTGACAAAATGTAGGTGTAATTTATTGAAGATAAAGTTGAGAATATCTGGCTAAGTGGTTAGTACTACTGTTAAATGAAGCTCGTATCTACAGTGATGTTTGACTACAACAGCGGACTAATCCTTAATTAGTTCATTTCTATTCAGGTTTCCTCTGCTAAATTTTTAATTAACATTTTTCTATATTTTTCCAAATAAAGTTGGCCTCTATAAGAAATCATTACAGCTCACATTATGACATCAATTCATTTCTGAATCATTTAAATCCCTCTTTAACTACAATGAACACATTATTTCTCTAAAAATGTATGGCAGATGAGTCATTCTTTAGGTTATTTTTGCCATTTTTTCATTAAGTTACCATTACATTCAAGTCACAGGTGCAGAGGTACATTAGAGACTCGATTAGAGACATGATTAGAGACATAATTGTCACTCGCAAAATGTTTTCCTATAATTACGGTATACTTATAGTTTAACCCAGGGCCCATAGTAAAGTAGTTTTTAATTTTCCTCTCCAGTAGTTTCAAGTCTGTTGCACTTGATGAACCGACATCCTTTTACATCACTGTGGAAGTTAACTGCTGGACAGGTGTCACATAACCCAATAATTTAACTTAAAATAAATGTGTTTATGTCAAACAAAATGAGTAACATAATTTGTCACTTACAATTACCATCTTTTATTGCGCTGAAGCTGCTAAAATTATAATAAAAAAATGTGTAATAATAATAGTAAAGGACCTGGGTCATTTGGGAGACAATTTCTCAACTGTATTAAACTAATATAACCCTAAGGAATAAAATGGGGACTGTGCAAAATTCACTATCCGGGACTAAACCAATTTCGTCCTGTATAGCAGATCCTATTTTCACATTACATATCTGTTCAGAAAGTTACACAAATTAGCACACTTTTAATCAGATAATGCCCTATTTGCATATTAAAACATACAATTCATGAATACTTCCAATACAAAAGATGTTTGTATCGATGTCAGGGATCAACACGTGAAGTTTCGTGGTGATATCTATAAGTTAACATTTTTGCCCCATTAACCTGTTGGACAAAAAGGGCGTGGCCATTTAAGGGGGTTTCGACCCGGATAGCGAATTTTCGCACAGTTCCCATGTTATTCCTTTGGGTCATATTAGTCTGTGTCATGTGACACATATCTTTGTAATCAGCGTAGTTTCTACACATGGACACCAAGTTTGTGTGGACCTTGAGTTTTAAGAGGTTAAATTTGCACTTATATGCTAAATTACTTTTGAAAAAAGCAGACATTCAAACTTGCATGAAGCCTTGCCATGTGTTGTGAGCTTGTAGATTTACTTTTTTCACATTTATAGGCATAGACGTATATATTTAACCCATTATATTTATTTCACCCCTTAAAATTAAGAGGGCTTCGCGACCCCCCCGTGGATCTTTGGTGTCCCCCTGGGGGGGTAGGGTCCCCCCGGTTGAGAATCCCTGTCCTAGACGACAATGACAATGTGATAGATGTGGCTTGTAGTGATGAATCTACAGAGAATCATCACCAGAATCTGCAGCTCCATAGACCGTATGAAGGACGGACAGATGGTCTACGATGCATGCTGTCAATCATGAATCACCATTTTTATAACTTCAAATAACTCATTAAAACCAGACTTGTCAGAAAAATGATCACTTCACTACAGAAGATGATAAGAACTACATTTTTCATGCGTCCTTTGAGATTTTAGTTCGGACCATGTCTCTTTCACTAACATGGAGTTGGCAAGATTTATAATCTATACGTCTTGACAGCGACCAGGGGGCAGCCAAGACATTCTGGCTTTACTTTTGTGGAGCTTTCAGGCCATCCGTCTTTAAGCTCCACCCCCTTCCGAGGGGGAAACAAACCGTCTCCCTCCATTGACTTTGTAGTGAAAGATGGTGCCTCCTCGACAATTTTGCCGCTAGCAGAAAACCGATCAAAAGGTCTGTGTGGTAGAATGTACTACCAAGTTAAAGAACATTGAACTAAGTTTTTCTAAACTTTGATGAACGTTTAAGAGGATAAAAGTGAATACAGAGGTGTACAGACTTCAGCAGTTACAATGAGGAAAACTGCCATCCTGAAAATCAGCATATTTAACATGAACTTTTAGACAACCATGGTCTGAGACGCTAACAAAATGTCTATTTTTAGCTTAAACTATTAGATTTAAACACTCACCATATGATTACTTTAGCACTCTATGTTTTCCAGAAAGGACAAGTTGGCTGTTGGCAAGCAAATGTTAGCTAATATCCACTTTTATTTTCTTAAAAGTTACGTTTTTTAAGTTGGTCAGATTTAAAAAGCAAAACAAAAAAACAACGTAGTTATGGGTTCTTTAACTTGTTGGCAGTACCACACAACAGATTTTTTGACCATTTTTCTGTATTTTTCGAGTGGACCAAATTTTTTTCAATACAAAGTCAATTGAGAGTGAACGCTTGTTTTCCCCAATGCCCACCCAGCCCAAGGTGGGCGTGGTCTCTGGAGTATGACGCATGGCACTCTATGTCTATGGCATGGGTCTCAAACTTGCGGCCTGCGGGCCAATTGTGCCCCTCGTGACGATATTTTGTGGCCCCCACCTTGATAAGAAAGTTCAATGTGAGTTTTAATGGCACTTTACCGTGTTGTGTGTGGAAGGTCCCTTTAATTACTTTTTTTTTGTAATTTTGTCTTTGTCTTTGTGTCTTTTTGGTCATTTTGTGTCCTTTTTTTAGTAATTTTGTGTTTTTTTTTGTAATTTTGTGTCTTTTTTTGGTCATTTTGATACTGCCTCCAGTGACCCCCAGGTAATTTGAGTTTGAGACCCCCGGTCCATGGTTTCAGCTTATTGTTTCAATGTCTGGCCAACAACTCTACTGTACTGGTTCACACTCTCACTCACCGCTCAAATGGCACCCTTTGTTTCCTGCTGTTTCCCTCCCCTTCTTTTGTCAGCACTTTGTATTTTGCAGCGGCACCATCGCTGCATACTGGGCTTAGCTCCGGCCAAGAAAATTGGCTTATAGAAATATAAACAAGGCAGTGCACTTTTCCCCCTGCAGCTGAATGACAATGTGTGTATTCAGGCCATTCTCCTGCACTGACACAGTGCTGTGGAGACAGGTCTGCCTAAGAACACTTTCAGACTAATGTCTTGTCACTTCAAAAAACATACTGAACTTTCAAGCAAACACAAGCTTTTCCATGCCCATCTACCCTCCCTCCCACCTTCACTGAAATATGATCGCCTTCATGTTACTGCCCTCGGTCGATGAATTGCTCACGACCTGTCAGACACTAGCGGCTCTTTTATTCCATTTTTAACCAAAGATAATATTAATCACAAACTGTCTGTCTGCAGTGGTGTCTGGTGTACAAGCTCAAACCAAAGTTAGGGGCCAGATGGTGATCAATGAAGTATTACACATCTAGAGAGTCAGATGACAAGAGAGTGGAGCCCAAAGCTGGCCAGCAGGCCAGAAACACAACTCCTAATGAATGATAATGTTGCTCGATAACTATTGAATAAGTAAATCAGTGAGTGTTTGCTTAAAAACAGAGCCTTAGCGTTGTGACTTGAATATAATAGTAATTAGGGTTGTCAAAAGTATCGATACTCAAAAAAGTATCGACACTAAAATGTTAATTTCAAAAGTATCGAGTATCTGAAGCTTGTTATCATAGTTGCAGTTTCTTTTTGCACAACTGTTTTTTATTATAAATATTTAACCTGTGGTTCTGTTCATTTTTACATGTTGCATTTCGGACATGTGCAATACAATTGATATGTGCAAAACACTCAATTTACCTCATGTATAAATTATAGCATTTTAAGTAGCCATTTATTTATTTTTATACTTATTTATTACATCACATGTCCTTGTTCTTGTTTTTGTCCTTGTTTAGCTCGGTATTTTTTAAATGTTTTTACTCATGTTGTTTTGTGTTATGATTGTCATAACTATGCACCTTATGCAGTGGCACTTTCAATTTCGTTGTATAGTGAACTATATAATGACAATAAAGACTATTTGATTTGATTAGATTTTTCTTGTTAATAAAAATATTTATATCTTTGTTTTTAATCCTTGTGGTATCGAAAATGGTATCGAGTATCGAAAATTTCCCTGAGTATCTGTATCGAGTTGAAAATTTTAGTATCGTGACAACCCTAATAGTAATGCATAAAAAGTTAGGTATTTCTCAAAGCAGAAGGAGTAAGGAGGTACCTACCGATGGGTAGAACGAGGAAAAAAGGGAGCCAGCACAGAATGAAGCACCCAACAACAATGCCAAGAGTCTTGGCAGCTTTCTCTTCCCTCGAGAACTTCAGAAACTTCGGCAGCGAAAAGGTGGTGCGTTTATGCGTCACGGTCCCCTCATCACCCTCCTGCTTGTCCATCTGAGCAGCGTTCCCTCTGTGTATCCTCAGCATCACTCCCTCCGTCTCAACCCCTTCTCCCTTACTGCTCTTCCTCAGGGTTTTTGTCTCTCTCTTCGCCACAGTGTACACACGGCAGTACATGGCCAGGATGATGGCCAGAGGTATGTAAAAAGATCCTAATGCTGAGAACAAAGCGTAGCCGGGCTCCTCCGTGATCCGGCACACCGTCTCGTCTTCCGGGTCGGGCTCCTTCCAGCCGAACAGAGGGCCCACGGATATCGCCGCGGAGAGTCCCCAGAGAGCAGCCACGGCCGTCAGGCCTCGCCGCCCCGTGGCTATGGCAGGGTAGCGCAGAGGGTAGCTGACAGCCAGGTACCGGTCGATGGAGATCACACACAGGCTGAGGATGGAGGCGGTGCAGCAGAGGACGTCCAGAGCGGCCCAGACGCTGCAGAAGGAGCGGCCAAACACCCATCTGCCGAGGGCCTCCGAGGTCGCGGAGAAAGGCAGGACGGCGGAGCTGAGCAGCAGGTCCGCCGCTGCCAGGTTGGCGATGAAGTAATGTGTCACAGAGCGCCAGTGGTGGTGGAACAACACTGACAGGATGACCAGGATGTTGCCAAGAACCCCGAACACTACAAACACCAACAGCACCATCCCCAGAACCACTGCCTTGGCTACATCCACATCTGGGTTGGCGGAGGAGGAGCTGCAGTTTGGACAGCCATCAGAGAAAACACTCATGTTCTCAGCAGGAACCATTGTTATCTGTTGGGTGCATTGAGTTTTTTAGTGTTTTCCAGATTGATGCCATTCATGCCACATCTGTTCCTCTATTACAGCTTCAACCCTCTGCCTTGTTCCTGCTGCTCAGAGAATAAAAGCTTTTCCTGCAGTTCATTTGTAGATGCCGCATCTCTTGCCAACGCTCCGTCGATCACGTGGCCTCTGCCAGGGTTCCTTGGCAGGATGTCATATTCAGAAAGAGACACACTGCCACAGTTTGTCATTTTTAGTCCAGAGAAGCTTAATAGAAATGACAAATATTCATTTTCTTTAAGTGGCAGCCACTGATGGATTCAGAATGTTCAGCGTTCAGCCATGCTGAAAGGCTTTACTGCAGGAAACCTTGTAAAACAAGAAAAGAGATAAAAGTATATTTGACAACACATTCATAATGCAAGGCTTTTATTAATACACACAACAACCTTATTTCCTCTAAAGTGATGTTCTTTCTTCAGTAGTGTGGGAACTAATCAAAACTTCACACATTAAATAGAACACATTAAAGGTAAATTGCAAAAACAGCAGCCCGTTATGATTAAAGGGTAAAAATATCACTCAGGAGTCCCTATTTAGAGGATGTTTGCAAATTCTTCTCCCCTCATTACAGACACATTAGAGAAAATGAGGGTTATGCATGAGTGAACTAAGTGGCATTCACAATTTCCTTTTCATCCAAAAAAACATTACGGAACACTTGTCTTTTTGGCTCTGCAAGCAAACAACAGGCAACCATAAAACATCCCATTAGTAATATCAGATTTTTCCCTAACCCTTATTAAAACGGGCAGATCTATTATTGGCCGACTCCATCTGTGTTCCTTTCTGGGTTTTTGAAATAGAAAACGCCCACTCAGCAAATGCAATGATGTAGTTACCGCGGGAAGCTGTGAACGATGTCACGAGCTGAGTCAAAGATAGCGGTGCTAAGTACGGAAATCATGGCACAGAATATACTGCATTAATCCAGATCCGAAAGTAGTATAGTATCACAAACTAACTGAATAACACGCATAGCGTTTGACCAGAACGTTTGTGTTTTGCTAGATAAAATTGATGGTTTTGTTAATGGATTATGGTGTCTTTGAAGAAAATATAGATTATAGCTTCAGTTTCCAGTTGTAAATGGCTGTCTGACGAGGCAAGAGGGTAAAAAAGGTTTTAAATATAGCATCCACAAAAAATACGAAAAATGAAATAAATTTGTCCATTTTGAGAGCTAAATGTGAGCAAACGCGTCACATAACATTTTTTAGTCTGGAGATATTATAGAATATTTATTGTTATCCTACTGTGACATTTTTAATTGCTGTCAGCATGTTTCCACAATGACATGGAGTAGCCAGTGTGGAGAAATAGCTGGCCAGGGGAGTAGAAATTTTTTTCTAATGCCACTATTCCACCATATACACTTATCTTAATGATTGCATATTTCATAGAGAATAAGGGTTATTTTATGTTTTATTCAAGGCATCTTATTTTGACAGTCTTCTTGTAAATTCTGTGGTGGATTCTGTTAACCCACCGTGCTCTTATTTTGAAAGCTGCATGTGTTTAGCGACAGGAAACAATCCGTCACAGTTTAGATTTTTGTGATTGAAACAACTTTGTTAGCTAATGTTAGCTAGCGACTACCGAACGGCGTATGCAGCAGTGTGTTTGGAACTGACCGCCCGTACAGTTTACTATTTAGTTCGGCACGTACACGGAGAGACCATTTGGGTGCAGGACTGATACAGACAGGTAGGCACGTCTGAAATAGTTTGGAGCGGAGTAGTGGGGTGGGCAGCTCGGTTAATTCAGTACGTGTGTAAGAGTCTGAATGTGTGCGCATGTTGGAGGAGGAGGAGAGGTGGGTCGGGGTTTTGACTGACTGGTGACAGACACTCTGCTGAGCAACGGCAACACAATGCTAAATAACTTTATATCAAAATATACTTTCAGTAGCTTGAAATGTGACGTTAGCGCAGCACATGAGACTCTGGTGGGACAGACTAGAGTCTGGCGGGCCGCCAGAGACTAGGTAATTAATGGGAAACCCTGACTTTATCTCATATTGATTTAAATACATTTTTCTTTGGCCTCTGTCCATAGTAGTACCTTTTCAAAGCCATCAGAATGCTTTGACAAAAACAGTCATTTTACTTCACAGAAGTAAAATGAGTTGTTGCTCCACAGATTTAAGATTGCTTGTGTCATTTTGTGACTTTCGATCTCAAATCTGAACTAATGTGTAACTCAGGGATGGGCAACTGGAGGCCCGGGACCACATACGACCCGCACCCTCACTTGAAGTGGCCCTCAGTACAACTACAAGCATTTGAGCATGAAATCTTAAAAGTGCAGTGTAAAAATGCACAAAATTACCTTTTTTATTTGCTTCAAACCTTTTATATGTCTATGTATACTGGTATACATGCATTTGAGCATGAAATATGTTAAGTTACTGCACTGTAAACATATTTGAAATTGCAGTTTCATCATATCTGGTTGAGTGTACGGTCCTATATGTGGCCCTGTTGTAGTGTCCATGAAAAATTGTGGCCCCCTCCAGCATTTAAGTTGCCCATTCCTGGTGTAACTATAAGCTAAGCAATGCACTAACATTGCAATCATAAGGAAAGATGCCCCAAGGGTCTAACTTTACATTTTTAGTTTCAGGGTGAAAAATCCTCTTGAATTGACTCTCCACACGTAGCGTATAGATACAGATGAAATATCACACTTCACCAGAGCAGAGCTATTCAACACGTGTGTTGAGATAGATTTGGTGTCATGTGTTCATCAGGAGAGGGATTAAAGGCATTTCACCCTGGAAGCAATCTTCCCCCTCTAAGGAACACTACTGGAAAGCAACAGAATAATATAAAAACCTGAAGAAAGCAGTAAATAATGGATCAACCCTTTCAAGGATAATATGTATTTACTGTGAGTAGGCGATGGAGCCTGTGACAGTGGGGCTGGCAAGTATTATAATAGAAAAGAGAGAAAAAAAGAAAGGAACGGGACATAATCAAAAACAACAGGGGTAATGACAAGGACACCACAGCTGCGATAATGATCCTCGGGGGCAAAATGAAAATCATCTGTGGCATTATGGGAAAACCATCCAACCATGCAGGGAATTCAAAGATAAATGAAAGCAGATTTGGTTTTTTTTTTAAGAGCAGACATTTAACCGGAGCCTGTGATGACTTCCTTGAAGGTCTTGTGTCTGCAAGCTGGGCTCTAACTCAGCCAGCCAGATGACAGCCCAGGAATTGAACCTTGAGGAGGGCACTATATAACAGAGGCAAGAGCTCCGGCCTGCTGATAGTCCCACTCTCAGAGTACGTGTTGCAGATCTGGGATGTCACTAAGTGAGATAAACGGCGGCGAGGAAAAAAAAGAATGAACAGGCGCGATAAAGCTTTTGGAGAGCGGCGTCATGCTTGTCACATGTTTGTGCAGGATCAAAGGCTTTTTTTCGCTCGCTGCACATCCCACCACGAGGCGGAACGAAATTCACCCAAATAAACACTTGATGCTGGGATTTCCAGCGTCAGTAGCCGGAGGGGGAATTGAAATGAAATAGGCGGCGAATGGATATCTGAGATTGTTTCAGCAGGACGGCTAAACGCGGTGATATTTGGAATGCCTTTTCGGCTTGTAATGAGATTTCTCGGTGTGGTGAAGTGCCTGTGCAAAAGAGATTAACTGCAGCTAAAAAGTTTATTTCCTCTGCCCACCTGTGTTTGAGGGCCGTGCAAAGTGTCAGCCGGGAAATAGATTAGCATTGACCCGAGGTAATACAGTAGACGCAATTCAACAAAAGTCAAAAATTATTCAGGGAAATAAGTCTTTTACTAGAGTTAAAAACCAAGTCTGGATGGACGCCCTGAAGCTGCTCAGCACACACATGATATTTTTTACGTGCATGTGCTGTGTTGGCACCTTCCCTGAGGCTGAGAATGTCTCCTAATCTAAAGTAAAAGGTCCTCTGCATGTATTTCCACTTCATGTTTCATTCATGCATGTATTAACATGAAGGGGAAGGGTGATAGCGCTGTGACAAAATGATGCTGGTGGTGTAAAAATGTGTTTAATGACCTTTTCACTCTATTCCATTATTGACTGCCTTCCCAGCCTTCCCAGCATCATCCTACAAGTGCTTTATTCATCATTTTCTTCCTCCAGGAAAGGAGGTCTCTCAGAAAAAATTTGAAGGCTGCGCATGTTTCGAAAGCTGCTTGTGTTTTAGACCCCAATATGTTCTTATATCTGAACAATGGAGGGATTGTGATGCCTGTGCATTTCTCCGGATGTAAAAGTGAAGCAGAAAGATGGAAAAAGAGTTACAATATATGTGTGAGGTGATTAAACCGACCTCCAAATTAATAAGAATATAATGCATGAATATAGAGGAATAAAGAAAAATGTCACAAACGCATCAGATTTGTGACCTTTACCTTAATAGGAAATGGAGTATCAAAATGTCAAGGTGTCTGATAAATCTGCCTTTCCAGACCATTCATAATCAGCATTGATTAATGTGTCAATTAATCTATTTTACATAATTGTGAATTTAATACCTTGGGGTTTAGGATTGGTGGTCAGAAAAATTAGCAAGTTAAAGACAATAACCAAACGATGAGGAAGTGCATTACACCTGCATTCATTCTAATTGCCAGTGTTGGGTGACTCTGGTTCTATGGAAGTCTATGAGAAAATGACCTTACTTCCCACTTGATTTATTGCCTCAGTAAAACATTTCCCAATCGTTTTATGGTCTTAGTCACAAGGTTCAAGTCTTATTTAATACAGAATAATGTTCATTTTGTATATGATCATCAAATTTAGAGTAAAATAGACGATAAAGCAGGTTATGTTTTAATACATGGTACCTTGTGATGTCACTACCACAGCAACCTATGTGCTTTCATCTTAGACTCTTTCAGTGTGTTTTTAGGTCATGAAAGTTGTAACATTTTAGTCACTTGAAACTGACTTGTTCAGCATTTCATGCACTAAAAGACACTCTTACTCCTCGTCAAGGCTGCAAACATTTTAGAGGCATTTTGCACTCGCACATCTCACACATTCTCATCATATCTGCAGTTGTCTGCACCAGCTCCATGCAAGCTCATGGCTCAGTGTTGTTTCACAGGCATAGACATGACCTGAAGCTTTTATTTAAGCATCATCTATTTTCGACAATACAAGCGTAAACGGGAAGTTGGTGCACAATAAAAAGGCCTATGAAGGAACTTAATAAATATTTAATCTACATTTTGCAACCTCTGGGTTGTAATCCCACAGACTCTCCTTTACTTTTGCCCCGCGGCTAAACACCGGAACTACTTTGGTCTTGAGGAGCTGCAGTGTTTATTCATAAGCAAACTGTAACCTACACTGTAACACACTGCACAGACAGTGATGTTTGCTGTTTGATGCTTTTTTAATGCCTGGAGAAGACCGAACACTTTCAGTGTTGTTTGAAAGTGAAGGCCAAAAACCAACCAGCTTAATAAATGTTTTTTTAAAGAAAAAGTTTTTTTTATTATTAACATATAATCACTTTGACTACCTACCACGACTTCTGTAGAAATTAATCAACTTGGATAAATTTCATTCATTCTTTATCCATAACCGTTTACCAGACTATCACAGGGCAGACCAATAGAGACAGACAATCACACTCTCATTCACTCCTATGGGCAATTTAGCGTCACCAATTAAACCTAGTGAATGTTTTTGGACTGTGGGAGGAAGCCGGAGAACCCGATGAGAACCCATGCTGACACAGGGAGAACATCCAAACTCCACACAGAAGAGCCACTGGCGGGAGTCGAACCGGCGACCCTCTTGCAAAAGTGCTAACCACTACTCCACCGTGTAGCCTAGGGCTGGGCGATATATAAAAGATAAATCGATATATTTTTAAATGTGATATGGAATTCAGACCACATCGCATATATCGATATAGTTAGTTATATATTTTTTTCTTTCTTTATATATAAATGCTGCCCTTACTAGGGTTTGTCATATTTAGTTCTTTTGTAATGTTCATTATTCTTTTTTCCTATGAATATATTTATCGAGAAAAAGATTGGCCTATTTTATTTCTCGGCTATTTTTATTTAAGATATTTTTTTATTTAAATGTGCACCTCATGGACCTTTTTTTTTTTTTTAAAGTTACTTTAAAGTTACTGTTATACAGTATTTTTGTTCACTTAAATAAACAGTTTCAATAAAACTACTTGTGACATGTCATATTTGGCTTTGACTGAACATTTGCTCTCACATTGTGATAAAAAATATCAGGATATATATCGTATATCGATATTCAGCCTAAATATATCGGGATATAGATAGATATACTTTATTTATCCCAAGCTGGGAAATTACAGCTTATATGACTTTTGGTCCATATCGCCCAGCCCTAGTGTAGCTCCACTCAGATAACAATTATCATCAAATATTTTTATAATATTTACTGTATATCGCTCCCACGACGTCCCACCCCATGAAATTAGTACATTTGATTTAGGAAATTTCAATAATGGCATACAGATAAATGAATACATAAAAAAAGATACATAACTAAGTTGACAAAAATTAAAAAAAAAACAATGAAAAGAATAAGTTGGCTCAGGAAACCACTTTTCACATTTCCCTCCAGCTGAGCAGCAGCTCATCCCAGCAGTGAAACCGCACACATCTCTCTTTCCCTGCAGATAATATTTGATTAAAAGCTATCAGTGGACATCATTACACCTCAATTCACATTGAACTGCGAAGGTGCACTCCTCATTTTATTGCATTAGTGGATCTCATGGAGGATGGTGCTTTGCCCTTGAAGAAACTTTCCCGTTAGCCTCCTCGGTCCGAGTGGCCATTACACAATTGAAGCGAGTCATCCAATTAAATCTCATATTGGAATCATAATTAGGATTTTGTTTTAGGAGACAGAATATTAGTGAGTATATTAAATGGCTTAATGTAGCCTGACCGCTGGCATATTCAATCAAAACAGCAGCTCACCGCACAGGACAGCATTACTATCACAAGAGTGATGTGCACATTATTAACATAAAGCTTCCTGCAACAGATCAGCAGGTCCTGCTCTTTTTACACCGTGCCAGTGCTGCATGTGGGAACTTCTCTGCATTGTGTTACACAAATCCCTATACATTTATTATGTTTTATCCTATAGAGGTTGTAGAAGAAAATATTGATGCTTTAGTCCTTTCTCTGACCTGCTCTCCTGTAACACGTTCAATTTATTACAGCCTCTAGGGCTAGAACCACAGATTTTCTTTATTGATTTATATATCGATTACTTGTAAGATTGATCAATTTATCTTTTGGTTCACGGGCTGACAAATAGTGAGCCTAGAATCAATAGACTTCTTCAAATCATGAGGGTTTAAAACAAGTTTAAACCCATGCTTAAAGATGAATTTACACTATAATATAGATTTTAAAATCTATATTCTTTCTTTCTTTCTTTCTTTCTTTCTTTCTTTCTTTCAAAAAGCACCAAATTGCAACATTTGAGAAGCAGAGAAAGTTGTTTTAAGGACTAAAATCACAATTCACATTAAAAATATTTCTCCACAACACAGATTCTAAATGTTAACTCGAAAACTTTCCTTCAGGTCACATCAAATAAAGCCAACATCCTCTTCAAGTACACACATAAATCTCCCCAACATGCTAATCTATTCTGCTGCCATACACCTTACAGTTCATATATCATTTATTGTTGTTTTTACCCACACTGTAATACAACAGTTTGTGTAAGGTCTCTGGAGCAGTGCACTACCATGATGAATTACTGTACATTTCAAGTCCATTTCTAAGAAGCTGTACTCTCTGGAGGGAAGCATGGTTCATAATTCAAAACCTGTATGACATTAATCATTATGTTTTATCAACCTTGAACACGCTGCCCTTCACAAAGGACAGGTATTATGTTTTGTCTTGTGCTTTCATGCATGAAAGGAGGTTGTTGTTAGTATTTATTCGCAAAAGGGCCGATCCATCCCACCGGAGGATCATGTCTAATTTTCCAAAGCTTTGAACCATGAACCTTTTGCAGCTGTCATCATTATTCTTTTTCATTATATTCATAAAATGTCAGTTTTTGGATGAAGGCGGCCTACCTGTTGAGGGGGAAAATGTTCTGAAAATAAATTGAAGCTGAAAAAGGGAACAATCTTTTGTTTCTGCTTGCTGTAACTATAATATATGTAAGTCATTTTAATATTGATTTTTTTAAATTTAATTTCTGCTATTTTTGAACACTTTATGTGAGGAGAAAAACAACTGCTGAACATTAGGCTGCATACATTAGCATCACCAACTGATGGTGGAAATAAAACAATTTTCACAATGTGCTCATCAGAGGATAGGGTCATTAAAAAAGCAATCACCACATAGCTACATCCTCCACCTGATTATAAATAATCAGAAATAATCATAACGAACAATTAATGGAAATTAGAAGTCACTCAGCCAGTGAAGTAATCTATGAAGGGAGGAGGGGAGAAAAAAAAGTCTTACCTTGTTCACAGCGCAGTTTTTAAAAAGAGAAACAGTAGAAAAAGCGGCCATGCGGCATCGTGTCCGCCACGGAGAGCAAAGAGCTCCGTCCCTCCTGCTGCCTCCCTCCCTCCTCTGTCTGTCTGCTGGGAGAGAAAAGTCACAGTGGACCCCCCCCCCCACCTGGTCCTCCCAGGCCCCGCCCCCTGCCCGCGAGGCTCCTACCTTCTAATTAGAGGTTGTCCACGCGCCCTGCTCCTTATTTACAGTGTCTGACCCGGTATGTCTGCAAGCTCCTACTGCACATTCATTATCATCAATGGTTTAAGCACGGTGGGCAATTAATTTTCGACAGGGGCCACATGACCAGAAGGTTGCAGCCAGGGGCCGGACCAGAACTAAATTAATTTAATGGCTTTATAAAATAAGTAAGAAAATAAAGTAAATTATCTGGTTTGGAGCTGCTACTGATAAGAATACACATTATGGTAAGATTGTTAATGTGGAGTAAATCAAATATAGCAGTAAAAAGTAGTAAATACTCCAATCACTATATCACGTTTCCATTTATATTAAACACAACTGTAAATGACCTTTAACAAGGTTCCTGTTGGTGTTTTTGTGTTATATAGCTTGTTTTTCATGTTTGTAAAATTTCTAGGAGTTTCACAATGTTGCGATGCTTTTATTTTGAAAAGGTGCCGTCCAGTGTGAAACGGGTGCGTTAATTTTGAAAGGTAGTGACAGGAAATAACAGGTGGAACGGTAAAACAGTAGCCTAAATAATGAGTGCGTCGTAATTCATATTGTCACCCTGTGAAAATAATCGCCTAACTCATATTTTCAAGTTTTGCAGGAAACACAAAAAACTTCACCAAAAGTGTAACATATGACATTTATTAATCATTTCACTCAAAAAGGATGTAACAAAGGATGGCTATTGGCATAGTAATAACATTGTGTGTAAATTATGTAACTTAAGAGAAATAACTGACTTATGCCATTTTTTGAACATGCCTTTGTGACTTAAGCAAGATATGGTAACACTTTATTTTGAAGGTGTCTACATAAGAGTCACACAAGCCTGTCAGAAACATGACATGACAAGTATCATGAGCATTAATGTTACTTCAAAGTGTCATTATGGGATGCCATGTCATGTTTATGACACACTCATGTCACTCTTATGTAGACACCTTCAAAATAAAGTGTTACCATATCTTGCTTAAGTCACAAAGGCATGTTCAAAAAATTGCCTAAGTCACATTTTATTTTGACTTAGGCATAATAAATCCGCTTAAGTCACACACTTGACCATGAAGGTTGCAGGGGCCGGACCAGAACTAAATTCTGCTCAATATTAATTTAATCGCTTTATAAAATAAGTAAGAAAATAAAGTAAATTATCAGGTTTGGAGCTGCTACTGATAAGAATACACATTATGATAGGACTGTTAATGTGGAGTAAATCAAATATAGCAGTAAAAAGTAGTAGTTAAATACTCCAATCACTATATCACTTTTCCATTTATTTTAAACACAACTTTAAATTACCTTTAGCAAGGTTCCTATTGGTGTTTTTGTGTTATATAGCTTGTTTTACATGTTTGTAAATTTTCTAGGAGTTTACAATGTTGCGATGCTTTTATTTTTTTCCCCCTCTCTTTCCCCTCTCTTTTACTATTATTTATGTATTTAATCTGTTATGTTTATGTGGTCAGTTTAATCAATTTATACAGACTGTATCTAAATATTGCATAGTTTATTTGGTTTCAATTTATGTGACCGTTGTTTGTTCTTAAAAGTATACCAATCTTAATCTAAGGGTGTATAAAAACATGTTTAATGCCGACACCAATGTACCCTGATATAGGTATGTCCCTCTGTTGTTTTTATATACACATCAATAAAAAAATATGAAACAGAAAAATCATCATCAATTTAAAAAAATAAAAAAAACCTTAAGATAAAAATGAGTTTTAAGAAAAGATTTAATGGAAGATCCTGAGTTTGCCCCCCTGACATCCTCAGGCAGGGTGTTCTACAGAGAGCTCTGAACCATTAGTTATTAACATCTAAAGCAGCACTTAGGCTCATAAGGAATTAGCAGTTCACAGGTTTAGGCAGGAGCCAAACCTTTTAAGGCTTTAAAACGAACAGTAAAATCAATAGAAATTCATTATAAAAGTCACAGGTAACCAGTGAAGGGCAGTGAGGATTGGTGTGATGTGATGGCTTCTCTTAGAGCGTCTTAAAAGCCAGCAGGCAGCAGAGTTTTGTCACCCATGAAATCCCATGAAAAGACTAAAATCCAGCTTAAAAATCCTTCGACTAACATTGTCTGTGTAGCCAAATCCTTATATATCTTCTTCCTCTGTGATGTTGAGTAGACGTGTTCATGGGTCCACTAGCATCCAAGAGCCACCAGGAACTGGCCACGGGTGTAGATCCATAGCTTATACAGTCAATTGGGTCTGGGCGGAGTCCTGTGTAATGCCAGGCCATACCATGGGCTGAAACACTAAAATGCCAGTTTCTAGCGAAAACTATTTAAACATCCTTAAAGGAACACTCCACCGTTTTTTCATATTAAAACATGTTATTCGGTCAAGTAAGACGAGTTGATACAGACCTCTTGCGTCTCAATGCGTGCACTCAATCGCCCTGGTGCGCGGCGCCACTTGGCTAGCACTTAGCTTAGCCCAGTTTATTCATTAGGATCCAAACAGATGGACAGTTAGAAGCGACCAAGCTCCTCCACGTTTTCCCAATTTAAATACAGCTACACGAGTAGTTAAACGACCAAGTATGGCGACACAAAATAAAACGTGGCGCTTTTCTAAGCGGATAAAAAGGATAACTATAATGTATGGCGGAATAGCACTTGGGAGCACTTCGACTCGGCGCAGTAATATCATCACTCCTGAAAAATCTTCTCCCCCTCTCCCCGGGCTGAACACTCAAGTTGGATAACGTTACGTTATGGCCATTTCCAGGACAACCAAATACCATACAAAAGGATACTTACAGTGTTGGGTGATCCACTTTGTTGTGTTCGTGATTTGAGTATTGTCGGTGTGGCCGCATCCTTTAGGCGTAATCCTGTGGATGTATAGTCCTCCTGTGTGAAATGCTCGGAGCAAACACGCCAGTTCTTCCGTGCCGTGCGCGCTCCCGCGGCCAGAAATCAGATTCTGGCAGGCAATCACTTTTTGGCACGACAACGGCACTATATACCTTCTGCTTGTTATCGCAACCCTTTACGATGCACGTTATAACCATGATTGTTCACAAATATCTTCCTACAACCTGATACTTCGTCAGCTCTGCTCGAACTACTACTCCTGGTGCAGCTCACGTTGGTTCTGTTGACGGAAGTGAGAGGGAGAGGGAGAGGGAGGGGGAGAAGATTTTTCAGGAGTGATGATATTACTGCGCCGAGTCGAAGTGCTCCCAAGTGCTATTCCGCCATACATTATAGTTATCCTTTTTATCCACTTAGAAAAGCGCCACGTTTTATTTTGTGTCGCCATACTTGGTCGTTTAACTACTCGTGTAGCTGTATTTAAATAGGGAAAACGTGGAAGAGTTTGGTCGCTTCTAACTGTCCATCTGTTTGGATCCTACTGAATGAACGGGGCTAAGCTAAGTGCTTGCCAAGTGGCGCCGCGCGCCAGGGCGATTGAGTGCACGCATTGAGACGCAAGAGGTCTGTATCAACTCGTCTTACTTGACCGAATAACATGTTTTAATATGAAAAAACGGTGGAGTGTTCCTTTAACTGCACTTATATAGCACTTTTATCCGAAGCGCTATACACTACAGCAACGCTCATTCACCCATTCACACATACATTCATACTGGAGGCAGAGACTACCAGGGTACACTGGTGCCACCTGCCACCATTGGGAATTCATTTGCACACCGATGAACGCAGCATCGTGGGACTTTTGGGTTCAGAATCTTGCCCACGGATACTTCAACATGTGGCTACTATGGTCTGGGATCGAACCACCAACCTTCCAATCAGTGGGCGATTGCTCTACCAACTGAGCCACAGCCGCTTATCTGAAGTGGACAGGTCACCAGATTATCACAGGGCTGACACATAGAGACAGGCAACCATTCACACTCATTCGCACCTACGGGCAATTTAGAGTCACCAATTAAACCTAAGCTGCATGTTTTTGTACTGGAGTACCCGGAGAGAACCCACACTGACACAGGGAGAACATGCAAACTCCACGCAGAAGAACTACAGGCCGAAGCTGGAGCTTAACCATAGACTGTATAAATAATGGACGTAGTCACCGTGACATCACCTGTTGGTTTGTGGCCCGTTGGAAGCATCGAGTTCAGCGATACACTCATCGCCATCTGATGACGCTGATTACACGCCTCCCTACACCTCAACCTGACTGATTCATGTTAGCATTAACTGGGATGTTAATGTTGGCTAGCAAAAAACAAAAACAAAATGTTTGTTACTTACCTCAGAAAAATGAACAGCGACTCCTTGGAGTGTCTGTTGGTCCAACCAAACGCTGAACAAGACATTTTAATGAACAAAATGTTCAAATAAATTCATTAAGTGAAAATACAGTGAAACGGTCAAAGTTATGAGACCAAACCTCTAAACGTCCTTATCTATCTATCTCTCTCTATATATATATATATAACTGTATTGACACGTTGCCGTGGATACGCGTTGTTCTGCTTCTCCCCTGATGACGGCTCGCCTTGTTAGTGACCTGTCAAAGGTAGCCACACCCCAAATCATATTAATATTTATCTTATATTTTCTTCTAAATGGGGCCATTATTTGAACTATTAACATCATATTGTCTTGAAGATTTTTTTTTACTAGCGATTGAGACCATAGTGTTGTCCTGAGGTAATGAATCAAGCAAGAAGTTTTCTCATTTTGCATTGAAATGAATGGACTAAAATGTTTTTGCAGCCACACTTAGCGCCCCCTGCTGGATTTTCTGGTATAATGCAGCTTAAGGCACTTCCTGGTTTTCCCTGTTATCTGTTGATGTCTGTATGTGTCTGTATCCATTTTTGTCCTCTTAAAAGTTACCTTTTTTGGGTCGTCAGCTTTTAAAAACTTAGTAATGGGTTCTGTTTCCTGTTGGTAGCGCATTTCACCACACAGCAGCTTCAAGACCTTTTTCTCATGTTTGCTAACAGACAGACTTGTCAAGGAGGCTTATGCGTTCAATACAAAGAGTCAATAGAAAGCGATGGATTGTTTTCACCCCCTGTGGGGAAAGGGCCTGAGTGCGCTTTGTCTCTCTGTGTGTTGTAACTTGCAACACTCTGACATTATGAGGAGACACTGCAGAAAGTTCATTAGCTGTTCCAATGGGAAAGAGAGGAATAACAGAAAAGGTGGATGGATTAGGAGGAGGATGGATTGTATCCATATGGCCAACCACAGGGGAGAAGGCTAACTAATGTTTCATTAGCTAAGACAAAAAGTTTTTGACAACGAGTAAATTAACCATAATTCATTAATAGCAATCAGCTGTGAAATCAGTGTTTCCCAGCTTGATGGGGGTCCAGCCTTTCTCGGGTTTGGATGGATCAAAGTCCCAGCTTTTAAATAACAGATGGGTCCAGTTTGGTTCTGTATAGTATATTTTCAGATCCTTCTGAGTTTGAGCACAGGTTTTTGGACCCTTGAAGACCTCCACAGAGCTCTATTTTGGTACATAATCTAACTATTTCTATCAGTTTTAAATGTATTGCTTGACCGGATATTTATCGAAATTGAATGGCCAAATGGCAATGTGATGTTTTGACCTGATCACACTTCCCAGAGGATTAACCCTTTTTTCCAATTTAGACTATCAACTTTTCTCTAGCACCAACACCAGGCAAAAATATTTGCACATGTGATGCAACAGGATGACTGTGATGAAATTTGCAGACCAGAGCACATTCATTGTCCCAAAGGGATACACCCTTTTGGATTTGAGTCGTCAAACTTTCAAGACAAACTACATTAGGCTGAACTAGGTTGTTTTTTTTGTAAAATCGTAAAATATACAAATAAAGCACACTGCAAGGTGCAAGCTATTTATTTAAGAGAAACTCTTGCCACAAACTTACTTACAGGTGCATCTCAATAAATTAGAATATGATGGAAAAGTTCATTTCAGTCAAACAGTCCCAACCAAGTATTGAGTCATATAGATGGACATACTTTCAGAGGCCAACATTTCCATATTAAATATAGTTTTTGAAATTGGTCTTTTGTAATATTCAATTTTTTATGAGAAACTGAATTTTAGGTCTTCATTAAATGTAAGCCATAATCATTATAATTAGAAGAAGTTAAATAAATTAAGACATGAAATGTTTCATTCTGTGTGTAATGGATCTATATAATGTGTTATTTCCACTTTTTGAATTGAATTACTGACATAAATAAACTTTTCTATGATATTCTAAATTATTGAGATGCACCTGTAACTTATCTTTCCACTGTTATTCAGTCAGAAGATGAGAGATGTATGTTCCTCTACATCATCTAAACGGACAGGCTCTGTCCTGGTGGTACCTTTTTTTTGCGGAGGGACACCAGATGTACTGTCACAGACTCTTAGCAGTGGGGAGGGGTCGAGTGCATCACTAGTACCTCAAAGATGACAAATTGGCTATTTCTTTTCTCAGGTTATTGTTTCAGGTTGAGTTATTTATGGCCTCAGCCAGGGCTCCGTGACCCGACCACAGGTGTCTCGGATTCCGCTAAGGGGCCACGGCAGCAGTGTTCACTTTTAGATTCTTTTTTCATTTCTGTCTCAAATGTCAGGGTGATGCATTCATCTTCAAATGACAGAGTTGTCTCATAAGTCTGCTGCCTCCTGGGTGTATTGATTTGCTGTATGGATCTTTCTAGTGTTTTGGTTTAGATTGCAACTTTCAGTGTTAATTTGAGGCTGCCATTGTCCTGTCCTTAGAGCGTCCTCCTTCTTGTCCCCATCTGATTTTAAATCGTTTTATTCTTTAGGATCTGTGCAATTTGCATATATTTGCAGGATGTTTCTCCCTGACTTTGAGAACAGTGAACAGAAACTACCTATTTAGATTCATCTCATAGATACTCCCACCGCCCCAGCTGGCTAATGCTGTGACTTCTACCTGACTGCAGTGAGTAAGAGCTCACACTTTATTTAGCACAAACAGAGCTCTGCAGAGGCTTAAAATTCACATTGCATTATTTCACTGTTTTGGAGAGAGGGATGTGTTTGTGTGTGTTGTGTAATGCCAGCAGGAATGACAATCAGTCTGTTGGTCCAGCTCTTTGGTCTACACCGAAATATCTCAAAAACTGTTGCGTGGATGGCCATACCATTTTGTACAGACATTCATGGTCCCTTGAAGATGAATCCTAAAGGTGTTTGTTCTTGCCTAACGTTTTAAGTAGCCCCAAAATCAGGTCAGAATTTTCAATTATTGAGGTAAATATTCAGTCATGTTGATGCATTGGAATAACATTCTGAACAGACACTCATGGCTCCCAAATGGTGTCTCCTCATGACCTTGGTGACCCCAGGACTTTTCTTTTAGCAGCACCATGTGGTCGACATTTTATTGAATGAAATTTTAGTCTGGTTTCGATTAAGTTTTGAACGAACATTGTGACCAAGACAGCATGATGATTGTAGCATCACTGTGCCCTAAGTGGAGCTTTACTTTGCATGGCTGAAGACTCTCAAGGGAAGAAAATGAGTGAGGGATTTTAAAGAACTGGGATGTATATTTTGTATACTGACAAAAATGAGGAAAGCATATCCAAATATGACTACACAAGAATGAATTTGCATGCTGACATCTAGTTGTTGACCTACTGTTATTATAAAAGTGTAAATAAATGCCAACATGTTAGGATTAAACACAGTGTTTTGTAAAAAAAAAGGAAAAAAGTTTATTTTTAAAATATTATTATTTAATACATAGTTACATATATACAGGGTGTCCATAAAGTCTCTTTACAACTTTAAAGAAAAATGACAAAAGCAAATGAACAGACAAATATGTAGAAATAATTAAAAAATGAGGAGTAGATATTGAAGGTTTTTTTTTTGTTGCCTCATTTAATTCACCAATACATGGGCACCATTAGTGGGCTAGGGTTCGGGTCGTCCACTCCTCTCTTTATCCAACACTGTCCCTGTCTCCATAAATATCTTGTGCCATGCATGAATTGACAGACATGATGGTGGATCTCTTCCAGACTTAGTTCTGTGGTTTCGCTGAGTCTGCATTTCCAATTTAGTTTCAATAAACAATGATAAACATGGTGCCTTCTCTATAGGGGTTCATTTACCACTACCTATTTTATCAATAGGGTACCTGAAATACTCAAATGCAATGTGATTAAAAACTTTGATAACCACTGAGTACATACAACAAATCTGATTAAGACATCTCATCAATTGGCTTTGTAATATTTTTTTTAATTGTAAAGACACTTTATGGACACCCTGTATATCTATAGCCTACCCTACCTGATAGAAACAGAATACTATGAAAACTACAGCATGCAAACAGGTTCTGAAACACTAGCAACATGTCTGTAGCTAGCTAAAAACTTTACATTTAAACATGTCAAATGATTATTTAAGCACCTTCTTTCCAACAGAGAGGACATGCTAGCTGTTAGCAAGCTAATGTTAGCAAGTTAAGACACCTGCAAACTAATACTGATTATCATTATTATTATTATTTCTGATTATCCACATTACACTACAACACAAGCTGCATACTGTCATGCTTTATCAAAATGATCAGATATAAAGTCAGCCTCACTTGGATATTAGTGAAATTTTCTTTTGCTGCGTGATACAGTTTTCCTGTTCTGCCTTCTCATGCCTCACATCTGAATACGTCTGTATTTGCCCTTGTCCTCTTAAAGGCTCAGTTTTTCAGTTTGGCAGGTTATAAAAACGTAGTCATGGGTTATTTACCCTGTTGGTAGTGAATCCCACCACACAGCAACTTTTTCACATTTTTCTGTTCTTTGCTAGCAGGTGGAATTGACAAGGGGGCACCTGCATGCACTACAAAGTCGATGGGGAGCGATGAATTGTTTTCTCCTCCGGTGTGGGCCGGACTTAATTGCACTCTGTCTCTGTGTTAGAAACCCCTCTCAATATAACACAATAAAACTTGACAGTACCACACAGACCACAGGCTTCAGAATAACCACACAGTTGATTCAACACCTCTTTAAAACCAGATTTTTAAAAACTGAACATTGTAATGTTCATGTTGGTAGGATGTATTGCAGGACTACTGCAGCCCTGCGTATTTTATATTAATTGAGTGTGTTTGAAAGAGCACACTATATACTATTCACCGGGCTTATTCCTAGATTTTATTCTTCCGTTTCTTCTGTGTTTTTTTCCCCGGTTGACTACTCCTCCCAGAGTTTTGGTCGCACACACACTAAAAAGGTATCAAATCGACCGGCTCGGTTTTTGACAAAAACACGCCAAAACCAAAAATTCCCCCAATGTTACCTTATGGAGAGGCTAAAGTGAATGACATTATCGCTAGAGTGCAGATGGAGAGAAAAATTTGCCAAAAATGATATTTGGAAACTGCGCTCGAGGCCGCAAATGTCACTCTATAGAAATAATTTATACATTGAAAGAGGGAGAGAAATATTTGTCAAAAAATAAATTTGGAAACTGCGCTCGAGGCCGCAAATGCCACTCTACAGAAATAATTTATACATAGAAAAGTAGGAAAATTTGTCTTCTCATTCACATTCGTCTGGTAAAGCAGTCAGAGTTATAGTTCGGGCGTAGGACAAACAGATACGCAACCAACACGCACCCACAGCCTCATAGACTGCCATGGTAAAAAGGCGGAACATTTCTGGAGGAGAACAGAGGTACCAGTTTCTCGCTTTAAAAAAAACAATTTCTACCTTCCAAATTGTAATCTACGGTAATAATGTATGGGTGAGAATCACAGGACAGAGTCAAGCACACTCAAAATTTCTTTAGAAATTTTCTAGTTGTAATTTATTTCTCATTTGTGTAACTAATTTTATGTATAAGAGAAACTGAAAGTGATCTCATATTACACATCATATAATTAGGATACCTGAGATCATTTGAGGAATAAATCCTGATATATTGGAGAAGCGTTAATGCAACAAGTCACACAACACATGAGCAGCTCTTGGACCCCTCCCAGACACTTAATAAAAGTTTCTCAACCCCAAAAGATAAATGTACATTCTGAATATCTGCCGTATCTGTTTGAGAATATTTGACTTGATGACAAAAACAAATGCTGATAAACGTAAGACAACCTGGTCTCAAGACGCACACCTTTAAGACGTGTGTCAAGCTATTGTGTGTGAAGATTTAAGAGGCGTAAACGCTGACGGACCTGAGGCAGTTTATTTGGCAAGAAGCATTCGTCTTAAATCCTCCGTTTGAACCCGTCCGCTCATTTGCATAGGTCATAAAGTTCTATCAGATGTAAACTATGAGGAGTTTTTGTGTTCTTGCCCTGAAATGACAGCTTGACAGCTTTTTTTTCAAAGTTTAGAGAATGACTCATGCACTCAAAGTGCACTTTAGACTTCAATAAGAGGAGTCTTTCTTCCTCTTCTTCTTATTCCCTGCTCTCCCTTTCCTTGATCTGTGCGATTATTGTTGGTAAGCCACTTCGCTAACCTGTGATTTGCTGCTTGCAAAAGGACACTCACAGTGGTGCTTGTGTAATAACAGAACATTTTGACTTTGCTGCCCTGAAATTGATCTATCTTGGTCAGTTATCTCATGGACAGGGAGGTTTTCTCATAGTGGTATTCAGCTCCTGTCTGCACTTTCTTTCTTTTTCTTTAGTTTTCTTGCTCAACTTGTGTTACCCCTCTCCAAAAAACTAAACAAAAATAAATTTCACTTTAAAGGTCAGGTTTCTCGCCTTGGGCCGACAGGCATCTCAGGGAGCCATTACTGCACCGTGGAGCTTGGGGCATCCTCTCATAACTGATGTTCTCTCACATTTGCTGACTTCAGACATCAGAAAGTGATTACATTTTGAGAAAAACCTATACTGTCCTTTCACTGCCGGTGGAATGCAAACAACCGCCGCTGCAGCCTCCGCTTGGCAGAGGGAAATACATTTCATTGTTATCAGCTTCAACCGGTTAAATGCTAAATTATTCATAGGGAGGTAAAGGCTTGCCCTCATGAGATTAGCGCGCCTAATTGTTCATCCAGTTTGCTGCTTGAATGCAGGAGCGAGGCTGGCTGAACACCAGCATCCTGGATGATTTCATTAATGAGAAAAGGAGACAAGACATTCAGAAACTATTTACAGAGCTCCTTAAACTTTTAATATACCCAGTTAAGCAAAAATGGCAGCTGCCAACTTTGCAGGTTGAGAAAATAAATGGGAAATTACAAGGCAGCAAAAGTTTAGTCTTCAGTTTTACCATAACAAAACAGAATTTAGGAAAATAATAATGATCTTTATTTCCACGTTAAATAAACCCCAATGCCCAAAAGCGTGTTTTAACAATCTTACAGCTATTGTGTCTCTTTAATTCTAATGAACATCTCCTGCATGTTCAATCAGCTGATACAACTTTGGAAAACCTTAGTCTCAATGGCCTGTTTTCAAGCTCCAGCAGATACATGAAGATTCTATTATCCTCCTCCACAATATGCAGATTTGTTTGCTTTCTTATTGTGTTTTCACATTCAAAATAACATTTATTAATATGGTGTTTTTCCGACCTTTCTTCTGTCCTCGGGCATGCCGCTGTCCAATACGTTATACAATTTCTGTCTGAAAAATTAAAGAAATATCACAGCTGTGTTCATTTGGTCTACAAATAAACTACCACTAACACTTTAAATGTGAAGGTTCAGCTCAAAGTTATAAACATAAAACTGGTTTCCTGGCCTCAGCTGATGACAGGCCCTTATGGAGCTCTTGGTTAACCGCTCTGAGGCTTTTTCTATGAGTCAGCCTCAAAAAGCTCAGTGCACAGGGTTGTGAAAAGGGGGGAGTGATACTGCAGTTGCACTGCTGACTGCAGAGGATGGATATTTGTTTGGCACACTCAAAAGCAATCCATAAAAGTTTGCTGAATTCTATGCTAATTAGGCCGACTTGATGCAAAACGCCTGCAAAAAGCTTCCAAGTGTTTTTGTTCAAATGCATTCATGAATATTTGTATATTAGCATTAAATCAAATGACTACAGCAATGTGAAAGGGGTCGCTCTCCAAACCTAGAGAGAATTATCACTAAACTCTGATCAGTGATTCCCCCTCGGTCAGTGTCTGAACCCATCGGCTATCGGTCTGAGGACTATTTAACCTCATATTTCTGGAGTTCCAGTGGATATCCATATAATGTATGAATGATATTACAGGCTCATTGGCAATGTCAGACACGAGAATGGAGTTAGAGTTGAGAGACGACTTCGACAATGGAATTGTTTCACAAGACACCACTTCAGCTAGGCTAGCTTAGCTGCTAAAAAGCTACATAATTGTCAGATGCTAGCTGATGGGCTCCATTATTGCATTTTGACGAATGAGTTCCACCTTTTCAACATTCCACATCCACACATTTTAGTTTATATTGGAGAGATTTCAGTAAGCTTTTGTTCTGTTTTGAATCCTGCCTGTTTTATTTAAAGTTATCTGCATGTCGTGTCTGAATGATCTGCCTGTTAACCCCCTGGAGTCCATCTATTCATTGAAAATACACTGAGCACGTTTTATTTACTGTAATAACTATTTATATAACAGACGAGCTGAGAAAGCCAATTAAAGTGACATTTATGTTTCTAGACCATTTTTAAAATGTGAATTCTTTCTACAATAAAAACTATTACAATTAATAATTACATTTTATTAATTATTCATTTAATTTACATGCAAATAGCAATTTTCTTCTGCTGTTTTTGTGTGCATAAATATAAAAAAAACCCACTACATTTCCATGGAAACCTGTCTTTTGTTTGTATTTTGGGTTCCTGGCAGCTTTTTATACTTTGTAAATTTGAAAAAAATGAAAAATCAGACTGATAGCCAAACGTTTGTGGAGAGAAAGGGGCCATGCATGTGATGTAAAGACAGACTGAAAGATGCTAAACACAGACCAAAATTATTGCATAGGAAGTTGACAAATTTTAACTTAAAATTAAAATTTGGACTTCAGAGGTTTAAAGAACCCTGCCTGTACCTGGACTCTGTTTTTGCGAAATGGACTGTCCTGTTTTTTTTTGTTGTTTATTTCAATAAAACTCATCACCAAAAATTATTCGGATCTGCTCTTGATTCCCCATCTGAGTCTTGACATTATGATCTCAGGAAATGGGTTGCAGAAATTAAGGCTTCACATGATGATATGCAGTTTTGAAAATGATCTCAACCAAACATCCTACGGTTTACTATAGGTCTAAGAAGCATGCCTTATCATTTTCCCAGCATGCTCAGCAGCCTGCATAATGTCCTGACATGCTGTCATGCAAACAGAAGCTTTGAGCTCCGGTAGCTGAGCGGAGGAACTGACACATCTCTGTGCAGCTTTCTGAGCCCACAGTTCATCTTTAAAGAGACTGATAGTGCACTTACATCCATCAAACGTACGACACACTGTTTTCCCTTCTTGCGTATACACAGAAAGGTATGCGTCTTAAAGAAATGATGTCGATCCTAATTTGATTTCCTGTGCTGGGCAAGACAGTGAAAGCATGCTAGTGGATGATTGTGATACCAGGGGACTTGTTTGGGAAATGGTGGGTCCAATTAATCATAGAATGCACTTAGAAATGGGTAAATGGAATTTGAAATGAGCACTTTTGTTTCATTAACTTATAAAGCCCCCTGGGGTTGACAGAAAACCAGGATGGATGCATCAACAGTCTGGGCCAGAAGAGGAAAAAACGCAAATGGAAATGAAATAGGAAGACGGCCTATGGCATGCAAATAATGGCTGGGACTTGGTTATTAAGCCAGCTTGAGGAATGTCCTATTAATTACTGCAAGTACACGCTTCATTTATTTGAAAAAGCAACAGCTAACTGCCTCTGTTGATCCATACATGTCGGCTATAAATCATGAAATTGATCTGTTTGCTTTGGTAAGATAATTTTCACTTTCATGTTTTCACATTAAAAGTGTATTAGAAGTCTTGTTTTGAGATGTGGTAATGCTTATTAATAGATGTATTGATTACAGCAACATTTAAGTAGGGATTCTAAATGATTTATTAAAAAAAAAAAGTGGATTATCTCTTACTTGTGACTATATTTTGGATTATTTTTCAGAAGAAGCAGTACTGCTGCATACTAAAAATACAAATTAAAAGTTAATGCACCAGCCGGAATGTGCATATGTTTTCAGAAACTTACAGTGTCTGCAAAAATGCCACCACACACACACACACACACACACACACACACACACACAGACACACACACACACACACACACACACACACACAAGCGTGTCATGTGCACATACTATGTAGAAATTGTGCAGTATCAGCTCCTACACTCAGCTAAGCTTAACACTTCCAGTTATCTCTGATACAACAGCACTGCAATAAATCCAACTGTCACGTTTTTTTTTGTTGCTATGTTGTTTTGGTGGTTTTCAGTAATATCTAGTTATACCAAGAGGTGTTTCTAATATTTAGTCTATATTTTATCATGTGAATGGGTTTGATATGAACACCTGAAAGACTTAGAAGAAGAGGTGAAATAAAAAAAAAAGTGGATCCTGTGAATGAAAAATTATTTCTAAAGCTTCAAATGTAAAAAAGTGATGATATAAGAGGCATAAAATGGAGGAAATGTTGGCCAAATGACCACAAGGAGACCATCATAAACTCTGCAGCTCGGCTTTTAACCAAGAGGACGGAGCACATTAGTTCAGTTTTAGTGGCTCTGCACTGGCTTCCTTTAACATATGGAACTGATTTTAACGACCAACCTAATATACAAAGCCTCTAATGGGCTAGGACCAAGCTACATTGCTAACTCTTTTGCTAACTATTTGCCTTCAAGAACACAGTGGTAACCTATTGGAGATTTCCAACAACAGCTGAAAGAAAATCAGTGAAGTAGTCTTTATCATGCAGCCTGCATCAAATTCAAAACCTTGCCTACAAAATAATAACTGGCACAGCTCCTGCATATCTGAACTCCTTTGTTCAGGTGCACAAACCCTCCCGCCCACTACGCGCTTCGGGCGAAAGGCGTCTGGCTCAAACCAGACTCTTCTCCTCGGTAGTTCCCCGGTGGTGGAATGAACTTCCTAACTCTATCCGATCTGCTGAGTCCTTCTCAATCTTTAAGAAGAGTCTGAAGACCCAACTCTTTACTGAACACCTTCACTCTTGATCTACACTGATGAGAACTATAGGAAAAACAAATGTTTGCACTGACCGTTTGCACTGCCTAAAAGCTCTTGCGTCCTATTGGACTCAAACTTAACCCACGGCACTTACTCTTGCTATGTTTTTTTTCTTCATCCTTGCTTGTGTTATATTAACTCTCAATTGTATGTCGCTTTGGATAAAATAGTCTGCTAAATCATTGGTTCCCAACCTTTTTCTTGTGGGACCGACATTTTTACCATTGTAAACTTTGGCGACCCCCCCATTGTCCGTTGCTTCTATGAAGCCGAACTCAATGTAACTTTAATGGTAGCCTCTCTTTTTCTTTTTGAGATATTCAGCATTCTCGTCTCACTGACGCTTCGCCATTTTCCCATTAGCTCTGTGTTTCTGTTGTTAGGTGAGGTTACCGCTAGGTGAGGTTACCTGTGCATACTGCAGGAGGGATGTTACACATGTCCTTATTCTCGCGATATAGCCTTTATTTTTAAACTTTTCTATAGTGATTTTTCTATTTAAATAAATGAATAAACGTTTAATGTAGCCCTTATTTAGTTGTTTTTGTCCCACTAGTGAATTAAATGCTGACTCATCTATATTTAACACATTGGATTTATTACATCCCTTAAAATCAAAAGGGCTTCGCGACCCCCCTTGGGCCTTTGCCCCCCCTGTTGGGAATTACTGCTTTAGCAGACACTTTCGTCCAAAGCGTCGTACATTTGAGATTTCATACAACACAAGCAAAGGTCAAGTCGGAAGACAACACATGATTTAGTGCCATGGGTTTAGTTTGAGTCTAACAGGAGGTCGGTGCAAATAGTCAGATACCAACGATTTGATCCAGATGCCCAAAGCAGCCTTTAGCCTGTGTATGAGACACACAGGGGGTTTCCATTGACTCTGCAGTATTAGATGGGTGGGAGTGTTGGTAGATGGATCAAACAAATTGAGATGTGTAATTCTATGTAAGTTTTCAAGAAGACTTTAAAGTCTAAAATCATCAAGGGTTACGATGAAATTTGATTGAATTTGATTTTTCAGTTTAAGCTATCATGTGTTTTGTAACGATGTAAATTATTCAGTTAATGTAAGATGGTACAGGAGAGGCAAAAATAAGCCTTGGGGCTTCAGCCTATTCCTTTTTCAGTTGCTGTCTGATGGATTCTTTTGTAAAAACATGATTTTATAAAAAACTATATATATTTTAACTGAAATAAAGCATTTATTCATTCATTCATTCATGCATTCATTCAAATTGGATACATTGACCAAGGGGACATTTTGGGCCTGTGTGCCGTATGATTATTCAGTAATCCATCCATGCATTCAATCTATTTTTTCCATCCATTATCCTTAACCGCTTATTGGAACTCGGGTCTGGAGCTGATCCCAGCTGACATTGGGTAAGAGGCGGGGTAACCCATGGACAGGTCGCCAGACTATCACAGGGCTGACACATATGATTCATTCATTCATTCATTCACACCTACGGTCAATTTAGAGTCTCCAATTAAACCTGCAAGTTTTTGGATTGTGGGAGGAAGCAGAAGGACCCGGAAAGAACCCACGCTGACAAGTTGCATTTCTTGTATCCAATCCAATCCACTTTATTTATATAGCACAGTGCTGCACAACAATAAATAGATAGCACAATACAAAGAGATGAAGTAAACAATATAACAGTAAATACAATAAGATAAAATAAATTAAAATAGAATAGAATAAAATTAATAAAATGTACTGCCCGCACAAAATAAAATATGCATGTATACAAATAAAATCATAAAATCAACACTCTACGTGGTGTTAAAAGCCAATGAGAAGAGGTATAAAAGGAGCTGCATAAATTACGTAACATAAATACAGTATATATGATATTATTCCTATACTATTATAATTTTTGTGGTAACCTGTCAAAAAAAACCTTTATGGTCTCAGAAAAGATGAGCAGAATAAAACTCTACAACACAGGTGCTGAGGTGAAGGATGTTCACTCTGCCACCTTGTACATCTCAGGAGTTTTACTATACACCTGCTGAATCAGCAGCTGTGAACTTCTTGCAGATATTTCTATAAGAATAGAATGGAGCATGAGCATGTAAGATTCTCTTGTGGTATTAATTTTCAGCAGCAACTTTTCTGCACTTATGATGACTAGAGACTGAAATAGATTTTTATCTTTTATTCAAATACTAAGAGGTACATGATCAATACTTCTCTCAGCCCCAAGACGTTTTGTTAATTTAATGGTATCTATTTTATTAAGTACACCTGACTGGCAACTTAATAATGAATGATTTGGGATTACGTTTTATATAAAAACCCAGAATAGATCTATATATTTAAGGTTTTTGGTAAAAAAAAAACTCTGGTAGACTACAAATTCGGAGAAAAGTTACTTCGACTTTAGTTTGCTCCCTGACTTTAATACTGTTGATACATTTCACTCTGACACTGCACTGTTTGATTTAAAATAAAAAGAAAGAAATGTTGCTGATAAGTCATTTGGAGTGTATGAGGTATTTCGTTCTGCTAGTAATGGCTTGGATAATGGTTATGATATAAAGCTTTTTCCAGTATTTTTTTTTTTTTACCTTGACTTGGCTGTCTGGATTTCTCACAATGATCAAAGCAGTGCAGTCTTAACTGTGCGTCTTATTTATTATAGTATAGAGTTCAGATATGAGCACAGTAAGTCCTCCGTGAGCTGAAGTCAAATCCAGGCTCAAACGGTTTTGTTCCCTCCAGTTCTATGGCTTATTTTTCCCTTATTATTCCTGAAATAATGTAAATGTGAGCGACTTATATGTTGAAGTAAAAGTTTTATATAGTGCTTTAGATTCTTATAGGCAGATTGTGACATGCAATAAGTCATTCTTTTAAAGGCAGATGTGATCGTTGATAAAGAAGCCTATGTCACCTTATCATTATTATTATTAGCCCTTTTCATAGAGCCGTGTCATGCTGGCACATTTACGGCTCTGTAACGTCTCGCCTCCATTATGATGGATGGATGTATGGATGCTGGGATCAAATGATCCCACCAAATTTCAGCCTCCAGAGGTAAATCACTTTAATGTGATCACCGTATTTCCTCAAATAGTAGCCGGGGCTTCTATTAATAAAAAATCAGTTTGGGACCCGGCTAATAATAGGGGCAGGCTATTATTTGAAGGAGGCGTTTATTAAAAAAAGAAAATCAGAGCAGCTCTGACCGGCACTTTTTAGAGTGTTTTACACAGCGCATTGTAGCCAGTTACCCGGATGTCGGCCATATTGGAAGTACTCGGATGTAAGTAAAAAACAATGAACAGCACGCTGAATGTTCATTTTAAGCAGGATTTAAAATGTCTAAACTACTAAAAAGCCCAGAAGAACGTGCGTAAACGGCTGGACTTTACAGAGAATGACTAGGACAGCGGGAGAAACAACCATATTTACCTACAGTACTAACTCGTGTGGCTTCAAAATACAGGTGTTGTGTTGAAATCTGTTACCGGTTAAATGATGTTTCCTGAATGGTGTTCTCCGTAGCATCACCTCCGCGGTTGGAGTTAGGATTAAAGTTTAAGGTTAGGCCTTGTAGAGAGAACTGTTTGGGGTTAAGGTAAACTTGGGGTCATGTGGGGACACATATCGACGGGGGAACAGACTTTGACATAACACCGGTAAGACACCCGGCTTTTAAAAGAGGCCGGCTTTTATTTACTAAAAATAGTTTTTACACCCAGTTACTAAATGAGGACGGTCATGAATAGGGGCCCGGCTTTAAATTGAGGAAATACGGTACTGGTTTGGAAATAGTAACGCATTAGACTACTCGTTACTGAAAAAAGTAGTCTGATTAGAGTAACGCGTTACTAAGTAGCGCGTTAGTGGCATCACTGCTCACTGGACACTTTATTAGGGTATTCCTCAGAGATTTTGCTCCAGATTGACATGAAAGCATCACCCAGTTGCAGATTTGTCGGCTTCAAACCCATGATGCAAATCTTCCCTTCCACCACTCCCCAAAGGAGTTCTGTTGGATTGAGATCTGGTGACTGGAGGCCATTGGAGTACAGTCCACAAAAGTGTGCCAAGAAAATATCCCCCACACCATAACACACACCAGGCTGAACTGTTGATACAAGACAGGATGGATCCGTGCTGTCCTGTTGTTTAAGCCAAATTCTTGTGACGATTGTTGATTCAAAGGGACGTAAAAGCCCTAGGCGAGATCCATTCGTGTTGAACAGCTCCGCTTGCTGTTTCACGGAGGGGGGAACTCCCGTTTTTGTTTGCCCATGGTGCCAACCAGGCTATATAATACAACTGTCTGTCTATGTAATTATTAACTTACAAGTCAATTTGCAAAGAAGCACAGCTGGAGACCGCTAACAAGTTTAGAGACAAGAGAGACAATGAAAGTGCAAACCACGCGAAAAATGTGCTCAACTGTGTTAAGCTAGCATTGCTTTATTTCAACCTAGCTAGCAAGCTAATACAAATGAAACGTCTTCACACAAAAAGGCATTTAAAAAAAGATTGGGACTTCTTCTTCTCAACCTCTTTTCTTCTCTTTCGATACTGCGCTCCGGAGAGCTTTGACGGCCGTTTCATCTTGCAAGATATATGAAAACATAACCTGTCTGTCACTTGATGTGACCTGACCTCTGTGACAGCGATCTGACCGTCTAAAGGGGGGCAAAGCAAAGACTGCACGTCACATGACTCAGCACCACAAGTGACAAAATGTCATTGTTTATCTGTTTCTTTATTTTGTCAATATTTATTATTTTCAAGACGGAACACGAAGGGAGGGCGACAATGGGCATCAAAATTATTTTTATTGTTTTTTTTGCTCCCTCAAGGGTGACTGGAGGTGCCCCTCCAGCAGATGGCGCTCTAGACGACCGCCTATGTCGCCTATGCCTAGAGCCGGTCGTGCATATGAGGGAAAAAAACTACGGCATTGGGCCACTTTTGCCTGCAGTCTGAATGTAGCCCTTGTCACACATCTGTTTTTATACTTTAACACATAAAAGATGGTGTACCTGGAGCTCTTATATCTGTGATGCAGCTTGTTTGCAAAAAGTATCATATCAGGATTCCCTGAACTGTGTGAACTCTCTTCTTTCTGCCTGATTCTGTCTCCCTGATAAGAAGAAATGCTGCCTGCAGGGTGGTGGCTAATTCCATTGATGGTCCATGCAAGCTGTTAAAATTAGTTTAGCAGTGAAGCAATCATAATATTTTCCTCAGTTGATTGATTTGATTGGAACATTTCTCAGATTGAAAAATGTTTGTAGCACTTTCATATCTAAATGTGTGTATCTAACATAACTGATTGACGCTCTAACAAGAAACCAGTTTCAAGTGGATATTCTTGCTTTATGGGAATATGTTGCTGACAGTGAGCCTTTATAGCACACACACAAGAGAATGGTTTAAATCACAAAATACAATAGAGTTTGTGTGATGAGTCAGCCTTTCATTGGCACAAATTGGGTTGTCACAGTACAGAAGAATATGAATCTGTCGTAAATGCTGAATAAAAGTGTTTTTCGAGAATCCCAGCTCTTTGCAACTTGTGAACAAAAACTTTAGTAGTAGTAGTACCAGCTTTCAAAGGTCTTTATCGGTTAAACAACAATATTGCGCATGACTGTCTTGGCAGGCAATCCACTTTGTAGAAAAAGCCAAATTGAATGATCTTTTTCAGTAAACTTGAAGTGCACTTTCAGCTTAACAAAACAGCCACAGAAGCATTCAGCAAAAAACGTTGTGATTTCACAGAGGAGTATGAGAGATAAAATGAGTTTATGGTAAAAGTATAGGTATGAAGCTACAAATAAAGAGGAGTGAATGGAAATTGAACAAAAAGAAAAACTGCATTGACAGAGTCAAGGATGAGTTTTTTTGAGGACTGCATGGCTGGAATTTTGAGTGGATGGTGAAGCAGAATATCCTTCAGTTTTCTTTGTTTGTCTTAAAATGCATATGACTGTAGGCTTACATACATAAGAGACAGAAACACACAAGCTAGGACACTGTCTCACACTTTATGATTTTGATGAATAAAAAGAAAGAAAATTAACAAAGGTGCTTTGCTGAAGATGGTTAATTCTGTTGCTATTCTGTATTTCACTGAAGGACATGTGATGAAGACAAGGCTGCTTTTTTCATTACTGTGGCCAAGGTAAGAGAAGAAAAATCTTGGACAAAAGAATATGTCTTAGAGTTGAATTTTCCAGTTTTTCTGTCAGTGTAACAGTGTTGCATTGGCTGACTATTGCAACAGTTTGACCATTTTTTCCTGTATTATTCTTGTGGTTTTTAAATACAATATTTTATTCTTAAAAGACCTATATAAGGTAATTGAAAAACTATTAGACCACCCTTGTTTTCCTTAATTTCTTGTTCATTTTAATGCCTGGTACAACTAAAGGTACATTTGTTTGGACAAATATGATGATCTCAACAAAAATAGCTCATAAGAGTCTAATTTAAGAGCTGATATCTAGACATTTTCCATGTTTTTTCTTCATAATGATTTTGGTTATTTGGCTATTTTCAACATCACATTCTACTCCAAATTACTTTCATTTTCAATAATAAAAACAAAACTTTAATTTTTTTATACTTTAAGTAAATTAGGCTGATTTTGCCTTTGTGAGCTACTTTTACTGAGGCTATATTTTCAGGGGTGGAAAGTAACTAAGTACATTTACTCAAGTACTGTACTTAAGTACAATTTTTAGGTACTTGTATTTTACTCTAATATTTCCATTTTATAGAACTTTATACGTCTACTTCAATAAATTTTTAGGCAGATATTTTACTTTTTACTCCACTACATTTAGCTGACAGCTTAAGTTACTTTTGAGGTTGAGATTTAACATAAAAGACATGATACATTTAAAGTGATTAGACTTTTTGTTTTTAATTAAATCTTACAGAATATATATACAACAGTATATTAAGTAGTTAAATGAGCACTATCTTTACAAAATTAAAACACTGCTTAAAAAAAGGAGCAATACAAACAAACCACAACTGTATATTTTAAATATAGGAATTATATGGATGGACAACTTGGACATGAAGTCTGTGGTCCTTTTTTTAATTTTTTTTTTACATTTTTTTAAATTTTTATTACAACTTTTTTTCACAAACATAAGAAACATACAATTCATTACAGAAGCATTTCATGTGTATATTCTACACCAAGGGGGGAAAAGCTTACAGTAATGTATTTAATAGTAAACAAATATCAACTGTTTTAATTGCTTTTTGGTTGTTGGAGAATTTAATAGAAGAAATGTACTGCCTGAGCTCAATGTGAAAGGCAACAAAAGATGGTTTTCTTCGAGCAAATTTACATTTATGAATATCTTCACCCTGTTAAAATAATCGCCAATGAGGAGATGATTTGGGCAAAAAAAACAACCCAATTTTGACAAAAAATATATTTTTCTAATAAATATTTCATTGAGTTTTACTTCATTTTTGTTAAAGTCAAAGAGCCCAAAAAGTACATCCCTTCAAAACAACTTAAAATCTTGGTCATTGTGTTTTTTTTTGTTTTTTTTTTATCATTTTGTGTCTTTTTTTGGTCATTGTGTTTTTTTTTGTTTTTTTTTTATCATTTTGTGTCTTTTTTGGTCATTTTGTGTCTTTTTTTTGATCATTTTGTGTCTTTTTTTTGATCATTTTGTGGTCAATTTGTGTCTTTTTTGGTCATTTTGTTTCCTTTTTGGGTGATCTGAACTGTGAGTGTGAGATTCTGTTCAGTGAGCGGGGGTCGCGGACAACATGCATGTTAAATTGGGGGTCGCGACTCCAAAAGGTTGAGAACTACTGCTCAAAAGGACAAGAAAGAAAACAGGATACGGATCTTTTTGCGCATGCGCAATGAATGGAAAGAAGGAAGCTGACGTAGTTCATCAATGAAAACAAACAATGTAGTTGTGGCTCAGTGGAGACGAGCAGTCAGCGCTAAACTACGACGCTGACGGTCTAATTAAACCTAAAGTGAAGGTAAGAGAGGAACGAGAAGAAGACACGAGTTTTGACTTTATGCATCTGCGTATCCGTTAGCTTAGCGTACTTCTTAGAAGCTAATGCTCCAGCTAATTATGCACGAGTGTTTATTAGCCATAAAGAACCAAAGCAGCTTAACTAAGCAGCTCACTCAGCACTGAATATCTTCATTATAAGAATATTTTTTTCTTGTTTGCTTGAGAAAATCTTCAGCTACACAGTGTTGCCAGTGCACAGGGGCGACTAATTTAATCCTTTGCAGTAATTATTAAAATATAACCGCTATTAAACCAAGATAATATACGTGGAGGTTTTTGAATTTGACTCATGCGCATGATAAAAAAAACAACTATTCGCTATCTTCTCCTTTATGTTTTGTAGTAGATATTAATAATTGCATGTGACGACACACTAAGACATGGTGCAGTTGCAGGAAAGTTAGCAAAAAAGTTTCACACAGGACACCTTAAATTCGTGTATTGCATTATATTAACGGCACATGCTTATATGCTGGTAATAGCGTACATTACACATGTCATTCACAAGGAGTACAATGGCGATCTGAATGGTTTAGTTCCATGGAAGTATGAATTACATATCCTGCATTAAACCCGTTTTCGAAAGGAATCCGGGTGAACAGGATTTTACAAGTACTGCGTCATAAATCCAGATTCCCCTAGTACAACCACACACTGCTACAAAGTTTTGAATATTTACATCCTAATTTGTGTCATTAAGTTCATTTATTTCATTTTAAAAAAAATATATATAATTTGCTTCTAAAAATGCTGCTTCAAGGGTATATCCCTGGTATAGAAAGTCCCTGCACTGTATATCAATTATTTAAAAAGCCATTAGTCTAAAAATATCTGCATCAGTCTCATGTAATGTGTGTTACACAGTGGTGGAAAAAGTATTCAGATCCCTTACTTAAGTAAAAGTACTGATACCACACTGTGAAATTACTCCACTACAAGTAAAAGTCCTGCATTCAAAATTTACTGAAGTAAAAGTACAGAAGTATCAGCATCAAAATGTACTTAAAGTATCAAAAGTAAAAGTACTCATTATGCAGAATCGACCCACTCAGATTGTTTCATATATTCTAAAAATATATTGTTGGGTTATTATTTTTGATGCATTTATGTACGGACCGCTTGAATTTTCTCAAGGTAGGGCTCATTTTAACAACTTAATATACTCTTATGATGTTCAATTTAAAAGATGTTAACATGTTAGCAAACATTTTATATTAATTATGTTTTTATGTTAAATGTTGAACTGAAAAGTAACTAAAACTGGCAGCTAAATATAGTGGAGTAAAAAGTACAATATTTGCCTCAAAATGTAGTGAAGTAGAAGTATAAAGTAACATAAAATGGAAATACTCAAGTAAAGTACAAATATCTCAAAATTGTACTTAAGTACAGTACTTGAGTAAATGTACTTAGTTACATTCCACCACTGGTGTTACATGATAAAATGCAAGGGAACCATCGTAGAGTATAACAACATATAATGTACTGTAAGGCTGGGCGATATGTATCAAAAGTCATATCTCGATATATTTCGGCTGAATATCAATATACGTTATATATCCTGATATTTTTATCGCAAAGTAAGAGCAAATGTTCAGTCGAAGTCAAATATGACATGTCACAAGTAGTGTTATTGAAATCTGTTGATGTAAGTGAACATAAATACTGTATAACAACAGGAGTACCTTTTATAGAATCAAATTTCAAATTTTAAATAAAAATAGCCTATGAAATAAAATAGGCCAAGCTTTTTCTGAAATAAATATATTTATATGAGAAAAGAATAATGAACATTACAAAATAACTAAATATGACAAACCCTAGTAAGGGCAGCATTTATATGTAAGGAAATATATATATTTTTAACTATATCAATATATGCGATATGATCTAATTCCATATCACATTAAAAATATATCTATATATTTTTTACATCGATATATCGCCCAGCCCTAATGTACTGTATGTTGATATACACAGCACGCAGATTGTGAAGGACAGATACATGAAAAATGTAGGTAAATAAATAAGAATGTAAGCACACCATATACAGTGTTGACATGTGGAAAACAGTGTATTTAAACCACAGCTTGTATTATATACAGGTACAGTGTATGCTTTGTTACAGGGATTGTTTCTGACACTCTGGACTGGTGTTCAGGATTATCATAGTGATGGTGTGTGGAAAGAAACCGTTTCTGTGTCTGGTTATTTTGTTATGCAGCATCACATGGTTTTGAAGGGCCTGCAGTGATGTTTCCTCCCTGTTTTCCTGACTGTGTCTTAAATGAGATGCAGACTGGCACCAATATTTTTTATCTGCGGTCCTGACTGTCCGTTGTAGTATGCTCGTGTCCTGCTTGGTGGCTGATTTATACCAAACAGTGATGGATGTGCAGAGAACAGAATGAATAATTGCAGTATAAAATAGGATCAGCAGTTCCTGAGGCAGGGTAAACTCCCTGAGTATATCCTCTGCTGGGCCTTTTTTTTGATGGTGTCTATGTTGGGTGTCAACTTCAGGTCCTTAGAGATAGTGGGTCCCAGAAACCTGAAGACTTCCACAGCAGAGAAAGTGATATCTAGTGTGTTGTTTGGTTGAATGCCAAGCTGAAGTACACAAACAGGATCCTTCCACATGTCCCTGGGAAGTCAGGGTGTTGTAGGTTGTATTGCAATCCCATGTTGACTGCATAATCCACTGATCTGTTGGCCAATTAGGCAAGATGCAGGAGGTCGAGCAGGGGGGCTGTAATGTCTTCCAGATTTGTCAACACCAGTCTCCTGAAGGATTTAATGACCAGGGCGATGGACCTGGAGTCATTTAATCCTGTGATGGAAGGTGTCTTGGGGACCAGGATGATTGTGGAGCTTTTGAAGCAGTGATCTTATGAAGATCTGTGAAAAGATGGAGGCCAGCTGGTAAGCACAGACTTTCAGATAGGGGGTCACACACTGTCACAGCTTGTGATGTGATGTGGGCTTATCAAACCTGCATTAATACAGGCCTCTGCTAAGTGACACAGAGTCCTTGTTAAAAAACTCTTTGCTACTCGCATCTCTTTTGTCAGTGTGTTTCTGGCCTGGTTCTACAGATCCTGTCCATCCTTGGCCTGGTAAAGCTGTCTGAGGTGTGTTTTACTGCAGGGTTATTATAGAGTAGGGTTATTGTTGTTGTGGGTGCAAAAGGTTGTAGTCTATACTTTATATTGTATATAAATATGAACAACATGACTCCATTTCCTCTCATAGTGCAAAACTTGAGCCAAAATACAACTAGCAAAGCAATCACAGCTGTCAATCATGACATTACGCCCCTTTTATAGAGTCAAATAACACTTAAATATACATGCATTATAAGGTACGACAGAAAATACCGTTAAATACTGAGCAAAATAACTGGTTAGTGGAACACTAGCCCCTTTCAGACTGCCATTTCAAGCTGCAATATTTACGACTCTGTGATGTTTTTCCTTCAGTCTGAATGGACCCAGAGGCATAATGGGGGGACCAAGTGATCCTGGCTCTGTACCGCCTTCTGAGGTAGTAACAGAGGTGTTACATTGGCGAGACTGTTGGCGGTGGTATCAATGAGAAATGGCGGAGCCGGCAAGACGAAAAATATGACGTACGTTATTTGTGCGACACTCGAGTAATAAGAAAAGTAGTGGACCGTATCAGAAAAACACCTCTCACTTGAGTCCAACAGTAATTAATCATGTTCAGCAAAATGCAGAACGACTTTGCTTGAGTATGTAGAATCTCTACAGTGAGAAACGGCATGACGTGCAGTTCTTCCACCATTATTGTTTTGAACACACTCGCCGCTGCCATCTGTTATTGTACATTTAGTGCCACTGCTCTGTTACACCGCACTACCTCCCCGACTCCTCCCACTTGCCACTTCAAGGCGATAACAGCACTTTTGCGGAAACGCAGTTTAGACTTGGTTTTTTAATGCTGATGCCGATTATTTTGACATTAGTCTTAACCGATCCCCGATATGTGCTGCCGATTTTTTTGGGGGCGATTCTTGAAGCCGATATTGCCTTTTCTCCCTCCATTTACATGATAAAAATGACACAATGATAACAAATGTTACACAAGTCTCAATTTAAACAAAAAAAGAAACATTTATTAATAGAACAAACTAAACATATTAACAGTTTCATAGCAAACAATGCGTATGTTGTTCTAGGCCTCGGTCTATCTCTACTGCAAATGTATCAAGGATGGAGTAACAGTGAATAACTTATTGCTTGAATTGCAAATGTAAGTTACCTTACTCGTTACACATTAAAATAAATGTTTTATTCCCAACTCTGGCCACCGGGGGGGATTTAAATGTTTTGGCTTTACATTTTTCCAGCTGTAATGCTGTCAATCTTTATTCAGGCTATGGTTGGCACACACATGGCCTCAAAAAAATGTATGTATACAAGTCACATTGTGAGTGAGCTCTTTCAGTTCTGTAGCAACACCATGAAAAACTCTCCAATCAGTGGATTTCTAGCAGGTTCCAGCTGCAGTTTTGCTTCATTGCTTGATCTCCTCACAGTTTCGACCACAGGCTTAGCAGATTTTGCTTCGTGCTTGTAAAGCCAATTGAACACCTATGGGAGATTTTAGAGCAACGTGTTAGACAGTGCTCTCCAGCACCATCATTAACAACTAATTAGAGAACATCCTTTGGAAGAATGCTGCTCTTCAGCAAAACAATCTTGTGGAAAAGTATTTGCACAAAAGGTTCTGTCTCTCCCTCTGAAACCAATTCACATGAATACTAATGATGACTACTCCCACATATTTGTAGTTGTAGCTCTCATTCAAAGCTGCATATGTCCTTCTCCGACTATATAGCGGCATCCAGAAATGATCTCGTAAACAGTTTTCTCCATTTCTGCTAAATCCACAGTATTCCCTTCTGCAGTAAGTGCTGTGACTTCACAACAACTCTAACCTGGAGCTTTCCTCATCAGAGAGGCTAGGTGGTGAGTTGATGTGACAGCTGCCAGCAAAATAACAGAATGTTTCTGAAAGCTCCTCCACACTCTGTTCAAGCAGGAACAACAGTTTTTATTCATGGATTTAGTCTCCCTTGGGGGGGCTCGAGCGCAAGAATGCACAGAGCCTAAACCTCCAACATAACAAAACTTAGTCCTTAAGAAAGATCAGATGTGTAGTCACACTTCTGTGAGTCTCTGTGGGGCAGATCAGTGGTGTGGTACTTCTCTTGTTTTCTCTGTTTGTGTGTGGATGCCACATTAAATGCAGCAGTGGTAATCCGCCAAATCAGTAAATTATCTTTATGAAGGCTGACTGGAATAATGAAGAAGAAATTGCTGTTATTGAGCCCCAGTTCAAGGCTGGTTGTTTAGTTTTTACAGAAAAAAGGGATCAAAAGTTCAACAAAACCACTCAGACTGTTTGCTGCAACGTCTCATTTTTACTAATTAATACTTTAAAAAGAGACAGGCAGTGACCGTGTCCTTGTTTTGGCTGTGAAAGTGGATGTTCTGAATGCTTGAACAATCATTCAGATTCTAGATTAATAGGTCTGTTCGGTATTTTCAACATTTTCAAGCCAAAGTGACACTGTTGAAATGACAAGAGGGATGAGCATCTTCTGCTCTCTAACCTCTCAGCTGATGAACATTTTTATTCACTGCAGACTTTAATTAGGTGTACTCTAGTTTAAAAAGTAACAGATCCAGGCAGGGTTTAGTGTGGCAATACACATTGTCAGACATATTTGTAAATCAGGATAGATGTGGACTTACTCTTTGTATCTTGGTAGCTACAACTTGACTTACCTAAGATTTCTAGATATTTTTGGCCACATGTTATAAATCAATGAGCAGCAAACAATATATTGTTTAAGGGTACAATTGACAAATCAAAGATTACTGTGGGTATAATATGAATGAACTCCTTTGGCCGCATTCAGAACTACTATTAGTATGCATCATGGTTTGATCCGATCACAAGTGGTCACTCAAAACACATGTGGAGTCAAATTCTGTAATATCATACGATACGATATTTGGCGATATTACAAAGTCTGCCACGGTAGGACTTCGATTCAGTTTGAATTCAGGGCCCAGCGATCGATATGAGACGATAATATATGCCCATTTAACACAACCTGTTAGCCTGGCTAACGCCAGACTATATCACAAATGAAATATAGTCTGGATGCCACCAATTCATTTTTCCGTAGAGGAGGCGGGGTTTACGATCGCCCAGAGCCGTTTATTGGGCGTTACGAATGTCTATCATAAGAGTCTATATGTAGCTCTTAGCCAATTGTATCAGTGATACCAGATGACGTATGTAGAGCGACAGAAATTGATGTTTACATAGCCAGACTAGCCCATCTCTACTTTGAGACTAAAATGCTCAATTCTGCTTCTGCAACGTTTTTCTGCAGCATGTTCTGACTCTGGCTGCTCACAGTCTAGCGGCAGTGTTGGTGTGTGTGTGTGTATTCCCCCTCATGTCATTCAGCCACACACATCCACTGATTTTATGGGCAATAGACGAGCTGCTGGGGGTCTCTGGGCGGCTCCGCTGTCCCCCGGCTCGTAGCCAGATCACCGGCGTTACAGCAGCGAGCGGTAGCGGGGCCGTTGGTAGATTAGGCTTTTGCCAAATCCTGACGGAAGCAAGGCTAAAACATCCTTTTTCGTGGTGAAACAGGAGTGTAAAGTCAAACGTTGTTCTTCTTTTAAAATAAACTTTGGTTCTAAACTATCTAGAACACTGTCTACAGCTAGATCCAAAGAGAGCTTTGTGTCTGCCTCAGCCATGTTGGATCTGTAAGAAAACTACAAGCTTTCGTCTTGCCGTCCCTCCCTGTTCTGTGATTGGATCCCTAAAACAGGGCTAAGAATCGGCCATGGACACCAGACTGTCTTGCAGTTCGAAATGAAATCGAGCCAAGCTAACAACCTGTTGCATTTATATCAACTCACAAAAAAACAACTATAATTTGATTTTACTCTTTTATTTCTGAGCTCTTCCAGATATTTAAATGGAAAACAATCCATTTTTTAAATACAAAGAATAAAAATAGATCATGTGTTCACTATAAAGTGCCACATTACATTTAAGTGAAAAAAAAGTGTATACCATGACTGCGTCAAACTTTTTCAAACGTTTTCCTGAAACAACATGTTTTGTTTAGATTTCTTCTTCTTCCTACAAAGCAGGGGAGCACATGTGATTGGAAGACGTGTTATCACCAGGTGTTAACTGGATCTGTGTCTCTCTTTTCAAACAGCACTTAATGAAGGCAACTAGAAGCAACATGTTGGGTGCTGGAATATCAAACAACAAGGTCAAGTATTCACGTCTGGCTGCTGATGACGACGGCTACATAGACTTACAGGTGAGAGACTTGTTCGTCTTTGGTAACTCTACAAACCCCACATTGTCTCTGATGTCTCATGTGGGTTGTTCTGGAGCCTGTTAATTAGTAAACCTTTTACTACAACAGAATTCATTTGAGGTAAATTTCCATTAATGACTTATTGGAAATGTGCCAAAGCCTTTTCTGATTAGACTAGAGGGGATATGAGAAGCTGCCTGCAAGAGAACAAGTCTGATAAAGACTTTTGTTTCTGTTTATTTATGATTACCACAGGCTAATTCTGATTTGATTTAAGCTGTAACAATTCTAATGTTTATTATGAAAGCAGAGTATGTGCATTTTTAAGCACAATGTTCGCACTGTGACTAAGCTACACTGTTTGCTATTATTAACCATAATTATGAATAAGTAAAACTAAATGTCTTGTATTTTGTCCAACAATTGAACACTGTACAGTTCAAGAAAAGCCCGCCCAAGGTCCCATACAAGGCGATTGCACTGGCAATATTCCTGTTTTTGATTGGCTCCTTGCTGATAATCTTCGGGGCTCTTCTTCTGTCAGGAACCATAAAGGTCGAGGTGAGTTTGGTCAGTTATTGTAATAAAATCTGTTCAAATGGCAAATGACATCAGTTGATTTATAGCTGGACTGTAGCTGAAATGTGTCCCCGGGATATACTTTGAAATTCCTGTTCTTGCTCTTTTGCCAAAGAGCTTATTGTCAGGCGTGCCACATTCTTCCATAATGTTTGGGTTCCCTAAAACTGACAGTAAATACCCTTTCAGGCTTGTTCTCCTGAAAATCCATTTGTGACAAAAATGTTTCTGTCTGAGCTGCCTGCCTCCTGTCTGTTCTGAGTGTAATTCCTTCTTGGAAGATAAATCTCCTTTTATGTTGCTCCAATGTGTGAACTAGAGGTCTTTTTTTTTTTGTTGTACTTTTTATTTTTCCATAATGTGTCTTCAAACTTGCCTCGGTCCAGACTTATGAATCTGCCCACTCCACCAAGCTGACTGATTTGTCAGGTATCATCAGCACTGCTGTTAGCCAATCAGAACCAAGGGTGGGGCATATGTTACTGTCAGGCTGTCTTAATATCGAGTGCCATTGTAGTTTGTTTTTACTTCACTCTGCTCCACTATTAAAACCCCAGCAAAGCCAGTTTGTTGGCATGGGTACACAACATCCATCCATCCATCCATCCATCCATCCATCCATCCATCCATCCATCCATCCATCCATCCATCCATCCATCCATCCATCCATCCATCCATCCATCCATCCATCCATCCATCCATCCATCCATCCATCCATCCATCCATCCATCCATCCATCCAACCAACCAACCAACCAACCAACCAACCAACCATTTATCTATCCACACAACCATCCAACCAACCAACCAACCAACCAACCATTTATCTATCCACACAACCATCCAACCAACCAACCAACCAACCAACCATTTATCTATCCACACAACCATCCAACCAACCAAGTGTCAACTTAAAATGACGTTACATTCAGGTGGATATGTTGGTCTTTAAAGATTGGTTAGGGTTACCTGAATCACCCTTCCCTATTGAAAATGATTTAAGGGGAAGCATTTTGTTACCTTTGGACACCATCAGGCTAGCTGTTTCCCTGTTTCCAGTCTTTATTCTTAGCTAAGCTAACAGAATGCTCCTGTTAGCTTGTTTTTATTTATTGAATGTTGTTATTGTTTAATCCATCCGTCCGTCCGTCCATCCAACCAAGGTTTTCATTCGGATAACTGATGACCTTTTGTGTAGTATCAATACTACAGCCGATACAATACCTGAGTTTTAGATACTTAAGCTCTGTAGATAATTTGGGGAAGGTGAACATTTTATCCCACAAAAGTGATGATCAGAAGTAAAATTTCTAAAAAAAAAGCAACAGGAAAGTAATCCCACAATGCATGTTGATTTAAATCAGAAACAATCTGATCAAAGATACAAGTTAATCCAACCAGACATACAAAGCAAGCTTTCGACAGTTTTTACACTTGGTGCTATAGTATGAATATATTTCAGTCATTACCAGATAAGTATTGTGGTGTGATATCCAGCCTCTGTTTTGGCACATCTAAACAGTCAATACAGCCTACAAAATGTCAACTCATGCAGTAATTAAAAATGCATGCTGCGGCTAATCTTATTTTTAAATAGCTGTAATTGAACTGTTGTGGCATTTTATTGCCTTGCTGCCAGTTTTTTTTATTTTATATTTGCTCTTGTTTTGCTGGCCATGATGATATTGTGTGTGTTTAATAACTGATGATTTCGATATGTTATACCTTGGAGTGACAACTTTGGTGGAACCCCTGCTGTGGTTTGTGCTTCTTAAATCATAACTCCACGTGGGAGTTAACGGAGCCTGCACGTATTATATTTGTAATTATCAGTAGGAGGTTCATGTTAATGTTTTTCCAGTTTGTAGATTGTATTTGCAGAAAATCTGATCTGACATGAAGGCAGCATCAGAGTATGAGAGCCGTTTACTTGCCAATTAACCCACACAAGTTGAAATAGCATGTCTAATAGTACAAATTACACAAGGTTCAAGCAATAGTGAAAGGAAAGAAGTGATCCATGCAGCTTTTATTGCAACACATTGAAGGAGTCTGGGTTTTTGTCATCTGTTTTTTTTTTAGCCGTAGAGAGAACGAGAAAGAGAAAGTGTGTATTTGTTATCTTGAGCTATGTCAAGGTCTTTGGCAAACCATGAGAAAGAAATTTTGAACATCAACCGTTACATGAACAAATAAAAGGAAAATGAAGCCCATGTTGAAACAATTTAATCTTTGACTCTACTACTTTAGAGTGAGTTGAAAAACGACCGTTTCTATTTCAGTTACTTTGAATTGGGTTACCTTGAATTCATGAAAAAATTTTGTTTTTCTTACATGGCTCTACAGTGAATAAAGTATCTAAAAAATGGAAAAAATGATACATTTTAGAAAATGAAGGCTACATTTAACAACAGCAAAAGTTTGTGAACTATATCCATTTACAAACTCCCACACAACTCGTACAGTATAATCCAAGTCTCACTTATTTTATTGGTTGGTCGATATACTCATGTTTCATCTAATTCTCATTGGTGTTTGAATGCTACCAAAATGGACCATTTCTCAACTCTTGGGGACCAGAAACAAACACCGCTCACTGATTCATCACACTGTTAGAGTTTGTAGTGTAGTGTAAATATGTGGTGGTGTACTGGCCAAAGCGCTTTGTTGGTTAGAGTGTACTCAGTGTACTGTAGAGGACTTAGTTAATCTAGAGATAGTATCCATCCCCACCCCCCTTGGACCAAAAAGACACAAGATTACAAAAAAAAGTCACAAAATGACAGAAAAAAACAAAATTACTTAAAAAAGACACAAAATTATTAAAAAGACAGAACTACCAAAACAGACACCAAATTGTTAAAAAGACACAAAATGACCCAAAAAAGACACAAAATGAACAAAAAACACACAAAATTACAAAAAAATAAACAAAATGATTAAAAAAACAACACAAAATAACCAAAAAAAAGACCCCAAAAACCCCCACAAAATGACTAAAAAGGACAAAAAATTACCAAAAAAAGTAATTAAAGGGACCTTCCACACACAACACGGTAAAGTGCCATTCATATAAAACTCACATTAAACTTATATTATATCAAGGTGGGGGCCACAAAATATCGTCTTGAGACCCCTGCCCTACATAATCGTCTGTAACTTCTCCTTATATTTGTTGTTTTGTAATTTAGGTAAATTGACCCTTTAAATACCACCTCACATATCCCCTACTAGTTACTGCACACGGCTTAGAAAAACACATCGATGATACCTGATACGACAGCCCATGAAGTAGTGCATCTTTGGAAAAAAAATAGACATTGAGAAGGCCACAGTGACTCGGTGCACAATACTGCCATCTGGTGGTGAAATGACACACTCCACCTGCCTTTGGCTCCTGGTGGTTAGTTGCCTTGTATGTGAAATGACTGATGATTTACACAGAACCAGACAGATGAAGTCATCACGTCTGTGTACCTCCTGCACATCCTTTTCAACCGGAGCATGTTCCTGTGGATGCTTGCAGGCGACAGAGATAAGCATGTTAAAGCCTGTTAAAGACTCTGTGATGCATTACCATGTACAGTATTCCAGTATGTATATCCATATGATGTTTGCATGTAAACAGTGGTTCTGATTTGCAGATGAAAGGTTTTAAATTCAATGAAATGTTTCAAGTTCTCACTCCAACTCTATTTCCTGCTCTGCTTTGTCACATTTGCAGCATCCAGACCGCACCATCCCTGTCATCATCATAGGACTACTGGTTTTCCTTCCTGGATTTTACCATTTGAGAATCGCCTACTATGCTGCAAAGGGTTACAGGGGTTACTCTTACGATGACATCCCAGATTTTGGCGACTGACCCAAAAGACAGCTGCTGGTTGGTGGAGAATCCCCTCCTTTTGCCACACAGTGTACCCCGAGACTGTTGCCTGCTGTTTACTTTGAGTTTCTGAATGTATTTTTTTAGCAAACAAGGCAATACTTGATCACCGTTCTGCTATGAGACTTTAATGTTTAGCCGATTTTTATGATTATTTGTTGTTTATTTGACGTTACGTGTGGTATTATCCTCCACACAAAAGCTTGAAGAACCTTAGAGGCTCTATATATTCAGTACTATATTCTAGTACCTGTTGCTTTCCTGCAGCAGTAGAGCAACATGTCGCTTTTGTACAAAAATCACCGGTGGTGAAACAGATTTAGAGACTACACAAATGCCTTTAACTTACTACTGCTAGAAAGTCCATGACCTGGATGACTGAGAAGCTTTTTGTTCTTTGCACAGTTGCACAGCTGTTACACAATGTATATTTAACAAAAACCTTTTTGTGACTATATCATTTTATGCAAAGCTCTGGAGGCTATATTTCTCCTGCAGGTTTATTTTTTTTGCAGCAGTACTATCCAAAGATCGATTACTTTGTCAAAGTACAGTATATTTTCAACTGAGATGTATTACTTTCTGTATGAAGTATTGCTGTTTGTGTATATTCAGTTTTAAATATCAAAGAAATGTCTATTTTTATGTATATCTGCTTGATTAAAAAAAAATAAATGAAATTAGAAATCTGATGTTAACATTTTGTGACTGTGGTTCTTTCTATATCTTTCTTCGCTCTTTCTCTGCAAATTCCTTTTGAGACATGATAATGATGGTGGACTGTGGAGATAAATTGGGAATTATGCCATTCAAAATGAGCTTTTATTTTAAATAAATACAAATATATTCCTTTCTTGTGACAGTATTTTTCTTAACCCGCTCAGAAGCCAATTATGTTCCAAACACAGAAATATTATAATGGTGGATTTCGACTCTAAATGCACCCATAAATCATTAGCCTTATTATGGTCATTTTCTCTGTTTATTCCAAAGGCTGGAGAGTCTGGATGCCAGAATGCACCATTACTGAAAATGACAACAAATAATCATTAAAGACCCTTTTTTTTCAAGAATACCATGAGTTTCATGAATGTTAACTCATAGCAATGAATAAATTGATGCTTTAAAACACACTGCACATATATTGTATAGAAAAATATATTTTAAATTAGCATCTCCAAAAACGGTTAAGCCTGAGTTGTGCAGTCCTGTGCAAAAGTCTTAGGAAGGTGTGAAAAAATGCTTTAAAATAAGAATGCTTTCAGAAATAGAAATGTTAATAGTTTATTTTTATCAATTAACAAAATGCAAAGTGAGTGGATGGAAGAAAAATCTAAAATCAGTACTTGTGACCACCCTTTACCTTCAAACCAGCATCAATTCTGCTAGGCATTTTTTCACACCTGCCTTAGACTTTTGCACAGTACTGAATATTCTGTGTACATAATCTAGAATGCAATATGAGATTATTGTATTATAAGAATAAATGACACATGACTGACATTTAGAAGTAATACAAGACCACATATTTACCATAAACACAATTTTAATTCTTTAACAATATGAATAATATGTGCCTCAAGGTTATTACTTGCCTCATAGACTGCCATGCAAGGGGGGCGTGTCTCTGCTGCAGTCCACTTTAGTTGATGTAGAACACTGATTCGCTTGGTGAAGCCAACAAAACTTAGCAAAAAGTTTATTTAAACAAACAGCGGTAAGTTATACAACCTGCTGTGCTACACAAGCATCAAACATTTTATAAACCCAAGATTATTTCATATCGTCACCCTGTTAAAATAATCGCCCAACTCATTTTTTCAAGTTTTGCAGGAAACACAAAAAAGTTCACCAAAAGTGTAACGTATGACATTTATTAATCATTTCACTCAAAAAGGATGTAACAAAGGATGGCTATTGGCATAGTAATAACACTGTGTGTAAATGATGTAACTTAAGAGAAATAAATGACTTAGGCCATTTTTTGAACATGCCTTTGTGACTTAAGCAAGATATGGTAACACTTTATTTTGAAGGTGTCTATAAGAGTGACACAAGCCTGTCAGAAACATGACATGACAAGTATCATGAGCATTAATGTTACTTCAAAGAGTCATTAATGTTCATGACATGATGAATGAACGATGGGATTTATGTAGGCGATTTTACCATAGGTGGTCGGCAAAAAACCCCACAAGTTTGACAAAAAAGACTATTTTAACAGTGTGACGATATTCAGAGTTATTGAGTTGGCAAATAAATGTAAATGGACTGCTTATATATCGCTTTTATCCAAAGCGCTTTACACTACAGACTGCACTCATTCACCCATTCATACACACATTCATACTGCCACCTACATTAATTCATTCATGCATTCAATTCATTCACACAAGCAGCATAGGGAGCAATTTGGGGTTCAGTATCTTGCCCAAGGATACTTCGACATGTAGGCTGCCATGATCAGGGAACTGACCTTCCAAACAGTGGGCAACTGCTCTACCAATTGAGCTACAGCCGCCCCGTAAATGTAAACATTACATGTCTTGGAAGAGTTAGCAAAGTAATGATTGGGTAACATCTGACACACTCACCAAATGAGAGAAAACAGAACCTCAAAGTCTGTTGCACACTTTTTTGAGGAAACATATCATAGGACCAAAAAAAAAACAGAAAGGAAAACGGTGCAAACCATTTTCAGGTTCAACGTACCTCGTATGACAGAAATCATAGATCTATACATCCAGGTTACATAATACATACAGGTGCATCTCAATACATTAGAATATGATGGAAAAATTCAATTTCCAGTAGTTCAAGTCAAATAGCCCCAACCAAGTATTGAGTCATATAGATTTTTTTTTGATTTTTCAGAGGCCAACATCTTTTGTAATATTCAAATTTTTTTGAGACACTGAATTTTAGCTCTTCATTAACTGTAAGCCATAATCATTATAATTAGAAGAAATTAAATAGATTAAGACATGAAATGTTTCATTCCGTGTGTAATGGATCTATATAATGTGTTATTTCCACTTTTTAAATTGTATTACTGACATAAATAAACTTTTCTATGATATTCTAATTTATTGAGATGCACTGTATACAGGTTATGTAAATTGGAATAAACTGCAGATCTATGCAGGTTCATTTTTAAGAAAATCATGAAAATATGGAATTAAAAGTCAGAAAAGCAAACAAATCATGTGGAGAGAAGAAAAAAAAAATCTAATATCCAGTCTGTTTTAAGTTTTTTGTTCCTAGAGGGGAAAAACACTTTTTTGATTTCCAAAAACAGAATGTTTATTTTTTTTGTTAGAGATTGTCAGCGAGAAAAAACAGCCTCTCAGCACCAAACAATCTCTGTGCCAAAAAAACACATCAACCATCACACAACAGTATGAAAGTCACACCAGCAGCAGTTTACTTTATTGTCATATTGGCAGAGTGCCATCTATGGATAATATTAGAAGCCACTGTTTCTACTTTATTAGCACCAGAATGACTCATCATCTGTGGGTAATGCATGTTTATTGTGACTCATAGGTTCCAAGAAGTGTTTTTCTTTCTTTTTTTCCTGGTTTGACCGCCATCATCAGGTAAAGGACACCCTCTTGTGGTTACCACTAAACTGGGTGTCATCAGAGGGATTAAGGGCAAAAAAAAGAAATCGCCTTTTCATCCACTGCCCGCACAAACAAACTCTTATATTAAATCTGCATTGGCTTAAACATTAAAGAGCTTAACTGGCTGTGGTTGTAAAGTCACTTTCATGTGGTTTGGCTCTTTAGAACAGGGGAAGAAAACAGTAGCAGTAAAGGGAGGAGGGAGGAGGAGGGAAGTGCGCGAGGGAGCAGCAAAGTGGGTCGATGCTTCACTGTCACCTGTACGTGAAATGAACACCTGTTGCCGGCGGGTTTTAAAAAGAAAAAGCTCATATTTCAGGTAGTTTGCAACGTCACAAAGGATCAAGGCCTGCTTTTAGTGAAGTGCGGGTCCACGCGGAGCAAAGTGAGGCACAAGTTGGACTGAGAGGAGCTGACGGAGGATGTGTTTTTAAAAGGAAACACCGCGGCCGAGCTACAGGTAGGAGCCGTTCAAAACACACCGGAGATAATAATGCTAAAAGTGTTTCTGACTCCCAGCTGCTTTGAAAGGATGAGAAATTAATGCTCTCGGATCCGTATTGAGTGGGAAATTTCTCCTCAATCCTCCGAACACTGTCATGCATTTAAACGTGAGTAATGAAGTTTTTATGGGGGGCTTTTCATTATCATGTGAATTGCGAAAATTGCCAGAAAAGTTTGTGGAGCTTGAACGCAACTGCAGTTTCTGCTCACAAAAGCCTAAAAACACTAACTTTGTCTGTGTTCGTTAGTTTTCCAGCTTCTGTAGGCCTGTAGTGTGTCTCCTTCTGGCTTTTACTGTTTAATTGGGTTATGGTTGTAGACTTTAGCACCATTAAAAGCTAATAAAACATGGTTAAGATAGTGGATGTTTGGACATTTTGCCAAAGACAAGGGATAGTCTTATTTTTTAGAGCTCCAAATATGCCTCATGTTCATGCAATTTCATTAAAATCACAAAAGTATGTCATAGAAGTTTTCATCCAGTAAATATAATATTCCCGAGGCCGTCTTCCTTCTTTATCCTATTCACTTCATTGAGCAAGGAGATGGATATTATCTTTTATGTGGATACATCTATATCTTACAACCTTCAAATATGTAGGCTAGAGCCAGACACAGAATATAAAATTTAATCTCTTTGTGCTGTTGACTTTGTATTGGGACCAGAGTGTTTCTTTATTTCACAGATTTCGGGAGAAATATTCTCATAACTTCCCCCAGACAAGGTCCATTTAATCATCTCAAATTCTATTTCTGGTTTCTGTTAAGGTGCCAGATGAGTGCAGTTTCTCACAATATAACATTTTCTAAAGTTTACACCATCGGAGGGAGAGCGAGTGGAAATTACTTTATTATGAAGTAGAAGGACTTGACTGACACCAGCTGTATTATATGGATGCAGTAAACACTTCAGATGTGATACTTAAAGCAGACTGAAGTAGATGCAAATTACTGCCTGCAGAGCACTATTAAGCTCATACCAGTGTTTTTGCATGCTGTATCCCATTGCATTAGGCATCATGACTCAGATGTCTGATGTCATTCAGTTCAGGAGAAGAGACTCAAAAGAGACTCACTCTGATGTTTTATCTGTGTCCAGAAAGTCTCTGTAAAACTCTAACGGTGTTATCGGAGCCAGCTGTTGGAATAGTTAGAAAACACAATTAAAAGTGGCAGTAATGTAAAATCAAAGCCCCTGAAAACTTGGCTCCGAAACTTCAAGAATTTCTTTATACCTCTAATAGGCACCAAGCGCACTGAGACACGTTGCTACACAACTTCAAACCACCTTAACAAAGCGTGTCGGCCAAAACAGCTTGGTGTGCCTGAGGAGCTCTCTCACAGTCCAACTGTTAAGTAGCTAGCCAGCGTATTTATCAGCATAGTACACAGCATTATACTCTCCAGAGAGATTCACCTGGCTGCTCCTGCATGTGTTCCGCAGTTATTAATTGTATAATTGGGGGGACTGTGTAGTTCAGCATAATTAAATATCAATAATGTAAACTTTTTGTGTGCATTTTTCTACCAGCATCATAATAGGAAGGAGTGGTGGAGTTTGTGCCTTGCTCTGAGAAGTATCAGGTTAATATTGTAACTTTTATGACAGGAGCTCATGCCAGCTTTGCCAGGTTTGCTGGTGATTCATTTCAAGTGACGTGGAGTGGTATGATCAGGGTCATATTCATAACTTGGTTCATAAAAATGAAGTAAAAAACATATCTTTAGGCCATTTTCCATGGTTTTCTTGATAATGATTTGAGTTATTATCAAGAAAACTATGGAAAATGTCTGTATCAGCTCTTAAATTAAACGCTTATGAGCTATTTTTGTTGTTATCATTATATATGTCCAAACAAATGTACCTGTAGTTTTACCAGGCATTAAAATGAACAAGAAATTGCAGAAAACAACGGTGGTCTAATAATTTTTTCCATACGTATGCAAGTCGACCGGAAGTCCATTCATTCCTATGAGAAGCTTTTTTTTTTTTTCTGGTCCAGAATTGGCCTTGAATTGGTTTTAAAAAGATTGATGGCACCAAGAGGAAACAGTTAAGAAGAGACTGAGTGGCTATGTGGTGCTGATTCTTGTCTTATTTATGGTCTGATAAACATTTTCACATATTGGTTGGAAAAACAATGCAATTTTGTTGGCATGTTAATGGCTATTCTGACTATTAGCCACACCCCCGTTCTCTGTTTGAGAAAGAACTGTTAACCATTAAACAGGAAGTAACAATGGCTGGAGAGGGCTTTAAATCAAAGTTAAATAAAAGTGGTAGAGTTCATTGTTTCTGTAGCTGTATGTATTACTATCAATTTATAAATGCTTGTGTTGTATTACTCTCATTTGTACGTCGCTTTGGATAAAAGCGTCTGCTAAATGACATTGTAGAATTATAGAATTATAGAATAAATGGATGTATTTCCTGGCGTAGATAGATAGATAGATAGATAGATAGATAGATAGATAGGAACTTTATTAATTTAATAATTAAATTGCACTTCCAGCAGCAGCACAACACATCAATACAATATAATAGAATAGAATAAAAGTTAAAAACTTTGCAAATTTATACTCAAATGTGCAAAATAAGAGAATGCAAGAGACAATAAAAATATAAATACAGGGAAATAAACAAGAAGAAATACTGGACGATATATACATGAGGGAGTGCATAAACAGTGCAAATTTAGTGCATTATGGTGTTAATGGTTTAATTATTTAATAGTTTATTATGGTATTATTATTAGTATAATTAGTGAATTATAGACACAAAATAGTGTTGAAACAAGGCATAACGCTCATTAAAGTTGGCATCTGTGAGCCCTGCAACTATTTTGTTGGTGTTCGTACACAGGACAGGGAAAGTTTGTGCTTTGGGAGTGAGATGGTAAATCTGATACATGAGTTCAGATGTATAGTGTTGAGGTCAAATATCAACAATCTTTCTTTAAAATTCGCTGGCTCCACCTTGAAACTGCGTCATTAAGTCCGTGTAGGTGTGGGTTTAACAGCCAAACTGTCATCAGCTTCAGATTCAAATGTTGCTAAATGCTGATTGGTTCGTAGGTATGTGACATCACCCTTTTCCAACTTCAAACCAGCAACAGTCAATTGGGGGGGGAAGCGGGTATTTCCTGTGAACTAAACAAAAGTTTTTGAACTTTGGCAGGAAAAAAGTGTCTCATCACTCGTGGGAAGAAGCAGATTGAGAAAAAAAGGTTTTCAGGGCTCGACTTGGCTGTAACTTTTAAGTGCTTTACACTTGAAACTACCAGAGAAACACCTTTCTAATCCTGAGTTTCACCTGTTTCTACACAGCCACAACTGAGTTTCTTCCAAACTGATGTTGGAAGAAAACTGCCAACTCAATTATCTATAACGTTAACGATCAATTAATCTATGAATCGCTGGATGCATACATGCACATAATAAAAGATATATACAGTACTATGCAAAAGCCTGTTTTGATAATGGACGCTTTTATTTTGGAAGGACGAAAAGAGACTTGATCCTGTCGATCAAAAAAGTGAGATTAAACTGGAAAAGTAACGCCAAGGAGTTTAATGTTTTATGTTTTAGCTCCTGAAGAGGCATGAGGTTAGTTTTCACAGTAATCTTGCATATTTAAATGTGTTTTGTATCGAATACGTTTTTGGATAAAGTTAAACATGGTAATTCATGCTAGCAAGGTTTGATACAGAAGGCTAGTTTTGTTCAAATTAATCCTCTTGTATTTCTGTGTATTTTTTTATGTTATTTTTTATTGCAGTTTGCAAACTGCAGCTTTATCCAACTTCATTATCAGCTCATTGGCTTATTGACGTACGGCCGTACGTGATACTGATACGCTGTCAAATTTTAACGACCATTAATCGATCATCAATTAATGATTCCCATCTCTAGTTGTAACCATTAAGGTATGGACTTGATTCACTTTGGACCTTTGAGTTGAAATGATCCCCAATTGATGATGATGATTGTAAAAAGCTCTTTATTTTCCTGACAACAGATATCCTTTGAATCAGTGTGACAGCAGCCAGTCGTTTTGCCCCAGCTTTAGGGAAAGGTGCATTTGGCAGAGAAGAGCAGCAGATGAAGCTTCGGATTATCAGACTGGGATGTAAAGACTCTTTTCTCTGCTGTCAACAAAAAACAGACGGCAAAAACAAAACAGTCGGCTCAGAAATGACAGATAATTGCGCAGAAGTATTTTTAATAATTTAAAGGGAATGGATAAACTAGGGCTGGGCGATATGGACCAAAAGTCATATCCTTATATTTTTAGGCTGAATATCGATATACGATATATATCACATTATTTTTTATCACAAAGTGAGAGCAAATGTTCAGTCAAAGTCAAATATGACATGTCACAAGTAGTTTTATTGAAACCGTTTATTTAAGTGAACATAAATACTGTATAACAGGAGTACCTTCTAAAAAAAAAAAAAAAAAAAAAAAAAAATCAAAGCTCCATAAAGTGCACATTTAAATAAAAAAAATCTTAAATAAGATTAAAAAAGATTAACAGACATTACAAAAGAAATAGAGAAATTAAGAAAAAAATAAAATAAAATAATATATATATGTATATTTACATATATATATATATATATATATATATATACATATATGTGTGTGTATATATATATATATATATATATATATATATTGATATATGGGATATGGTCTAATTCCATATCACATTTAAAAAATATATCAATATATTTTTATATCGATATATCGTCCAGCTCTAAGATAAACACATTTTTTCAAATATTTTTTTCTGTCCTTTTTTTATTGCACTTCCTTTTTCTCTGTTTTAAAAAACCCATTAAAATTTCATTAGACCCTTGAAACAAAAAGTTTAGGACTTGGACATGACTTGGAGCTTTCTTTTGGGCTTTAGAGGCAAGACTTTGTGATTTACAAAACTGTTGCCTCAGCTTTGCTTTTAACCCGTCACATCCTTACTTTGTTGTATATGACTGAAGTATATTTCATAGATGACAAAAAACAACAGCTAAAAAAATTCCAGCTTTCATCTGGATTTGCCTGCTCGGTTTCTGATTCATATAAAAGATACATAATGTTTATACCCTGAGCACAGAGATGCAATATCTACAGAGTGGAAACCTCTTTATTTTCCCTTTTTTCTCTTCCCTTTTCATTCTGGCCCATTTTCTCTTAAGTGCACATCAAACCGAGACCACGCAGAGGTTTCCCATTGTGATGGGAAGCTTCTGTTAGAATTTGAATATGTGCTCTTCTAAGCCATGTGCAAGCTATGAAAAACCAGAATGTACACTCACAGGGGGCAGACAAAATAATGTACGCACCTTGCAGAGAAGAACTTAAGCTCTGGAGTAACTTAATCACAATAACAATTACTGCTGCAGAGGTGGGTTACAGCCAGTTGAATGCCAATGAGCCGCGTTTTTTTTTCACAAGTGAGAGGCGGCTGGCAATCAGCACTCTGATGCATGACAGCTAACAGAGCTCCAAGAGCCGGTGGAGAGGAAATAAAAGGACGACAGAAATATGTTTCTGATGTCAAAAGAACAGTTTAAAAAAGATCAGTGAAATGAAATTGGCGAATTGGAACTGTGTGATAGAAATTCATATTGTCTGGACATATAGGTACGATCTAGTATCACAGTCATTTTATGCAAATTTCACATTCATCATAAGTCTTTTAGATCACTGAATTCTATTGAAAAGCTGCATTAATAATTTTATTTTATTAATGACAAAGCTCTTTCAACGCAGAGGCTTTATAATTAAATAATCAAGCTGTCAGACCATACAAGGCCTGTTTGTCCCTGCTTTTTATCATCCTGAGATCATGAACAGGCTGAACCTGCTCACTAAAATCAATAAGTGATTGTAAATTGTATAACTTTGCTATGTGAGTGTTGCTCTTTTCAAGATACCCAGGGCTTTTTGAAAGACACAATCGGACATTTCTCACCATTTTCATGTAATGTATTTTATTGACCAAATGATTGACAGCTCAAATGACGAAATAAAATATCATCAGTAAATCAGTAATGGGTATATTTACATGTTGCAGCCCTACTGTGTGATATCAATTTTGAGAGCTGTCATCATGAAATGAATAAAACTGGTGAATCAAAGCGCCGGGATGTAAAATGATATGCATGAAAAAGACAAGTCATCAACTGTCATAAGTTAATTCAAAAAGGGTATTTAGCATATTGATATACATGCCAATGTGTCCATGCATGGCCAAAGTATATTCTACGTCATAACATGCCCTGTTCTGATTGGTTGAATTGTGATTCATTGCAGTTTTTTCAATTTGGCTCTGACCTCTTTGACTGAAGAATTGTGGACATGTCTCAAAGTGGACAATCGCTTTATTTAGTTCCAGATATCTTAAATACTTGGTTGCTAAGTTTTGTGGCTTATTCAAACCATAGACTGTATATAAATAATGGACGTAGTCACCCTGACGTCACCCATTGGTTTGTGGCCCGTTGGAAGCATCGAGTTCAGCGTTACACTCGTCTCCATCTTGTGTCGCCATCTTGTGTCGCCATCTTGTTTCCGATCCAGGGAGCAGACCATATTTGGACTGTGAACACATTGACACGTTGCCATGGATACACATTGTTCTGCTTCTCTCCTGATGACGGCTCGCCTTGTTAGTGACCTGTCAATCAAAGGTAGCCACGCCCCAAATCATACGATTCTTTATCTTCTATTTTCTTCTAAATGAGGCCATTATTTGAACTATTAACGTCAAATTGTCTTGAAGAATTCTGAGGTAATAAATCAAGTGAGAAGTTTTCTCATTTTGCATTGCAATGAATGGACAGAAATGTTTTTGCAGCCACACTTAGTGCCCCCTGCTGGCATTTTCGGTAGAATGCAGCTTAAGGCACTTCCTGGTTTGCCTCCCTGCTCAGACCCGGAGGTTGCCGCCTGATTCAAACTAATGAACTCATGGTTTCACAGTAGTTGGCGTGATTTTCCACCCAATGAAGGAGATGAGTCTCATTGACGGATTAAAGAAAAAAATGATTGACATTTTTTAAGGCCGATAAGAAAACTGGGGTGATCTACCATAATTGAAATGATTAATAATCCTGTCCAGCAGGTTGTGCGTACATATATTAATTAGCTATTCATAGTCTTGTCTAGATAACAAGTCGTAGGCTTGTTTTCCAGCTGGCCTCAGCTAACACATTGGTCGGCTCTGTGCGCCCTAAATAGCTCAGAGCGCTGTTGGAATACACAGCTGTGATATTCAAAGCTCCACACTGTAACGTAACTGTGGGCTTTCTGTCGGAGCAGCTTGAGCTGAGCGTATTAAATGTGTGTAATACAGGTCAAATTGCAGCTAATTCACTACTATTAGCTAGTAGCATACAATAGCAAAACGTCCGGTAGCTCCGCTGGGAGGTTCTGTAAAAGCTCAGGAATTGTGATTGAGGTAAAAAGAAAAAAAAAGAGGGATTGGTGCAGTGGGCAGCTCTTTTCTGTTTATTTTTAGGCATTGTGGTGTTGACAAAGGTTATAATAGTTTTGGATTTTTCATTAGTTTTAATTTCGTTGTGAAGTTTTGTTTTCAAAATTCAGTTAGTTTTAATTCATTTTTTGTAATGGGGTATTTGTTGGATGCCAGATTCCAAAAGGTCACAATAAATGTTCCTTTACTTCCTCTTATCCATCTCAGCCCCAACAAGGTTATTAACTCGTAAAACCAGATAGATGAAATAAATTTCATATCAACCAAAATGGATTATGTATTAAAAAAAAGTTGACAAAGACGAAAATGAAGGACATTTTCACTATACTTGTAGTTAATTTTAGCTAGTTTTGTAGCCACATAATACAGTTTCAGTTAGTTATTGTTTTTAAAAAAAACTCTTTTTAAATTTTTTTTCAGGTAACGGAAATGTTTTTTCAATTCTAGTTTGCGTTATTTCGTTAGTTTTTGTTAACTATAATAACCTTGGTGTTGACATTAAAAAGGAGCGATCTTTTCTCTTAGAATAAAAAAAATGAAAATGACGGATTATGATGGAATGTTCATGAACCTGTCCGTTTATATTTAGTTTTCAGTGAATAAACATTTTCAAATAGATTTTGTTATAAGTGTATTTAAAAGTGTTTAACAACTCTATTCAAAGATTTGTCTATTTTAGACTTAATAGTATAAGGTAATGTTATATTTTAGCTTTAATATCATTTTATCCCACTTTTTTTCTGGATTTTGTAGTTACTGCAATTTTTACATTATTATTTCTCTGAATTAAAGCACATTTGAAATCTAAAGCTTCGTCACAAGATAAAACAGACATCAAGGAGTTCATTTTTAGTTATAACTCAATATCAACCAAAAATGTAGCTACTGCAGTTAGGCTGGATAGGGCAGAGTAGTTGAGTTGCATTATGGGTGCGATTTAGTATCACAGTCTTTATATGCAAATTTCACATCAATCACAAGTCTTTGAGATCACTGAATTTCCTTGAAAAGCTGTATTAATAATTTTGTTTTAGTTATGACAAAGCCCTTTCAATGCAGAGGCTTTATAAATAAATATTCAAGCTGTCAGACCATACAAGGCCTGTATGAGATAGTGAACAGGCCGAACCTGTTTTTTTGTCATTGAGTTGCATTGTGGGTAGGAAATAATGAAGAACATGTGGAGTAAAAGGATGATATTTCTGGTTCTGTTGTATCAATTTTGACCCTTTTTAATCCTCTGGGGTCTATGATCACACTGACGAGATCAGATAACGTGACTTTTTTCAAAGCGCCGTAACAAAAAACAAGGTCACGTGGAGCGCTGCTGTCAACTTCACTCCAAATTACAGACTTGAAACTTTCTACAGTGTTTTGTTTGACGTTCCGAGGTCATGTAAAACCAAAGATATGATTGTTTTAATTTGATAGTACAAAAATATTTATTCAAGTGTAAAAGTAGGATGGGACGAGGCAGGCGTGGCATTACACTAACACTGTTCCTATAAATAAACATGTTTTTATGGTCATTTTTATGTATAGTCTTATTATATTTGAATTCTACCTTTTTATATGTTCATATTTGCAGCCTAAGTTTACATTTTTCATGTCCGAAACAGTTCATTGAGCATATTTGTGGTTTTTATTGTCATAAATGGTATAATTTTATTTCAGATTTCATGATTTTCGTGTATTTTTTGGGCTCAATATGTTAATAAAGTGGGTTAAAGTGAAAAATAGTAGTCAGATCATGTTGAAGTTGTGCTGAGAAAATACCAAATACCAAACATGGGTATAGTAAATGTAACACTGTTTCTATAAATAAACATGTTTTTATGGTCATTTTTATTTATAGTCTTATTATATTAGAATCTGACCTTTTTATATGTTCATATTTGTAGCCTATTTTTTTTTACATTTTTCAGGTACGAAACAGTTTATTGAGCATATTTGTTGTTTTTATTGTCATAAATGGTATAATTTTATTTCAGATTTCATGATTTTTGTTTATTTTTGGGCTCAATATTTTAATAAAGTGGGTTAAAGTGAAAAATAATAGTCAGATCATGTTGAAATTGTGCTGAGAAAATATCAAATACCAAACATGGGTATAGAAAATTTAACACTGTTCCTATAAATAAACATGTTTTTATGGTCATTTTTATGTATAGTCTTATTATATTTGAATTTTACCTTTTATATGTTCATATTTGCAGCCTATGTTTATATTTTTCAGGTCCGAAACAGTTCATTGAGCATATTTGTGGTTTTTAATTGTCATAAATAGTATAATTTTATTTCAGATTTCATGATTTTCGTGTATTTTTGGGCTCAATATGTTAATAAAGTGGGTTAAAGTGAAAAATAATAGTCAGATCATATTGAAGTTGTGCTGAGAAAATACCAAATACCAAACATGGGCATAGTAAATTTAACACTGTTCCAATTAAAAAACATGTTTTTATGGTCATTTTTATGTCTTATTATATTTGAATTTTACCTTTTATATGGAACATATTTGCAGCCTATGTTTCACATTTTTCAGGTCTGAAACAGTTCATTGAGCATATTTGTTGTTTTTATTGTCATAAATGGTATAATTTTATTTCAGATTTCATGATTTTCGTGTATTTTTTGGGCTCAATATGTTAATAAAGTGGGTTAAAGTGAAAAATAATAGTCAGATCATGTTGAAATTGTGCTGAGAAAATATCAAATACCAAACATGGGTATAGTAAATTTAACACTGTTCCTATAAATAAACATGTTTTTATGGTCATTTTTATGTATAGTCTTATTATATTTGAATTTTACCTTTTTATATGTTCATATTTGCATCCTATGTTTACATTTTTCAGGTCCGAAACAGTTCATTAAGCATATTTGTGGTTTTTATTGTCATAAATGGTATAATTTTATTTCAGATTTCATGACTTTTGTGTATTTTTGGGCTCAATATGTTAATAAAGTGGGTTAAAGTGAAAAATAATAGTCAGATCATGTTGAAATTGTGCTGAGAAAATACAAAACACCAAACATGGGTATAGTTAAAATTATGTGGTATATAAAGGGCAAATAGGCTCAGACCCCAGAGGGTTAAAACTGCCCATCGTGAGTGACTTTATCACTAAATTTGTAGATCAAGTAACACCCTTGGAGGAATGTTTGTCTTTGTAATTTTGTTAGTTTAAAGCTAAAAACACCATTTTCCGTTAGTAGAGGACTCTTTTTCTCATTTCTCTCTCTGGTCAGAGGTTAATGTCTAATTTAGCTTGCTGGCAGATACAAACATCCTGAAACCATCGTCACCTACTAGACAAATATCTGTTTAACATTCTCTGGAGGATACAGTACCTGTCAGTGTCTAGATCAATACCCAGCACATTATAAAGGACATGTCTGAGCAGGGACATAAACAAACATGGACTACGGCAAATCTCATGCCAAAGAAAATGGAATTTGATCAGAAAACAAATGTGTAGGAGTCCCTTTATCTTTTGCTTTCAAGTGTTGTGGGGTAAGAGGAGGCAGAACTGTTGATAAATCTGTTACTGTGCCTCGGCTGCGATTAATCAGCTGGTCCCCATTTCTCTCCTCGTGTAGATTAAAATGGCAACAACACAGAATTTCAACAGCATGCCTGTCACTGACATTTCTATTTCTGTCAGCTGATAAATCTGCGTGAGACAGGGCGCTTTCTTTTGTGAGCTACTGGCTCATTTATTATGGCTTTAAACATTTTCCAGAGTGCTGCGTTGTCACTGTGTGTGTCTCTGTCTGTGTGTGTGTGTGTGTGTGTGTGTGTGTGTGTGTGTTTATGCATGCAGTGTCAGGGAGGAAGGAAGAATATACGCCTGTGGAAAATGTCTAGAGACCATCTGTGTTACCATGGCTGAGCGTTTCACCTGTGCAGGCCGTTTTTGTTTGGCAGCTCTGTGAGTTTTCGGTTCAGATTTAATGACAGAAACTGTCCTGCAGCTTAACGAGATCTTTTTTTTGTTGTTTTTTTGTTGCCTCTCATCTGTCTTCGTGCTGTTTGCTACACTTTCTCTGCACCCTTTTTTGTTCCACTTTATTGCCTCGCTATTTCGCCCAGACACACAAATCAGTCTTACCTTGTCGGAGCAATAAAACTATAAACAACATTTTTATTCATCTGTCGCTGTCTGTACTCTGATGAAAAGCTCAAGTCTCTGCTTACATTTCTTTAATCAGTAACGCGATGAGCGCCATTACAGGGTGTTCAGTCCTTATCATCTCCATTCTCCGGAGTTAACAAGAGGCAGTGGATGAGGAGCGAGGAGAAGATGCTGAGCCTCTGCTCATTATGTGGCAAACAGGAAAAGAGTCGCCTCTGCTTAGTCATGGCAACAGGCAGTCTTAATTTGTGCGCGCGCATGTGTGTGTGTGTGTGTGTGTGCGCGCTTGCTATTTCGTCCTCGCCCACTGTGCGAGGATGAAAAACAACAGAATCATAATGTTGAAGCTTTACCTTTCTGCGTGCCTGGCTCAGCCTCAGCAAACACTCAATGCCTAATTCAGATGTAATAAGTTCTGGATGAACTCCCTGCTGTGCTGCTTTGCATGAAGCCACATGGGTGAAGGGCACGGGATGGAGTCTGTTGGAAGTCTGTTTCCAATAGATGGCATTCAACAGACGCCCTGCAGATTGAGCTTTTTTTTTTTTTTTTTCATTTCTGACTTTCACTTTGATTTTGTAGAAAATCTGTGTATGCTGTGCTGTTTGCTGAAGCATGGGAGTGTGTTGGAACAAGCACTGCAGCTGTTGACAGCCTGCGTAATTGTTTTTCACCACTTCAGACTTTGCCCCAGCCGTGAAATGAAAAAGCCCATAAAAGCCTCATGGTTTAGGAAGAGAGGACGCGGCCTGAGCTGCTGCGACGGGACGAGGGTGTGTCCACTGTTCAGGAAGTGCAGAGATCACGGAGGATGACAAGGACTTTATTATGTGGCCATACTAATCTATTTAGGTCAGCCCAGTCGTTTATAATGGACCTTTTTGTCCTATGTGGTAAACACCAGCGGTGGAATGTAACTAAGTAGCCTACATTTACTCAAGTACTGTACTTAAGTACAGTTTTGACAGTATATTTAATGTTCAAACTTCTAAACTGTGTCTGTAAAAGGCTCTGAATTCGAAAATTGATGCATTCTGGTTTTATTAACGTTTTACACAGCATCCCAAAGATATGATCGTTTTAATTTGATAGTACAAAAATACTTATTCAAGTGTAAAAGTAGGATGGGACGAGGCAGGCATGGCATTTTGTTAAAATGGAGTACTTGAACTTTACTTGAGTATTTCCACGTTTATACTTCTACTTCACTACATTTAGCTGACAGCTTCATTTACTTCTCAGGTTGAGATTTATTTATTAATTTTTAAAAACTTTTTATTTGAGCATTTTAATCTTATAAACATCAACATTTTTTGAACATTTCCTGACACAGGACTTGTAATAGTGACATAATAAGAAACATCAACACACAAAACATGAGAGGAGAATAGATAAATTAATAAATGAGAAAAAAATAATTAAAAAATAAAATGAAAATATTGTATGTATTCACACATACATACATATAAATAATAATTATAATAAAAATAAATAAATTAGAAAAATATTATATATACACACACATAATAATAATAATAATAATAATAAACTAATAAAAAAATGGGTGAAAATAAGTAGATAAAATAGGATAATAACAAAAAAAGGATGTAGAATTAATACATAAAAGGGTATAGTAAAAAATGTTTATGTGGTACATGAAGGGCAAAATCAAAAGTATTCAAAAACGGCCAAAATAGGCTCAGAGCCCAGAGGGTTAAATGTGGGACGCTGAACAGTCTGAAACTAAAAACAACGTTTTATAGATCAAAAGATTTAGTCGTAGGAATAGAAACAATTTACAGTAAAGATATAGAAAAACATCCTTCAGTCAGTTGGAGTCGTCTTAAATTCTAATGATGCTGCATTTGTTTTTCTCTCCAAGTTGTAAGCCTCAAAGTCCAGCCTCACAATATAGCAATCACTTTTTAATTATGTGTAGTAAATGAAATGACTCGTGATATCAAAGTGCTCAGAGCATTTTATTATTGGCATTCACAATGATAAACTGATGCTGATGCACAAACATGTCAGTCCTGCAAATATATGGTAGTATAAAGTATAAAGCACCATTTAGTTTGCATATCAGTGGTTCTTGTTTGGCCGTTAATGAGGTCTGATATCATTCATGCCTCAGGTGATGGTATTGCTTCCCATGTTGTTGCCTGTAATGTAACATGTCTTTAGCTGCAATGCTTCATGCTGCTGAAGTGAGGTCAAGTACACACTTCACATGAATTGACAATAAATCTGAATTATATGTTATGTGCTAATGTCGATATTGTGCTTTGTGGCTGGTAGCATTGAGGAAAAAATGTCCGTTTACCATTTTACAGCCAGAAATAATACCAACCAGGTGCTGTCAATCAAACTGTAACTTCCGATTTTAAAGAGAAATCCTCACTAATGGTGAACTATTTTTTCCCTCAAGGATTTGTGTCTTTTTTTTTCCTTTGTCGGTTCTTGTTTTATGAGGTGTCATTGGAGCTGGTACACCTCTGCCAACAATTCACTTCTTCCCCGCTGTGAGCAGTTCTTTTATTTCCGTTGTGCTTTGTATTGAGTGTAGTTCAGCACTGTGAGCAAGAATTACACTGTGTGGCAACCTGAAGTGTGCTTTATTTTATTCACATACAGAGTTAGTTACTTCTCACAGTTATGTGAGACACATTTGCTTCAGTACTGCTAGTAAAGGGATAATTTACCCTGAGAATGACAGTTTGTACAGTTCTGTGCAAACGTTTTAAGGCAGGTGTGAAAAAATGCTGTAAAATCAGAATGCTTCCAAAAATGGAAATAGTCTATTTTGATCAATTAACTAAATGCAAAGTGAGTGAACAGAAGGAAAAATCTAAATCAAATCAACATTTGCTGTGACCACCCTTTACCTTCAAATTAGCATCAATTCTTCTTGGCATTTTCCACACCTGCTTAAGACTTTTGCACAGTACTGTATGTCAATTACCTGAAATGCTGCAAATTAGAATTCTTAAAGAAAACTTTGTTTTTCTTGCATGCAACGCGAACAGAGAATTTGAAAATGTAGTAATTCCTTAATACGAGTGTATCTCAACACTTTAGAATATGATGGAAAAGTCAATTTCCAGTAGTTGAAGTCAAACAGCCCCAACCAAGTATTGAGTCATATAGATGGACATACTTTTCAGAGGCCAACATTTCCATATTAAACATACTTTTTAAAATTGGTCTGACCAAATGTGGGGAGGGGCTTTGACGTCATGCTCCGAATGCATGACGGGTTGCAAGAAGGTTGCCAGATTCACTGATGTCCCTCAATTACATTTTACTTGGAAATATCAACTAATTAAGCCAATGAACTGGTTTAGTGAATATTACTTGGAAGGAATGATTCAATTTACATACAAAACTGAGGACACATAATTACAAACAATCACTAAGTAATGCACTACATGAAAAACTGGTTTTTCAAAGTAAAAGCACTGAATTCGTATTTCTTCATAGAATTTATATAGATAATTGAAATAATAATCCTTTTTTTCAGTGTACTTGGGTAAATGTACTTTCCACTAAAGCCCAAAACTCAGTTTCAGTGTTTCCAGTGAGGCAGTTTCTGTCTCTTATCTGTCCCACTCCTTGTTGTTTGCCTTTGTGTCTGTGTGCACACATGTTAACCTTTGCTCTCTACACGCGTGTGGTACAATTAACCCAGCTTAATAACATGCTGTCATAGATGTGGGCTAACAAGCGTTCTGGACTGGTGTGTGGCTGTAGAGCTGCTATTAGCTCATTTCCTGTCAAATCTGACCTTAACCAGCACACAGCTCCGGCCCCCTGCCCAGGGTACCAGACCTCCTATCAGCATGTGAGGCCTTTACTAATTTACACGGCGCTTTCATACAGTAGCATGATGATCGATGTCTTCCTGTGTGTGTGTGTGTGTGTGTGTGTGTGTGTGTGTGTCTTAAATCAGATTTCCTCACTTTCCCACATTTGATAAAATGCAAGCCGGGTTTGTTTTGAACAGAATAAATCGTTCACAGCGTCTTGACATTAAGTTGCACTCCATGATGCCTTGCTGTAGCCTGAGCTCACATCAGCTCAACTTATCTCCGTCCTTGAGTGCTGAGTCTCCTGGCCGCCCCGGCCAAACGTCTTCATTGATGTGCTCTAAATAAAACACTTAGATGTCGCTCCACACGTGACTCCCAAGTGATTTATGTGACATTTATGACATTTACTTTCAGAAAAGGATATAGGGCCAGGGAGTTTTCTGGCAGCAGAGGCGGCTCTGCCCATTTGTGTAATGATGTGGGATGAATTCCAGTTATTGGAAAGCTGTATAAAAATCTGAGCGCTCCTCTCCTCCTGTCTGTAAAATTATGACAGAAGCGGCAGCCCTGCTGTAGCCTTTTTAGTTTGGAAATCTGTCACAGATGGCTGTCCTCCTGCACGCAGCCAAGGAAGTAATGTGATTGTGACAATTGTGTCTTTTTTGCCAACAGATTGAACATGCTGCAGGTTGTATGAGTGACAGATATGGGGTCAGCCAGATCATATTTGCAGACTTTCACTGCGGTGGCACTTCTTTGCCTGTTTTGTAAGTATCACCATTGCTTTAGTCGAAATATTATTTGCATTTGTGTCTTTGCAGCTAAACTTTCCCACAGTATGTCCATATGAATTAGTTTCTCACATACTTTAAACAGCTTTTTATTTGCTTTTGCAAACCCAGCAGGGACAACTAAAGGTGGGAGGCCGGAGGTGCGCGGAAAAGTCGGAGGTGTGGTGGAGTTGGAGTGTAGTTTTCCTCCATCAGAGCCAGCTGCTGTGTCCTCAGCGTCGCTGCATGTGGTGGAATGGGTTCGACAGGGACTTGACATCCCCGTCCTGATCAAATTTGGATCCTACGCGCCTCGACTACATCCACAATATGAAGGTAAGCATTTCAATAACAAAGACCACATCAGTATAGATTTCAGAAAAGTTTAATGCATGTTATATATAACTTTATTGAGACAATGGATACACATTGTTCTGCTTCTCTCCTGATGACAGCTCGCCTTGTTAGTGACCTGTCAATCAAAGGTAGCCACGCCCCAAATCATATGATTCTTTATCTTCTATTTTCTTCTAAATGGGGCCATTATTTACACTATTAACATCAAATTGTCTTGAAGAAGAGATTGAGACCATAGTGTTGTCCTAAAAAACATTTCTGAGGTAATAAATCAAGTGAGAAGTTTTCTCATTTTGCATTGAAATGAATGGACAGAAATGTTTTTGCATTTGGAACACTGCTGGAATTTTCGGTAGAATGCAGCTTAAGGCACTTCCTGGTTTGTCTCCCTGCTCAGACCCGGAGGTTGCCGCCTGGTGTGTGTATGTGTGTGTTCGACTGAATGTTGATGACTTATGCAAACAAACACGCATGTAAACGTCAATTCATCGTGTCTGGAAAAAAATATAGTGTGTCCATTTTTGTTTATGGAACGATAAGTCGATAATATTGATTATCGTGACAGGCCTACGAGGCTTGATGGGGGATGAGATGATGGGGAGATGTTGGGTTTGTGGACAGACAGATGGTAGAGAGTGACAACGATTCAATGTCAGCTGAAAGCCGGGCGACAGAAGACAACCAGGGAAGTGGAGAATCTGAGTGGGGGAACTGTCTCTTCCTGCATTTATACAGATCGTGCCCCCTGTAATCAAACAGAGAGAGAAGATGAGAAGTAAAAGAGAAAAAAAGGGGGATTTGAGGGCAGGGATTGTGAGAACAGACTCAGAGGGGGAGGTGATGAATCAGGTGTGCTTAAGTAGCCTACTTGTGCAGAAGTGGAATGTGCTTGCGGTGTGGTCTTCTTACCGAACCTTTTAAAAAAACAAAACTACATCTAAGGTAAGGATCACAATGTAATCCAAATTGTAATTTTCCATGCGTCCATGTCACTACGATGATTGCCTGCAATTTTCTGAAGGAGCTCGTTGCCTGCATGTGCTGTACATGCCTGCTGAACATGGGAAAGTATAATTCTGGTTACTTTCTTTCTAAGTATAACATATGATTATGATCAAACCTTGTACTTTATGTACTTTTATATAATGTTCCCACACTAGCGAGCTTGCTGCTTGTGTTTGTGTCACTTTGAAAGAAGGTGAAGAAGTTTAATTTCAAACTTTAACTTGCAAGAAGATCTTTATTGGAAAGTCAACATTAATGTTTGTTTTGGGTTAAAAACGAATAAACCGCTAAAATATATTTTAGAAGAAAACAAACAAACTCACATAGATATGAGCCAGGAAATAATAATCATAGACTACAGAGTACACAAAAAAATGCCACCAAAAATTAATTGCAATAACAACCCTGTGTTGAAAGTAAATAAAAACAGAATGCATCAAATTTAGATTTTGAAAAAAAAGGTTTAGCAGTTTGAACATTAACTATCACTGTATTGTATTCTACTGAATATACATCAAAGAGAATTACATCATCATTGCATTCTTTTATTTACCCAGACTCCCAACTCTTTTGGAAATGGGGTTGTACTAGCATGCAGCAGGGATCAATGGATGGCTATGTGGGTCATATTTCACTAAAATATCTCCAAAACAATTGGATGGCTGCCATGAAATCTTAAAAATATTCATATTTCCCTCAGGCTGATGGTGACCTCCTGACTTTTCACCAAGTCCAAATGTTGTATTTTAAGACCAAATCCCTGCAAAACTAATGACATTAGTCTCAGCTGTACTTTGTGTGTAATGGTAATTAGCAAATGTTAGCATGCTAACATGCTAAGCTAAGATGATGGACATGATACCCATTATTCGTGCTTAAAGAAACACATATTTTCTTAGTTTTTATCCCATGTTCCAGTTTTTATTGTTCAGAGTCATTTTACATCAGAATTTAACATTTATATATATATAACATATTTTCCTCTTCCTGTAAAACAGTTTCAGACTCCTCCTGCACTCAGGGGCATTTACAAAAATATATTCAGTCAAACTGCACTTCAGCATTTGTGGGTTGTAGCAGGCTAACTAAGAGCAATGTGGAGAGAGATGGGAAGAGATGTGATTGGATATCCGTGAGCAATAACACATATATTCATAGAGTCTGGGGTTGCAGTACGTTATCAGAGTTTTCACTTCCAAAACAATGTGGCTGAGGTCTATTTCAGGGAGGCTTTCTCCCAACTCTGAGTCATTGCAGAGTGGGCAGCTCCAGGCCACTGGTGCTGTGGAGGGACTGTGGGGCCGGGCGCAGTTATCTGTGTGTGCTGCCTCTGCTGCAGTTTCAGAAAGCCTGATGAAAGTCTGCAAAGTCTCCCTTTCACCTCTACCTCATCCTCCTTCTGATCCAACAACAAGCAAGCGAGGTGTGGAGCTAAAACAGTCTGTAGCCCCATATCATGCTAAACTCTAAGTCTGCCCACTTTTAAAGCAGTCCGATCCAAGGTGAAGGAACTGTACGCTGCTCAAATATAGCATTTCACTTGGAACATCCTGTTCTCCCATTAAAAACGTTAATTTTGGTCGTGTGTACAAGGTGGATGGGTCGAACAAATGGCAAACTTTCGTCCAGGAGAGCGGGTTTGGCGTCTTGAAAACAAAAGTATGCCATTTTTAACTTAAGTCACGTTGTTTAAAGTTAGTTAGTAAGTTACATCACGTTTTTGAACATAGCTTAAGTTTTTTTACGTAACTTGCGGTAGTCATGTGACCCTTGTTACTAGTTTAAACGTCGTTTATAACGCCTTACCAGGAAGTTTTTTGCCCTAAACCTAAGGTCAGTGATTTTACAACAAAAATCCACAGAAACTGCAGCCTTTTTTACAACTGCGAACCGTACATGTGTGCTATTTTTAGAACGCACTGTTGTACCTTGAGCCGCGGTAGTATATGTGCCGTGAAACGCGAGATGTGATACGTACCTAGATGCTGTAATTTGTGCCACTGACACACGACCTCTTCTGCTGTTTATGTTGGATAACTTTTTGCTTGGAAATAAGTCACAGGACAGAAGGACGCTCTGACTTCTGTTGCTCTGGAACTTTAACAACGACATGTCAACATATCAATTGTTGGCTGATGTTAGCATTTAGCTCAAAGCACTCCTGTGCCAAAATACAGAATCTGAGAGCCACAAGCAAGTAGAAGTATAAGTTACATAAAATGGAAATACTCAAGTAAAGAACAAGTACTTCAAAATCATACTTAAGTACAGTACTTGAGTAAAGGTACTTAGTTACTTTCTACCACTGGAAGTAAAGGCCTTTATCAAAATATGGTCAGACGATCACAGATCACAACACAACACAATTTGAACAACAAAATCTTCAAATTATTTCCAGCAGAATAGTGGCTAATGGATTCAATTGCACAGCGGATCAATGCTGCATAAAAGTGAAAAAAGCTCTATCAACGATCCATTAAAGTCCACGACTTGCTTCTCACATATTCTGTCCAATAGATGACATTTGTTAACAATGCTTGGTGCAAAAAAACCAATGTTGCCAATTCACCACTGAATCGCACCAAGTCCACCAGACCTTATACGTGAAAGCGGCCTCAGTCCTGTTTTAATCCATTTAGGCCTAAAACGCCTGGAAAAAATGCCTGTAAAACCTATGGCCGATTTTAAAATAACCCCCTAAACCCTGAAGGTTTTTTTTTTTTTTTTTTTGTAATTTTATGTCCTTTTTTGGTAATTCTGTGGCTTTTTTTGGTAATTTTGTGTCTTTTTTTTGTAATTTTGTGTCTTTTTTTTCGCTAATTCTGTATCTTTTTTTGGTAATTTTTTTGCATTTTTTTTTTTTTAATTTTGTGTCTTTTTTGGGTAATTTTGTGTCTTTTTTTGTAATTCTGTGTCTTTTTTGTGGTAATTTTGTGTTGTTTTTTTTGTAATTTTGTGTCCTTTTTTTTTGGTAATTCTGTGTCTTCTTTGGTAATTCTGTGTCTTTTTTTGTTAATTTTGTGTCTTTTTTAAGCCACCACCATCACTCTGAGAGAGAAAGTAAAACTTCATTAAAAAAAAAAAAAAAGCAACAGACCTTAATAGCACTATGCAATTTCAGGCCACATGGGTCACTGGAAATTTTTCGTTCTCCCCTCCCAGGGTCCCATGCTTCCCAGCTCAATATCCTTTTAATATGACACATGAAGGAGACCTTTCAAATAGGTTTATGTCTCCAGCAATATTTCCCTCAGTCAAATGTTCAATGTATTTTTCCCTGGGTCAATATTTTGAAATCCCCACAGCTTAAAGCCTGCTGATGTTATTCTCCATAATATGCCCTCAAAGTTGAGGGCCATACAGTCTTATTTACTTTTATCTCCACAGTGGCTGGATAGATTTTTACCATTCCAACTATATTTAAAAAATCCACCTCCCTTCGTTCTTTTGCATTTTGAAGATAGCCCTTACCAATCACTTACAATAGTACTTTATATCAAGAGACACACATGCTCTGGGGGCATCTGGATGAGCCTGGAATTATGATGCCGGTCTCGTTGCAGTCTGTGTGAGAAAACTGAGAATAGAGCACAATCAATCGTCATTGATTTCATTGCAAGTAAGAAAACATCTGATTACCACAGCTTACTTACCCTTGTTGGACTACTATCTGCTGTTTATGAATGCTCCTTATTAGTTTTTAAATAAATTTGATCCTGTGTATCCCTGTGCTTAGTGTTTTATTACTGGTTGCAGCTATTGTTACATCACTGTTCCTTATATGCTGTCACACATTGTCCATCTCTGTATGTCCGTAGACTCTCTCACTGGCTGACTGTTATTTATAAATCTATTCTTGGACTTCTGCCTACATACTTGTGTTTACACATGTGTAGAAACCTCAGCCCACGGTCTGATGCAGGTTCTGAGAGTCAGAACTGAACTGGGCAAAAAGGCTTTTAAATGTTCTGCGTCGTCTACCTGGAACGCTGTGCAGAAGGACTTGAAATTGACACATCTTGTAACTCTGGGGGAATTCAAGTCAATTTTAGTTGGAACCTGGACTCACAGGAATCCATGAAATAGCCACGGATTCGCTTAACTCAAAATCTGTGGAATAGCCACGGAATCACTCAAATTTCCGTGAAACTGACACGGATTTCGCTACAATGCAAGTTAATGACAGTCGTATTTCGTGGCTATTCCATGGATATTTTTTCCTATTGGTTTGTTCCAAGTCACGTGACTTTCAAGGTCCCGACGGTCAGAAAAAAAAACATGGCGGACAGTTCTCTCATTTTTTGTGAAAAAAAATCAATATTTTGACTTAGTTTCTGCATAAAAATGGATTTTTATCACATTTCTAGCAAGAAATGTATGTTTTATTTTCTAAATATTCACTCAGTGAATGTACATAATCACTTTGTATGTTTGAATAGCCACGGGATATGACTGTCATTAACTTGCATTGTAGCGAAATCCGTTTCAGTTTCACGGAAATTTGAGTTATGAGTTTGATTCCGTGGCTATTCCACGGATTTTGAGTTAAGCAAATCTGTGGCTATTATATGGATTCCTGTGAGACCATGTTGTTTAAAAGACAGAGAAATAAGCTCAATTGGATCTTGTCATTGCTGTGTGTAATCCTGTAATCCAACTAGTTTTTCTTGTCGAGTAACTGTAGTAACTGCCCGGTCACTCTTGGAAAAGAGGTTTTAAATCTCAATGAGTTTTCCACCTGATTAACCCTCTGGAGTCCATGAAAGCACCTGCATATTACTTCTTCATGACGTGAAGACATAAAAATGAAGCATCATTGAGTCTTGCCATCAGCTTCCCTCTAAAGTTCTGGCTTGAAACTACATGCCAGATTTTTTTTTAATGATATTCGGCCAAGTAAAACTGGATATATTGTCAAATATATTTAGTATAAAATACTGAACTAGATATTATCCTCATTTTACCTTGTATATGTTATATTTGCAACCTGTATTCATATTTGCAATATTTTAAATTCTGTGTTTTGAAACAAAATTTTCAAGATCAGATTTTGTGTTTCCTTAGTTTCTTTTGGGTTCAAAATTTTGATCTAGTAAGTCAAAGTTAAAAATGAATTATCAGGACATATAGGTGAAGTAACGCTGAAAAAACTGATACCAACATGGCATGGTCAAGATTTTTAACAGATTTTTTAACAGACATACTAGCCGAAGATTTCAGAGGGTTAAATAAAGGATGTGGATTGATATTGATTGATTGTAAGAGGATTTAGGAAAGCTGGAAATAATAACTTTGAGGATTGTTTTGATGTACTCCAGTCCCAGTTTCTCCCAGTGAAAGAATGTCACCAGTATCTGAGGATTTTCAGCACCACACCTTGATGGCCTTTTTAAACAGGCCTCCTGTGGAAGCTACTTTTAAAGGAGCTAAGGCTCTCGGATTGCATCATCAGCTATTGTTCACTTTTTGCCCACAGCTCCAAGAACAAAGAGAGTCTGTGGGGAAAACGATCCTCTATGGACCAGGAATACCTTTGTGTGGCTCCTGTTATCCTTTAAAGTCACAAACAATGGGACCAGTGTGGACAAAAGGAAAGCTTGTCTGGGTGGCTCAGATCTTCCTTTTGTCAGAGTCGTTTTTGTTTTTCGTCAAGCTGCCTGAAGAGAAATTCAACCTATTGGCCTTTCCAAAGGCTATTTGAATTTCTGCCGGAGCGCCATGTAGGGTTTTGACTAAAATGCAGTTTTGGAAATAAACGGCCCCACCAGGCTCGATGGTACCACTTCAAAGAGTGAATAAACTGTTTAATATTCAGGTGGAAGCAGCCAGCTAACTACCACTTGTCATTTATTTTCAGAGTGTTGAACACCGGTAGAAAGTAGACATCAACAATCACTCTTTTATATTACAATGAAACAATTAGACATTGAACCTTATAAACCCTGCTTACCCACCGTTGCATCACACGTTGCATTACACATTCAAGCGGTGCAGCTATAAATTGCTCAAAACCACAGAACTTGATTTTAAATTCCAGTGGCAATCCCAAAGTGTCCAAAGAGCCAAATATGTCAGGCTGAAGTTTGGGTAAATATGTATAAAATGATGCAAAAGTCATCTAGAATCCTTCCACTTGATGGAAATATTTCACTCGGGGTAAACATCTTATAGCTTCAATGAGGAGCTGGAAGAGGCTGATACAGTGTGTGATACTCCCAGTGTGGGATAGTGGATTTCCTCAACTTTAAAGCTTCTTAAGAGAAAATAAAAGGTGATAAATAGTCAGTTTTGTTGTCCAGCAGGTAACTTATGGGAGGAAAATGCTACGTGTCTAGATAAAATTCTCTCCATTGTAAATAAATGAAACCTCCTCACAATCTCATATTAAAAATATATTTTTTAAACAGTTTTTCATGCAAAATAAGCAATCAAAAGACTGCAAGACTCTCTGTGAATTTAAAATAGGCAATTGTCTGAATTTTCTGACATTTTTTAAACCAAACAATGAATCGATTTAGCCTTTACCAGCCATTGTTTCACTGTCTGCTGGATGCTAGATAAATAAAGTGTCTCCAGGGAGATTGGTGTTGAGGGGTTAATTTAAAAAAAAAGGGGAAAAAAGATATTGATTTGAGGAATCAATCTAACCACAGTGATCTTAAAATAGCTGTTCTGAAGATTTTGATTATGTCACAAGATTCCCTCCATTTGTTTCTAACGTGATGTGCTAGATTGTTCGTTACACTAAACCATGGGTCTCAAACTTGCGGCCCGCGGGCCAATTGTGGCCCTTGTGACGATATTTGGTGGCCCCCACCTTGATATGAAAGTTTAATGTGAGTTTTATATGAATGGCACTTTACTGTGTTGTGTGTGGAAGGTCCCTTTAATTACTTTTTTGGTCATGTTGTGTCTTTTTTTAAATAATTTTGTGTCTTTTTAAAAAATGTTTGTTTCTTTTACAAGTAATTTAGTTTTTTCTGTCATTTTGTGTCTTTTTTTGGGTAATTTTGTGTCTTTTTAAAATAATTTTGTGTCTTTTTTGGTAATTCTGTGTATTTCTGACCATTTTGTATCTTTTTTGTCATTTTTTTGTCTTTTTAAAGTAATTTAGTGTTTTTTCAGTCATTTTGTGTCTTTTTTTTTGTCATTTTGTGTCTTTTTCTTCTGTCATTTTGTGTCTTTTTTTTGTCATTTTGTGTCATTTTTGGTCATTTTGATACTGCCTCCAGCGGCCCCTCAGGTAATATTAGTTTGAGACCCCTGCACTAAACCATTGGAGCAGCGGTCATTGGAAACCACTGGGAAAAGTGCAGTTGCTTTAAAAAAAATAGCTGGCAGGTGATTGGAGGAACCATCTGTCAATCACTGTCTATTGGAAGAGCGGAGACATCTTGTTGTTTGTAATAAACAGCTTACCGGGGATAGGGCAAAGTATTCCAGACGTCCCCAGCAGCAATTTCCAGCTCTTTCTGGGGAACCCCAGGGCGTTCTCAGGCCTGACAGTGTGTTCTGGGTCTGGTCTGTCTACTGTGAGGCAGCCTGGAGGGATCCTGATCAGATGGCCCAACCACCTCATTTGGCTGCTCTACTCTAAGCTCCTCACTCTGCCTCTAAGGCCGAGGCTGCTTCTATCAGAGATGCACCAATGTGAATACCAGAGTGGATATTGGGCCAATACTGACTCAAACTTGAATGAAAAATGATTCAGTAATCTCAAGTGTATCTAAGCATTTATTGCTGACATTTTGTTGGAAAGCAGTGTTCAAGTCAAGCCTGATGTTGCCTAACACATAAAGGAATAATCACTTATGCCTATTAAATAAGCACTGTTATCTAATCGGTATCAATCCCCGCTCGGGGAACATAGGACCCTTTTATTATTTAGAAAAAAGGGTCCTATGTTCCCCGTTTTTCCCAAAAAGGGTCATATGTTCCCTGCAATCTATCAATCTTTACGGTAGACTCGCAGGGCCCACCTTAGCTCAAGCAGCCCAAAACTTAAATTTGCACAGCAGCTACTTTCTGGTTACTTTGCAGTTCATTTTTTGGCTTTTTAAATAAGGTTAGGGTTAGGCCTATTTGCCATGGAATTTGGCAGCAATGGTGGAAATAGTAACAGACCAGGGAACCTTTTTTGGGAAAAGCGTGGAAAAAGCGTCCTATGTTCCCCAGTCTCATACAAAGAGGGGAACATGGGACCAGGGGAACATAGACACGCTCCCAACGCTGGTTAGCTTGTCGGAGACTGTCTGAAGCTAACGGTAGTGATGTAGAAATCATGCAGCCGTGGTGTAGTCCATGATAGCATAACGTTAGCTTGTTTTAAACTTCTGTTGGCTGTGTTAATGCTTCAAATATAACAATGTGTCGGCATCAGAAACGTGTTTACCACAGAGCTTATTTTCTGCCATGATCCAAAATCCAATGCAGAAATCCCATAGGTGAATTGTCAATAGACCCCATGCATGGTGATGCTAACTTCTGGGTTGGCCTACAAAAAATACATCCTTTCGTTTCCTATCTATGGCACAAAGGATCAGACTTTGGCTTATTGGAAAATACTTGATCAATCCATTCATTGTTGTATTTATGATCAGTTGACAATAAATATAGAGTATTTCCAGCCTTTTTCTGTTGTATCACACATTCATTGGTTGTAGTGACATACAGTAATCATTCCATTAAGGTATGTGTTTGTCAAAGGATCAGAACCTGCTTTCAGCTGAGCCAAGGCCTTTCTCATCTGAGCTGAATGCCACTCCCTCAACCAACCCGAGCAGGAAATACGATACAGACATTTACATAGCAATAAAGTCAGGGTGAACCTTGGCTGATGAATTATCGTAAGTGGGAGCAGGGCAGGCTTTAATTCCAGCCCGGGCTCATAAAAGACAGTAGCCTTTTGTCACTGTCTGTGAAGACGATCCTTCAACGCACACTGATGTCACACTTCATTACGCTGGATGTTAGTTTGAGAAGAAGCAGGGCAATATACTGGTAGTAAAACCCTTCAAATCTGCCCACCCTTTGGCCCATCAATACACTTGTTGTACACTTCACTCGACCATAAACTATCCTGTGCAGAAAAGCAACCTTCCCCTTTTAAAAGGACAGGTATGTTAATCACATGGCTCTCTGGTGACAAACAGAAAGCTGCTGTTCTTTCTGGATACAAAAGAAAAAAAATGATGCTTTGTCCAGTCTGATGCTGAGCTCGGGCTTTCTCACAGGTGGTGTGGGAGTAACAGGTGCAGCATGGGAAACTAACGCTTCAGAGATGGATGGAGCGGTGTGGATTTCACCTCCTCAGGCCGCGAACCTTCTCGGGTGTCTCAACAGTTTCACCTCAGGTCTCTCTGCTGTTTAGCCGTTGTGATTCTACAACTGATTCACTCTGCTGAGGCTCATTTTCTCCCTCTTCGTCACCATAAAAGGATAAAAATCGAACGCTTCTGATGTCATCCATCAATATGCTCCGCGTTTGACCGTGCCTGCAGCTCCTAAAGTGTGAGATACATTACATTGCTCCCCCGAGAGTGTTAAGGGCTGAAAGGGTTTAAATGTATCTGTAGTAATAGAGCAGTAACGATCAGAGGATTAGTGTCCGCTCTGTGAACAGGACACAAAGTCCCTCAGTGCCCGTACAGCTGCTGACTCTGTAAAGAGTAAATACAGCTGTTTAAATGCACTGTTCATGATCTCGATCAGCAGGAGCAGACACATTACACACATGGCTAATATGCTTCCTTACCCCACGTGGACAAACATTAGACTTTGCAGTGGGATTACTAGGTTTGTAACAGCAGCGAGCGGCTCTGCTTTCGATTCAAATTCGATCACACAGCGGGTTTTTAACAGAGCCAGGAGTGAAACCTTATCTGCTTCTTTCTCTCGACGAAACCTGAATGTCCCTGCCTCCGCGGTTTGCCAAGAGCTGACGACATCCCCCCTCAGAGACGGTGTGGGCTTCCTGCCCGTGGATATCACATTCTCAGGGACATTAATGTCCCTGTCCCGCGAAGTGGTATTGAATTTAAATAACTTTTCATACAGAGGCCCTGTCCAAAACTGAAAAAAAAGACACTTTCAGAGATGATTCCCCAAAAGACTTCTTTGTCATTTAAAAAGTTCATTTTCAAAATGTTACATATCCATTTGGGGAGAAAGAAAATCAATAGCTGGGGTGCACCCTTCACTCTGAATAAAACTGTTGCTTTTGTTGCTGAAGGAGCTGCTTCTCAGTGAGCTCAAGAAGCAACTTTGAAAAGTTCATTTTTAAGGATGCACAAGGGGTCGCCTGTTCGACTCCAGCCTGCGGCTCTTCTGCGTGGAGTTTGCATGTTCTCCCTGTGTCAGCGTGGGTTCTCACAGGGTACTCCGGCTTCCTCCCACAGTCCAAAAACATGCACTTAGGTTTAATTGGTGACTCTGAATTGTCCGTAGGTGTGTATGAGAGCGTGATTGTCTGTCTCTATGTGTCAGCCCTGTGATAGTCTGGAGACCTGTCCAGGGTGAACCCTGTTTTCTCATTTTGCATTGAAATGAATGGAACAAAATGTTTTTGCAGCCACACTTGGCGCCCCCTGTTGGAATTTTTGGTAGAATGCAGCTTAAGGCACTTCCTCGTTTGCCTCCCTGCTCAGACCCGGAGGTTGCCGCCTGGAAATAACAGTCCTTAGAATCTTGTAACTGACCAATCAGAAATGAGTCTTCAGCAAAGCGGCGTAAAAGTGAGCAGATGACTGATTGAATATTCTATCACTGTTTAACAAAAACAAACAACAGTTATGACTGTTGACATAAGCTGTTAAATCAGACGTGTCAATGTATGATGATGATATGTCTGTGTGTCCATGCTGCACTTGTTAAGTCAATGAAAACAGTTTAGCTTTGTATTATCTGCTCTATATATTGGCTTTAATTTCATTATTGGAATACTGAATAATAATATAATGATAATCGTTAGAGTTATAACAGATATCGAGGCTGAACAGAGAATAATGAAATTAAGGAGTTGGCATTACATTTTTGCTGACATTTTTAAAAAGCCGCCCAATTAAAAATTTGTAAGACATGTTTTCAAACTTTTGCAAAGAGTCTCACTTCAGAGTGTGTCTTGATCCATGTCACATTATTTTACACAAAGCTTTTTAATTAGTACTTCAGTTGAATTCAAATCATTTCTCATTTCTACTTTTGCAAGCAATTGTCTTTAGAATACGTGATAACTGCCACATGTGATAATCTTTGCCGCTGTAGAAGCAGCAGAGTCTGCAGACTTTTCAATTCAAACTGAAGCTTTTTCTTTTGTGAAGAGTTGCATTTGGTCACAATGCTCAATGGTTTCATATTTCTCTGTCACCTGAGAGCGTATTGTGGGACAAAGGCTTTGGTGGAGCTTCAGTTTGAAACAGTTTGACAGTAATGCATTGGGCAGGTGTGTGTGTGAGAGAGTGAGCAAGCATGTGTGTATTGCTGTGGGTGTGTCTTTGTGCATGAATTGAATTGATAGAAGATGTTGTTGTTGTCGCTTGGACCAGCTAGAGGGGGAGCAGGGTGGGTGTGGGCGGGGGGGAACATGAAGAGCAGGAGTTAGAGGGTGGGCTATCTACCTGCTGCCATTTGGTTACCTGGAATGATTGCAGGCTCTGTCTCACCAGGGCTTTTAGCTACTTAAAAAAAAACTGGCATTGTTTTGAAGCAAACCAAAAAGCAACACATCCTGTAGAGATATTTTCTGACAAAATGCTGCAGAAACTCAAGCACAGGAAAGGTTATTTTTCCTATTTAAATAACTTTAACCCTTTATAGGGCAGTCATTGAAATGCTTGCAAATTCCAAATTTCAACCCTAGAGAATATTGGATTGGATTACATACGGCCAGAATGTGTAAAAAAACATGCGGACCCGGGGGGTTATATTTTGAGAAAAAAAAGTATACGAGATTAAAGTGTCAAATCTATGAGAAAAAAATTGCAGATTTATGAGATTTAAAGTGGTGAATCTGCGAGAAAAGAGTAGTTTTTTCCCCCACTTTTGTCTCGTAAATCTGCAACTTTTTTTGAGCAGATTTGCCACTTTAAATCTCTTAAATCTGCACATTTTTTTCTTGCATATTTGGCACTTTAACTTAGTAAATTTGCAACTCCCTCCCTGGTTTGTATTTTTATTTTTATTCATACTTGGCCTAAATATGCCATCATAGTCAAGTTCATTTTGTACAAATCCATGTGGTTCTACATATAGTTCTTCGCCCCAAAAAGGGTTAAACAAAGCTTCTTTCAGGGTTACAAATTTTAAAACCAGTGGGATTGCTCTCGGGCTGCACAGTGGTGAAGTGGTTCTCGCTTTCGCCACATCAAGAGGGTCAAAGGTTCAAATCTGCTTTGGGGCCCTTCTGTGTGTGAGTGCATGTTGTTCAGTCTAAAGACGTGCAGCTTGGGTTGAATCGGTGACTGTAAATTGCCCGTAGGTGTGAGATTGAGTGGTTGTTTGTCTCAATGTGTCAGCGCTGCGATAGTGTGGCGACCTGGCCCGCCTCTCACCCAGAGTCAGCTGGGATCGGCTCCAGCCCTCCGTGACCCCAGTTTGGATAAACAGTTAAGGATAATTAATGGAATTGCAAAATTGTCCTCAACTTGTTTTACACAATGTTATGGAACCTAGGTTCAGGGATTTATGGTGGCAGACATGGAAAAACGCACTGCAGCTGCAAATGCAAACATCTCCATTAGGAGAAACATGCTGCAGCTTTAGCAGTGATAGAATGTAACTAAGTATTTTTACTCAAGTACTGTACTAAAGTACAATTTTGAGGTAAATGTCCTTTACTTGAGTAATTCCATTTTATGTAACTTTATACTTCTACTCCACTACATTTAGCTGACAGCTTTAGTTACTTTAAAGGACGATTTAACATAAAAAAACAACATTTTTTTATATTAAACCTTATAACAATATATTGAGTAGTTAAAATGAGCCCTACCTTTATTAGATTAAATGACATCAATGCATCGATAATTATAATCTAATAATGTTATTTTGAATAACTTTACAACTAACAATCTGATTGTGTCCATTCTGCATAACAAGTACTTTTTCTTTGATACTTTAAGTACATTTTGATGCTGATACTTTTACTTCAGTAAGTTTTGAATGCAGGACTTTTACTTGTAGTGGAGTAATTTCACAGTGTGGTATTAGTATTACTTTACTTCTACTACATTTTGAGGCAAATATTATACTTTTTACTCCACGACATTTAGCTGACAGCTTTAGTTACTTTGCAGGTCAAGGTTTAACATAAAAAACATGACCAATTTAAAGTGAAAGTTTAACCACACAACAGTATATAAAGTAGTTAAAATGAGCCCTACTTTGAGAAAATTAAAACACTGCTTACATAAATACATCAATACAAATAATCTAATAACATATTTAGAATATATAAAACATCTGAGTGGGAACATTCTGCATAAGGAGTACTTTTACTTTCGATACTTAAAGTACATTTTGATGCTGATACTTTTATACTTTTACTTCAGTAAGTTTTGAATGCAGGACTTTTACTTGTAGTGGAGCCATTTCATAGTGTGGTATTAGTACGTTTACTTAAGTAAGGGATCTGAATACTTTTTCCACCAGTCTCTTTATTCAAGAAGGCAGCAGAGATAATCCTCACAGAGTGAAAACAAGGGGCTATAAAACTCCTGAATCTGAGCTGAGAAACTAACAAAGAAACGTCGCTCCAAAGGAGAAAAAAAACACTGAAAACCTATCAACACTAATAAACTAAATTGATAAAACCTAATCTGAGAAACAGGGAATACTAGGGAAAAAATAACAAATAAAAATTCCTACAAACAAAAGGCGCTCCAAAAGGGAGGGAGGCAAACCAGAGAGGGAAAATAAAGGATTCTACAAAACGCTACGATAAACCAGGAAAAGGACTAAAGGGGGGAAAATAAAAATGAACACAAAATCACTCCTAAAGGAGGAAAAACAAAATGGCTGACAAGAAAGACTATGAAACAAAAACCTAGCGCTACGCTATATATTTACAAAGAAAAATCACTCTTGCGAGGAAACTCAAAAAGAGACAAAGCAAGGCAAGCTGTGGCTGTGGCATGAACGAGAAAACGGGCTGGTATGGTGACAGGGTCAAACACACTGGCAAAAGACAAGGGAAAATGCAGACTATTTGAACACATGGAGGGAAGGGAGCACCAGGTGAACACAGACTATTGGAACACATGGAGGGAAGGGAGCACCAGGTGAAAACAGACTATTGGAACACATGGAGGGAAGGGAGCACCAGGTGAACACAGACTATTGGAACACATGGAGGGAAGGGAGCACCAGGTGAACACAGACTATTTGAACACATGGAGGGAAGGGAGCACCAGGTGAACACAGACTATTGGAACTCTGAGCTTTAGGAACAAAATTGTGTTGAAAATGAAAAAAACATGCTGCAAAAGCCAAAATAAAACATGCTGTAAATACAGAAATGATGCAAAGTCAAAAACACACAAACACTGAAAAAACTAACAGAAAAATGCTGCACGTACAGTCAACACAGTGGAAGTCCTCCAGGCCACTAAGGGGAACAGCTTGATTTTTGACCCAATAGAGAGAAACCAAGTGGCATCTTTCACTTTTCCAAGGTTGATGTTGGTGCTGCATTCCATTAACATTGGGAAATTGTATGTTGGAGCTAGAAAGGAGTTGTAAAACCTTCTGTGTTTACCATTAACCATGCTACCATACCATTTAGTATGCCAGAAAGGTATTATGTCCCAGTTGTTGTGTGTCAAATGCAGTAAGCCAAAAAAACCAGATGCCCTACTCAATCAAGTCACAATTTGCAGTGAGTTTAGTCAAATTTATGCACCATGTTATGAACATTTAAATGAGTAAAATTCAAAAACAACAACTTTTCAGTATCCATTGCAGCATGAAAGCATGGCCAAATTAGCAAGATAGCTCACATTTTTTATGAACATATGAACATACAGTACACTACAGGTTTAATTTATCAAGTATATGCACATTCCTTATGATTTTCACAATGTGTACAACATAAGCAGACCCCTGAGCTGACCTGGCAGGCTGAGCACATCTGTTATGAACATTCAGCTATTTTTCTGTTGCATTTTTTGTTTAACGTGTTTGTGATTTTTGAGCATTATTTCTGTATTTGCAGCATGTTTGCTATTTATTCATTTGTTTTGGCTTTCTGACGCATGTTTTTCATTTGTACCACATTTCCATTTTTTTTAAAAGTTTTTTTTTAGAGTTCCACATGTGTTTTATAATTAGCATACTTTATAAAGCTGCAGCATGTTTCTCCTAATGAATGTTTTGGTGTGTTGTAGCGTGTTTGACCTTGTGGGCCACTGTAGGGAGATTCTCCATTCAGCCACAAGAGCATTAGTGACGTCAAACACTGATGTTGGGTAGAATTTTTTTTTTTTGGGAAATAAATAATACATTGGTGAAATGAAATTAGCTAGATAAATAATAAAACCGGTTATGCAGTAGTTTGTGGTGCTGCAGCATATATTTTAATGAATAATTGCTAACAGAAACTGCATATAACATTGCAATTCCCCTTTCAGGCCGGGCTCAAGGCAGGACTCAGACACAGAGCAGGCGAACTTAAAGTCTCTTTATTCAAGAAGGCAGCAGAGATAATCCTCACAGAGTGAAAACAAGGGGCTATAAAACTCCTGAATCTGAGCTGAGAAACTAACAAAGAAACGTCGCTCCAAAGGAGAAAAAAAACACTGAAAACCTATCAACACTAATAAACTAAATTGATAAAACCTAATCTGAGAAACAGGGAATACTAGGGAAAAAATAACAAATAAAAATTCCTACAAACAAAAGGCGCTCCAAAAGGGAGGGAGGCAAACCAGAGAGGGAAAATAAAGTATTCTACAAAACGCTACGATAAACCAGGAAAAGGACTAAAGGGGGGAAAATAAAAATGAACACAAAATCACTCCTAAAGGACGAAAAACAAAACGGCTGACAAGAAAGACTATGAAACAAAAACCTAGCGCTACGCTATATATTTACAAAGAAAAATCACTCTTGCGAGGAAACTCAAAAAGAGACGAAGCAAGGCAAGCTGTGGCTGTGGCATGAACGAGAAAAACGGGCTGGTATGGTGACAGGGTCAAACACACTGGCAAAAGACAAGGGAAAATGCAGACTATTGGAACACATGGAGGGAAGGGAGCACCAGGTGAACACAGACTATTGGAACACATGGAGGGAAGGGAGCACCAGGTGAACACAGACTATTGGAAGACATGGAGGGAAGGGAGCACCAGGTGAACACAGACTATTGGAAGACATGGAGGGAAGGGAGAACCAGGTGAACACAGACTATTGGAAGACATGGAGGGAAGGGAGCACCAGGTGAACACAGACTATTTGAACACATGGAGGGAATGGAGCACCAGGTGAACACAGACTATTGGAACACATGGAGGGAAGGCAGCACCAGGTGAACACAGACTATTGGAACACATGGAGGGAAGGGAGCACCAGGTGAACACAGACTATTGGAACACATGGGGGGAAGGCAGCACCAGGTGAACAGAGACTATTGGAACACATGGAGGGAAGGGAGCACCAGGTGAACAGAGACTATTGGAACACATGGAGGGAAGGGAGCACCAGGTGAAAACAGACTATTGGAACACATGGAGGGAAGGGAGCACCAGGTGAACACAATTGGTAATTAGGGGAGACAATCAGACAGATGACACACGGGGAAGGGCAAGTGACCTGAAATGAGAGGAGATTTACTATTTCAAAATAAAACGGGAAATAACGAGACCCGAACACAAAATAAAACACAACCTCACCATAGTGTGACATTGTTCTCTTTCATAAAAGTCATGATGCATTAGGGGTTAAGAACTATAATATATGCCAAAGGAATAACAGTTTCTTTGGATATTCATTGGTGGCTATAGGAGAGTTTGGATTGAGACAAGAAAAGGGAAATGTTGTTGTTTTATTTACATCAACAATTCAAAGGGAAATGTACTTAACTTACCACACCATCTTGACTTGTTTGCACAGCGAGAACTCACTAAAGTTCTTGTTGCATGCATGCACACGCTTGTTTTTATAGTCTCAGACATGCTCAGCACAAACAGACACCCAGACAAGACAGAGAAAGAAGTCTAAATTTCCCCTCTTGTCTTTCGCTCTGCTCGGCCTCTCACACTCAATTTACCTCGCATTCAAATCTCTTGCACTCATGCATTTTACCCCTGGCTGTGGTGGTGACGTTGGCTCGTGCTCTCACTTCACCTCCACCCTTTCCTTCCCTTTTTTATCTGACGACTCCCGGTCACGTTTACCGCAGCATCCCTGCCTCAGCACAACCTTTTCTCTAAGGTGCTGGACTGACCTATATCACACTGAGCCAGTAAACATGAGAGAGGCTGAAAAAACCTGCCAGGGGTCAAAGGGTCGGATTTTGAAATGCACTAATCCCCCGAGTGTTTGCTGATGTGTATTTTGCTCTGCTTTAACCCTCCCTCCCCCTCTTCTCTCCTGTGGATTTAGTCCCCTTTGGCAGCTTGGAAAAGTAAATAAGGTGTGTTATCGCTGCCAACATACCTAACTCCAACTTCCTGTTTCTTTCTGACTGTCAGGACTGTCCCTCCCTGCTACAGTGACTAGAAATCAGAGCCTCTGTTAATAATTACCGTCACCCCACAGTCATCCCCGTGGCGCTAAGGCTTCCACCCTACACTGTTTGCTGTTTTCATGTTTTTCTATCTGAGTTGGTGCAGAGAAAGAGACTGTGTCCTTAATAATGCTTTCATTGACAGTTTCTCTCCAGCCATGCGGTTCCACGCTGTTAGGTCGCTGCACAAGTCTGTCTAATAAAGTGTGAAAACTAGAAGGACACCAGAAAGATGTGGGCTGCAGACTGGAAAAGATAAGGAGTTGATGTTGCAAGCTACGCACCTTCTCGGGGGAGTCGTCACCTGGCAACCAGGAGATCACATTTCTTTGTGTGTGGATGTGTTAGCTGCTGTTTGTGTGTGCATTGTTGTGTGGTGGGTTTTAGGCAGCGTTTCAGGACATTGTTCTTTTCAAGAACAACAAAGCTTTACCCAGCTCCGATCTGAGCAATGACAAGTGAAATCAGCATCACATGCAGTTGGTGCATCTCATGCCCTTCACGTTTGCCCTCTTAACTTTTTCGTGCACTCTTTGTTTCTGCAGGCCGGGTGTCTCTGGTACGAGTCACTGACCTGAGGCTGCAGGACCTGCGGCTGGATGACCAGGGCTTGTACGAGTGTCGAATCCTCTTACTGAATGAGCCCACTGATGAGCTGCAGAACGGCACCTGGACTCTGCTTTCTGTAACTGGTGAGATTTACTTACAGTCTGTAGCAGAGTTTCCATTAACCCTCTGAAATCTTCAGCTATTATGTCTGTTAAAAAATCTGTTAAAAATCTTCACCATGCCATGTTGGCATCAGTTTTTTCAGCGTTACCTCACCTACAGTACAGGCCAAAAGTTTGGACACACCTTCTCATTCAATGCGAAAACCCAAAATAAACCAAGGAAACATAAAATCTGATCTTGAAAATTATGTTTCAAAACACAGAATTTTAAATATTGCAAATATGAATACAGGTTGCATAAATAACATATAACAGGTAAATGAGGATAATATCTAGTTCAATATTTTATGCTAAATATATTTGACAATATCTCAGGTTTTACTTGGCCGAATAGCATAAAAAAAAAAAATTGGCAAGTAGTTTCAAGCCAGAACTTTAGAGGGAAATGATGGCAAGACTCAATGTTCATTCAATCTTCATTTTTATGTCTTCACGTCATGAAGAAGTCATGTGCAGGTGGTTTCATGGACTCTAGAGGGTTAAAGTCAGATCAATTTTAAAGTGAAATTTTTAAATGTTGCATTAAAGAAAATGTGAATAAGGGACGTTTCCATTAACCATCTGGAGTCCATCTATTTATTGAAAATATACCTGTTTTATTTACAGTAATAACTTTATTTATATATCATATGAAGACAAGCTGAGAAAGCCAGTTGAAAGTACAATCATCGTGTGCCATTTATGTTTCTAGACCATTTTTAAAATGTGAATTTTCTGTCTATAATGAAAACTATTACTAGTTTTAATTTACATGCAAATAGACTGTTTTGTAGTTTTATTATTTATTATTTTTTCTGCTGTTTTTGTGTGTATAAATGGTTAAAAAAAAGAAGGTACATTTCCATAGACACCTGTGTCTTTTGTTTGTATTTTGGGTTCCTGCCATGGAAGTGATGGCACTGTCAGTGGTTTACTGTCAGTAAACAGTAGAAGAAGTAGAGATTGAGCATGAGCGAAAAAATAATTAAAAAAGAGAATGCTAATCAGACAACGTTGGCCACCCATGAGAGAAAATATGTCTTCAGGAATTGGATTCAATTGGGCAACTTCTAATTGTTCTTTCATGTCAGCTCGTCTTGATCAGCAGAGGGAACAAACTTATTCGGAGAAAGCGTTTCCATCTCCCATTTAGCACATTAACTATTTTTCCAAAAAGACCAAAACCACGTCAAGCAAGCGTAAAATCTTAAATGCGCATTTTTGAACGTTTTATAGAATTTTGGTGTTTCCATCAAGCTTTTCTCATGCAAATCTTCAAAATGTGCATCGAAATTCATTGAAGGAAACATGACTTGTGCGTTTTTCTCTTTTGCTTCAATGACAAAATTAGTGATCCCAATCTAATACTGTTTACTGTTTGAACAATAAATAACATTTGGTCTGGATAGGTAAGATTGGCACACCTCAACTGGTGTGCCAAGTTAGAAGTAGATTAATATTCTCATTGACGTCTATGCAATGGAACCAGGGATGCCGCCCCCTGCTGGCCTTAAGAAAGAATGCAGGAAGAATGCACGTTTGAGGCACATGAATGGGCTTCACTTTTCAGACCTGGAGGTTGCTGCTTGATCAAAACACAGGAAGTCAGATAACTTTCAATCTGCAGGGGAAATTCTACTGCAAACAGCAGAGAAAAGCCTGATGCAAGCAGACATGTGTGCTGAACCTCAATACCTTTCACCACCAACTGTCTGCAAGTATGAAATGTTTTCTTGGACAGCTGTTGGCTCTTTTGTGGAAAAAGGTCTTGAAGTAGTTGCACCTTTCAGTTAATTATAATAATAATTTTCTAGGATCAAACATGGTATTAATGTTAATATAAAATGGTCTTGTGCGCTTCAAGTCAAATGAAACTTTAATTTTCTCCTCTTCGCCTGAGTAAATATAAACTATAATGATACTGCAGCTATTGTGCATAATTTTCAATTTTTCACAAGACGACAACACATTTCCTATATACATATTTATGGAAACATTGTTTAAGCTTCCAGCCTCGGGGTGGGTGTTTCCCATGGTAGCGTTTGACTGACATTTGAAGGCCAGTGTTGCTAAGAGACACACTGTGAGCTCCCATGTTGTGCTACTGGCTGAAACATGTCGTAGAGCTGTAGCCCCGCAGTGTTATAAGACATCTGTTCCTTAACCACATTCAACATTTAGGAAGAGCCAAGGTGTTATAAAGTTTTTATTTCACTTAAAAAGCAGAAAGCTAGCTAAGCTTCCAATCTGTGGCTGTGTCCCTTCTGTTTGGCCTTCATGCTCCTCAAAGATGTATATGCCCTGCAGCCTTGATGCTCTGCTCCTCATCACCTCTCTACTGTCACTACCCTCTTTAGATACCAGCGTCTTTTGGTCTTTTGTTGAGATTCACATTACCGGTGGTGGCCTTGATGTTGAGCCTGCTATGTGTTGTGTGGATTTTGCTGATGCTCGACTTCAACACAAATGAGAAAGTTGACTCCAGATGATTTAAGTTTGAAGTTGCTTTTATAAAATGACTCGCGAGGACAAGTGACATTAACAACTGTGTATCACAAGCCAGTGCTGCCAGAGCTTCCCTCAGCCGTGGTATTTACAGTGGCAAGAAAAAGTATGTGAACCATTTGAAATTACCTAGTTTTCTGCATTCATTTGTCATAAAACGTGATCCTATTTGCATCCAAGGCTACGTTTACATGATGACGGTCTGAACAGAAGACGCAAAAGTGGCGTCGCGTCTTCACTTTTTATTCTGCGTTTAAACGAGCGTTTTTGGGAGGAAATCTGCTGCATACAATGACGCAAAAGTGTGTGGAATTGGATTGGGTATGCATGCCAGGTGGCATCACTTAAAGCAATAAGAGCATCTTTGGGCACGTGGAAGTTTTCACGCCACACATTTTCATCAGCTACTCCTTCCACAAAGTTCTCCACCATCCACTAGATCTCCCAGGTCTCGTCCAAAGCCGTCTGGCTCGCCTCCGACCAATTGGTGCATCCAAAATGTGATAGAGGTAATTCCAGATCCTTCTCTGTTCAGTAATACTATCTGTACATATCCTGTACATTTGGTGGAAAGACTTCTGTAAGTTTATTAGAGCTGCCAGAGCAGCTTGAAGGTCCGACGCATGGAAATAATCGCACGTTTGTTTATTTTCCTGTACTGGAGCATGTATGTAACGTAAACATTTACGCGACATGAGCAGATCTGAGCGGAGTTTTGCATCTTGGCAGTGTAGACGGACATGCTATGGCGGAGCAGATTCAAGTTTTCCACTTTGGAGGGTGGTTTCACATTTTTGCGTTTTTAAGCCCCAAAAACGATATCATTGTCTAAACGAAAGGCACTTGATAAAATATTTTGTTGTTTTTACCGCAAATGTCGTCATGTAAACGGGGCCTAAGTCCTAAGTATAGACAAACACAACGTGCTTAACCTGATACCACACAAACACTTATAATATTTCATGTCTTTATTGAACACAGTCATTAAACATTCAAAGTGAAGGTGGAAAAAATAAGTGAACCCTTTGGCTAATGACTCCATTAAGAGCTAATTGGAGTCAGGAATTAGCAAACTTGGAGTCCTAACAATGAAATGAGATCTGAGTGAGGTGTAGAGATACTTTGACCTGTAAAAAAACACTTTTTGAGATTGCTATTCACAAGAAGCTTCTGCTCATGTGAACCATGCCTCGCAAAAAAAGAGATCTCTGAAGACTGGAAGGGGTTCCAAAGTAACCTCAAAGACTTTAGGTATTCACCAGTCCAAAACAAAAATAACTCATAATACTGTATTTAAGAGCTGATATCTAAACATTTTCCATGGTTTTCTTGATAATGAGAAATGATGAAAAATGTCTAGATATCAGCTCTTAAATTAAACTCGTATCAGCAATTTTTTTGTTATCATTTTTCTGTCCAAACAAATGTACCTTTATTTGTACCAGGCATTAAAATTAACAAACAATTGAAGAAAAATGGTGGTCTAATCTTTTTTTCCATGACTGTATATGTTTCAACATTATGCTAATGTTAGGTCAAGTTTGCCAAAATATTACAACAAATATGGCTTTTAAACCTTTCACTGAATATGCATGAACCAAGAAGCGCCTTTCTGTCTGCAGGTAGAAAGAGACAAATGCAGCAGATTGACCTTGGAGGTGAGCTGTAATTGCCAAACAATTAGAGCTAGATGAAACAGGAGGAAAGGTTGAGTCTGTTTACAATAATTTAAATATGGCAGAGGTAATTTTGAATTAAAGGAGAGAGCCTGTGACAAGATATAGAAATGCTGGAAAACAAGGCTGTTTTTGATGATAGTTTTGCACAAATCCAGCACTGGCAAGTACAATACTTTGTGTATAACCATGACTAAAAGTAGTCCCTTTCAGAGTGCTGTTTCAAGCCGCAATACTTACACCTCTGGTGGATCTGGCAACCGGGAACATACACAGCAAAATCTGTAGTGTTGTTTTTTCAGTGTTAATAATTTTGAGTTGGTGAGTGTTGATTTTGGAGTTCTTTTAACACTTGTAGTGATCAAAAAGCTCTGCCAGCGTTGTTACATGTTAACACCTGAGTTAGATTCACTTCAGTTGGAGTTGATTTTCACATTTTGTGACTTGTACGTTCGGCTAAAGACAGAATGCACTTTTAATGTATCGTAAAAAAAAACAATGAATATTAATTATCACATTAGTGAAAGGAAATAGAATGATTTTAGTGTTGAAAATACACTTTGAGTCATAAAATAACACGATATATGCTAAAAATTTACACTCACAGTGAAAAGGAATAACACAATTTGGATTTAAAAGTGCATTTATGTGGTGTCATTAAACAACACCAAGGGTGTCAAATATTTAACACTATTAAAGAGTTAAAATATTAACACTTTTCAAAGTGTAATTTTAACTCAGAATCTGTGAGAACTATATAAACTCAGAAAAAGTGTTACATTTAACACTCTGTGAGTTCACTGTGAGTTGAATTAACACTCCTGATTTTGCTGTGTATATGACTTACGTTATTTGTGTGAACAACACTCGGGTGATAAGAAAGGAAGTAGACCATATCATCAGAAACACGCCTCTCACTTGAGTCTGACAGTAATCGAATCATGTTCAGGAAAATGCAGAACAACTTTGCTTGACTCTGTAGAATCTCTAAAGCAGACCTCGGCATTGGGCGGCCCGCGGGCCACATCCGGCCCGTTGGCTGCCCTCGTCCGGCCCGCATGAGGTTACCCAGAAATTAGAAATCAATACAACCGCAGTGCTTTTATTTTGAAGGTGGTTTACGTACCCACCTGCAAAGACTGGACTCTTTACTGATAGTTCACAAGATTTATTTAAAATCGTAGCTCCATGAACATAAAAAATAAGATATTCCTTGGTCACCTTGTGAATCCACCGTAAGAGCTAACAAACATTAGCATTAGCACTTGAGCAAACAAGCACTTTTACTATAGTTAAGACAACGAATATAGCCACTAATATATATGACAGAAGAAAATAAAATTTAACAAACCTTGTGCCCCTGTCAGCCAGCCACTATAGAAGCCTTTTTAATACTTTATATCAACTTTATATGAATTACGAGCACTCGTTATTATTTACCGTTCATTTTAAATTTTTACCGTTCTACCTGTTATATCCTGTCACTACCTTTCAAAATAAAAGCACCCGTTTCACGCTGGACTGCGCCTTTTCAAAATAAAAGCATCACAACATTGTAAAACACCTAGAAAATTTACAAACATGAAAAAACAAGCTATATAATACAAACACACCAATAGGAACCTTGCTAAAGGTCATTTACAGTTATAAATGGAAAAGTGATATAGTGATGGAGTATTTAGGCCTACTACTTTTTACTGGTATATTTGATTTACTCCACATTAACAGTCTTATCATAACATGTATTCTTATCAGTAGCAGCTCAAAACCAGATAATTTACTGTATTTTATAAAGCGATTGAATTAATATTGAGCAGAATTTTGTTCCGAATTTTGGTCTGGCCCCTGCAACCTTCGTGATATTTCCCCTTTGGAAAATGAAATGCCCACCCCCGCTCTACAGTGAGGAAACAGCAGGAAACAGCATCATGTTAATTACCACTAACTTTACAAATTGCTTCACAATTAATTCATATTTATACTGTATTGATCTGACATTCCAGAGCACAATCACTGTGAGCCAATGCAAATTAAATTTTGTTCAATGTTCATATTTTTTTTATGTATAATTGAATGACAATAAAGTCTGTCTCAGTTTAACAATTCTGGATCAAAATGAAACCACCAACAGGAAGTGACTGCTCAAATGTCAATAAAAAGGGATGAAATTCATCATTCATAAATTATTTCAAATGTATAAATGTGCCTTTTATTGACTTTTTACAGAACGCTATGCGGCCTGCAAAAATAATCACACATTTAATAACATCGACAAATGGTCTAAAAACAATGTTTCCAACTCTCAGTTTAATTTAATCTCTTCTACATCATATCACCTGCAGCTATCTCTGCTAAAACCATGCCTATGTCTGTTCTGAAGTATGTGTGAAATGAACACATTTACTTCACTTCATAGTATGTATCCAACATAAACTATATCCTTAACCCTTCTGGTAAATTGATTATTTCCATGGACTTAAAATCATTATTTTATTACATGGCCCTGCTGCCCTGCTAGTTGGCCTTTTTGCCCTCAAAAAATTGACAGCAACAAAGGCCAAGTGGCCTTGGCCCTGAACGATGAAATTCCTGTTGCTGAGTCATCAGCAGCTCTCACACAGTGTTGTGTTCAACCCACATTATATGAAGGAGACAGAGTTTAGTGAGAATTATCCACCTCTCTTTCATGGGATGTCTCGGTCTCAACCAAAACCAATGTTCTTTCAATACATTTCTTTTGGCTGCAGTTCAAAATTAAAGATGCACTAAATAGGTACTTATTGTTTATTATGCTAACAAATATACTTGAGAGCAAAACTATTGACACTGCAATGTTTTATTGCAAGTTAAATACTTTTGTGACTAAAAACGTATTACTTTGCATCAAAAAGTTTTATTTGCAAATCCAAAGTTTTGATCACGGTTGAGCTCAATCTTACAGCGGCTCTGAGAGCTCACAGCACTGCACCTTAAGAAAACACATGCAAATACACAAAACACAGGCAAATTCAGAAAACATCTTCATCAATTTGACAACACAAGCGCAGCATTTAGAAAACACGCTGCAAAGACCACAACACAACACAATAAGAAAAAACGCTTAAAAGTCTGGAAACATTTATAATATTATCATGTTATTTCAAGATAATGATCATTTTTATAGCTATCATATTGCACTAACGTTAGCGGCCAGTTGATAGCATGCTAACGTTAGCCGCCGATTGATAGCATGTTCATAGCAAAGTTAGCGGCTGATCATAGTGTGCTAGCGTTAGCGGGCTAACAAGACCAAGACCAACTTGGTGCCGTTGTGAGAGACCAACTAAAATGTGTATCATTCATTTCTTTGATTTGTTTAACTGCAATGTGATTGATACGGGCTAGCGGGCTAACGCTATATATCACGTTATAACATGAAAATATCATTATCATGAAATAACGTGATAATTTCATGTTATAACGTTATAACATGAAATTATACTTATCTTGAAATAACATAATATGCATGTCCAGACATGAGCATCACTTTTAAGTGTCCTCTGGAAACACTTCTGTTGTGTTGTGATCTATTTGCAGCACTTTTTCTTATTGTGTTGCGTTTTTCTAAATGCTGCACTTGTGTTGTCAAATTGATGAAGATGTTTTCTCAATTTGCTTTTGTTTTATGTATTTGCATGTTTTCTTAATTTGCAGCGATGTGAGCTCTCAGGGCCACCATACAATCTTGTGGGCGGGACCTACACTAAAAGATGAAAAACCTGCCCCTATTGGCCCGTCTTGATCAGAGTGACAGCTCGGTCTTCTACATGGACCAATAGAGACTTGTGTTACATCTTTCAGCGTGGGTCCCGCCCACAAGATTCAACAGCAAAACAAAACTTTTGAATTCCAATGAAAAACTTTTTGGATTTGCAAACAAAACTTTTTGATCCACATTAATAAGCAGTAACCCCATAGGTTTGAACTTTGTCCATATCTGGGCCAAATAATCCAAAACTATGTGCTATGGATGTTTTTTTCACCCTCAACAACCAGTTCAGTCTAATTAAATGTGTAGTTTAGAAACCTTTGACACTTTCTTTCCAACATCTCTCTTTTTTTTATTTCATTGAAACACTTAAGATCTACTTATTTCTTGACAACTGTAATATTTATTTGTTTACATTTTCCCAAAGCTGTTAAAACTTTTTCAATAACTTCTCTTTTTCAAACTTTCTATACAGATATACAGGGAATTTAGATAACTTCTGACTGCCTTCACGCACTAGAGTTATCACCACACGTATTGATAGGTTTAAATAATGAATCTAAATATGAAAAATGCATCATTATTTTTGTGCTTTGAAGTTTATCCGTATTCGGGAAAACCTGTGCCACGAGTCTACGCACAAACATACAGAACAAAGTATGAGTGCATGCTGCAGATCAAAGCCAGGTGAGAGAGTTTTCACACTGCTGGTCTGTGAGCGTATGAGAGTTCCAGATGAGAATTATAACAGATTATGACTGTGTACTTTAGACCGAGGATGAAACATCACTGACATGCCCTGCAGGTACTCTCTTCACATTCTATTGTTTGCACTCTGCCTCAACTTCTGAGATTACCAGTGGCCTCCACAGGCTGGAAATACACAGCTCAAAGAACAAAATCTATTTACATGCAGAAGCTTATTTATGGGGACCAGGAGTAAGTATTTGGCAGGTGTTTTTCTAATTATAGAGCAGAGTTTTAGCAGGGCTCTCCAGTGTACACACACTAAAACAAACATCTCAACCTGTACACCAGATAAGGAAAGAGAAATTACTATCATTATTCTTGTTAAAGAAAAATACTGCATTTTCCCCCGGTTATTTATTATACAAAGCTACAATAAGGGCAGAAGTCAGTAGAATTGTAATAAATGTGGAAGTTGCCAGTGGTTTGTTTGTGTCTGGAGACGCATATTAGAATAAAAGGCGTTCTGCATGTGCTCCGATCAAATCTGACACTTAAAGTGGCGGCAAAACCATCATGTTAGCAGATGAAGAATGCGGCATAAGTGACATTTTCACTTATGTATGTGAAGTTAAAAATGTTACTGCATGTCGGTAAGCTGTTTAACAAACAAGGCCGAGCTGCTGTCACTCTGTATATTTATTGATAAAAAAGGGACGAGGGAGACAAAAGACTCAGTGTCTGCTATGCATCCTTTTCTCTTTGTTTCTTTTATGGCTGCTGCTTGGAAAACAGTGTGGATCTTTTGTTAGATTTCTCTTTTGCTTTAAACCTTGAAATGTCCATATCTGACATTATTCGTCTGAATTCAGCTCTTATTTGAAGTTTTTATGTGTTTTTTTTAGTTAATCATGTGTTGTATCTTAAATATCAGCTGGTGTATGTATGTATTAATGTATAATGTTTAGTTAGATGTTCACCTTTCTGTTTTGTCCTATAGCTCCACCCACCTTCTCTGAAGCCCCGCCTCCTGACGTCGAGGCTCTGGTTGGAACTCACCTTTCTCTTTCCTGTGTTGCCGTTGGCAACCCTCCTCCAACCATCACCTGGTTAAAAGATGGCAGTGTGATCCAAAGAATAAATGATCAGGTATGTTTATACAAGTGTGTATCAGTGGTGGGAAAAAAGTATTCAGATCCCTTACTTTAGTAAAAGTACTAATACCACACTGTGAAATTACACATTACAAGTAAAAGTCCTGCATTCAAAACTTACTGAAGTAAAAGTACAAAAGTAAGTACAAAAGTATCAGCATCAAAATGTACTTAAAGTATCAAAAGTAAAAGTACTTGTTATGCAGAATGGACCCACTCAGATTGTTTTATATATTATATATTTTTCTCTGCAAATGTTTAAATATTTTAGCAAAGGTTTTTAATGTAAATTCAGACTTATCATAGGTTTATAATTTATCTATCTATCTATCTATCTATCTATCTATCTATCTATCTATCTATCTATCTATCTATCTATCTATCTATCTATCTATCTATCTATCTATCTATCTATCTATCTATCTATCTATCTATCTATCTATCTATCTATCTATCTATCCATCCATCCATCCATCCATCCATCCATCCATCCATCCATCCATCCATCCATCCATCCATCCATCCATCCATCCATCCATCCATCCATCCATCCATCCATCCATCCATCCATCCATCCATCCATCCATCCATCCATCCATCCATCCATCCATCCATCCATCCATCCATCCATCCATCCATCCATCCATCCATCCATCCATCCATCCATCCATCCATCCATCCATCCATCCATCCATCCATCCATCCATCCATGTAAGCAATGTTTTAATGTCGTCAACAGAGGGCTCATTTTAACTACTTAATATAGTTTTATGAGGTTTAATTTGAAAAGTGCCTCATCACTTTAAATGTATCATGTTTTTTATGTTAAATCTCGACCTGAAAAGTAACTATAACTAGCAGCTAAATGTAGTGGAGTATAAAGTACAATATTTGCCTCTAAATTTAGTGGAGTAGAAGTATAAAGTTACATAAAATGGAAATACAGTAAAGTATTTCAATATGTAAAATACAAGTACCTCAACATTGTACTTAAGTACAGCACTTAAGTAAATGCACTTAGTTACATTGCACCACTGATGTTTACATTCTCTTTGTGTAGACCCTACACCTATCTATTGTATGAATCTATTTGTAGTGTTTGCATCCTTCCGGCTCTCAGTTGATGTGACATATCATATTTAGCAGGAAGGAGCGTTATCTCTGCCAGCAGTGAGCATGCAGTCAGCAGGACAGTACACCTGCCACGCCTCCAACTCTGAGGGGAACGTGACTCGCGTGACCAAAGTGAAGATCAAAGGTCAGTTGAAGCCGGTCTGCCTGTCCGTCTTCCTCTCTCCGTCTCCCTCTCTCCTCCTGCCTGCCTGCCTGCCTGCCTGTCTGTCTGTCTTGGTGCCTGCCTGCCAGTTCCTTCACTCTCTGTGATGTCTCTGTGCCTGACTGGCTGGGAGCCACCCAAATTTACATTTCAGTTTCTCCTTCTTGCATCATATGACAGAGCGGTAACAGAAACTCAAGCTGAATTCAACTGCTATTCTGTCCCTGTGTAGATAATACTGATATCATGATATGAGACAGGATTTCACGTGGGATTTTAAGGGTTTCTTTATCGGGATAAAGCTTTGTGTTCTGCTCAATTTGAAGGCGGCGTTTCAGAGACGTGACTGTTTTCCGAGCTTGCCAGGCTACTGTAGCTGAGGGAAAAATATCTGTTTGGTCAACAAATACGTCTTTTTTTTAACGACAAATGTTCCTAGCATGGTGTCAAAAATACATCATGAGAATTTATGTCTTCAGCATTGACATGTTCCCTGAAGTTTGCATGTTCCAGATTTAACTGTCCAATGTAAGGATATGTAGAATATGCAAATATGCTCCTGTGTATCATAGGATTACACCGACACAGCACTGCATAATACATCGTGGAATTTATTTCTGACTTCTTCCTGTACTCCTACTCCTACACCTACTGATGATTTTCTCCGGAGAAGCGGGACTCGTCTGGAGCATGGCGCATGGGGAAATATTTTGTTTTTTTGGCATAATGTCTCCTCGAGGTTTTCACTTCATTTTTGGAATCTCTCCGTCGCAGCGGTCACATTTTTGAATAGTAAATCACCATGAGCACATACTGCCTTAATACTGCTCGGGTCTAAGTCACATTATCTGAGCTTTGGCTGCGTTTGTGTGCAGCGTTGCCACATGGATGGATTACTGGAGACTAATAGCTGATCTGGATGAAGTCGGTCTAAAAGCCTTAAGTAACCTCTAAAATGTCAATCATGCATATATCCATCAAGCATTTTAAGGTTATAAATCTAATCAGTAATGACTGCTGTGGAGATCATGCAGTTATTTATACATGAGACATGTGGTCTATAAAGCCGCCTTTATTAGCTCTTTGCAAATAGCACACGTGTCGGCGTTCATCACGCTAGAGGGAAGAGATAAATGTGACACTTTAGCAGAATGTTGTAGTAGCTGTATGTTTCCAAGGAGATTACATCGGTATACTTGACAACACAGAGTCTCAAGGATATTGTGATTTCACCTTTTTTTTATTCTAGTTTCTTTGTTGAGTTTTCCTTTGACAGCTTTTCTCTCTCTCGCCTCGGCATAAACATCAAATGAAAATCATGATTCTCGACACACTGTGTGCACTTGTCGGATCCACGGCTCATTCTCTCACAACACAATAATATAAGCAGTTCTTGTTGGTTGACTCAGTGAAGCCCAGAGTTTTCCTCAGTTTGTGTTAATCCCAAGCACATGTATCAACATTCTCGTTGTGTAAAACCTCCTGTGCAAAATATTGCACCCAGCCGTCTCAAGCTTTTAAACAGTTGTGAGTTCTTGTAAGGTCGCTGGGGAGAAGTGTGGGGTAAAAGGCTTATAATAAGTTATAATTAGGGTTATAAATTAGGGTTATCAACTGTAGTCTATCATTTATTTTTCTAGCCCATCATGTTCCAAGAAAAGAAAAAATATATTATGATGGTGGCCTGGCACGATAATTACTATATCGACTTATCGTTCGATATATAAAATGGACACCATAGTTTTTTTTGGACTCCATAATTTACATGTTTTACACATACAGGTACAGCTCAAAAAATGTGAATATCATGAAAAAGTTAAATATTTTTTGTCAATCATTTCAGAAAGTGAAACTCATACATTATATAGATTCATTATGTGTAGAGTGAAATATTTCAAGCCTGTTTTTCTTGTTATTTTGATGATTCTGGCTTAGAGATAATGAAAACACAAAACTCAGTGTCTAAGAAAATTAGAATATTGTGAGAAAATTGAATATGTGAGTCCACAGTCAGTGGTGATTTGGGGCCATGTCCTCTGCTGCTGTTGGTCCACTGTGTTTTCTGAAGTCCACAGTCAACCAACAGCCAGCAAGCTCTTCCACAAGCTCTTTGGAGATGCTGCTTTCATTTTCCAGCAGGACTTGGCACCTGCTCACACTGGCAAAGGTACCAAAAGCTGCTTCAATGACCATGGTGTTACTGGGCTGGACTGGCCAGCAAACTGGGCTGACCTCAACCCCATAGGAGTCTATGGGCTGTTGTCAAGAGGGAGGTGGGAGACACCAGATGAGCTGAAGGCTGCTATAAAAGCAACATGGTGCTGTAGGCTGATCTCCTCCATACCAACAAGTAATAATGCACTAATTCATGCAAAAGGAGCCCAACCAAGTATTATGTGTATAGAAATTATACTTTTCAGAAGCCTGACATTTGTGTATTAAATATCCTTTTTTATTGATCTTATGTAATATTAAAATTTTCTGAGACACTGAGTTTTATGTTTTCATTATCTGTAAGCCATAATCATTATAATTAGAAAAAAATAAATAAATTAAGACATGAAATGTTTCATTCCGTGTTTAAAATGACAAGAAATACAGGCTTAAATTTTTCACTGTATGTGTAATGATTCTATATAAAATACAAGTTTCACTTTCTGAAATAAATGATTTTTTCAATACAAGTTTTTCACAATATTCTATTTTTTTAGATGTACCTGTATTGTTTGCACATACTATAACTATAACTCTCTCTATATACATAAACTATAACCCAGACTTTTTGTTCTATTTTAGTAATACTTCAAATGTTTGACAGGCAGTAGGAATTGCCAAAAATCTCCCAAACAGCTGTTTATATATTATTTATAATATATAATAATAATAATATTTATCTCAGTGCAATTTCTGTTAACAGAGCCTGAAAGTCTATTTTATTTGTTTTGATTGCAGTTTATTTATTAATGTTTTATTTATCTAGGATGTTTTAATATTTCTTTTCCACATTTCAATTCCAATGTTTAATATTCTTGAGATTTAAAAATGCATTGCTGTGGAAAAGGATGTTCTCAATGATACTATCGTTTATTTGGATTTATTGTGAGTTTCTGGGAAAAGATATCGCCCTAAAAAATGTGTTATTGTGATAGGCCTAATGGTGGATTTATACTCATAAATCATAAGCAATAATACAAATAATAATAAAAATGCTTTATTATGTGTTTTTTTTATTCTGTTCATTCCAATGGATGGACAATCAGAATGCAAGAAACCACTTTTATTTTAAAGTTTATCCATTTTTTATGGGTGGTTAACTCTTATCATTGTCAAAGAGTTGCTTTAAAACACACTGAATATATATTTTCTATTATTTCACCAAAGTGGAATTTTTTAAAATTAAATTAAATTAAAATAACAGACTATTACTAATACAGCATATTCTGTGTAAATAATCTACAGCATGCAATAAAAGATAATTGTACCTTTAGGGAATCCAGTCAGAATAAATCAAAAGACCTTTTCTCTTCTTGTGACTTTCATCCAATACAATGGACACATTCACATTGTAGCATAACGTGATAATAAAGCGATGAAGGAGAAAGAAGATTTATTGTCCTCAATGCCACCTTTTCTCTTAAGTTTTTCTCTTATTGTTTTCGTGCACACTGTGGATCTTGCTTCTGATTTTTCTTTGACACTGTGAAGTATCCATATATGAAATTAGAGTGTTATTCACCCCTTATTTAGAGAGTCAAATTTCCTCTTTTAGTTGGGTTTTTTTTAAAATGCAGAATTGTATGCTCTACATTTAAACAGGTGGTTTCCTAGATGAATAGCTGTTTAGTTAAATGTTCCCTTAATGTTTTGATCCATAGCTCCACCAACCTCATCGAATGATATTGCCTGTTGTCTTAAATGCGTGTTTGTTCACATAAAAATGTCACCAACTGTTTAGCCAGCTTGATGCCAGAATAAACAGCAGGGATTTCCCGACCATTATAAGACTCAGACGCAGTGCCGAAGCAGAATTCACAGAAAAAAACTCTGCTGACGTTAACAAAGGGATGATTAACTCTCTATACCTCTGTGCCACATGTTTAATTTAAACTTAAATATTTTAGTTACATTTTGTGAACTTCATGTATTGTTTTAGTTGTTTGGTTTTATTTTATTCGTATGATTTTCTAGGATGTTATAATATTTTATTCACATTCTAATATCAATGTTTGAATAGGGTTGCAAAATTCCAGGAAATTTTCAAATTTGGAGACTTTCCATGGGAATTAACAGGAATTTATGGGAACAAACGGGAATAAAGGTTGGCCGTTAACAGGCAACTTAAATATAGTTGGGGGAAATATATTTTAGCATAATCTTGATTTAAACAACCAGATTTCATGCAAGTACACTTGAATATCTGCTATTCCTCAATCACGTGCAGCACACGGCTTCCTGCATGGCTGCCGAGGCCACGCCCCCATCGAGACCACGCCCCATATTGAGGCCACGCCCCTTATATGCACTGTGAATAACTCTATGTTGTAATTAACATGTTATGGGCCTTTTGGGGGTATTTTTGGAGGGGGGTCATTTTCCTTAACTTTTGAATGGCGAGTAATATTTAACTCAGCATTCATGTTGAGAATTGACTCTTCAATTCATTAAATCATTAAAACTTAATAAATCTGTTGAAATGTCATGTTTTTTTTTTTGTTTTTTTTTTTATATTTCCAAAATTTCCCAGCTAAACTTCACATGGGAAGTTTCTGGAAATTCACCAGAAATTCACCGGAAATTTTCCGCCCCTTTGCAACCCTATGTCTGAAAATTATCTATGTGAGATCCATGATTCGGGTCCCATCCAAAATTTGATGGGTTCTTCCTTGGCCCATGCTCCACTCTTCTGCCAAGTTACATCAAAAATGAACCAGTAGTTTTACCATAATCCTGCTGACAAACAGACAAAAAAAACAGACAAATGGATTCGCACTGAAAAATGAACCTCCTTGGCGGAAGTTATAAAAGATATAACTTGTGCATTGGGAGGAATGTTTCAATCCACCTTGGCAAACATTTATCATCTAATGCTGTTTGGTTAAACTCAGCATATATTGCTAATGACATAAAGTTTCTGGGCAGAACCCACTTTTGTGAACTTGGGACCACATTACATTGATCCAAATACCATATATCCTGCATGTGACTGCATACAAAAAAATACAAAAAAACCGTTCCAGCCCTAGAGTCTTAAAACATCTTCCCCAAGCTCTTACCAGCATTTTTTGCTGGTTTTGCTGGTTAAATAGCCATGAGCCCCATTACTGTTACCAACCTGTAAGGGGCCAAAAAGAGGAGCACCGATGGTGAGAAATGTGAATGTGTGTGTATCATTGGTTTATTCACTTTGATGTAGATCATTTAGACATTATTATGAGTAACTTTATTGAAGACTCAATGAGAAATGAGATAAAGAAACACAATTTTAGTGTCTTCTATCACGCTGACACTCCTCAGATATTTGTCTGTCTTGACTGAAGCGATGATAAAGGGAACATGTCTTTCTGATCCAGTGATGTGCTGAAAGATGTTTACTTTTGACGTGTGTGAAATGTTTTGAGCGAGTGTCCAAGTGCTGTGTTCTGCATATAAAACTGTGATTGCTCCCTTATGCAGGGAGGAAAGCTAATAATAACATCATGTGCAATACAATTTTCAACACCACAGACTATATTATGTTCATTATCATGTGCAATATATCCGTATATTACATCCTGCCATCTGCACTTTACTCCTTAGACACTTTATTTTTGGATTTTTATTTTTATATATTTATATTAAATATTGTGATTGTCTTCCAGCATCTGGAATCAGAGTTTCCTTTGATTAATAAAGTTCTATCTTATCTTATCTCTTGGGCCTGGTTTTTCAAAGCAACATCTGATTCGGATAGAAACTTTTCAAGATCACCAAATATGGATAAGCAGCTCAAATAGAAAATCACAATTCAGAAATATAGACATATAGATATGTAAAGAGCAACAAGGGACACAATAGTTACACTATTTCTGATTTGGATTTGTTTTGGATTTCAAATACCAGTGATGCCATTGCTTTGTTATTTTGTTGTATCATTGCATACATCACTAAAAAATTACCTAAAAACAAAACAAAAATATCTTTGATTGTGATGAATATACATTAATTAGTGACAGAATTAAATATAAATATTTGTGGTCAATATTGACAGCTGTTTGGAGGATGATTTTATGAGGCCAAACTCTTTCTACTTTGCTGTGGGCCAATACTGAAAGGCTGAATATGTTATAGCCTACCTAATCACTGTAGCCTGATGGATGAACAAATCAGATTAAAACCTTATGAATAAATAGGATATCTTGTAGACTAGACTGCATGATCCAAATATAGTATTATTTCATACAATTTTAAAGTTTCATTATATTTTGGGCCTGAAATCTGCGCTGAATCCACCCTCCTGATGGGATCAATATAATCCAGAGTTTTTGGATCAAAGTGATCCCAATCCTACTATAAAGTTTAAAAAAAAAGAAAAAACTAAAGGATTTGATCCGGATCAAAACCAAGATTAATAATTAGTAATCCGTTTTTTCTTTTGAAGAACCCATTTTCAAGATTTGATCCAATCCGTTATCCAAAATCTGAGCAGATTACTTTTAAAAAAAACCGGGCCCTGATGTTTTCAGACTTGCTATAGTGTTACATAAAATCGGCTTTTTGAGACATATTTGAGCTTTTTGATAAGAAAATAATCAAAAGATTAAACAAGATTGTAAATAATGCCTTAATGCAGCTCTTTAAAAAAAATAACTATATGTCTTTTTCTTCCAACTAGGTCCACCTGTGATTGTCATCCCTCCCAAAAGCACCTCTCTCAACAAGTCCCACAATGCACTTCTCCGTTGCCAGGCAGTGGCAGACCCCCCCAACATGACGTACGTGTGGCAGAAAGGTGGAGAGAACGTCCATCACATAGAGTGAGTGCAGTCATTACTCTTTGTTCCAGAGCAGTCCATTTTCACCCTTTGATGTTTTATGCAGTGTGTTTCAGCAGGTGAAGTAAAGTGTTACCTTTGTGAGTTCTTTTTTATTTTATTGTTAAAGTTCTGGAAGAACAGCTTTCGGTTGTTAAATGCAATTCAAATCTAACTTTGTGCTTATCGTGAGAGATTGAAAAACAACTTTTTTCACAGAGACGAGGCAAAAAATAATCAAGAAAAAGAGATGAAACAACAGCGGGAATGTGAAATAAACAAAGGACATTCGATAAGATCAGCCAGACAAAAAAATGTGAATGCAAACATAAAAAAATAATTTTAACATTTTTGGTTAAAAAGGTAGTACCAGAGATGACACACACACACACATGCTAAAATCTGCTTCTCCATCAACCGAGAGTAAAATCTACCTCCTCTCTGGTCTCAGTTCTTATCCATGCAGTTACAGTACAGACATGAAAGTGCGTCCCAGTGGACCAGATGAACCCAGAAGCGACATGCTTTAAAAGCCTGTCTGACATGTACTCATGTGCCGCTCCACTGAATGATTTGATGACAAATGTCGAATTTTCTTCTAAAACTGACATGGAGTAAAGTAGAGTGATGGTAAAAACACTGCAATACCTGATTCGCTTCAGGTCTTGCACATGTGTTGCAGTATACCGAATAAAACTTTTCTTTTTTGACAAAGAGCCCAATTTAGAGAGCCTTCTAGTAACATGTGAGCTCAAACGACCTTTATTACACTGCTTTGATGAATACTTTGATTAGTAAATGAAGGCTTGTTATTTCTGAAGAGCAGAGTGTTTCTTTGTATAATACTGTTGCTACGGTACCATGCTTTTTAATAAAATTATGGATAGAAGGGTCATTTTCATTCAAATCAACTTTAATGAGTGATCAGGGCTGTGGCTATTTTTATGTGCACGTTGCCCTAACAACCTGTTTCAGTCGACTTGTATAAACTTATTCCACTTGCTATTGGTCAGTCATAAAATACTGATGACTAACGCAGCGTGGGGTAAAATATATGATATTTCTTTGTCATTTAGTGCACCGACAGCTTCAGAGTACAATTCAATTCTACACCGCCGTCGTAAATATTAACAGCCAAACTTCAAGAAAGTGCAGCAACACAAAACACAGCACGCCAGCTAATTTTAGTCACTAGTCCAAGTCAAGAAGTCAAGCTTTAAATATGTCCTACAACCTTTTATTTCGCATATGTGGGACATTTATGCAGCAAAACTAAAAACTGTAGTTATAAACTTGACTGGAAGAAACAGGACAAGGCAAGGCAAGTTTATTTGTATAGCACCTTTCAACAACAGGGCAATTCAAAGTGCTTTACACAGAACATATAACGCATTTAACCCATTTAAGCTGAGAAAGCATTACTGCATTTCTACCGTTAAAACTGGGGGCGCTGTTGCGTTATTCTACTATTAAAGCCGGGAAAGCGGATACGTCGTTTTGTAGTATTTGTAGTTTTTTTCCACTTATTTTCGGCCAATGAAATGCAGCAGAATACATGTGGGAGTGTTCCAATGCAACACGTTGATTTAAAAAAAAAAACTTTATTGAAGGTTTGGACAAATAAACTCAACTTCTCATGAAAGCCACAGCTATAAGCTCTCAAATCCTTTTTGAAAATTTCATTTCTATCTGCTACAGAGGCTGAAAAAGCTATTATTTAGTAGGAAGCGTTGAAACTTCTGTTGAATTTGCGTTTTAGGCCTAAATGGGTTAGAAGAGATATATGTAGAATGATGTTCAAATATGAAAATTTAAGACTAAAAACAAGCAGATAAAATATTTTGGAAAAAATATTTCAGTATTCAAATATAAAATTTTAAATTTCAAAGTGAGCTGATAAAAGTTCCAGTGCAGTAAAGGCAGTGGCAAACAGAAAAGTCTTTAGTCTTGATTTTAAAAGAGTGGAGGGTTGCAGCAGGTCTGTCTCTATGTGTCGGCTGCAATAGTCTGGCGAAGGTGTACCCCGCCTCTCGCCCAATGAATCTTGCTGGGATCGGCTCTAACGACCCAAGTGCGGATAAGCGGTTGAGGATAATGAATGAAACATAAACTCAAAAGAAAAGAACAAAAGTACACTTTTTGGGCGGCTGTTGGTAGAGCGGTCATCCAAGGATTGGAAGGTTGGTGGTTCGATCCCGGACCATGGCAGCCTACATGTTGAAGTATCCTTGAGCAAGATACTGAACCCCAAATTGCTCCTGATGCTGCGTTCATCGATGTGTGAATGAATTCCCAATGGTGGCAGGTGGCACCATTAGGGTAGCCTCTGCCACCAGTATGAATGTGTGGGTGAATGGGTGAATGAGCGCAGTGTGTAGTGTAAAGCGCTTTGGATAAAAGCGCTTGATAAGTGCACTCCATTTACCAGTTATGCACTGATTTTAGGATAAGGCATGCAATTTACAGTAATTCATTTTTTATTATTATTTTTACATTATGATTACTTAAAAATGTATGTAGGTATGATACAGTCAGCTAAGATAAGTTTCTTTCTAAAACTCTTGACACTTATACTGCACTTTTCACATGTTAAAGTCCCTTCACTCATGATTTCTTTCTCAGCTGTTAGTTTGCTAACTGACTGCACTAAAATAGAAACGCTTAAGGTTTAAGTGTTTTTGTTATTCATGAAGGCGGAGCAGTGTGGTGGTCCCTCGTTAGTATCAGTGGCGACTCCTGCTGCAGCTGTCACTGTATATAAGTACATATAAAGGTACAGCAGCAGAATAGAATTAAGCAAAATGAATACAATTGTTTGTTTCACTTGGAGTTTATTCCACTGCACAAACTGTTTTTACAGGCCAGCAGACATCTAAAAGGGGCCGCGCCAGACAACTCAGAACTGAGAGGATTCTTTGGCAGAGCAGAAACATTTAGAGCTGTGCACTAATCAAGCCTGCTAGTGATGAAAGAATGTTTTATTCCTACCCATGAGAGACAGAGAGAGAGAGACAGAGAGAGAGAGACAGAGAGAGAGAGAGCTGTACATCTGCAATATTTCGGAGACGATAAAAGGTGGATTTCTTTTGCTGCGTCTGATGTGAAATTCAAATAGGCACCATAAAAACACACCAAGGTTACTGGCTGGAGGCTTGACATTTTGTGCCAGGGATTTAAAAGTTCTCAGTTTCTCTTTTCAGATTTTTTTTTTTTTTTTGCAGCAATGTTTTGCACCTCAGTGTTATATCTGTTCACTCACACAGAAATATGGGTAAGTTGATGGGATTTCAACAACATATCATATAGAAGTGCACAGCTGTTGTGAAATGCTAAAAATACTCAGCTATGGAAGCTGGACTTTATTTTTCCAGTGGCAATATTTGAAGGCTGAATGCACAGATGCCATTATCAATATTTGATCATTTTATAAATAATAATTATGGATAAGGTAACCAGACAGCAATGCTTGGCTAATTCTGCAGCTGTCAAGTTAAGGTCAAGGTTCATCACTCTATCGACACAAAACAAATAAATAATATAAAAGAATATAGCACCATATATATACAGTCATTGAAAAATGATTAGACCACCCCTGTTTTCTTCAATTTCAACAGAAATAGCTCATAAGAGTTTAATTTAAGAGCTGATATCTTGAAATTTCCCATGGTTTTCTTGATAATAACCTAAATCATTATCAAGAAAACCATGGAAAATGTCTAGATATCAGCTCTTAAATTAAACTCTTATGAGCTATTTTTGGTATCATTATATTTGTCCAAACAAATGTACCTTTAGTGGGTGGTCAAATTCTTTTTTTTTTCCCATGATGTATATATAATATAGCAGTTTTGCTCATTCATTTACAACATTGCCCACAATGGACCAATACAAGCACAGATTTTAATCTATGATATAAGCAGCACCTTTCTAAAATCTCTGATATATTTACAAATATTGGTCACAATATATATTGTCCTATCACCCAATCCACACGTTATATTGAAGAGTAGCTCATTACACCTTGTTGTTCTTGTTGTCTTACTGTAGGGATATAGAAAACACTTAGACGAACACTTTAGCGAATTAAAAAAAAAAAAGGATTGCATGGCTTTTGCTGCCACTAAACCTGCAAAAAGACTAAAATAAACTTCACAAAGCACCAGAGAAGTGTGAAATGCACCTCTTTTTGGCACCCACAAGCAAAATGCCTATAAAAAGTATTCACCCCTTGATGTTTCACCCTTTTGTTGCTTTTATTTCTTGAATCATGGTCAATATAATTTGTTTTTGTTTTTTACAAGAATTGGCAAATATTCATGCAGTCATTTACTTTACCTTATATATTTTTAATTTATTATTTTTGTTTTGTAAAAATCAGTTTTCCCTTTGATATTAAAGAGGGTTTTATTTTTGCAAATTCTTGTCAAAAAAAGCCAAATTATATTGACCATGATTTCATGTGTAAAAGCAACAAAAGGGTGAAATATCCAAGGGGGTTGAAATTTTTTTATAGGCATTGTGTATATATATATATATATATATATATATATATATATATATATAGACATCTTCAACACTCACACAAAACAATCTAGATAGATAAACAGGTAGTACAGGCAGTACAGGTAAGAGAAAAAAAAATATGATTTGATTTTTTGTGCAAACTGTCCCTTTAAATGAGTTAATGTGCATTAATTTGTTGCAAAAGTGGCCCCTTTCTATACAAAGCCAGTCCATTTCTCAAAGACTAGCTCTAATAGTCACATAGAGGTTAAATGATCATAATGGTCGTATTATTAGAGTTAATGATAACTGAAGTGCAACTATAAGTGGTCTTACGCCCAGACGCTCCAGAGAATCTTCTTTTACAGTCTGAGGTTCACACCAGCAGCACTGACAGAAGCTCACCAAATGATTTCAACTCAATTATTTTTCCACTCCGTGCCTTAACCAAAATACGTTTTATTTAAGCATTTTTAAATGAACTGTGGTGTAAACAACAACCAACATATTTACATAAAAGAAGTTTGTAAATGAAATTCCCAGTGCAGCCAAACAAATTTACTGACTTAAAGCTGACTCAATAAAGGACCCAAAAACATCTCTCCTCCTTTTATTACCCTGAACATACTGCAATTTCTTGTCTGTCATCCCGGGGTCCGGGAGCATGCTCCCTCGGTGAACATTTTTGCCCTAAAAGCCTAAATTTAGTGCCTCTCGCACATTCTAATGCACCTATTTCATCTTAATCGTTGCATATTTTTTTATGAATTATTGTAAAGGATAATAAGGGTTCCTATATGTTTTATTTAAGACATCATATTTTGACAGTCTTTTTGCAAATTCTGTGGTGGACTCTGCTAACACATCCATGTGCTCTTATTTTGAAAGCTACATGTGTTAGCTTTTATTTTGAAGGCGGGCCTAACACGTTCTTACTGTAGCGCCTTTTGTTGTGTTTAATTTACACTAAAGGTCAGAACTTGGAGCTCGGAACAACTTTGAAAATTCTGACATTTGTGTAGACCTTGAACGCACCATTAGCCGTTGGACTCTCTATGTGCTGCAATGTAAATTAGTCTAACTAACGGAACATTAATCCTCTGTTTTACCGACGATGTTTGTCGCTGAAAGTGTGTGTATGGGGAGGGGGGGCATAAGTGGATGTGGATGGCTGGAAGATCCAAAAGACTTGTGTTCATGTCCCATTTGAAAGTAAAGTTCATGGTTGTTAAGAAATGCCCCCCATCCCTAGTGCCATCTGAGTGCATGACCATATGGAATAGTCCATAGAAAAAACTTCAGCTAGTCTTGTTACTTTAAAAAAGAAAAAAAAATGAGGTTGGCCTCAAACTGGAAGCACTGAATGAGCTTTTCTGTAGGAGAGGTTTTACAATAGCGGTGTTCAGTGCCAGGGAGAAGATCCGAGCGAGCGGAGAACAGTTCATGATTGCCAGCACATCATCCAGCAGACAATTGAACACTCTCAAAAAACCGTGGCTGGGATAGGGTCAGTTGAGCAGGTGGAGAGCTTCATTTGCATTACTTCCCCTCCTGAGCATTCCTCCATCACACATATCATGATTCATTACATCCACACTCAGGTTAATACTCAACCTGATTTTGATGAGGAAAAAGTTTCAGAGAGGCTTTTGGAAGCTGATATATAATGCTGTTAACAGCTGAGTAGAGCATGCGAGGATTATTCTGATCATCTGCTGTGAATTTTTAGGTAATAAGCTCTTTTGTAATTGCTTTGTTAAAAATAGTGAGGTGGTCTTGAGAATGTCAGAATGAACTTTCAGTTTAATTTTTCTCCATTTACTCAGCCTGCAGGGGTTTATTTTAGGTGAAAGATATTCTCAGTGCTATGGTGGTTTTTAGTTTCAGTTTGAAGGAGTTTACCTGGCACTAAAAACTGAAGTTTCATAGGAGAACTGATGAATTGGAGGGTATAATTTATTATGCTTGAATTAATAACTTTTCTTTGCCTTTTTCAAAGACACTCCAAAATATTCATACTAACAATGTGTGCAGTGGTTAGTATAATCTGATGCTTGTCAGAGAGCGCTGTCTTTTAAGGGACAGAGCATCTTATTTCTATATGAATTAATTAATGGTCAAGTTTAAATGGAGAAAAGAAAATTTTCCTACTCATGTGACATGTTATCCAAAATGTAGTGCCGCTTGTTGACAGTCCAGATCACAGTGTAAGAGATGATTATGCTGAGGTTTGAGACTACAGACTCACAAGGCTTAAGACTGTATGAAAAAAACAGGTAATGTTAGTTTACTGCCATTTATATATGTAGATATAGATATATTTTACCAGAAACTCAACTCAACTCAACTCAACTTTATTTGTAAAGCACTTTAAAACAACCACAGCCGCAACAAAGTGCTGTACATAAACAAACAGAACAAGAGACAAGAAAATAAATAAAACAGGAAATAAAAACTAAAGTAAATAGATTCATTGCTTTTTAAAAGACAATTTAAAAAACAATAAATAAAAGCAAACCATAAAACACTAAAAACAAGAGCAGAGTCTCATGCGTGGTTGAAAGCCAAGGAATAAAAATGGGTTTTAAGATGACTTTTAAAAATGGACAGTGATGAGGCTTGTCTGATGTGCAAAGGTAGCTCATTCCATAGTTTGGGGGCTGCAACAGAGAAAGATCTGTCCCCTCTGAGCTTCCGTTTAGACCTCGGTACCTCCAGGAACAGCAGATCAGCTGACCTGAGGCACCGAGCAGGAGCGTAGGAGGAGCTCAGAGAGGTACAGTGGGGCGAGACCATTTAAAGATTTAAAAACAAATAAAAGAATCTTAAAATGGACTCTAAAATGCACAGGCAGCCAGTGGAGGGAGGCCAGGATGGGAGTTATGTGCTCCCTCTTACGAACTCCAGTTAAGAGGCGAGCAGCCGCATTCTGCACCAACTGGAGCCGTACGAGGGAGGACTGGCTGACTCCAAAGTACAGTGAGTTACAGTAATCCAGCCGAGATGTAATGAAGGCATGGATTACTGTTTCAAAGTGCTTGTGCGTAAGGAAAGTCTTCACCTTAGCCAGCTGCCTGATATGAAAAAAGCTTGACCTCACAGCAGCGCTAATCTGACGATCTAATTTAAAATCACTGTCCATCTTAAAACCTAAATTGGACACAGTAGGTCTAATAAAATCTGCCAGAGGGCCCAAGTCAAAAGGAGGGGCCACACAAGAGCCCTAGGGCCAAACACCATCACTTCTGTCTTCTTCTCATTAAAATTTAAAAAGTTCAAGGCCATACAGGCCTTGATGTCTTTGAGACATGACAGGAGCGGTGTGAGGGAGAAAGCATCTTTTTTCTTCAGTGGCACGTATATCTGACTGTCGTCAGCGTAGCAATGAAAAGGGATGCCGTGCTTTCTCAAGATGGAGCCCAAAGGCAGTAAATACAAAGAAAAAAGCAGGGGCCCTAAAATTGACCCCTGTGGAACCCCATACAACAGTGGAGCGGGGCTGGACTCCGAGGTACAAAGGCTTACACTTAAACTTCTGTTGGTCAGATAGGACTTGAACCACTCTAGCGCAGTACCACCGATCACGATAAACGATAGTATCGTTGTATTAATGTTGTTTTAGTTTTATAACGATATTAGAGCATAATAAGTTCATCCTTTCCCACAGCAATGAATCTTTAGATCTTGAGAATTGAAATGTGGAAAAGAAATATTAAAACATCCTAGATAAATAAAACATAAATAAATTAACTACAACCAAGACAAATAAAATAAACTTTCAGCCTCTGTTAACAATAAATTGCTCTGAGATAAAAATTATGTATTATATTATTTTATTATTGAAATAACATATAGACAGCTGGAATTGAGACCACAAACTCATTAGGAAAATGTTTTTTGAGGTAATAAATCAAGTATACAATTCTATACAAGCAGGCTTCTTTTTGCAACCATTGGAGTCACCCCCTGCTGGCCATTAGAAAGAATGCAGGTTTAAGGGACTGCCATACTGGCTTCACTTTCCAGGCCCGCAGGTTGCTGCTTGCTGGAAACCAGGAGACTGAACACAACAGGAAGTGTTTTATGAAATTAAATCAGTGAGCTAAAAGAGCCTTAAAAGCTCTAAAGAGCTGCATGGCTGGCTTTTCTTTGTGGGTTTGCTATTGTAAGTGACCCCTTTGACATTAGTCATTTGATTCATTGTTAATATAAAAACACAAGTAGGCCTAAGTGGAGTTTAAATAAAAGCAGCATTCAGTAACACAGGTTGACATTATTATCAATGCAGGAGAAATAAAAACAGAGTGTTTGCAGAAATATCAAGGTCGTTTACAGTGGATGAATCATCTGACCTGAATGGTAATTAGCTCAAATGTGTGACTGACAGTCGTCCCACAAACACGTACTGACAGTGTGCATATGTAACCTGTTAGTAAGGTGATGCAGCCTGCTACAGTCCTCATGTTTTCTCTCTGCTTTCTCTCTAAGTGTAAGAATGTATAAAATGAGTGGGCACTCCTCTTCCCACTCTAACTGAAATGAAATGAAATTTCCTTAACCTCCATCTGCACACAGTGGTGAATAACTCACAGGAGGAAAAAAAAAACCCTCCTACACTGTGGATGCACTGAGAGCTTGTTAGACTCGACTAGAATGGAGGAGCTGAATTACCTCTCGCTGTTACTCTGACGCAGCTGGTTTGTTCTTTACATATTGAAAAATTCCCCTGTGTTTTTTCTCTCCAGGTCTCTGAAGTCGCGCGTGAAGATCATGGTTGATGGAACTCTACTCATCTCCAGCGTCATCCCAGAGGATTCTGGGAACTACACCTGCATGCCGACGAATGGCCTGCTGACCCCGCCCACCGCCTCCGCCACCCTCACAGTGATGCGTACGTTTCTGTGTGTAGTCTGTAGTCGTGAGTCCTCATAACACATCAAATACTTCTTTTATTTTTTTCGTTCCACACATTACCGCTCACAAATTACTTTCACAATCATCAGGGAGTTTTTATGTTTTTGGCTCATTATAAGCAATAAAACACAGGTATTATCTAATCACACATTATAATATTCACAAATGATTATTGAAATATTAATACGGCTAAGAGCCCCCTTTATTGTCAATATACCTAGGAAAGGAAAAAAGAGTTTCACAAGGCTGTGATTATCCTAGAGGTCACAACAGGTCAAGTTTTGGAAAATTGTCTTAATGAAATGGTTACTATGGGGACTAACATCATCACACATTAATAATATTAGGCTTATTCCTTAGAGCGTTCTGGTTTCATATTTGAGTGTGCTTGAAAGAGCACAGTAACGCCACCAACTCGCTCCCACAGCCTCATAGACCGCCATGTTAAAAAGGCGGGAACATTTCTGGAGGAAAAGCAGAGGTACCAGTTTCTTCCGATCGCTCTTAATTTTCCTTCACAAAACACATATGTAGACGTTCAGGATGCTCAAAGTGAAGTCGGATCAATCATAGGAATTATGGTTTTGCCAAAAATGCTTTCTGTTGGAGAGATGCTTTTTAGCTTTTTTCCTCTCTATCTCATTGGTGTCAAATTCCACAGCTGCAGTTGATTTCAGTTGACAGAAACACACACACACACGCACACACACGCACAAACACACACACACACACCCACACACACACACACACACACACACACACACACACACACACACACATAGACAGTAATACACACATACACACACACACACACACACACACACACACACACATAGACAGAAACACACACACACACACACACACACACACACACACACAGACAGAAACACACATAAACACACATAAACACACATAAACACACACACACACACACACACACACACACACACACACACACACACAAGTTACATAAAATGGAAATACTCAAGTAAAGTAGAAGTACCTCAAAATTGTACTTAAGTACAGTACTTTTTAAATTTTGCTTTGTAAATTTTCTTAGTTACATTCCACCACTGGCAATTTTACTGTGTTGTATTAGTACTCTTACTTCGAATAAGGGATCTGAATACTTTTTACCACCTCTGCAACTCATGAACTTGGAGCATATTTTCTACCTTCCAGGTGATGAGACACAAGGGTGGTGTTTGTATAAGCACATCTTGTAAACACAACACCATTTACATTTTACACAGCGTCACAACTTCTTTGGAAATACGGTGGTAAAACAATAAATATTCAAGTGTAATTTAACACCAGGCCTTCTCATCTTGAAATCTTGAGTTTCACCTCCGACCACAATGATGGGTGTGGTCAGAGAGGTGCTTTGTTGCACCTGTAAGCACACACATAAGTGATGTCACTGTGTGGTGACACACTCCTAAGTACTCTACTGTATCACTGTAGGGAAGTTAGATTTTCAGCTGATAAGTTGCTCTTTAACTTGAGGTAAATTAATTTTCATTACAACAAAGATACTATAATAAATGTGGAGGGAACTACAATTAAAATAACAGGTAATTTAAAGTGCCATGGCTTTACTATTTAAAGTCAAATGTTGACTTTATGTCCTTACGGAGGACGTTTCCTTAAAGAGGCGAGATGCTGTTTGATCTCCAACAATAATCTTTTTGATGAAACTGAACTTTTAAGATTAAGGATGGGAAGGAGGGTTGAGAAACTTTAGATATGGTCTTTTTAAATCGAATGCATTAGTTTCAGCTGTAGTCACGGTAACTAACTTAACTGTCGAGGGAAAAATAGAGAAAATCACCACATTTCCACATCTGATATGTAAAACTGAGTCATAGCTTGCCTTGAAAATCGAACATTTTCTTATTTCTACAAGAGAGCCCACTTTAACATTGAGTAAACATTGCTCTAACCTTTTTTAAAGCTTGCTTACATTGTGTATTTATGAAAAAAAAAACAGGTATATTCAAATATTCAGTTGAGATTTGTGTATCCTGTATATATAAATCTGTTAACAAATGTGAACAAGCCTGCAACAGTGTGAGGAAAAAGTAATAACTGTAGTTGATGTTTATTGGGAATCAGCGTATTAAACAACATGTTAATCCATTTGGAAGTGGCAGCAGCAGGCTCCAATCATGCATTTCCAGTCTTGGCCTTGTGCCTATTATCATGGATTGTTCTTCTGAACATTTTACTGTTGTTTGTAGATTTGTGAAACCCTCCACACCCATTCGGTCACCAGCGTGATTAGAAAGGTATCAAAAATACGATAGGAACACTGGTACCTTTTTAATCACACTGGATTCTTTAACTGTAACAGTAATTTATTAATTTTAATTTAAAATCACAATATGACATGCAGCAAGTGTGCAGCGGCCGGGATGCGAACCGGCGTCCCATGTTTTTAAAATGCATTAAATAGCTTAACCATTCAAATTTCATAACCTAGCTCAAGGATGGGCAACTGGAGGCCTGGGGGCCGCAGACGGCCCGCACCCTCACTTGAAGTGGCCCTCAGTACAACTACATCCATTTGAGCATGAAATCTTAAAAGTGCAGTGTAAAAATGCACAAAATTACTTCTTGCAATTAATGTTGGTCTGCTGTTCTTGCACTGAAAAAAAAAAAAAGAAATCACAGTAAGTGGTTATTTTTTATTTGCTTCAAACCTTTTGTATTCCTATTTATACTGGTATACATGCATTTGAGCATGAAATATGTTAAGTTACTTCACTGTAAACATATTTAAAATTGCAGTTTCATCCCTGACATAGCTATACCAAGAAGATTATTTAAACTATATAAAATATATCCCGCTAATATAAAATTTAAAAAAAAATCTAAGCTAACTCTTTTTAGGATTACTTAAGATTAATTATGCATAATTATACATGCTGGCGTCTTAAATAGGTGACGATTCAAATAGCTGCTAATATGGAAAATTTGTGAATTTTAAGAGAGAAGCAGTTTTACAAACAGACGATATACTTCCCGCCCCTACGGAGCGCTCAAAAAGTGCGAAGAAACACACCCAAGACACGGCATCTGTCATCTGATTGGTCCACACTCTAGCTGTCTCCCTATTGGCTGGTGAAACACATTATCATAAGCGCAGGGAGGGACATCTTCAGTCTGAGCAGTTAGCTCAACATGAGAGGACGAGCTGGTTCTGAGTGCGAGCACAAAAGTTTTGTGTTCAAGAAGAAGAAATGTGAGCACAAGCATGTGATTTTTTAATTTCAAGCAAACATTTTGAAAGAAAGCAGCAGAAATCTGAGTGCGAGCACAAAATGTGAGCACGAGGAGAATAAATCTGAGCACGAGGAGGAGCTGTGTCACTGAAAAGGAATAAAATCATGCTCTCAAACTGAAAATCTACGCTCTTGAATAAAGATAGGATAATTCTTTGTTAATTCAAGGAGCAGCACCTGTAACGAAAGCATAGATGAAAGCATAGAAAATGACTACAAAACAATCTGCCATTGAAAGACACTTTGGCTCAAAGGTTCATGTCGCAACTGTTTCAAGGATCATCACGACTCTACTGCAAGTCTTTAAAAAAAAAAAAAAACCAAGTCACTCAAAATATTTAATTCAACCTTCAAAGTCATTCTTGTGTCAGTAAATTGTGTTTTCTCAGTCATTGTGTGCTTCCCCTCAAAATGTTTCTTCAGTACAAGTTTGTGTTTTGATGACACTGACTGTTCACTGAACTATACAAGACTGTCAGCTTTGTCCCGTTGAATGCTGTTGTGAATCGTACTCAGCTTTTAGATTCCAGTTTCAGCAGTAAGTGAAAAGTTTACTGGGAGTACTTTTCTGCAGTATCAATCAGACTTTATTTGTACAGCACTTTTCCTACAAGAGAAATGTAACACAAAGTGCTTCACATAAAAAAGGAAATAATAATAATAATAATAATAATAATAATAATAATAATAAAAAAACATAGAAACGAGCAAACACCCTCCTATCCACCCATCCCATTATAAACAAAGCACAAACTGAGGAAACACTGGAGGCAGGTTAGAAATTAATTAGATAGAATTAATAAAAATAAAGTAAGGTAAGATAAAATAAAAATAAAAAACAAAAGTAAATAAAAACAATAAAAAGTAAAAAAGCTAGATAAAAAAGAATAAAACAATTAATAAATAATTAAAAAGTAGAGCATGATAATATATATTGTGTGTGTGTGTGTATATATATATATATATATAAAAGACTAATAAATAAAATAAAACACTAAGATGCATGAGCAGAAAAAATATTAAAAAATGGTTCAAGTAAAGCTTGAACTATTTATATTAGTAGTATATAGTATAAAATAAAGTAAGATAAAATAAAATAAAAAACAAGAGCATATAATATATATATATATATATATATATATATATATATATATATCAACAAATTTCTATGCAAATTTTAAAGATTCGGATTAGAAAAAATTGCATGGAGACATTCTATAAAACTTTCGAAATGTGCATTAAAGTTATTACGCTCGTTCAAGGTGTTTTTTTTACTTTTTAGAAAAATAGTAAATGCACTAAACAGGAGATGGAAACGCTTTTTGTGAATAAGTTTTGGAATAGCAAATAATTAACTCATGACTAATCATCTGTATAATTCTAAATTATAAGTTATTATAAGCCCAATTAAATTTAATTCCTGAAGACATATTTTCTCTCATGAGTGGCCAAAGTTGTCTGATTAGCAACCTGTTTTAATTATTATCATTTTTTTAATCTCTTGCGCAATCTCTCTACTTTAATGTACCTCCTCATAGAACCTAAAACTACAAGTTCTCGCCAATTTATTACAGGCACCTGGCAGGTAATTTCCCAATTTAGCAGACCTAATTAAGCACCAGAACAACTTGACACACAAGTAATTTGAGATACAGAGCTGTATCTCAAATTAATCTTCAGGTTCACAGCTTTCAGATGATGTCACCACTTCTATGTGGCATTTCCTGTTGACCTGCTATCTCCCCCTAAACATCCACTGCCCACAACCCCCAATTCTGAATAAAAGGACTGTTTAAGGCAAGGCAAGGCAAGGCAAGTTTATTTGTATAGCACAATTCAACACAAGGTAATTCAAAGTGCTTTACATAAACATTAAAAACAGCAAGACACAATTGAAAACAGTAAAAACAGTCAATTAAAACAGGGAAGATACAGCAGGATAAAAAAAAGAGATAAAATAATAAAAAGCACAAGTCAAACATTGTGTGGTTAAAAAGTAAGGGCAGTAGAGTAGAGCAGATAAGTGTTAAAGTTAAGAGTACGCTGCAGTAAACAATAGTGTTTTTAGTCCTGATTTAAAGGAGCTGACCTCAGATCTGCAGGTAGTTTGTTCCACAGGTGAGGAGCAGAATAACTGAAAGCTGCCTCACCCCTCTTAGTTCTTGTTTTTGGGACACGCAACAAGCCAGCTCCAGATGACCTAAGGGGTCTGGATGCTTCATAGAGAGGGAGCAGATCAAGCATGTAATTTGGTCCGAGACCATTCAGTGCTTTGTAGACCAGCAGTAAGATTTTAAAATCTATCCTCTGACTCACAGGAAGCCAGTGTAGTGATTGAAGGACCGGTGTAATATGGTCCAGTTTCCTGGTGTTTGTGAGGACTCTGGCGACAGCGTTCTGGATCAGCTGCAGCTGCCTGATTGATTTTTTGTTAAGACCTGTGAAGATGCCATTGCAGTAATCCAACCTACTAAAAATAAATGCATGGATAAGTTCAAAAGGTAATTAATTTCATACTCGCACATATTATGTCTTTTACTCCTGCATATCTATCTAGCAGCATCCTCTATTCTGAATCACTTCAGAATAGTCACACATATATTCCTTTGTTCATCTCTAAATACAAGTTCACTCAGTGTGACCCATGCTCTGTGCTTACATTTACATCCCTCAGCTCTACACTCATTGTGTAATCAGCTATTCTATAGAAATATCAGTCAAATAACCCAATAACCTCCAACTAACAATGCACATTTTTCTGCAGCTATCAGGTTTGTTTGACTCTTTATTTCTCTTTGAAACCATCGTTCAATACAGACACAAGTAATAATTCAATACAGGACTCTTGACCTTATAACTTTTTCACCTTGTAACTTATGAAAACATGTATTTACTCTTCTACCCACTTGTTCTAAAATGTGCAAATAGCTTGAAAAAGGAAGAAATTCTACTTTTTTGTGACCAAGAAACGAATGGTTGTGATTTTAAATATCAGTTTTAACCCTCTATGGTACACATTATGATGCCAGTTCAGGGGGAAAAAAAAGTTTGGAGTGTTTTTTGTTGTTGTCTTAAAATAGACTAAATAAACATAATCTGAAGAAATTTTATAATCCTTTTTTTTTTGTGGAAGTTTTTGGGGTTAGTTGCCTGTAGGCAACGTTGTGCCATAACGGTGCACACATGAAAAAGAGAGTTTTTAAAATTAATTTTAACATAATTTATGAAATAAACATGTGTAAAAGATTCAGTAGCTTCAACAGGGTACAGTACATAACATTGTTAATTTTTTAACCGGTTTCTTGTCTGAAAAAAGCCTAGATTTGCAGCATTATTTCAACAATGATATTCTGACGTACATGGTGCCTATAGATTCCTTAGATCTTTTAGTTTCATATGGTATCTCCAGTATATTATACTATATTGATCTGAAAAATTGTCATTATCTTGAGTTTTTGGAAAAGGGGAGCAGAAGGATCTAGTCCAGGGGTGGGCAACCTGCGGCTCCAGAGCCACATGTGGCTCTTCAGGCCGTCTGTAGTGGCCCTGACAAAAAATATATACAAAATGAAACGTTTAATTCTTTAAATTTCATCTATCATTGGTGTAGGCCCAAAGCAATTTGTTTTCTTCAATTGTAAACATGTTTAGATTATATACGGCAGTAAAAATGTTTAAAATTTTTAGTCAACCCAAATGTGCATCATAGCTTATAAAAGTCTACAAGCCGGTGCCATAACCTCTACATTTTTGCCAAATTAAAGTCTAATTTTGAGTTTTCCTCGTTCTCCTGAGATATTTCTTCAGTTTCCAGCCTCGCATTTGCACTTAGGTCCTCACTGCATTTTGACAAAATCATATAAATAAATGCTTATTATGACCTATTAGTAATGTCTGTAGGCTGATTTAGACTAAGAAGGCTGCTTTATCTTCATTCTAAGGCTCAAAATAAGGTTTGTGGCTCCATTCCGCCTGTTTTCCCTTTTTTTGGCCAACAACGCCTCTTTTGTTAGTAAAGGTTGCCGACTCCTGATCTAGTCGTTTTGAAAATGTGGCAGTTCTACCAAATCTTTTCTGAACAAAATAAATACTGTGGAGGTTGGAGGCATATTATGTACTGGCCCAAACAATGTAGCAGTATATAAGGTGTGGATAAATCAAGTTATAATATAAAGGAAGTAAACAGTCCTGATTAACCAGGTCATGAATTGAAAATGTAGTTTGAAAACTCCTTTTCCTGCACCAGTCAACCTGGTCTCACAGAAATCCGTGAAATAGCCACGGATTCGCTGAACTCAAAATCTGTGGAATAGCCACGGAATCACTCAAAATTCTGTGAAACTGACACGGATTTCACTACAATGCAAGTTAATGATAATCATATCTCGTGGCTATTCCATGGATATTTGTTCCTACAAGTCACGTGACTTTCAAGGTCCCGGCGGTCAGAACAAAAAACATGGCGGACAGTTCTCTCATTTTTAGTGGAAAAATCAATATTTTGACTTAGTTTCTGCATAAAAATGGATTTTTATCACATTTCTAGCGAGAAATATATGTTTTATTTTCTAAATATTCACTCAGTGAATGTACATAATCACTTTGTATGTTGGAATAACCACGGGATATGACTGTCATTAACTTGCATTCTAGCGAAATCCGTGTCAGTTTCACAGAATTTTGAGTGATTCCGTGGCTATTCCACAGATTTTGAGTTCAGCGAATCCGTGGCTATTTCACAGATTTCTGTGAGACCATGTTGTACCAGTACTTCTTAACAGTCCATTTTGAATAGTTGTGATAAATTAAACTATTTCCCTTTGTTTCCTGTGCTCAGACCCAGCCCAGGCTCTCCCAGTGCCCCAGCAGACGTACCTTCCCACGGGAATGGAGGGCGTGGTCTCCTGCCCAGCAACCGCTCAGCCTCCGCTGCTCCGTGTGGACTGGACAAAAGATGGAGAACCACTTGACCTGTCCTTGGTAATAAAAATCATCATTTCCAGATGGAGGTGCAGCCACCACAACAGCCCCCCCACCCACCACCACCTTTTACTGTGTGCTCCAACTCAAATTTCTGTCCCTCTCTTTGTCCTGGCCGCACTGCTCTCTTTATTGATTCCTGATACTGCAAACATCACAGGGAGCTGCTGGCTGAATCCATTCATTTTCTTTCAGCAGAGAAATGTCACACACCGCTGCTGACTACAGCCATCTATGAGGCAGCCGTCAGCAGCTCATCATGCAAAAGCTTTTCTAAAAGTCAGCCCACTCAACTTGCCTACGAAACAGCAGAGCAACTATTTTCTTGCTATTACAGTGTGAAGACGGTTATGATTTTTTTTCTCTCCCCGGGCATTTTAATGGGACGTTTCCTGTGTCCACTGATGGAAAGATCCTTTCAGTTTTTCAATTGGACAGTCATTCAGACACATCTTAAAGGACAGGGATGGTGTGTGCAATCTTAAAACCTTTTGAAGCAATCTCCAAGGAACTCCTTACTGACCCTGCTGTCTTTTTTCCCCGCTTCCACTTTAATCTGCTGCCCACTTTGTCTGAGGGATGGACCTAAATATATATTTATATATGAGGGGCAGGGGTAGACTTCCCTGCAGTTCAACACAACGTTTTTTAACCTTTGTTCTTCAGCTCTTAACCCATAAGAACCCATGGTGACACCCGTGTAACAAACACTTTAAGTCTTCTAGAATCTCCAATATTCAGCTTTATGCTTCACATTAACTCATTAAATCCCTAAGCGACGTAAACTCAACACCCTGGTGTGGTGGTCATGTGACTGTGACAAGAAGTGACTTCTCCAAAATGTTTCTGTGACTGGAAACAGAAATGTGAAAAAGTAGCTAATTTCAAAAAAGCTTATTTTTTGTTACGAGGCTAAGTTTAAACCCATCTAACAATTCTAATCCATTTAAACAGTGTCCTTTATTGCATTTAACCCTACTAGGGTTTGTAATTTGTTTGTATTTATTATTGATTTATTATTATTTTGTTACTTAAAAACAAATCTGAAGAATAATTTGTTGTTAAACAGCACTATTAATGTCACAATTTTGATAAATGTTGTGGAAATGCAGAGAAAAAGGCAAATTTGTGTTTCTGTAAGCAGAAAATGTCGAAATATCATCAAAATAAATACAATAAACGCCCAACGTGACATACAGTACAGGCCCAAAAGTTTGGACATGCCTTCTCATTCAATGTGTTTCCTATTTTCATGACTATTTACATTGTAGATTCATCAAAACTATTAATGAACACATGTGGAATTATGTACTTAACAAAAAAGTGTGAAATCACTGAAAACATGTCTTATATTCTAGTAAGCGAAGGGTGGTTACTTTGAGGAATCTAAAATACAAGACATGTTTTCAGTTATTTCACACTTTTTTGTTAAGTACATAATTCCATGTGTGTTCATTCATAGTTTTGATGCCTTCAGTGAGAATCTACAATGTAAATAGTCATGAAAATAAAGAAAACGCATTGAATGAGAAGGTGTGTGTCCAAACTTTTAGCCTGTGCTGTATATGTCACATCAAAGATCTTTGATATTTAGGGGTAGTATTTAAAAAAAAACACATCATAAATGTGTTCTATGTGGTCCACTTGGTCTGTGGTAGATCCCCCATAATTTTCTTTCAAGGATTAATACACTACTGGTCAAAAGTTTTAGAACACACCAACTTTTCCAGAATTTAATTGGAAATGATGCAGTTTAATGTCTCAGTGTACTCTGAAATTAATGCACATTTGCAACATTTAAAATTCTTTATTGAGCATGATAGTGTTTTGAAAGTAAAATAAAGATTCAAAATCACATTTTATGTTGGACTAAAGGACTAAAAAAAGACACAAAATGACCAAAAAAAGACACAAAATGACAAAAAAGACACAAAAAGACACAAAATGACTTACAAAGACATGAAAAGAACTAAAAAATGGACAAAATAGCCCAAGACTCCATAGAGTTAAGTTGTTAACCCATTTCTTGTTCCCTGAAAAAGGCCTTCTTGTATAATTCTGAAATGTACATTATTTTTCAGTTTTTGTTAACCTTACCTTTTTTTATTTACCTCTGGCAGTTCACCACTTACCTTCGTACCCTTTCAAGCTGTTCATTTGACTTGAACTGCTTGAATTTCAATAAAAAACTGGAAAAACTGGGGTGTTCTAAAACTTTTGACCGGTAGTGTATATGTCACATCAAAGATCTTTGACATTTAGGGGTAGTATTTAAAAAAAAACCCATCATAAATGTGTTTTATGTGGTCCACTTGGTCTGTGGTAGATCCCCCATAATTTTCTTCCAAGGATAAATAGGTCTGGGTTCTTATGGGTTAAAATCATATTTGACCCGTGCCTTTGTTTCAAAATAAGAGCCTAGGGTGGCAGCTTTCAAAACCATTATCTCTGTTTCGCGTGCAAACGATCCACCCACTTCCTCCTCCTCCCTCTCCGCACGCTGAGCTGACCCCCCCTCACTCACAACACGTTGGTCTGAGCGATGGACATGTCGTCGGATGAGACGCGCTGCAGGAAATGTGATACGTTCCCGTAGTGTGGGATGCAGGCGTCGGGAGTCGGGCTGTTTTTCTGCCAATTATTCCAATTCCACACTGGATGTCACAAGCTCTCATATGCACAGTAATACTTTCTCACAGCCTCATTCTGGAGAGGATAATAGCAGTTTGACTTCATTAAACTGAGTGGAAACCTTTTTGCGCAGTCAGAGCACAAAACACGCCGTCCGCTGTGGCTTATTGGGAAAGAATTATGAAAAGATTCAACTGCTTTTAATGCAAATGCTTCAAAAAGAGATTTTTAAAGCTCTTCAGAGCATTTCTGTGAAGCTTGTATAGGGATTCACCTAAGAAATGATCATGGGAATATCCCCCGAAAAATGTTTTAATGAAGACAAAACCGCTTTATCTTTGTGTGTCATCTTGAGAAAGATAGTAATAAAAAATACACAATCTAAGAGAAGTTTGGAAATAATCTGCCCAGTGGAGACTTACTGTAAGTACTTAACCACTGCTGGACTATGGGAGGAATATTCCTGTAAATCCTTCAAACACACTTGAGGAGCTCATGCGTGGCTTTGGAGTTGTTAAAGATTTTCTTGCCTTTTTAGCTCTTTAAGCTCCCTGCACACTTTTTCCCAGTAATATTATGTATCATTCAAGACTGCATGGGTGATTCTCATGAACATGGTGCAACTCATAGCAAAAATCCAAGAGCATTGAATACATATTTTCTTTGACCCTTTATAACATATGCAATCTAAAGTCACTGTTTAATATGAATTTATAATCTGTTTTTTTAAATTTTAAGGTATTTTCTGACATTTTTAGAGACACTGTGAGCAAAATTCATTACCGTAACACAATTTAAAATAAAAAAAACAACGAAAGGTTTTTGTTTTTTTTTCTTTGGCAAGCACTTAAATATGCTCAAGGGTAGCTGGTATCACCAAAATGTATTTTATTAATATATACACATTTTTAATGCAAACAATTCTATCATTACTGTAACATTTAACTATTTTTTATCATCAATTTTCATTCAGATTTTGTTCTTTATACATTGTTAAAACCATTATGTTTGATTATATTCTGTTAAATAATACATTTTTAAACAAATGTATATTTATTTTTATAAAGTTTATTAAATATTTATCGTATATAAGTGTGGGGAAACCATGACATTTTTATCTGGACGCATTACGGTAATGAATTTGTGAATCAAAAATATGTTTAAAAATATAGAAAATATTATTTTAACACAAAACAATGAATTGTGCCTCATTATGGCTATATTGTTCATTCATATAAAAGTGAAATATATTTAGTTTAATAAAGTTTGTCCTTGTAATCTTCACAGACATAACTTAGACTGGCTTCATGAGAATCACCCGCATGTGCTACTTCTTTTTCTTTTTCTTTTTTTTTGAACATTTATTAGAACAAGTTCCTTGACATCAAACTGACGAAATACAAAATACAAGGACAATCAAATAGCAAAGAGGTGAAGGAATATTCTTTGTAGATCTAATTAGCAATAGTAATAAAAAAACACAATAATAATAATAATATCTTGAAGAGGTTCATTAGGCCTACTGATATACTTTTTTACACTGTTTCTCTATACAAGGCCAATATAGTAAAGTAGTTTCTTGTACCTGACAAGTATAGAGAAACAGTGTAAAATAATAATAATAATAATAATAATAATAATAATAATAATAAAAAAATAATAATAATAGAAAAATAAAAAACACCATCTAGCCCAGTTGAATAGAGACAGTATTCTCACCTTTCCAAATACATTATAACATGTGACCATTTTTCAAGATACAATTCCGTCTGAAGTCGAAGGTTTGCAGTTATTTGTTCCATACAATTTACATCCTTAAGCCTTTGAGACTTCTTTTTCTTTTTAGCTGTTAGAGTGCTGAGAACACTGTTCTTTTTTTTTTTTTCAGTATCCAGGATGGACCTTGACACCAGAAGGCTCTTTGCTGATGACCACGGTCAATGACGATGCAGCAGGCGTGTACACGTGTTCCCCGTACAACAGCTACGGCACCATGGGTTCATCCCAACCAACTACTGTCATCCTCCAGGTCAGTGAGCAATTTAAGCTCGTCTTTATGAACACATATCTGCTTTTAAACAGAATCTGTAAACAACGGGACAAGATTCTGGTATCAGAAGCGTATTGATCAATCCTGTCTGAGTGGGCTCTGGGTGCATGAAGGTAAACTGTGTATGTGGAGAGCAAAAATGGCCGAACACATTGGAAATGTAATCTGGGAACGATAGATTTCATAAAAATAATACACATATTCACAGTATAGTAATAATAATGATAATGATAATAAAGATAATAAATTGTGAGAACTGAACAATACAGAAGCTATCCGTTTTGTTTTATATTTTTAAACTGCACTGATCAGGTGAAGCACCCCAAATTTCATTGTATCGTGAACAATGACAATAAAACTCTCTTCTACAATCTACAATGACATTTAGCAGACGCTTTTATCCAAAGCCACGTACATTTGAGAGATCATACAACACAAGCAAGGATGAAGTCAAGAAACAACACAAGAATAAGCAAGAATAAGTGGCATATGTTGCGTTGAATCCTGTTAGGACCTAAGTGTTTTGAGGACGTAAGTGTTTTTGGGACGCAAGGGCAGGTTTTTTTCGTTTTTGTTATTCTACACCAGAACACCAGAGATATTGGTTGTTGCCCCCAGATGCTTGTCGATGTGTTCTGAAACTGCGTGGGTCACTCTGTGGAAAGATACTTAACCCTTTGATGCGCAACATATAAACACCTTCTAATGCACAACATGGGTCAAAAATTACCAACATTCATTTCCCATGTTATTTCATGCTGACTGTGTGTTTGAATATGTTTTTTTTTGTTGTTTGTTTTTTAAATCAACAATTTGAGTATATGTGTAACGGTTTGTCTTATTTTGAAGGTTTAACTTTAAAAGAGTTGTTAAAACCACCGGATTACATTGGAAAATCACATATTTTAACATTTGAAACTTATTACAGCCACCAAATAATAATTTCCATTGGAAAAACACCAATTTAACAAAATAGAATGGATAATATACGTGTATTGGTGACAACATATAAACACCTAATTCACAACATGGGTCAAAAATGAACCTGTGCATTAGAAGCATAGTTTTTTTTTTTAAAAAGGGGGGGTTTTATTCAAAAAGTAAGAAATGAAAACAAAAAATTTGAATGTATGATGAACAAAAACAAGTTATTTGAGGAAAACCTGCAATACTGAAAGATTAAATTAATTTATTGCAAAGATATAGAATATAAAAACTCAGTCGGGTCACTTTAGACCCATGTTGTGCATCAAAGGGTTAATATTACGTGATGTCATTTAAAATACTTAGTGTAAAGCAGACCACATTCCCTGCATCATTCCCAGGAAGCTCAGAAACTACCACTGAATCTGTCCCTCTAGTTCTGCTAAACCGTCTGTCTACACCACCGTGCACGCATTTTAATTACCCACAACCGCATCTGTCACAGCGAATTAAAAACTTACCAGAAACGACATTTTATTGACCTTTTCACTCCGACGTGTGAGCCCTCTGGCATTAATAGAAGTCAACTCAGACTCACTGCAATGCCTCCACTATTAGTGGAGTTAATTGTGTGGCTAATCCTTTTGTTATTAAGATAATCTTGTCCAAAGCGGCAGTAATCCAGTCTTAAAATCCATTGTTGCCTTTGCTGCAATCTCCTTGATTCTGCTACATTGCTCTGGAAATTCACAGGACCCCCCATCACTGAGCATCAGTCCAGAGAAGCAGTACAGGCAGGAAGCTGGCAGAACGCTGCTCATCCCCTGTCAAGGAAACCAGGACCCAACAATTAAAGTGACCTGGAGCAAGGTAAATTGCCTTAAGCAGGTTATTCAATAACTAAGTGGAGCTGATTTATTCATGACACTGCAAATCATTACAAGGACATCCTCTCTGCAGTATGTACACAAAGAAATGTGCACATAATGAAACACATACTGCATTCTGGATAGATATGAACAGTGACACGTTTTCTTACCTTTTCCTTTTCATAACTTGGAAAACTGTGGAAAATGTGCATTCAATAGGTTATCATTTCTACACCATTCACCATCCAGTATGCATAATAATAATAATAATAATAATAATAATAATAATGATAATAATAATGATAATAAAAATAATAATAAAAATGATAATAATAATAATCATGATAATGATAATAATAATAATGATAATAATAGTAATAATAATAATGACAATGATAACAATAATAATGATAATATTAATAATAATAACGATAATAATAATAATAAAAATGATAATAATAATAATCATTATAATGACAATAATAATAATAATAGTAATTATGATAGTAATGATAGTGATAAGAATATTAATAATAATTATATATTATATATATTATAAACAATAATAATGATAATAATGATAATATGAATAATAACAGTAATAATAATGGTAATAATAATACATTTCATTTATATAGTGCTTTTATGAAACCCAAAAAGCTTTATAAAAAAGAGATATGAAACAAAAAGAAAAGCAAACAGACGGATGAGAGAAATCATCAAAAACCAAAAAGTCAGTTTATAGGTTGAAGGCGGTAGTGAGGAGGGTCTTTAACCCTTGTGTGGTCTTAACATTCTGCATACTCATCTTGTCCTAAGGGTAAAAAATTACCCCTGTATTAAATCTCTAAAATAAAGCAGTTTCATTGAATTTCAACCCCCAAATGTTATTTTTCATAAAGAAACATCCTCTCATGCATCAATAACTTTGTGAATACCAGTTTTCCGTCTTAACAGTTCAGAAAAACCGAAGTGAAACAATGACAAACTTGAACTTATTTGGCATCACACAAAAAAAAAATCTTCTCCCATTTTTTGAATCATTACCCCAAACCAAAAGGTGTATAAATAACAGTAAGTAAGATAATAATAAAAAAAATACTTTCAACCAATTTTCATTAAAAAGAAAGATAATTAAGGGTATTATTTCTACTGTTCAACATAATGGTCAATTTTGGCCAACACAAGGTTTAAGGCTTTTTTTTTTAATATTTGAGTGTGGAAGAATCACAGATGTGTTTGGATATTAACCCCTTAAACACACTTTTCAAAACTTTATTGCCATTACAACACATATCCAGGCAAATAACAGTACAAACCAAAATGACCTCGTGACTAAGCTTCACTTGAAAAACATGCACATATAGATGAAATAACACTGAGCAAAAGTAGAGCACACACACGTCTATCTATATATATATACCTGGCTTCCAACCCTCCTGTGATATCTACAACATATTTTCCAGGCGTCGTCGCCAACTGTTGTGTTCAGCTCCAGTTCCCATCGGCCTTTGATATGTAGAGTGTTATCGAGTGTGTCTAACAGTTTTTTGTAAATATGAGATTTAGTTTTGAGTATTAACACAGAGGTATATGGGTTAGGCTTCTCTTGTAATAGTATCTCAGTCTGTATGCTTTGTGATATAGTGTTTAATTTGTAAATATCTATTTACAGGAGCATCTCAATACATTAGAATATGATGGAAAAGTCCATTTCCAGTAGTTCAAGTCAAATAGCCCCAACCAAGTATTGAGTCATATAGATGGACATACTTTTCAGAGGCCAACATTTCCATATTAAACGTAGTTTTTAAAAACTGGTCTTTTCCAATGAGACGCTGGATTTTAGGTCTTCATTAAATGTAAGCCATCATCATTAAAATTTGAAGAAATTCAATAAATTAAGACATGAAATGTTTCATTCTGTGTGTAATGGATCTATATAATGTGTTATTTCCACTTTTTGAAATGAATTACTGACATAAATAAACTTTTCTATGATATTCTTATTTATTGAGATGCACCTGTATGTCTGTTTGTTTTGTGATAAAGTCTCTAATTGGTAAATATCTATGTAGGTGTTAAAACCCTCAAAGATACAGGGAATTAACAAATATATTTTCCAAGTTTCAATCTGCATCATTTGGTTGATTGTTCAGTTATCTCTTGATATACAGTGAAAAAAATTGGAGTGACATTTACTTAAAAAAGCTAGGCAAGTTTTCCCACACAGAAAGTGTTTGTAGTCTTTACTCAGGCTGTTTCTAAATAATATTTATTTAATAGAACCACTTATTTTTTTATGAAAATACACAAGTAAATTGCAGATTCACTGATGTCCCTCAATTACATTTTACTTGGAAATATCAACTAATTAAGCCAATGAACTGGTTTAGTGAATATTACTTGGAACTAATGATTCAATTTACATACAAATTCGAGGACACATAATAACAAACAATCACTAAGTAATGCACTACATGAAAAACTGCTATTTTATAGTAAAAGCACTGAATTTGTATTTCTTTGTAGAATTTATATAGATGATTGAAATAATTTTTTTTCAACTTAATATATGCAAAAAAGTATAGGGCTACTCTAAGAATGCAGACCTCCACCAAGGCATGCCCTATCTCACAATGTTAACTAAAGTGAAAATAATTTGAGTATCCTCCCCGTTATTCAGATTCACTCCAAAATTCTGCTGGTTCTTTCTTGGCCCATGCTTCACCCGTCCAGCAAGTTTCATAAGAATAGGGCCAGTAGTTTTCCCCGTAATCCCGCTGACAAACCAATAGACAAAGACAAAAACCAAGCTGAGAACATAATCTCCTAGGTGACGGTAAAAAAAAAAAAAAAAAAAAAAAATCACTTACTGTTTCTAACAAAATCCCTCTCTTTTCTCTTCCTGTAAAATGTAAAAAAATATACTTTTTGATAACCCATCCTGCAATTAAGGATGCATACAGAAATGTATACAATTAAATGGAAATTTTGGCGAAATGCTAATCCCTTCATAGCATGCGAAACTACACTTGACCGTTAGCTAATGGGTCGTAGTAGGTAGAAGACTAATATATGGCAAAAATGTAGCTTCCCAGAGGAACGTGGTTAACGTAGGTGGTTTTGAGGGAGGTGTGAATTGACACCAACAGTCCACTACAGCTCTAGGATTTGATTAAATCCTTCTTGTAATTATAACGTGCCCACATAGTCTGACCATTTCACTGGAAAAACAGCAAATTATAAAAGTTAAAGTGGCTCCAAGTGCCATTTCACTAGCCAGGTTTCCATCCAAATGGATTTAAAATTTTAACTGAATTTCAAGAAAATCTCTTAAATAAATGAAAAGTTATTGTTATGTGATCATTAGGAGGTGATTCATCAAGATAAACTGTAGGTGCCACCAATTCTCCAATCTGAAACCAATTATATCACTGGAGAAGAAAAGAAACAGGATAATACATTTAGAGAAAGTTCCAGTTGAAACTGAAATGGTTAAAAGAAACGACATAGTTGTCTTGATGGTAATATTACATCTTGCTTGTATTATGTGAGGAAGCTTATCAAGTTAATATTCAGAGGTCCCACCGGCAAACTCGCTGTTTTTTTTTTTCTTCCGTAGGGCGTAGCGAGCTCAATTTTAGGAGTATACCAAAGATACTGATTGTTGTCGAAAAAACTCTGCAAAGTTGGGCTATTTTGGCGATTTTCAAAGCGGTCATGTGACCTCTGATGTCATGCTATCTGAATAAAAATAGACTCTCTGTCAGTAGTAGCCAGATCATTGCAGTGAGGGCATTTCTTGAGTCTGTACCTGTATATGTATAAATGTGTATAGTAGTGTATAAAATGAGCTGCTGTGACCTCTAGCATAATCACAGCCTCATGAAACTTTACAACCACAAACTAGAGACCTGGAGCATTCAGAGGATGTGCAGCTTTTCTAGGTGTGTTGACAATAAGAGGGTTTCTCAGCAGTTTGAAGTGCTCATCATCCAATCGCTGAAAATGCAGAAATCTCCAAAATGACCAAATTTGATGTTCTTTTTTATGACCCTTTATACACCCTAATAGGCTTCAATAAATAAATAAATAAATAAATAAGTCATTTTTTATTAGACGTTTTTGACCACAACTTGACACACAGTGCTGAGCTGCAGCTTGTAATTAATCTTCAGGTTCACAGCTTTCAGATGATGTCACCACTTCTATGTATTTATTGTTGACCTGCTATCTCCCCCTAAACATCCACTGCCCACAACCACCAATTCTCCAAATAGTAAGTGGTTATATAATATTTGGGTGGAGCAATTAGCAAAGTACAGAGAAGCTTCTGTGGACGTTAAAGTCACATACTTTGTGTACGCCGTATGTCATCATATATTCACTCAATGTGTTGCCATTACACTTCGTCGCATTTTTCAAGAGTTTTTTAGGTTTCCACTCAGGTCTCTTGTTTTGCACAAATAGAAAATGCGCATGAAAACCAAATGGAAACACGCTTAGTGTAACTTTAAGTACATCAAGGCTAAAAATTCTGCTAGTGCTGCCATCTTGTGGTTAAAACATTCTCTGTAGCTATAAAGTCTGTGCAGTGCAGCATTTCACAATGTGCTGATGAATTCTGTAAGAAGTGTTGCCTTTCAACCCATTGAGACCAGCGCATCAATGCTTTTCCTCTGTAGAGATTTAGTGAGCAGCTGCTCTGGAAGTCAGCCCATTAACACCCTGGTTTAAACATGGACACATCCCTTTCCTGAATTAAAAAAAAGAAAGAAAAGCTTTCAAATCCAGATACACAGACAATGGGAGCAGCATCAGTTGATTGTATAACAAAGTGATTGTGCATGCTGTGTAAATTACCAACTCAAATTTTGTGTTAAGGTACTTATTATTTAATTGTTAATCCAATCTGCTGGAGTACACAGCCAAAAAAGAGAAAAACATGTCGCTGTCCTAATACTTTGCACTGCAGGTTAGAGCTGGACAATTTAAAAAATCTACATTACAATACATAATCAGATTTACCTCGATAATAATGGATGTAATGAAAGCTTTTTCCCATTTACTTCTGTTGGCTCTGACTGTTGAATCTGTTTGTCATTGGTTGTTTAAGCATTTCTTAGTTAAATTGAAATATTCAGTAGGTATCATACATTGTATAAAAGTTTTGAAGCCTTGAGTTCTCCATTTTAGCTGTCACCATTGTGAATTTTTTTTGGAGGCAGAAGTGACCATGAAGCTGGTGATATATGTTTACACAGGCTACCAGCCTGGTTAGGTCAGCTAACGTTAGCTGAGCGAACTCTAAGTCAACAGCTAACACTTGCTAGCTTGCTTGGTTAGCAAGGTGAATTCCTAATTCACAATAACTTTAATTTTAATTGGGATCCTACTTTTGTTTGTCTTAGAACAGGCTTAAAAGAAATTGTACTGAACTGAAAAACTGCCAAGTGTTTTTAAGTACAACTGAATGCTAAACCGGACACTGATGAACAGAAAACACACTGTGAAATGGTCAAATTTCAAAGATGAAAACACTAAAAACCAAGTTGACCGCTATTGTAATGTACACAGTACCATGGATACGCACAGCTATGAAATGGTAGTGACCTGTCAATCACAAGGAAGCCACACTTTAAAGCCTACCTGGCTTTACTGTCTATTTTAGCCTAAATTGGACGATAATTAACAAAATTAACATTAGACTCTATTGAAAAATACGTTAAACTAGCAACTGAGAACAATAAAGTCTATTAAAAAAACGTTAACTAAAGTAATAAATCAATTGCCAAACAGGGTCATTTTCTCATAGAATTCAATGAAAATTATCTTCTTTTTGCAGCCAGTGGAGTCGCCCCCTGCTGGCCATTAGAAAGAATGCAGGTTTAAGACACTCTTACATTGGCTTCACTTTTTAGGCCGAGGGACTACTTTCACTTCTTTGATACATTCTTTGGTAAATATGAGTATATTTAGCTCGAGAAGAGATCCACTATGTTGGTAATTTGATTTATTTTGTCGTCCCCAGCTGAATAAACTGTATATTTAGACAGGTGCAAAGAGTTTGTTTCCATGTCTTAATGGTCCTTTTGTTCTTGGTAGGTTGACTTGGCCCGTCGCACATCTTACTCCATAGAACCCAACGGTTCTCTGCTCCTGCAACCTCTCACTAAGGACCACCAGGGGGCGTGGGAGTGCAGCGCTACTAACCGCGTAGCCTCGGTGAAAGCCACCACGCAGGTCTTTGTCCTCGGTGAGTACACAGCGATGGATTCCTGTCTGAGAATACCATAACAAAACTCCTATTACATGAGCCGTCCACATTATTTATTTATTTCAGATTGTTTCCTTTATACCTGTCTAAACCTCTATTATACCCAGCACGGCCGGATGCCTGTGCCTCCACTCCGCCTCCGACAGATAAATGTGGTACATCTAGAGCTGGCCTCTAAACTTTAGCCGTATCAGGTAGTTGAAGTGCTGGCAGATATCCATCAACTCCTCTCCGTTCCCTCCATTACAGGGACCAGTCCCCATGCGGCTACCTCTCTGTCCGTCTCTCCAGGGGTGAGGCAGGCCAACGTTTCCTGGGAGGCAGGCTTTGATGGAGGATCAGCACAGACATTTTCAGTTTGGTGGGTGTAAAGCCTCCCACTTTCTTCTCGGGCTGTAACCATGGCAGCCATCGGTTGCACTGGTATTACTCCATTGATCTCCAGGATGAGGAATTCATTTATCTGTTATCACCTCTTGGCAGCTACAATAAAAAACGCTTGTGCCGGGCATAGCTTTATAAAGAAGTGGCCACGCTAGCTACAATAGGAAGATACTGAAGAAAAGAGCGGAATGCATTCATTTAGTCTGAATCAGCAGTTTTATATTGGCTTAGAAATCACAGATTAATGTCGTGAAGGCCAAGTGTTCTCTACCTGCCTGTAAGGTATATTGAGAAGCAAGTTATTTTATTGAAATTAAGTTTTTTAATGCATGGGATGACATACAGAAACCTCCTAATCGTCTCATCTTAATCACATTGTAACCTGGGAGCGCTACATCACATGAAGATGAGCTATCTTAATCCCTGAGAGGGAACTGGGTCATCGCTGCAGCAAAGAGCAGCATAGAAATAAATATAAATTACATTTAAAAAAAAATCCCCCCAAAAAATAGATCAGCCAATCAGTATAAACAACCCTGTAGAGCCTCAGCTACTCCTTGCTCTGACAGACATGTTATGACCATATATTATGAAGGATAATCAAAGTGAATACACCCTCTATTGTGAGAACAACAAAAGATAAGCACTTTTGCTGCTTCTGGAGTGTAAGAACTTCAAGAAGATATAATGTGAATGTTTTTCTATTGACATTTCAACTGACATCTTTTTTTTTCTCAGGGCTGAAAATGGTCTTTTGAGCACTTTGTGACTTCCAAAAAAAAAAAAAAAACCAATACATTTTTAGTTGTTTGACAGCTATGAAAGCTCTCTGGCCCAATACTTAAATCATTCACAAATCTCACATAATGTCATTGAACTTTTGAATTAATCTTATATAAAGCCTTATGAAAATTACCTACTTTATCCATTACAATAAAATAGCAATTTAAAGTACACTCAAATGCTCTCATGGCTGACCTTGTTTGTGTAACAGTATGTCCTTTTATTTCTCACGAAAAGAACACTTCTGTTGAGTCAAAGCAATCATCTCATAGGTAAAAAAATATACTGGCCTTGTTCAATGGTCCTCCAGTTTTTAAAGGTGAATAGCTTTTTTTACCCCCAGGGTCAAGCAGTTTGCTCTGTATGAAATAGACATGTAGAACCTCGGCTCGGGTAGGAATATGAAAATCACCATAATTCGAGTTGCAGGCTCTCTATGCAAGAGCAGGGATACATCAGTGCTGTCTCTGCCACAAAATCTGGAACTGATGATGAGTATGAATGATTAATGAAACCTACTTTTCTGTCATGTTTCATAAAACCAGACTGCCAGAATTCCCCGCCGCTCTTTTGTTCTCACTCCTTTTCTCTCCTCGTCTCTCTCCCTCTGCAGGGTGAAGAAGATTTCAGCGAGCGATAATGATGGGAAGCAGGACTGGTTCTCTGTGGCCGTGCCCTCCTCCTCTGGCAGCGGGCTGCAGGTTACAGGTCTGTCTCCTGCCACCGACTACCAGTTCAGCATCCTGTCTCAAAATAAAATGGGCACAGGACCTTTTAGTGAGATAACCACCACACGGACCTTGGGTAAGTACCGTTCCCCGGTTCCCTCTAAATGCATCAAATATCAGCCGGGGCTACATTTTGGATTTGCATAATGCTCAACGCTTAAATTTAATGAGCTAACAAATCTTTTATCAAGTGTTGAATTTCTCTTCACTCTTTTTTAACAAGCAATGAACACCACATAAAAACATTCAGCTAGCAGGCTCTTCATTTCTAACCGGTGCTGACCATCACTTTCACCGGTTGAAATGGCAAACGGTGCCAGCAGCAGATTACATCAGCTGCAGTCAGTGTTGTGCAAGTTCACGCTTCACAAGAGTTGACTCACAGTTCAGTTCACACACGTTAAAATCAACTACTTCATGTTTAGGGGTTTACAATTTACAATTTTGATCTAAGTTCGCAATTACAAAAAAGTCAAATGGTTTGCAATAATTTCAATCATATTGCTTTTTAATGAGCTGCTCCAAGCTAATTTTTCACTAGAGCATCCTCTTATCCGTCTCCAGCCCCCATTCTTTGCCCCTGGCTTTTACTCGCAGATATTTCCCTGGTCGTACGCTTCAACATGCTCCATGTTTCGTTTCAAATTCCTAGCTGATGTAGCTGACATTCTGACCCTGCCGGCACAATTTGCATAACATTTTGGCATTTTTCTTGTTGGAATTTGCACTGATTTGTCCATAAAACTCCTTCATATATTCATATAAACTAGCGCCAGCAGCACTGATAGCTGCAGCATACATGGTGTTATGAACCATGCTCACATTCACGTTCATTAATTGTAAACGGATGCTTTCAATGTACCGTTCACCAAAAAACTTAAGCACATGCATGCTCAATACTGAAAGTAGCTAATTAAAGTTGAATCCCAGAGGAACTTATCCAAAGGCAAATGTGATCCCTTAAATAAACATCTTGGACTATCATTGGGTCATAATTTTAATTAGTCTAAAAATAATTATTTTGGTTCATGACCAAATACCTACAAAACTAATGACATTTCCATTGGCCTCAGCAGTGTTTTGTCTTTACTGCAAATGCTAGGCTGCTAAGATGTTGAATATTATATATAAGCCTTATATATCTTACACCTGATGCACCAATCATTACTAGTTTCAGACCATCATAGTTACCTACTTATGTAAATAGCTTGTGCCTATCTGTGTTGGTCTTACAGGTATGAGGTATGATCAGGTGTATTATGGACACATTTTACCTTGCGGCAGCACAAAATGATGCACCATTGACCAGAGGTGGAAAAAGTATTCAGATCCCTTACTTCAGTAAAAGTACTAATACAACACAGTAAAAGTCCTGCATTCAACACTTACTTAAGTAAACATGCAAAAGTTTCAGCATCAAAATGTACTTAAAGTATCAAAAGTAAAAGTACTCGTTATGCAGCATGGACCCACTCAGATTTTTTATATATTCCAAATGTATTTTAACATTATTTATATTGATGCTTTTATGTAAGCAATGTTTTATTTTTTGTAAAGATAGGGCTCATTTCAACTACTTAATATACTTTTATGAAGTTTAATGAAAAAAATGTGTAATGTGTTATGTTATTCATGTTAAATCTCGACCTGCAAAGTAACTAAAGCTGTCAGATAAATGTAGAGGAGTAAAAAGTACAATATTTGCCTAAAAATCTAGTGAAGAAGAAGTATAAAGTTACATAAAATGGAAATACTCAAGTAAAGTACAAGTACCTCAAAATTGAGTGAATGTACTTAGTTACATTCCACCACTGCCATTGATCAACAAAACCGTGGTCCAAAGTCAATGGTGCATTATTCAGATAGGAAGAGCAACAGCATAGCTGCATCAAACACTAATTATTACTTAGGTGACTGAATACAATGCCAATGCTTCCCGTGTCTTACTTTGCACCCAGATTATGTGCCATTTAGCTTGCAAGAGTGGAGTTAGAATCATCCTAAATGCACTTGCACCATGCACTTTAGACCATACTATACTATAGGTGCATTTCAGTACCTCTATTGCCATATTGTTTAGTATGCAAGAAAAATATTTAGTATCTCCAAAAATACAAAGAAGTTCTCTGCATCTGGTTGCATTTTGCAGTATGCAAGCCAGTGTGCTTTTCTGACTATTCTCACGCACAATCCTCTGCACAGTTTATATGAGCAGGAGGGTCAAGGCCCAATATTATAACCAACACACTGTAAGTAAAAGGGAAAAGTATGAAAAGGCTGCAGTATGTAGATCATGTAAATAAGGCTCATGTCCCTGCTTAACATTAGTATGTTGGCATTGTCAGACCATGTTAGCATTTACCTCAAAGCCCCGCTGTGACTAAATAAGTCCTCACAGAACCACTTGTGTGGCTGTTTTATCTGTTATCCAGCAGTGGATTGTATCTTCAAAGGTATTTTTGTGATCTTACAGATGTCTGCAGTCTTCCTGCGGTGATCAAATGTTCGCTCGGGGCAAAATCAACATTCATATCAGTGTTTGCACACAATGTGCCACTGCTCTTCTCTTTGGTTCCTTTTAACTGTGTTGAGTCCGCTGCTGCCCTAACCTATGGCGGGCCGGGGCAGTGCATGGCACAGTCTAGGTAAATGTTATGAGATAAATGTGGATTTTGCCGTTGGGTAGATTTATTTTAGAGACATCTGAGGGATCAAGAAAACACCTTTGAAGATGTAACCCTCTGCTGGATAAGCGTAAAAAGAAACATGGTATGAAACGGTCATGCTACGATTATTGTGACCTAGCCTGGGTATACCCAGACTGCCTTGCGCGCTTGAATTTAATTTTGAACTGCGAAAGGGTCTGGAATCCAGGAAGGATTCCTAGCCCTGTTTTAGGGATCCAATCACAGAGCGGGGAGGGACGGCAAGACGATGACGCGTACTACTCGGCACTTGGAAGCTTTCCGGATCCAACATGTCTGCAGCAGACGCGAAACTCTCTTTAGCTGTAGATGGTGTTTTAAATAGTTTAGAGCAAAAGTTGAAAGGCGAAAGGTCTCTCGGCGGCTCCGCTGAGATCACCGGCGTTATGGTAGCGGGGCTATTAGCGTCGCTAGCGGCTATTAGCGCCGTTAGCGGCTAACAGCTAATAGCCGCTAACAGCTAATAGCCGCTAACGGCTAATAGCCCAGCTACCGCGGACAGCGGAGCCGCCGAGAGGCCTGCAGCAGCTTGATTATTGCCCATAAAATCAGTGGATGTGTGTGGCTGAATGACATGACGGGGAATAAAGCGTGAAAATAAATAATCTTGCAGAAAGCGAGAACTGGAGAAGCAAAGCAGCAAGCAACACTCTCTCACAGACACACACACAACAAACATCCATTTCTGTTGCTCTACTACGTCATCTGGTATAACTGATCTGATTGGCTAAGAGCTACCTACAGACGCTTTTGATAGACATTCTAAGCGTCCAATAAACGGCTCTGGAGGATCGTAAACCACACCTCCTCTACGGAAAAATACATTGCTAGTTGCCAGACTAGACCTCATTTGAGAATAGTCTGGTGTTAGCCAGGCTAATTGTGACCATAAATATCACAGTAAACAGTATAATTACTATGCTATAACTATAACTATACTATAAATACTAACTAACTGACTAACCTCCCTGAAATAATGCTATTAGACCTGAATATGTTAAATATAGACACTTTTAAAAAGGACTAAAAACTTTCCTTTTTTAGCAAAACCTTTGGTTCCTCCTGTCCAGATGGTTTTTAGATTGTGTATGTATGTATATATATTTATACTTTTTCTTCTGTTTTTAGCTGTTTTATCCTTCACATGTTTTTTTTTCAAATTCCTAGCTGATGTAGCTGACATTCCGACCCTGCCGGCACAATTTGCATAACATTTTGGCATTTTTCTTGTTGGAATTTGCACTGATTTGTTCATAAAACTCCTTAATATATTCATATAAACTAGTGCCAGCAGCGCTGATAGCTGCAGCATACATGGTTTTATGAACCATGCTCACATTCACGTTCATTAATTGTAAACGGATGCAAAACACCTTTGAAGATGTAACCCTCTGCTGGATAAGCGTAAAAAGAAACATGGTATGAAACGGTCATGCTACGGTTATTGTGACCGTAAATATCACAGTAAACAGTATAATTACTATACTATAACTATAACTATACTATAAATACTAACTAACTAACCTCCCCTAAATATTGCTATTAGACCTGAATATGTTAAATATAGACACTTTTAAAAAGGACTAAAAACTTTCCTTTTTTAGCAAAACCTTTGGTTCCTCCTGTCCAGATGGTTTTTAGATTGTGTATATATGAATATATATTTATACTTTTTCTTCTGTTTTTAGCTGTTTTATCCTTTTTAGTCCTTTTTATAAATAGACTGTTATGCTTTTAACCAGTAGCACCTTGAGATTTCCTTTAATGTAAAGTGCATTACAAATAAAATGTATTATTATAATTGTTATTATTATTAAATATGCCCCACATCATGTGTACCTCTGACAAAAACATATGAGGCAGCAAAAACTGGATGTTGCAACTTCTTTGGTCTCTGCAAAAAGAACTAACCCCCGACTCCCTCTCACACTCAAGGTTGAACATCTGTGGCAGCAGCAATTTCCTCCACTGTAATTAAATTTTTCCGCCAAAGCATATCTGGCTGATCAACTGAAAGTCTTTCATTCCTCTGCATCAGATCCTCCACCGAGGAGAAGTAAACTAAAGCCCCCTGCGTCGCTGTCAGCTCATCAGGGCTCAGCAGGTGTCGTTCTGCAATGGTCCCCTCCTGAAACCCAGCACCCTCCCATCACTGCCTTTGTTCTCCAATCCCGCACCGAGCAAGGGGAGTGGTTTCATTTGGATGAGGACATCAGTGCCAACAGCAGCGAGATTGTCGTTCCAGGTCTGCACAAGGTAACAAGCCAGTCACACTGCTCCCTCTGAGACTAATCAGTCCACGCTGCTTGTTGAATGCCTTGGAGATTTTTATCTAGGCTATACCCCCGTGCTTTTACTTTTGTAGACTCGCAATTATGCACACTACATGGCAGCCATCACTTTCCTGTCGTCTTTCAATCTGTGTGTGCTGCCGTTTCTTCCCTCTGCTCGTCTCATCCTCCTTTTTTTTCTCCTATATAGGCCTACACAAATTCAAATGAACTTCATTAGCATTGCAGGCACAGTCCCGTGTTGACAAAGTGTGGTTTCATCCTCTGTCCTCCCCACTGTGTGTGTGTGTGTGTGTTGTGTGTGTGTGCGGATGCTGGTCTCAGGACTGTGTGTACGAGCTGCGGCTGCTATCTCGTCGCGGGGAGTTGCTGAGCGAGCCCAGTCCATCAGTCAATGTCTCCACCATGGGTAGGTGTTCAGGAGCAACCTTGCCCCCTTCACATCACCCCACCCTCTATTTCATCCCATCCTCCTCTCTCAGTGTGATTTTCTAACTCTTTTCTTTATTTCTCCCCTCCCATCCGTCCCTCCGTTCCCAGCGTCGGACCAAAATTAGAGCAGCCCCCCGGGGAACGCTGTCCATTAGAGGCCTGAGTGATAGAAATAGCTCCACTAATAACTTCTCAAAAGAGAATTTGTATGGTCTTTTCTGATTCTAATGCGAATGTGACATGAATGTTTCATTAGATATGCTACAGAGATATCAAACAGAGGGAGATACACAAGTCCCACTGGTGCCACACAAGGGCTGTCGGAACAATAAGAGCTATAGCTTATATATTGTTTAACAATAGTTCTGCAGATAATATTATGTTGATGCCTGACTGAGCAAATGCAAAACAATCAAGTTTATGATTTGCTGATAGTGACCATTTGGGACCTGGATTGGAGATTAGATCTGTAAAGCTGAATGATACCAAACCTCACAGGGATCTTGGGTCATTTTCACAAGTTTCTTTGTTTGTGATGTAAAGGAATCGTATATATTGAAGTTGTAACTGACGCAAGTGGCGTGAAATACATTGAAGGTCAGCCAGTATGAGCAGATGATTCTATAGCTTGATGTACAAAACTTTTTGTCTTTCAAACTAAAACAAAGGGATTTGAACTTGTAGTAATTCATTTAATAATGTATGATTAAAACGTAATCCATCAAGATTAATGTTTAGAAGTTCTAATTATTAATTAATATATAGATATTGAACACATTTATTTTGAAATATATATTTTTAGCTTTAGTGAAATGTATTTAAAAAAATAATAATTTCCGCCCTAAATACATAGTTTTGTTTGTAGTTTGTAAAATTTTATCTGCATTTTAAACCTTATTTTTATTATAGTATCCATTGTTCTTAAGTGTGTTTCGCTTCTATGACAAGCAATTTTTAATTAAATTGTTTCGTAGTTGTTAATGGTTGCCCCTCCTCCACTCTCATTCAGTATTTTTTTTTCAATTTATAATAATTCAATTAAAATAATTTAAATTTAATTTTTATTTAAACAATTTTTTAAAATATTAATTTCTAAATATATATATTTTTAAACACGATTGAATGAATTCATAAAATATTTTCAAAACGTACACTCTCTCTCTCTCTCTCTCTCTCTCTCTCTCTCTCTCTCTGTCTATATATATATATATATATATATACATTAAAAAAAATTTACATTATAAAATTTAAAAATATATATATGTGTATATATATATATATATAAAATATATAATTTTGCCCACTTTAATGTATTATTTATGGTATATATATATATATATATATATATACCATAAATAATACAATAACCGTAAAAAACGACAAAATAAGACCGGTTAAAAGAAGCAGAGGCCAGAGTAGTGACACAAACTTAAGAACAACAGATAACATTAAAACAATAAACAATAAAGATAAGGTTCTAAATGCAGACATCATTTTCCCCACTTTAATGTATTATTTATGGTATATATATATATATATATACCATAAATAATACATTAAAGTGGGGAAAATGATGTCTGCATTTAGAACCTTATCTTTATTGTTTATTGTTTTAATGTTATCTGTTGTTCTTAAGTTTGTGTCACTACTCTGGCCTCTGCTTCTTTTAACCGGTCTTATTTTGTCGTTTTTTACGGTTATTGCTGACACTACAGTCACACTGTGCTTGCTTTTACTTTTCCAACATAAATGATGTCACAGGGATGGAGATCTACCCCGCCACGTCCCGACTCCTGGAGTTCGTCCCGGAGCCATTACTGGCCGGCGTGCTGGGCGGGGTCGGCTTCATGTGCTTGGCGCTGGTCTTGCTCCTGGGAGCCGCCTGTGTCATCAGCCACAAGAGGGACCAGCGTCGCAGAAAGAAGAAGGATGGTAAAAAACGCCCCTCACTCCAGAGACTCAGCAGACACTCACTTTGATGAACTGCATCATGAATATCATCATTTATTCAATAAAATATTGAAGGCACTTTCAATCCATTATATAAATCATACCCCACTGCATGGATTTGGCGCTCCTCTTGTCCCCCCTGCTCGTCCATTCAGTTGTAAAAGTTATTGATGTCATTTACATTACTTGCTAATTAGGGTAATTTCTCATTAGTGGCTGATAAATGTAAGTGTAATTAACTTTTTGGACAAGCCTGGGTGCCTCGGGCCCTTTAATGGGCTCTTATTAGGCTTGATTATGTTTTTACTTCTTGGTCAGTGTGGTTGTATCCTAATGAGTCAGATACCATCTTGCCCCTCTCCCTCCCTTTCAGATTCCCCTTCTGCCATCTATAAATGCTCCCCATCAATGTAAGTACCCCTTTATCATTTCATTAGAATGCCTCCCATTGACCTTTCCCTCTGCTCTTCTCTTACAAACTAAAATGCCAGCACTTAAGTTATTTTCTATTTCAGATCTTCTTTTTCTTCCTCATCCTCATCTATTGCTGCTGCTGCTGTTTTAGTCTCTCTCCGTCTCCCGCCCCCTCTTTCGCTCTTACTCAATCTTATTTTCTCGCTCTTCTATTTCTCTCCCTCTTACACCTCCGTTTTTTCTTACAATTTTCTTCTTTCACCCCTCCCTCCCCCTCTTTTTTTTCTCTCTCGCAGAAAGACTTCAGGCACTGGCAGTCCAGACAGTGTGTTGAAGAAAAGCCTACTTCCAGCCAGCATCCTCTATCCCACCACTTCCTCTACCACCACCACCACCACCACCGCCTCCTCCTCCTCACAGACAGACTGTTCCTCCTTTAGCACTGAGAGTCATCATCAGCGGAAGCAACTCCTGTCCAACTACGGCAGAGGCCGCCTCACTCGGACAACTTCTTCTCCCATTTCTCCCTCCATTGAGTTGATCTCTAGAGGTCCAGATGGCCGATTCGCACCGTACGACAAATACACCCTCAATGCTCGCAGCGAGAAAAGCCGGAGCCTCGACCAAGCTAGAGTCCGAAGGTCTTTATCTCTGCATTCGGAGAGGGAGGTCAGGAAGCAGCCAGCGTTTGTGCTCTCTGTTGATCTTGCACCTTGCAAACAAACACCGGCTAATTCCCTAAACCAAATAAGTGGCATGTCCCACCACCGCCCTTATATCTCGGATCAGAAGTCAAACTACGATGGCTTCCCTGACTTCACCAGCCTGTGCTCAAACAGCAGTTTGGCCACCATTCCTCACCAAGACAGAGGGATAACTCCCACATTTCCGGTGCTCCCGCATATCCGATCGGGCCTCGGTCAGCCGTCGACCACCGCCAGCGCCCTGGTGCTCCAAATGGAGCACGAGCGAGAGGCGGGCAACCTGAGCCGCTGTCTGAAGCTGGCTCAGGAGAGGGAGGAGCTGGAGAGGGAGCTCCAGATGTACACACTGGAGAGAGGCTCCGTGAGAGAATTGAAGAGCGAGCATTCAGACTTTGAGAGGAGAGAGGCTGGTGGTAATGAGCTTGTGTGGGAATATAAGAGCAGCACTTTGCCCCACAGATACCCTCAGGGCAGCAAGGAGAGCTTTGGTCTGCCACCGAGTCCTTTCTCTTCATCCTCTGTGCATTGGGAGGCCCGTCCTCTTGTCTCTCCTCTCACTCTGATCCCTACACGGACCAGAGCGCCTTCACCTGCGAGCTCCTCTCGTTTTAAGTCCAGCAACCATCTTCCCGCTCCATCTTTCACCAAACAGACCCCCCTGGTATCTGAGCAGGCAGACAGTTTTTCCAAAGGCAGATTAACTCTCCCACATCTCTCCTCAAAGCACCAGAGACATGAAAGGGTAGAGGCAGCACCAGAGGGCTATGATAATTCACCACAATCCACAGTCTTAGAAATGCAAACGAATGATTCATGCTTTGAGGCACAGAGACAGAACAATCTTAGTCATGGCAGCCTTTCAACGTTGACTTTCCATAGCGGTAAATACACTGAAAGATCTAATTCGGCCCTCGATGCCGTGCCAGACTCTTCAAAAGCGGAGGTAGCTTTCCCCCGGCCCACTGGCAGAGACGTGAGTGTTGAGATGAGTGTGGATGAGCCAGAGTTGGCGGTGTGCGTGACGCGGCCCACAAAGCCCATGCTGCACCACAGAATCGCCTCTCATGTGGGCCGCCCTCTGACTCGCCGGGGTCGGCATGAAGACGCAAATAGGAGCCAAAGTTTTGACTACAGCTCCGTGGAGGAGATTATCAGGATTCCAGCTTCTCCGCACACTCCAGAACCAGAACTGTGGAGAGGTGCCACCCGAGGCTCTAAACTCTGGGACTCTAAGCAGCGAAGTCAGAGCCTCGACTCGCGGAAACGGAGGAGTTTCCTCACTCCCGACGCGTGGATAGACTCTCTGAGCCAAGAGAACTGCTCCGTCGGGTCTCCCTGTCACCCTGACGCTCTGTTCTGGGAACCCCAGGGAGGGAAGATCTCCAAATCTCCTGCAAATTCTCCTTCTGCTGCCCAAGCTGCCTCGCGGTCACCCCCTGCTGCGGATGCTTTATCTCTGAGGAGCAGACAAGAGAGGCCCGTGACAAATGCTGACATGGCTCGTCACTACGAGCCAAGAAGAGAGGCGTCCGTCTTTCCCGACGCTGCCAAGTGGCCGATCGACTACCGGGAGGCCGTGAAAGAGGCGCTAGGATCCTTGGAGGCCATGAAGGAAGCTTCCAGATGCTTACCGCCCGTCGACAATTACCAAGAGGCACTAGAAGTGGAAGCAGGAGGCTACGACGGGGTGCCAGAGTCCGGGAGCAGCTACAGCAGCTACGCCAGCAGCGGGCGCGGCAGCATGGAGCCGGCTAACAGGCGTCTGTCCCTGTGTCACCTCTCCCCAACACTCCCACCTGACACTGTGGAGGAGAGCACAGAGGACACCAAAATGGATCCACGCCAAAGGTATTAAGGACATGATAAATGAGGGAAATTATGTTTTATAAAAGAAAATGCGGGGGTTAACATTTGCAGTGTGAGACAATCCTGTGAAGTCAATACAAGGCTTTCAAGGTGAGCCGAGAATATCTAATCTATTTTTTTTTTAAAGAAATAAAGAAAGTACATTATGTTTTCAGATTCTGATTATCCTTCAACTATTCTCCAAGACAACCAAAACAGAAAAGTACTCATAATGAAATTAAGAGGTTGTTAGAAATGCAGCTTTCAGTAATGTCAAAACAATTTTTAAAAAAAAGAACAAATTAATCATGGTGAATTGCTCAGCACACATAAAGCGTTTCATAACTCTTCGTGCTGCAGGTAAACATTTCATTAATGTTGTTTCAATAGACACATGTCTTGGTATGTATGTCAGAAGAATAATTAATAATCCACTTGATGTTGATGGTTTATTGGCAGACAAACTTTGACATCCGTATGCATTAATGAGTGTGTTTATATGTGTTTATATACTGAGCGCTGCTGTGTGACCCCTGCAGGAGAAAGGCCTCGGTGGATGAGAATTATGAGTGGGATGCTGCTGATATCTGCTCGCAGCATGGAGACCATGATGGTGAGGATTTTTGCTTTTTTCCTTGGTGACAAGATGCAGTTCATGTTTTAATGCAAAAACGCTGGTACAAGCGTTTACATACATATATTTATCTGTTTAGGGTGTATCGGGAATCTGTATAATACAATGTTTAACTTAAACAAAATGATACATACAGTGATTGTGCAGTTAATCTCTCTTTATCTTCAGTTTAATAGACAAATGGACACTTTTTAACCTGTGGAAAGCCAAAGTAAGGTCTTTCACAAGTTCAAAAGTTCAAGTTCTGCCTAGAAACAAACCAGACATCTTATCCCTGTTGCTTTTAACTCTATGGAGTTTTGGGCTATTTTGTCCACTTTGAATCCTTTTCATCCTGCCTGTATACACCACTTAAAATGTTTAAATGCCATGTTGGTGGATATTTTTTTCAGCACAACCTCACCTATATGACCTAATAATAATTGATTTTTTATTCTGACTTACTGGATCAACATTGTGACCCAAAAAGAAACCAAGAAAAACCAACATAAATGTGATCCTGTGATTGTGTGTGATCCTGTCATCCAACTCTGGTTTTTATTCTACTGGGACTCTATTTTATTTGTGTCTTGTGTGTTTAGCGTAACAATTTTGGCCATTTTGTGTCTTTTTTGATCATTTTGTGCCTTTTTTGTATGTTTTTTTGGTCATTTTGTGTCTTTTTTTGGTCATTTTGTGTATTTTTTGTGACTTTTCTGGTCATTTTGTGTATTTTTTTTGGTCATTTTGTGTCTTTTTTGGGTAATTTTGTGTCTTTTTTGGGTCATTTTGTGTATTTTTTTTCTTGTCATTTTGTGTCTTTTTGTGTCTTTTCTGGTCATTTTGTGTATTTTTTTTGGTCATTTTGTGTCTTTTTTTGGTCATTTTGTGTCTTTTTTGGTCATTTTGTGTCTTTTTTTAGTCCTTTTGTGTCTTTTTTAGTCATTTTGTGCCTTTTTTTGGTCATTTGTGTCTTTTTTTAGTCATTTTGTGTCTTTTTTGGGTAATTTTGTGTCTTTTTTGGGTCATTTTGTATCTTTTTTATTCCTTTAGTCCAACATAAAATGTGATTTTGAATCTTTTTTTTACTTTCAAAACACTATTATGCTCAATAAAGAATTTTAAATGCTGCAAATGTGAACAAAGGTTGCAAATATTATATTTGACTAGTTCAAACAGATGTGATGGCTCATTTTGACAGCCAAAGACATAGCTGAGTCATTGTGTTTGTTCTGGGAGGGAGGTCATTAGATCTTTTAGGGTGAAGGCATGGAATAGTCCCTCTTTTTTTTCTTTAACTAAGAGGAGAGTTGGTTTTTAGTCCATTAGTCACTCTTGCGAGAGGTCGCGCTGCCCTCGTCGTGCTGGCTCACCTCGCCTTCAAAAAATATTTTAGAAATGAGAGTATATAGAAAGAGAAAAACATATAATAGTGTTGTGGAGCCGTCCAGTGTACTGGGGTAAGTAAACTACTTTGGCATCAGCATTTACTCTGAAGCAAATAAGCAACAAGTAATGACTTCTATTCTTCAGAGTTATCTACCTGTTAGATCATGTGTGAGCTAATTTTATTTCCATTTCCTGGGGTCGTGGCAGTATTTTCTCCTTAAAATTATGTTTTATAAAAGAAAATGCGGGGGTTAACATTTGCAGTGTGAGAGAATCCTGTGTAGTCAATACAAGGCTTTCAAGGTTAGCTGAAAATATCTAATCTATTTTTTTAGAAGAAATAAAGAAAGTACATTATGTTTTCAGATTCTGATTATCCTTCAACTATTCTCCGAGACAACCTGAAAACAGAAAAGTACTCATAATAAAATGAAGAGGTTGGTAGAAATGCAGCTTTCAGTAATATCAAAACAACTTTTAAAAAAATAACAAATTAATCGTGGTGAATTGCTCAGCACACATAAAGCGTTTCATAACTCTTCCTGCTGCAGGTAAACATTTCATTAATGTTGTTTGAAGAAGTCATGCTTTGGTGCTTTTGGAGACTCCAGAGGGTTAAGTAGCCTTTACACGGAGTGATTCCTAATGGTCCAGGGTCTTTAATTACTATTTTTATTTTATTATTATTATTATTTTATTTTAATTATTATTAATAATTATTAATACTTCTTATTATTTATTAGTTTTTACAGCAGTACTTTCTCCTTTGGACCATTCAATAGTTCCAGGAACTATAGGGCCATCAAACAAAACTATGAACTAAACAGTCATGGAAAAAAATGATTAGATCAGCCTTGTTTTCTTCAATTTCTTGTTCATTTTAATGCCTGGTACAACTAAAGGTACATTTGTTTAGACAAAGTTAATGATAAAAACAAAAATAGCTCATAAGAGTTTGATTTAAGAGCTGATATCTAGACATTTTCCATGGTTTTCTTGATAATGATTTTAGTTATAATCAAGAAAACCATGGAAATGTCTAGATATCATCTCTTAATGTAAATTCCTATCAGCTTTTACTTGTAGTGGAGTAATTTCACAGTGTGATATTAGTACTTTTACTTAAGTATCTGAATACTTCTTCCACCACTGTTTGTCACAAAGGGATTGAAATAACCCTCTGCTTAGTTTTGGCGAGGAAAAAACTGGCATTTCTCACCTCAAGATATCTGAATGAAAATGAGTCATGCCTTTACATACAAACATCCATTATTACAATTAATTAAAATTGTTAAGATTAAAAAAAACATAAAAAAAAAGATTTTGTTTGTGTGATTATGTCATGTAACTTCTGAATTACCACAATTACTGCATTGTTCTTTGGTATTTTTTGCGGCGTGATGCTGATGTTTGAATAGATGTGAAGTGTAAATATGTGCTTTTTATTCCTGCTTCAGAATGTAATAATAATCAAATTGCTTTGTTTGTTTTCAGGCCTTGATACGTTTCATAGCATAGCTGCTTCCATATATTTATAATCATCACATATTATTTTGAATTTAATATCCCCTTTTTGATGATTAAATTGTCTGCCCATATTCTGTATTTAGATGTGATATATTTTATATGTAGTGTTTTATTCAAAGCCATGATGCAGATCTGTAGACTTGAATTCGTTACTTGCAGGAGCCGTGTTGCATGCAAAGCAGAGAGCAACATTTAACAGGCCATTACTGCAACACTTAGCAATTTTAAACTGATCTAGGTGACATTTGTTGCTGTGTTTCAAGAACAAATTAACAGAAAGGTCAGAGATGTTTGCACCCTTTGGCTTCGCTGAATTAACTTGCAAACTAACCTACATTTGCACTCAGAAGCCGGTATTAAAAATGTAACCCTTAACCTGTGAGTGTTTCATATCTGTGGGAGTTCAGAATGGAGGGGATGAAACCAACAGCCTGCAGACATTTATTAAAAAAACATCAGGAAACTCAAAGATAATTTCTTTTTCACCCACAGACGTGCTTCCTTCATTGAATCTACTGAAGTCTGCTCCGTGCTGCAGCCTTCCCAGAATGCACTGCTCCACTAAGGCACAGAAAAATCGCGCTCAGCTCTCTTTGCTCCTGGGGCATCAAAGCAGCTGCTCTGCTGAGCCTGAACCAGACAGCGTGCTGTTCTGACAGCGCCAGCCTTCGGCTCATCTCACCTGGTGTGTCCTTTCACTTATTGACTTGCATCACAAGGCGTCAAAAAGTGCATGTGGCAGAAAGTGGCTTTTGTATGATCACTCGTTGTCCCTTTTTTCAGTGGGAGAAAGGGAACAAAGATCAGAAGAGTGTTTTAGAGTGTATTCTGCTTTGTCTCTTTGTTAAACCTCACTTGAAAAATAATGGTTTTTAACAATGCAGGCCTCAGTGAAGTAATGGAGACTCACAATCACCTTTACCCTCATGCAGCGCTTTAAAAGTTTGTTTTGCTTTGTGACCCATCGCCATCACGCTCTTGGCATTTTCTTTTGAGACAGTCTGCCAATCTGCCGATATTAAAGCTTTTCACCGCGCTGATGGATTCACCACGTTCTCTGTGTGTGGTTTGATACGCATTCATCATCCAGGGATGACTCAGTGGCCACACACAAGGCACAAAACCATCTCAGTCATCACCAAGTGACTGGTTTAGGCTGGGGATGATTAAGTTTTTCGATATCATCAATCACCTTTGACTCTAACAAGAGCTGTTTATGAAAAATGCCAATGAATAAGGAAGATAAATAGAATATAAAAGTTAATTTTGCTGCACTGTTACTGTTTGCTTTAGCGTGAAGCTCTTTCTAAAAGGATCATTTCCCGACAGAGATCATTATCTGCTTTTTGCCCTTAAAATACTGTGAAGTTTTGAAATGTAAAAGATTTGAATGAAAGCCTTATTTTCCTCTCCAGGCCATCTCCTTGTTCAGCGGAGCGAAACCTCTCATTATGTTCGCTAATTGAAGAGGGTCAAGTGAACTTGTCGGGCTTGTCCTTGTTTATTCTTTATGGAGATAAAAGAGAATTAGTTTTTATTTGTTCCTTTGACTTTAGTTTACAAAAAGTCAATTCACTGAATGCTGAATGCTGCCAGCTGAAGCTGCTTCATAAGTTGTTAACATTGACACTTGGGAGCCAACAGTGGAGCTGATAAGTGGAGCCAGTTGAGTGGTTAAATGCCTTGTTTGAGTCAATGGCGGGTACTTAATACCTCCCTGTAGGGCTCAGGGTCAATTCAACATTATTGTTTAGCGACTGACAATGGAACCACATAATAATGATGTCATATTGCAAAACGCTGTTGTCCAAAGCAATAATCAGGTGCAAATATGGTTTGACCCTAAAAAAATTCTAACAAAAGGGTTTCGCAGTGGTTTACAGTAGTATCAGATGTACTTAAAAACAAGTTTACCAATTTTTGGCTCCAAGAAATGTCCCATTTTCAAAATCGCCAGCTCTTTAAAATGACCATTACTCCTTCTAGTTAGGCGGCTGAGCTAAATTAAGGAGACTCGCGGGACAAAAGCTCCTAATTTTTTCCACATGCTCTCCATCACAATAAGTTTAATTTTTTGATGGGAGCCACTTCATCAAGATTGTGGATTGGAGATGGCAGCCATTCAAAATCTATGAGAACCAATATATCTTCCAAGCCACTCAGAAGGTCAATCTTGGTGTCAAAATCTACATTTTCTGGGTCAAGGAATCATTAAAAGCTATTGAGAATATCACTAGATGATTATTTGATCCAATAGATATGTTCATTTAAGCCATGTATTTACGTAATTTCCAACTCATTAATATAGGTCATATACAGTGCATACATTATGAAAAATGAATAACATGCATACATTTAACTGAACTTTATCAGCTTCACTCATTATTACATTTACAACCACAAAGATCTGTGCAGTTCCAGTGAGCCTTCATGAGCACCTTGCACCACAGACACTTTACAGTTTCCCTTCAGTAATCACATATTTTCTCCTTTCTCATATCACTTTGCCTAGTGTTGGAGGCTTCCTGTCCATCTTGAAAATGACACCTTTCTAGTGGTCAGATTTTGGTAAACTTTTAGTATGTTAATAAGGACATCTAATACAACAAGAAACAGCTGAGAAACCTTTTGTTAGAATTAGGGTTAGGTGTTTTTTTTTCTTATATATGCACCCGCCTATGAAAGCAAATTTGAAAGACAAATTTACCATTTAATTTGAGTTCTCAGTTTGAGTCACATCAGTATTTATAACAGCCAAGTTTCAGATGTAATTAATTTATTTCAGTGGAAACCAAATGCTCAGTGGATTCCAATATATCAGACTTGGTGGTACATAATATGCCAACTATTTCCAATAAAAAGCCTACTGGAAAAGTCACCAGGCAGTAATTTGCATAATGGTGGCTTCATTAACTAACTTTTTACACATATACAAGATTTTGAAAAAACAGGCTCAACTTAAACCTCTGAAGTCCAGGACATTTGGTTCAAATTTGTCAACTTCCTATGCATTAATTTCTGTCTCTGTTTAGCATCTTTCAGTCTGTCCTTACATCACATGCATGGCTTCTTTTTCTCAACACAAACTTGGCTATCAGTCAGATTTTTCATTTTATTTTAATTAACAAAGTATAAAGCTGCCAGGTACCCAAAATACAAACAAAAGACACAGATTTCTATGAAAATGTACCATTTTTTTAACCATTAATACACACAAAAACAGCAGAAAAACTAATAAATAATAAAACTACAAAACAGTCTATTTGCATGTAAATTAAAAATAGTAATAGTTTTCATTGTAGAATGAAAATTCACATTGCAAAAATGGTCTAGAAACATAAATGGCACACTGTGAAAGCTATGATGCACTTTCAACTGGCTTTCTCAGCTTGTCAACATATCATATATAAATAAAGTTATTACTGTAAATAAAACGTGTATTTTCAATAAATAGATGGACTCCAGAGGGTAAACTGACTTTAACAAGCTTTATCAGTAGCCACTGTTATTTTTCATCATCACTATGAACCTAAACCTGCCTCTGATTTCCTAAACTTTACTGAAGGCTGTTCTATAGACGGTGGAACTGAAGTGTCAGGAGTCGAGAGGGTTTAGACACTAGAACAGAGGTGCTCAAAGTTTTGATGACAGAGTGCCACTTTAGGGAGTCAACATATGATTGAGGCTGCAAAGAAAAAATGTAAAGTTGGGAGTTGTCCACAGAAACAGCACTAGCAACTGATTACAGAGTTGCCATGCAACCAGTAGCTGTCTACAAGTCGTCATTACTTTGACAGATGCTTGTTTGGAGGGTGTTGTTTGACGCACTAGCCGAGTCGTGTATTAAATGGAAGCTATAGGAAGTGAAAGTATTGAAATGGACAGGAGGCAGATTCATATCTAGTTCCATTGGATGTCAGGTTTCTGAGGGTTTCCATTGGTCTGCTGGCAGCACTTTGAGCAGCTATGGACTGGGACAAAGTCACTCATTTTAATGTTGCATGCTGGGAGAAAATAACACTTTTATAATAATGTTGAGCCATTTTAAAATGAAGGTGAATGAGTTCCCCAGACACACAGTGGGGGTCTGTGATTGGTCGTCATGCTGCATTCACATCAAATAAGGTGTTGCATAGAAAACAGCAAGTACTCCTATTTTAACCTGAATATACAGTCATGAAAAAAAATATTAGACCACCCTTGTTTTCTCTAGTTTCTTGTTCATTTTAATGCCTGGTACAACTAAAGGTACATATGTTTGGACAAATATAATGATAACAACAAAAATCATAAGACTTTAATTTATGAACTAATATCTAGACATTTTCCATGGTTTTCTTGATAATGATTTTGGTTATTATCAAGAAAACCATGGAAAATGTCTAGATATCAGCTCTTAAATAAAACTCTTCTCAGCTATTTTTGTTATCATTATATTTGTCCAAACAAATGATCTCTTTGGCTCCAAAATGGCTCTTCATTTTACCACTTATACCTTTTATAATTCAGTCAAATTAAGCACTGTTTTGACTTGTGATTTGTATTTGAACACATATATGATTTAAATTTCAATAAATTGCTGAAGCCAATTGATGATCCGTGTCAATCCTCACATGATTGGTTCGCACAGCATGCTCGTGACACCCGTAGTCAGCGTCCGCAGCACCCACAGGTACTTTTCCGAAAAAAAAAAAGGTAAAAAAACCCCCAATAAACCCAAGAAGAATGGAATCCGTGAAATAGCCACGGATTTGCTTAACTCAAAATCCGTGGAATAGCCACGGAATCACTCAAATTTCTGTGAAACTGACACGGATTTCGCTACAATGCAAGTTAATGACAGTCATGTCCCGTGGCTATTCCAACATACAAAGTGATTATGTACATTCACTGAGTGAATATTTAGAAAATAAAACATATTTCTCGCTAGAAATGTGATCAAAATCCATTTTTATGCAGAAACTAAGTCAAGATATTGATTTTTTCACTAAAAATGAGAGAACTGTCCACCATGTTTTTTGTTCTGACCGCTGGGACCTTAAAAGTCACGTGACTTGGACACAAACCAAGAGGAAAAAATAGCCATGGAATAGCCACGGGATATGACTGTCATTAACTTGCATTGTAGCAAAATCCATGTCAGTTTCACGAAAATTTTAGTTCAGCGAATCCGTGGCTATTTCACGGATTCTTGTGACACCAGGTTCCATCATTCACTTAAAAGAGCTGTTCCTTTGAACTGGCTCATTCGCGACTGACACATCACTAGAATGTGGCCTTGTAGAAAAGTTTAAAACTCACTGTTTTGGATGTGGGCCCAACCTACTAGCAGCTGGCTAAATGGCTAAATGTTAGCACCATTGGGAACACAATGGAGACTTCCAAACTGCGGCACAACTCTGATTTGGTGTGAATGCAGCTTTGGGTACGAACATTCGCAGCTGATTCGTGTTTCTGTCTAGCTGATGATTGTTTGACTAAACACTCTGCTGCTCTCCCTCGCTAACAACACACTGTCGGTCCACATGAGTGCACATTCACTGAGAAATGTTGTTGACTCTGTTAAAGGGTGGGGAGCAGAATCTTGCTGTGCCAGTTTTGGGCGCTCACATTTGTACAGAGGTTTGTCCGTTTGGTTTGTAAGCCCTAACAATGGAACATAGTCCATTGCATCCAACATCTATTTTATATGTGGTGTCTATCTTGTGGTGTTTTGGAAAATTGGACACACTAAATGCACTGATCTCGCCGAGCCCTTCTTCCCCGTGTAGATTAAGAATGTTCCAGTTAGTTCTGGGGGATCAAATCAGCACAAACCTGCCGCCACTGCCCATAAGCCCGCTGAGAGAAACACGCTCATGCCTCATGCTCTCTTTTCTTCATGAACAATGGAAGAAAAAGGGAAAATTGGGTTTTGCTTGCTTGCTTTCCACAGTAGCTCAAGGCCTTCACATTAGTCAACCAAATAATTAACTCAGAGCTCTGCGGAGCACCGGAGCATTGTGGGGTATCCATCCTATAATTGAAATTCACTCATAGAAGCTACATTTACTGCAAATCAATGTTTCACTTCTGTTAAACATTTTCATTTTCTGGTGTACACATATTGTACCTCAAGTCCGGAAATGATCAAACCCCACATGCTGCTCTGGGGATTTGTAGTCAGCACAACTTTTTCGCCTACGTTTTTCAAACTCAATCCAAATATTGTGCTTCCAATACATCAAACGGGGAAAAATATGCAGAAGTATTTTTATATGTACTGAATACTATGGGGAAACCTGCAGGGAATATACATGCTGTATGGTCAGTGATCTGGAGGGTTTTATTTGACTATATAGTCATGTTTTGAAACGGTACGACAGAATACAAAAGGAAAAATCACAAAAGAAAATGTGTTCACAAAGAGACGTGGACAACAGCGGGGGCTCATAAACCTGATTGTTATACTGCTACCTTTTTCAGTTATTGTGTGTACTTAGGGGGATTAGCTTTAAAGCAAGCACTCTTTTATTATGGCCATTAAGCAGCAGATGAATTATTTGCAAATGCCAGGAAGTGACTCTCGAAGCAAGAAACCAATCAAGGTCTTATGAAAATAAATGTCATGTTACCTTGGAAAGTTTTAAATTTGCCATAATTAGTGAGTAGCTTTAATCTTTATGTGAGTGAATTTTGACGTACTGTTCAACTTTCCCTGACTGGATTCTCTATTCTGTATTTAAACTATGTGATTATAGCATTTTTCAAAAACACTCAGACAGCAAGGTTTTGTTTGCAGAATAATGATGTTTGCAGTGTCCTTTTTTTTAACCACCACTTTACTGTTTTCCACCAGGAAAATGCTCAGCTTTAGAGAAAGGGCCCAGAACTGTTTAAGATGACTGATTTTCATTCCACTCCATCTCTCAACACATTCAAAAATTGTCTTTAGCTGCAAGAACAGAGTGTTAGCTGTGAAGTGGAATGGAAATAAGCTGCTGATTATGAGCAAGAGTTCTTTTAAGTCAATCATACAAACAGCCTCAAAAGATGAGAAAGTTAGAGCTAAGAAATGAAATCATAATAGATCAAATGTCACTTGCAGTTTTGTGTTATTATTTTAATCAGATTTTCAGACACTTTTGAACAGCTAAGACAAAGATCAACTTTGAGATGTTTTCAATTTAATGTTCAAGTTTCAATGTTTCAAATCTGAAGTGTATCTCTATGACTTTAAATACACAAAGCAACATTATGCAGAAACCTGCATCAGGTCAGGATGAAAAGCTCCCAAATGATATAAAACTTTAAGAAATAAAACTAAAATACAGATCCAACTAGGGCTGGGAGATATGGACCAAAAGTCATATCCCAATATTTTTAGGCTGAATATCGATATACGATATATATCCCAATATTTTTGTCGCAAAGTGAGAGCAAATGTACAGTCAAAGTCAAGTATGACATGTCACAAGTAGTTTTATTGAAACCATTTATTTAACTGAACATAAATACTGTATAACAACAGGAGAACCTTTAAAAAAAAACCAAAGCTCCATAAAGTGCACGTTTAAATAAAAAGCCCATGAAAGCCTATGAAATAAAATAGATAAATAAAATATTTTTCTGTAATAAATATATTTATATGAGGAAAGAATAAAGAATATTACAGATGAACTAAATATGACGAAGCCTAGTAAGGGCAGCATTTATATATAAAGAACATTTTTTTTAACTATATCAATATGCGATATGGTCTAAATCCATATCACATTTAAAAATATATTGATATATTTTTTTATATCGATATAGCCACGAAAGGTTTTCAAACGGGACACAAACCCTGTTCTCCTGGGTGAAAGTCTGCTGTTTGTTCAACCCATCAACCCCCCCCCCCCCCCTCCCAACCTGACTGTGATATCTGCCATTTAAACTCCTCATTGCCGTTAGTCACTACTACTATGTCAGCAAGATGGTGGTGGAGGAAAGTCTAAAATGTAAATGTGAGTCGATTTTGCTGCCTGTAAAAACGCCTTATATTAGACTCCCATCCCAATGTTACTTAATCCCGATTGGTACATTTTTACAACTGAGCCCTGCCCACTTTAAAACAACGAGAGCACAGAGAAAACAGCAATAACAAAAAAACAAAGAAAAAACCCTGAAATCTCTCTCGTGAAATAACTTAAACTTGTGTAACTAACAGAATCTTCATGTAAGAAGCTGACTGACAAAATAATACTTTCAGGCCTCCACACACAGATTCTTGTTGGCATATGATGTTTGTGGGTTTTTTTTTTCTCCGACAAAACACATTTTGCTCAAAACCTGCTTTTGCCTCGAGGAAATAGGCAAGACTCCGAGCTTGATTATGTAAATTGACTCCCTCAGATTCTTGCAGCCTTCCTTTAAAATGAAAATGAAATGAGTTAATTCTATAGGTTATGGTGTTTTTCTGTGGGATTACATTTAACTACATCTGTACAATGATGGGGGATGCTCAGAAATCAACACATCCTTTTGACAAAATATAATGTAAGCAGTGGTGTAAGAAGTAATCAGATCCCATACATGAGTAAAAGTACTACACAGTGAAATGACTCCACTACAAGTAAAAGTCCTGCATTTAAAACGTACTGAAGTAAAAGTACAAAAGTATCAGCATCAAGATGTACTTAAAGTATCAAAAGTAAAAGTACTCATTATGCAGAACGGACGCACTCAGAATGTTAAATATATTCTAAATCATTTATTAGATTATTTGAATTGATGCATTTATCTAAGACACATTTTAATTTTGTAAAGACAGGAATAATTTTATCTACTTAATACAGGTGCATCTCAATAAATTAGAATTTCATACAAAAGTTTATTTATGTCAGTTCTTCTAATTATAATGATAATGGCTTCCATCTAATGAAGACCTAAAATCCAGTATCTAAAAAAAACAAAAAAGATATATTCCAAAAGACCAATTTTTAAAAAGTATGTTTAATATGGAAATGTTTTAATTTACATACAAATAGACTGTTTTATAGTTTTATTTATTTCTTTTTTTCTCCTGTTTTTGTGTGTATTAATGGTAAAAAAATGTTTTTTTTAAATCCAGACACCTGTGTCTTTTGTTGTTTTTTTCGGCAGCTTTATACTTTAATTAAAATAAAATGAAAAATCTGACTGATAGCCAAGTTTGAGTGGAGAAAAAGGAGCCATGCATGTGATGTAAGGACAGACGCTAAAGAGAGACAGAAATGAATGCATAGGATACAAATTTGAACCAAAATCTCCTGGACTTCAGAGGTTTAAGTACAGTACTTGAGTAAATTTACTTAGTTATTTCCATCATTGAATGTAAGCATTATAAGGAGTAGGAATTATTAGAATTAAAAATATTCAGTGCTTGTCAGAGCTTCGGAAATAATTTCAGATTTCTCATGGACAACGACAGCTGCTCTCTCTTCACTCTGCTCCTTTTACACAATGTAAACCGGAGAGGCAATCTGTCGCGGTGTACAGATATACAGCCTGATTCTGCTCCTTTGACACAGTGGGCAGCTGACTTCATTGACTGATAAAATACTTGTCTTACATCTGAACCAGCTTCCAATTAAACTAATGGTATTAGTAGCGCAGCACCAGACAACCCCCGTCTCGAGAAAATGATCGGAGGTAATATCGCAGTCATCTTTTTTAATCCTCTGCAATTCCATTTATTTAGACTTTTATATCACTTTGACATCAGAGATTAAAGGCTAGGACTAATACATATTTCTTGTCCGTGGCTCGTGGAGAAGAGTTTTTTTTTGCTGAGAGCAAACAAAGAAAGCAGTAATGAGGCTGTATATACTATACTAGTGCAGCCCTGGCACGGGTACTTCAACAGCTCATTTCAAAGGCAAACACTCGTGGCATTCAAACGACAAAATAACAGTTCACACTGACAGGTAACATGTCTTTGTTTTTCAATGCATGGTATAAATTTACCAGCAGTTTATTCTCTGACATTCAGGCTTTCTTCTCAGCTCAATCTGTAGCTGTCAGCCCACCGGTGACTGGTCGTTTTTGAAGTGAAACGTTTTAAGTGAAGACGTTTATTTCATCCTGTGAATCCTTTTTCAAGCTTTCTAAATAGGTAGTGACACAATGACAGCTTGATGTCAGCTTTATATAGAAAAGACGCATGCGTCTGGAGGTACGCCGCTAAATATGGTTTGTGATCTTTGATGCGTTTATTGACCCTCATCATCTTGTTTCAAGCTGAGCTGAGCTTTTGGCTTCTGCGACAATTAGTTACAAGTTTATTTTTCTTAATTACCCTTTGAGTTATAATCATTAAGAGATCAGTCGGCTTGAAACAAATGGACTTGGAACTTTTAAAGTTATAAGATGAGCAGCTCACAGGATATGTCTGTTTACAGTGCAGCTAAACAAACTTAAGTTTTTGCAACAGTTTTGACGGTTTTCTTGTTTTGTGGATGCAACCTCCAACCCACATGACCTCGTATGTTGTTGGTCCTCCCCTCTTATATGAACATTCGAGTGTTTCATAAATTAAAACCCCTACAAGTGGCAGGAGATCAACATGTCCTCATAACAAAAAAATAACGGTTGTCGTTTTAAACGCATGGTTCATGTTGTGAAACAGTCAGAGTTTGGTGAAGTTTCGGCTCCAGAACTACTTGGCTCGGTTAAGAAAAAGATCAGGTTTGGGTAAAAATAAGTACATTTGTTAAGTAACTCCACTTTGTTATCTGCGTACATGAAGTAAATACTAGGGATGTCACAATTTCGATACTAAATCGAAAATTGGTTGACATTTAATTCCAACTATGAAAATCAAAAGCGGCACCAATGATCCACCCCAGGACTTCATGGTGCATTCAGGTGCACCTTGTAAACTCTAGAAACTCGAACCTATGCTGTAAAGAGATATAGCCTTAGTGTGGTACATTGTAAAGATATGCTATGAACTTTTAAGATTTCATGCTCAAATGCATGTAGTTGTACTGAGGGCCACTTAAAGTGAGGGTGCGGGCCGTATGCGGCCCCCAGTCCTCCAGTTGCCCATCCCTGTATTAGAGGGTAGGAACAAACAACAAATGTGGTTATTTGGTTAAGAGGACTTTTTTAGGAGAAAGGGCTGCTACTGAATAAATGTTGACCATCAATAGAGTATCAAAAAAGGGTTTTAATTTCAAGAAAATCTGAAGGATTTTAACTTTACAAAAAGTCTTTAGTCATCCCAATGTAAAATTCTCAGAATATGTAAATTAGTTCCATTATCTTAAGTCACTAGCTCGTGCGGACCTCAAAGCATGACATCTGACAGAAAGTGAACATGTTCTTCAGTCTTCAGTAGTTTCACCTGCAGGCCAAAACATGTGCTCAATTAAAATGTGATCTGTATTTTTCTCTTCAGTGGAAGCTTCGGTGTGACATGCAAGTTAGATTAGTTTACCACTCTCTGCATTTTAAAGTGAAAACACAGAAATGTGTCTCCCTGAAACTCATTTAATCATGACTCATGTCAACCAGCGCGGTAACAAAGCTCAGAGACAGAAAATTAATTGAGAGAAATTGAAATAGTGAGGCCATTATGTTACTTAACAAGTAGAGAAGTCAAACAAAAATATCACATTATAATTTGCTGTTTTCACTCAGTTTTCTATGATTTACTTAAATAGAACAAGCTATTAAATATACTTTAAAATGTGTTTTTCACCATTTTTTTCAAGCAAGCAATATAACAAAACAACACAGCGTGGGATAGACATCTTAAAGGGTCACTACAGCACAGAGAAATTGGAAATGAAAGGCACACATGATCAGTTTCTTACTGCACGACGGTGACAGTTTCACATTGTGTTCCGCTGCGATGGAGGCGTTTATGTTTCATTTAACCTTGCAGACATAATTATTTTTGTGTTTTTCCATCTACAAGTGGACTACAGCAGGTATTTCATTTTGCATGACAGAAAGAAACGAGGACGGCAATTAGCACTTGTTGCCTTGGATAAGCCGTGGCTATTATCTCCTGCCAAGTGTAAAATTAGTGCGATTATCAGCAATATTACCGTCGAAAAATATGGACGGACGTGGATAATTTAAAGATTGAAACCTAAATGGGGAGTTTTTCAATCAGTCTATCTGCACATCCAGCATTCAGTGTGAAAAGCGAGGAATTCACAACATGTCAGCGAAGTTAATTACTTCACCGAATGCCTCCCAGCAGAGTGTGGAATAATAGCATCAGGGGAGAGAATGACTTTTCTTCTGTTGTATTGGTTTTATAGTACAGCAGAATCTTTCTTAACCCCTATTTCACTTTAATTAGGCATTTGCCCAAGAGACTTACTTTTCTGAAAAACATCTGAGTTCTTGTTATCCCAAGGGCAATAACCTTGCAGTAAGGGTTTCTTATTCTCTCATTGATCAAAAGACATTTTCATCCAGAATTGATGACCTTATTATAATGGGTGCTTTTACTGCGTCCTTGAGAATTCCCTTGTACAAAATTATTGAGGCCATGTTGACATTATGAAGCACGTTTAAGGTATTTTACATGACTAATATCGAGTGGTTTTCTTCTCATTACATAACTGTAGTTAACACCTTTAGCTGTGGACTTTATTACACATGGAAAGGAAGGGCTGGGTATCAGTACTCCACTAAAATAGATTATGTGGTTTAGAAACTTCTTACAGCCAGTCGCTGCAAGGGATGGAAGAAAAAAGTTATCATTGAATGGACACTGTTGGTATTGGATTCATTTAAGGGTTATGGTATTGTAAGAAATGCCCTAATGGAAAGGGGGCCAGAGGAGAGGAAAATTAGGAAAATATATACATTTATATTATAAAAACAAAGAAAAATATGCAGATTTCTATATTATTATAATCAATCATTTATGCGTGTGTACTGTTTTTATGGAGTTTGTGGCAAAGGGTTAAATATATAATGATATATATATATATACAGACATGAAATGAAAGAGCTGATCTAGATGGAAAAAAAGATGTCAAAAAAGTCTCTGTTTATTACGTTTTCTCATTATGAACTACTATAATGTTTGAGAAATTATGGTTTTTAAATATTGTCTGACTTTTTAAGTTATATTTTTAATGTCACATTTAGATTTATTTGTACATTTTTGATTGTATAAGCAGATTTTGTTTGGAAGATTGCTTTAGTTGTATTAGTTTTTTATGCTTTGTGTATTTGTGTGTCATGTAAAATGATAACTTTGAGACAGATGTTGAATAGAAACTTTTTTATGCAATCCCTGAATCAGGGCTTACATAGTTTCAAATTGAAAATGTAAAACATTTTAAAGTGGACATATTATGAAAAACTCACTTTTTCAGCACTTGTGCACATCCATTTGTGTATCTGTAGTGGCTTTGACCATCTGAGTATCTCCACCCACAGCTTGTTCCAATACCCAAGTATGCAAAAAAAAAAAAAAAAAATGAAGTATGTCCCAATACATTTTGCAAACCTAATTCACAAAAAGTTAAACAAAAATGCATAAAACTCATAATTCAGTGTGTGCTGTATATTTACAAAATAAAAGTTTATCAGTTTGAACATTAACCCTTTGATGCACAACATGGGTGAAAAATGACCCGCATCCATTCCCCATGTTATTTAATGCTGCTGTTTGTTTCTGTGCTCTATCTTTTGACATCAACTTATTTTATGATTGAATATTCCAAGTATTCTTTAAATATCTTGTTTTTGATAACAACAGATCACTATTTAGGGACCGAGCACCGAAGGTGCGAGGACCCTATTGTAATTACTTTTTGCTTCTCATACTTCATGAAGAAAAAAAGTAACTACTTAGCCAAGAAGTTAGCTAAGTAGTTAGCTTAGCAAGCTACTTAGCTAAAACATGGATATGGGTCATTTTTCACCCATGTTGTGCAGTAGAAGGGTAGTGACACAAAAAAACAATAAAGGAAAACATAAAAATTAGGATGTATGATGATCAAAAACAAACTAATCGAGGAAAACCTGGAATACTGAATGATGAAAATAATTTATTTCAAAGATATAGAACATAAAATCTCTGTCGGGTCACTTTAGACCCATGTTGTGCATCAAAGGATTAACTTTCTTGTCTTTTTACTGTTTTCAATTGATTATAGTTAGAACAGTTGTTCTGTTGTTTTTATTTAGATTTTTACAAAGTATCCAAACTTTCTTGGAATCAGGGTTGCACATCAAATGCAGTTTGCCAAAAACAGCAGGATGTCGTCTGCATCCTGTTGCACTTTACAGTATGCAAGCCTGCATGTTTTTCTGGCTATTCTCACCCACAATCCTCTGTGCAGCATATATGGGCAAAAGGTTATGTTATGACCATGAATGTATTATAGAACTGCATATTGCACCACCAGAAGTAAACCTTTGAAGCCAGAAAACTGTGTTGGCATATGCACCAGGTGAGCAATTCACGTTGGACCCCCAACATCTTGTGGTTCTTATAACACATCCATGGTTATAAAGAGTTGCCTTTTTCCAACTGTATACAGGGTATCCGCAGGGTCTTAAAAAGTCTTAATGTCTAAAATCCAATAATTTGAATTTAAGGCCTAAAATTCTCTTAAAATCTCATAAAATGAATGCAATATGATTTTGAAATGTCTTAAAAAGGGATTAACGTTCAACAATCAGAATTAAATAGTCAGATTTTAGAGTTCGAAACAAATATTAGTGCACAATAAAGATATTTCGGGTGTTTTTATTTAGGTTAAGCATTTTTTATTCCAATGTGAAGGAGCTGTGAATAAATTCATAAACTTTGCAAGCTATTCCGGGCCTCCGATTTTCCTTCATGTCTTTTGTACTTTTTTTTTGCCAAAATGGATGTGAAATGGGTCTTAAATTGTATTCAGTATGGTCTTAAAAAAGTCTTAAATTTGAATTGTTGAAACCTGTGGAGACCCTGTATACATATTACATACAGCAGAGCCTACTTTCTAAAGGCAACAGCAGAAGTGCACAAGTAAAGCTGAAAAGAAGGCAGTTTGAAAGTCAGCATCCCTTTGTAATGTGCACAGTATGTTTCTTGCCAGCCATTCAGAGCAGACTGGGCTTCTCCAGGAGGGGGTCTTAAAGAGACAGGCACTTAAACGGAGCATTTCAGACAGAGATCAAATACAGGTATAGACAGACAGTATGTGATTTATAATGGCTTTTTTGAACATAAGAGCATGTAAACATGTTCAAACACAAAATACAGACATGAAGCCATAAAAAGAAAACATTTAAAAATGTCAAACTTAAAATTTTTTTATATTTTGGTCTTTCCAATGTACATAAAAAAGTTTTAACATGCATTTTTTTAAAAATGAAAAACAAGTGAATTATCCTCATTGAACCTGATGTAAAGAGATAAAGAACACCATTGCACTAAATAGTGATTGCAATAGTTAGTAATTTTATGTTAATGTTAATAATGAAATATAAACAATGTTTATTGGGATTTTTTCAGTTTCTGACACTTTTGGATAATTAAACACGCAAATTGATCTACGAACATTATTGCTGTTCCTGAGGAACGGGACCGGCGCTAAAATGGAGCATTTCAGACATCAAATAGACAGAGATCAAATTCACACAGTATGAGATTTATAATGGCTTTTTTTTAGAGCATGTAAACATGTTCAAACACAAATACAGGCATGAAGCTAAAAACTGAACATAATATGTCCCCTTTAAGAGTTCATGTATACTGAAATATGCTATATTTTTAAATCTCTTTTTCACTGCCTGCTCAAACTGATCATCTATTTGTTCCTTTTTTTTCTTGTGTAGTTAAAAGTCTAAAACAGGGCAGCACTGTATGCAATTATTGTGTTGAAAAAATGAATAAACATGAAGCATTTTTACCTCGACCAGTTGGAGATGTTTTCACTTGACTAACTTACAGGATGTTTTAACATTACATTGTTTATTAGACTGTTTATCTGGAACAAAAGGTGATCACAACCATCGACCGGACTCTCCGACTCCAGAGAGGTAACGTGAATTTTTAAACTGATTGGTATTCCTCTTTGCTCATTTCCAGTGTTTTGCATACACAAATACTTTCAAAATCAATGGAACTTTGTTGATCCGAACCCCTTTGAAAAATGGGGCTATTCTGGGAGAAAGTAGGAGCTCACCGGCATAGAAATGCATTGAAAGTTTATTTCCAAAGAAGTAGATCTACACGGTGAGAAAGTGCAGCCTTCGGGTTGTAGTCGGCCTTCTGTTTGCAAAAAATATTTCTCAAAGAAGGCTCGCGAGGAAATTAATGGTTTTGAAGATTATAGTTTTTTTCTTTTGCGTGCTTCACATGACAAAGCTTCTTTTTCATCTGCCTCTATCCATCTCATTTGGATTGTGATCATGACTGGGTGTGATTATCAAGGATCACTACTGGAGATGGACTGAATTCACAGTAGTTTAACCATGTCAGCAGGTAAGCCCTTTAAACTGGCATATTAAAAATAGATGGTTGGCTTCCACTGGTTGAGGCACGCAGAGCCTATTAAAGCCAATGATCACCACTTTTCATTTAAACAGCGATAACATTTAAGAGACAAGCTCCTTTTATATTAACACTTAGTGTAAATGTTATATGACTCTAAGGCTCCACATGAGGCTTTTTGGAGGAGTGAAATATAACCATCATTATTACTTTTACCATGATGACTGACTTTTTTTTTTTTCTCCTTCCCACAGCGATGCGCAACAAGCCTCTCCAGGCAGTGTTCAGCACTCACTGTGATTTCTGTGGAGCCTGACAAAAACTCTTTGTTGTTCCAGAAATCACTGTGAAGCTCCCACAGCCTATCAAGCAACTCGAGAAAAAAAAAAAAAAAAAGAGGACATAATGAAAAGGATTATTTAGCCTATAATTTTCACATCATGCATTTGAAATGAGACATTTCTAGCGTGGACCCCCCTCCAACAGAGAAACAAACATGCAATGAATCAAATGAAAAAAGGGAAATTAATTGAATTGCTCATGAATACCTACAGTGCCAGTGGGGTTGAGTGGGCATTTTCACACTTCCTCAGTAATTACAGCAGTAAACGTAGCAAATGTGTCCATTTAATTATAGCACTGTCAGACAAGTAACAAAAGAGAACAGCGAGGAGGCCTGAGTGTTGTTTCTCTGATACAAAAAGAAAACTTAAGTCAAGGTAACTAATCCTAATATTAATAATTGTCATTAAACATTTAGCCATTTTTGTCAAAATACTTATTGCAGTGACAGGATCACATATGTGCTTTGCTTTTTGATGCATTCCCAGTGTGAATCAGTAAAATCTGGTGAAAGGCTCAGTGAGGGGGTCATATGATCATAGAAGACTTTGGTTTTGTCAGGCTGAGCCACAAACTGCATAAGATTAAGATTTTCTTTATTAGTCCCACAACGGGGAACCTTCAAGAGTTACAGCAGCAAAGTGGATAGCAAAAAAACAATTAATAGGGTGGATTCGGGTAATGTGGGACACTTGAGGTTTGGCTGGTTTATTTCCTGCTTAAAGTAAATATAGTCATCAAAACCTTTACTATTGGTCTACCATGGGTGTCATGTGACTGAAATAACATAAAATATTTTTAAATTTAGAAAAATATAACAAAGTCAAAATTGCAAAAAGTGTCCTACATTACCCAAATTCACTATAGTAAACAGCAGTATAAACTAGAAATATAAGATATGAAGTATAACATATAATAAAGTATTAACAATTTACAATATAAACAAGTAGAAATATAAAAAGTATTAATTAAAACAAATATAAAATAAGGAACATTATATACAATGTAGACAGAGTCAGCAGTTGGATATGGACCATTGCAGAGAATATTCCATATATAGATTAAATTAAGTAAGTAATATTGTATAGATAAAAAATATTGTACAGTGAATGGATGTCCGCTCTTTCAGCTCCCAAATGGCTCTTCATTTTATCACTTATACCTTTATAATTCAGCCCAATTTGGTGCTGTTTTGACTTGTGATTTGTATTTGAACACATATATCACTGAAATTTCAATAATTTACTGTAAAAAAAAAAAAAAAAAAAAAAGAAGTATTTTTTCATAAAAAGAAGAAATTTAAAAATGTAAAAGAAAATTTAAAAGAAAATCAACGTCATGTAAAAACAATTGTACATTATAGTAGGTCTTTCCAATGTACATCAAAAAAGCTTCAGCATGCATTTTTTTTTATGAAAAACGAGTGAATTATCCTCATTGAGCAATGATCTGTGAGAAGTAAAGAACACCATGGCACTAAATAATGATTGAAATGGTTAGTAACGGAGTTAATGATGAAATATAAACAATGTTTATTGGGATTCTTTTAGTTTCTGACACTTAATTAAATATTTTCCGGGTCAAATTGACCCACAGACATTATAACATAACATAGCTTGCTTGTTGTAATGCTGTGTGCAGAATCCTCTTCTTCTCTGTCCTTGGTAGATCTCTGAGGATCCTTGACATGGGAACAGTCCTTTGGTGGATATTGATGGAGTATCCTTCAAATCAGCCGTTTGATCCTTCTTTGACTTTTCGAAGCACCCAGTGAGGCCAAAATATCACAGATACAGGCTGCCATCTTGTACTGTTGAGCCATAATCTGACAAAGAACGGAGCCTGAGGTGTCGAGTTCCCGCCCAAACACAGTTTTTTAGACTCAAATAACTGATTAAAACCAAACACTATCAGAAAAATTAACACTTAAATAAACATCAGAGTGATGAGAACTAACTAAAAGACCCCACATGAGCGGCATCTATCACAGCTTCAGTTTGGGCCAATTTGGGTCAACCAAGGGTTTGATAGTTTGATCTGTCATTTTTTTGTTAACAACTGGAATTAAGGCCATTATCACCACAGGAAGTGATAGAATCATTAATAAACTGTCATACAGATTTTAGTGCAGAGCCACAGCTCAGCAGAAGTTTACCTCCCTCTTACAAACTCACTGACCTCGTACTCTGAACATTAAATACTTAAGCCTGCAACAATGTTCCATTCAACCCTGGAATTTGCATTAGAAAATACATTTTGCGTGGAAGATATTTCATCAATACAGTAAGGCACATGTCACAGGTCATTGTCATTGTACTTAATGTATTCATTTATACTAAAGAAAATCCTCTACTGGCAGGTATTATTATAGAGTCAGTCATGCAGGCAGCATTTTTCAAGGACTTTCAAGGTTTATTTTCAAGCTTTTCCAGTATCTTACACCTGTTGTAAATTGCATGTTTTAGATGAGTATTTACATACTAAAAGGGGGAGATTTCAGTTAACCATACCAACAGCGATGGTATTACACTTTTCAGATTGCAAGAGAAATACAGTAAGAATTTCAAGCATTTACAAGCACTTTATGCAAAAGCCAAGCACTTTTTAAACCTTGAAAACACAACATTTAAATTCAAGTATTTTCAAGGATTTCAGCACCCGTAAGAACCCTGGATATTTCATCAATACAGTAAGGCACATGTCACTGTCATTGTACTTAATTTTGTTCATTTATACTAAAGAAAATCCTCTACTGGCAGATATTATTATACATTCAGCCATGCAAGCAGCATGCTCCTACAGATGAAAATGCTGCTTGTGCTAGTTCACCAATACTAGATGGATTGACCTGAAATGTACATACATAAATGTTTTTTGTGAGAGTTTTAATGACTTTGATTTTATCTCTGTCTACTATGACCGTGGTAGTTTCTGGTTTAGTTAACCATTTCTCAAAATGATTGAATGATTGGTTTACTTGATTCAGGGTTCGTACACTTTTTCAGTGGTCAAATTAAAGCATTTTTCAAGGACTTTCAAGGTTTATTTTCAAGCTTTTCCAGTATCTTACACCTGTTGTAAATTGCATGTTTTAGATGAGTACTTATATACTAAAAGGGGGAGATTTCACTTAACCATAGCAACAGCGATGGCATTACACTTTTAGGAGGAACGGTCTTCATTTCAGATAGGCTACTCATTATTTTTTTCATTGAACATGTGATTATCTATAGTTTATAGATGAATATAGTCAGATTGCAAGAGAAAAACAGTAAGAATTTCAAGCATTTACAAGCACTTTATCCAAAATCCAAGCACTTTTTAAACCTTGAAAATACATTTAAATTCAAGCATTTTCAAGGATTTCAAGCACCTGTACGAACCCTGTAATATTTCATCAATACAGTAAGGCACATGTCACTGTCATTGTACTTAATTTATTCATTTATACTAAAGAAAATCCTCCACTGGCAGGTATTATTATACATTCAGCCATGCAAGCAGCATTCTCCTACAGATGAAAATGTTGCTTGTATTAGTACCAATACTAGATGGATTGACCTTTTATTTTATTTTGTTTGTTTTGTTTTTCATTTATTGAAGCACATTGAGTCTACACCTGTCGTATGAAATGTGCTATATAAAAAAAATTGACTTGACACATGCATCATTTCAGCTTTATTTTTGAATACATCCCAGAGTTACAGGACGTATTTAAAAGAGTATAATTTGGAGTTATGTTTCTGTCCAAATGACGAATGTATGTCAAATATTCCACTCTGTTTTTGGTCAACTCTTGAGGGAAATAAGTTAAATGCTTTACTGTGGTAAAAGTACCAATACCACAAAGTATTAATACTCTTGTAGCAACAGTCATGGAAAAATTATTTGGTTTTCTTGATAATGATTTTGGTTATTGTCAAGAAAACCATGGTAAATGTCTAGATATCAGCTCTTAAATTAAACTCTTATGAGCTATTTTTGTTGTTATAAATATATTTGTCCAAACAAATGTACCTTTAGTTGTACCAGGTATTAAAATGTCAATTTTTTTTCCATGACTGTATGTGCAAAGGACACAAATCCCGTCTCAACCAGCAACACTTGCCAACTCGCTTTGACTTCTGTACATAATGAAATCATCACACGTAATTGAAACACAATTGGTTTCTTCCTTCTATTTCAGTCTAAATTAAATTAAAACTTGATGAATAACAACTTCTGTATAGATACACTTGAGAAATTGCTCATTATGTACTTCTCGCTGACTAAAAAAAGACTTAAAAAAATCTATATGATGAAAAAATGGAGTGTTTAGCATTCACAGGTTTCAGTAATCCTTAAGTCTGTTCCTGAGGATAACAGAGCTTTAGATTTGGCAAACCTGCTTGTGACTCGTCACTCCCATGACAGTTTGCCCTCAATCAGATGAAATGGATGCTGCCTGCAGCTGTCCATTTTATTCAGAGCAGCTGCGCAACATCACATGTCCACACAATCTCCATAGCACACCTGTTGATTCCCTCCATCGTCTAAAAACCCTCAAAAATCACCAGATGAGAAGCGGGAGTGAAGAGATTGTCCTTGACATGTATTTCGACTTTGCCTGTGATATCCATACTGTGTAATGAAATGGAATTTGTTGCTCGCTCGCGGCTTCAGCCACACATTCCTCCCAAACAAACAAAACATTTCAAAGACAAAAATGCCAGATGTAAACTAAGCGATGTGAGCAAATGTGACAGAAAAATCCGATTGCGTTGCTGTCAGTGGGAGCTGTCATACAGACATTAACAACAAGCAAAATGTCCTGCAGGACTGCACAAAGGCACAGCTTGTTTGTTGCCTCATACTTTATAATTGCCAGTCTTGGGATAAAAATGCATCATAAACCTCAAACATTTTCTCTGATTTCCATGAGACTTTTTTGATACATAGCCCTAAGCCTGACTACAATGATTACAATATAAATTGTCTGTTTTCACCTCCAAATACAGCCGTCAATAGGCTATTTTACACAATGAATGTGTGCTGTTTCAGGCAAATAGATTATTCCATTAGTCAAATTGATCACAAATGGGTTAGTGGGGTCGACTGTGTTGGCCAAACAACAAATTAGATAAAAAGTGAATGCAATCAGTCACTGTGCTGAAGTATATTGAGTTTAATCTGTGCCAGCATAGTGTTGTTGTGTACTGCTTTCTTATTTCATACCAAATATTACTGTTACATATTTGGTTCAATGTCTTGTTTGCATGCGTGCAGATGGCACTAGGGACAGGGGGGATATGTCCCCCCCAGATTCATTGACAAACATCGCCAGTAAAACAGAGGATTAATGTTCCGTTACTTAGACTGTTTACATTGCAGCAGACATAGTGTCGAGCGTTTGTGTGGTACGGCTAATGGTGCGTTCAAGGTCTACACAAATGTCGGAATTTTCAACATTCTCCCGAGTTCCAAGTTCTGACTTTCAGTGTAAACTGAACACACCATAAGGTGTTACGGTAAGAAGACCAGCCTTCAAAATTAAAAGCAAACACATGGAGCTTTCAAAATAAGAGCACATGGATGTGTTAGCAGAATCCACCACATAATTTACAAGAAGACTGTCAAAATATGAAGCCTTAAATAAAACAGAACTCTTATTCTCCTTTATAATAATTCATTAAAGATAGATAGATAGATAGATAGATAGATAGATAGATAGATAGATAGATAGATAGATAGACTTTATTTATCCCAAGCTGGGAAATTACAGTGTAGCAGCAGCATTACACACAGAGACAATAACAACACAATTAATTTAAAAGAACAACCAAGGCATACTTCAAGCAATAAAATATAAAATACAAAATACAAAAACAATGATTACGATGGAACAGTAGCATTACAATCTGCAAGAGGCCACCAAATTTAGGGGAGCATGCCCCTGGGCCCCCGGACTTTGTTTGGGTCCCCCCCATCATAGTCTCAGAAAATTCTGTGGGAAACACTGGTTCTAAAGGCTTGACAGACTGGACAGACAAGAAATTGCCCAGCAGTATGTTCAGGGTAATGAAAGGAGGAGAGATGTTTTTGGGTCCTTCATTGAGTCAGTTTCAAGTCAGTAAATTCTAGTAAACTTCTTTTTATTTATGTAAATATGTTGGTTGTTGTTTATACTACAGTTTGTTAAAAATGTTAAAATAAAACATATTTAGTCAAGGCATGGAGTGGAAAAATAACTCATTGAGTTGAAATCATTTGCTGCAGCTTCGTCCCCCCAGTTCAAAAATCCTATCTGCACCCCTGCTTGTTTGACATTAGTCAATAGTTATTAATTAACGACTGTACTGTGCTACCTGTCACGAGTGTTCACATCTGTCTGACGTCTGCTGTGTTCAGTCCAGCTGTTCCTCCTCCCAGTCGTCTCAATTTGTCCATTCTGTCTTTTGAGTTCGTCCATCATTCCTTTTTCGTCTGTCAATCACTTCCACCCTTCAGACTGCACATCACTGGCAGCATTTGTACTCGTCCATAACTTCTGTCAAGCAGAAAAGACAACAGATGCCAGTCTCCTTCACATTACAGTTAAAGACATCAGACAGATGCACGGAGCATCTTCCAAATATATGCTGTAAATTCTTAGCTCAGATTACATCATCACTCTTTCGGAACAAATGTAACATCAAAGAGGAAATTCTGAACGGAGATTACTGTGACTAGTTCAAGCAACAGTTTGAAATAAAAAAAATCCCTGCTAGTTAAAGTTTTCCATGGTTGTCCTCGTGTGCTCTCTAGCTGGCACCGCTCTGCTGGCTCACACAGGGACAAAAGCCATTTGGCACCACTAGCAGATAATTCATATGGTTTAGTGCTACAGGATTAAACCAGGAACCACTAATGAAATTGAGCGTAAGACTTTTTTCAAGGCTATTTTCAAGAATGACCTTGAGCAATCGCAGTCACAAATATGACGTGATGGAGAAGAAGCTGCAGAAATGTTTCTGGAGCTTCACACATCCACGACACGTCCCCTTACACAGAATCATGTTATGGGAAGAACATAGCAAAGAAAACAAACCTGCAATATATTATACTAGATATACTAATGCCATATATTGTATAATGGTGACATCCCCATTAAGGCGGCAAAAAATGTAGTTTCCTTTCCAACAGAACCAACAGGTCCAAAAGTACGGAAGACGATTAGGGCCAAGTAGGAGGGAAAAAAAATCATGATTAAATTTGAAATTAAAAAGTCGAAATTATGAGAATAAAGTTGAAATACAATGTTGAGAAAATATGTATATTATTTTATAATTTAATACAATATATGTAAAAAAAATAATAATCATAAATTACAAAAAGGCAGACTCTAATTTAGCTAATTTTTGTGTAGGGGGATTTAAGTTCAACCACACCTTTAAATATTGTAGTCAAAATATAAAAGTATCAAAATCAAGAAAAATTTTGAAATTACGAGAATAAACTTGAAATACAATGTTGAGAAAATACATATATAATATAATTCAATATATGTCTACAAAATTCACATAAATTACATAAAATCAGATTTCCCCAAAACAATAGTTGTAGTAGCCTACTAGCAAGAATATCTCATTTATATTGCGAGGGATTTTAGTTCTACTACACCATTAAATATTGTGGTTATTGCTCATTTTATGACTTTATGAAAATCAGGTTGTAGCTTGCAGTCTACCGAACTGTTAGGATTGAAAACAATGTTATTCTGATGACTTATTGATACGAATCTTCACCAACTACACAACATTGCAAATAAAAACAAAGAAATAGAAACACTCACATATCTTCATTAAGTTGGAGGATCTTATGGCCCATCAGTAAAAAGGAAGTACCTTAAATGACATCCCCCCGTGGAGCCACCACTCTCAACAATTTCAACATTTCAGCTCATAAAAATGTTCTGTTCATTGTCTTGTTGGGGTAAACACAAGCAAGCTGTGAAAAACTGCTACAACATGTGAATGTGAAGATATTTCGAGCAGTAAGCGTTGTATTGTGTAATAAACTAAAAAAGACACCTTGTTACAGGACACCCATAGCGTGAGTACAAAGTGAGGCAACTCTTTCATGGCAGCACAGAAAGGTTCAGACAGCAGCGCCACGGCAACCGATGAGCCAGTCAGTCCACGATAACGAGAGTGCTTCATTTACATTAATTGGCATATTGCATCAGGGAGATGTCAGTTGCACTCACCGCCACATTCTGGTAAGTGAGTAAGTGTCAGAGCTGTGGAGGAGCAGCGAGGATCTCAGTATGAGGTATGACACGCTGTTAACTAGCACTTAGACGCATAGAAAGCCACGGTGGCTTTTTGTGGTCAGTTGTGATGAAAGGTAAGACTTGTGTCCTCAATAAACCCCCATCTCCCTCAGCAGGCTGTTGGAACACAGTACAATGCCACTAATTGTGTCTTCATTAGCCTTTAAACAAGGTAATCCGGCTTTTTCAGAAACAGAGAAGACCATAAAACAGTCTGTGTATTATATATATTACACCTATTTCAGTAAAGCTGTAATCTCTCAACTGATTGGTGGATTTAAGGAGGACATGTGTGTGAGTTGGGTAAGGCATTTTCTCAGTTGTCAATTAAAAAATAAAATAAAAATAGAGTCTGGTGGTTAAGTTAGACACTTTTTACTTCGGCTAACTTGAATATAAAGTTCAACTGATATAGGATTTTCCAATACTTACAAAATTACCAGCTACCAGCAAATTATATATTATATTATATATATATATATATATATATATATATATATATATATATATATATAGCAAATTATATATATATATATATATTATTATTATATTATATTATATTATATTATATTATAGCTAATTAAAAATCAGTTTTGTATGTTCAGTAATAGTCAACTGGACCATTTCAATAGAAGAATATATAAAAACACCCCATGTTTGTACTAGCATGTTTTTTGCATGATATGTTTACAACAAAGTGATTGAGAACACACCATTGAAGTTAAAGTAAAGCAAGTTACAAGTATTGTAAATACTTTGTTTATTGGCAATAAACAATAACTCAGACTGAGATTTTAGACAGACTGGGAATCTTGCAGGGTAACTATTTACAAGACTAAAACTAGATTATTTTAGCCTCTTTTTTCTACCATGCTTTTAGTAGAAACTTACAAATGGAGGAGAAGCAGCTTTTGGCTCCAGCTGCTCTAGTGTGTGCAGTGGTTTGTGCTGGAAAAAACACAACAACAAAAAGAAGAGAAGACGCCACAAAATGCCCCTCTCAAAGCTGAAAAAGGGTTTCTGTTTTTATCACATGAAAAGTTGACTATTTTACAGTGAAAATAGGTATAAGGAAGAATAAAGGAAAGGAACATTTAGAAATGAATTAATTTATGTCCTATATAATTACAATATGTTTAATCGAATAATTATATTTACCAGCTCTATCAACTTTCATTTAGTTAATCATACCTGATCTTAGATTGATTCCTGCTGAAGGGGGAGTCTATTTAAGCAGTTGCTTCTGGGTTTGAGTTTGTTGGGTGGCAATTTGAAGCTGTGTGTATGTGAAGTTAAGTTGAGTTGCTTTATTATGGGGTTGTTTTTGATTTTGTTTGTATAAAAGTTTGGTTATTCTTCCCACCACTATCACCCACTGTGGTCAGGCTACACCACGATGTTCTATAGAACATATTTTCATATAGGACAAAACACAAGCCACTACTGATAGATTCTGAAATGTCTGTTATTGGCCAATGTCAGATATATCGGTCAGGCTTTATTTGGACATTCAGTTATATTTTTTGGAGCCAAAGAAATGCAGCAGTGTGATGCCAAGCCCTGCGGCCGCAGTGAGACAGGATATAACAAGCTGGGCCCTCCAGAACCTGAGCTGACAGGAGCAAACATCAACAGGTGTTGCTTTTGCTCTTTGCCCACTGATGCCAGCAGAAACTGAATCCTTCTGCTGCAATAAAAGGCAGCATGGTGACTTTTGGTTGGATGCTGTTGCACATGCCAACCCAAAGAGATAGAGTCCATTTATGCATGGAAGTTTTACCCCAGAGGTGTGCTGGAGACTTTCTTCAGGATCCTGAGGATAAGCTGGATAAGACAACCAAGACCAGTGATGCCAAGAGAGGATAATGAGTGAGTACTTATTTTTCACCTTTTATTATTATGTTGAGTCATCTCTGTTGGGCTTTTATTGTGAAAGATAAAGGTTTGAAGCTGTGATTCCGTTCACAATTTGGAAAGCCACAGAATGGTTGCTGTATTGATTCAGGCTGGTTTGGACAATGGACTCCATGTTCTTGCAGTACACTGAAAAAAAAATATTTTTTTGGCCCTGTAGTTATTATATCAATCATTTATATAAATTCTTCAAAGAAATGCAGTTCTTTTACTTTAAAATAGCAGTTTTTCATGTAGTGCATTACTTAGTGATTGTTATTATGTTTCCTCAGTTTTGTATGTAAATTGAATCATTCGTTCTAATATTCACTAAACCAGTTCATTGGCTTAATAAGTTGATATTTCCAAGTAAAATGTAATTGAGGGACATCAGTGAATCTGCAATTTAGTTGTGTATTTTCATTAAAAAAATAAGTGGTTCTATTAAATAAATATTACTTAGAAACAGCCTGAGTAAAGATTACAAACACTTTCTGTGTGGAAAAACCTAGCTAACCTAGCTTTTTTAAAGTAAATATCACTCCAATTTTTTCTAGTGTACCTGCATAAGTATAGGTACATTTTATAACAGTTTGTTTCACAGTGTTTTGGCTGCACCTCAGTAGCTTTGGACCAATGCATCCTGCTATATATGCACTGTGGGCCTGGCTCTGTAAGCAGGAGAACTCTATTTTCTTGTTCAAAATAGCATGCACTGAGGGACTGAGCAGCTTTGGCTGTCTACATTTACAAAACTGAGTGGACATCTACAAAAAAATGTTGTGAAATTTCCCTGTACCGTCTTCAACTCAGTGCCGCAGCCGTCGTCCTTAGTCAAAAATCCCTTCAAAATACCACACTAACTTCTGAGAAATTAGTGAGCATGGTAGAGCCTTCATATGCTAATATCATAACGTCTGTGGTTCATATAGAGAAAATGCATTTCAGAATTCATCATCATACGTTGATATAATGAGAATGTTCTGGCTTCACGGTCAAATTATTATGTCAAATACGTACAAGAATTATGTCAAAACATAAAAGATGAGAAGAAAAAGACGGGAGAAAATGATCACGTTAATTTCTCTTATTAGAGTAAATGCAGCACAGGTGTACAGTAAGGTTAATACTGAATGACAGTAATGGACCTCATTAGGTGGACATACTCTAATTAGGTTGATACAATATAATAAAACACTCACGTACCATATGAACTGTACAAAGTAAGAGTTATACTGTATATTCTGTAATAATTGATCCTGTATAGCTTTACTGGTTTTTACTGAATATCCAACAAAACACGTCCAAGAAGTAACTTTCAGGACCACAAAGTAATAATACATTTCAATAATACATTTTATTTATAATGCACTTTACATTACAGGAAATCTCAAAGTGCTACAGGTTAAAAGCATAACAGTCCAATTATACAAAGGATAAAAAAGGACAAGAGCTAAAAAGCGAAAACATACATACATAATCTAAAAACCATCTAGATGAGAGGAACCAAAGGTTTTGCTAAAAAGGACTGTTTTTAGTCCTTTTTTAAAAGTGTCTACACTGTAAAAAAAAAAAAAAAGATAAATAATATCTACTCAATATAATTGAGGCAACAGATCGCACGCAATATTATTAATTAAATCTAACTACGTTACAAGTTGAGTTAATAACAACTTAACAGGATGTGCCTATCAATTGAAAACGGACTAATTCTATTGTGTTGGATTAATTCAAAATTCTCTTGATTTAGAATTACATACACATAAAGATTATATTTAATGTGATCAGAATAAGTAGATTCTATCTCAAACATTCTTATATTAAAGTTACTTAAACCACTGCCTCAAAATCAAGGACACATTTATATTTAACACATTTGATCAAATATATTAAGGAAAATGAAATGACTACAGAATAATTTATTACAGTGCATGGACTGTGGGACAAAGTGATGTTGAGATACTGATATGAGCAACAAAATTTATGTCTCATCATTATAAATAAGAATAGATATAAACCACTTAGTACTAGAATATGTAGCCTATTGGTTTAGGCTGCACTGCAGGCATGGTTATCTTTTTTCCCTGGGTGGCACATGAGAAACCCAGATTGTTAAATTTTCTCATGCCCTAACCTCCAATTTTATGACTATATTAAATTATAGAAAATATACTGTGCACTTACTGTCCTCTTCAGCATTTATTATACAGGAAACCTCTCCAAGCAGCATCTTATAAAGAAAAATGATACGCAGGTGAAGTTCTTTCTTCTAGCGTGGGAAGGTGTGAGTGTGTTGATCTCCGTTTGTAGAGAGAGAAGCAGCAACTATTGCATGAAGGCCTTGATCTTGCTGTGTGTCACCTGCACAAGGTTCAGTTCAGCTCATTCAGGAGGGCAGTTATGTCAAGGGCAAATCAGCCAACCAGTCTGCTCTGGTTAGTTCAGAAGCATCCTTTACTTTCATCATACAAAACTCCAGATCAGCTTTGTTCAGTCGCTCTTCAACGAGCTGAACTTTACAAAAACATGGTTCATTGTAACACCGACTTGCAGCACTTCTTGATGAATAATATGCAAAAGCAATAGGTTGTAGTTCCCAGTTGTGACACCTACTTTAACTTTTCCCACTATACTTTTGCATGCATATATTTATTCACAACATGGTCTCACAGGAATCTGTGGAATAGCCACGGATTTGCTTAACTCAAAATCTGTGGAATAGCCACGGAATCACTCAAATTTCCGTGAAACTGACACGGATTTCGCTACAATGCAAGTTAATGACAGTCATATCCCGTGGCTATTCCAACATACAAAGTGATTATGTACATTCACTGAGTGAATATTTAGAAAATAAAACATATTTCTCGCTAGAAATGTGATCAAAATCCATTTTTATGCTAGCCTGGGTATACCCAGACTGCCTTGCACGCTCAAATTTAATTTCGAACTGCCAGGGGGTCTGGAAACTAGAGGGAGATCTTAGCCCTGTTTTAGGGATCCAATCACAGAGCGGGGAGGGACCGCAAGACGATGACGCGTACTACTCGGCACTTGGAAGCTTTCCGGATCCAACATGGCTGCTGCAGACGCGAAACTCTCTTTAGCTGAAGACGGTGTTTTAAATAGTTTAGAGCGAAAGTTGAAAGGCGAAAGGTCTCTCGGCGGCTCCACTGTCCCCCGGCTGGTAGCCAGATCACCGGTAGCGGGGCTATTAGCGCCGCACCTGCGGTCTCGGTGGCTCGTTGCGCCGAGCAGGTGATCTGGCTCCGAGCCGGGGGACAGCGGAGCCGCCGAGAGGCCCGCAGCAGCTTGTTTGTTGCCCATAAAATCAGTGGATGTGTGTGGCAGAATGACATGAGGGGGAATAAAGCGTGAAAATTAATAATCTTGCAGAAAGCGAGAACTGGAGGAGCAAAGCAGCAAACAACACTCTCTCACAGACACACACACAACAAACATCCATCTCTGTTGCTCTACTACGTCATCTGGTATAACTGATCTGATTGGCTAAGAGCTACCTACAGACGCTTTTGATAGACATTCTAAGCGCCCAATAAACGGCTCCGGAGGATCGTTAACCACACCTCCTCTACGGAGAAAAGCATTGAAGGTGTCCAGACCTAGTCTTCAGTGAGATTTGGTCTGGTGTTAGCCAGGCTATTTTTATGCAGAAACTAAGTCAAAATATAGATTTTTTCACTAAAAATGTCCGCCATGTTTTTTGTTCTGACCGCCGGGACCCCGAAAGTCACGTGACTTGGAACAAACCAATAGGAAAAAAATATCCATGGAATAGCCACGGGATATGACTGTCATTAACTTGCATTGTAGCGAAATCCGTGTCAGTTTCACGGAAATTTGAGTTATTCCGTGGCTATTCCACGGATTTTGAGTTAAGCAAATCCGTGGCTATTTCACAGATTCCTGTGAGACCAGGTTCTTTATTTACCTCTGCAAAAAAATCCTTACTGCATGGAAGCCAGATCCTCCATCATTTCAAAGTCTTGGTGCACGCTCTAATTCAGCGGCAAGAAGAAGACGCTGAAAATGTCTGTCTTCCTACAGTCGACATGTGGATATCACAGATTTCTGCTCTTATTCCTCTCGAGAAGTTGACCCATGACCTTAACCATAAATCGGAAATGTTCAGGAGGATCTGGGAACCATTGCATTCCTTTTTACAGAAGCTATAACTCTTCATTTGTCCCTGGAAGATGAGGACTGTCTGCCCTTTCATTTATTTTATTTTCTGGATGTGCTCTTCGTTTACCTGTCTCCTGTCGTCTTTTGATTTATTTACTTATTTTATGTAAAAATAGAAATATATAGCGTAACGCTCTGTTAGTTTGGGGTGGGACTTCTTTTGTTTTTGTCTGTGCTTATAAAATTGAAAAACCAATAAAAAGAGTAATAAAAAAAAAAGAAAATGTCTGTCTTGCTTTTCAGCTGTAGCTCCAGATTTTCCTGCAATGTCCTCTATCTGCCTTATAACCATTCACAAAGTATTGCAGCTACTTTCTCCATCAGTATATGGCTTTTTGCTTTTTGCAATTTTTTGAGCTTATACAGCTGGTTCTCATGTTTCCTCACTTTGCATGAAGCTTTGTAAAAAGTCCTTGTTGCTTTTGTACCTAAGCTTGCAATCTATCATCTGTCCTCGCCTTCTCTTCTGATAGATTTCTGTATTTTAATGCTTGTTTTGCCTTTGAAAACAACCACTAGTTTACTGCAAACTGAGCAAAAAGCTTTTTCAACCTCTGTGAAAAAAATACATAGCTGTTCATGGCTTTAAAGAAATAATAACTACACACCAAAATTGGAAGAACGACTTCCCAACTTGGGAAATGGGACCATTGATGAAACGCCATTGGTCTTGGTAGAGGCCTGCACTGTTAAACCCAACTTATTGTTTCAACTTAAATATTTGAGTGTCAATGCTGCGAAATAATTTTAAGTCAAGACAACAAGTGAAAAGAAGTTACCTCAAATGATTCTTGCTATTTGACTCAATATTTTAGGTTAAAATGACTTTTTGCACAAATCATGTAGTATTGACAAGGAAAATTTTGTTATAATAACAAACAAGCAACATTGGGTGTGCTCTCTTTGGCCATCTTTTATCAAACAAACGTAGAAACGAGCGCAGATCTGAGCGTACATTTTGTCTTACACTGTAAAAATGTTTGTAGAAATTACAGTAAAACACTGTCAAATTGTGTCAGAAAAAGGAAGTAAAATAAAAAAATTTAATATCACAGTTGGAGATGCTTTTAATTACCGATTATTAAATATTAGTAAATCAAGGAATAGAACAAAAATTCTAAACTGTTTTTTTCATGTAGAATTAAAGGAGAAATAACACAGTGTCACAAGGACACAATTACCCTAAAACTCAGTCTAAATTAGAGTTTTTGCTGATTTTTACATTTAAATTTACAGTAGAAAACCCACTCACTGTATTTTATACGGTGAAATTCTGGCAACCACAGCTGCCAGTATTTTACCGTAAATTAAACAGATTTTTTTACAGTGTATGACAGGGTTCACGTGTGATTTATCAAATGTTCGTATCTCGGCAATCACATCGTGAGAATGATCGGCTGTTGATAAATGTGGCAGCTCAAAACAAGCGTCATTTAAAAACCACAGCTCCACTGTGCACAAGTTTGCATGGTAACCTGCACAAAGAGTATAATCTCTCAGGTATTAGCCCCGGTGTTAGCAAGTAAAATTCCATACAGGTTGCCTTTTTTGTGAAGGAACTTATCAATACTCTTAGAAAAATACCTGCTGGTAGTGAGCCATTCAGCATTTGCAGCACATCAGCTGCTAGGCAACCAGAAACAAATGTGCTCTATTACAAAGTTACCGGATATGATCAAAAATGAATTTCTCCACGGGTCTTTTTATAGATTCTCAGAGAATGATGCAGCAAGGCAGGTGTCTGAGCATGAGCACCTGTTGTACCACTGTGTGTTAAAGTGGTTATTCAGAAGGAAGGTCATGGACACACTGTCGGAACCGAGGGAGGACGTGAGGGCCCTCCCAGAGAGGGAGGATAGGGATTTATTTGACCTTCTCTGTGACAAGCTGTGGCCAGCCAGACTAATTTACTTCATACAGATCTTAGAAACCTCAGTGAACAAAACACAGGCCTTCACAGGGCATGGATTTAAGTGATTTGTAGCTTGAGGATAACACTCACCGCACGTCTGATGCTACGACAGCCCTGACTTGACTCATGAGATATTTTTTCCTCGCTCTCTTCTTACCGCAAGAATCACCCACCCTGTAGCGAGCCAGAGGACAGACATAACCGAGCATCTTGTTAGAGTGCAAGGGAAGTTTCAACACTACTTTCTAGACTCGGGGGACACTCAGTGAATGAGGTATACATTTTAAGCCTGTCCTGACGTCCTTACTCTTACACAGATGGGGTTTTAGGAACACTTCAAGCCAGCAATAGGAGCAAGATCATTACTGAAAAAAGGGCGCTCGCATAGTTCCTGGCTTCTTTGCTGCAGAAAGGACAAATCACACCACTTCCATAAAAAATATCCTATTATTGTATTTTATATTATAATTTTCTATGTACAACTCCCACACCGGCTGCGTCTAGTCAAACCCTGGCGCTCATGAACGCACCGCCCCGTCCTATTTTCGACCTTGCTGCCCCTGCAAAAACACATATTTTTTCCCACTCCGTATATATGTTATAATTAGCATCCAGTAAGAAGATAAAAAGCACAGTCTAGACAATGTGATGCTATTCAGTACAACAGCCTTGACCGATATACTGCTGCACTTTTTGGTTGTCAAACAGATGATTAAGCTTCATAATAATCGGAGGTCATCATTTAAGAGGGTGTGATTGTGGGCTGTGTTGAATTAAAATCTAGGACATTCAAGTGATTTTCAGTTCGGTTTAAAGGTGAGTTGAGATGTCATGAAGAGTCAGTCTGTGAATACAGTTGTATGAAAGGTATTTTAAAACACATTTCTGGATAAAAAATCCTTAAAAAACTTGACCTTTGTTATAAAGTTGAGTTGTGTACTTGTATTATACCAAATATTCGAATCCAGACAGATTTGTAATTTTATTCAAGGACATGCTCTTTATCCAACTTCGAAAAAAATATTTTTTAAAAACTTTGGCACAGAGTTTGACAGATGCAGGCATTTGCCTACATGTAGAGAGTCTAACGAGCAATGTTTTTGTGTTGCATCAGTTGTTTTCTAGGAGTCTGTTTTTGCAGCTTGACCCACACAGGGGAGTTCAAGGGATAGTTCGGGATTTTGGACATCAAGTTGTATGAAATACTAATAGTGTGCCAATAGTGTAGTGAATGCAAAGCTTTTAGCTTACTTTCTGAGCTGCAATGTCGGAGTTCTGGCTGTTTCCAATGGTGAGTGTTTCGGTAGGCTGACAGGGTCACCAAACGACAAGGTTTTACTCCACAAAACCCACTAAAAAAATCCACTAAAAGGCAGTGATGAACTGATCAACCTACAATATCGATAGTATCGATACTTAGGTTGGTATTGGTATTGAATTATACTTGTGTGATGAGATCGATACTTAAGTTTTCGCCTCTATGTTCAGTACACAACTCCTGTACAGCGTAGTGGTTGCACACACGAAAAAAGAGAAGTCTATGCTGCAAAGTAAACGGAGGGAGGAGGAGAGGGATCCCCTTTCAGCATGGTCAAGGATATCCAGAGAGCTGATTTATACAAGAGAAAGTACGATTTAGTCATCTCCAGCATTAGTTCATGTTATTTTTCAAAGTGAAATTGGTCATCATAGTTGTAATTTTAGATTTTAGAATTTTAAATATAGGCTATTCAGACAGTCACATAATATACTCAGCCAGTTGAAAAATACATATAAATTAATGATTTTACTGGAACTGAAAAATATATACCTATGTAAAGATACATACCTCAAACCTGAAATATAAATATGACTGAATATAATAACCTGTTTGTGTTAAGGGTCAAAGGAACATTAGTATTCCTATATTCCTTTTATAAGTAAAAATATCTGTATCTGTATCATTATTGGTATTTGTATCAACAATACTGGCCCTGTATTTACTTGTTATCGGATCAATTCCAAATTTTGCAATGTTGCCTCATGTTTGTGAAGTGTACTATGCTTATGTTGAGGTTTTTTTCATTGTTTTTCCTCCTTTCCTCCCCTCACATTGTGCTGTATTTCTTTCTCTTCATCTCTGTCTTCCTGTCGTCTTCACCTCTGTCATATTGTTTGTGTGTTTTTATACGTTTTGGACAGGTTGATGGAAAATTTTACTACCCTGTATAATGACAATAAAGGCTTCTGATTCTGATTCTGACCACTACTAAAGGGTCAACCATTCCACCTCAAAAAAATGTTCACTAATTTCACTAATTGGTTCCTTGAAAAAGTCAGTAAATATAATGATAGTGCTTAGTAATATTACTATGTGCTGCACCCGGTAGCTTGGCAACTAAGCTAATATTGCATCCACTACAATACTGGAAAGTATTCCATACAACTTAATGTCCAAAATCCCGAACTACCCCTTTATGGTCAGTTATTGTGGGCTCTGCTGTTTCTATTTTTACTGTTCCATTTTTAAATAAGTCTCCTGTAAATCCCTAAACACAATGGAAAATCTGAGAACCTTTAGAGTTCAGTTGTGGTACTAAGGCTGAAAAGTTTTAGAGCCCCTGCTGCAAGGGAGCCTGAGCCTTGAGCTACCTCCTGGTAAAGTTTTTGGTTTGTAAGTTCCCAAAAAAAGTTACAACTTTACTGAAACTGTACAAACGGGTTACATGAGGTTTATGTGTATTAAGTGCTTCAGAGATGTCTCTGCACAAAAAAACAAAAAACAGCTCTCTATTTTCATTATTTCACTCATTAGATTTTGAGTGTCTGTGTTGTTCTTAAGTCATTTTATTTTACTCTGCAATAAAAAGCAAATGCACAATTCTCCAAATGCAAGCACAAAATGAGGATACCTTTTCAAAGTATCAAACTGAGAATTGTTTCCATCGGTTTATTTCAAGCTGTCATCAGTATAAATAAATGAATCAATTGCTGAAGTCATTCAGGGATTAATTTTAATTAGAAAGAGACATTTGATTCCCACACAGATGCAGTAAAAGACTGCAGTACAGTAACTGATTTTAATTTAAATTTAATTTAAATCTGTCATGCAAACTAATTAGATGTGTGCTCAAGATTAGTTGAGCAAACACTTGTCTTAGTCAGTCACCATTCCTTAACACTTTAATTATCTTGTAATCAAATACAAAGACCAGGCGGCAACCTCCGGGTCTGAGCAGGGAGGCAAACCAGGAAGTGCCTTAAGCTGCATTCTACCGAAAATTCCAACAGGGGGTGTTAATTGTGGCTGCAAAAAAAAAAAACTGTCCATTCATTTCAGTGCAAAATGAGAAATCTTCTCATTTTATTTATTACCTCAGAATTTTTTTAGGACAACACTGTGGTCTCAATCGCTAGTAAAATTCTTCTTCAAGACTATTTGATGTTAATAGTTCTAATAATGGCCCCATTTAGAAGAAAATAGAAGATAAAGAATCATATGATTTGGGGCGTGGCTACCTTTGATTGACAGGTCACTAACAAGGCGAATCATCATCAGGAGAGAAGCTGAACAATGCGTATCCACGGCAACGTGTCAATAAATATAACATTATATGGATATAAAAAAGGAAGTTTCGCGGTTTGGTCTCATAACTTTGACCCTTTCACTGTATTTTTACTTCATGACAGTTTATTTGAACGTTTTGTTCATTATAATGTCTTGTTCAGCGTTTGGTTGGACTAACAGACACTCCAAGGAGTCGCTGTTCATTTTTCTGAGGTCAGTAACGAACATTTTGTTTTTGTTTTTTTGCCAAAACTAACATCCCAGTTCATGCTCCAGATAATGCTAACATGAACCAGTCAGGTTGAGGTGAAGAGAGGCTGTAGTCAGTGATCAGATCCCTCTCGCTCCTCCACAGTCCAAATATGGTCTGTTCCGGAAACAAAATGGCGACGCAAGATTGCAAAGAGTGTAACACTGAACTCGATGCTTCCAACGGGCCACAAACCAACGGGTGACGTCACGGTGACTACGTCCATTATTTATACAGTCTATGACAAAGATATGTATCCATTCAGTCAGGTAAAGAAATTACAATTTATAATATAAGTGAGAATGAGGAATTCAGTGTAGAAGAATGTGTATTTAATGTGGTTCAGATTGCACTTAAAGGTACGCATTTAATTACTGCAACAGACTAAATAAAACTATGATTCAAAGCCGATAATTCTTTCTGCCTCTTGATTATCTGTTAGCTGATGGATGACACCACATGTCATGTAGCAATGCATGATAAAGTACTAATCTCTACTAATGAAACATTTTTTTAATGCTGATGCACACTGTCATTGTCAAGCAGTGATTTGTGTCTTATGAGCTACAAATGGCTGTATGTGATCAACATGAAATAACATTTTAACCCTCTATGGTACAGTGTTGCCCTCAGGCAACATACCCATTTTTGGCCTGTCAAATTTCTACAATGCATGTTTTTGAGTGATGCAATACTTTAAAAAAGAGGGATGAGTATAGGGAACCAATAGCAATGCTTTAATTTGTCACATGACCTCCAGGAGGCCATATTGAAACCCTATTTTGCAGATTTTTCCAAAGGAAACAGCTTTGCCATTTTGTGCCACAACATTTTTTGATAAGACATTAATTTCAATCCGGTTAAAAAAAGGTCCTTTTATAATGTTTTTAAATTTAAAATGTTATGTATTGTACCCTGTTGGAGCTACTGAATCTTTTACACATGTTTATTCAATAAATTATGTTAAAATTCATTTTAAAAACTTCCTTTTTCACTTGTGCACCATTATGGTACAATGTTGCCTCTGGGCAACAAACCCAAAAAACTTCCAATTTTTTTAAAATCAAATTTCTTCAGATTATGTTTATTAAGTCTATTTTAAGACACACACAAAAACTCTCCAAACATTAATTTCCTAACTGCCATGATAATGCGGACCATAGAGGATTAAACTAAATTAAATAAAGTGAACTGCCTTAAAAGCAAATATGTGAATATCTGTCTCCTAATCATGCTTGACTCCCTCATTTTTCAGTTCATGACTCAATTTTCGATCACTCCATTTTCTCCATTTCTGAGCTCTTCAGTTCACTCTGCTCTTTAGTGTGTTGGAGCAGAAAGTCAAAAGAGCCATAAAGAGCGCACTTTAGAAGGCATTTTGTTGAAAGGTGCGCACCAAATTCACATTTAACGTTGGTGTTTATCTACTCTCCCCAGAGGAACCATAGACTGTATAGAAATAATGGACGTAGTTTTACACATTCATAGTTTAAAAATTGTGTCAACAGTTGTACTTAATTGTGGTCTATTGGGAAAATGCTATTTGGTCCACAGGGGGATTTTTCGCTGCAATACCATTGTGAAATTAATTTATTTTGGTGATGATATGATGCATGATAATATGATTTTCAGCTCTCACACAGGGCTAATTTAAAGTCCATACTAAACTACTGAATATACTATTATGATGTTTAATTAAAAAATATGTCTAATCACTTAAAATGTCTCTTTTTTCATGTTGAATATTGACATGAAAAGTAACTAAAGCTGTAAGATAAATGTAGTGAAGTAAAAGCTACAATAGTTGCCTCAAAATGTAGTGAAGTTACATAAAATGGAAGTACTCAAGTAACATTTTGAGATACTTGTACTTTACCCAAGTACAGTACTTGAGTAAATTTACTTAGTTACTTTCCACCACTGGTGAGCACACATTATGACCAATTCTTTGGTCCAAGAGCCACTAAAGTAAAACAATTTCTTCAAAAGTCTTGTCTTCTGAACAATCTGTCACTAAAATGGTATTTTTCAGACCTACAAATCTCAAGAAAATTAACTTTGTTCAAGAATTGTCTCTGTCTCAGCCATGTACAGATGTTAGTCAAAGTTTTTGCGACATCTGGCAACAGATCTTGTTGGCCAAACTGTGTCAAAACAGTTCTAATCTGGCTAATTTTTGGTGTAAATTTCATACCATTGAAGCAGCTTGTAATGTGTCCTCTTCTTGTAATATAGTATCTTTGATTGTACTGGAAAAATTACCCAGCATGCTGTTTGGCAGTGTAACATTTAATTGGGGTCCCCTCTCCATACAATACACTACACAGTGTGTACATAAAGTTATGTCTCATAAATCAAAAATAACATTAGCTTCTAACTAAAATCCCACTGTGGCTAATTACAGCCTCACAGAGCACTTAGCATGGTTGTAAACTCTTGTTTCCTTTCCTTGAAAAAATGACAGAAACTGCAGGTTTATGATCAACAAAATAGTAATGTGCTGTTTTAAACATTAAATACACAGTAGGTACACTCTCAGTGATTTTTTTTTGGTTTGTGATTGTGTAATTATGTTTGATTATAATTCATCACCACTTTTTAAACACAAAGTAGTAGTCTTACAAAGTTGAAATTATTTATATCACCCAATCAAACAAAGTATCCCATGTAATTAGAGAATAAATCAGGGTTTTATTTTAACTGTCTGCCTCCACCTTCCCTTTTCCTTTCTCTTGGGAGTACACACACACACAAATGTGTGTTTTTTTTCCAGTTTCACACCAACCACATGACAGAAACATAATGAACACATTCACTGTGAATTCTCAAGATAATGATTGACCTGCCCGAGTCACACATGGGATTATTCGGGCAATACCCAGGCTTTGAGGTAGGGAGCTGGTAGGGTAAAGTCAGTTCATTGTCCGGTCCTATTTATTCGGACATTTGTGTTCTCATAGACCGCTCCTCCAGGAAATATAAGTTAAGAGATGCAATGTATGTTTGACGGGGTTTGTATCCTCTGTGAAAACAAAAGTAAATTACTTTTCATGCAAATTATGTTTTTTAAGGTAACTTCTGTTGGCTCATGTCACTCTCATAACTACTTCACTTCTGGCCTTTATGTCCATTTATTTACTGTTTGAGCTGCCTTTTATAAAGCCTTACCGGGAACTTTTTTGCCCAAAGCCAAAGTAAGTGGTTTTGTAGCCTAAATTCACAGAAACTGCAGCCTTTGTTTCAACAGAGAACCGTACGTGTATGTATGACGACTTGTGTGCTATTTTTAGAATGCTCCGCGGTACCGTGGGCTGCGAAACACTCATCTTTAACTAATGACTCTTCTTATATACCCTTAGATTGTTGTATTTTTCCAGTTTCACACCAACCACATGACATAAACATAATGAACCAGGCTTTGAAGTAGGGAGCTGGTAGGGTAAAGTCAGTTCAATGTCTGGTCCAACTTTTTCGGACATTTGTCTTCTCATAGACCGCTCCTCCAGGCAAGAGATGCAATGTATGTTTGAAAGAGACAATTGTTTGTATCATGACGTGTGCAATTTTTTTTAGAATGCTCCGATGTAACGCTCATTTTTACCAACACTCATATGTGTCGCTATGGGTGGTATTGATAAACGCTCTATCCTGACGTTTAAGTTGGAGATCTTGTTGGATTCACATTGTGAAACAGTTGCAGTTTAGTTTGGTAACAAAACTTCTTGGTCAGGTTAAGGAAAAGATCATGGTTCTAGTTAAAATCCATACAGCACATTGGTGATGTAACTTCAGTTATTTACATCAATACATGACATTATTTATATCACCCAATCAAACAAAGTATCACATGTAATTAGAGAATAAATTAGGGTTTTATTTCAACCGTCTGCCTCCACCTTCCCTTTTCCTTTCTCTTGGGAGTACACACACACACACACACACACACACACAGATGTGTGTTTTTTGTTCCAGTGTCACACCAACCACATGACAGAAACATAATGAACACATTCACTGTGAATTCTCAAGATAATGATTGACCTGCCCGAGTCACACATGGGATTATTCGGGCAATACCCAGGCTTTGAGGTAGGGAGCTGGTAGGGTAAAGTCAGTTCAATGTCCGGTCCTATTTATTCGGACATTTGTGTTCTCATAGACCGCTCCTCCAGGAAATATAAGTTAAGAGATGCAATGTCTGTTTGAAAGAGACAATTGTTTGTATCATGACGTGTGCAATTTTTTTAGAATGCTCCGATGTAACACTCATTTTTACCAACACTCATATCTGCCCGAATAAAGATCATGGTTCTAGTTAAAATCCATACAGCACATTGGTGATGTAACTTCAGTTATTTACATCAATACATGACATTATTTATATCACCCAATCAAACAAAGTATCACATGTAATTAGAGAATAAATCAGGGTTTTATTTCAACCGTCTGCCTCCACCTTCCCTTTTCCTTCCTCTTGGGAGTACACACACACACACACACACACACACACACACAGATGTCTGACACATACACACACTCCCTCTTGCTCTGTCTCGCTCATTCTGCCACCCTGGAGAGTTCACTGCTCTTGCTGTTTTAACCTCCAACCCTGGTTGTCCATGTTGCGTACGCTGCGTGTCACTCAGTGAACTGTTTGTTTGCCACTCATCGCTCACTGCCCTGCTCCTGTCCCCAAACGTCTCCCTGCAGGCCACAAACCACTGGAGTGATTTCACATCACAAGCCCCTTCTACACAGGCTACTTCCCCCCGTAGCAGCTGGTAATTTTCTCTAGACAAGGCATCTCTGCTCCTATCAGTGAGATAACGCTTTATTCTTCCCTCACCGACCCTCCCCCCCACCCTCCCTTCTTCTTCTTCTGTCTCTCTTTCCCTCCTCAGCAGCTTTACATGCTCTGCATGCAGCATGACTCACCATACAAGGTGTTGTCAGTGATAATACTGCAGCAAATAAAGCCACACATTACTCCTGCAGTACGTGATCTATTTACACTTTGCAAGCAGCTTGTAATTAAAAGTCAACATCAGGCGTGGTTTCTTGCTTGTTTTGACTCGTCAGCTTCAGAGTCTGCCCCCCTGCCGCTCTCAGATCTATACAGTTGCCTCGCCTCTAAAGGAATAATTACAATAGACATACTGTACAATAGAGAGAGAGAGAAAGTTATGACGACTGAAATCCCTGTTTGGTTTCATGCCAATGCAACAGTTGCAGACAAAGTTGAAAGTTGGCAGCCACGGGGCAAACAATGACTCTGAACACGTGCTGTCACACTGACGCGCTTCAACAAATAACCTCCGTTTTCACTCTGCTGCACCCACAGTTTCCTCCTATTCCCTCTCTGTGTCTCCACCTCAGCCCTGCTCCTCCACGGTTTCCTTGCGTCAAATTGCTTTTGAACCTTTACTGCAAAAATCACCATCTAATCAAATTCTTTCTTTCTTTAACTGACTCCTAAAAGGTATTTCCTTTTTTTAAACAAGTGAAAAAATGAGCCGGTGCAGAAAGAATATTAAATAGTTTTCAACAGAAACCAACATGTTCTCGAAGGAATAAGGCAGGTTGCTGCATTAGGATTAAGAAGTCCTCAAACTGTGCGACCACATTGGTGATTTGTTCCTAAATTCTCTAATACAATCCAAAGGACAGTTTCCTAAATTAGCTCAATACATCCTCATATCTTAGTGTAACATTCACAGTTATGTGAATATTACACTAATATGAGGCGTTTGTACAGGCAGCAATATACAAGTCATATTTACGTTTTATGCTGTCCTCCACCCTCATTTGCAGCAGACGTTCCCAGGAGAACAGGGTTTGTATCCTGTGTGAAAACAAAAGTAAATGACTTCTCATGCAAATTACGTTTTTTTAGGTAACTTCTGTTGGCTCATGTCACTCCCATAACTACTTCACTTCTGGCCTTTATGTCCATTTATTTACTGTTTGAGCTGTCTTTTATAAAGCCTTACTGGGAACTTTTTTGCCCAAAGCCAAAGTAAGTGGTTTTGTAGCCTAAATTCACAGAAACTGCAGCCGTTTCAACCGAGAACTGTACATGTATGTATGACGACTTGTGTGCTATTTTTAGAATGCTCCGCGGTACTAGATTGTTGTATTTTTCCAGTTTCACACCAACCACATGACATAAACATAATGAACCAGGCTTTGAAGTAGGGAGTTGGTAGGGTAAAGTCAGTTCAATGTCCGGTCCTACTTATCCGGACATTTGTGTTCTCATAGACCGCTCCTCCAGGCAATATAAGTTAAGAGATGCAATGTATGTTTGAAAGAGACAATTGTTTGTATCATGATGTGTGCAATTTTTTTTTTGAATGCTCCGCAGTAACGCTCATCAATCGCTCATTTTGACCAACACTTGTGTCGTTATGGGTGGTATTGATAAACGGTCTATCCTGTCGTTTAAGTTGGAGATCTTGTTGGATTCACATTGTGAAACAGTTGCAGTTTAGTTCGGTAACAAAACTACTTGGTCAGGTTAAGGAAAAGATCATGGTTCTAGTTGAAATCCATACAGCACATTGGTGATGTAACTTCTTCAGTTATTTACGTACATCAATACATGACATGTAACATAATGTAAAATGTAACATACCTTACAAGCACAGAAGGTAAGATAAGACAACATTCACCTTTTATGAAGACTTTAGTAACATGGCCAAACTCCCAGAAGGAGCGATGGTTATTGAAGCCATTTTTCTCAGAGTAAAGGTGGTGTTTATGGTTGATATTCTTTGAAATGATCATTTCCTGTAGTGCTAACTTAGTGTAGTCTGTGTTTGTGATGCTTACTCCAACAACTGATCAAAAAATAACCAAATCTGAATGAAGGCATCACAACAACCGCCCACATCGGTTTTTTTTAAAACTTCCTGCTGGTAGATCTGGGCTCCTGTAGCGGCTCTCTTTCTCAGCTCCTGTGACTCCTCAACTTTCTTTCACAATTTCTCAATGTCTATTTCTCTTGCGTACGTCAAAGAAAGTTACACAACCCACATTCCCTTCATTATAAAGACAGTAGCAAAAAAAGAAAGCTGTAGCTCCGGAGATTGGCTCTTCAGGTAAGAAATCAAGTTTAATTAGTGGGTGTCCACTCATGATTTTAAGCTAATGCAGAGGTGGAAGAACTACTTAGATCTTTTACTTCATTACAAAAAAGAAGAGTGAGACTAATGGGAATGTCATTAGCGTGATGTGTGCGATGCAAACTGTCCAAATCTGTTCTTCTCTTTTCTAAATGAAGTTGATGTCAATTTGCAGCCTGAAGCATAAATTTGAGCTTTCAGTAATTTTCTTTTTTTTATACCTGGTACAAGGACACACATTTTAATCAGAACCAAAAAAGTTACCCACCAGTAATCTGATTCTACTGTACTTTTTGCCACTATATTATTAAAAGTAAGGTTTTCTCTCCACAAGATATTTCACATCTATATGCTGTGACACTTAAATGCCATGAAAGTTTGATTTCCATCCATGCCAGACTGAAACATATTTAAAGTCTTGTATAGAAGGAACCACTGAATGCTCATGGAGATGTAGTGAATAAGTGTACAGAAACTTAAACTCCAAGAGACGCATGGCCTTGTTAAACAAACAAGATCATTCACATTATTTCTCGTCTCCTGAGCAACCAAACATGACGTAAGCTCTTTTTTTTTGTCAGTCAAGTGTATTCTTCTTTATCTGTCCATGCATGTATTGAGAAATGTTGCTTAAAGGGAGGCAATTAAATTGATTCCTAAGGCTGAGCATTGAGGTCTTTATTATTCTAGGAGGAGCAACCCAATCTATACTAATGGCGGTGCATGCTAATTGTATGTAGGTTACTGCTAGTTCCACTGCATATTGCATTACTAAGCTCTCAGCTGGTGTTTCATGTGGATCATCAATGCAAATACTCACTCTAATCCACTCACTGCTTTGGTGACCATGCATTACATCATTACAAAATGAAGATTATGTATATGCACTCTCTCCTTATGTGTGCATAGAGACATATTTTTACAACCCCGATGCCAAAAAAGTTGGGATGCGGTGTGAATAAAAACAGAATGCATGCGAGTGTATTTACAAAAACAAAAGTTTAGTGCTAAGAAAATGAAATATTCATTGCAAGGTTTTCAATTGAATAAATGTCACAAAGGATTAGCAAATTATCATATTCAGTTTTATTTATGTTTCAGACAACGGACAAAGTTTTTCGGTACTGGGGTTGTATACAGACATTTGGGAATGTGTTTATGTTATTTAGTAGTGGTGTCTGGTCTTTTCTGCTCGGAAGGAGAACACTCAACCTAATGTTTCATTTAAATGTCATGGACTTTATTCACATGGTCGATCATTTGTTCATAAAAATCTTAACATTCATTTGGCAGGAAATTATGTGGCTGGGTAACTAGTCTTGTTGTTAAACATAATGTCAAATTATATTTACTCCTTGTCAACTTTATGAAGTGTTATTGACTTAGATTTATGCTAGCATAACGTTAGCTTTCTGACTCAAAGCTGAGCAAAAGGGTTCTATAATCTGAGCAGAACAGAAGTATTTCCCATAGCTAGGTTCTATCTTAGGTTTTTCTCTAGTCTTGCTGTTTGACAAACTGCCAAATTATATAAACTGTTTTTCAACTGTATGCTGTATTAATGACTTTGAGTATTGCTAGCATAACGTTAGCTTTGTGACTCCTAGCTGAGCCAAAGGGTTCTATGATCTGAGCAGACCAGAATATTTCCCATTGCTAGGTTGTATCATAGGTTTGTCCAATTTATCTAGTCTTGCTTTTTGACAAACTTTCAAATGATATAAACTGTTTTTCAACTGTATGCGGTATTAATGACTTTGAGTATTGCTAGCATAACGTTAGCTTTGTGACTTCTAGCTGAGCCAAAGGGTTTTATGAGCTGATCAGACTAGATAAATTTACTACTGCCAGGTTGTATCTAAAGTTCGTCCTATTTACTGGAGTCATGAACGTTTACATTGCATAAGAACCTTGTGGGATGGTAATGACTGATTTGAGTAACTTTTTTTTTATTGCAAAATGTATGGGAAAATAAAAATTAATGGTCCTAATTTTTCTCGAGGTCCAGTAGCAGGAGTTAATGGACGACAGGGAGGCCATGCCTCGACTTTTGGCACTATACCGTAAAATATTTAGAGTCACTACACTCTATATGTACAACTAATGATTACAGGGAGATCTGCGTTTCAAGTGATCCGTCTCTCATGTTGTAGATTTATAATTTAGGGAGTTTCATTCATTTCCATCACCTTGCATTTCATTTACACTGCACATGTGTACTTTAAATTGATGAGGTATTCTTTTGACGCTCATGGAAAGTTTGTTAGAGATTGATAGAAATATCAATTCAAGTCCCGCACCGGACGGCCCTTTACTGCATGTCATTCCCCTCTCTCTGCCCCCTGTTTCCTGTCTCTCTTCAACTATCCTGTCCATTAAAGGCATGAAAAAGCCCCAAAAAAAAAAAAAATGTTTGTTTCTGCACACTAACTCCTATACAGCATTCATTCATTTATGCAGTGGCTGTATTTACCATATGTCTGACATGATTAGATGTTTTTCTATATGTGCCTATTGTGGCTGTCTTTGCATCGATCTCTGGGAAATGGCTGACAAAAAAGACTTTTTACATTTTTCTCCACAGGAAATTGTAAAATTATACAATATAAGTAAATAACAGTATGTGGTTTATGTGCCATAACAAGTTTAAGAACATGACCTTGCTTTCTAATAACATTCAGGAGCCCTACACAGTAATGCACATTACTGAACACAGTTGTGTTTATACTGTCCAAACAAAACTAAACTGAACAAGGCTATCCATTTAGCCATCCATCCATGTACCTGTCCTTCAATCTGGAGTGTACAGCTATAGTCTGTCTTTCTACCTTTTGAGAGCAAAATGCAGTGAACACAAACTCCTCATCCCGCCCACGACAAGCGGACCAAAAATACACTGCAGTTTGGTCCCTGTTGAAATTCTAACCTACAGATGGGAAGGTGATAACATGCAATCATGGCATTTGTAGAATGTAAAGGGTAAATGTGAAATTACCCTTTCCTTGCGACAAATGACATTTCTAAGAGAGGCTCAGCTCTAATACTCATGATGAAATTTTCAGAAACCTTCTTGCATTGAGAGTGGTAATAATTAAGTGTTATCTTATACATCTAAAAACCAACTTTTCTTTGCTTTGGATTGGCCCAGGGTTACTTCGAAACTTTTTTTTTTGTGCTGTAGAAGGTTATTTTCAAAAACTCAGTGAATCAGCCTTTGTGCCAGAATTCAGTCGGCATGCTTTCATTCTCACAATGACGTACAATCGAGTCGATGTTTACAATATCCACCATCTTCGTTAATTCATGAATTCATAATTAAAGTACAGCTGAGGCTAGTATTGGATATATTAAAAGACCCGATGATGGAACCATATGAAGATTCAGGGGATACAAAACAAACATTTCCTTGCTGTGGATTGGCCCTGGGTTACTTTTGTTTCTTTTGTGCAGTAGAAGGTTATGTCCAAAACCTCGAACTCAGTGAATCAGCCTTTGTGCCAGAGTTCAGCAGGGATGCTATCATACTCACAATGACCAACAAACATTTAATGTTTTTAATTTTTCATTCCCAACTTTTTTGATGCAAAAGCAACCCTTTAGCGTCACCTTTATCCCTAGCCTTGAACTGCCTGTTTGGCAGCATTGGCCAATGCTTCATCTCAATGTGTGCAGTATAGTGCTTGTGCGAGTACTAAACTGGATAGTAACATTGGCACATTCACCTATGTTTGATTTTGTTGCCTTTCTGGAGGAAATGGTCTCACCCTGAGTTAACGTAAACTTTACAGTACATGCAGATGGTCTCCCTCCATGTCTGGAGCTCCTTCCGCTCATCCATCAAGTCAAAGGTACATTTGTTTGGACAAATATAATGATAACAACAAAAATAGCTCATAAGAGTTTCATTTAAGAGCTGACATCTAGACATTTTCCATGGTTTTCTTAATAGTAACCAAAATCCTTATCAAGAAAACCATGGAAACTGTCTAAACATCAGCTCTTAAATTAATCATCATCATTATATTTGCCTGAACAAACTTTATTACCTTTAGTATACCAGGCATTAAAATGAACAAGAAATTAGAGAAAACAAAGGTGGTCTAATAATTTTTTCCATGACTGTAGATCCGGTGGTTGCAAGTTTCTGTTTCAAGCTGGGCAGACACTGTCAGATTTGAGGCTGTTTTACTTATTTTCATTTCTTTACCTCAGACTAGAAATCATTTGACTGATGTGTAACTGGTCAAGATATTCTATTAAAGAGTATTCATGGACATCCCTATCTATCTCTCTATTAGCCTATCCAAATGGGTTGGGAACCATTGTTACAACTTTGACCAACGTTTTCTCATAAACAGGTTTGTATGATACTTGCTGTTTTAAAGTCTTCCGTTTTAAACATGCTGTTTTTGTTGTTTTTTAAGTTTAGCCATCAAAAACAAGTGTATGTGTTTGAGCATTGGTAGGCAGCCTGTGGCTCTTCAGGCCATCTGCAGTGGCTTCCTGTGGCAGAGACAAAAAATTGATATGAAATGTAATGGTTATTTTTTTACGTTTTAGTTTTCATTTATCATTGGCATTGTAAACTATGTAGCCTATATATAACATTAAACAAATGTTTTGGCATTGTAGTCAACTAAAATGTGCTTTATAGCTAATGAAAGTCTACGGCCTGGTGCCTTAACCTCTATTTTTTGCCAGCTTCAAGTTGTTGTCTCAAGTCTCAAGTCTAGTTTTGACTTGTTTGGCTAGCTTTTGGTTCCAAATCTTCTGAGACATTTCTTCTGTTTCCAGCCTCTCATTTGTACTTAGGTCCTCACTGTATTCTGATAATATCTTATTAGTAAATGCTGTTTCATTATCAGACTAAAATTAGTTTTATGACCCCATTCAAACATTTTTTCTCTATTTTTGGCCAACAATGGCTCCTTTGTCAGTAAAGGTTGCTGACCTCTGGGTTAGGGTTATGAAATCCCACCTCCGTCCATGACTTCCAATGGGACACAAACAGGCCATAAACAACAATCTCCTGCTTGAATGGCAGTGTTTGTTTGAGCCATTCACCATCCTTCCCGCTCAGCCTTTAGGGACTAAATTTGTAGGAAAGCTACAACATTTCAGTGCAGTATTTGTCAGAGAAAATCATACAAACCAGTCATGACAACAGCCTGCTGTGTATCCAAGCTGTCTTCAGTTACCATCCACTGCAAAGGGTCAAAGTACAAGCTTAAGGGGTAAACGTTTGATACTAAAAACATAGATTTTCAGTTGGACATCCCTTTATAAGATTCACTGTTGTCCGGGAAGTCAAAGTCTCCATTTCATGGGGTCTGTAAGGGCCACCTAAAAGCCCTCTATTGGACAAACTGCAACACTGACAACAAAATGTGTCCTTGTTAGTCGATTTTAAAAGTGTATGTGTGTGTGAGGCGAGCAGTGTGACAGCTTGGACAGTTGAGGGGTCACTGGCTGACCTTGAAATCTCTCTCTTCAGACAAGATAAGAGGGTGGATGTGGGCCGCAGACAGGAGCAGCACTTGGTCTGGCTTATCCTCGGCTCTGTGATGTCTGCTGTTAAATGACCAGTTTCCCAGGATTTCTGTCCTCGCCTACATCAGCCTTTAGCCTGACAGGGTGACAGCTCTGCATCAAAGGGTTTAATCATCGCAGTTATCGCAGCCAGGTAGCTGAATATTTCCCCTTTGTGCCTGTCGCAGCACCGTTAAGCAATAAACCTGTCAGCACGCTTCCCCTTCTGATAGCTGAAGTTTGGTTGGATGCATATGCACAATGCCGCACGTCTATGCTAACCACATTGAATTCGTTCTCCCTCTTATGTGGTTGGATTGTGACAAGGTGGTGTAACGCAGAGGCAATGGTGTTGCAAGCTGATTAATATTCTTTTCTTTTCTCGTTCCTGACAAGCGGAGAAACTTTGATACAAGCAAAAATAAAAGATGTGACATTCATTTGTGAAAAAAATATTATTAAATGGTGTTTAAAGAAAAAGGGAAATTACACCCTTTGGGTAGATAGATTTAATAAATGCAGAGAGAAACGTCTGAGTGTTTTGATTTTTTTTCTCCTCCCATGGGGGGCTTGAATTTACAGAGTAATTAGTTGAGTAGAATACACCCTCTAATTTACCCCCAGCCCATCCTGCTCTCCTCTGCAGCAAAGTTTACATTTGGTAATGAATTAAGAGCCTTGCGCTATTAAAAGGGGGTTTTGCTGACATCTCTATAAGCTTAAGATAAGCTGGGCCTAAATCAAGAAAAATGCAGACCCAGCACATTGCAGTCCAAGGAAATCTTAGCGAGAAGAGCTTTCAGCGGAAGATAACAGTAGGTATATTTGCCTTTGCATTACCCATAAAACATGCTGGTTTGTCTTAATTTGAAAATGCTTTTAGAGCAAGTCCTATAAAATTCAATGAAAAGAGTAATTTTATGTTGCGGCTTTATGTAATAAAAAGGGATTTTAAATGCTGTTCAGTTGTAGAATTATATTTCTTCTATGCAAAATGAAAAACATTATTTGAATTAGATGTAATTGAAAGTGTAAGAGTACTCACAATCCTCTGCACTCTTATGTTATATAACTACAGCCTGTTTCTTTTACCTTTCCTGGCACTGCTAATACTGTATATACCCTTGAGATAGAAGCTCACAACAAAAAAAAATAAATGATTTTTTTTTTTTTGTCCTTTTGTGGAAAGATTTTTCGCTCTCCAGGCTTGTTCCCTGGTGTTCTTTCACTCAGACTACATGTATTGTATATATCGACTTAACAGTGCTGCACTATATGTCCATCTACTGCAGAGAGGCGAACTCACTGACGTACACGCTGACTTGTGACAGCTGACATCCAACAGGCTCTGGCAACCGTAGTTCTCTGTCCGCTATCCAATCTTTGGGTCGTGAAGAATGCAGCATAATACTCCACACTGCACACCGCTTCAGGAAAGCGTTCATCAAAACAAATCCGTGCAAGATGAATGTGAATTAGCTCCACTGTAGAGGTCAATAATGTTAATTATGTTGGAAACAAGCACTTTGAGAAGAGTGTTATCTTAAGACTTAATCTGCCTTGCAGCAAAAACAATGGGTTGCGAAGAGTTCTTTCCTGGCAAGACACAGGTTTAATTCACACAACAATCTATCTGTCCATGGATCCTTGTTTAAGTGTCCTTGAGCAAGACACTCCACCTCTATTTGTTATTAAAGGGCCCTGCTGCCTCCAGGCTCAGAGAGAAATGTCATTTGTACCTAATAGTTGTATTATAGGTTGATACAGTGTCTTGTACACAGTTTTACAACAGCCGTTTCCAAATTCGATACTACATACCCCTCTTATGGTGTACACTGTGTACTCTGAACTAATAGTATTCTGTTCTTGCGATTGTATAAGAAATCAATGTTCTTTTCTGGACATGGTACAGGACGTGTGCCAATGGACATGAATAAAACTGCAACCTTGGACTTTCACTGCCAATTTAGCTTAAGAAAGATAAAGCAAAGTGGTTTTTACAAAATGAAACTTTTGGTTTTTTTTTGTTTTAACATCATGCTGAAGCTGTTTCACTGCCTTCTGCAACTTGTTTTAGTTTATTGAAGGTGTCGTCTCCCCTACATTTCTGTTATTCTCTGCATTAAAGGACAAATTCTTCACGAGCAACACACTCGACATAAGACTGCTTTAGTATAAATTCAAGTTTTTCTGGCATACACAAAATCTAAACACCATGCAGTGTGAACGCACCACACTGGGACAAAAGCGCTTTGTTACAGTCCTTCAGTTTCCCTGAAGAGTCTCGGCCTAGAACAACACCACATTCGCATTCACTGGCAACTTTGTCAACTTTGTTGTATGCAAGTTGAAATTAAGGAGGTTGTGTAACTGAACCACACTACTTTTGCCTTTTCTAAACAGAGGGAACAGTTTATATTAGCACTAGTTTCAAGTCTTCTTCAGTACGGTATGATGTTTGTTTTGTAAATTAAGGTACCGTTTGGATAGCCTGGCTAACACCAGACTAATCTCAAATGAGATTTAGTCTGGAAACCAACCGTTCATTTCTCCGTAGAGGAGGTGTGGTTTACGATCCTCCGGAGCCGTTTATTGGACGCTTAGAATGTCTATCAAAAGCGTCTGTAGGTAGCTCTTAGCCAATCGTATCAGTTATACCAGATGACGTAGTAGAGCTACAGAAATTGATGTTTGTTGTGTGTGTGTCTGTGAGAGTGTTGCTTGCTGCTTTGCTTCTCCAGTTCTCGCTTTCTGCAAGATTATTTATTTTCACGCTTTATTCCCCCTCATGTCATTCAGCCACACACATCCACTGATTTTATGGGCAATAAACAAGCTGCTGCGGGTCTCTCGGCGGCTCCGCTGTCCCCCGGCTCCTAGCCAGATCACTGGCGCTAGCGGCTAATAGCTAATAGCCCCGCTACAGTAACGCCATAACGGTAGCGTAACGCTACCGCTATTAGCCCCGCTACGCCGGTGATCTCGCTACGAGCCGGGGGACAGCGGGGCCGCCGAGAGACCTTTCGCCTTTCAACTTTCGCTCTAAACTATTTAAAACACCATCTACAGCTAAAGAGAGTTTCACGTCTGCTGCAGCCATGTTGGATCCGTAAGAAAACTACAAGCTTCCGACTGCCGGGTAGTACGCGTCATCATCTTGCCGTCCCTCCCCGTTCTGTGATTGGATCCCTAAAACAGGGCTAAGAAACCTCTCTGGTTTCCAGACCCCTTGGCAGTTCGAAATGAAATCGAGCCCGCAAGGCAGTCTGGGTATACCCAGGCTACCGTTTGGAGTAAAATAGACGATACAGCAGCATATGTTTTAAGGCAGGGCTACCTTGTGTAGCCGCTGTCATGGTGGATGGAAGTGTTGCAATGCATAGCTGTGAACTTGTTTTTGGAAGTTGTCCCTGTTAGAACTATGACCCTTTGACCCTCTTTACATTTGGTTTTAAAATGTGTCTTGGTGGTCAGCGCTAAATAAGAGTGTAAAAAGGATTGTAACGCATTGTGATTGGATCACCAAAACCACTTGCCGAGGTGGTCTAGAACCACATATTTGACCACATATATTTAGTAGTGTAAACGCCGATGGATCCCCGACAAGCAGGGCCGGCTCAAGGCATAAGCGACATAGGCGGTCGCCTAGAGCGCCATCTGTTGGAGGAGAGCCGCCAGTCACCCTCGAGGGAGGAAAAAAAATATATAATAATTTTCGATGCCCATATAAATATAACGTTATGTCATCTTTTTTTAAATGGCATTTTGTGTGAAGACACAAAAGTTAAGCACATTTTTCGCGGGGTTTGCACTTTCATTGTTTCTCTTGTCTCTAACTTTGTTAGCGGTCTCCAGCTGTGCTTCTTTGCGAATTTACTTGGAAGTTAATAATTATATAGACAGACAGTTTTATTATATAGCCTGGTTGGCACCATGGGCAAACAAAAACGGAAGTTCCCCCCTCTGTGAAACAGCAAGAGGAGCTGTTCAACACGAATGGATCTCGCCTAGGGCACCAAATGGGCTAGAGCCGGCCTCTGACACCGCTAGCTAAATCGAAAAAATGGAGAGGAGCATTGACAGAGGTGGTCTGAGTGAAAGGGAAGCATTAGGGACTGAAGACCAAATGTTTAATTTTGATTTGGGGAAAAGATTCAGTCCAAAGAAAACTTGAAAACGTGTGCCTGCAGGACGTTTATGAGGGTATTGCTAGCAAGATACAGTGGTGGAAAAAGTATTCAGATCTCTTACTTAAGTAAAAGTAGTAATACCACACTGTAAAATTACTCCACTACAAGTAAAAGTCCTGCATTCAAAACTTCAGTAAAAGCACAAAAGTATCAGCATCAAAATGTACTTAAAGTAACAAAAGTAAAAGTACTTGTTGGGCAGAATGGACCCACTGAGATTGTTTTATATATTCTAATCTTAAATTATTATTGTTGATGCATCTATATAAGCAGTGTTTTAATTGTATGAAGGTAGGACTCATTTAACTACTTAATATACTGTTATATGGTTTAATTAAAATAAAATATGCATAATCACTTTAAATGTATATTGATTTTTTTTTATGTTAAATCTCCTGAAAAAGTAAATGAAGCTGTCAGCTAAATGTAGTGGAGTAAAAAGTATAATATTTGCCTCTAAATGTAGTAAAGTAGAATTATAAAGTTACATAAAATGGAAATTCTCAAGTAAAGTATCTCAAAACTGTAAGTACAGTACTTGAGTAAATGTACTTAGTTACATTCCACCACTGGCAAGATGGCAACTAACGATCCAAATTGTTGTTATCTGAAGTAAGTGGTCAGCTGGAAACCATTGGAGATGTATGATCCATAGGTTTAACTGGTGAGGTGTCTCATCTGTCCACTTGTGATCCGATTGCTTAAGACCCGTTTTAAAATGTAAAAGTGTTTACAGGGTCTGTCACATCGTGTTTTATGCTCATGAAAGTTAATTAACACTTTGACCACCTTTGGCCGCCTCTTGCGCTGCGTTCTGTAGTAGTTCATTTTTTTCCTGAAAATTCCAATCTTGTTTTAAATATGAACCTTGACAACCAAGCTAGCTAGCTAGCTAGACTGTGTAGATTTCCCAGATCCACCTTCTCGTCCAAATATGGTCACTTCTGACTTAGAAAAAAACAAACCAAGATGGCGACAATTAAAATGCCAAACTTAGGGCTTCAGACTGTGTTCAAATCAATAAGTGATGACTTCTATTACATTGTCTATGGTTCACAACTTGTTTCTGCTGCACCTAAGATGATAAAAATGCCAATGCTGTAATTATTCCGGTGAGGACAGTCTTCCACTGTATGATGTTCCTATGCCCTTAAACTGATACTAATACACATAATATCCGTGTCCCAGTACTCTTTATAATGCAAATTGATAAAAAGGATGCAACTACTGAAAGTCACCAAGTAGGACTTGAAGCTTATTTCATTTATTTACTTTATTAGCAGGCAGTAGGGGAGCTTTACTGTCCTTCAAGCCACTGAATTCTTCCCTGGTTGCTGCAGCACTGACCCATCTGCGGAGGGGCGAGTGATAAAAGGATTTCCAGAGCTCAACAGAGGATCACATCATCCTAAGACAGTTCTGATAAGGTTTCATGCTCAAGTGCAGCTTTTCATTGCACTGATGCAACACACAGGATCACAGTTCTTTCAGGTGAAAACAGAAAAAGACAGTGTTGTTTCTTTTCCAGGGATTCTAAAGGTTCTGACAGTTTTATTACAAAACCATCTCCAATATAACCACATGTGCTGCTTTTGGATATCAAGATGTATAATGTCAGTGATAAATTATTCATATATTATAAAACAACTGTACAAGATATCATTAAAACAGTATGCTTTTACTTCATGTTCAGAAACAGCTGGAACCATGAAATGTTTTGGACATTTTTGTCATTTAAAAAATACTTGAATTCTGAAAAGGGCAAAAATAATAACAACCGGAAGCCCTACAGCCCTGTTACTGAAGCTCTCACTTCACTGCCACAATACACAACCATGGGCTGAAAAATTAGCAAAATATGTTTGTAGCTAAAAAAAAAAAAAATGTATTTAAGCATATCTGATACTTATTTCAGCACTCTGTGTTGGAAAAGACAAGTTTGTTGTTAGCAAGCTAATGTTAGCTATGTGTTAGCAAGCTAAGGTACTTAATACTGCAGGGCTTTCTAAGCCCCGCCCCCTCCACTTACTCGGACAAACTGTCAACATTCGGTGACGGGCGCTATGGCAGCTGTGACAGTCGGAGAAACTTCACAGGAGGCAATTAATCATTTTTGGAGACAGAAAGATGAAATATCATCTCGAAGTCACCAAAAGGGCCTTCATTAACAGGTTAGAGGTTTTCACTCGTCTTTTCACCCCACTGACACCGCTCATTCCGGTGCTTGTTGTAAACAAACAGAGATCGCTAAGTGAACACCTCCTGCAGCAGCAGCCTACACACTGTACTGCTACAGAGCTAACTGTAGCTAACTGCCGCTAACGAGGTCAGCCGGCAAGAGGTTAACAAGAGGCTCTTGTTAACAAGCAGGCCGACCTCGTTAGCGCTCGTTCAGACGGAGTCGCTGGACTTGTCTCCAGTCATTTATGAGGAGATATTGATTCTCTTCCGGTTATATCACTTGATTACGCGTGAAATCGCTGAATTCGCTGCTCTCTGTTGGAAGAGCATTTAATTGTTCTGCCTCTCACTTCACGCCGCTCACTTAGAGTACCAATCAGGTGAAATTGGATAATCTTCCACGGCACACCTGATGATTTCTAATCACTGCCATAGGGAACTGGGTTACTGCTCCCATATTATTGGGCTATACCTGGTGTCAGAGTTGCATGTACCCCATGCACACCGTTTGACCATTTTAAACTTAAAATCTCAAGAAAAAACACATAAAAACGACTGAAAACGGACTAACTCCAATGCATTTCAATGGATGTGGAAGCAGAGAATGTCCGAGTGTATTGAGTTAGCTATGCGCACTGTGATTGGCTCATCACGTTTGGGGGTGTGGCTTAGCCATAGGCGAGCCCACAATCTGCTACAACACAAGTTACATAGTGTCAAGTGTTTTAGCTTAATTTACAGAATAGTTAGCCTAAAACTGACTTTGGGTATATGACATAGTGACAAAATGCCCTGCATACGTAAGTTAGTATTAAATATTCAGGTTCAGGATCATACAGTTTGTAACTACTTATGTCTCACATCCGTGTATGTCTGTATACTTCTGTCCTCTTTAAAGTTCAGTTATTGGCTCTTTACCCTGTTGGTAGTGTAATTCACCAACAGTGCCAGTTCTAGACCAGTTTTACTGTGGGGGGCCAAGGAGGGGCCAGTGTTTAATCAGAGGGGCACATTAAGAAATGGCAATGATGATATTTAAGCATTCAAAACCTTTTATTTTACCTTATTTAAAAATCTCATTTAAGTATATTTTGAAGATACAAATACATTGGTTGAACAATGAGCCCTGCAAACAATAACAATTATTTTTGTATGACGATGACATTTCTCTTTTTTTGTGTACAGTTACTTTGTTTTATATTGAAAGTGCTTGATCTTTTTTTTATGCACACAAGCTTTTATTGCACAATTAAATTCATCTACACATTCTGGGTTTCTTTTGTGTACAATGAGATATTGTTTGAACAAAAAATAGGTAAGAATTGTTCCATTGTTGATCCTTATAAATGTGTCATTTTATTATTAATTTGACACAGGGGCCACAGCAGGGACCCAGGGTTTCTTCACAGGGGCAGTAGTCCCTGTAGGCGCCTGTGTAGAACCACCACTGTTCACCACACAGCTGCTTTTAGACTTTTTTTTTTCTGTTTTTCTAACAGACGCTCCTTTTCAATACAAAGTCAATGGAGAACGATGGGTTGTTTTCCCCTCTGGTGGGGGGCGGGGCTTAAGTACGCTCTTATTCCGGTCTTATTTGCCATATTCACACACTTCATAACTTGTATGAGTACTTGTCATTAATTTCAATCATCCAAATTATAAGTTGGACCCTGATGCCATCAGAAAGCAGCAATTCTATGATAATAACCACCTGGTTTTCTTCACAGACTAGTGGACCTGTTACTCACTTTAAGGTGAGCAGGAGGTAACTATTTTCTCTCTATAATCTAAAACTGTCAATTACTGTGGAATAAAACATACAATTATTCTTTTTGAATTGTAGTGGAGAAGGATACAGTTCCATGAAAAGATGAAAGTAAAGTATACTTGAGTACAATATTTATAATAATAACTTTATTTATACAGCACCTTTTTAAAAACATCAGCTTAAAAAGTGCTTCAACAGAGAGCAGTTAATTACAACGAGAATGATGCCATAAGGTTAAAAACAATTCTCACGTAAAAAAAAGTAAAACAATAAAAGACAGAAGAGGAACAATCACAAGATACACAGAAAATATAAGGTAAAAGGAGTGAAAAAGTAAAAAGTTACATAAAAGCAAGTCTATAAAAAGTGGGTTTAAGAAGTGATTTAAAAGGAGATACTAATGCTTTTATTTGAATAATATACTTAGTTACATTCCTCCACTGGCTGATGTACAGTGCTTTATTTTGTTTGCCATGCAAAAGATGATAAAACACAATGAAGTCATATCATTTGCATATCTAGAACAGCTGTTCTCAACCTTGGGGTCCTTACTCCAGTTGGGGTCGCGAGATGATTTCTGGGGGTCGCCAAATCATTTTGGAAGTCAGCTCTGTCTTGTGTTAATGTGTTTAAGTCGTTTTGGTCATTTATTGTCTTTTTTTTTTTTTTCATCATTTTGTGGTAAGTTTGTGTCTTTTTTGGTCATTTTGTTTCCTTTTTTTGGTCATTTTGTGTCTTTTTTTTGGTCAATTTGTGTCTTTTATTGGTCATTTTGTGTTGCTTTATGGTCATTTTGTGTCTTTTTTGGATCATTTTGTGGTCAATTTGTGTCTTTTTTGGTCTTTTTGTGTCTTTTTTGGATCATTTTGTGGTCAATTTGTGTCTTTTTTTAGTCATTTTGTGTCTTCTTTTGGTCATTTTGTTTCTTTTTTGTATGATCTGAACTGTGCGTGTGAGATTCTGTTCAGTGAGTGGGGGTCGCGGACAACATGCATGTTAAATTGGGGGTCGCGACTCAAAAAGGTTGAGAACTACTGATCTAGAAGAGTGATCTTCAAATAACCAACAGTAGCTATAAGGTTTACTTTCTAGCTAAAGCGGAATATTTATTTCCAGGACAGTGAGGTCAACAGTACAGTACACTGCTCTCCATAAATAGTGTCGTGCTCCGCAGCTAACTTTGTGCTGTATGTTACATGTATTGTGAGTTTCTCTGTGAACTCAGCAGCTCATGAAAAGCTCAAAGAGAACTTCATCCTCCTCAAGATATATAACCTTCGTGTTTCCCTCCTGTTGCGGGAGCAGCTCATTCATGTTTCAGCCACGCTTCTGATTGATCGACCAAATCTGGCAGCTCTTCCTCAAACTCACATAACCAACATGTTATGTGAGCCAGCAGCGTTATGTGAGCTGGAAAAATCTGCGAGGAAGGGCAAGAAAGTAGCTGATGCCAATAGAAAATGTCACTAGATTTGTTTCTTGGCTCCTGTGAGATGTTTAGTCACTAAAAAGGAGTCTGAAAAGTTACCAAATGTGGTGGAACAGTTGCTAGGTTGGCAGCATTGGTGCTTGGTGAGCAAGAAGTTGATTTAAAAAAAAGCTGAGCAATGAGGGAGAGTAGAGTAGATAGTCATGTTTGTTTATGGCCCTTAGTTCTGCCTACACATAATACTGCCAGGCACAGCAAAGTGTAGAACTGTGTGTGCTGGAATGTGACTGTTGGTAGCTGCGAGAGGTTAAATTTTCATTATCTTAGGATTTTTCTCCGTCAGTTAAATCTGCAAATGCATGGTGGACAATTTAAATTGATTTAACTGCAATTCCTTCAACATATCCTTACATAACAGCTCGATTGTTATAACATATCATATGTTATTATTAGGCAACATGATGCTCTATTTAATATTATTATAAAATGATCAAAAAACACCTTCTCAATCTGCCTATGGGTGCTGCTGTCTGAGATGTTCCGTTTTTGGATCAGTGTTTCCGGGTCTTCATCATCTCCACTCTCGTGAATCTTAGTCATCAAAACCTAAGCTATAGTTTACATCAGAAAACACTTACTGAATATGAATACTCCATACTTACTGAATACTGTTATATGGAAAATATGACTATGTTCTCTGTAAACAATGACCCAAAAACTGACATGTTCATTGACACAAATATTTACTTTTAAGAGATAGAATAGAACAGAATAGAATAGAATAGAATAGCCTTTATTGTCATTGCATATAATATAACACAATTAGAGTGCAACTCCTATTGGTGCATAAAACAATTTAGAACAACAATACAAAAACAACTTAAGAACAATAAAGGTATAAAAGGTATAAAAATACCACAAACAAGAATAAATAATTTAAATGGCATGACAATTTTGGAATATAGAATAAATAGCTATGTACATGGAAAAGGAGGAGAATGAGGAGGAGTGGTAGCATACAGAGGTAATGTTATTAGATAATATTGACATAAGAGTGCAAATTTTGCATATAATTTGCACTCTGCACATTCTTCACTTAATTTGCGTTGTATATAGTATATTGTATATTGTTAAATGCCTTTTTCTATTAGATTATTTCTTTTTTTTCTTTATCTAAAAGGGAAATCATTTTGTGTACAATTTTTGTGGTCGGCTGTAACAAAGAAATTTCCCCGCTGTGGGTTTTATAAAGTCGAATCTAATCTAAATATTATTGCACTATAAATATTATTGCATAAACTAAGGATTTTGAGCAAGTTATGGGCTTTTGCAGGTATACTACTGAGGGGAAAAAAGCTTTTAATGTGAAGAATGATTCTAGAAATGTACCAAAGTGGTTAGGTTAAGAAAAACCTTGTGGTTTGGGTTAAAATAAGTACAACGTAGTTACGTATATGACATAGAAGGTGACATAAAACTCGACATATTATGTACCATTAACTAACATCTGAACAGAAGCAAAAACTGCATTCTAAATGCCCATTGTGCAATAAAGCTGATATGTGCAATACAGTTAATATGTGCAAAACACACAGTAGCAGTTGCAGTATCTTCAGTGGTAATTTTTTGATTTTTTTATGACATCACTTCTACCATATTTTTGAATGTTTTAAAATCTTTTACTCATGTTTGTTTTGTTGTTATGTTTGCTTTAACTATGCACATTAAGCAGTGGCACTCCCATTTTTGTTGTATAGTTGATTATATAATGACAATAAAGGCGATTTGATTTGAACTGAAATATAAATGCAACAATTTCTTTAAAAAGAAAATTACACAACTATTTTTCATTTGCTGAATGCATTTTTCACCAACGCATAAAAAAGTTCATAATAAACATATCTGCAGAATCTTCCTCTTCCTTGTTATTTGTTTTCCCCTCGAAATCGACTTTGGGCAAGTGAAGTAAAACTTAAAATACTTGTGTTAGTGTGGAAAAAAGATAGTGAACTTGTTTTAATGTCGAAAAAGCTGAGAAAAGGAAAGAACAGCTATTTCAACTTTCAACCTATTGATTTTAAGGAATCTAGTGTCTCATTTTGCTAACGGGCTATGTCTGTCTAGGAATTTGAACAGCCTTGACTTTGACTGCTTTGACTGCTTTCATGAAATTTATTTAAATGAAACAATTTCACTTTTGGTCAATGGAATGATTGAATTCCCTTTTTGTTTTCACAACAGAAAGAATCCACTTTTATTGTGGAGACCTGATGACCTTTCCCCTTTGCTCCCATCATTGCACCTTTATATAACTGATTAAATAGCTTGTCTCGCACAACTTCTCTATTCTCTATTCTCTACCAAACCAGATTTCTGCTTGTGAAACTTGCTGACTTACATGAGCAACGTGCAGGCCTTTCTTGCACTCTGAGTGCTTTCTTGTTTGTTTCTGTGAATCCCTGCAGGGCTGACAGCTTTATCATTAAAATGATTTTTTTTCTGTAGCTAAAAAGGCACCTGTTTTTGTATTTATAACAGTCAATACAGAGCAGGACTTGACAAACTACAGTACCTACTGCAGAGTGGATCAAAAAGAATAGAAAAGCAGGGATTCCTAATTACTGCCTTTTGAGTACAGAAAAATATTTTGTTTTTGTTTTGTTTCCTTTCTCCTTCCTACCTCGGGTTATAAATTTGATATATAAAAACCCCTTTATTGTATTCCCGTTTTGCACCCACTTAAACTATTTCTGAAACCCATTTCCATAAACATGTAATCATAAACTTGGTGATTGTCCACACCTTATTTGTTTGTCCTTTGTTTGCATCATTATTTCCCATTAATGCACAGATGGATGCATTAAAATTAAATTAGCATGCCCTCAGATAGGCACAAGCTAAAACAACAGCTCCCATATTCTCCTGCAGCTTATTATTGCAAGCTGTCAGGCGCTGTGTTGTGGGGCGATACTGTAAAATTGTTTTTCTAAGGGAAGTGCTTTCGAATTTAGAAACATTTATGTAATCCTTGTTTCATTTGCATATGACTATGTGTAGTTTGCGAGAGTGGGAGTGAAATCACTCTACGAGATGATTGTGCGCTTCCCTCAGGGGGATTCAGAGCCCGACTCCCACCCCGCCCCGGCACTTTAACGGTGGAAAATAGATTGATGTCTTTGAAATGCCCTCCAGAGTCCCTTTCTTTACCCGGGAAAGATTTGATGACAGTGTTGCCACATGTGACTAGAGATGCTTGGCTTTTACAGATGGCCACGGCACCAATGTTGACATCGAAATATCTGTTAAGGTAAAAATGTGGAATGTGTTTCGATATTTTCCAAGCAGAGATGGATCTTGCAGCATATCATTAGTCCGTGAATGAGTGTACATGTTTTTGCTAATGACAGTGGAAGCAAAGCCCCGGGCTTATCTCGCTGTCACCTACTTGAGCATCTGCTGACTTGGCATTTGTGGTGCGTGTGGGTTTTTTTTTTTTTTTTTTCAATCTCCAGGTATAGATGCCTGGAGAGACCTTCGCTGTTCTTCATTCTGGTAGAAAAATTACACTCTTCAATGTAAGGAAATGTGTGATTGTTCACCTATCAACATGAACCGTAGTTAACTTTTAAGAGGAAGTGAGACTTTTTTTTCTTTCTCTAATCGAAATAGCATATGTCTTTTACTGCAAGTTCTTTTACAGATTTAATGGCAGACCTTGTAAAGCAAACAGTCGCATTAAAAGCCCTTAGATGCTTGACAGTACCTTGTGAACTACGGTGCACTGCTCAACATCCTATAAATGGACAGACACGGCAGAACATCTCTGTGAAATAATAGTGCAATAATAACCTCTTTGCATTGTGCTTCACCAGATCAATAAAAACAGTTGGAATGCTTTGCAGAATCATTAAGGTATACTCTGAGACTGTTTCAGCAATTAGTACTAGTTTTAAAGAGAGCATGAGTGCCGCCTGCATACCAGTGATGTCATGCCTTTATTTGTACTTCAATGATGTTTCAAGGTTAGGCGTTTTTTTCCTAGTCTTTCAATGTTTTAATTTGTCTTTCTACCCAGTGTATTGCAGACATATTGTAGGTCTTTCAAGTGTGTTCTCATTCACAGTTGGTACTTATATCTACAAAAAGTAAAGCACTATAACTTGTTTAACTTTTTACTTTTTAACTACGCAATGTTTGACTTGTGCTTTTTATTATTTTATCTATTTTCTTATCCTGCTGTAGGCCTATCTTATTTTATCTTATTTCTATTTTTATTTCTATTTCCCTGTTTTAATTGACTGTTTTCACTGTTTTCAATTGTGTCTTGCCTAAAACACACGTAATTGTGAGCCAGGACATGCAGACATATTATGTACCATTAACTAACACCTGAACGGAACCAAAAACTGCATTCTAAATACCCATTGTGCAATTAAACTGATATGTGCAATACAGTTAATTATGTGCAAGACACACTATCTACCTCGTCTATAACAGTAGCAGTTGGAGTATTTTCAGTAGTTATTTTTTTTTTTAAATTTAATGCCATCACACGTCCTTGTCCTTTTATTTTGTCCTTGTTTTAGCTCGGTGTTCTATTATATTTTTAAATGTTTTTAAATCTTTTACTCATGTTTGTTTTGTTGTTATGTTTGCTTTAACTATGCACCTTAAGCAGTGGCACTCCCAATTTTGTGAAATAGTTGACAATATAATGACAATAAAGGCTATAAAGAATCGTTGAAGTATGCTCTGAGACTTTCAGCAATTAGTACTAGTTTTAAAGAGAGCATGAGTGCCGTCTGCATACCAGTGATGTAATGTCTTTATTTGTACTTCAATGCTGTTTCAAGGTTAGGTGTTTTTTCCCTAGTCTTTCAATGTTTTTCTTTGTCTCTCTACCCAGTATATTGCAGACAAAGGAATGATATTTTGTACACATATTGTAGGTCTTTCAAGTGTGTTCTCATTCACAGTTGGTACTTACAGTATATCTACAAAAAGTAAAGCACTATAATTTGTATAAAATGCACTTAATTGTGAGCCAGGACATGCAGACATATTATGTACCATTAACTAACACCTGAACGGAACCAAAAACTGCATTCTAAATGCCCATTGTGCAATACAGTTAATATGATATATAAATATATATTTGCATCCACTTAGGTCATTTTACCATCACAATGATTTCTATACTGTTTTATTAAGTTGAAAATGCTGCATAGTTCTGCTTTAAGTTCAGACAACATATATTGTTAAAGTTAGGAAAACCCCAAAAAGTTGGGTTAATTAAAATAACTTAAATACTGTCAAGTCAAGAAGGTGATGTGGAAGGTGACGTAGGTCATGATGTATTCACGTAGGGAAGTTTATTTAAAAGTTTACCTAAAATAACAAGGTGACTTTTAGTTTCAAATGGGACGCAACCATTGACTCCCACCCACATATTATAACCTTACTCACTCTTGTTACTCCTCTCATAATTTCTAAACCTCAAAACCTCCTATCTCACAATAACTTGTATTACTTTTTTAGATTTCCTTCAAATTAAATGCATTTTTTTTTCAAATGTATACCTACAAACAATGAATGAGAAGAACCTGAACAAACACAAGACTTTCACCAAGGAGACAGTTATTTGTGTACCTTAGCTAATAAACTAATGTAAGTTGCCTAATAAATGTATATTTTTTAACCAAACCACAATCTTTTTTCCTAAACCTAACCAAGCAGCTCTGTTGCCATTGTGTGAGGATAGGTTGTTCTTGTTATTTCATAGAATATCGGAATATTTTCCTGATATAATTATATTTTTTATCTTGATTTTACCAAATATTGAATCAGTAGACACAGTTTTAAAAAGAACAACAACCTTTTTCCCCCTCTTTCCGTGCCCACATGACCTCAGTATACACAGTATTTGATTAGATCAAACTATAACAACCTGGAAAAAAAAACATATTAAAAGTGAATATGCATTGTTCTTTTGCCCAGACTTTGGCTAGTGTTACATATGGACCTGTCTCAGACTCCAAATGAAGAGTCTACAGCCTTGTGTATATCATAATTAGATGTCTCCTCTTGACTATCAAATAACAAAAAGCCTTTAGCATCACTGGTAATTGGGAGCAAAGGAGCAAGTCATGTGATGTTATTATAGAGCAACAAAATGCTTAAGCGGTGTTTGTGGTTCAACAGGGGAGACCACTGTTTGTTTTTCATTTCCTACCTGTGTTTGTGTCTTTTAACCATGTCCACAGTCTTTTCCTAACCATAGCCGTTTGGTTTTAATAATAACCATGGTGACGAAAGTCCCCTATCTATAATAACATGGTAATTGAAAAACAATCTTCCTAACCCAATCAAGTTTTTTGTTTCTCCGCAACAAATTTTCATGAGAAGTTCATATCATTACGAGAACTAAGGCATTTGATTTGTATGGACATACAAAAATCACTGATTTATTTAACAATTGCTTTTTAAAACGTGTAACAATCGCTGTTTTAAACACAAAGTTAACATCGTGCTTGGTTATCGTTAAGCAAGAAGAAATTTGATTATATGGAGTCTTATGATTGCTTCACACCACTGCAGAACATTTGTAACAAGGACAACAACAAGGACCTGGTTTGTGTACCTTGAATATTGTATCTCTTTTGTGATACTTGCCAATAAATCCCGCACAGGGCTTTATTGACAAGTATCAATAAAGATTTTCCACAACATCTTTTCCTAGTCTTGGGTTTGCAATCATATCAAATGTGTTTGATATGATCGCAAGTCACAGTGAAAATGGTGAAAGGTAAGTAAAATCACTTCCACAGGAAAAAGTGACATCACAATAATGCTAGTAAGCTCAGTCCTAAATAAAAAATATAGTGATGTCATTTATTTAGATTTTTGGGGGCGCTCTTTCTTAGTAAAGAGAACAGTAAGGAGACCCAGTTAAACTGTATAAATAAACAACATGGTCTCACAGGAATCCGTGAAATAGCCACGGATTTGCTTAACTCAAAATCCGTGGAATAGCCACGGAATCACTAAAATTTCTGTGAAACTGACACGGATTTCGCTACAATGCAAGTTAATGACAGTCATATCCCGTGGCTATTCCAACATACAAAGTGATTATGTACATTCACTGAGTGAAGATTTAGAAAATAAAACATATATTTCTCGCTAGAAATGTGATCAAAATCCATTTTTATGCAGAAACCAAGTCAAAATATAGATTTTTTTCACTAAAATTGAGAGAACTGTCCGCCATGTTTTTTGTTCTGACCGCCGGGACCTTGAAAGTCACGTGAGTTGGAACACGAATAGCCACGGGATTTGACTGTCATTAACTTGCATTGTAGCGAAATCTGTGTCAGTTTCACGGAAATTTGAGTTATTCCGTGGTTATTCCACAGATTTTGAGTTAAGCGTGTAAATAAATGTATACATAAATAAGTAATAAATAATCGATGATTAATGTATGATTAACTAAATGAAAGTTGATAGAGCTGATAAATATAATTATTCAATTAAACAAATTATAATTAACTAGGACATAAATGTATATCATGAATTCATTTCTAAATGGTCCTTTCCTTTATTCTTACTTATATCTATTTTTACTGTAAAATAGTCAACTTCTCATGTCAGAAAAACCTTTTTCAGCTTTGTGAGGGGCATTTTGTGGCGTCTTCTCTTCTTTTTGTTGTTGTTTTTTTTCCAGCACAAACCACTGCACACACTAGAGCAGCTGGAGCCAAAAGCTGCTTCTTACTAAGAGCATAATGGGAAAAAACTGCTAAAATAATCTAGTTTTAGTCTTGTCAACATTGACCCTGCAAGATTGACAGTCTGTCTAAAATCTCAGAGTGAGACTAATAACTCTAAACACTTGTCTTTAGATGTGAGCAGGTGTGAGCTGGTAGTTTTCCAGGAGTCTTTGCCAAATCTTTTCAAAGTCAACTGATGTATATGTAGCATAAGCAGCATTCATGAGAAAATGCTTTTCTGTGTGTGATTCTAAAGGGGTTGTGTCTGGAAAGTAAGCCTTAATTTGTGAAACTTTTGTGTGATGGTTAAGGTTTGTCATTGATCTTGAGTGGTTAGGGTTAGGATACAGGTTTTATCCTAGATACTGGACGGCCTTCAGTTACAAATTGCTGTTTTTTCATTACATTTGGAGGACCTGTTGGCTTCAGTCTGTCTTGAAAAAAAAATGAAATCTTCCTCTTTTGCTCTATTTTAAATGTTCTCTCTTCTTTTGTTACCTTAATGTTACAGTCCCAGGTTGTCATTTGTCATTTCTGATTGGCTGTCAGCCTAGAGCAGGTTTTATGTAATATGAGCCGGCACAGGTAGTACTGGTAAAATCACATAATATAGGATAATAAAGGCTTTCTGTCTCTTCCCCCTCCCCTGAGTTTTGTGCTTTAATAACTGATGTGACATGATGCATGTCTGTGAAAACCAACACAGGGCTGTTTCCTCAGTCTATGTCAGGGATGGGCAACTGGAGGCCCGGGGGCTGCACACGGCCCGCACCCTCACTTGAAGTGGCCCTCAGTACAACTACATGCATTTGAGCATGAAATCTTAAAAGTGCAGTGTAAAAATGCATAAAATTACTTCTTGCAATTAATGTTGGTCTGCTGTTCTTGCACTGAAAAAAAAATCACAGTATGTGGTTATTTTTTAATTACTTCAAACCTTTTGTATCCCTATTTCTACTGTTATACATGCATTTGAGCATGTAAAATGTTAAGTTACTGCACTGTAAACATATTTAAAATTGCAGTTTCATCATATCTGGTTAAGTGCACGGTCCTATATGTGGCCCTGTGGTAGTGGCGATGAAAAATTGTGGCCCTCTCCAGCATTTAAGTTGCCCATCCCTGGTCTATGTGAACATAGGACCACATAGGCTGAGAGGTAGGAGTTTCAGTTAAAAGCCAAAAAGGGGATTCAGACACTGGTACTTGATGCTGAACCAATAGTCAAGGCAATTTATCAGTATGTCACAGTCGTCTGTATCAGTTAGATTTCTGCAGCACAGACAGAACAGTCAACAGCAGCATTAGTCATCAGGACAAAACTCTGTGTAGCACAAAGGGCCGGAAACACAACTGTAATTTTGTAAATGCATTTGTTTCCAGCCTGAGAGGAGGTCAAATGAATCAGAACAACTCTTGGACAAATAATGTCACCGAGTTGTGACACATTGTATTTATGTCAGAGACACAACATGAAAACAGCAATCTTTGAATGCTCTCAAGTAGATTCCACAGTGATTTTGCCAGTGGTGGAAGAAGTATTCAGATCCTTTACTTAAGTAAAAGTACTAATACCACACTGTGAAATGACTCCACTATAAGTAAAAGTCCTGCATTCAAAACTTACTGAATGTACTTAATGTATCAAAAGTAAAAGTAATTGTCATGCAGAATGGACCCACTCAGATTGTTTTATAAATATTCCAAATATATTATTGGATTAATATTATGATGCATTTATTCAAGCAGCATTTCATTTTAATAAAGATATGGCTTGTTTTAACTACTTACTATACTGTTATCAGGTTTCATTTTTTTAAAAATGGTTTTAAAAAGTCGAATCAGTTTAAATGTTTTTTTTATTTTTTTTTTAATGTTAAATGACCTGAAAAGTAACTTAAGCTGTCAGCTAAATGTAGTGGAGTAAAATGTACAATATTTGCCTTTTTAAATGTAGTTGAGTAGAAGTATAAAGTGACATAAAATGGAAATACTAAAGTTGGGTACAAGTACCTCAAAATTGTACTTAAGTACAGTACTTGAGTAAATGTTACTTTCCACCACTTGATTTAGCCCTGTGTGCAGCATCTTCTATTCGCTGTTATAATCAGCAGCATCAAGGCTCACACTGGCCCTCATTTATTAAACGAGCGTAGAAACGAGCACTAGATCGAAAGAGAGCTTCGCGTCTGCTGCAGCCATGTTGGATCTGTAAGAAAATTACAAAACTACAAGCTTCCGTCTGTCCAATAGTATCGTCTTGCTGTCCCTCCCCGTTCTGTGATTGGATCCCTAAAACATGGCTAGGAATCCGCTATAGACACCAGAGCGCATGGCAGTATAGGTATACCCAGGCTACATCGATACTATAGTCTAAGAACAATTCTCCGACTCAGCGTGTGGACTTCACGCTGACTCAAATTTGCTACACGAGCTGAGAGCAGACGTGCGATCTGATCGTACCCTTCGCTCACGTCCAAATTGATGAATGCCGAGCCTTGTAGAAATGATCGTACGCCCACTTTACGCTCACTTTCTGTCATACTCGTTTGATAAATGAGGGCCACTGTGTTTTTATCTGTTGCCTCTTTCTTCTTACATACCTGAAATAGCAGCATATAATTGCAGAATGTCAGGACATACGGACAGATGGCTCAGATGCTGAAATTACCATTTGAAAACAGCTTTCAAGTTGGATTTTCCAAGGTCAAACCATTTGTACTCTTGGATTTTTTTCTGACTGCTGACAGCTTCGGTATGTGTTGGGGTGGCTGAATGAAAAGAGTTTATCATTCGTGCACACACGGACAGGACGGGGTCGTGCCACAGACCAAGTAAATGTTTCTCAAAAGGTGAAGAAGATAAAATCAATTTCACAAACTAATGTTGAACCACCAGGTAAAGGTGACTAAGTCAAGTTGAAGTACAGCCTCAAAATCTGTTTTTAAAAAAATCAGTTTTCATCTTAAATCTTCCAACATATTTTCTTTTATTGGTCATGTGAAAAAATGTGTCAAAAAAATAACACCCACAGCTCAACAATTTAGCATCTGTCTTCCTTCTGAAGCTGTGCGGTGAGTTGGAGCAACCACATGTCCGCTTCTCCTTCCACAGCTATTTTTAAATGTGATTGCTTTTACAAATACAACATGACAGGTATTTCCAATCCGCAACAATGACCTCTGATTAACACCTATTAACTGCCCACTCCGTTGGCAGGGAACATGGAACAGGATGGCGGGGAAACGCTACTGTGGCTGCATTTACCACAGCGACTGACGAAAGCTGATGCCAAACTGTTTGCTTGTGGGATTTTTTTTATCTACCAAAAAAAAAGAATTAATTTCCATGAACTGAGTTTAAGCACAATCTGTTGATTTTGGAAATAATGTTTTTTTTTGTTGTTGAGAATTTAGGTCTGAACTCAAGTTCTGTTCATAATTGTGTGGCGAAACAAAGTTTGCATGAGCAAACTTTCCATTGGCCAGTGGAAATGCGGACACTTTTGTTTCCATAGATACGGGTCTGTCAAGCCTTGAACTTCACTTGGTGCTCTACACGGATCACCGTTGAGGCCATTGGTCTGATATTGTTTGTTTTTCATTTTATTGAGTAACAGCTGCTCCGGGAATACTGATTCAACGCTGACGTCAAGAAGCCATTCATTACACCTCTTAAATTTTCTTTTGCATTTGGTAAAGGTATTTTTATCTAAAAAAGAATCTGCAGCCAGAGGTGGTTTTTTAAAAAAATTATTATTATTTATTTATTTTTTACAGTTAATCTCTACAACAATTATGGAAATTAAAAAAAAACCGTCTAAAGCAGTTTAGGCCTAACTACCCATAGTTCTACAATATGTTATGCATAGACTATATATAAACGATGGACGTAGTCACCGTGACGTCACCAGTTGGTTTGTGGCCCGTTGGAAGCATCGAGTTCATCGTTACACGCGTCGCCATCTTGTTTCTCCATCTTGTTTCTCCATCTTGTTTCCGATACGGGGAGCAGACCATATTTAGACTGTGGAGGAGCGAGAGGGATCTGATCACTGACTACGGCCTCTCTACACCTCAACCTGACTGACTCATGTTAGCATTACCTGGGATGTTAGTTTTGGAAAAAAATAAAAACAAAATGTTTGTAACTTACCTCAGAAAAATGAACAGCGACTCCTTGGAGTGTCTGTTAGTCCAACCAAACGCTGAACAAGACATTTAATGAACAAAACACTCAAATAAACTGTTATTAAGTGAAAATACAGTGAAAGGGTCAAAGATATGAGACCAAATCAGTAAATGTCCTTTTTTATATCTATATAACTTTATTGACCTAAAAAACATTTCTGAGGTAATAAATCAAGTGAGAAGTTTTCTCATTTTGTATTGAAATGATGGACAGAAATATTTTTGCAGCTACACTTAGCGCCCCCTGCTGGAATTTTTGGTAGAATGCAGCTTAAGGCACTTCTTGGTTTGCCTCCCTGCTCAGACCCGGAGGTTGCCGCCTGATGCTATGTTACAAATGGTCACACCTTTTTGTAATTGCAAATTTGTTTTTGAAGAAAATTCAAGAATAAAACATGAAACTTCCCCTTTTCTGCAAAAATCTGGTAATAACGGGCATAAACAGGAGCCGTTATGGTACAAGTGAGTGGGCTGCTGTGTATAGAGGTATGTGTGGCTCATTAGTAGCACCTGGTGTCATGTGCGCCATCATTAAATGGATGTAAACACAGTGGACGGCAGCATGTAATTGCACTGCGCTCTGGCGCGCTACTTGTTAAATCACAGGCTACAGATTTATCAACATATGTGTCCTGATGCCTTCAGATGGCTGCAGGGATTTAATGACCTGAAAGAGAAGCTTTGCATACAGGATACATCAGCTGTGGACCTAGATACTGTATTCATTTCATCCGTAATATAGACTTCATTGTTGGCTGTCTGACACTTTTTGATGCCAATTTGAACCCATCAGCTTGCTACAGAATGTTGAACTGAGACTCATGGGAATGCTGCTGATCCTGACATTCTGGGTTTTTTTTTCAGAGGCAGTAGCTGGGTCCATTTTAAAAGCTAAGAAACTGGTATCAAATAAAACTAGATTGGTATTAAACAGTGGTGGAAGAAGTATTCAGATCCCTTACTTGAGTAAAAGTACCAATACTACACTGCAGAATTACTCCACTACATGTAAAAGTCCTGCATTTAAAACTTACTGAAGTAAAAGTAAAAAAGTGTCAGCATCAAAATGTACTTAAAGTATCAAAAGTAAAAGTACTTGTAATGCAGAATGAACCCACTCAGATTGTTTTATATATTATATATTTTTCTCTGAAAATGTTTAAATATTTTAGCAAAGGTTTTTAATGTAAATTCAGATTTAACATAGGTTTATTATCCATAGGTTAAGTTTATTTTTAATGTATGTATGTTTGAATGCTGCAACTGGATGCTTGAATTTCCCTCGGGATAAATAAAGTATCTATCTATCTAAATATTTAATTAATAGATTATTATTATTGATACATTTATGTCAACAGTGTTTTAATGTCGTCAAGGTAGGGCTCATTTTAACTACTTAATATAGCTTTATGAGGTTTAATTTAAAAAGTGCCTCTTCACTTTGAATGTATCATGTTTTTTATGTTAAATCTCGACCTGAAAAGTAACTATAACCAGCAGCTAAATGTAACAGAGTAGAAGTATAAAGTGACATAAAATGGAAATACTCAAGTAAAGTACAAGTACCTCAAATTGTACTTAAGTACAGTACTTGAGTAAATGTACTTAGTGACATTCCAACACTGTGTATTGACAATAAAGAGTTTTCTGAGCAGTTTTCAGAACAGAAGTCCACTCCAAAACATGACATGGGTTTTTCTATGATGTTCCTCAAGATCTTGGCGTCTTAATGTAGTATTTTGAAGGAATTTTAAGTCCCACTTTTCATGAGAATACTACATACACAATACAACTATTGTTCTTGTGCTCCCATTTGAGTGAGCCTTTATTGGGAGTAGCAGCAGCATGTCAATTGAGTGCAGCAATAATTAGAGTGTATTTCCTTATACTGTACTTAAGAATGTAAAACATCTGTGGCCCATCACAGCATGCAGTATTCAAGGGGGAGAAAAACCACTCTGGACAGGTCACCACTTCACAGCAGGGCTCTATTAAAAAAAATAAAGAAATAAAGGAATGATGGAAATGTGTTTTCTCCCTCTCGCTGTGGGGTATTTCATAAAAGCCGCTTTGCAGGGATTTCAATGCCTTTGAACTTTTCAAAAAATCAAAGCAAACACAGTCTTTCTTTTTTGCTTATTGCTTTAATCTATGCTGCCAGGTAAGTCTGCCCAATTACCATTTTTAATAATTCATTCAAACAAAAATGTAAATATGTGTTCTTTGCCAACAGTGGCGTCAGATTTTCCACAATTATCTTCATCCATCAGAAAATCGAGCATCAAAGCATCAAATCAAAAATGAAATTATCAAAAGAAAAAAAATCACCCTAAAACATCATCAACTCAAAAGGTATTATCTCTGAAACAGGAAAGGAGGGTTTAACCCAAAATATTTCCTTTTATTTGCATCACTTTTATATACAGACATTGTCAGTAAAAGTCTCTATCAAGGTGTAATTTTAAACTTGCAATGATTAATCTTTTTGACTACATTGACATATCACTTTGCAAAGAGGCACGGAGCAACATTAGCATTCATTTGGAGTCATGTCTCTCGCCACCTGACAAGTGTAAGTCAAGTATTCACTCTCCTTTTAGCTCCCAGAGACTCCTGTGGGAAGATTCTGGCTATTCATCTTTGTTCACCATCTAGTCTCTAACTTTATCTGTCTGGTGCTGGGAAGGCAGTGTAAGTGGGTTATCAGAGCTGCTGCGTGATTCTACTAAAAACAAGGCCTTGTGAGAGTGAACAGTTTACATTCTATTCATAAAACCAAAAATAACTTATACACTTCAAACTCATATATCGAATTTACACCAAGAAAGAGGTACTTCATGAAGATCATACATTCGCCTATTTGTGATCTATGTTCTCTGGGTCATGTAGGATCATTCTTACATATGTACTGGGAGTGTTCTGATGTGGCGTTTTTTTGGAAGTTGGTATCTTTCACTTTATCAGGCCTATTGGAGGTAGACATACCATGTTCTCCTAAAATACTACTTCTAAATGACACCTCATCTTTGAACCTGTCCTCTGCTCGGACCCGCACTCTACACTGTAAAAAAATGTTTTGTTTAATTTACGGTAAAATACCGGCAGCTGTGGTTGCCAGAATTTCACCGTAAAAAAAAAAAGTGAGTGGGTTTACTACTGTAAATTTAAATGTAAATATTACATTACATTACATTACATGTCATTTAGCAGACGCTTTTGTCCAAAGCAACTTACAATAAGTGCATTCAACCTGAAGGTACTAGACATAGACCATAGGAATCAAGTAAGTACAGAACTTTAAAAGCTAACTGTCATCGCTAAAGGAGTGCTATATGTTAAAGAAGAGAAATGAATAAGAAGAATGTTTTTTATTTTATTTTTTTAAAAATTATAAATACGATCAAAAACTGTAATTTAGACTGGATATTCCTGTTGTTTTTAGGGTAATTGTGTCCTTGTGACATCATGGTATGTCTCCATTAATTTTACATGAATTGTTTTATATTTTTACAGTAAAATTGTGTTTTCAAAAGTTTTGTACTATTCCTTGATTTACGGTAATTTAAAGTGTCTGTTATGGTGATATGCAATTTTTTTATTTTACGCCCTATTTCTCATGCAATTTGACAGTGTTTTACTGTAATTTCTACAAATATTTTTTACAGTGTATTAGCGGGGCTGACTGCAGCTAAGAAAATGCTAGCCTTGCGCTGGAAGCCCCCCCACACACTCACACGCACCCAGTGGTTACAATCATTTTTGAGCATACTCTATATGGAGTTGTCTGTGGCAAAAATGCATGGAGCTATTCAGAAAACAATCCAAACCTGGACCACTGCAGTGGCAATAGTTAAAGATTTACTGAGATAGATATCTTTACTTGAAATATATGTAATTTTTTGTTTATTTTCATGCACTTACTTTGGCATATAGGACATTGATATGACTTATGTACTATGTGATGTATGCTGTATGTAATGTAGAAGATCTTTTTGGGATATCGAGGGAGGGGGGATGTCGCTAACCTGGGAGGGGTGGGTGGGTAAAGGGAAGTGAATACTACATATTGTATTACTGTATTTGACTTGTTTCATGCTTTTCTCTTTTGAAAATAAAAATAATTGATCACAAAAAAATAAAACCAAAAATAATGATACTTGCTGTCAGAGATTTAGGTAATAATTCCTATGGGCACAATACTATGAAATAAGATAATAATAATAATACTAAGAAAGCTTATTCTCCAGACAGTAACATATCTAGATACTAGAGCTGGGTATGGTTTTAAAAAATCGCCAAAACCATTACCCTTAAAGTGATGCTGATACCAATAGAGTACTTAAATTGTTTTTCCCATGCCATTTTATACCCATCATGTGAGTGAAAGTATTTATAGCATAAAAAGCCACCACCACCATATTTATTTTTGTCAGCCACCATATGCTTGTAGTGTAGCCAAACTTTTGAACAATATTGTGACATCCCACTCCCCCGTAGTCCAGTGATCAGTTGCTGTGATTCAATCCAAGAAAAAAATGCAAAAAGTAAAAACTAATCAAATGCAAATATTTGATTTGAGAGGTTTGGATAATATTTAGCAGAGATAGACCGATACATGCAAGCCGGGAAAGCATTATCGCATTTCTACCATTAAAACTGGGGGCGCTCTTGCGTTATTCTACCATTAAAGCCGGGAAAGCAGTTACGTCGTTTTGTAGTATTTGTAGTTTTTTCCAGTGTTCCAGTGGCAATGTGCCACTGGAACACAGGAGTGATGGATGCTGACAATATATAATAGATATTTTGTCAGAAAATCAGCCGTTTCAAGATTTAATAGTCATTTACCACATTAACAATGTCTACACTGTATGTCTGTGATTTTAATTTAAACATTTAAAAAAATAAGGACCTTTCTAAGTGACCCTAAACTTTTGAGCGGTAGTGTAACTTTTTTCATTTTTCCCTTATTTATTTCTCGAGGAATCACTGAGGGCAACCCCTCATTTATAATGATGCCGAGAGTACAGAGAAAACACAATGAAGAACAAACAGCACAGACAAAACACTTGAAAAACATTAAAAACAGTTGCAGTGAAAGAGTTATGGCTTTTCATAGTTTTTTTAATACTCTTTTTATTGGTTTTTCAATTTTATAAGGACAAACAAAAACAATTCACAAAACAAAACAAAAGAAGTCCCACCCCAAACTAACAGAGCGTTGCGCTATATATTTCTATTTTTACATAAATTAAGTAAGTAAATAAAAAGACGACAGGAGACAGGTAAACAAAGAGCACATACATAAAATAAAATAAATGAAAGGGGAGACAGTCCTCATCTTCCAGGGACAAATTAGGCTTATCATAGTTTTAAACTGGCCCATAGTTATAATTGCGTTGAGTTTGAGTGAATGTTGTAAAATGTTCCAGGTAGATGCAGCAGAAAACAAAAAGCAGTTTTTCCAAATACAGTATTAGTCCGGGAAACATTGAGCATTAACCACTAGAGCGTGTTGGATATTTACTATGTGACCAGTTTAATAAAGTGCTGAGGTATGGTGGCATGTCAGGTGGTATAGACGAAGAGGAACCAGCGCATCGTCTCATAGATAAAGGTTCTCATCCTCATATTCAGCTGTAGGTATTTTATGCTAAACTATCTATCCTAACGACATTGACCTTGATTTTAAAACTGTGACTAACGTGCACGCCTCCACCTCCCCTTCACTGCTGAGTCTTTGCAGACTCAGCAGCTCATCCTTCCCTCCGCCATTGTCACCACCAGTGTCTGGAAGTTATGTCACTGCTGGCCTGGGCAGGTTTTCCTTGATTATAAATCATTCCTATAGAGTCAAAAAGTGCCAAAATTATCAATGTAATCTGTAAAAATGATCACAAATTGTTTGTTACAATTGTCACATATCATGTTATTATATTCCAGTATTTTCTTATAAACATCTCATGTTATCTTCTAAATCACGTCTTATAATATTATTATTATTATTATTATTGTTATTATTAATATTAATAATACACTTTTATATTTACTTCCCTCTCTAGTCTCTTCTGGTTGAATTACACAAATATAAGGTTTTGAGTTTTTTAAGTGTGAATCTCCTGCTACCGGTAAGGGCCCTAATTGAAGAAACATTCCTGTATTAGACAGTAGGAACAAACAACCTCAGTGCTTTTGCGGTTTGGAGGACTTGTTGCAATAAATGTAAATTTTGTTTTGCATAAGCTGAACCTCCTGGCTCACAATTACGTGGGCTCCATAGAAATTACAGTGCATTTGTTTTTGTAGATATAAGTATGAACAGTGAACGAGAACAGCCTGTTGTGAGCGACACCGTTCACATCACACACATGATCCATTGTTATATAAAAATATCCTGAGAATCGGTAAACATTTAAACAAGTGTTCCAAGAAAGAGTACTACCATTAAAAAGCGATTGAGGTAATCATATATTCTAAGAAGGACTTCCAAATGTATGAGGGTGGTGATGCAATCTGAGTCGGTTAACAGATCAAATTATGCTGTAGTTTGCATTCATGCCAGCACTGACAGGTTCATTATGATGTGAGTCACCGAGTTAGCTTCAGCTTTTTCGCACACAAGCGGATTACAAAAAAAGGAGAGATCAAAACATGAAATGCTTGCTGTGATGTCCCTTAGCTTGAAATACATCGCTATTTTGGCAGGAGGCAGTATTCCTCGGCCATGAAATCCGCTGTGTTAAGCTGTGCCCACCAGCCCCTCCAGGCTATCGGGAGTCCCTCCGTCCCCTGTTAGTTTCTCCGACGCAGGAAAACAAGCACATAGTGACAGCTAACTGTATGCATGTGCTTTGTTTAGATCAGGGAGAGGCAACTGGAGGCCCGGGGGCCGCATACGTGCTGCACCCTCACTTGAAGTGGCCCTTAGTACAACTACATGCATTTGAGCATGAAGTCTTAAAAGTGCAGTGTAAAAATGCACAAAATTACTTCTTGCAATTAATGTTGGTCTGCTGTTCTTGCACTGGAAAAAAAAAACTAATCACAGTAAGTGGTTATTTTTTATTTGCTTTAAACCTTTTGTATTAATATTTATACTGTTATACATGCATTTGAGCATGAAATATTAAAAGTGCAGTGTATATATATATTTTTATTTATCTATTTTCTCTTTTTCTTTCCTCTCCCCTCTCTTCTCGCGTTAGTGCTTGTGCTTTGTTTGCCTATTTATTTTCATTGTGTTATACATATAAGTGAGCCATGTTATATATATTTCTATATATTTTATAGCATCTGCCTCTAGCATCCACATACACGCACACACACACACACACACACACATACAGCTGTGATGCCTCTGTGCACATCGTTGTCATTTATGTTTTTCTTTGTTGTTGTTTGTGCTGTATGTCTGCTGTCTCTACTTGTGGTCCACATGGTGTAGTGTATTTGTCCCTCATGTCACCTTGTTCGTTACGTCATTTCACCAATAAAAGAGGAAAAAAAAAAGTGCAGTGTAAAAATGCACAAAATTACTTCTTGCAATTAATGTTGGTCTGCTGTTCTTGCACTGAAAAAAAAAGAAATCACAGTAAGTGGTTATTTTTTATTTTCTTCAAACCTTTTGTATTCCTATTTATACTGTTATACATGCATTTGGGCATGAAATATGTTAAGTTACTGCACTGTAAACTAAATTTAAAATTGCAGTTTCATCATATCTGGTTAATTGCATGGTCCTATATGTGGCCCTGTGGTAGTGTCCATGAAAAATAGTGGCCCCATCCAGCATTTAACTTGCCCATCCCTGGTTTAGATGCAAGTCTTTCACGTGCGTCATCTCCTGTGTGTGAGTGTGTGTGTGTGTGTGTGTAACTCTTTTCCTATTTGTGAGTCTGTCTACTCTGTGTTTTTATATAGATATGATTCTTGCATGCCAAGAAGCTCCTGCTTTTGTTTTGTCTCTAAAAAGCTGGTGGTAGCCTCTAAAGTGCAGGTTAGCGAGCACACTGTTTATACAGCACGAACATTGAAGAGAACAAAGCACCCCTGGGGGCTGGTGCCTGCGCTCTGGCCAAGATAGCAGGCAGCACAGAGGTGACAGCCAGCAGCCAATTCATAATGCGCATTATTGCCCCTCGAATGTAAGCGATATGTTCTGCTGGAAGAGTGAAGCTTCTTATTGTATGTGTGTCTATGCATATGCAGATAGTCTGAAACAATGTTTATGACATTAAACATTCATAAAGGATATGGAACACAGCATCAGGTTTTATTGCCAGTGAACAGGAGTAGCATTTACATCTTTGCGTGTCAAATGGAGAAACTGCATGTTTTGAAGAGGAGAAGGGGAGAGAGGGGCTGTTTGTCTCATGGAGGAGTTCTTGTAGGGCTGGGCGATATATCGTGTCGAGTTTTAAACTGAAACTGAGAGAAGCAGTGTTTCGTCATTATATCATGTTGCAATAGCCTTCTATGAAATTTGGAAATCATGTTAAGTTGAACTCAGGCATGTTAATACATCTGCGTTGAACATCATGGTACATTTTATGCTTATCTCGTATACTCTTCTATAATTTAACTCTTTTATAATCATGTCTTGAACTACTTAGTGTACACTGTAATCATGTTAGGATGAATGACTTCATGTTATTCTCTGTATCAATGCTGTAATGATGTAATTGTGTAATAATTGTTTGATTTAATGTGGACCCCAGGAAGAAGGAAGGATACAATAAATAATAAACAATATCGATATAAAAGATATATTGATATATTTTTAAATGTGATCTGGAATTAGACCATATTGCATGTATCAATATACAGTAGTTGATTTTTTTTCTTTCTTTATATTTAAATGCTGCCCTTAATAGGGTTTGTCATATTTACTTATTTTGTAATGTTCGTTATTCTTTTCTCATATAAATATATATATTTTGGAAAAAAATTGGCCTATTTTATTTCATAGGCTGTTATTATTTAAGATATTTTTTATTTAATTATGCACTTTATGGTGCTTTATTTAAAAAAAAAAAAAAAACATTCTCCTGTTGTTATACAGTATTTATGTTCACTTAAATAAACAGTTTCAAAAATCAAAAATCCTCAATTTGCATAATGTGGTATAACCACGTTTGTTTGTATCTATCGTTTTTGTTATTGTGGTTATATAGATGTAATTGGAGTTGTCGGGACATTTGACATTTTTCCATCATTCTGTGACCAATTTATGCAGATGATGCTGATGAATGTTTTATGAATGTCAACGTTTGAAGCTTTAACTATTTGGTACAGCCCTATATTGACTCTCATACACTGAAAAAAATTGGAGTGACATTTACATAAAAAAAGCTAGGCAAGTTTTTCCACACAGAAAATGTTTGTAATCTTTACTCAGGCTGTTTCTAAGTAATATTTATTTAATGAAAATACACAAGTAAATTGCAGATTCACTGATGTCCCTCAATTACATTTTACTTGGAAATATCAACTAATTAAGACAAGGAACTGGTTTAGTGAATATTACTTGGAAAGAATGATTCAATTTACAGACAAAACTGAGGACACATAATGACAAACAATCACTAAGTAATGCACTACATGAAAAACTGATATTTCAGAGTAAAAGCACTGAATTCATATTTCTTTGTAGAATTTATATAGATTTTCAGTGTACTGAGCAGAAATGAAACAACTGCACACAATAAAACATTTTAAAGCTTATAAAAAAAGTCATAAAACCTTAAGACCTTAAGCTTCCCTTGTGTTGATGTGTTGATAACGAGAGTTCACTTGAGAGTACAAAGTGTGAAAAAACAAATGCACACAGTGTTTAAAATAGAGCAGCTACAACTGTAAAACACTGTTATGTTCATCTTTATTCAGACAGAAAAAAGAAATCTCTATCTGCTGTTGATTTTGCACACAAATTATTCACCGTGTCATATATATAAACAACCATTTACTTTTTTCAAATGAAGTAAAGTGAGATACATTTCTCCTTGAGAAGTTGTTTCACGTAAACACTGAAAATCGTCTTTGTTTTTCTTAAAGAGATATTTAGAAAACCACATTTCCTTCCCTAATTGCAGACATCAATCTCAGGCGGAGCATTCCAGTTCACGCTCTGCACGTTGAATCGCTGAATTCTGAAGGCCTATCCACCGCTTAGGAAATTATAATCAAGACTGAGAAGCGTGTTAATGAAGAGGCAATCACAGGGTGAGTGCATTTTGTTGTCAAGGTTCTCTCAATAGTATTGACATCACTGCAATGTACAATAAGACAGCCAACTTCTAACAACACAGTAACTTCTTTAAATGTAATTTACTATTCACTACTTGATTATGGTAATGGCTTTGATTCGGAGTAAGTCTGTCTTTTGGAATGAGAGGGAAGGAGGAGTATAAATGATAATTCTGGGAATTAGATGCATACATAAAAGTAAGTAGGAGGCTTAGAGTTGTACATTCTGTCAACATGCGAATGTTGTCGTTGATCTTGTTTGAGAGAAACAAACAAGGGACCAGATTTATTCCAAATGAATGATTAAAAGCGATGATTTACCAGAGGCACGACAAGACAATGCACTCAGGCTTCATTACTTTTTGAGCAGCTGTGAGATGCGGAGCTAATTCAGGCCAAAGTGTCGGGGATGCAATCATTTCTTCGACAAAGTTGTGTTTCGTCTCGAAGCGTTGTTTGTGAATTCAATTTAGCAAATTTCTCTACGGTTAGTTTGAAATACCATGTTCCATTGCTAAGTGGTAATAAACGGCACTGTTTTCTCCTTAAGTGTATCTATTCTAATTGGAATTATAAACCTGGAGGTGCTGGAAGATGGGTCTTGTTTAGGCATTGGGTCCCTCAAAGGTTAACACCGTCACAATTTGTTTGAAATTTGTGAATGCATAGTGCAAATTGAATCCTGGAAACCAATCCAGTGATTGCACGGTTCCATTAAAATGTATTTATTTCTGTGCTGAAATGTTGCCTTTGTTTATGTTGGAGTGATGGAAGCCTCCAAAAAAAACTTTTTTGACAAAGTGAAAATGCGTGGTGAAGGTGTCAATATATATTTTTAATTGTATGTGATTTAATTGCATATATTTTTAACTGTATGGATATGAACTTGTAAGTTAGTGTAAGTAAATGTGTGCACGTGGCTCGATATTTAATATTTTTTTAATATTCTTCATATTATTATATTTAAAGTATTATTATATTTAAATACCCATCATATATTCTGTATTACATCACATGTACAGTATATTTGTTCATTTCTTCGACAAAGTTGTGTTTCGTCTCGAAGCGTTGTTTGTGGATTCAATTTAGCAAATTTCTCTACGGTTAGTTTGAAATACCATGTTCCATTGCTAAGTGGTAATAAACGACACTGTTTTCTCCTTAAGTGCATCTATTCTAATTGGAATTATAAACCTGGAGGTGCTGGAAGATGGTTCTTGTTTGGGCATTGGGTCCCTCAAAGGTTAACACCGTCACAATTGGTTTGAAATTTGCACGTTAAAGTTCACTCAGGATGAACGATGTGAATATATAGTGCAAATTGAATCCTGCAAACCAATCCAGTGATTTGCACGATTCCATTTAAATGTATCTATTTCAGTGCTGAAATGTTGCCTTTGTTTATGTTGGTGTGATGGAAGCCTCCAAAAAAACTTTTTGGACAAAGTGAAAATGCATGGTGAAGGTGCCAATATATATTTTTAATTGTATGTAATTTAATTGCATATATTTTTAACTGTATGGATATTAACTTGTAAGTAAGTGTAAGTACATGTGTGCACGTGGCTCGATATTTAATATTTTATTAATATTCTTCATATTATTATATTTAAAGTATTATTATATTTAAATACCCATCATATATTCTGTATTACATCACATGTACAGTTTATTTGTTCATTTCTTCGACAAAGTTGTGTTTCGTTTCGAAGCGTTGTTTGTGGATTCAATTTAGCAAATTTCTCTACGGTTAGTTTGAAATACCATGTTCCATTGCTAAGTGGTAATAAACGGCACTGTTTTCTCCTTAAGTGCATCTATTCTAATTGGAAATATAAACCTGGAGGTGCTGGAAGATGGTTCTTGTTTGGGCATTGGGTCCCTCAAAGGTTGACACCGTCACACTTGGTTTCAAATTTGCATGTAAAAGTTCACTCAGGATGAACACTATGTGAATATATAGTGCAAATTGAATCCTGCAAACCAATCCAGTGATTGCACGGTTCCATTAAAATGTATTTATTTCAGTGCTGAAATGTTGCCTTTGTTTATGTTGGTGTGATGGAAGCCTCCGTACCTTCCAGCCGAAACGATTACTCACGGACCGGAGCCGTTTTGAGTAAGCCGAGGCATCTTATCATAAGTGGAAATGTGGCTGTGATGGATCATTTTGAGGTCAAAAAGGGGTGGCGCAATCTTTGGTCACTTCAATCTGTTTGGCTTGCAGAACCATCCATCAATAAAACAGATTACAAAAGAAATGTCAGATTAAATAGAATTACCGTTTAGAAAGAACAACACGTCATACCAATGAAACAACAAGAAATCAGAAACTAAGTTTTTAAAAAAAGCAAGACAAAAGAACAATCCGTCTTTGTCGTAAAATGATTCTATTGTACACACTTAAAGGAATGTTTCAACCTATTGCATCCCTGGTTTGGGGTAGTCTTTTCATCCACCATGAATGAAGCAGCTTGAACATTTATCTGCATTTAAGGAATGCAATTAATAAACTCTTGCAAGGATTTCTTATCAAATATGTATTAAGAATGAGGACTGCAGTTTCTTAAGAATAAAATAAGCCAGTAAGATTAAAGCATACCATGCTATGAGACCAAATTTCAATACATACTCAAAGGATCATTTGTAATACATTCATACCAAAAAATAACCCTCAGAAATAATATTTATTTCATACAGAGTGCCTTGGTATTTATGAACTCAAGTAAAATTTTATTTGAATAGCCCAAAATCCAAATCACAGATTTGCCTCAAAGGGATTTGTGTTGAAACTCAAGGTGGAGTCTTGAATTCTTACTGTATACTTCAAGATAAAGCTGCTTCATGCAGAGGGAGCCTTGGTTATTTTATCAAAGATTTACACTGTAACATTTAACAACAGTAAGAGCATAAAATAGCACCATAAGACCACAGACCTTGACTGGTGTTAACATTCTCAGGTTTTACATTTGGCTAATAATTATTCTGTGATACTGGGATGTGGCTAAAACTATACATTCGGATACATTTTTAGATACAGACCTGTTGGAAATCCATAGTATAAATTAGTGGTCGACCGATACGGGTTTTTAAAAGAAAGTTGTTGCCCCCTGCAGCATTTAAGTTGCCCATCCTTGCTGTACATCAAGAGGGTCCTGAATTATTCGAGACAGTCCTGAATTACAATCCGTTGTCCCACATCCTGTCCTGTTTGTCCCAAAAATTAACTGTTGTAGTGATAGATAATATGAAGAAGTTTAAATAGAGGCTGTCTGCTTCAGTAAAGCTAATACTGAAAAATGCTGCACTGAACATATTGTGCATTTGAAGCACTGCCAATTAACTATTTTGACGAAGTGAAAACGCGTGGTGAAGGTGTCAATATATATTTTTAATTGTATGTCATTTAATTGCATATATTTTTAACTGGATATGAACTTGTAAGTAAGTGAAAGTACATGTGTGCACATGGCTCGATATTTAGTATTTAATTAATATTCTTCATATTATTATATTTAAAGTATTATTATGTTTAAATACCCATCATATATTCTGTATAAAATCATATGTACAGTATATTTGTTCATATTTTATCATTATTGTATTCCATATGTTTTGAATGCTTGTCTACATGGGCTTCTAGGCCTGTACTGTTTTGTGTATGTGCTCGTGCACAAGGTCACGTGCATGTGTATGTGTGACAGTATGAGCGGACTACACATACAGATGTGGGGTATCCCTTTTGACCCAAAAATATTGTGTTCATTTGGAGTGTAGTCTTTGTTTAAAGTGAAACTTGGCTTAATCTGTATAATTTTCTTTAAAGCCCTTTTTCTCAAAACTAACTTTGGATGAGCATATCTCATGGAATATTTGGCGTAGAAACATAATGTTGGTATTGACATGAAGCCGAGAGTCTCCTCTTTTACAGACACATCTGTCAAAATCTCAAAATGTGTTTCTGGGTCAATGTGACTCATATTGATGGAGCAGGTCACATATACATTTTCAACAGAATTCTCTTACAAAATCAGACTTCTTTTTGCAGTTAGTGGAGTCGCCCCCTGCTGGACATTAGATAGAATACACGTTTAAGACACTTCTGCATTGGCTTCACTTCTTAGACTTGGAGGATGCCATTTGAAGCTACACACCAACCACCATATTCCACACTAACATTTTAACTACCAGTTAACTGCTTTCACATCCACATCATTTATTTTGAATTGTGTTTCTAGCCATCTGATCCAATAGCTGGTTGCTAACTGGGCTAGGCAGTTTACATTTGTTTGTTTTTTTACAGCTTATTTTCTGAAATCACCTGTCTGCTGCTGTGAGTTCACACTACAATGAAATCGAACCATTCAGTAAACATCTCATAATTAAAAAAAGCAACTAGCTGTACACTGTAATAAATTATTGTGTAGTCATTTCATTTTACTTAATATAGTTGATAAAATGTATCAAATATAAATGCGTCCTTGATTTTCAGGCAGTTGTTTAAGTAACTTTAATTTAAAAAATGGTTGAGATAGAATCTACTTACTTTGATCACATTAAATATAATCTTTATGTGTATGTAATTCTAAATCAAGAGAATTTTGAATTAATGAATCCAACGCAATAGAATTAGTCAGTTTTTAATTGTAATGTAGTTAGATTTAATGAATAATATTGCGTGGAATCTGTAGCCTCAATTTTATTGAGTAGCTATTGTTTATCTTTTTTTACAGTGTAGATTCTCAGAATTGAGTGGTGATTCTCTCTGATTTCAGTACTACCTACATCACTCAGAGTAATTTGATTAACATAGAAAATATTGATTAATGTGAGCTCCTTTTACGTGTTAAATTAATTAACCTGTAACTTGGCGTTAGTGCAGTTTCACATCTTCACAAGGTCAGTTTCACCTTGTCTACACACACAATATTGGTATGACGATCACGCTTTTACATACTGCTCGTGTTACAAACAAAATTCAATTCTCAAACCATATTATGCCATAGATTAGATGGTATCCATAACAACAGCCAAAAGCTTTGAGCTACTAGACAGTGATATATCAAGCATCAAATGGAAGAGGCTATGCTCATCCACACGTCTCCCTGTGCCAGTTTTTTCCTGCTTTGACAGCATCTAACACTGACATCTGAGATTAGACCTGTTTTCTCATATACTGAGCCATCCTTGGAAACATGCAGTGTTTATGTTTCCATCCTTTCATCCGCTACTTCTCCCCAGCACTGGGAATTTTCTGTCGCACAAAAGCATCTTGCGAGAGCCGCATTTGAAGTCTCATCATCTTCCAACCCTCACAGGACTCTATTCAACATTAAATGGTATTAAATATTTCATTGTCACTTGCACTGTCATTGACACTGAGGTATGGTTTTGTCTGAACAAGAATTTCATACAGTGCTTCATGCCTGACTGCTTGTTCAATATTCTTCAAATTCATTCAATAATCCCCCAACTGTTATCTTATCTTGGTGTATGTACCATGAGCATGATTCCTGCTGGGATAGAATCTAATATAAAGGTACAGTAAACAGTAAATCGAGTGCTTGGTTTCAATATGTTCCGTACAATATTTCTATGTCCCTGTTGAGCAAAAAGGATCCTATAAGAACAGATGATTTGGTGAAAAAACCCAGTATGCTGTCTTTTCTTGTGTACAAAGGGAAAACCATACAAAGAGTCTTCAGCCTTGCTCACACTGAGGCTGCACTGAATGAATAGAATTTAAAGCCAATGTCTATAAACCCAAAGCATAGGAAAACTTAAGATCTGATCTTATTTACATTGTAGTAAATGCATGCTTTTTAATGGGTCTCAATAGGATACCTACAGTAGTGTTCAATATAATAGCAGTTGAATGTGGCTAACCAGATTAATCCAGGTTTTTAGTATTTTTTTTATTGCTACATGGCAAACAAGGTACCAGTAGGTGCAGTAGATTCTCAGAAAAAGAGGTCATGTTGCCTTATGCTGAAGAGGACATGCCATTGAAATGGGTGTTTAAACAAGACAATGACCTCAAACACACTAGTAAATGAGAAAAACCTTAATTCCAAACCAACAACATTAATGTTATTGAGTGGCCAGCCCAATCCCTGGACCTTAATCCAATTGAGAACTTGTGGGGTCAAAAATGCTGTTTCTGAAGCAAAACCAAGGAATGTTAATTAATTGTGGAATGTTGTTAAAGAATCTTGGAGTGGAATAACAGCTGAAAGGAGCCACAAGTTGGTTGACTCCATGCCACACAGATGTGAAGCAGTTATAAAAAACTGTGGTCATACAACTAAATATTAGTTCAGTGATTCACAGGATTGCTAAATCCTAGAAACAAAAAAGTTTGTACAAAATAGTTTTGAGTTTGTAAAGTCAATGGCAGACACTGCTATTTTTTCGAACACACCCCTTTCAACTAATTGCCCAATTTCACAGCCTTAAGAGCTGCATATCACCAATGCTGGGTCTTGTTGGTTTTCTGAGAATCTACTGCACCTACTGGTACCTTGTTTGCCATGTAGCAATAAAAAATATACTAAAAACCTGGATTAATCTGGTTAGTCACATTAGACTGCTATTATATTAAACACTACTGTACTATTGGATGCACTACCTCAGTTCTCTCAGTTTATCACACACAAATCTCAGTGCCAGTTTCTTACTGTTCTTAAATGCAATTTTGAGGTACTTGTACTTTCCTTGAGTATTTCCATTTTATGCAACTTTATACTTCTACTCCACTACATTTTTAGGCAAATATTGTACTTTTTACTTCACTACATTTAGCTGCCAGCTTTAGTTACTTCTCAGGTCGAGATTTAACATAAAACATGTTCAATTTAAAGTGATTGGACTTTAAAAAAAAAATAAAAAAATTAAATCTTATTAAGTAATTAAATGACTTCTGTCTTTACAAAATCAAAACACTGCTTACATAAAAGTATCAATACAAATAATCTGATATTTGGAATATATAAAAAAATCTGAATGGGTCCATTCTGCATAACAAGTACTTTTACTTTTGATACTTTAAGTACATTTTGATGCTGATAGTTTTACTTCAGTAAGTTTTGGATGCAGGACTTTTACTTGTAGTGGAGTAATTTCACAATGTGGTAATAGTACTTTTACTTAAGTAAGGGATGTAAATACTTTTTCCACCACTACAGAATATGTGTCCTTGTCAACAGCCTCAGTTTTACTTTGGCTGATTTGAAATACATACCCATCTGTCTTTATTAGCAATGCCACTCATACTAATTAACTCAACACTAAGGCTGAAGTCAGTTCATATGAATACTTGAAGGACATTTATAAACATATCAATCCATATTCAAATGAATAAAATCTTACATTTATAAGTAAATTGGAAAATCTTGCTCTTGGACAAATGTAGTCACATGTGATTTATTTTAACAAGTACTTTTACCCAGACAACAACAGACAAAGGAAATATGTCCTCTAACATGACCCACAAAGCAATTTCCAAATTTGATGGTTCATAATAACCATGGTCAAATCATAAATGTGTGTCATAATGAGCATCTGTACAAAGGACAAATGGGGTTCTGTTTTGAGGAGGACAGTCTTGTTTTTTTATAGCCTTCACATGTAACCGATTAAATTAAAATGTTGCTAATATTACCAAGCACGTTTTCACATGTTTCAAAAAGCTATTGCAGAGCTGAGAAGATTTTTGTTTGTAACTCAAGTTCAAAATTTGAGAAAGACAAATTAGGGGAGCTTTGATAGTGTGCGAAGACTTTCTCTCATGTTCTTCTCTTTACTACATGGATAAGATGAGATGAGGTGTTTGGGTTAGGTTTATCTCCTCTCTTTATTTTATTCCTCAAAAATTGCCATTACCTGTTTTAGTCTACCTACTCTTCCCTTTATTGCTTCTAAGGGGACTTAGGAGAAGTACGCCGGAGACAAACAATCACAGAATGATTCAAAATGAGGAGCTTCAGTTAGTTTAAGAGATCAGAATGAGCAGCAGATCTGCTGGTGTTCAGCAGGTCTAACGTTTACCATCTTATGCCGTACCTCAATTTGCATACTTCTGTACTTACACTCCTTATTTTAAGTGCTTAAGTGCATTCACTTTACGTCAAGTATTACAAAATGCCCTACAAAGTCTAACTGCAGTAACTAAAGGGTAAAACTGAACAAAACGGCTTTAACGTTCTTTCACATTTTTAAAAAAAATTGCCAGCCAATGGGTTATAGGTAGGTAAGTGATATGCACTTATTTCTACATGTATTGATGCTCAAAAATCATGATGATTTATTTGACCTTTGACCCCAAAAATGTAGTTACTGCTCTCTGGTTTTGCTGTAAAAGGTTCTAATAGTAAAGCAAAAACAGAGTGCAGTACAATGTCGTCGTCTTCTTTCAGCTTTTATATTATGTTTTCAGTGAATAAACATTTTCAAATTGATTTTGTTATAAGTGTGTTTAACAATTCTATTCAACGATTTGTGTAATTTAGACTTAATATTATAAGTAATGTTATATTTTAGTCTATAATTTTATCTCTGTTTTTTTTAACTTAATCACTATCTAGATAATAATTTCCCTTTTAAATAAAAGTATAATTTCTGTTATTTTTTGTCTACACAAAGCCACACTGTATTACAGTCAAAGTGAAGTTACTGCGGTCTGCTTTGGTTTTGAGTTTGATTTTGTAGTTACTGCAATTTTGAAATGAAACAGACATCATTTATAGTTATAATTCAATTTCGACCAAAAATGTAATTACTGCAGTTAGACTTTGTACACTGTAAAAAAAAAACAACCCAAAAAACTGTTGTTTTTACAGTAAAAAAAAACGGCAGCTGTGGTTGCCAGAACTTCACCGTAATAAATACGGTAGAACTTTTTTTAATATTACGGTAAAAAGACATTGGCACTGTTGATTTCACGTTAAAGATTGCCTTTTTTCCCCCCATTTTTACTGTATAAATTAAAGGGTTTTCCATCAAAGAAAGGCTGCCTTGCCATATAATTGACAAGAAAATACTTTACTTTTGTGGTAAATTAAAACGGATAAATTAAAGATTTTACCAATAAATATTACAGTATATTTTTGTTAGAGATATGGTGTTTAGAACATTTAACAGTGAGAAAAAGTATTTTTTACAAAAGATAAATGCAAAAATTACAGTGGAGGCTTGTATATATATTACATTAAATACATATTACAGTGTCTTTTACAGTGGAGTAATGTATTTTTCAAAAAACAAAACTGTAAAAAATACTGTTTTGGCTGATATATTCATTTACGGTGTTTCATTGTTACTGAAACTGAATTAACCCATTTATCATTTTACGTCTTTTACTGTCATGGTTTAGCAGTTTTTCACCGTAAAATCTACCGACATTTTTTATAGTGTAAGGCACTATCAGTAGGGTGAATTCGGGTAACGTGGGACACTTTTTGCAATTTTGACTTTGTTATATTTTTCTAAATTTAAAAATATTTTATGTAATTTCAGTCACATGACACCCATGGTAGACCAATAGTAAAGATTTTGATGACTACTTTATTTTAAGCAGGAAATAAACCAGTGAAACCTTAAGTGTCACACATTACCAGGTGTCCCACATTACCCGAATCCACCCTAAGCGGGGTTTGAACTCACAACGGTGAAAAAGTTGGAGCGCTGAACACTTCTCCCCCTCAGCGGTTGCCATCGTTGCTATGGCCACCAGCCCATTTCAAACTTTTAAAGGTGGCAGACAAGGAAGCTGCAGCAGTTCTGAATGAAACAGCTGTGATGGGCCCTCTGTTGTCTCCTCTGCTGCCGCTGTGCTCTCTCTCTCCGTCTCCCCCCCTCCCCCTCCCCCCGGGGCTGCAGACCTTGATTGAATGTAATCAACAACATAAGACACACCTGGGCCTGCTGTGCTCCATGCATTAAAGCCGCAGCAGCAGCCACTCTGTGTGGCCAGACTCCCTCTCACCGCCTCTGTTTTGTGACTTTGCAGTTTTCTTTTCTTATGTTATTACTCCACAACACCCACAGAGCACATTTTCACTTATCCACGATGTATCCTACATTACTGACTCTATATACCTACTACCTACTCTTTACTGAACGCCTTCACTCTTGATCCACACTGACGACTACGACAAATATCGTACTGACCGCTCAGCGACCTCAAAGCACTTGTGTCCTAATGGACTAGAAATGTTTCTTGACTTCATCCTAGCTTGTGTTGTATTATCTCTCAATTGTACGTCACTTTTGATAAAAGCGTCTGCTAAATGACATTCTTGGCTTACCTGTACAGTTTTTGTCCAGTCTAAGTGCCAATAAAAAGGTGAACACCAAACTATACAGATTGAGTTATGAGTTGTTGTTGTTTTTTTCTCCACAATGTACCACTTTTCTATTGTCAGAAGCCATTACTGTGTTAATTTATCCATCTAAATTTAACTACTGTCCATGTTTGAGAGATCAGATGATGTACTGAGCTTTCGGTGCCTGTTGTAGTGTAATTTGCATGAAATCCTACGAACAGCCTGTTCTCCCACCAAAAACGTGAATATAGATTGTGTGTACAAGCGGCGAAAAACGAGCTATGTCTCGTATTTCACCGTCCGCTGTAATACGTCCGTCCATCTAGCTGACGTAGTAGTGATTGACAGCCAAGCGAAGTTTAAATGGGCGGATTCCCACTTTTGGTAGGAGGCATCATAGGATGGGTCGAACACACATCGGTTTTTTACATAACTTACAGCGTCACGTGACCCTTGCTACTATTTCACTTCAGACATTTACATACATTTATTTACTGTTTAATTAAACTGCTCCTTACCAGGAAGTTTTTTTCCCTAAACCTAGGTCAGTGGTTTTACAACATAAATCCACAGAAACTGCAGCCTTTTTTTTACAACCGCTGACCGTACGTGTGTTATTTTTAGAACGGGCCATTCTACCGCAAGCCACGATATACATATGTGTCGTAACTTGTGGTGAGCCCTACTGACACATGACTCTTTTTTTTTCGTTAATGTTGGAGAACTTGTTGTCTACGAAATATGACGCGTGACCATTGTTGTCTTAAAGGAATCAAGCTTTTAATGTCGGGGTGACTGTGGCCCAAATTGTTGCATTCATCAGTGTATGAATTAATTCCTGATGGTCATTTAGGGTAGCCTCGGTCACCAGTATGAATGTTTGTGTGAATGGGTGAATGAGTGCAGTCTGTAGTGCAAAGCGCTTTGGATAAAAGCACTATATAAGCAAGTCCATTTGCCATTTACCATAATGTTATAAAACAATGAGGTTGAAGCACAAAAAACCACCTGGCTAAGGTTAGGAAAAAACAATCAGGGTTAGACTTTAAAAAAACAAACACTATTTGCGGACACAACTTACAACAGAGAGGCACAAACACGGGCCTCTTGGGTTAATTTAATCTCATCAGATACCAATTCTATGTCAGGACTCTCTGCAAGTGATACTGATGCAAAGTCTGTCTATAATATGCACCGTGCTTTTCATTAACTTCACTATTGAGTAACCCATCCAGTGCAATATTGGATGCTTAGAGTAAAGGATGTAATATGCAGAGTGTGAAGGTCAATCCATCCAGAAGATGAGATAGTTCAAAGGATAAAAAAAACCCTGCCAGCTTGGGACTATGAATGTAACCTCTGGGTTCCATGAATGGCTGTTCATAATTTCATAGCAATCATCCAGTAGTTGTTGAAACGTTTAGACTGACCAAAGTGGTGGACAGAGAGACACAGACAGACAAAACCTGCCATCCCTCCAGCACAAAGCAGTTATATATCTAAAAGACTAATTATGCAAACAGCCCACATTGCATCCTTCAAAACTTTGTTCTTCCAAGAAGCCAGGAACGTTCTTTTTCCGTTTATTCAGCTTTTTAAATGTCTCCATGGATTGGTTTGCATCCTGTAGAACAGCAGAGTAAACAATCAGCAGAACAGCTAAAAGTCAACAGCCAGTCAGATTTGGTTCATCTCCCCCCAACAGAGCAGAGCTCAAGGTTCGGTTGGACAGCTTAATGTCTCTAGTTGTCTCACCCAGACAACTGAAATAAATGGGTTTGAATACGTCCATTTATTTACAGAACAGAAAGGCTTCAGCAGCAGATGTCGGGCAGCTGCTGCTGTACTGTTGTGTTTGTCATATCAGAAGCAAAAATAAATACTGTCTCCACTCTGGAGTCATTCTCTGGTCTTGGCACTCTGACTTGAGCAAATATGAAAATGTCATCTTCTGCAGATAAAAGCACAAGTTTGTGCCTGAGGGGTGCTTATCCCTTGAAGCATCTGCACTGAGCAAACAGGCAGACAATGGACCGAAACAACCTAAAGCGAGGTTAAGTACAAGTCCTTTTTTTAAGAGTCTGAAAATTGGTACTCAGGTCAAATGGCTTTGACACATCCAAAGCAAAGAAGGACTATGTGGTAGTATACAAAAAATACTGAGAAATCTGAGAAAAAAGGGGGAAACCAATTTTTTGGTCAAAAAAAAAAAAAGTTGATGTCAACTACGAACAGTTTGGCTGTAATCAGCAGCAATTTTTATTTATTTATATATATATAGTTTTGTAAGTCTATGAAGCCAGATGTATGTGTTATGATAATTATTATGGTAATGATATTATAGTGTAAAGGTCTCTCAGGTTCATGGATTGGAAGACCAAGAGTAAACACACACTGGAGAAAAAGACTGGTCTCATTGAAGGCTTTTTATTAGGTCACACAGCTGTCGCAGGATCCCACTCAGAATGAGCCCAGATTTCTGTAATAATTCCAGCCTGTCAAAACGTCAATATAGATCGTGTGTACAGGCAGTGAAAAATGAGCGATATTTACGAATTTCATCGTCTGCTGTAATGTGGCCATCTTGCTGACGTAATTCCCATGATTGTTGGGGTGGTGAATGGGTCAAACAAACGATAGACTTTCACCTGGGAGAGTGGGATTCGAGTCCCGTGTGAAAAAAAATATAGCATTTTTAACTTAAGTTACGTGAATCACATTTCTGAGCGTTCTGAACTTACTTTTTTAATGTAAATTGCGGGTCACGTGACCCTTGTAACTACTACATTTCCGGCATTTACATACATTTATTTACTGTTTTGACTGTCTTTTACCAGAAGTTTTTTTGCCCTTAACCTACCTCATGGTTATACAACATAAATCCATAGAAACTGCAGTCTCCTTTTTTTACAACCGCGGGCCATATGTGCTATTTTTAGAATGCCCCATTGTACCGTGAGCCGTGCCGCGATACGTGCCTGCGTGCCGTAATTTGTGGTACTGACACACGACCTCTTCTGCCATTTATGTTGGAGAACTTGTTGAATAATTCACATTTTCATCTTCTACAGAAGTTGGACTTATATGCAAACTGAATTCTATTGGCAGGTTACCTATGACATGGACAGGCCAACAGCTGTTCAAGTCTCATTTGAAGGTTGTGATACACAATGTGTGTGTGTGTGTGTGTGTGTGTGTGTGTGTGTGTGTGTGTGTGTGTGTGTGTGTGTGTGTTCTTACAGGCACATATCTATGAGCTGCAAAGCCTAAACAAGATAAAATTCTGTGTGAAAGTGCTGTCTCAGGTCTGTCTGTGAGAAAAGTTCCAGTGGAGAAAAACACATTGGCTATCTGCCTTCTTAGAATTATTCAAATATAACAATAGCATTTTGAAACACTCACATGGTAGCAGTTTTAAACATGTGCTCGTTCTATTTAATGTTTCAAACTCATGATTAATGTTGTGGAACTGATTTTCTTGGGTAAGTTGAGGAAAAGATCATGGTCTGGGTGATAATATGTGTTTGTTGAGTATGTGACCTGGTTACATACTCATGTGTATTATACATAGTTCAAATAACATTGACTTGGCTGTAATAAGCTGCTTGCAATTTTAACAATTAATTACAACTTTGGTTCCATTTTCCTCATAACACCATACTTATGAAGCTTATGACTTAAGTAGGTTTTTTTCAGGACTAGTTGAATTCAAACTCAGTTTTCTGCTTTTCATCACAACTTATAACTGTATTAATACTTTAGAGAGAAAGGAAAGAAGAGAAATAGAAAGACTGGTATTCCAAGTATAATTTACACAAACTGTCCAATCTTGGAATTACTGCTGTTTTAAATTAATGCACTGTCTATGGCAGAAGTTAGTGCAGTTTGACTACATTGTGTATCAGAAAATGGGAGCATCTTCCAGTCGCTATCAATAAAGTCAAACTATAACATTTCAGCTCTGAACCAGTGCAGCTGCAGCTTTTGCAGAATTAGACTGCATGTTTAATTCATTTGACTTCAGCAGTAACTGGGTTTGATAAACTGCCACTGACAGCAGCATTGGATTCTTCTTCCAAAAATCCTGTCACTTTAAAGCATCTTCCTGTTCGGGGACTGCAACATTCAACACTGCTCTGACTACAACAGCCAGCCACTTATCCATCTTGTCATATTACTCAGACTAACCGAATCTGCTCCCAAATTGAGAGTCAATAGAGATTGTTGAGCTGGCACAGCGAGAAGATTGAAGATTATTCACTTTGCTTAGCTCTGTCAACAAGTGCTGTTTGTAAGAGCCACGATAAAACCATGAAATTACAACCATATGTCACAATTTCTCTCACAACGCTGCTGTAAAATATGGTTTTTGCATATTTCTTCAGCCTATACTTAAACGAGGATTCATAGCTTTTAGGGAGCTATTGATTATAGGGCCACACTATCAGGAGGGTTTCAAGTGTTGCCTTTTAAACTACAAGGTTAACATACTGTAGGTAACAATTTATAATGCAGATGGATAAAAAACATAAAAGTACAGCTGTTACAAACGTTTTCCCACATCCCTATTGATGAGATCAAGAACCCTTTTTGACATGTTTATAATCATTCAACAGCTTATCCATTTTAGTTAACCTGTTATTGTTCAAGGGCCTTTTTGGTGGTTGTGGGCAGTGGATGTTTAGGGGGGATAGCAGGTCAACAATAAATGCCACATAGAAGTGGTGAACATCATCTGAAAGTTGTGAACCTGAAGAGTAATTTGACATGCAGCTTGTTCTGGTCAAAAATATCTAATTAAAATGACTTAATGAATGAATTATTCATTTATTGAAGCCTATTATGGTGAATAAAGGGACATGACGCTTTCTAAAGTCCAGCCACTGTGTCCCATAAGTTGTTGCAGCAATTTTTGGGTTGATACCATTTGGTGCTCAATAATGCAATTTTATTCATATCGCGAATGGAGAAAAAAATGGTCAGAAAAAACCTCCAGAATATGACATCAACAAATAAAGACCTGTGGAACAACATAGAAGAATCCATGATGAGATTTGGGTTGAAAATCTTAATATAGTACAGGTCACCAAAAGACCTGATCTGTATCAAATCTGTATCAAATATGATACAGATTAGAATTAATATATGCAAATTGATATTTATTTATTTATTTATTTATTTTATTATTTGTCAGTTGGCTCAATAAACACATTTTCTGGCAATTATTTCATGGTTCAGGCTTTAAAGGGTTAATCCCTCTTTTTTTTCAAGCCAGAAAATTACACTTAGCTAACTGTTTCAATTTGTTTGTTCAGTAGCATTAAGTAGCTTTATGGTGTAACAGGTGACTCAACAATCACTCCAAACGGTGAAGTAGATGTGATGACTGACTTTTAAGATATGTGAATGAATTACTCACTTATTCTTTGCTCTAAAATGTATTCTCTCTCATACCTCTTTTGTATTTCTATTTGGATGTTTATTATCTCCCAAAACACACATCTGTGGAGGCATTTCTTTGATGAAATTATACTTTCTGCTGTTTTAAATGAGTTCATTAGTTAATCTACTCCTTGGACCCCTAGCCACTGCTAAAAGCAGACCCAGGGGGACAGTATAGTCTGGTTGGGAACGACTCTGCGAGAGATTTTACGAGGTTGGCTGATTGAATGGTTTAGTCACCGCAGTTATCAACTGGGCACCTTCCTCCACTGACACATCACTGAATTACGCCCACAATGCTGCAAGAAGGCTCAACAGGGAAATCCAGCATCCCTGCAACCAACAACCACAGGGCACAACCTACCTTTACAACCCTTTCTCTGCCTCTAAGCTGTAACCTCAAACAAGATAAGCCTCCTCTATTGAATCCTCCTGTGGCACTGTGAGCACTACAACAAACACAGTGGGCTGTGACTCCGACCACTGCACCAACATTTGAGATCACTATCTTCTAAGGGATTACAATCGTCTCCCTGAAGTCCCTGACCGTTTGGAGGCCTCGTTCTGCCCGTGTGGCCCCAGTGTGCTCTGTTAGACAGGCTCTTCAGAGAGTCTGAAAGATTTGAAATGCCTATGTTAAAAGAATAAATAGGAGTTGTATAACCACCAGCTATTAGCTGGTAAAATCAACTCCGTCACTGTCTTTGTTTACTGCTGAACGACACTGATTGGCCGTTTTTGAATACTTTTGATTTTGCCCTTCATGTACTACATAAAAAATGTTTACTATACCCATATTTGGTATCCATTTTTTCTTCACGTATACCAGGGATGGGCAACTTAAATGCTGCAGGGGGCCACAATTTGTCATGGACACTACCACAGGGCCACATATAGGAGCGTGTACTTATATGTGTACAGATATGATTAAATTGCAATTTTAAATATGTTTACAGTGCAGTAACTTAACATATATCATGCTCAAATGCATTTTAACAGTATAAATAGGAATACAAAAGGTTTGAAGCAAATAAAAAATAACCACTTACTAGGATTTATTTTTCAGTGCAAGAACAGCAGACCAGCATTAATTGCAAGAAGTAATTTTGTGCATTTTTACACTGCACTTTTAAGGTTTCATACTCAAATGCATGTAGTTGTACTGAGGGCCACTTCAAGTGAGGGTGCGGGCCGTATGCGGTCCCCGGGCCTCCAGTTGCCCATCCCTGACCTATATGATCTGACAATTATTTTTTCGATTTAACCTACTTTATCAACATATTGAGCCCAAAAGAAAACAAAAATCATGAAATCCGAGTTGAAAATTATACTATTTACTACAATAAAAGCCACAAATATGCTCAATGAACTGTTTTGGAACTTGAAAATGTAAACATAGGATACAAATATGAACATATAAAAAGGTAAAATTTTAAATATAATAAAACTATATACAAAAAAGTCCCATAAAAACATGTGTATTTATAGGCTTTTTTCCCTCTTTTTAGCTGCAACTCTTCAAAACAAACTGTGCAAAATTACATATCATTATTATCTTGTCTTATCTTTTAATCATATCTTTGGTTTTACATGACCAGGGAATGTCAATGTTGAATGTTTTTTTGTTAAACTTCACATGATCTGATCAGGACGGCACGATCATAGACCTCAGAGGGTTGAGTTGGCAGAGATGGAGTTGGGTTTATTTCCTCCCCAAAGAACAGATGGAATTGAAATGTCCAAAATCCAAAAAGTCAACATACTGTACCTAAAAGACAAAATAGTTAGTTTGTAAGAGCCTTCCAAAAAACTACTACCAATTTCCAAACATGACTCATAGAAGGATTTTATTTGACGCCTCTGTGGTTACGCTCTTGGCGAAGTGTAGGACATGATGCTGAGTGTAGTACTAATGAAACACTGACAGCTGGTGGGAGACCGGACATGAAGCTCGCTCTCTGAGCCAAAGGACAAACCAGAGCTGTCATATTACGTCTGGGACCGATATGTGTAAAAAGACAAACTCTTAATAATGATAATAATAAAAATAATAATGTTTTTTTTTACACTGCACTCTGTAATTTAATTTAGTTATTTTTCCGCTACAATTTAATCAGTGTTTTTGTTAATTTTTGTTTTTGTATGTCACTGTTCACATATACATATATGTATAAAAAAATAAGAAAAGGATAATTGTATTCCTGTAATTGGAAATTTCTTATTGTATTTTTCAATAAAAATATTTTGGAAAAAAAATAATAATGCATTTTCAGGGTACACAAATACGCTTTACAGGTAAAACAGTTAAAATGCAGTGAGCCAGTTATTATTCTGGGTCCTTTTTTTTTTGACAATTGATGGTTGTGGGCAGTGGGTGTTTAGGGGGAGATAGCAGGTCAAAAATAAATGCCACATAGGAGTTATGAACATCTTCTGAAAGCTGTGAACCTGAAGATTAATTTGAGATGCAGCTCAGCACTGTGTGTCAAGTTGCTCTGCTAAAAAATATCTAATAAAAAATGGACTCAATAAATTAATTATTTATTCATTGAAACCTATCATGGTATATAAAGGGTCATAACATTAGTGGTGGCCTTCTGAAGTCCATTTCCATGTTCAAATATGTCCCATAAGTTGTTGCAACAATTTTTGGGTTGATACCATTTGTTTCACACATTTAGTACACATCTTGTTTCATATAATATCAGTATATTTAGTATACTCCTGAAATTAGGCCTGCTGCGCCTCTGAATAATAACTGGTTACAGTTTTTTTTCCTGCATTTTGTGTTTGTGTGTGTCTCATATTTGTGATGTTAAGCGACTTTGAGTACCTTTTTAAAAGTGCTATAAAAATCAGATGTATTATTAAATATAAAAACAAACAATTAAAATCAACAATGGTCACAAATTACAAGCAGTTCTGAGCAGGGGAGTTTTGAGAAAATTGAGATATTTTTAGGGAGAGTGTTCTATAAAAAGACTCATGTCATCCCAGGTTCGGTGCTTGGTCCTGATGGGAGAGGCAAGGAGGTTAGCTTCAGAGGAGAGGGTGTGGTGATGGAGAAGATCAGTGAGGTAGGAGGAGGCCTGGTGATGGAGGGCTTTGTGGGTGAGGAGGAGGAGGATTTTGAAGTGGATGCGTTGGGGAACAGGAAGCCAGTGGAGGTTCTAGAGGACAGGGGTTATTAGGAGGGGGTGCGGGTGAGTATGCGAGCGGCAGAGTTCTGAACGAGTTTATTGAGTAGCTTGGAGGGAATGCCATACAAGATGCTGTTGCAGTAGTCCAGTCTGGAGCAGGCAGCAACCTCTGGGTCTGAGCAGGGAGGCGAACCAGGAAGAAATTAGCTAAGTAGTTAGCTTAGCAAGCTACTTAGCTAAATACTTAGACAAGAAGTTAGCTAAGTAGTTAGCTTAGCAAGCTACTTAGCTAAATACTTAGCCAAGAAGTTAGCTAAGTAGTTAGCTTAGCAAGCTACTTAGCTAAATACTTAGCCAAGAAGTTAGCTAAGTAGTTAGCTTAGCAAGCTACTTAGCTAAAAATGGATATGGGTCATTTTTTTTTTTTTTTACCATTTATACACGCAAAAACAGCAAAAATAAATAATAAAACAACAAAACAGTCTATTTGCATGTAAATTAAAAATAGTAATAGTTTTCATTGTAGAAAGAAAATTCACATTTTAAAAATGGTCTAGAAACATCAATGGCACACTGTAAAAGCTCCTATGATTTAACTTTCAACTGGCTTTCTCAGCTTGTCTACATATCATATATAAATCACTATGAACATACACGGATAAAAGCATTATTGTGATATGGGTCATTTTTCACCCATGCGGTGCATTAGAAGGGTAGTGACACAAAAAGGGATTTTATTAAAAAATGAATAAAGAGAAAAATAAAATTAGGATGTATGATGGTCAAACGCAAACTAATTGAGGAAAACCTGGAATACTGAATGATGAAAATAATTTATTGCAAAGATATAGAACATAAAAATGCATACATATCGGGTCACTTTAGACCCATGTTGTGCATCAAAGGGTTAAGAGTTAACTTCTTATTTTAAGCGTACAACATGCTTATTTCTCGATTTAATAATCTTAATTTAAGAAATCTTGTGAAATTATCTGTCCATGCAGCAAGATAATTTCACTCAGGTTTAGTGTTTTTATCTTGTTTTTATCCCTTTTTGCAGTGTATAAACTGATGTTTTAACACTGTTTATTCAGTCTCCTGTGGTTGCAACCAGGAACTCACTGAGTTTTGATCTCTTGACCTGCAAGAATAAAACTCTGCTGCGTGAACCTCTGAATGAATCTCCTGCTACTTTTTTGATTTTGAGTCAAAGAGTTTGGGGAAGATTTTGGTGAATATGTTATTGGCAAGTTGGGAGGCTATCTGCCTGTCTCACCTGACCTCGGGGCTTTGAGCTGTCTTCATTTGCCACTGCATGGTCTTATGTGGTGCTCAAAGGAGAAGTTGCTGCCTAAAATGACTCAGGGGTGGAATTGTCAGTGGTGAGGCTGAAGTTGTCTGGTTTTGTTGCAGGATTTTGGACCAATGTTTATCACATCTGATTTGTCACAGTTTAGTTTAGTTGTTAGTTTCTTGTACACCAATCGGTACATTATATAGTGACGGCTGGTTTGACTACAGAGAAGCTAATGACGGCTCACTTGACTGCAGTCAAACTTCCGGGTCACGTAAACCACGTAAATTAAATATTAAAATCAGATTCAGTCCTGGTGCCCGTTTTTCCATTTCGTATTTTTGATCTGAGCCTGTTCCACAGTAAACATGCAATTAATCTTATTTCCATATTTATCTGTCTTTTGGCCTGGTTGTGTAACACTTTATTCTGAAAACTGAAAACCGCATGTCGACACAACAAATACATTTTCGGCACGCCACAATTTAATTATTTCACGTGGTGTGTTCATGTAAAGTTAATCCTTCATCTCCTCTCTGCTGGTAAGAGTTTTATACTGGAAAAATCTTTCATGTCAGCTCAGTCTGAGCAGTGTCAATGAATTTACCATAAATATCACAATACGGGTCACTACATTATATAGGGACAGCTGGTTTGACTACAGAGAAGCTAATCTAAACGGCTCACTTGACGCAGTCAAACTTCCGGGTCATGTAAACCCGACCAAATAAATATTAAAATCAAATTCAGTCCTGCTGCCCGTTTTTCCATTTCGGATTTTTGATCTGAGCCTAATATTGAAATATGAATTTCGTTTTTTGTGTTATAGTAAAAAACAAATAACAAAATAACCAGTCAATTTTTCATTATTTGATTTTTGATTGCCAATTGAAAATGGGAAGAACAATGATACACAGATTTACACCTTTATTTCCGCTCTGTTTTTTTAATCTAATTTCACTGGTAGAATGCAGATCCCACTTACTGCCAGTAAAATACTAAAGAGATAACCAGTTTATCATGTAATTTTTTTTTTTACTTGAAAATGAATTATTTTGAGAATTTATGAGAAGAGTTTTTCAATGACTCAATAAATTTGTGACTTTGTCTTACAATTTTTCTACGTGGTAATTAAATGTTTGACTTGAGATAATTTCAGAGAAAAAATATCATTTGGTTACTGTAGGTTTTTTTTTGGTCAAAATCATCTCTTCTTTCTATTTTTTTTATTTCTAATGGAAAAAGGCTTTGATTCAGTAAAGCCTCTTCATCGATCTCTAGTACCAACAAATGCTCCACTATCACTCTCCACACTTACTCACAATGGACCTCATTCACAAACAGTGTGTATGCACAAGCCTGTGTTTAAACCGTGTGTATCCATATGAAGGCACAAATCCAAGAGCCTCCAATATTTACTCTCCTGAATTTGTTAGTATTCTGTGATTACATTTAGAACTGCCTCAGAAGATAGAAAGGCCCAGCTGTTTTAGAAAATGTAACAAACACCTTTTAACCCATTTAGGCCTAAAATGCCTGGGGAAAATGCCTGTAAAACCTCTGGGCGATTTTAAAATAACCCCCTAAAACCTGAAGTTTTTCTTAGTAATTTTATGGGGTTTTTTTTGGTAATTCTGTCTTTTTTTTAAAAATAATTTTTGTGTCTTTTTTGGTAATTCTGCGTCTTTTTAAAATAATTTTGTGTCTTTTTTGGTAATTCTGTCTTTTTTTAAATAATTGTGTGTCTTTTTTGGTAATTCTGTGTCTTTTTTAAAATTGATTTTGTATCTTTTTTTTTATTATTTTGTGTCTTTTTTTGGTAATTCTGTGTCTTTTTTTTGATAATTCTGTCTTTTTTTGGTAATTTTGTGTCTTTTTTAAAAATAAAAGAATACTAAAACCACATTCTTTAAAGGTGCAGTATGCACATTTGAGATCACTATCTTCTAAGGGATTACAATTGTCTCCCTGAAGTCCCTGACCGTTTGGAGACCTCGTTCTGCCCGTGTGGCCCCAGTGTGCTCTGTTAGACAGGCTCTTCAGAGAGTCTGAAAGATTTGAAAAGCCTATGTTAAAAGAATAAATAGGAGTTGTATAACCACCAGCTATTAGCTGGTAAAATGAACTCTGTCACTGTCTTTGTTTACTGCTGAACTACACTGAGTTGGGTTTATTTTTCCCCCCAAAGAACAGATGGAATTGAAATGTCCAAAATCCAACAAGGCAACATTCTGTATACCTAAAAAACAAAATAGTTAGTTTGTAAGTGCCTTCCAAAAAACTACTACCAGTTTCCAAACATCAAAATCATCTTTTCTTTTTCCTTTTAAATTTTATATCTAATGGAAAAAGGCTTTGATTTAGTTAAGCCACTGATCTCTAGTACCAACAAATGCTCCACTATCACTCTCCAAACAATGGACCTCATTCACATAGATGAGTAAATCTAAGACAATATATGTTAAGCATGTTGTAAAAGAGGACATATATAAACATAAAAAAGAGAGAATGTTACAAGCAAAAAACATTAGAGAAGTACAGTACATACTGAATAGTATTTAAGCGGGTTGTCATCTAAACACAATGAAATCAGTGGTTGTCCTAATTAACTTAAGTCATAAAGCTCTGATTTCTCTTCCACATATCTCAGAGGTTCAATAAGATATGGCAACCTTTTCTAAGTGTGTGTTTTATTTTTTTCTAATTTCATATAATATAAAGTACTTCTGATCCAAAGTGTTGGAGGGATGGAGGGATGGCATCTTTCCATTTCAGAAGGATTAGGCGACGGGCGAGCAAGGTACAGAAAGCCAGGAAGTCACACTGGGAATAGTTCAAACTGTTAACAGCAGACGGTCCTCCAAACAGAGCTGTGATGGGTCAGGGGGCTATAAACACCTCCAGGACCTCAGAGAGTGTTTTAAACACCAAAGTCCAGTAGGTCGTCTGTTTGGAGCGGCTCCAGAACGTGTGTAAATATGAGGATGGGGTCATTTTACAACGGCTGCACGCTGGATCTGTGTCTGGGAATCTCTTTGATAACTTCTATTTGGTCCAGTGAGCTTGATGAAAGATTTTGCACTGCATTAGTCCATGCCTTGCACAGATAAAGAGGTGTGGACTCTTTTTTTAATATTGCGTCCCATGTTTCATCAAGTATGTCCTCATTTAAATCCTGCTCCATCTATGTTTAATGGTGTCAAGGGACAGGGATTTTTGGGATGAAAGTGCACCATATGGGTTAGATATAAGATACCTTTAAATGACTGCACAGGTGCCAATAGAGAGTCTAGGAAATCTTTTTTTTTTTTTAACATTCTTTTTATTGAACATTTTCAGAAATATAACACTCCAGCACAGTACACATAGATAGTATGAAATATGTAGCAAATCCAAAACACGTCCACAGCAATGATCTCAAAAGTCCTTATTAGGTCTTTCATTTCAGGCAGTTGCACTCGGAGTTCCAAGATAGTCCAACACTTTGCCAAACTTTACTGTAAAGAGATCCTTCTTATCGTTAATACAAAATCTTAGTCTTTCCAAAGAAATATAGTCTGATAGGAAAGACTTCAGGAGATGTATTGAAGGAGGTTCATCTCCTACCCATTTGGTCATAACATATTTTCGAAGGAGGCGTAAAATTTCCTCCCACACTTCATTATCTACTGTTATTTTCAATTGAGTTTCCCATAATTTCCGTAGGAATTATAGTCTGTCTATATTCAAATGCTGCAGCTTGGAATAAAATTTAGAGACAAAGTGACCTTGTTTAAGACTATCTAAAAGATTCTTTTCTAATAAGTTAGAGTAGGAAATCATTTTTTAATTAAGTTACGTGAAACACGTTTTTTGAACTTAACTTGCATTTTATGTAACTTGTGGTCGTCATGTGATCCTTGTAACTACTTTACATTTACATACATTTATTTACTGTTTAACCCTTTGGAGTTTGGGGCTATTTTGATGGATTTTTACACTTTTTCATTCTGCCTGTATAAATGATTTTAAAAAAATGTTTATCAATCCATGCTGGTATCATTTTTATAGCACAACCTCACCTGATTATTATTTTGTCATTTTGACTAACTGGGTCAACATTTTGAACACAAAAAACCCCACACAAAAACCCACCAAAACACACACACACACACACACACACACACACAAACCACAAAAAAACAAAAACCACACAAAAAATTTGAATAAACATAACTAAAAAACACATAAAAACACAAAAAATTTCAAAAACACAAACACTTAAAAATACACAAAAAATACAAAAAACTGAAAAAACAAAAAAATTACAAAAAACACACAAAAAACACGAACATAAAACACATAAAAAAACAACAATCACACAAAAAAAAACATTAAACACAAAAGATTGTATTAAAAATGCTGAATGCACACTGCGAAATTCAATAAAATCTCTGCAAAAACAAAAACTTCAGTAATATCATTACACTTGGTCGACGTGTTTTTTTTTTCCTTTGCTGAAAAAGAGTTGACGTGCTAAATAGGACATGGAAACTTCTGGAAAAGCCAAAACTTGAGAGCGAAGCTGACAGCAGGACTCGATGCTGCTTCGGTTTTTACGTTGTAATGCATGAGGTTTCGTGCTCTGATGCTTTCGTGGACTCCAGATGGTCAAACTGTCTTTTATAACGTCTGACCAGGAAGTTTTTTGCTCTAAACCTCAGTCAGTGATTAAATAACATACATCCAAGGGAAATTCGGTGTTCTGATGCTGTTTATGCTGGAGAACATGTTGTTTAAACTGTTCAAAGCGCTAGTAATACCGGTCGCCCACAAAGTTGGAATAATTTTGTTTTCAGACACAGTCCTCTGTAATTGTGGTTTCATTTTCATTTTGATATGTTTGGAAGAGATTGATTAATAACGTTTTGAGAAGGTATACACTTTATCTGTCAAGAATAAATCACTTTGCTACAATCATTTCATGGAAAGAGGTAAAAAAAAAATTGTATTCCAACTTCATGGGCGGCTGTGTACATTTGCCAAATTTCCAATTTAATAAAATGTAAATGTTATTCTGATTGCATCGTATCATCTTGCCAGTGAAATACATGATGAAATAAATCACCTTTGTGTGAAAGACTTTACTGGATGTCATCAGTTTCACCCTCATTTCTTGGAAATATTCCACTTGTCGGTGTTTTTCAAATAATTGCAGTGAGTGTCTCATCTTGACAGATCAGGTGGTCCCTGTCCTCCTTCTTGCATCAACTTTATTGTCAAACAATTTAGTTTTTACCTGAGACAGTCTGTAATCTCAGGGGACACAGCATTCGACGCCTCGGTTATTAAACCCCGAGCCTTTTCTTGCTTTTTTTTCAATCCAGAGGAAACTTTCTGAAACATTTCTATGCACATGTTTGTGAGTCAGGCCCAATGGCTGCACTTCAAAGTTTGTAGTTTTATTGAGTACTGCATGATGCATCATCCACTCTTGTTCTGAAAAGTGGTGGAATATAACTAAGTACATTTACTCAAGTACTGTACTTAAGTATGATTTTTAGATACTTGTACTTTACTTGAGTATTTCCATTTTATGTAACTTTATACTTCTACTCCACTACATTTAGAGGCAAATATTGTACTTTTTACTCCACTACATTTAGCTGCTAGTTATAGTTACTTTTCAGGTTGAGATTTAACATAAAAACATGATACATTTAAAGTGATGAGGCACTTTTTAAATTAAACCTCATAAAACTATATTAAGTTGTTAAAATGAGCCCTACCTTGACAACATTAAAACACTGATTACATAAATGTATCAATAATAATTATCTAATAATATTTAGATAGATAGATACTTTATTTATCCAGAGGGAAATTCAAGCATCCAATAGCAGCATACACTATATATACATTAAAAATAAAATTAAACTCAACCTATAAATAATAAACCTGATAAATCTGAATTTACATTAAAAAACCTTTGCTAAAATATTTAAACATTTGCAGAGAAAAATATATAATATATAAAACAATCCACAATAAGTGGGTTCATTCTGCATAACGAGTCCTTTTACGTTTGATACTTTAAGTACATTTTGATGCTGATACTTTTGTACTTTTACTTCAGTAAGTTTTGAATGCAGGACTTCGTAGTATTAGTGCTTTTACTTAAGTAAAGGATCTTTATACTTTTTCCACCACTGGTGGTCACACAACAGAAACTTCACAATCTAATGATTTTATAGAATACGATGCATTTCTGTAGATGAAACTCCCCAACAGTATATGAATGAGTTAAAATGATCACAACCGTAAACATCTACAGCTGTAAAATGCAACATACACATTAGTGCAGCAGCATATCCCGTGGCTATTCCATGGATATTTTTTCCTATTGGTATGTTTCCAAGTCACGTGACTTTCAAGGCTCCGGCGGTCAGAACAAAAAGCATGGCGGACAGTTCTCTCATTTTTAGTGAAATATGAATATTTTGACTTACTATTTTGACTCTGCATAAAAATGGATTTTGATCACATTTCTAGCAAGAAATATATGTTTTATTTTCTAAATATTCACTCAGTGAATGTACATAATCACTTTGTGGTGAAGATCTCGCCAGAAAAATATGACACATGTCATTAACTTGCATTGTAGCGAAATCCGTGTCAGTTTCACAGAAATTTGAGTGATTCCGTGGCTATTCCACGGATTTTGAGTTAAGCGAATCCGTGGCTATTTCACGGATTCCTGTGAGATCAGGTTGGTTTAAAATCCTTGGGATAAATTCCCAGTATACAAAGTTTTGCATAGAAGGGGGTATTAGTAATTCTACTTAAGTTAGGGATCTGAACACTTTCTCCACCACTGGTTCTGAAGGAGCACTTTGAGCTGTTACCGCACTTCAAACTGTTTACACAACACCAGTAACAACTGATGATCAGACTAAGTGGGGACTTACTTGAACAATGGATACTCTAGCTACGTTTCCCAGCCTGTCTTTAGCCTTACACACAGCAGCACCTGATCACAGTGATGTTGGCAGCCGGCCCAGGGCCCCAAGAATCTACTGACTGAGCTGCTGCGTGACGGAGAGAGAATAGAGCCGGGGTGAGAGAGAGAGAAAAGGAAAGTAGATTTAAACCCTACCCTCCATCTATCCGGATTGGGGAAAGTGAGATCACTGGCAAAAAAGATTGATGAGGTTCCTGCCTTAGTCAGGACCCAGCGGGAATATTGTGAATGCAGAGTTATGTGCTTCACAGAGCCTCTGCTACAGGGGAATACACCAGACTCTATGATCACACTCGAGGGTTTGATGCAAGCAGACGTAGAGAATCAGAGCAGTAAAAGGAAAGGAGGGGCTCTTGCTGTTTAAATAATAATCTATACCTTTCTTTTTTTTATTTCCTGCAAAAGAAGGCCTTGAAAAATGACACAAAGTAAAAGCTTTCATGGGCTGTAAATAGCTTTAATCATTATTGCACAGGATCAATCAAGTTGTTTACGAGAATCCATCTTCTTTACAGTCGACCAATATGAGAAATGCTCAAACAAGGTGAAACGTTCAGAGTGCATATAGCTTCATTAGTGAAAGTTCTCCAGTCATTGACATCAGCAGATGCTCCGCTGATTGGCTTGGAAGAAATGCCGGCACATTCTTTGCCCTCTATGGATATTGATTGAACATCACTGCCGTACGTGACTAAACGCACGGAAGGTGTCAGGATGAGGAGCCTCTAAAAGCTATTGGGCATATGTTATTTTAGAAGGCTAGAGTTCAAGTAATGACAGAGGCATGTTTGCTGCTTTATTTATAACCTTCATCAGGAGGTGATAGACACTGTACTCACAACAACCACGCCTGCACATTTTCCCCAGTGCTATTAATAAATATTAATTATACAACTGCCATTTAAAAATATTGTTTTACAGGTTCATTTGATGAATTGTTGGTACTGCCGGCGGCTCCTGTAGGCTGATGGAGAGCCCCGCAGATGCAGCACAGTTGGTGAAAATGCACTGGTTGTTTTCTGGTCTTCTCCTTATTGACAGGTCTAATGGGTTCTGAAGGGGCTCTCAGGGCATTTCTACATCCATTTCCTCCATTTATTTATCTCGAAGTGAGAGTGGAAGTGAGGGCTTTTGCACGTGCACCCACTACAACAACAACGACTAGTAATAAAACACAATCAAGTCTGAAGAAAATAATGTCCACACAGAATTGTAAGCTGTGGCGTGACAAATGAATGAATAATAAATACTCATCTGGGAATATTTTGCATCAAAACTACTCAGACCAGCAGCCGTGCATTTGCAACAGTCCCAACACTTGCAAAAACACAAAATCTACACTACTTATAGTGATACGAATTTGCGACGGCTGAAACAGTTTTTTAATTAAAGGTTTGAATAGATTTGTGCAGACAGAGGACAAACCAACAGAATTTTATTGACCCACAGCAGTGTCTGAGGTCAGTTGTTGTACAGCCGAGAGTATTGGTCTCAAACTCACGGCCCGTGGGCCAATTGCGGCCCTCGTGACGATATTTTGTGGCCCCCACCTTGATATGAAATTTTAATGTGAGTTTTATAGGAATGGCACTTTACTGTGTTGTGTGTGGAAGGTGTATTTTTGTGTCTTTTTTTGGTAATTTTGTGTCTTTTTTTAATAATTTTGTCTTTTTTTTATAATGTTGTGTCTTTTTTAATAATTTTGTGTCTTTTTTGGTAATTATGTGTTTCTTTAAATAATTTTGTGTAATTTTTGGTAATTTTTTGTCTCTTTTTGGTAATTTTGTGTCTTTTTTTTAAATAATTTTGTGTCTTTTTTTGGTCATTTTGTTACTGCCTCCAGCGGCCCCCAAGTAATTTGAGTTTGAGACCCCTGGCCTGGAGTAATGCAATATATCCTGGAAACATGTCTGATCTGCACTGTGTTGGCACCACCAGGCAAATCACAACCGTTTGTCTCATTAAAAAAAAAAAAAAAAGTATTCAGATCCTTTACTTAGGTAAAAATACTAATATCACACTGTGAAATTACTCAACTACAAGTAAAAGTCCTGCATCCAAAACTTACTGAAGTAAAAGTACAAAAGTATCAGCATCAAAATGTACTCAAAAGTAAAAGTACTTGTTTAAATATTTTAGCAAAGCTTTTTAATGTAAATTCACATTTATCATAGATTTATAATTTATAGGTTAAGTTTTTTTTTAATGTATGTATAATGTATGTTCAATGTATGTTTGAATGCTGCTACTGGATGCTTGAATTTCCCTCATCTATCTATCTAAATATATTATTAGATTATTATTATTGATACATTTATGTAAGCAGCGTTTGAATGTCGTCAAGGTAGGGCTCATTTTAACTACTTAATATAGTTTTATGAGGTTTAATTTAAAAAGTGCCTCCATCCATCCATCCATTCTCGTCCGCTTATCCGGGGCCGGGTCGCGGGGGCAGCAGGCTGAGCAGGGCATTCCAGGCGCCCCTCTCCCCAGCCACAACGTCCAGCTCCTCATCACTTTAAATAAATCATGTTTTTATGTTAAATCTCAACCTGAAAAGTAACTATAACCAGAAGCTAAATGTAGTGGAGTAGAAGTATAAAGTTCCATAAAATGGAAATACTCAAGTAAAGTACAAGTAACTCAAAAATTTTACTTAAGTACAGTACTTGAGTAAATGTACTTAGTTACATTCCACTGCTGTTCTCATATAAGGCGGGTTGGATAGGGTGACTGAACTCATGAAACTCAGATCAAACTAGGCATTGCTGATCAAATATGAATCAAGATTCTGTTAATAACATTTCAGGTACATTTCAGCACCTTGTTTGTCTTATTGATCTCTTTCAGCATTTACATACATTTATTTACTGTTTTAAATTGTCTTCTATAACACCTTACCAGGAAGTTTTTTGCCCTAAACTTAAATCAGTTGTTTTGTCACCTAAATTCAACAAAACTGCAGCCTTTTTCTCAACCACGAACCGTATGTGTGTGTATAACGATGTGTGTGCTTCTTTTAGAATGTGCAAGCATGGCTAGAAGGGGGATCTGTTATTCCAAAAACCAGCGGGCTCATTTCAATGTAAAACCAAACACTAAGCATGGGTCAAAGTTTACAGAGAAGACGCAGAGTGCACCATGGTAGCGTCCAATCAATCACAATGTAGCCCCTCCCTAAAACACACCCTGCTTTATTTTCTATTTTACTCAAAATGGGACCATAATAAATGAAATTAAAACTATTTTGTATTGAGCAAGACTTGAAACTAGTGATTAAGCCTTTAAACTCTTTAGCAAAATGTGTCCTGAGGTAATAAATCAATTGAGAAGTAGGGTCGTATGCTCACAGTCCTCGATAAAATTGGACTTCTTTTTGCAGCCATTGTAATTGCACCATACTGGCCATGAGAATAATGTAGATTTAAGTCACTTTTGCAGTTGCACCATATTTCAGAGCTGCAGGTTGCTGCTTGGTAAGAGAACATTTTAGTGTTTTTACCTTGACTCGGCATCATTCAATTGACCAATCCTCTCAAGTCCCCTCTCTTTAGAGTTCTTTGTGCTGCTTGTAGAAGCTGGCAAGCTGGTAGCCCAAATCTCTTTCCGGGTACTCCGGCTTCCTCCCACAGTCCAACAACATGCAGCTTAGGTTTCAACCTGGTCTCACAGGAATCCGTGAAATAGCCACGGATTTGCTTAACTCAAAATCCGTGGAATAGCCACAGAATCACTCAAATTTCCGTGAAACTGACACGGATTTTGATACAATGCAAGTTAATGACAGTCATATCCCGTGGCTATTCCAACATACAAAGTGATTATGTACATTCACTGAGTGAATATTTAGAAAATAAAATATATATTTCTCGCTAGAAATGTGATCAAAATCCATTTTTATGCAGAAACTAAGTCAAAATATTGATTTTTTTTCACTAAAAATGAGAGAACTGTCCGCCATGTTTTTTGTTCTGACCGTCAGGACCTTGAAAGTCACGTGACTTGGAACAAACCAAAAGGAAAAAGTATCCATGGAATAGCCTCCGTGGCTATTCCACGGATTTTGAGTTAAGCGAATCCGTGGCTATTTCACGGATTCCTGTGAGACCATGTTCTATCGAATCGTTGTCTGTCTCTTTGTGTCAGACCTGCAATAGTCTGGCAACCTGTCCACGGTGAACCCTGCCTCTCGCCCATTGTCAGCTGGGATCGGCTCCAGCCCCCTCCAACCCGAGTGCGGATAAGCAGTTATGGATAATGAATGAATTACATTAATTGGTGGCAAACAGGGCCATATGTTGGCCTCACAAATGTATAGCTCCGAGGTATGCACAAGCTGAGTGACTTGCATTGGCAGGAATGGACGACAAACTGAAGTATTGCATCCGTTACTCAGAAAACAATCATAACTTAAAGAGTTACAGATGGCTGGGTGGTGAAAAGTGTTGAAGAAGACACCCACACATTGGTGGTTAGACATGCTGTACAACTTGATTTACACAATGCACATGTCAAGGTGTGTCACTGCCACTATTTCCCACTCTTGACATCTGTCAGTGCTCCAGAAAAGCAACAATTTTATCATTTTCTTGCAGCCTGGCACCAACCTACTGTATAACAATTACTCTGTGCAGTGCATGACGTTATACACAAAAGCTTACTTTTTTTGCCCTTTACACTTTAGAAACCAGGAGCGTGCATGCCAAATTATGCAATTCCTGAGTAGCTTAAGCTGTCCTGAAAGTAGCAATATATTGCACGCCTGGCTAAAACATGCATTGACTAAGCCATTAGCCTAGATATAAAGGGAGTGAAATACAGTCCAAGGTTTAAAAGGTTAATGGGACTCATTCAGGGATCTGGTGCTACAACACCAGTGGAAACAGTGTGAATACAAAGTGTTAAAGTGTCTCCCTGCTCTTCCTGCAGGAGGCCTCGTCTCACACACTGCTGGGGAGGTGGATACAATGATCACTCTGCAGGGTGAACGGGTGAAGCTGGTGTACTGCTACAAGTAGCTAGGAAACCATGACAGCATGAGACTGGACTGGTATGTCAATGTGGAGTCACTTTGCAAGAGAAGGAAGTCCACAGGGCAGGAGTTTCACTGGGGCCGCTCAGTTTGGCCTTGTGCACCTGAATAAATGATATGCCCTGTGGCCACTGTGGCCTCAATGCCCCAAACACTTGCCCCAGATGATTTTGTGTCTTTTTTTGGTGTTTAGACACAGGTTTGTCGAGGGTTAGTGTAAGACTATGGAGGAAAATTTTAATTGGGCAAAATGAAGTGTAATGCTGCCAACAAAACCAGTTAGACAGTTTTTTATTTACTGTACATCTTTAAAAAGTAATACACTCTAATTGGCAGGTAACTGATGTAATTGTGAGCCAGGAGGTGCAGAGATGGTGACCTTTTGTGGCTGTTGTAATTATGATAGGGTCGGAGTAAAGCAGGAAATGTTGTGACACATTATAAAGACAGAGAAAGGTTGTTTAGGGTAGGCAGAAGCCAGGGCGCAGATGGGATTTTTGAACTGGGAGCGACGAGGCTGTCAGCAAATGATTTCAACACGCTGAGTTATTTTTCCACTCCATACCATGCCTGAACCAAAATATGTTTTATTTAAACATTTTTAAATGAACTGTAGTGTAAACAACAGCCAACACATTTACATAAATAAAAAGAAGTTTGTACATGAAATTCCCAGTGCAGCCAAACAAATTCACTGACTTGAAACAGGACCCAAAAACATCTCTCCTCCTTTCATCACCCTGGACATACTGCTGGGCAATTTCTTGTTTGTCAGGAATTTCTGAGACTATGATGGGGGGACCCAAACAAAGTCCGGGGGTCCGGGAGTATACTCCCCCAGAGAACATTTTTTCCCTAAAAGCCTAAATTTGGTGCCTCTCGCACATTCTAATGCCACTATTCCATCTTAATCATTGCATATTTTTATGAATTATTGTAAAGGATAATAAGGGTTCTTCTATGTTTTATTCAAGGCATCATATTTTGACAGTCTTCTTGCAAATTCTGTGGCGGACTCTGCTAACACATCCATATTCTCTTATTTTGAAAGCTACATGTGTTCACTTTTATTTTGAAGGTGGGTCTAACACGTACTTACCGTAGCGCCTTTTGTTGTGTTTAATTTACACTAAAAGTCGGAACTTGGAGCTCGGAACAACATCGAAAATTCTGACATTCGTGTAGACCTTGAACGCACCATTAGCCGCAGGACTCTCTATGTGCGCTGCAATGAAAATAGTCTAACTAACGGAACATTAATCCTCTGTTTTACGGGCGATGTTTGTCGCTGAAAGTGGGGGGGACGGATCAGGATCACTATGAATCTGGGGGGCATGGTAGAAGCGGATGTGGATGGCTGGAAGATCCAAAAGACTCGTGTTCTTGTCCCATTTGAAAGTAAAGTTCATAGTTGTTAAGAAATGCTATACCAGTGGTGCGTTTGAGTTTAACCCGTGTCCAAACAGCTGAAAAAAACTGCTGTTCATGAGAACAGATTGACACAAAGCCCACACCAGATACAAAACATTCTGTCTAGATTCATGCCTAAAACTGTATGGACCCATAAAGTCAGTGGAATGTACAACTGTTAATGCCCTGAAACATCAGTTTGCATAATGATACTCCTAGCCGCTCCACTCCACCACTCATTAGACCTGCCAATGAGAAATACAGCAAAGAAAGTGCAATTTTACGACGGTGCCAGATAGCTGTCATCACACAGGGCTGTGGCTATAGAATCCATAACACTTATTCATCTTGTTGCTCCAAACCATCATTGCTTTAATGTCTCAATCATCATTATCATTAAATATCAGAAGGATGATCAATGATTCAGTCTCTCATATTGAAAGAGATTTTACAAATGTCGATTAAAACAGTAATAATCACAGGAAAACTTTTAATTGATTGATTTTATAAATGCATCTTTGATTGAGATTTTTACCGCTGTACAACCTGCAAAAATAATAATGCCGTCAGTGAAATTGATAAGCAACCTAAAAACAGTATTATCTGTCTCTCAGTATTTATTACATCTCTCCTTATCTCAGCTAAAACCATGTGTATATCTGGTCTGCAGTATGATTAAGGTGCATTCACATTCTTCCTTCATAAATATCAGTTTTTGTTTATACATCTGGTTACAGGAGACTTCCTCAAACTCATCCTGTTGTGCCAATATCACAGCTGTAACTGAGTGAACTTCAGAGCTGGTACAAAGATTGGTAATTTGAAGATACCAATAAAATATGGACGTATTGTCCAACAAGTTCTCCAACATAAATGGCCGAAGAGGTCATGTGTCAGTCGAACAAGTTACGCCACATATGTACGTATCGCGACTTGCGGATCAGTACAACGGCGCATTCTAAAAATAACACACACATGTATGATCTGCGGTTGTAAAAAAGAGTTTCTGTTGATTTATGTTGTAAAACCATTGACCTTCTGGTAAGGCGTATAAAAGACAGTTTAAACAGTTAATAAATGTACATAAATGCCGCAAGTGAAGTAGTTACAAGGGTCACATGACTGCCACAAGTTACGTAAAAAAAAAAAACGTGATTCACGTAACTGAAGTTAAAAATGGTTTACTTTTGTTTTCACACAGGACGCGAAACCCGCTCTCCTGGGTGAAAGTCATCCACTTGTTCAACCCATCCGCCATCCCTGCCTCCAACCAAATTTTGGAATCCGCCCTTTTAAACTTTGCTTGGCTGTCAATCACTACTATGTCAGCAAGTTGGCGGTGGACGCATTACAGCGGACTGTGAAATACGGAGACATAGCTTATTATTTGCTGCCTGTTGGCGTTTTTGACGGGAGAACAGGCTGTATTGTCATGATCTTTGGTTCGTGACTGAAAGAATGAGATTGTGGATACAAGTGGCTGAAATGAGTTTCCTCCGTAGGGTGGCTGGGCTCAGCCTTAGAGATGGACATCCAGAGGGAGCTCGGAGTAGAGCCGCTGCTCCTTCACATTGAAAGGAGCCAGCTGGGATGGTTTGGGTGTTTTTTCTGGGCACGTCCAACTGGTAGGAGGCCCCGGGGAAGACCCAGAACACGGTGGAGGGATTATATTTCTCACCTCGCTTGGGAACGCCTCAGGGCCCTCCAGGAGGAGCTGGACGTTGTGGCTAGGAAGAGGGAATGCCTTGCTTAACCTGCTGCCCCCGCGACCCGGCCCCGGATTAATCGCTGAAAATGGATGGATATGAATAAAAAGCTGTAGCTATGTAACTTATTTCAGAAATTTAAATCAATCTATTTTTGGGACTTAAAATCATTGAACCTCATGCGAGAACATTTTCATATTCTTATCTCAACTTTCTCTGACATTGTCAATTAGAATTTACATGAATTTTCAAACTCAATCACTTCAAAGTAATGAAATATACAGTCGCCCATAAAGTTAGAATACAATATTTTTTACCTTTTTCCATGAAATGAGTGTGACAATGTCATTTATTGATTTTATTGATTGATTATTGATTGTGATTTAAGTGTATATCATCTCAAAACTTTATTAATCGATCGCTTCCAAACATATCTCAATGAAAATGAAACCACAATCAATAGAGGATTGTGTTTGAATTGCACGGTTGTCTGGTTCAATTTAAAATGAGGTCCTTGTTGGACTGTTGTATAACTGTACCTGCACTTTAACCCTTTCATAAAAATAAAACTCTTTTTAAAAATTCTATTTGACAGCCTTGCTGCTGTAACATTTGGTCTTTGTGCGCTAAAAAACCCCCGTTAGCACCAAAGACCAAGTGGCCTTGCCTTGAAAATGATGATATAACTCCAGGACAACAAGGCTATTCTTGACTTAGGAGGTGATTTTATGTATTTTAAGAAAAAGCTAATCCTTTGTGACATATGTTCAATCAAAAACTGTACAAAGAAATTACATTTTATGTTCAAACTTTTATAAATATACACTCAGATTTTGATGTTTTGTGTTTAAGGAATCAGAGGTTGTACATGCAGAAGCTAATGTTAAATGTTCTACCAATCTAGCAAGCAGCAGCTACTGTAGTTCACTGCTTGCTGCAGTGCAGGAGGAAGCAACAAAAATACATGGGAAGGAAGGTAGGATAAAACAGCATGGAGAAAAAGCCTGATGCTGACTGTGTGGCCAACATCCTAGCAACCCACAGAGATTTGTTTGATCCGTGATAACAACAGGCAGGCCTATAGGATGGAGGTGTGGGAGCTGTACCTGTGCTTCGAAGAAAATAGCCTGTCTCTCAAAACAAAACTAGCATTGATTTTAAGAAACCTTCACTTCACTGACCATCTATCCATCTCTGCTGCTGTTGAGACTGTCAACAGGCTGTCATTTTTTTTTTAAAAATATCTCACATTTCTTAGTCCTTCAGTCGCCATGGCAACGATAAGATCAACAAAGACCCCCCCCATTCGGATGTCTGTAAAAAACGGCATGCCTGCAAAAGTATTTCTTCACTTCAATCAGTGCACAATTGAATGCCACCAAAGACTTAATATTGTCATCGAAACATCTTTTGGAATTTGCAATTTCTGAAGCGGCTTAGAAATATTGTAATCCTGCTTCTTACAATGACACCTATTGCAGCATTTGGAGATTTAGAGTGCTGTCACTGCAGGAGAACAGCATACAATATTATTAACAAACATAATACTCATGCAAGCCATCATCTATTCACTACTTTGTTACCATCTGAGGATTGTTAGCGCACTGTCAAGTCTCGCACCACCTGCTTGAGGAAGAGCTTTTATCCACAGGCGGTGAGCCTCATCAACAGTCAGCCCACAGGGTCAGGGATGAGAGGAAAGATACTCTCTTTACTGATTATTCAAGAATGGAATAAATGGATCTTGTTGATTCTTGGCTATGTTACAGACGTTTATTGAGTTGTTTAGGTGATTTCCTGCTGGTAAAATCTTGCTTTGATGACAGCTTTGCACACTTCTGTTATTCTCTCAGTCAGATTCATGAGCTGCAGCTCACCTGGATGGTTTTCAGCTGTCAAAAGTTCACTTGTAGAATTTCTTGCCTTCTTAATGTGTTTGAGAGCATCAAAGCAGAAAGTGGCTACTTTGAAGACTCTAAAATCTTAAACATACAGCCTGTTCTCCCGTACAAAAATATCAACATGGGTTGTGTGTATAGCCAGCGGAAAAGGACCGATATTTTACAGACCGCTGCAATGTGTCTAAAACTAATTTAACCCTTTGATGCACAACATATAAACACCTGTTAATGCACAACATAGGTCTAAAATGACCCGCATCCATTTCCCATGTTATTTCATGCAGGCTGTGTGTTTGAATATCTTTTTTTTTATTACAACAGATCATTATATCCATTTCTCTGTTCATACTTTATGGAGAAAAATAGTTTTTGTATTATTACACACATGGGTCAAAAATTACCTTGTGCATTAGTAGCATAGTGATACGAAAAGTGATACACTAAATTACCAATTTGAGTATATGTGTAACTATGTTTGTCTTATTTTTAAGGTTTAACCACCAGATTTAATTGGAAAATCACATATTTTAACATTTGAGACTTATTAGAGCCACCAAATAATACATTTAACAAAATAGGATAGTTAATATTTGTGTCTCCTTTGTCAGGTTTTAAATTGGTGATTGGTGAATTGCTGACAAAATATAAACGCCTTCTAATGCACAACATGGGTCAAAAATGTCCTTGTGCATTACAAGCATAGTGATGAAAAAAGGGTTTTTATTCAAAAAGTAAGAAATTAAAACAAAGAAAATTACAATGTACGATGATCAAAAACAAGTTATTTAAGGAAAACCTGCAATGCTGAATGATGAAATTAATGTATTGCAAAGATATAGAATATAAAAACTTAGCCACGTCACTTTAGACCCATGTTGTGCATCGAAGGATTAAAATGGTGGATTTACGCCTTTGGTTGGAGGTAGGGGTGGAGAATAAGCAGCAGACTTTCACCCGGGACGTGAATCCCGCTCTCCTGGGACTCGAACATCTTGACAGTGCATCTCTCCACCACCTCCTCCAGTGTCCAACTGGCTCCAACCACAGAACCAGCTCTTTGACCAGTCTGTCCAACCTCCTTGCATCTCTGTGTGTGATGCTGCCTCCCCAGCAGACTGCAGTATAAAACAACACACTACCACCACAGACTGATAAAACATCTGCAGCATCTTACTACAGATGTCAAGAGATCTGAGCTTTCTCAAGGAAGTGGAACTGGAGGAGGTGGTGGAGACATGTACTGTCAAGATGTTCAAGGCCATCTTGAAATACCCGGATCATCCGCTACACAAAACCTTTATGGACCATAAAAAACAGCAGTGGACGGCTCCTCTCTCTCCGTTGCAGGACGGAGAGATTCAAAAGATCCTTTGCTCCTACAGCCATCAGGCTGTCTCATTCTAACCGAGTTAACAGACTAACTGAATTCCCCCTTGGGGATAAATAAAGTAATTTTTATTTGATTTTGATTGATTGATTGATACTTTTTTGTTTACTACATAATTCCATATGTGTTCCATTATAGTGTTCATGTCTTAAATATTAATCTACAATGTAGAAGATTTAATAAAAATAGAGAAAAAAAATTGAATGAGAAGTTGTGTCCAAACTTTTGACTGGTACTGTAAGTCTATGGGGAAAAGTCTGTCTGGACCCAACAGCATCATGTGACATACACTGAAGTTATAATTAAAAGATTTGGACATATTGGAAATTGGCTTTAAAGCCTGGCACTCTTCACGGATGCTTGTTAAAATATGCATAGGGAACCAACATTTTTAAATGTCATTTCAAGGCAGAGTTTCTTAGGAGTGTGCCAATGATCCAGTATAGTTGATGCAAAGTGAAAATATACATTCATAACATCATCTTTAGGATGCATCTTTATGATGAAAATCTCACTTTATATTTATTATTTTTATTAAAAAAGTAATATATTGCATTTTATTTCTCAGTTAAAAAGATTCAAATCATACTTTAGTTGTTTTTACTTTTAATATGCAAAGTTTTACTCTTATTCATTTCTACACAGTTGGTTGGGTTGTAAGCTGTCCAGAGGGGTGTTGCCAGAATAGAAGCATTTAATTGAACTGGAAGGCATTGCTGTACTTTTTGTGTGTGTGCGTGACAATAAACTGTACTGAAATTATTCTTGGTCCAATCTGGAGCACTTTGGCCCAGCAGGAAGGGAAAAAAACCCACCCCTGCCAAGTTGGCCACCAGCAGCTTCCCTAACATATCTCTGACTACAGCTTATGTGCCATTCACACATACAGAGCACAATTAAAGAGAAAAAAACCCTGAAGAGAAACATAACTGCAGATGCTTACACTCAGGACATGAATGGTTTGATGAGTGTAAAAGTAGTATTAAAATTATGTGAATATTATTTTGTCAAAAGATGAAACCCAATGGAACACCTTTGCAGCAATAGCTTTGTCCACTACTATTATAAAAACACAAATTGACGGAGCAGTTTCTATGAGCGCCGAGGTGCATGCTGAGCTGTGTGGTCCATAATAAAACATTTTATGTTGGCTTTTCCTTTTCTTTCACCCATCTGCAGCTTCCAATGATGGTTAGAGCTGAAACAAACACAGAAAAACCTATTGGCACCACTTTCACAACCAATGAATGATTCAAAATGCCAAATATGTATAAATAATTTTGTTTTTCTTAGTTTTATATCATTATAAATTATACATATTTTAGTTTTTGACTGTTCTGCCGCTCGTGTTACCTTGAATTCTTAGGAAAAGTTTTCTTGCACGCCACCGAGGTGAACAAAGAATCCGAAAGCAGCAATTAGGCTAAAGGCCAGGTTTAACAACAGATTATATCAGAACATCCCTTTCAAACTCTCACAGAAGTTGTGTAATATAATACAGGGTTCATTTATCCAGTTATATGCACAAACACATGTATTTTTGCCAAAATCTTACCATTAACAAGTAATAAATAAAAATACTAATGGAAAAAAAAAATCGACATATTCATAGTCTTGGAAAAACCAGCCCTAATGGGTTTTTTTTTAACTACGTACAATATTATATTATATATCTCCAGAGTTCGACTCAGTTTGTGTTCTTTGGTTTACAAGTCCCTTCACTGACTGATTAAGTTATTACTCCAATGATGAGCAGTGCATTCCTGTGACTGGGAAGAGTTGGAGTAGATGGAGTTACACTGGAATCAATTTGACAGTTTGGGAAAATAAAAGTCCACAGAATGTAGATTATATATTTTTTAAATGACCCATTTCCTACTAATATTTGCCTATAACTCTTTTCAACTAGGTAGAAAACTACCTTTATTGAATAGCCAGATATTTCATAGATACGTTTAGCATTCACAGTCCACCACATTAGCATTTCAGCCTTTAGAAACACCATTTCTAAGAGAGGAGTGAAAAGTAAAATGAAAAAATAACAGTTTTTAGTTTTTAAAAACTACATAAGCAAATATAAATACACTAAAAGCTACAAATTCTGCAAATATCATCATCATCCAAAAAAATAAAAATATCACATCTGCATTTACAAATTAAACTTCTTTCACAATTCATTTGTATCCCAAAGTGATTAGTTCAAAGGAGAAGTTCTAGTGAATGTGTTTTTTTTTATATTTTACAGTCCATTTTTCTTTAGTTGCTTTTATTTTGAAAGTTATAAAGCCATCATGTGTCGCCTGAATTATGTAGCGTGACCTGCTGAGGTTATTCCCTCCACCTCCTTCATTATCGTTCATTGTCATTCTTTCTAATAATTCTAAATCTCAATTCCCTTGCAAGTTTGGCGTAAGACTACAGCATTATGCTTTCACATTTAATTTATACATAACAGCTAATCGTCATGCATAATGCAGCGAGGCAAGTGTGGAAACAAGCTCACAGGCTTTGGGTAATGCTAATTGAATTTGAAGATGAAGTATCTCGTAGACAAATTGTTTGTGACTTCATCCTGTGCTATAATTACTCATGTTAAATGTGGCTGAAAACATGAAACAATGTTAAAAATGCATTCCCCTTGCAAACAAATATGGCAGTTGCATTTCAATCTGTCTCCTTCCCGCCAAGTACTCAACATGATGCAAATTCTGCCAGCTGTTTCTCTATTCCCTCTGTGGCTCAAAACCTGTAATGAATACACAAGAAACCTGCTTATTCATTTCAAATTATATAAATTGCAGTTGTTTGCAGGTGACCGATGACTCCACAGTACCTTGAGTATTCATTTATCAGTGAAGTGGATAAGGATTTAAAAAATTGAAAAAGTAATAGCTGTATTTTTGAACATCTGTTATCCCACATGAACCATATTTTTGTATTAAACCAGAGAAAATCTGGTATATATTTAGTTTAGTTTAGTTTAAATGGACCTACTATGCTCTGTTTTAGGTCCATATCTATTATGTTTTGGGCTGTTTGTATTCATGCTTTAATGTTTTAAAAATGACTGCACCTTTATTTTGAAACCCCAACCCGGTCTCATCAATGTGTGCACAAATAACACGACTTTACACTTTCAAATTATGTGCAAGGAATACATCAAATTCCAATTTTGTGCGCATGTTATACGAGACTGTATCCCAAATCGGACACATCTGCAATGCCGCACTTTCCGGTGTGTTCACGGTAATTTCAAATAAGATCGCCACCACCAGTGTACGTATAATTGATTTATACATATATAATAATCTATCTAAAACTACGTGAAATTTCATTTATGTACATTGAGATTTACATGTCTAATTACAATACAAAAAGTAGCTCTGATGAGAGAAAGCAGTAAGAACACTCGGGAGACGATCTTAAAAGTACATCTGTATTTTTACTGTATCATATTTTATTGTGAAGGACAGAAGAACGGTCTGGGTGTGTTGATAAAGATTGGCCGATTTGGGATACAGTTAGCGCTAGGCTAATTCACAGAGGCTAACATACACGGTTAAAACGATTTACAGTTCGAAAGATAAGAAGTTAGACTTTAGTTTTACACCATTTAATTAATTGGAAGCATAACATGATCATTTATATTAGTAGTTAATGTGAAATTTTGATAGAATCTTAGCTGAACAGTGTCCAATTTGGGATACCGTTAGCTCACGGCTAATTCACCGGCGTTAGCGTCTTTTTATTGACTCTGGTAAACCAGAGGCTAACGTACGCTAGTTAAAAGGACGATGTGACTTCTGGAAGTGACATAGTCGTGTAAAAACGTGAAGTTGGTGATGTTTGAATGACATTGTTTACTTTTGTTTTCACATGAGACATGAACGCCGCTCTCCTGGGAAGTCCTGGGTTTCTCTGACCCAGAAAGCATCTGTATAAAGGATCCGTCTAGTTTAAAACTGTCATGAGAGTGGGGTTAAGGTCAGGGTAAGAATATCAGAGTAATCCAATCAAAGGCAGAGTAGGGTGGGTCATGCCCTGAGTGGCTCTGATTACAACAGGAATGTGATGTAATGGTTATAGCCATTGCATCAGCACAGAGAATGACTGTTATTGAGTATAGCAGAAGACTCTACTGTGGAATCACAAATAAAAGCTTTAAAACCAAATAACTACACAATTGAACATGTTTTAGCACAAATTTGATATAAAATCAGGAAAAAATGAACAACATTGGCAACCAGGTTTCCCTGACAGCATTTGCAAAACAGAAGCATAAATACAGTCATGGTAAATTAGACTCTTATGAGCTATTTTTGTTATCATTATATTTGTCGAAACAAATGTACCTCTAGTTGTGCCAGGCATTAAAATGATCAAGAAATTGAAGAAAACGATGGTCTAATATTTTTATCCATGACTGTAGAAGATTTGATGAATAGAAAAAGTCAGCATACAACAATTTTTAAAACACATATAAAAATTATATAAACAGTAGAAACAGTACAAATATGGAGGTTTTTAAATGAGGGAAGGAGCAGTGCAAACAGCAATGTGCAAGTTTTACAGTAATTATATTAACAGTGTGCTAGATACTGATGTATAAAGAGAACTGGAAACAGCATTGGGGCAGGGTTCCATTCATTCCTATGAAAGTTGCTCAGTGGTGCATGAAGCCAAAAAAGTTTGACTTCCATGCATAAAAATAGCCACATCTTCTTTGGCTCTTCTGCACTGTGGGGCCCATTGAGCAGGCCCACCAGACTTCTGCTGGCCGGACCAGCTACTTCCACTTTAGTGCTCATCTAAATTGGATGAGAATAAAATTATGTAATTGTACAGCTCCTCTTGACTTTCCAAATGTTAAAGGAACCATTTCACTTCAGTTCTGACGTTAAAAAATGTCTTCACTGATTTACAGATGTCTCTTTCACGATGTAATCTCTGGGGAGAAAAGTCTTTTGGGGCTACATGGCATCATGTGATGGATCCAGAAATTGTAATTCCACTGTTTGCTCCAATGAAGCCAATTTGACATAGTTTCCAGTGTAATTACTGCAGCAGTTGAGTAAAAAAAAAACTTTTAGAAAAAGGAATGTTCAGAACAGTTGGAAACTTTTGGTGTTGCTTAAAGGGATTACTTCTTACCTTATTATTTGAAGCGTTGGCATGTACATGAACATCAGATGCTGTTACATTATATATATACATATATATTTATATATATATATATATATATATAAGAAATCAGACACACACACACTAACACATTTCAAATCAGCTCAAATCAACTACGTGCTGTGTTTTAGAATCACATCTTTAATTAACTCCCTGCACAAAGAAATGCTTCAACATTGTGTGCATTCCAAAAAAGCACAGCTAATACTATCAGCCCATTCATGTAACAAGCAAGCACGAATAATACCATCGAAAATGAAGCACACTGTCAGGATTAATAAGGCTTCCCCACACCTCCCACCTCCCAGGCAGATTGGAACAAAAAAAACAAACAACACACATACACACACACACACACACACACACACACACACACACACACGATAGGGCCATTGCATCTAAACATTAGTCCGGTTAAAACAGATTGTGGAGCTGACTGGTCCAGTCAACCAAAAAAGATTAACCCCGACTAAGTTTCGACCCAATAAACATCCCCTTAAAGCCTGTCTGTCAGATAACAACCTTCAATAAACAACTGCTGCTGGCACCAGAGCAGCCACTTGGTTAGACAAAGAAAAGTCTTTTCTCTAGAAATGCTGAACTTGCTCTCAACAAATATGAGCTGAAAGATAATTAAAGAAGTGAGAGTGGAAATTCTCAAATGCTCAAAATAAATATGTATTGTAAAACAAGTACAAGACCTTGTGGTGCTCAAGGAATGATGTTAACACAGACACCTTTTCTGGATGAGGGGGCGGCAAGGTCCCTGGGCTGGTGCACTGTGTCCTCTGCTCAACTGGCATCTTTAGCCTGACTTCCTCCTCGTACTGCCTGTATCTCTGGCTCCCTGAATCTAGGGTTTGTTTGTACAGAGGGTGAGTCTTGCCAGTTTGCTTCAATCTCATAATGTCTCTACAAATTTGCTCCTAAAATATGTATGTGAGTCATGTTTTTTTTTAAATTATTGATTATTCTATTAACTTTTATCAAAGGTGCCAAAGTCAGCAAAAGCCCTTTGTGTATCCGTAAGGTCAAACAAATGTGTTTCATTGCTCATAAAGCATTTGCAAAGCATTATTTTAAAGATGTTTTGCTTTTTTGTTCTTGCAATATTCATGTCCCTGTTTGGTCGGTCAGTCTTCTTCCTCATCCAACCTTTGACCAGTGCTCCATGCTGCTACTAGTACAAGGAATCTGTAAAGAGTCTACAAAAATTGTCTGTAAAATGTTCAATAAAATAATAAATATCACAAATTCTGAGACCCCTATGGGAGACCTCTTTGATGGTGTTTTTACACATGTAGGCATTTGATGTGGCAGGAGCCAGTAGATGACTTTGTAAACTTTTTTTTTAGTTTCTTTTGATAAGAAGCAAAATCCATCACTGCTATGCATTTTTCATTGTAGCTGCTACTAGAGACTTTCCTTCCCATAAAAAGTCCCATACGTACATTTAATTAATAGCTCTATCTAGTGTTGTTATGTATTACGGCACTTATGTACGTATCGCGGCTCGCGGTACAGCTGCGTGTTCTAAAAACTGCACACGTCACACACTCTTGGTTGTAAAAAAGGCTGCAGTTTCTGTGGATTTATGTTATAAAACCACTAGGTTTAGTGCAAAAACACTTCCTGGTAAGGGGTTATAAAAGACATTTTAAACAGTAAATAAATACATACATAAATACCGGAGGTGAAATTACCAAACCACAAGTTACGTAAAAAACGTAAGTTAAAAGTATATAGAATTTTTTTTACCTGGGACGTTTTTTCTTGGCTGTCAATCACTATTTCACAGCCAACAGTGAAATACGTAAATATAGCTTGTTTTTCGCTGCCTGTACACAAGACCTATTTTGATGTTTTTGAGGGTAGAACAGGCTGATCATATCTGTCACGTTTTACGTCAACTACATATCTACCTCACTTCCAAAACTTAAGACAGTTATTTTACTATTTTACGTTTTTTACGTTTGCTACACCAATAACCATGTCAATATTTCCCCTAAGCTTAACCCTTTGGAGTTTGGGGCTATTTTGTCGGTTTTGGACTCCTTTTCATTCTGCCTGTATAAACCACTTAAAAATCTTGACCATGACGTGTTGGTGTCATTGTTTTCAGCACAACCTCACCTATATGTCCTGACTTTTATTTTTTTCATTTTGACTTACTGGATCAACATTTTGAAAACACAAAAAAAATACAAAACACACATAAAACACATACAAAATTACAAAAAACACACACAAAAACATTAAACTTTAAAAAAAAAAAACCCACACACACAAAAACATAAAAAACACACAAAATTACAAAACACACACACAGAAACATTACAAAGTAAACAGAAACAGTAAACAGAAATTACAAAATACAAAAAAAAACAACAGTAAACACAAAAGATTGCATTAAAAATGCTGAATGCTGATTTACCTTTGCTGAAAAAGGGTTAATGCATTAAATTGGACATGGAAACATCTGGAAAAGCCAAAACTTTAGAGAAAAGCTGACAGCAAGGCTCGATGCTGCCTTGATTTTAAGTCATGAAGAAGTCGTGCTCCGGCGCTTTTGTGGACTCCAGAGGGTTAAGAAAGTACATTGTTACTTACACCAATCAAAACTGCAACCGTTTACACCATTCACAATAAGTCCTACAGCAAACCATTGCCCAAGAATTGGTGTGGATGGAGTCATCAACCACTGAGCTCATCTACGATGGACTCTTAAAGAAGTGTTATCCACTGCCAGCAGTAGGGGCCCTAATTTTGAAAACACTCTTGTGGGTTGTATTTGGGAAGAACAAAAGACATTTGTGGTCAAAAGGTTTGGAGTTGTACTACTACAGTTATTCAAACACTACAGTCTGCGTGCCCTGCCCCATCCCATCATGCAAAGCACACCAGGCTGTGTGAGGAATTAATTTCAAAGACGCAGAGTAGAGCTGGAAGTGTTGTCGGATTGTGATTGGTTCACATTACCACCACAAACAAACTGCTTAAGAGTATCCAGTGTGATTACTGTTTTCACACCTAGCACACAACAAACCACACCAAGAGGGAAAATAAACCAGACTTCAATTTAACTGGAGAGAAAAAAATGGAGGCGTAAAAAAACACAAAACAACAAATGATCATATTTGAGAAAAGGGAGCCGGCAATTGTTTCTCATTTTTACTTGGTAAATTGCAGAATATACAACCCAAATTCTTTTTAAACATTCTTCACATCAATTCAAAAAGCAAAAACACTCTACAGCTACATCCATCAATCTCCTACCTAATGGAAGCAGTTTAAATCTCCAAGTCACATTGTCCAGTTCCTCCCGTGGGAGTAAGAATTCCCAGGACAGTTGAGACAAATTATTCCACTCACGCCTTCTGGGTTTTACCTCAGGGTCTCCTCCAAAGTGGACATGACTGGAATACAGGCAATTGCACATCTAATCTGTTATTATGGTCCCAAAGTGTCTATTATACCAAAGAATGGTGTCCATTTTTTCAACAAGTCACGTTTTTTTGTCTCTTATCTGCCAAAAAGACTCAAAAGAGGATATAAATTAATTTAACTGTGTATGAAATGTGAGCATTTTTTTTCCTTTTACATGATTCTCTGAGGCAGCATGGCTATGTGTGCGTGTCTATCATACTGCCAGTTGCAGTTGAGGATCAACTAGATTGCAGTAATTGGTCCAGTTCTTTTTGATGTGAACTTCCAGCATGTTTGGTAATGTATCAAACCGAGCTACTGACATCTCAAAGTAGATCTTCTGAAGATATTCTACTGCTCCAGTATCTGCCTGTGAAAGTCTCCTGCTTTTGACACTTTTTCCTCATCACAAACGAGGAAATCATCATTGCTTGAGGGCTGCATGTCGTTTCATAGAATGGGATTTTGAGGAGAATAAAGAAAGTAGAAAAAAATGCATCAGACTGATGCAAGGATTTGTTTGATGATTTGTAAGACAAAAATGTCTAGATATCTAGGTCAAAAATCTAATTGAAAAGATATTCTCAGATGCCAAGGTTAACCTGCAAACATTATTTCAAAGCCATTATTTCATTGACTACTATTTCAGTGTGTAGTAAGACCTTCTTTACATAAAACAACCTGAAACAACCCTAAAACCAAACATTCACTTTCCAACCAAATTTGGCCCAATCATGCATTCTGACCATAGCAAAAAAAAAGGAAAATACATTCAATTAATTTAATTACAAGCTCAAAACATGTAAAGTGGCATGGCACTTTGAGAGTACAGACATCCGCCAAGACGCACTCATGTGCTCTTCGGGTGGTCCAATTTCCCGAGTTAGTAGGTAGTCATTTAGTCGTTATTTCCATTGTAAGGCTACTTCACAATTGTGGACCCCCGACTGCGAACGCCCTGTCACACTCTGTCTCCAGCCTGGACCTGGGGACAGTCAACAACATCTGGTCAGCATACCTCAGGCTTCTAATCAGAGGTAGGGCCAGTGAGTATCCTGGCAGCAGTACTTTGTACAAGCTGGAGGCGTTTCATTGATTTTTGGGGCAATCCACTGAATAATGAGTCACGATAATCCAACTGGCTGGAAACAAAGGAATGAATAAGGGTTTTGTGTCCTGAAATGAATGGAGAGATCTAATTATATGTTTATTATGTTACAAAAATGAGAAGAGTTTAATTTAGTTCAGAATCAAAAATCAAGCTGAAAGGGAAGAGAGCCTGCTTTATGTATTCCCCACATGCTTTAGGGATAAGTAACATCATTTCGGTTTTATCTGCACTTAACATGAGGAAGTTACTAGCCACCTGGGACTTTAATCATGCAGGCAGGTTATAAGTGATGTGACAGAGGAGAGGTCTGATTTATGGACAGATACATCAGTGTATCATCAGCATAAAAGTGTTAAGATGTGTTGCAATTACAAGGGGCCAAGAATAGACTCCTGAGGGACGCCACAGGTGATCTCTGAACCATCAGATAAGTCATTCTCTACAGACACAAATAAGTTAATTTAGCCATCCAGTCATTACTGGCATTTTATGTTACTACAAACCCCCGATATATTTTATTTATATTTATATATGAACCCATTCTCATTCCCTACTCATTCTCAAAATTCTTCTGTCTGGCCCCCTTTTGAAGGAAGAAAAATTAATACTATGACCATTATTTTCGCAAATTAAAAAGAAATTCAATGTTTGCTTGAACATTACAATTTAACTCAACACGATCACTCCCTGAGATGATACTTTTCCAAATAAAAATATGAAATGTGCAATTATCTTCCTAAAACCATAATAATATATTTTTCAAAACAACAAACAAATTTTGTGGTAACAAAGATGAATATTTTAACAGTATCAGTTGCTTCGAATAGCTTGTTTGACTGATTTCAATTTAGCAGCGTTTTTTTTCATCGATCATAATTGACACCGTATCTAGAGCAGCGGGTAATATGAGCTCCTCTACAATCGTGTTTTTTTACACTGTGCAATTCAGTATGTGACCTTATAGGATGCCAGTTGTGCTTTGTTGTTTACATGTTTTCCTGCATACATTATTCATTAAGTTTCCTCTTGAAAAACTTGAGTGGCTTACCGACGTGACTGGAGTGTACAGTCTCTAAGTGTCTCTTCAGTTTGTTAGGTTTCATACTCACAAGACTGAGATACGTCTTGCATATTTTCTCGTCTTGGTTTTTGCTGGTGAATCATTTACATCGGCAGACATTGTCTTGCTAGTTTTGCAGGTTTTTGTTTTTTTGCCCCAGTAAGAAACTTGCCCATGTAAAAAAAAAAACTTTTTTGTTACCATGGCGGTGAATTTGCTTGTTGTACGCCGATTAGGATTGCGGTTTTAAGCACATAGTTAACGTTGTGAATTCAAACAGCAACACATTTGTTAGGTTTATGCAGCAAAACTAAAATGGTTAAGGTTTTGAAAACCATTAGGGTTTGGGTTAAATCCCTACTTCCGTATATGAATACTGGACATACTACTGGACATAGTTACCTAGGTAACAAGACACGAACATTGCTCTTCTGGGTGAAAGTCCAGTGTCTGTTTGACCCATCTAACCACCTCCTTGTGCACACTGTCACACCTTTCTTATTTCATTATAACTACTGCTAAAGTTGAAGGGTTCTGAATATGTTTCTTATTAACAATCTGTGGTATGCAGGACCTTACAAGTCCAACTTTCTTTTCCTGGCAACCGGGCTTGCATGTCACCTGACTTCCAGAGCACCTCTTCTGAGCATCATATACTGATGCAGATGGTTTTACATTGGTTAAATGAAAGACTAATGTGCAGGAATGTACACTGTGGGGTTCAGAAGCCAAGCTGGGACCTTTCGAAAAAAGGACCGCTTGATCAGAAAGCCATGTATAGAACACTTTCTGATTTGAATTTTCGGATTATACTGTAACACCGCAGCAAAGAGGCATCTAGGCTGCTACCTGCTGCTTTCAACTTTCAGGAATCTATTCTGAGCTCCTTGAAGATATCAGAGGCCAGACACCCTGCATAGCAACCTCATTTCAGCCACTCGCATTAATGGCCTTATTCTGTTGGTCACTACCCAAAGCGTGTGACTCTAATTGAAGGTCTGAACACAGATGGACTACTTAATTAAGAGCTTCATCCTCTTTTGTCCAACACGACAGTCTTGTATCTGCATGACTGGAGATGCAGCACCAAACTGCCTTTAAATCTCAAACTCCCTCTTTTTCTCACCCCTTTGAGGCAACAAATCACTCTGAGGGGTTGAAATACAATTTCCCTTTATCCTGCATTCTCTGACCACCCATGCTGGTATTTGTTACCCAACTTTGTATATGATGACTTTCACCTCACAGGGTGTTTTCCAACTGTTTGACATTTATTAGCCTGAAGTGCAACATTAATCCTTCCCCTAAAACACATGATTTAATTAAAAGCAAAAACCACAAAGAATGAGCTGGAATTTGTCTCTTGTTTACCTCTCGGCTATTTACTTGCCTCAGTTTAAACTTGTACCTTCCATTAATTGGTTCTTGAAGTGCATTAATCCCTCAGAGATAGCTTTATAGTGCTCTATATTCAATGGCGGGTATTAGAGAGCCGGCAGCAGCACCTTGCCTCCTCCTCTGAGACGGGGAGAGACAGTGGGTGCTTTCTCCAGAGAACAGACAGCCGTATTCATTAGGATATTCATGGGTGCAGAGGGACGGCTGAGAGCAGCTCAGCGGCATACAGTATGCAAGGCATCAGTTTAACGAAAAAGGTTACGACTTGAGAAATTATTCAAAGATTATACATCACACGCCCTGGAAATGCTTGCGTAACAGACATTCATGCACTTTGCAAGTATATCTGTCTGCCATGTCTTTTCTTCCCTGTCTCAATGCCCATTTATTCATCCATACAGCCATCCATTTATCCATATTTGCCCACATATATACATCCAGAAGCTTTTAGCAAGGCTCTAAAAAAATTGAGTGAGGTTTTAAGGCCGCCTGCTCTTTTAGCTGCCAGAGAGGAAGTGTGGTTGTGACGGAGTTTCCATGGATGCATTCTGCATCCTTTGGCTGATGCACAGCAGCAGCCCAAAATACAGCATTGCCGAACACAAAAAAGATGCTGCACCGACACGCTGCCTGTCAGTGGCTTTCACCAGCCTACCATCTGTATGTGGATGTGGATTTCTTTCTTTCTTTTTTTCTGGATGGATCTGGATTCAAGGAGATGTCCTCAATCCTCACAAATGCAGGCACATTAATGCCTACACACATACAATCATCCCCTCCTACATGCCCTCCCCCCACAGAAAGTACCATTGTGGAGTTTGAGCTGGAGTGTGAATTAAATTGATGTGGTGAGTATAGTGCACTGTTCACTAACAGTCATCAGCCGCCTGCCGTGGGGAGAGATGGTGATGACAGTGATGACTGTGTGTGTGTGTGTGCAGAGAGAAAGTGAGAGAAAGGGGGATTGCCATCACTCACTGTGTCAGTGGGAGAATTAAAAAGTAGGAACCTGAAAGAAGAAGATATCAAGAGACAGAAAGAAGAAGAGGTGAAGATGTTCAGCTCATTTCAAGACAGAAAGGAAAGTTTCCCGTTCTCTTGCAGAGGTCGATTCAATAAACTTTGCACATACACATTCAAAAGGAGTCTTTCAACAATTTATATTTCTTTTTGAGTTGTGATATAAGGAGAAAAATGGACACAGTAGAATTGAAGTGTGGTGCATTTCGTATAGCGGAGCACTTCAGGGTTCATTGTCACAAGGGGAAATTGCTCTTTGGAGCTTTCTTTAAAAAAGCCCGATATGTTTCCGAAAGGCACTGTGTTTATGCCTGAGACCTTGCAAACATGATGAGTGGATTTGAGTGTTTTTTTAGTGCTAAGAGCATATTGGCAGAAAACTTTGTAGGCTATGTGCTAGCTTGTGCTCTTTTTTTTCTCTGCAGTTTTTGTTGGTGCATAACTGCGTGTTTGCACATTACCAAAACAAGTGTCGATCAAGGAAATTGTATTGCTTGAGTGCATGGGCAGGAGGATGTGCAACAGTGAACAAAATGGGAACCCATTGATATAAACATAGCACCTTAAAACTATGCACTGTTAGAGCATGTGGTTTTAAAGCCTCCAACGCTCACCCGGGTTCTTTTTCCTAAACTTGGTCTTACAAAACACTCAGAACAAATAAATAAAGTTAACAATTTATTGAAAGAATAATAGCCAAATGCAATGCCCAGTGCTGGACTCTGCAATGTGATCTGGATGGCACCACAAGACAGAGTGATTACAAACTTCCTTAATTTTACATATATTCTTCTTGGGTTTGGCTAACCCCGTCAATTGGGTGGGCTTTGGACGCAATTGGTCAATTTTTGTGTGATGCTTTTCGGTTGCCACCCTTAACCGTGCATCTGGGGATTTGACATCTCCTTGACCTTTCAAAATGTATGTGTGTATTTGTTGTCTGCTGAAGCTTTCATACACATGCCTTTCCTGAACTCTAAACTCCTAAACCTGCCTTTCCTGACCTTAAGTAACCCGGTCATAATTTAGAAACTCAGCCAATCCGAATATATTCTTTATTCCTACAGCACACAGGAAAGGTTCACCCTTTCTGCCTAAAATCCCTTGTAAAAGGTGGTTAACATTTTGAAAGTGTATATTTTAACCCAAACCATGATCAAACAACAAATCTGTCAGAAAGCCAGTATTAAAAAGCGTCACAGGGTATATAAAATGGCAATGTTTTTATCTAGCTTTTTAAAAATGTGTTAGTAGTTTGTTTATCCATGTGGTTAGGTTACACACGTGGCTCCGCAGCAAACAGTATACAAGGCATCAGTTTAACGAAAAAGGTTACTACTTGGGTTATTATTCAAAGGTTATACATCACACCCTGGAAATGCTTGTTTTATAGACGTTCATGCACTTTGCAAGTATATCTGTCTGTCATGTCTTTTCTTCTCTGTCTCAATGCATTCATTCATCTATACACCCATCCATTTATCCATCCATTTCATTCCTAACTAAGCCATTAGTTCCTATTGCTGTTACCAAGGCTCTACAAAATTGAGTAAGTTTTTTAGGCTACATGCTCTTATAGCTGCCAGAGAGGAAATGTGGTTGAAACGGAGTTTTCAAGGATGCATTCCATAAAACAGCACTGTAGAGAGAAAAATAAGAGCCTGCACTGACACGCTGCCTGTCAGTGGCTTTCCCCAACATACCATCTGTATGTGGATGTGGATTTATTTCTTATGAAAAAGAGAAATGTTTGCTATCTTGTTTCTATTACCTTTGCTTTGAGCTAAATGCTAATCTCAGCACGCTCACTATGACACTGCTAACATGCTGATGTTAAGTAGTTATATTCTTTACTAGGGTTGTCATGATTTCCATTTCAAATCTAAAATGTATTGTAATGAATGACCAGCAACTATCAAAATCAAATGCAGGATCATTGATTAGAAAATAACTATTATTGGTGTTAAAGTAAAGTAGGGATCAGATTTACGGCAGTAACGGGGTGTAGTGATGAATGTTTCCTTAAATGTTTGTTTTTTTAGGTAAAATACCTTCAACTTCGAGTAATTTCCCCTTAGCGTCTCTGAGTTGTGTGGCAAATATCATAACAAAAATTGGTTTCAAGATGAGAAATCAAGTCAAATTCCTACCCTCCCTTGACCTGATGCTACCAGATGGTTTGTTAACACAAATCCATCTGAGAAGGAATTGGAAAATCTTAATTGGCAACTTTTTGGAAAAGGGCAAACACTTTCAAAAAAATACCTGGCAGGTGATTGGATGAACCATCTGTCTACCACCATCACACTCGGGAGAGGAAGCAAAAGCCTTCAGTGCTGTTTTCTGCATTTTTAATGAAGAAATACTCTCCAGTTCTGATATAATTAATGCTACTGCAGCTTCTATGCTAACGCTAACCTCTTTAGGAGCTGCCAGTGTTTTGAATGAGCAGTCACTTCTCTGGGCTGTCACAAACATGTAGCTGCCTCCCAGGACGCTGACTGGTCAGAACCTCCAGTTGTGTGACTCAAACACATTACATTGAGCCTGGCAAGATAAGCTCCTTAAATAGTGTGGTCCCGCAAATGTCCTGCTATAATTGCGGAAAGATCTGTTCCGGCTTTCCCCCTTGCCGCGTTCATAGTAATCCCGCGGAGGAGTGACATTTGTGCCCTGTCATAGTGCAGTCCGGCGTCGCGGAACGAGGTGGGAGGAGACGATAGTCAGAGCAGCAGCAGTGCTTCACAGTAGCACATTGCTAATAGGCTGTTAGCTCTGTAGCAGAACAGTGTGTATGTGCTGCATTATGTGTTAGCAACCTCTGTTTGTTTACAACAAGCACCGGACACTCTGTGCACAGTTAGCATGCTAGTTTGTTTACAATAAGCGGCGGATGCTGTGCACAGTTAGCGACGGCGGCCGCAGTTGTTGTGCATGCTACTGAACCGTGATTCGATGGCTGTCGGATCATGTGGGAGGTGTGTGTTAGACGTTGTGGCCCGTTCATAGTGGTCCTGCTACAGTCCCACTAATTTTCATCATTGGATCCCACCATCCCGCTTCTGGCGCGTTCATAGTGCAGACGAGATGTTACAGAGTCGTAAATTTCCCGGCATGAAACGGCATTATGAAAGGGGCTATAGATTTCGGATCCTGCTGGTCTTATGTGATATTGGGTTTCAGAATTCAAATGACAGTTGGAGAGCAATTAGATACAAAATAGTAACCTCTACAAGATGTTGTTCCTTGGAAACTATCATGTTTTCCACAAATTATGTACATATTATTCGACAGTCTTTTTTTTTTTTCTAACTCGAACAATACTGCATATAGGTCTTTGTTGGTAACTTTTCTGGCCCTGCCCCTGTTCAGATACAACATGTTTGCAGTGAAAGCATTCTACACAGCAGCATCTACACGTGTGACATTTCATGTACACAGTTCCGCTTGCTTGAATACCAACATGGCTTAATATGAAGGGTGTGACCATATCATTGTGCAGGTGTTGTATTGAGAATGACAGGTTGATCTCCTGTCTCATTACATGGGATGAGAGCAGCTGGCCATCATAGAAACATCTCTGTCACTCTCGCCTCTATACTTCTGCTCTGCCCCGCTGCACAGGCTAATATTAGACACTAGATGAAAGGTTACACACCACTGAAATATCATTATGACACATTAATGAGGGGAAACACCTGAACTTATCACAGTGACATGTATGCTGTGATTTGATTTGCATCCTTGTATGCTGGGGTGAATTGGGTGTATTCAGTATTTTGCTTTTAAAAAGGTTAATATCTGAAGTTCACAGACGAATACAATAAATCTGCAGTGAATACTTGATAAATTCCTTTTTTGAGCAGTCTGCGTGAGCTTTTGCTGCTCAGTGTATAATTTAAAGTCAGAAAGACTGGAAGCAGCCAGTGAAAATTTCATTGATGCCTCAGAGGAACATTAAAAAAAAAGTGTGTAGAGCAGGAAGCGGGAGACGAACATAAGGACGGTGAAATCTCACATTCACATATGCAAAATCTTATTTTTACCTCCTGCTTCTTTTAATCCATGTATCTCTGATGCACTGATGAAATTTTCATTTTTGTAAGCGCATAACGTCAAATCTTTTTGACTGCATATGACATCTCAACCACTTTAGGAGCCCTCTGCCCATCTGTTTTGACAGTTTTTGTTGACTAATGAGAGTATACAGAGCTAACGGAGCACAAAATCTATGGCAACTTTTCAAAGTTAGTTTTTAATTATAAGCTGTCTCATTAAGGTTGATGAAGAAATAAGGATTTAGGGGCAGACAGTGAGTTAGTGCAACAAAAAAAGGATAAAGGAAGCTTCCAGATTAATACTGTTCAGAGAGAAGATAAAAAAAACACATCTAAGGGAATGGACTAAAAGGACTATACAGTTTTACAGCAAATATAATACATTATTAGGCTATCAGTCATTTTACTTTAATGCTTTTGGGCTTTACAGAGAGGCGGAATGTACCCTTCAGCAGTACCAAAAAATAGATACAGCAAAGAAGAAAAACATATAACAAAGGGAGAAAGGGAAAAAAGGTTAATTCTCTACAACTCGTTTCAAAATTTAAGATGAAGGAAAGCAGTCATTCCGCATAAACTTGTGCCTGTAGTGAAATAAATCTTAGTGAAAGAGAATATTCAGAGGGGTGACCAATTATTTTCTGTAGAATACTGTAGCAGGCTACTTAAAAAAAAAATGCCTGTACTGTACCTTAGCAGCCAAAGACAAAACCATGCAAAAGGCTCTGTGAGGCTGTACTTGGGCACAGTAAGGCTTTCAGCTAAATGCTCACATTGATGCTAACTAATGCTAACGTTAGGAAGGTATCATTTTTTAACCATCTTTGTAAAGTCCAGCAGTTGAAACCATAGACTGAATAAATAATGGACGTAGTCACTGTGACGTCACCCATTGATTTGTGGCCCATTGGAAGTCGCTGCTAATTCATGTTAGCATTAACTGGAGCATCAACTGGGATGTTAATTTTGGATAAAAAAATAAAATAAAAAAATGTTCGTTGCTTACCTCAGAAAAATGAACAGCGACTCCTTGGAGTGTCTGTTAGTCCAACCAAACGCTGAACAAGACATTTTTAATGAACAAAATGTTGAAATAAACATTTCATTTAGTGAAAGTACTGCATGAAAGGGTCAAAGTTATGAGACCAAACCGGTAAACGTCCTTTTTTAAAAAAACTTTACTGACACAGCGTCATGGATACGCATTGCTTTTCTTCTCTCCTGATGAAGACTCGCCTTGTTATCCACCCGTCAATCAAAGGTGTCCACGCCCCAAAGCATACGATTCTTTATCTTCTATTTTCTTTTAAATGGAGCCATCATTTACACAATAAACATGAAGATGTCTAGAAGATTTTTTAATAGCAATTGAGACCATAGTGTTGTCCTTAAATAAATACTTCTGAGGTAATAAATCAGGTGAGAAGTTTTCTCATTTTGTATTGAAATGAATGGACAGAAATGCTTCTGCAGCCATCGTCAGCGCCCCCTGCTGGAATTTTCAGCAGAATGCAACTCAAGGCAGAGAGAAAAAAGGTCCATCTGTTATTTGTACAAACAGCTTATGGACCTTTATGGTAAGGCGGCAGCCACTTAACAAATTCAGTGATTATACTTGCCTACCCGAACACTTTTCCAGAGAGACTTCCGTTTTTTATTGCCCTGTCCCGGTTTTCTCTTAGGGTCACAATTCTTCTCAATTTCACTGATTTATAATTAATTTTCAAAATTGTTTTCCTTTAAGAAATCAAAACCTGAGACTAAAAGTCTCAGCAGTTGAGCAGACAGCCAACAACTTCTTACACAATGAACAGAGCAGAGCAGTTACTCAGGGCATTTCACTAAGGAAATTAATAAAGTGGCTTTTAGTATTATACCATAATGTAAATATAAACCAGTGTTTCATAAGTAGCTACTTCTTCTACAATGAGCCCCATACAACTATTATCTGATTAACCATTAACCTTGAATGATGTTGCAATGTAATTAAAAGTGTGGTATTTTAATTAAAAGGCACAAGAATGAAGGAAACATGGTCTCTGAATCTCACATTTTATGTTTTTCTAATGTAATTACTTATTATTTTTATGTCTTTTATGTCTAGATATTTTTCCCAAGTGAAGCAATCAGAAACTGAACAGAACTGATAAGTATCGGACAAATCAAAACTTCAAAAGTCAGAGAATCACCAAAGTTATTACAATTTATCCTAAAAGGAAGATGAAGGTCTCTCCCCAATTTCATGGCAATCCATCCAGTAGTTCTAGAGATCTGGAATCTCAACAATATTTTGGATTCATCCTCTTGGGACCATAAATCCATGTACTTAATTTCATACCAATCCATCCAGTAGTTCAGTGGTGGAGTGATCGACCTACAAGCGGACACTGAGCATCCAAATAGCTGTGCTGCTAACATGGCTAAAAAGGACCACACTTAGCCAGCAAATAAACCAGTGAGTTCCACCCATTTCCTCCAGAATACATTTATTTTTATCTTTTTGATCATGTAATGACCCTCTTTAGCTTACAACGCAGCAGGGGTTCCCAACCCCCTGGCTGGGTTACCACAGATCTAATGTGACCATTTGCACATCATAGTTTATTTACATAGTTTATTGGCGGTCACAGCCATTCTATGTTGGGTCACGTCATTGATTTGATAGAGATTTGATTGAGACATTAGCTTGAATTTGAAAAGCTAATGTGTGCTGCAGTTCACAATCTGCTGCACAGTTTGTGATCACAAACGGTGTCACAGATGGTGCTATGGTGACTGTGGCTGCTTTATGCAAATACTGTTTAAAATGAAAGGCTTGATATGCAAAGAAGCTCTCTGTCTACATGGATGGACAAGGGAACAGCAGCTTCGGTCACATGATAACAGATGGTTGTATGGTGACTCGGCAAGGACCCTCAGTTTGAGGACGAGAGAGTTCTGGAACCATGAGCTGTCTGTTAACACCAGACCAAAACCACTCACAGCATTGAAATAGACTAGAAAAGTGTGTGTCATTGATCAGAGGTTAGATGACAATGGGCAGATTATGAGACAATGGGCTCAATACCTCCTACATATAGAAGCAAGACACACATAAACGTGTGCCTGTGGTGAAATAAATATCAGTGAAAGAGATATTCAGAGGGGTGACCAATTATTTTCTGTAGAAAACTGTAGCAGGGTACTTAAAATATAGCCTGTACTGTACCTTAGCAGCCAAAGACAAAGCCATGCAAAAGGCTCTGTGACGCTGTACTTGGGCACAGTAAGGCTTTCAGCTAAATGCTAACATGCTCACATTGATGCTAACTAATGCTAATGTTAGGAGGGTATAATTTTTCAACCATCTTTGTAAAGTGTACCAGCAGTTGAAACCATAGACTGTATAAATAATGGACGTAGTCACCATGACGTCACCCATTGGTTTGTGGCCCGTTGGAAGTCGCTGCTAATTCTTGTTAGCATTAACTGGAGCATCAACTGGGAATTTAATTTTGGCTAAAAAAAACCCGAAAACAAAATGTTCTTTACTTCTACATCCTTTGTGTAGTTGTTATGCATTTTTGTGGTCATTGTGTGTCTTTTGTAATTGCCTTTGTGGTTGTTTTCACCTTTTTTAGTCACTTTGTATCTCCTTGAAATTGTTTTGCATATCTTTATAGTTTTTTCAGTCTCTTTGTAGTTGTTTTGTGTCATCATTTTGAGACTCTTTGTGGTTGTTTTCCCCTTATTAATTGAGACTTTCTGTGTGTCTTTGCAGCTGTTTTGCGTCTATTTTTAGTTGTTTTAATCTCTTGTATTTTCTTGTAGTTGTTTTGTGTCCCTTTGTGGTCATTTTTAGTCTCTACCTGGTTGTTTTGCCACTTTTCATAGTCATTTTGAGACTCTGTATCTTTTTAGCTAGGTTGCTCTTTGTAGTTGCTTTGGGCTCCTTGTAGTCTTTCTGTGTCTTTTGTAGTTGTTTTATGTTTCTTTGCAGTCATTTTGAGTCTCTTCCTGGTTGGCAGATGTGTTTTTGATTGGCCTTTTGTAGGTGAAGGCCAGGGGGGCCCTGGAGCTGTGCCCAAATAGGCATGTTAAGTAATCCGTCCATGCAGCTGACGGCTGAAGAAAGATCAAGAGGACCTTTCACATTCAACAAAGATGAAAACCATCTCTGAACTGAAATATAGACTGACAACCACATACAAATCAAGAAAAAGGACCTTGATTTCTATAGATAGATAGAAATGGCCTGTACTTTACAGATGTTGTTGTATTAACACAAGTAAAACTGTCATTATATTATAATTCTATATAAAAAAAAATATTCATAAGTATTAATCATCACAGGTATTACACAAAGGGTAGCCACGCCCCAAATATGATTCTTTATCATCTATTTTCTTCTTAATTGGACCATTATTTTCACAATTAACCTCATATTGTCTTGAAGGCTTTTTTTTTTTTTTGGAGACTTTAAATGGCGGAGTTTCACCCAGGAGAACTTCGTGTCCCGTGTGAAAAAAAAAGTTGATTACTTTTTACTTAACTTATAGGTTTCTTTTCACGTAACTTACATTTTTTACGTCACCCTCGTTACTACTTCACTTCGGGCAGTTACATACATTTATTTACTGTTTAAACTGTCTTTAATAACGCTTTACCAGGAAGTTGTTTTGCCTGAAACCTAAGTCAGTGGTTTTGAAGCCTTAACACAGAAACTGCAGCCTTTTTTTTACAACCGCAAACCATACATAATGACGTGTGCTACTTTTAGAGCACTCTGCTGTACCGTGAGCCACGAAATGTGTTGTAATGAGTGGTATTAAACAATCTCTTCTGATGTTTGAGTTGGAGATTTTGTTGAACAAAATTAATACCAGACATGAACTGATATGTGATGCTAAGAAATCAGTCATCTCCGGAGAATTGACTCGGGTTGAATAAAATTCTCCTTTGCCTTCAACTCTGACTGGCTGCAGCAACATTTTTTGTCTTTTTGTTTTTCTTCTAGAAATTGGTTTTTAAATTTATTCTAATAGTGTCAAGTGACGAGGGCTTACAGGCAGGTTTGCAACTATTAATCTTTTGAGACCGTCAATGTATGTGTATAGCAAAAAAGCTCTTTAATTCCAGTTAGACTCTAAGGCCAAAAAAACTGTTCTGTAAACACATTCTTTACCCACATTAAACCAACTTCCTGCCATAGAGTTTTTAGTTTGTATTAACTTTTTTCTGTGTCTTCAGCATAATTTCTGGAGAAAAAGTGGGTGCAAGTATGCTGCACAGAAATCCATAATAATGTATTCCACCACTACTACCACTGTCAACCTCCCTCACACCCTGCTTCTTCTCCTTTCTTATTACCTTGAGACACAACTGCAGAAGGATGTGAAGTGCATAAAGGACAAGAAGGCACAGGTAGAGAATAAACGCTGATCCGGCAAGCAAAGGAGATCCTGAGGGAAAAGCAAACAAGGCATACAGAAATCACAATACGCATAAACATGCATAACGTGCTTACACACACACACAAAATGCTGTTTTGAAACTATCTTCGCTAACTGTTGCACTTTCAATGCCATTTCAGAGCTTTTAAAAGGTGAAATGTGCTTATAAAACAATTAATTGGATTTCCTTGATAGCTTGATTTTCTTTAAAGATGTGCCATAAGTGTTAAAAGGCAATTGTAGGAGGTATTAAATCTTCGGTGATCTGTGTTTTATGTGTTTGTGCTCTAATGTACAACATGAAGTAAATAAAGAAGAATAATCTCATTCAATTGGGTTTTATTCAAGCTTATATTCAAGGTCCCAAAGAACACTAAAGGAACAGTAAGGAGTTTACAGGAAAATAACATAGTGTGGGCATAATTACAGAGACAGCAATACCACTGTAGGAGCCATTAGTAATTTTGTTCATTTTGGTTTATATCTATCTATACCACTTGGTATTTATACATGTACAATGTAAAAAAATAAAAAGGCCAATCTTTTTCTGAAATAAATATATTTACATGAAACCCTAGTAAGGGCAGCATTTATATATAAAGAAAGAAAATAAATTTGAACTATATTGATATATGCGATATGGTCTAATTCCATATCACATTAAAAAATATATCGATATATTTCACCCAGCCCTAGTGAGCATGTGTACACTATGAGATATGTAAATAAATGGATCAAGCAAAGCATTCTACTGTTAATTTTACAGTTCCTCTACTGTTATCTACTTTACAGTATGCTAGTGTGATAAAACCACATACTGAATTACAGAACAATCCTGCATTTTATTGATTTTTACAGTAGACTAAAGCACAGTATAGTGTTGAAGCTAGTTGCAATATTGTTGCTGTATACAATGCAGTCATTTTTTGTAAATAGAGCATATTACTGCCTGAAAGCCAATTACTATGAATTAAGCGCTGTCTTCACTGTAACCCCAGTCATTTTAATATACCATATACTGAATTAGTTAGAAGTAAAATAGAGACTTAGAAAATATCATGTATACTATATATCATATATTTTATGGGAAACGGCAAGCTACCCAGAATACATTGTTTTCTGCAGTATAATACAATTTCAATGAAAAACAGTATGTTACTGTCACAATTTGGCTGTTTTCTTACAGCAATTTGTTACAGTGCATGCATCCAAACAAGTTCGCTCCGTTAGCCCCTCAGTGGCTTAATTGGTAACTATATTGGTTTAGTTGAAAGTCATAGTAATAATAAGAAGAAGAACTTAAATGTAAAGTTAAAACCACAAGTTTACATACACTATATAAAAAGACACATATGCTTTTTTTCTCACTGTCTGACATGAAATCAGAGAATCACTTTTCCTGTTTTAGGTCCGTTAGGATTACCAAAATTATTTTTATTTGCTAAATGCCAGAATAATGACTGAAGAAAGTAATAAAAAATTGTCTAAAAAAATCCTTCTAAGTCAGAAGTTTACATACATTAACATTATTATCCCTTGAAACAATTTGGGAAAGCCAGGCTGTATATAGCGCCTCTCAAGAAACCCAAGCAGGCTTTACAATACAATACAATACAATACAATACAATACAATACAATACATCACATTACATTACATTACATGTCATTTAGCAGACGCTTTTGTCCAAAGCGACTTACAATAAGTGCATTCAACCTGATGGTACTAGACATAGACCATGGGAATCAAGTAAGTACATAACTTTAAGAGCTAACTGTCATTGCTAAAGGAGTGCTATATGTTAAGGAAGAAAAGAAGAGAAAAGAGTAAGAGCTTTTTTTTTTTTTTTTTATAAATATATCTGTTAGGTGACCATGACTTAACCGAGGTATTGTTGGAAGAGATAGGTCTTCAGCCTGCGGCGGAAGATGTCCAGGCTGTCTGAGGTCCTGATGTCGGTGGGGAGCTCGTTCCACCATTTGGGAGCCAAGACAGAGAAAAGTCTGGAGGAGGTTTTGAGGCGAGTTGACCCACGCAGGGTGGGAGTCGCCAGCTGTTTGGCTGATGCAGAGCGGAGAGGACGGGCAGGAGTGTAGAGTTTGACAAGGTCCTGGATGTAAGTAGGACCTGAACCGTTAGCAGCAGAGTACGCCAGAGCTAGAGTCTTGAAGCGTATCCGCGCAGCCACCGGTAGCCAGTGCAGGGAGCGGAGGAGGGGTGTTGTGTGTGAAAATTTGGGAAGATTGAAGACCAATCGAGCAGCTGCATTCTGGATGAGTTGTAGAGGTCGGATGGCAATACAATACAATACAGTAGGCATGACTACAAAATTGGGCACTGATGACAGGTTGAGGCGGTTAAGTGAGTCTAAAAGCCTTTTTGAAGACATGGTGCATGAGAAGTTTTTTGAACTGCGGAGCTGAAGGCACGAGCCCCAAAAGTTTTTAGTTTGGTGCAGGGCTGATGAGCAGACCTGTGTCAGAGGACCTCAGGTTTTGGGATGATGTGTAGGGGTGGAGGAGGTCAGTCAGATATATGGAGGGGCGAGGGTGTGGAGGGATTTGTAGGTCAGGAGGAAGAGTTTGTTTTGGATGCGTGATTTAACCGGAAGCCAGTGAAGGTGGATGAGGGTGGGGGTGATGTGCTGCCAGTAGCTATATTTCCATTAAAGTTGAAACAAATTCTGAAGTGAAATTTTGAAATGTTGCATTTAAAAAAAAAAAGTGAATTGGGGACGTTTCTATCAACTGGTTTTGAGCAAATAAACAAAGCTGCATAAACATACTTTGGTCAGAAGATGGCAGAGTAATGTACTGCTGTAGGCTGATCCATCAGTAAACAGCAGAAGAAGTAGAGATTGCACTACAATAATTCATTTTTGAAAAAGACAAAAAACACCTCGAGCAAGCTCAAAAACTTTTAAACGCATTTTCGAAAAGTTTTATTGAATTTTGGTGTTTCCCTCAAGCTTTTCTCATGAGAATCTAATACCAATTTGTTGATGGAAACACAACTGTAAGGCCATACTGGCATATTTTCAGAAAGCCTTCCCAACTTTTATTTAAAGTTTGGAACACAAAGGTCTGCCACAGTGGTGATCAGACTCTTTTCAATAAAGGCTTAAAAAATGAATTAAACGTCCCAGTAGATTTTTTTTTTTGCCCTGAGTGGACAAAGCGACTGTGTGCTACTGTATATTCCTAAGGTCTATTTTAAGTCTGAATTGTTGACAGCATCAGTGTCTTTATAGTGTCCTTCATATGAACATAAAGGAAGAAAAAAAAACCTCCACCACCTTCTGTCTACCAACTGTAGGAGAGCTGGCCTTGTGTGTGTGCAGCTGTTCACTAGATTTCCTGTTTGGACTTTGAAAGTGAATTTTATATCAGTCCAAATGCCCATGGGAGCTGTCTCACAAGGCAAGTTGAGCATCAGGGCATCCTCTATAGCTGCCTTCACTAAAGCAAACAATGCAAAACCTGCATGACCAGCACACTTTAACGCAAAAAGGGCAGATTCACAGCAGAGTATTTGAGATAATGGTAACAATCAGTCATTTTTTTGGGGTTACAGGGGATTCATCAACAACAATTGTGATAAAAGATTAATACATATAATCATTTATAAGGAACAATGCCAACCATTACACCTTCATTTTCACCCTTTCAAATGTGGATGTGCTGCTTTTGCTTTGGCAATGACAAGAAACGCATTTTGTGTAGAGTTTGACCGTGCCTGGGGACAAAAGCGGGTTTTTGCTCGAGCACCAGTCATGCCATTAGAAAATCTCTCATTTTACTGCAGCAGGGTCTGACAGTCTGCACTGCTCAGTCCTGGTTCTGGTTCAAAACAGAGTGGGCCACTGCTGCCAGGCACTGAGTTCCCCATGTCCTGCTGAAAACCTGAAAACCTAAAGCCTAATTTTGCGGGAAACCAACCCAGTGGCACTGTGACAGGCATTAAGAATGTCTATGTAGAAATAGCCAATATTCAATGTTACATGGCAACAGTTTGAAAACCAGTGCTTTTAAAATCCTTATAGTACATTAAATTATCTCTTTCCTTAATGGCATTTTGAGAAAATGTACATGAATGGCTATAATTAGAACAACTCGAAATGTCAGCAAAAAAAAGGTTAGGTTGAGTAATGCAGGTATTTCAATTATTTTCCCACAGCTAATATGAAATATATTAATAGTTGTAACTGTTAGATGCTGTCCATGTAGAGTGGCCTAGATTAGTAAGAAAATGTGTTTTTTAGGATTAACCATGATAACATGTCAGGTAAAGCAATATTATAGTGGTTTTATGGAATTAAAACCACTATAGCAATTAAATACAACATACAGTCATGGAAAAAAAGATATTAGACCACCCCTTTTCTGCAATTTCTTGGTAATTTTTAAGCCTGGTACAACTAAAGGCACATTTGGTTGGACAAATATAATGACAACAACACAAATAGTTGATAAGAGTTTAATTTAAGAGCTGATATCTAGCCATTTTCCATGGTTTTCTTGATAATAACCAAAATCATTCTCAAGAAAACCATGGAAAATGGCTAAATATCAGCTCATAAATTAAACTCTTATGAGATATTTATGTTATTATCATTATATTTGTCCAAACAAATGTACCTTTAGTTGTACCAGGCATTAAAATGAACAAGAAAAAAAGGGTCGTCTAATTTTTTTTTTCCATGTCTGTATCTTCTTTGTAGCATTCATGTTGTTTCCATATTACAACTTAAAGCTCATAAACACAGCGATGACTTCCCAACTGGGGACATGGGACCATCTGATTAGCATGTGAATGCAGCATTAGTACACAACTAAAATGTGCAAAATGTGGAAATAATACAAAAATCTGAGCAATACACTGAATAATTGTGGGATTATGTTAACATATGCTGCAAACAATTTCAACAGATTAAGTAGACTGTGAAAATTGATGTAGGGAAAAAAAATGATGTGTTCTCTCAAGAAGAACAAACTATATAATGAGTCAGCAGAAGAGCATTACAAAAGTCACACAGTGTTATTGCAGCCGGGCGGCGGAGGATTGAAGGAGTAAAAGTGCATTTGGTGTAAATACATAAACAGGCTTATCACTGCCTGTCATTAAGGCCCAGTGGGAAAACTGTCCATTGATACAACTCTGTGTCACAGTTAGTCCTGGAGAAGATCTTCTATTCATCTCATATTCTGCAGTGGTGTGGCGAGGGGGGATATGGGGACAATCTGCTGCATCAATCACTGTGGGGAACCCAGTGATGAAACTTCTGCACATTAATATGCAACAGTAAATGTCATCTGTGATGGATAACTGCTGTCAGGTTACCTGGGAATCCTGAAACATTTCGGATATAGCATCCACGATACTATTAATCATTATGTTAAACAAATGAGCTCCAGTGGCCTGTAAATAGATCTCTATTAATAAACAGCATTTGGAATTAAGTCGTGTTTTTATAGCTTTGATTGGTGAGGACTAGGGTTGTCTCTTTCCCAACAAATTTGAGATGACTTGTAATTCATTCAAACTTAAATGAACACAGACCTTGTAGCCTATCCTAAAATATGTTGCAACCCTGAGATTTATATCCCTGTTTATGGACAACCGAACTACATGGCGAGTAAACATAGGAGGGACGATTCTTAGCTGCAGTTGTATCGGTCTTCTGTTCAAGCAGCTTATAGAGATCTTATGATTAGAGCAAAACTACGTAGCATGACTACAGATTGTAACTATGTAGCATAACTATGTAGCATAACTATGTAGCGTGACTATGTTGCGTGACTATGTAGCGTAACTATTTAGTGTGACTTTGTAGCGTGACTATGTAGCGTGACTATGTAGGGTGACTATTTAGCGTGACTATGTAGCGTAACTATGTAGCGTAACTATGTAGCGTAACTATCTAGCTTGACAATGTAGCGTGACTATGTAGCGTAGTTATGTAGCGTAACTATCTAGCTTGACTATGTTGCGTGATTATGCAGCGTAACTATGCTGTGTAACTACGTAGCGTAACTACAAATCGTTACTATTTTACGTAACTATGTAGCGTAACTACGTAGCGCAACTACGTAGCGCAACTACGTAGCGCAACTATGCAGCATTACTGTGTTGCGTAACTATGTTGCGTAACTACGTAGAGTAACTACGTAGTGTTACTATGCAGCGTTACTATGTTGCATAACTACGTAGCGTAGTGTTACCAGAATTTCCTTCTGGATTAATAAAGTTCTATCTTAACTACATAGTGTAACTATGTAGCCTAACTACATAGCGTACCTGTAGGGTGGCTGTGGCTCAGTTGGTAGAGCAGTTAGAAGGTCGGTGGTTCGATCCCTGACCATGGCAGCCTACATGTCGAAGTATCCTTGGGCAAGATATTGAACCCACAATTGCTCCCGATGCTGCGTTCAATGGTGTGTGAATGAATTCCTGATGGTGGCAGGTGGCACCGTTTAGGGTAGCCTTGGCCACCAGTGTATGAATGTGTGTGTGAAAGGGTGAATTAGCGCTGTCAGTAGTATAAATCGCTTTGAGTGGTCGCAATGACGAGAAAGTGCAGTCCATTTTACCATTTAGCTACGTAGCGTAATTACCAGTGATTGTTATAAAAGGTGGGATAGTAAATACAGTTACGTATGATGCTTCTGACATGCAGAGTCTGATACATTCTGTTTAATTTTAAGTAATGTTTATTTTGGCTGCCGCTGTGGACAAAAGCAGTACTGTTCCCATGAGCACCATGTTGGAAAGACCTTGAACCGGCTGCGTGTGTTGTTTTTTGGAAGCAAATAAAAGAAAGACAATTTAATACTATTTTTCTATGCATCTATCTGTGGTTATGGAAGGATGTAATATGATGATATTGAAACAAAGCACATTTAGTTTCAGCCACCGATGTAAGGTCATACATATGTAAAACCACTTATATTTCAAGTTGGTCATGAACTGGTGTGAGCATGCATGTGATGTGATGAAATGCAGGTGAATAACATGAAAGTAACTCAACCAAACAAACTAAACCAAACAAAGGTTGTGGGATGTGAGGCCTCAGCTCCTTTATATAGCCTCAGTGTTAATTGTGACTGGATTCAGGTGTTGTTCCTCCAGCACTCTGCAGACCAGAGGAGTGGCATTACCTGTGGCCCCTCTTACACAGGAAGAGAAACCACCAAATCATACCACCACACACAGAGTAGGGGATCATTACACAATTCAGGATTGGCTCTGAATCATTTGAAGTACTGCAAGGCGCTTTCTTCATGAATGAGTGACCAAGGTTGACTTGACTTGTTTATATAGAAATGGCACTCAAAAGTTTGAAACTGGTTATAAAACGATTAAGTGCCATTAAGAATGACTATGTAGAAATAGCCAATATTCTCTGTAATAGTCTTGTTTTTTATGTAGGTCATATGGAGGTATCAATGCTACATGGCGACAGTTTGAAAACCAGTCCTTGTAAATCCTTGTAGTACATTAGATTATCTCTCTCTCTAGTGGCAATATGAGAAAATGTACATGAATGCCTATAGTTAGAACAACTCAAAATGTTAGGGTTGAGTAATGCAGGTATTTCAATTATTTTCCCACAACTAATATGAAATATATTATTCCTTTGTAACTGTTAGTTGTTGTCCACATAGAGTGGCCTAGATTAGTAAGAAAATGTGTTTTTTTAGGATTAACCATGATAACAAGTCAGGTAAAGCAATATTATAGTAGTTTTATGGAATTAAAACCACTATAGCAATTAAATACAACATACAGTCATGGAAAAAAATATATAAGACCATCCTTTTTTCTTCAATTTCTTGGTTATTTTTAAGCCTGGTACAACTAAAGGTACATTTGTTTGGACAAATATAATGATAACAACAAAAATAGCTGATAACAGTTTAATTTAAGAGCTGATATCAAGCCATTTTTCATGGTTTTCTTGATAATAACCAAAATCATTATCAAGAAAACCATGAAAAATGGCTTGATATCAGCTCTTAAATTATACTCTTATGAGCTATTTTTGTTGTTACCATTATATTTGTCCAAACAAATGTACCTTTTATTTGTCCTTGTAGTTGCTTTCAGAAGGCTTGAAGGAGTTTCCAGAATAGAAATACATGAGATTTAGTAAGTAAGTTCTTAATGAAACTTGTCACAGCTGAATCCACACACTTTCTTTCCCAAAGAACCGCTCTGACACGTATGTCGCCTTGGTTCATGAACAAGGCTGCTCCATTTACTGAGTTTTACAATGAACCCGTCCCGGCACCAATCAGTTGAAAGAAAATTAGCATAACACCAAAAGCAGCAAATTAAAAACTTCTAAGGATGTCATGCAGTAATGTCATCTGATATAAAACGCTGTTATTTAACTCGTGTTTTGAAGTGTGGAACAAATTGTTCATTGTTTTCCACACAGGAATGGAGACAAAGAGTAGAGAGGAGAATTTATTTTTTTTCTTCACTTATGATATCAATAAAACTATGCTTTTTAATCTTTGTAGGTGTTGTATCTATTTGTTTAAAAGAATTGGACTTGAAGCACCACAGAGCATGTATAATCAGAATTAGAGGCAGCAAAAGCCCACGAAATATCTCTGATATGAAAAAGTGATTTAAATATCTAATTTTGTAAAACAGCTATAGGCTGTTATTCAGAGTGTGTAATATGCTGAACGGAAGATAACAATTTCCAGACGATCAAAAGTATACAAATCCTTTTGTGTGCCAATGTGCGACACACTTGGGTCCTGCACTGAGAAACAGAGGGGACATGTAAGCTTGTTCTTATCAACACTGAGGAAGACGACGCTTGTAGAGATAAGATTTTCAAGAAACTGCGTGTGTGATGATGTAATTCTCAGTTTTTTTTGCCGCCATTGTGTACAAAAAGTAGCTCATGTTCGGATCCAAGTGTAAAATATATATTTTTTAATTCATTATCAGAAGAGATCAGACCATTTGTATCACTACAAGACACTAAGAACACATTTTTCCCTCTTTTTTGTGTGAAACTCCGATTAATTCCTAAGATATAATCCTTTGAGTTAGAAATCTATGACGGAGGTTCACTGACAGCATATGATCAAGACATATAATTAATAACGGGAGGTAAGAGCGCTCCTGAGATCCTCTAATATGAATTATTTCCATTATAAACATGACAACGAGACTAACAAAGTCGATGTAAACTTCATGTTGGGGGCTTAGCAGCAGCTTGAACACTGCCAAGGAGCAGCACGCTCAGTTAGACGCTGGAGTCGAAACAGCAACACTGCTAAAAAGCCAAGCTGCCCGGGGCACAAATATTCCTAAGTGGCCTGGTAAAAACGTCAGCCATATATCCCGAGATAGAGCAGTGGAAGCTGCTCAACTAAAACATTTAATTAGAAGGCAGGCCACTAGCTTTCTGATGTGTTTGGATCCAAAGGCAATCATTTGAATACCATCAGCATTCATGTCTCCATCTTAACCTGCTCAGAGCTCAGGGGATCAGAAATGACATACAGTGTTTACTTATTGGAGGCAATCATATTCAGAGCATCATCATGAGCACTTATGACAGCTTTAAAAACAAACTACCACTGCGTGGGTGTATTATCATGTTGAGGATTTATACAAAGAATGGTACTCTCTGACCTATTGTGCCAGTATCATGCATACTATCATATTTAATAGTTAAAGTTGTGATCCAAGTGCTATTTTACAACTAATAAACTAAACCATGTTCGAACATTACATTGTGTTCAGGCACATTTGCTCTAGCATCCACCATGTGACAAAAAAAGCACACAATATCTTACAGTTTTTACTGATTCACAGCACAGTATAATAATATTATATTAATAATAATAATATAATGAGATGACCAATCAGAAATGACATACAGTGTTTACTTATTGGAGGCAATCATATTCAGAGCATCATCATGAGCACTTATGACAGCTTTAAAAACAAACTACCACTGCGTAGGTGTATTATCTTGTTGAGGATTTATACAAAGAATGTTACTCTCTGACCTACTGTGCCAGTATCATGCATACTATCGTATTTATTATCTAAATTAATGATCCAAGTGGGTTTTTTTTTTAGCAATATTTGGTTGTTTAAACAACTATAAACTAAACCATGTTCTAACATTACATTGTGTTCAGGCACATTTGCTCTAGCATCCACCATCTGACAAAAAAAGCACAAAAATCTTAGTTTTTACTGATTCACGGCACAATATAATAATATTATAATATAATGACATGACCTATTGTGCCAGTATCATGCATACTATCATATTTAATACCTAAAGTTGTGATCTACATACATAGATACATAGGATACATAGGATACATAGGATCTACATTATGTCCATTATTGCAAGTGGGTCAATAATGGGAAAGGCATGTTTAACCAACTGCTGGAAGCCATTTTTAAAAAATGGCTGTCATGGCAACCAGGGTCTGAATTTGTGATGGCCCAATATTTAGTTTTGTTCCCAATACAATCATCAACACATCTGCCAAATTTAGTGCTTTTATCACAAAAAGAACAATTGTTATCATATATTGATATTAATGTTAATGTTAACATTACATTGTGTTCAGACCAATAGCAGTTTTGTATAGAAAAATCTGCAGCCACTTTAAAGCCACAGGTTATTCCTACAAAAAGCAGTGCACTCTAATCTGTAGTTAGCCCACTTAACATTATCAAGGGGAGCTAGCGTGTTTTGATTTGACTTGTTAGGCAGCCACCTCTAGTGGCCAAAATCATTATTACAGGAGGAAGTGAGGTGATATAGTATAAAGACCAACAAAGTCCGTTTAGGATGGGCAGAAGTTGTGGTGAATTGATCAAACAAACGACCCAAGATATCAGTGTTTGTGTAGAGATGCATAAATATTGTTTTTTTCTTGTCTGATTCTGATATTTCAACCTGGTTATTGAGCTTTAAACTTTAAACTAACGACAAGAAAATATAATGAGGCATTTCTTGCACATCAGCTTCACCGTAGTGTTGTTGGATGGTTACATGTGTTGGGGGTGCATTGAAGGTCACTCTACTTAGAGAGCAATCAGCAGTTATAACCACATATTATAATATACATTTCATGTGAGTGTAAATTGACATGCAGTACATGAATAATCAGATTTTCTATAAGGAACCCAACATCCTCCCAGTTGGGAACTAATTTTTCTGATTATGATTCTAGGAGCAACTGCATGTAGGGAGATTGAGTAATTATTCAATTTAATTCACTGACTGACTAATCCGGTGGAAGTACATTATAGACATTTGCCCATTTTAAACCGCAATATAGGTTTTATTCCTTTAGCTCAGTGGTTCTCAACATTTTAGTGTCAAGGTCTCCTACAGTAGATTGATAACACTTTAGATCACTGACATTTGATAAAAATTGTGCTTTATCTATATAAAGTATGGTTTGTTGATACGGTTTAGACCAGAATTCTATAGTCGTCACCTACAGTGGAGGAGACAAGCATGGAGGAAGTTAAACCTAAGATCAAAAGAGTCACTCTCATTACATATACATTCATTCGGCTAACTTCTATAATGAATTAAATTGTGGGGACCCCTAAAATTGTCCTTGGGTTCCAGGGACCCCTGGTTGCGAACCCCAGCTTTAGCTAATTAACCCTCTGGGGTCTGAGCCTATTTTGGCCGTTTTTGAATACTTTTGATTTTGCCCTTCATGTACCACATAAAAAATGTTTACTATACCCATATTTGGTATCCATTTTTTCTTCACCTATATGATCTGACAGTTATTTTCTCAATTTAACCTACTTGATCAAAATATTAAGCCCAAAAATCCTGAAATCTGAGTTGAAAAATTATACTATTTTCTACAATAAAAACTACAAATATGCTCAATGAACTGTTTTGGAACTTGAACATGTAACCATAGGATACAAATATCAACATATAGAAAGGTAAACATTTAAATATAATAATACTATATACAAAAAAGCCCCATAAAAACATGTACATTAGGCTTTTTTTCCTCTTTAGCTGCAACTCTTTAAAACAAACTATATGTGAAATTACACAGAGAGCTACACAAACGCTCAAGTATTTATATACTATCAAATTTAAACTATCATATCTTTGGTTTTACATGACCTAGGAATGTCAAACAAAAAATGGGAGAAAATTTCAAGTCTGTACTAGTTTTTTCTGATCAGGACAGCACCATCATAGACTTTAGAGGGTTAACCAACAACACAGAATAGACAAAAGTCTACATGAACTTTCAATGTGACTTTTACTGACAAATAGGCTCAGCATGACCCATAACAATGCTAATCCTCCTAGTCCCTGTTCAATTTGTGAAAACCATTTTCCTCATGAGCCAACTCGATTTTGGTCCACATCATCCAATGAAGCCTCAAGCTTCCCTGTTTTTTCCCCAACACACATGGGAGCCAATTACAAATCAGCATGCTCTATATTAACCCAATCAGCTGCATCTTTTTGCTCGCTGCCTCAAGCGCCCAATGCTGATGCCAACTTCCAACCAACATCCTCCTGACCGTGTCCACCAGCTTCCAGCATCCATCCACAATCACTGTGATGATGATTGAGCTGAGAGGTTAAACTGCTCTGCCATTATGGAGCTAGTTCTCTCAATTCTGTTTTGGCTCTTGACAGAAACTTGACAAAAGGCCTGACAGAGGTGGTATATGATGAATAGTTTAGAACACAATGAATGAGGAAAGTAAGTGCAATTTCATCCTGAAAAAAAAAGAAGAAAAAAAAAACCCGTTTTGTAAAGGCAAATTCTATACACAATTTCTATTTCTAGACTCCAACTGAGAAAGGTCATGCAATTGTGTCCTGTAGCTTTTATGAAATGCAGTGAACTATTTTTTAAATCCATTTTATAGGACCACTTTGCTCACACAAAAGAAAAGAAAAAAGAACAATTAAATGTCTAAATCTCTGCAAGTTGCACCACAATTTCTGCCATAAGCTGCTGAAGAAAACCTCTGTGAAATCCTTAAGGGAATAAGTTATGGTCCATCAGCTTGCCTATAAAGTCGATGCCACAGGCTGCGTTTCAGCTGTGGTGAAAATATTACAGTCTCTTTGAGACAAATCACCACACATACTGGATGTGTATGTGCATCCATTTCTCTGGCAAGCGCAAAAACAAAAACATAAACCACTATAGCAGGAATAAATTAATGCATTGCATGAAATTGCCATGTGTCTCATGTGCTTCTGCAGGGATTTCCATCCTCTCAGAAACAGAAATCAACGAATTGAATGTTAAGTATCCCTCAGAAGTGTTTACAGAAATTTGTTTATCCAGATTAACAACAGAGATTATAGCAGGCATGTTCTCCGTGTGTGCATGTATGATTTATGAAGAACAATATAGAATAAATCCTTCGAATTTGCGATGCAGATTGAAAAGTAGGCAAATGAACAACAGCTGAATAATGTAAATGTGCTACAGCTCTGGTCCATTTTGCACAGATTACAGTTCAGTTTGCAGAGAACACCACATGCAGAGGCTCACCTCTTTGTAAGGCATTTTAGTGCAGAGATGAGTTCGCCTTCAAGCGTGAGCAAACAAGCGTTAGGCAGTTCAGAGGGTCAGTGCAGTCCGTGTAGTGTACGTCATATTAGCCATTCACTGCTAACACCCATCTGCTGGCTCATATTGTATTCAACAGCTGCAAAGCAAGGACCAGCACAATTATATCAGAGCAGGATTCTCCTTTCAGCCAATGTCAAAGGGGGAAAAATCAATGGCTGCTTATCTTGTCTGCTGTCACACGACTGGAACAGCGGTTAGGAGTGTGCTTTTCCACACAGACAATGATACATGGGCAGTCTGGGAGTTTAATGCCGCATCTCCGGGCTGGTCAACGGATTCACTTACCCCTGCAGTATGTGAGGCCCATTAATGGTTTATACTCATGAGCCGAAGGCAGCGCTGTCATTCCTGTTCATTCTCCCAGTCAGAGGAAGACGAGGCATCGCTGTCAGGCAAACATGAATGAATTGAGGGCGACGAGTAAAAGGCAGTTCAGGTTGGGGTGACAGCTGAAATGTTGTGGGCACAGTGTTGACTGGAAGTGTGCCTACAGGGGGGGCACAACTTGACAATTAACTGCCGTTTCGCTGTCGTACCGTGCACCAGCCACTCACACCAAAATGGGGATATTTAGAATAATGAGCATCATTTATGCAAGCTGTCTTGCCTCTGGTTATAATCAGAAACCCACTCGTGCTTCCTCCCACACAGTGTGATCTCAGCGCAGTTTCACTCACACACAGTTTCAGACCAGACGAATCAGTGGCGTCTGGAAAACATCTGTCCAACCTCTGTAAAGCTAAATTTATATTTATGCAATTGTTTATCACCTAGCTTTTTGTGTGTGTGCTGCAGAGAGAAGCAGTTTGTAGTCGTTGTTCTTTTTTTTTATGCTGCTCCAAGATCTGAGGAGGAGATGTTTTCAAGGAAGATAAAGATGAAGAGTATTTTCCCAAAGTATGTTCAAAGAAATGACATCTACAGTTGCAGCCAATTAAAATTCATAGAAGTAGTGAAATAAAATCACTCTGAATAACGTAGCGGGTTCATGGTGGTGCAGAAACACTCAAGTTTTGTTATTCAATGTGTTTCTTTGTCAGCTGTTAAGACATACCATTAAATATTGAAAAGATTATTGTAATTTGAATTGTAGACAAATATAACATTCCTTTTAGATGAATGACAGTTTCCTACATTACAGAGATTCTTGCCAGGGCTGTCAATGGAATGAAATATTGAATTGCTATGAGTTGCATGATTGTATATCATTAATTTGACATTTATATGTTCAAATTATACCTTATAGCAGTGGTTCTCAGCTTTGGTGTATGTTGTATGCAACCATCATCTTCATCTTGATGTTGGCGTGAGAGATATAGTTGGACTAGTTTTGTTTATTTGTAACAACCAACACCTAAGAATGACTTTTTATCTCCCCTGACCCACTGGTACACCACTGTTTCTGTGTCCCAGGACCCCTGATTAAAACAATTAAGCACAGAATAAGACATAAATGACTACAAATCTAAAAAAAAAAACATTCTGCAGTCTTAAATAGACATACTGTCCATGTGAACAGTTCTTCTGATTATGCTTATGAAAAGTAAAGCACTGGAATTAGCATATATCCAACAAGATCTCCAACCTAAACAGCAGAACAGACTGTTTGTCAAAACCACCAATAACAACACATAAGAGCATTTCGCAGCTCACGGTACTGCATCATTATACATGCAGGTATGGTTGCTGCAGTTTCTGTGAATTCAGGCTACAAAACCACAAGTTGGTCGACTCCATGCCACACAGATGTGAAGCAGTTATAAAAAACTGTGGTAACACAACTAAATATTAGTTTAGTGATTCACAGGATTGCTAAATCCTAGAAACAAAAAAGTTTGTACAAAAGAGTTTTGAGTTTGTAAAGTCGATGCCAGACTATATTTTTGAACACACCCCTTTCAACTAATTGCCCAATTTCACAGCCTTATGCTGGGTCTTGTTGGTTTTCTGAGAATCTGCTGCACCTACTGGTACCTCGTTTGCCATGTAGCAATAAAAAAAATATACTAAAAACCTGGATTAATCTGGTTAGTCAAATCGGACCGCTGTTATATTGAACACTACTCTACATTCAGCTTTATAGGGTTAAAGAATAAAATTCAAGACAAAAATATTTTTCTTGGTGTGCATCATTCCCCTTATCCCACTCATCCTGGTGTAAACTGCTGGCTCATTCTTTGAGGTATTTTCTCTCAGAATGGTAACATCTATATCTAAGACAAACGATTCAGTTACACGCCTTTTTCCAGCAGAGACTGGAGTCTTAGACATTGAACCATTGATGAAAACCCGGTCAGTGGGCTGCTGATGCAGGGTGAAGTGTGTTTGATAGTGTCTGCAGGGGTCCTGTTCAGTACCACCACAAATGGACTCCACTGAGCGCCAATCACAGGGAGCCAGCAGGAAGCCAACTCCCTCCTGAGGTGAAACCCCACCATAGCTCAGCCAATCAATGCCCGCTGAAGTGCATTGTGGATGTTCAGTGTTATTGATGGGGTCAAGGAAGAATGGCTCCACATGGCTGCTATATGACTACTACATGACTCAACTGAACTGGCCTCACAACAGAATCTCTGAGTGGGTCACAGCGTCTTTGTGTCGCCTTCTTGATTTATGAGATTTCACCGTCAGTCCATTTTCTTCATTATGAGGTGAAATTTGTTGAATTTGCATAACAAAATCTCCAACCTAAACAGCAGAATACTCAGAGTAACGTGTCATAATTAAGTACATTTACTCAAGTACTGTACTTAAGTACAATTTGAGGCACTTGTACTTTACTTGAGCATTTCCATTTAATGTAACTTTATACTTCTACTTCACTACATTTAGAGGCAAATATTTTACTTTTTACTCCACTACATTTAGCTGCTGGTTATAGTTACTTTTCAGTTCGAGATTTAACATAAAAATATGATACATTTAAAGTGGTGAGGCACTTTTTAAATTAAACCTTATAAAACTATATTAAGTTGTTAAAATGAGCCCTACCTTGACGACATTAAAACACTGCTTACATAAATGTATCAGTAATATTAATAATCAAATAATATATTTAGATGGATTCTCCCGAGGGAAATTCAAGCATCCATTTAACATACACTATATATATATATATATATATATATATATATAAATTAAAAATAAACTTAACCTATGAATTATAAACCTATGATAAATCTGAATTTACATTAAAAACCTTTGCTAAAATATTTAAACATTTGCAGAGAAAAATATATAATATATAAAACAATCGTAGTACTTTTACTTTTGATACTTCAAGTACATTTTGATGCTGATACTTTTTTTACTTTACTTCAGTAAGTTTTGAATACAGGACTTTTACTTGTAGTGGAGTAATTTCACTGTTTAGTATTAGTACTTTTACAAAAGTAAAGGATCTGAATACTTTCCACCACTGATCACATGTATCAGTGGTGGAAAAAACTCATTTATACAAACACACACTTACTTTTAATTGACAGTCCATTCACTAAGGTGGGGTGAAAAAGTGAGGATGAGTCTGCAAACATTCCAGGTAAGTCCAGATGAAATCGGTGGCCAGACAGTGCAGTAGGGAGAGGAATCTCAGAGACGGACAGGTCACAGCACCTGTGAAGTGGCTTTCCATGTTTGTCTTTCGACTAATGGTAAAAAAAGGAAAAAGCAAACTTCTGAGTGCTTCTCCAAAGGTCACTATTTGCAGCATGGTAATGCAGTGTGTTAATGGACATCGATGTGGGGTGGGGAGGGGGGGCTGTATTGTGCTTGTAAGACATAAAATGACAGGAGAGAAAGCTGTCAAGTCAATACAATTTTGGCTAAGAATGGGAGTCTCAAGTTGTCCACTTTTTGTCACCTGGAGCATTAACAAATAATTGTTACATAAATAATCAATATAGCTGAGAAAGTGCTTTAAAAAGACGGCCACATGCTGCGTGCTGGCCTGCTTGCACAAAACGAAAAAAACAATATGCAACATATTCTCCCATTCACATTCCTTCCCATTTCTAGTTGATATGCTAAGAATGCTATGTTTAGACACAGCTGACATCCTTTGGGGGTCTCCACAATATCTCCTCTTGCAACAAGACTGAAAACAATGAAGTCGAAGTTGCCTGTAATAGAAACACAGCCAGAAACAGCACAGCATACAAATGCGTGCATGCTCACTGCAGCTTTGTTTTCCTTTTTTGTTTATTAATACTCCATGTCAGTGGAGCACACGGAAGATTAAAGACTAACTGTGACCTGTGAAAACTGGGGATAGAGGTGACAACAATAATGGCTCTGATGAAAAGAACCAAACAACAAAGGCAGCAAAGGGTATGTTTGATCAGAGTAATTATTTTTTCAGAGTTGACCCACAACAGGTTAGAGAGATGCCATTAAAGAACCACAGCAGGAAAAGTTTTCTGACTAGACAGCACAATCAATATTATCTACTAGACAATATGTAAATAGGCAGTTATTCCATCATCAACTGCCTGGACTCTGTTTTGTATCAGACAGAAGGAGATATTTGCTCAGGATTGGTAAATATCCCCTTCTAAGCTGTTAAGCACTTAACAATCACATTTCATTTGGATGCACTGTTTGGAAGTCGCGTTTGGTCTCCTGCAATATGTATATGAAGTTATTCAGAGCCGCAGAATATATGAATGGGAATGGATTCATACAAATACCCTTAGCCCCTGGTTAATCATTGCAGACTGACCATGATGAAACTGTGTCTGAAATTTAACATCTGGGGAAAAACCAACGTGTTATCCCAAATCGTCTTATACAGACGCTTTGTCATAGGCCTCGGCATCTGAAACCTACGGTGGCCCTGAGGGCTCACAGCGCTGCAACTTAAGAAAACACACAAATTTCCCCTTGGAGATGAATAAAGTAATTTTGATTTGATTGATTGATACACAAAAAACACAAGCAAATTAAGAAAACATCTCCATCAGTTTGACAACACAAGCGCAGCATTTAGAAAAAGTGCTGTCAAGACCACAACACAACACAATAAGGAAAAGCACTGCACTTGTGTTGTCATATTGATGAAGATTTGCTTGTGTTTTGTGTATTTGCATGTGTTTTCCTAAGTTCCAGTGGTGTGAGCTCTCAAGGCCACCATAGAAACTCATGCACGAGGCACTCTTGTGCACCAGTTTTGTACAGGTCAGGGACAGTGTGTCAGTTAAAGCTTGTTACATCCATAGTGGCTTTTGAAAATAAACTTCAGTGTTTGCAGGAAATGGTGAACTTTAGGCAACAAAACCAAATGACTATGGTAAGGGCCATGGCCTGAAATTGACACCCGCCAACCCGCCAAATGTGGGTAAAAATGAACTTGCAGGTAACATTTGTAAAGTTGCTAGCCAATTTGGCTGGTGATGAATGAAGACAATACAACTGCGTCTGTTTGAGTCAGCAGGCTGCAGAAACAATGAGGTGGAAGCGTTGCCAGATTGGTCTGTTTCCCGCCAAGACATTTGGGCGGTTTTGTGTGTGTTTTTCTGGGAAACATAATCTTTATCTAGCAACTGTGCTTGGAGAACTAATCCTACATTTCCCATGAACACTGTGTTGTGACGTGTCATACCACCATTGGCTACGAAGAAAAAGAGGACTTTTAATTTGAAATGGTTGTCGTGTCGTGAGTGGTTAGCCTTTAAAATTTGGCCTGTGGAAAATCTGATTGGCTGGTAACTCAAACATCTACTAGCCAGATCAAAAAGTTAAATATAAAGCCCTGGTATGGACAAAAAAATAGCGTCTGGCTTAAAAACAACTACTTCCGTGCTGAACTAATATACGAGGTCATGCAGGCTGACTCAAATCAACACTGACTTTTGGTTTCACACAGGTCTCGCACAGTCGTCAAAAGAGACCCACACACCCTTAATGGACCTTTGCGCTCTTACGCTGGGATTCCACTGGATGCGTAACGACTCCGAAAGGGGTCCGTCCGCAACGGCTGCGTATCTACGCAGTCCGTCAACACCCACCGGATCCGTCTGTGTCGGAGCTGTTGCGGACAGCAGAGTCCCGAGGACGCACGAGATCTCGCGAATTCACGCCTAATCAATTGATATAACTGGAAGATAATCAACATCTCCTCGTTAATGACTGGAGACAAATCCAGCGACTCCGTCTTAACAAGTGCTAACGAGGTCGGCCGGCTTGTTAACAAGAGCCTCTTGTTAACAAGCCTTAGCAATCTCTGTTTGTTTACAACAAGCACCGGAGTGAGCGCTGTCAGTGGGGTGAAAAGACGAGTGAAAACCTCTAACCTGTTGATTTCAGGTCTTCAAGTTATGAAATACGATCCACCGTGAACCTGAGGTACTTTATTTTGAAAATACACCGGATGTTTTATTTTGTGTCTGTGCACGACTTCCTGTCCCGAACGATATGTTCTGTGCTGAATTTATGCACCGTGCTCCGTCGTCCGACAAAAATAGAAGCTCTGCGCAAGTGTTGCGAGGGCTGTCGGATGGCCATGCGTCATCGGACTCATTACGCAGCGGATCTGCAGTCGGTGGAATCTCACACATTGATTATAATGGGTGCGTAACGGCTCCGACGACGGATCTGCAGCCGTTACGTATCCAGTGGAATCCAGGGGTTAATGTTACCTCCATTACTCTGCAAAGGTGAAGGTCATGGTGGCTTGTGTCAAACGAACACCGGAGACTGCGGTTTGCATCCGTTTCATGTCCCATGTGAAAGTCAACAAACTTATTTTAACCTAAATCATAATCTTTTCCTAAACCTTACCAACTAAATCAAAAAGTGTCACATAGGCGTCCTGGCAGAGTCTTGTGTCCAGTGTAGAGCTGCAGCAGTTCAGAAACGTTTCTGAAGATTATGAATATCTGTGGTTGACAGAAACTTACAATGCAAACATGTTATTTTGGAGACTGGGTTGCCATGTAAGTAGAATGACTTATCGGATGTAAACAATGGATATACAGTAAGGCTTTTCATACGTGGCAATCTCCTCCACTTGCCTCATCTTTGCTATCAGTTTTGTAGCTGTACTGTGGCTGCATAAGTAAGATTACCATACAAAAGGCATGCGAGTTAAACGGCCACTGAAGCTTCCAGTTTCCTGAGGAGACGGAAAATGGCAGCAAGCCAAAACATCAGATCTGTGTGAGGTGGTGAAGGGAGTTACATTTTTCGTGTCATATTTCCATCATGTTTCCACCATTTTTTTATCCATTTCAGGTTTAACTTGCACCCTTTTTTCTGTAGTGGTGTAATGTCTTGAGGAGTGCCACCAGCTGTTTATTTCGATGCTCCCACCTTCTCAAATTCCCATAGCAGTAGTGGAAGGAAATGCATATTAATTTGCATGTTCTCTTGCATATTTTCTAGAAATTGTGTTAATATGTGAGCTAAATGAAGATGAAAACTGGACTGGCAACAGAAACACAAATTAAAAGGTACATTCTTAACTTCTACTCACCAATAAAACAACAACTAAACAATACGTTTTTATGGCTCTCAGCAGCTCCAGTCTGGTGCCTTATGATTGCATTGCCAGTAACACTTACTAAGGAGGCTGTTATCTATTTTTATCTCTTTACAGAAATAATCTAGGAGCAGAGAGAAACCTCCACACTTGTTTCTCATTAGTTATTCAATCACTGGTCTTTTTGTTGACCTGCAACTTCAGGCTATTTTATGTTTCCAGAAATAAAGCCATCCTCTTGCAGGATGAAGACAGGCTCAGCAGCAGAAAAAACTTTGTTTTGTGCTCTATTACTTTCCAGACATGCGGATGACTACCCAGTGGGAAGCACAAGAACAGTGTGCCTAATATACTGCAGACATTGTGAAGGGGGTAAAACTGCACAATGACATCAAACATGGCCATTTTTAACTAAACTGTCAAACAGAACATAAAGGGAGGAACGGCATAACTAAGCAGCTGAAATCATCATTGTTACATAAGGGAAGGCAAGGCATGTAAATGCATATTTGTGTTTCTACATGTTTTGTATCCAAGTTTAAAGACTTGGTAACACGACAACAACACAACACTTTTCCCATTGTGCTTTAGGTACATTTATAGTTCAAGCTTTAAGAGCTTAAACATCACTCACCTAATCCACTCTAGGTCTTATTTTTATTTTCTTTCAGTGCTGTAAACTATATGAACATTCCTACACCGGCACTGAATGTTGCTATTATTATTAAATTAAATATTAAAAACAAGCTGCAATTAAACATAAGTAGGCAGGTTGGCAGTTATTCATGTGAGACATAAATACACACACACACACACACACACACACACACACACACACACACACACGAACATACACAAAGCGTAAAAACAATCCCTGTGCAATTATCAAGGCCTTGAAAGTATAGTACAGTTACTCTATATACATGGGGGGCTCTTTAAAAAAAGCGATATATATATATATACATATATATATATGTATATATATATATATATATATATATATATATATATATGTAGTAGTGCAGTGCCCGTAGGAAGTTCAATGGATCAAACTGATGCAGAAGAAAGGGCTTAAATCTCTGCTTACCATGCTAATCGTGAGATAGCACATTACGCAGTATGCTGCAATAAAAGTACATTAACATGAACCCAATTAGCTGATATACTATATTGCATGTAAGTATCTCATACTAAAATGATTATGGGCATTACACTAAGCAACATGAATGTCATCCCTGAATTACATAGTAATGCAACATAAGAAGTGAATCAAGCTAAATCTCCGCTTAGCATGCTAATCGCAAATAACAGAATTTGCACATTACATGCAGACCACTACAACTTCTGCAACTCCATAAAACACTTACTTTTCATAAGGTACGCACACCATCCAGCACATTGAACATTGAACATTGATATTCACTGGAAAGTATTCTAATATTATTGGGAAATTGAACCTTGTAGCACACTTTAAAACTCTGAAAAATAGGTAGGCTAAATAGACTTACAGATGAGATGAGTCAGGCATGGAAATCCAGTGAATTGTGTTACTGACCAGGTGTAGGCCTATCACACAATGGGCGGAGCTCCCCGAAAAGGCGTCTGATCGGAAACGTCCTACGTAAATAATGATATTTTGTAAAATTAATTTTAAAAATCGAGGATGCACACCTTTGCCATGCGCAAGCCTTAGGTCAGTCTGACTAATGGTCAGCGAGATATGCCCTACACACACACACACACACACACACACACTTCTTGCTTTTATATATCACTTTTTTTTTTAAAGAGCCTCCCAGTGAAAGTATCGAATTACAATAAGCATCTTGGATTTTAAAAACCTTGAGTTTCTGGCAGATAATGTTTAAAATATTTTTTCCCCACACAAGGTCACATGTTGGGACTGAAAAGTATACAGCATTTATTTCCAACTTCAACTTATTTCATCGCTTTACTTCTGATCATAATCTATCTTGTTTGTTTCCATGACTACCTTCTTAAAATAGTTGACCTTGTCAAGAAAAGTGGCACACATGAATAGAATTTGATTGTGGGCTATCTGCACTTTGAACCATGTTAAAGTTAGACCTCTGCTGGTATTCTGCTCAACTCTGACAAAAGATGAAGTGTGGTGCTGACATGCAGTAGGGGTCTGAGGTGTGTTGCTGGCATGGGGGAACAGCGTGATTCCTGCCTGCAGGCACCCTGTGTACCTGATTGTTGATTGCAGACAGAGGTTATATACATAAATGTTTAGCCTGTCTTAAGTTGGCAAATTTATTACTGCTGTTAAAACCACTAATGCAGTTTATAAGCAGTATAAGTTGAAAGCATCTTCTGGCATCTGAAATGTATAACATCATGTAGAATTGGCATTTCTTTGCGGTGTAGCACCCCTAACATTACAGTTTCCAAGTGTCATTCACTTCTACACTGCTGTCGTAAACATAAATAGCTTTACGCGAACATTTCTATTGATTTTTTTTTTTTATATGACTATTTAAAACTAGTTGACAACTTTGCTAACGCAGCCAAAAGTGCAGCTGCACAAGACATAGCAAGCCAGTTAATATTACTTAGTAATGTTAGTCCAACAAGCAAGAAGGCCTTGTCTGCTTGTTTCTTGAAGCATTTTATTTGAACTAAAAGCCAGTCTGAGTTTGTCTGGCACTGTCTTTGGTCTCTTTCTACTTTTCTCCTCTTACTGTAGCTTCCTTTATCAACGTCCTTGTTGGTCTCTTTGTCGCTGCCATGATGAGGCTGCTATTCTGTTGCCTGCTCTGGTCCACACACGACACAAGCATTAACACATTCTCATCCCAACACTTTGTCATGGCTCTCAACATGTGATACAGATACTCACAGAACCCCTCTGCCTAAATTTTGAACGTGTCATTAATGGTGTTAATGGTGTTACCTAGTGATAGGAATTTGGTTTCTTTTTAGTGAGCTGGATCATTTGGCTCAGCTCAACAAGAAGAGCCGGCTCTTTCGGCTCCCAAATGGCTCTTCACTTTACCACTTATACCTTTTATAATTCAGCCAAATTTAGCGCTGTTTTGACTTGTAATTTGTATTTGAACACATATATCACTTAAATTTCAATAAATTGCTCTAGCCAATAGCATTTACAGTTGGAAAATCCCTTTTAACTCTCTAACTGGCTCGGAGAACCACTCTGCTACACAGAGCAGATAGAACATGCCTATGAATTAAAAAGGGACAGCTATTGACATTTTTATTTTTTTATTTAAACACAAACACCTAACAAAACAAGTAAAGTACTGAAAAAAATATAAATTAAATACAGCAATCAAGTAAATGTGTTTTGTTAATGCCAACTACTGACATCTGGACAAATAAATAAATGTGGGAAAAAAAAAAAAAAAAAAAATATATATATATATATATATATATATATATATATATATATATATATATATATATATATATATATATATATATATCATAACTTTGACCCTTTCACTGTATTTTCACTTAATGAGAGTTTATTTGAACATTTTGTTCAGTAAAAATGTCTTTTTCAGCGTTTGGTTGGACTAACAGACACTCCAAGGAGTCGCTGTTCATTTTTCTGAGGTTAGTAACTCACATTTTGTTTTTGTTTTTTGCCAAAATGAACATCCCAGTTAATGCTCCAGTTAATGCTAATATGAGTCAGTCAGGTTGAGGTGTAGGGAGGTGTAGGGTGTAGTCACGGTGACTATGTCTATTATTTATATACAGTCTATGGTTGGTACATGCTTACCAGAGTTACATACTGCAATAACATGCATTTGGGGCACAAAGTGGGAACGACAGGCGGTCCATTCTCCCTATAACGAGTTAGTGCAGCATCAAAATCATGTTGAAGCTGACATTTTAAGGTAGAATCGTTTTGTAATATTTCTCCAGAAGAGGTGTGAAAAAAAACTGAACAATCCTTTTTTTTTTAAGTTCCATCCTTTCCAGTAAATCTATTTACCTTTTACGAAGGTTAAGCACATAGTGAAAAAAAAAATAGCAACAGTCAGTCTCTATACAGTAGCTATACTACAAGTGGAAAGTCTTTGTGTGTGTATTGAGGAAACCGCTGCCTTAACAAGGCTATGCTGCTGCTGCTGCTGCTGCTGCTTCTCCGTAGCTGGATCCCTTCTGCCCTTCTTCTTCTATGTGTAGCACTGTACATGTTCATTACTCTGCAACCTAGCAACCAAATCTGCAGCTTATGCCTTTACATCACGATTGGGACACCCACTTCGAGGTTGACTGGGAAATGATCCCATGTTAGAATCCTTTCACATGTATGCATTGTTACATGAAGTGGTCAGTGTGAATGCTATCATGTAACCCGTTATTATGATTTCCAACCTTCATCAGTTGTGATTTCTCAATGACAGGCTGGCTCATTGTGTCTTCATACAACAGCCAGGGTTTTTGATACAAAGAAAATAGCGATTTAACTCACCTTTTGTACACACACCAAATGCTTCATAGCTGAACTGCACTTAGACTGTTTGCCACAAAAGAGCTGAACAGATGAACATTGATGACTGTCTGCTGGATTGATGAGAAGTAGCTTCTTTTCTCTTTGTCTTTCCCTGTGTTTTTCTCTGTCACGGCTCTTTCAAACACACACAGACCATACACACACACACACACACACACACACACACACACACACACATACACACAGGCACAGTGCAGATTCTATTAAGATTATCCTGTATGAAATGGTACAAATTGAAAAACTGAAACTTCATCTTCAGCTCCAAATAAAGTACACTAAGCGAGAGGTTCTCCTTTTATCGGTTTGCTGAAAAGGAAGTCCTTGATTCTTTATCCTGAACAGATTAAAAAATATATATATCACTTCAACGATCTCTCGATATTTGCCAGCTAACTATGAATGTAGATGTCACTGGTGAATTTACTCTTAAAGAATGAACAGAATCCTCCAAACTTTACATGTACCAGTTTAACAAGTACGGAACATCAACTTAGAAGTCAATTTTTAAGAATTACTATTTTTTTTCCCCAAAAAGCACTATGTATCTATTACCAAACGTATTGGTGGTGTTGTAGGACTTTGGTTTAAATCAACATCTACACAGTGGACCTCATGCAACAACATCTATCTAGCAAGAAGCGTCTGTGTGTGTGTGTGTGTGTGTGTGTGTGTGTGTGTCTACGGCATATCTCGCTTACCATTAGTCAGACTGACCTCAGATTTCGTATGTGGCTTGTGCATGACAAGAAGGTGTGCATCCTCAATTTTGAAGATTTTTGAATTCATTTTTCAAAATGTCATTATTAACGTAGGACGTGTTGCGGCATTGCACTGTTTCCGATCGGACGCCTTTTAGGGCAGCTCCGCCCCATTGTGTGATAGGCCTACACCTGGTCAGTAACACAATTCACTCTGGATGTCCACCCTGACTCATCTCATCTGTAAGTCTATTTAGCCTACCTATCTTTCAGAGTTTTAAAGTGCACTACAAGGTTCGATTTTCCATTAATATCCAAATAGTTTCCAGCGAATATCAATGTTCAATGTGTATGTGCTGGATGGTGTGCATACCTTATGAAAAGTAAGTGTTTTATGGAGTTGCAGACGTTGTAGTGGTCTGCATGTAATGTGCAAATTCTGTTATTTGCGATTAGCATGCTTAGCGGAGATTTTGCTTTATTCACTTCTTACGTTGCATTACTATTAATACTAATTCAGGGATGACATTCATGTTGCTTAGCGTAACGCCCATAATCATTTTATATGAGGTACTAACATGCAATATAGTATATCAGCTAATTGGGTTCATGTTAATGTACTTTTAGTGCAGCATACTGCGTAATGTGCTATCTCACGATTAGCATGCTAATCTGAGATTTAAGCCCTTTCTTCCGCATCTGTTTGATCCATTGAAAACAGTAAAAACAAAAATGTATTACCTGCCAGCTAAGCATAATATGGACGGAAAGATACTTCCTATGGGCACTGCACTAGTTCTTTTAAATTACTCTTTATTTTCTTCTTATTAAAATAAGAGAAGTCAACTCCAGATTCACCCAATGTTCTTACTAAGCATCCAAATCTGCTCTTCCGCAGGTGTGCTGAATAATGAATGCAACTTGACTGTACTAGTTTATTTGCCTAGGTAATGCCACCTAGGGCAGGGCAGATGTTGTGCTGTGTGCAAATATTCTGGGAAATGTGAAATAATTGGAAAGATGCCACCAAAAAAAGGTTCAAAGAAGAAGAACTTCAGCAGTAGTGAAAGCGATGTACTGTTCAATAAATAAAGTTGGACAATTTTAACACAATTTTCCAGACCATCAGCACCAGTTTTTGGAGTTACAGGAAAATAAAAAACACAAATTAACCTCTCCTTGAGGATGTTGGTGTCCTTGGCTGACTTTCCATCTCTTCGGCTGTAGCAGAGTCATTTTAATGCCACAGTGAAGATGTGAAGGGCTAGTAGGGAAGTGGGTGGGAAAAAATCCTCAAGTAACGCTAAATAAAAGCCCATTTTCAAAGGGCTGCCTTGACCTCTAGTCTGAACAAAAATGCAGTGTTGTGCAGTAGAAATGTGTTACTTTTGCCTATTGAGTTGAATCCTGTATATTGGGTTATCTAAACATAAATAAGATATGACAGAAAAGCTGAGATTTTTGTGGAGTGAATCCAATGTTATTAATGTGTGATGATGTTAGTCCCAGGCGGCAACCTCCCAGTCTTAGTAGTGAAACAAATCCAGAAGGGCCTTAAGCATGTATTCTTTCAAAATTCCAACGGCAGTTGGAAAAGAACTCCGGTCCTATCTATCTCAATCCAAAATAAGACTACTTCTCACTCCATTTATTACCTCAGAAAAAATTCTCGTGGCAACATTTAGGATAATAATAATGAATGGTCCCATTTATAAGAAAATAGATGATAAAGCAGGGTATGATTTGTGGCGTGATTGACAGGTTGCTATCATGGCCAGCTGTCATCAGGATAGAAGCCGTCAACTTGTTTGTCTTGTTTTCGTCTCAGAACTTTGACCCTTTTCATAGTGAGTTTTCAGTTCATGAACGTTTTTTTGAACATTTTGATAATTTTAAAAATGTCTTGTTCATTTTATTTCTGTAGGACATTTATGACAACATTGGCTTACTGAAGTGTTTTACAAACATAGACAGAATAAAACTGGTCAATAAAGTCGACAACAATAACACAGCATACATCTAGGCAAAAGATTAAGATAATAAACAGTGAGTAATGCAAAAACTCATAAGCAACCATTATAAAAGGCCAATTATTAGTGGTAATTTGGGTACATTTAAATGGAAAAGAAAATAGGTGAGCTTGGCTTTGAACGTCTCAGTGGAGGGGGCAGATCTATGGACTGTGAGATGCTTGGACACTTGGACCACCCCATTTAACAAAGTCTGGACACGCCACTGGCACAGATTACTTTGAGTATCTATAATTGCCAAAAGAGAATTACAAAAATGCTAGTTCCAACCTTTTGGCTGACAGAGACGGTGCTTTGCATCAGAATTGTCTTTTTTAGTCTCCAATTCTACAATGTCAGTTAGCAGACGCTTTTTCATCCAAAGCGACGTACAAATGAGAGTTAATACAACACAAGCAAGGATGAAGTCAAGAAACATAGCAAGAGAAAGTGTCGTGGTTCAGTTTGAGTCCATTAGGACACAAGTGCTTTTAGGTCGCTGAGCGGTCAGTGAGATACTTATCGTAGTTGTCAGTGTAGATCAAGAGTGAAGGTGTTCAGTAAAGAGTAGGTCTTCAGTCTCTTCTCAAAGATTGAGAAGGACTCAGCAGATTGGATGGAGTTTGGAAGTTGGTTCCACCACCTATAGGGGCTCTACAGAGGAGAAGAGTCTGGTTTGAGACGTAGAGGCCTTCAGCGGTGGAGGAGCTAGACATCTTTCACTAGAAGAGCGTAGTGGACGGGAGGGTTTGTGGACCTGAACAAAGGAGTTCAGATAAGAAGGAGCTGTGCCCGTTGCTATTTTGTAGACAAGAGACAAGGCTTTGAATATGATGCTGCTGCAACCAGGAGCCAGTGCAGAGAGATGAGGAGCAGAGTGACATGTGCTCTCCTTGACTGGTTGAAGACCAGACGTGCAGCCGCGTTCTGGATCATCTGCAGAGGCTTGGTGGTGCAGAAGGAAGACCTGCGAGTAGAGAGTTGCAGTAGTCTAAACGGGATACCACAAGGGCCTGAACCAGGAGTTGTGTGGATTGCTTGGTCAGGTAGGGTCTGATCTTCCTGATGTTGTACAGGGTGAATTGACAAGGTCTGGCAATTGAGGACACATGAACCTTGAAGATCAGTTCGTCATCAGCCATGACACCCAGGTTTCGTGCAAAGCTTGTGCTGTGGGAGTTGTGGAGAGTATGGGAGAGCAAATGTTTCAAGTCCTTAGCAAGAGCCTGCCCATTCAACAAAGTCTCGACACGCCACTATTAACAAAATATGTTTATTTCAACACAAACCATGATATTTTACAAAACATAACCTAGCAGTGTTCTTGTCCAAACCTAACCAAACTGGAAAACATTCACAGTGTTAACAATGTGAAAAATTGTGACTGTAATTTAGGAGGAATTGTGTTTCCCATGACATGTAATTGCAGTTTCCTTGCATGGGAACAAACATCATTTTTAGGTGACAGGGTTGCAAATACCACTTGTCAAACAGAATAAGAGGATGTTGTTGACTTTTAAAAAGTAAAAAAAACCACTGAAAGAACAAACATGAGCCTCTTTGAAGCTCTTACTTTCATGTGTTTAAAGACAAACATAATTGTTGCCTAAATTGAAACTCACAAGGAAGAAAAGTCATATTAAACACTGCCAAGAGTCTTTGATCTAACACAGTTTTCCATTTGAGTGCAGGTTATTACTTATTTATTTAATCCAGCCATCCAGCTTTTTGTGGTTCTGTTCCAAACCAGTGCCAGTGGTGTTGCTTTTACAGATTCCGGCGTATCAGAGTTGGAAAGCTTCAGGTATATTTCCACTGTGCTACACCTCAGACTTCCTCCCACACTGCAACTAAATGTCACCGGTGATTGTAAATTGGCACAGATTACATCGAGTATCTATAATTGCAAAAAAATAATTACAAAAAATGCTAGTTCCGTACCTTTTGGCTGCCAGAAATGGTGCTTTGCATCAGAATTGTCTTTCTAATCAAGGACAACTAGCAGCTGTGAGAGTTGTGGAGAGTATGGGAGGAAAAATGTTTCAAGTTCTTAGAAAGAGCTGCCAACTATTATTAAATGTATATTTCATCAGTCAGATTGTCTGAATGTTTCCTCCCCTCTCTCAGGAAAAGATTTACTCTCAACAGCTTTGATTATAATCGCTATAACATACTGTATCAAGTTACAGATTGAATAATAATAACTTTATTTATATAGTACCTTTTAAAAACAGCAGTTTACAAAGTGCTTCGACAGAGCAGTTAATTACACAGAGAATGATGCCATAAGGCAAAAAAACAATTCTTATGTAAAAAAGAAAAACAATAAGAGACAGAGCAGGAACAATCACACGACATTCTCAGATACACAGAAATGAAAAGGTAAAAGGAGTAAAAAAGTAAAACGTGAAGAAGTAAAAATGAGTAGTAAAATAGAAAGCATTACATAAAAGAAAGTCTAAAGTTTTATGAAGTGATTTAAAAGAAGTTAGTGCCTTATCTCCTTGTGCAGCTCGTTCCAGAGTCGGGGGGCTCTGGTGGAGAAAGCGTGGTCACCTTTGGTTTTTAGTTTTGACTTTGGAACGGTCAGAAGGACCCGAGGATCTGAGGACGCAGGTCGGCTCAAATGGAGTTAGTAATTCTGTTAAATTGCTAGGAGTCAGACCTAAAAGAGCTTTAAAAGTGATCAGTAAAATCTTAAAATCAAGCCGAAAACGAACTTATACTAATGTGTTAAATTCAACATACTGTATATTGAATTTGATGAAAAAATATCAACAGGGTTAGACCTATTATTAGATTATTTATTGTATGTTGTGACAGTAAGGGGTGTCCATAGCTCACAAACGCTCTGCCTGCATACGGTCTGCAGTATCTGTGGATTCTTTTAAATGTCAACTTAAGACGTATCTGTTTAGACAGGCGTTTAGTTGACTGTATGTACCTGGTCAACTAGACGTCCAGGCTTTAACTATGTTTTCTTGATATATTGTGTTTTTCTGTGTTTGCCTGTATGATTTATACCCTCGTAAAGCACTTTGTGGTTTTCTTTTCCTGTTAAAGGTGCTTTATAAATAAAATTTACTTACTTACTTACTTACTTACTCACTCACTCATTCACTCACTCACTCACTTACTTACTTACTTACATTGACGCTTTAAATTTTAACTCCACATTCTAACTTTACCATTTTACAGGTAGAGCGCTCGGGATGTTATCACTGCATTGCCTCAGACTTTGGTTTAGTTTTTTTTTAATATTGCTTTATCCTCTCCATCAAGCAGTTTTCAGTTCTGTTCCGTCTGTCAGCAGAAACCTGGTTGACTTGAATCTTGAAATTTGGTGGAAGGCTGTAGCATTGGCCGAGGAAAGACATGTTCACTTTTGGAGCAGATAATAGTGGTGGCCAGGGGTCTGTTGCCTGCTGGCTGTGATAATTAATTTGCAGAGTAATGTTAGTCACACTACCTTAATTATTGGCTTGTGTGGCACTTTGTATTGAAATACTGAAGCAGTTAATAGGCTGTGTGTTTTCAAGCTGACTGTGGATGAATGTTGTTTTTGTGCTCTACCAGTAACATCAGATTTTGGGCCTTTCACTGCATCTTTCTACAGAGGCATTATAGCCTTTGCAGTCCTCACTGCAGGATGTTTTTGGGGCTTTCACGATTGATCGCCAGTGGAGGAATCACATCATATCGGTTGCTATTTAGCTCCAGAGAGTTTGAGAGTGATCTCAGGTAGTTGTGACAGGTTTACTTTTCATTTTCTCCCAGCATTGTGTGCTTATGGCGTGCACTGTTTACCTTGCCTCTCTTCAACCTGAAGATGACCATGACAGATGCCGCTCTTATCTTGGTATTGATCACTCCAGACAAGGGGCTGAGGATGCATACATGAATTGCAAAGTCTGTGTACTGACAAGCTGAAACCTTACCAGGATCCAGCAGCAGGACTGAAAACAATAACAGAGAAGTCACAACCCATTCACCAACAGAGACATTTTCTAATGTGCAACCAGCAAATCCTGCAAAGTTCCCATAGATTGTAGTTATTGACTCAAAAAAATACTATTATAGTCTTTTAGGGCTTGACTAATTCACAGGACAGTGCCTTTTAGATTCAGCTGAAGAAGCTGTTTCATCAACTGGACTCAAACTGACGGCAAATTTTATGGCCACCATGTGGAGGAAGAAGAAGAAGATGTTGAAAACATTTTCCAACTTCTACTGCTAACTCACTGGGAACCAGTTGTCATTCACTTTATGATTTTGGGAACCAGTATAATGAGCATTTAAACAACTATCCAAATGGCCCTGGCATGTTCGCAGCTCGACTTTGCATGTGTATTATCAGTCCCAGACCACTAAATGGTTCCTCATAGGGGTGTGCCATATCGTATCGTTCACGATTATACCGCTATATTTTTTATGAGTGAAAAAAATGCATATCATGATATTTGCAACATTCCTACTTCTTGACGTAGTGGCGTAAGGGTTTCCCATTAATTACCTAGCCCACGATAATCTAATGCCGCATTTCAAGCTACTGAAAGTATATCTACACTATTCATAATATAAAGTTATTTTGCGTTGTGTTGCCGTTGTTCAGTAGAGTGTCTGTCACTTGTCAGTCAGTCAAAACCCTGACCCACCTCTCCGTCCTCCTCCGAGACATGAGGTACATTCACACACTTACACGCACTGAATATATCGAGCTGCCATGCCTACCTGTCTGTATCAGTCCCGTCCCCACATCATCTCTCCATGTGAGTCTGCGTGTGCACGTGCCGAACTAAATACTGTCAACCTGTCCGGGCCGTCAGAGGTCCAAACAAACTGTTACATTATGCCGTTCTTTAGCCGCGAGCTAACATTAGCTAACAATTGTGTTAATCACAAAAAGTTACTTCCTGTCGCTAAGCAGTGCAGCTATCAAAATAAAGCCACACCACAGAATTTACAAGACGACTGTCAAATAAGATGCCTTAAATTAAACATACAAGAACCTCTATTCTCCTTTACAATATTTCATTAAAATATGCAATGATTAGGATCAGTGCATATGATGAAATAGTGGCATTAGAATGTGTGAGAGGCACCAAATTTGGACTTTTATGAATAAGAGGGGCTCCACAGTCTGCTGTGGCTGCTCTGTTGACTGTGAAAAATGTTATGTGACGTGTTTGCTCACATTTAGCTCTCAAAGTGGATGAGACTGATCACATTGTACTTAAAATGTACAAAAATGTTCTCCCGGGGGGGAGTCAAGAGTAATTTTTTTGTATTTGGCAACTGTTGAGATTTCAGATTGAATTACTTTCATTAATCCCACAATTCAATCTCTGCATTTAACCCATCTTTTTTACACACAAGTGAACACACCATGCAAGGAGCAGTGGGCTGCATATGCTGCGCCCAGAGAAAAATCATATTTTCTATATATTTTTCAGTATTTTGTAATATCATCAAGAACATTGTTATCGCAAAAATACCCGGAAATAACGTGATAATCTTTTAGGGCCATATCGCCCACCCCTAGTTCCTCGGCCATTCACTTGTAATTGTCATCACATCCTTTATTGAGACCAGACTCCAGGTTGGTTAGTCCGAGGTCTTACCTTCACTTTCGACAGAGCCCCTGCAGTGGCCTGTAGTGTGCATTTTGAATGGGGTCTGATTAGGGTAATTTTATTGGCTGAAATAACAAAAAGCCATAAACCTGCAACTTTAATAAGCACTATTGGATTACCTGTAGCCAACCATGCAGGCACCAGGGTAGGGTTGGGAAATTGCTTCAATTTTTACATCATCCAATCGGGGTTACTTGAGATTGCAGATGACAGTCTGACAGGCAAACAATGAACACATATGCAGAGTGTTGCAAAGCTATGCTTCCAATATAATCAATGAGACTGGCCTCACCAAATTGCAGTCTGGCCTCCTGCTTGATTGGCACGCTGACATTCTACGGTGAACCTTTTGCCTCATTTCCCTCTTTGTTAACTGTCTGGTGGCTTATTCCCCTTTAGTGATAATTAATTCATATATATATATATATATATATATATATATATATATATATAAAAATGTATATAGATATAGAGACCTGTTAAGGGGTAGGACTCGATACATTTTTTTACTTCTTCCTACTCCCTTTCGAGCTTGCAGAAAGTGTCTGTTTTCTCAATTTTTTTTTTTGCTTTTTTGTTTTGTTTTTTATTTATTCATCTATTAATATTTAAACTTGGGTTTTTTTGTGTTGTTTTTTTTACTTGCTTGCATGTTCGAAATAAAGACAATCAATCAGTCAATCAATCAATAATGGTGCATTAGTCATGCTAGAGGCGAGGCTACACTCAATGCAAGGCCAACTTCGCACCATGGATGTAAGCTACTGTAGCTAGGTGTTAGCCTCGCTGGTGTGGACCTGTACATCCTACTCTATTTAATAGCCACCTCAGTGAGAGAGATTAAAATTTAAAATTTCACTCTTCACTCATGCAGCTCCACCACTCTAAATTCACAGTAGGGCCAAGATTCAGATCGTTTTCTTCTTTCTTCTTGCTTCCAGTCACTGTTTTCAGATCTAATCACCAAAAGGTCACCTAAGGACCCCACATGTTCAGAAATAAAGCCTTTGGTCATTTTATTTCTGCGATAAGAAAATATCAATATATCTGCCTGTCCAATTGATCGATCTGTCTCTGCTCAGTATCTATGCTCATTTCCATGTACCGTAGTCCTCTGCACTGGCAGTTCAATTTCCCTTCTAGGGAAGGGTTTAACAGTTAAAATGCTCCACACTGGGATCTGGCTAGCCCCCTGTATATCCACAGGATGCATGGCCCTGCTGCAGGCAAGAGGAGTGTGAATTCTTCCATATGCATATAACTGATTGTTATGTTCCCAGTCTAAGACACAGACAATCTGGGACACAGAGCGTTGGTGTCCCATGGTACCCAGCTGGTGTCGGTGCCAATCCAGCAGAGAATGTTCATCTGCATTCCTTCTTATTGTTGGGTGATGACAGCCCCCTCCAACCCATTTGGAAAACCTTTTTTACTTGGCTATTTAACCATAAAAAATACCTTTCTGGCATACATGACCTTGTGAATCTACTGGGCATGGTTATGGCTGGCCCCTCACTGGTTTCACTGGACCTTTACTCACTTTTGTCTCCTGAGATCTGGCTGACTGGTCCGGTGGGAGTCTGCTGGCACACACTGGAAAGGCTTTTTGTTCAGTGTGTCATTTCCCTGCAGCCACAGCAGCAATGGAATATACTATTAATCTGTTTGAGCTGTTTGCTGATTCAACAATTCCAAAAGAAATGTAACCTGTGGTCTTTTATAAATGGGCTTGTGGATATCACAGTAATCACTTAGTTGTGTATCTTGTGTATTACACCCTGATTTCAGATCACGGAAATTATTTTTGTCCGTCAGTGTTGTGTATTGATAAAACTTCACTGGGTTGTGTGAGTAGTAGGCTGATTATGATAATGTGACCTTATCTGCTTGAGTGACTTTCGTTTATTATGTTGAATAATTGATATGCATGTTCACAATTTCTGTCAAATCTTACATGCACCGTTTAGTCTAGTTAAGAAAACGATCAGGCCTGAAGCCTCAGCTTGAACTTTTAAACCGATTAACAGAAAGAATGACATCAGCCGTCCTTGGCTTTGCATCGGCTTAGATTAAATGTCTCCAAGATTATGTTTCATGATTATTCTTGTCTTTTTAACTTTTGATACACAATTATTTTTTCTTTTCTCACATTGTACAACCTTTTTTTTTTGGGTATATTATTTTCCTATCTTTCCTATCATACTGTGTTTGCTACTTAACATAAATCCTTGCAGTTTACCATACCAGCCAATTCCAAATAACTTCAAGTATACTTAAAGCAGATTATGAAAAAATGTGACCTGTCCCACAACCAGACCCTATATTTGTAAATCCCCTTTTTTTGTAGTTGTTTTGGGTCTCTTTGTAGACTATTTGTGTCTCTTTATAGTCATCTTGTGTTTCTTTGTTGTCATATGAGTCTGTTCATAGTTGCTTTTTGTCTCTTTGTTGTTTTTTGCCTCCTTTCATAGTCATTGTAAGTCTCTTTGTTGTAATTTTGTGTCTATTTTTAATTGTTCTGTGTCTCTTTGTAGTCGTCTTGTGTTTCTTTGTGGTCATTTTGAGTCTCTTTGTAGTTGCTTTTTGTCTCTTTGTGGTTCTTTTGCCTCTTTTAATAGTCACTGTGAGATTCTTTGCAGTCGATTTGTGTCTCTTTGTAATTGTTCTGTCATTTTGTAATATTCCTATGTTTCTGTGTGGTCATTTTGAGTATCTTTCTGGTTGTTACCTGTCACTTTTTATGCAAAGACCAGGGGAGGGGCCCTGAAACATTGGGCCCCTGTACTTCTGCCTGGTAGACCTCTTCGATAAGCCATCCATGAGTATGAACTGAATACTGTCTATTTGCCTCAGTTACACTACTACACTACACTAGTAGCAAGAGCATCACAAGTGCATTTACTAGTAGCCAATACTTTAATTTTGTGTCTAACTGGGAGAAAGTGACATTCTCATCTCATTAATTGAGACTCATGAATGAAAGAGTGTCTCATTCACACATTTAATTAGTAAATATTCCTCTGGATACACCATCAACATTGGTCTATCATGCTGAATTATGCAGTATTATATTATTAACCTCCCACTGTATTTTCTAAGCATCGTCTGTGTAGAGTTTTGTTTTCTTGAGCCTACTTAGCACATGCTGTTCCCACCAGGAGGGGCAAGAAAATTAATGAATGGCAGAATTTGTTACTGAAATAGAAAAAAGAGATGATGCATCCTGTATTTATACACTTGTAGACAACAGCAAATACTCGTGATCATGTCTCTGCACGGACAACTTAATCATCACTTCTCCTTTTGGGACAATGTGTCTTAATGGAACTGTCCTTTCTGTAAATCCATTAAACACAATATGGTGTGAGAGTGAGACAATACCCAGCTATTACCTATGTGCTGTGTTGTGTCTCCCTGCAGAACTTCAATAAGCTTTCATATGAGCTGCTATTGATTTTTACTGCAGTTTGACTCGTCTTAACAACTGATGTCATGATTCATGACATTTTCAGCAGTCAATTAGAAGTACTTTTAAAAGGTGCAATGGCAGTTTAAGGTCATGCAGAGAGATGAGTGATTAACTTCCGTCCTTATGACATAAATGCAAATTAAAGCATTTTACAGGCAGGGCTTATTTTAAAAAAATAAAATAAAATCCTATAATAGAATAGAATATAATTGTTCAAGTGCTAGATTCAGTTTAGAACTCCCACATAAAATAATAAATGATAGAATTAAATCAATTTTGAGTGTGCTTGACTCTGACCCATGACTCTCACCCATACATTATTATAATACAATTTGAACTGTTTTCAAAATGGAAAAGAGGAGGAAGTCATGTAAGATTCATTTTGAGCATCCTGAGTTTTTTGTGAACGTCTACATATGTGTTTTGTGAGGAAAAATTAAGAAATTGATTTTTTAGAGCAACATGCCGGCCTATGAGGATGTGGGTGCGTATTGGTGGCGCATCGGTGCGTCCTATGCCCAAACTATAACTCTTACAGCTTTACCAGATGATTGTGAGTGAGAAGACGGATTTTCCTACGTTTCTATGTATAAATTATTTCTGTAGAGTTTCATTTGCGGCCTTGAGCGCAGTTTCCAAATTTATTTTTTGACAAATATTTCTCTCCCTCTGCACTCTAGCTATGATGTCATCCACTCTAGCCTCCATGGGGTAACATTGGGGGTATTTTTTTTGGTGCGTTTTTGCCGAATAATTTGAAAAACGTTTGTCGAAAATCTTAGAAAAGTCACAGCACACATATCATGGCCGAGCTGGTCGATTTGATACCTTTTTAGTGTGTGTGCAACCAAAATTGTGGGAGGAGTAGTCAACCGAAAAAAACAAGAAAGAAACAGAGAAATAAAATCTAGGATTAAGCCCAGTGAATAGTATATAGTGTGCTTTTTCAAGCACACTCAATAATAATAATAACTAAATAGATTAAACAATTATTTAATAAGGCAAGTAAATAAATACATTTGTGATAAAGAATTATTTACCATGCAGGCGCTGTAGTTTTTGATGTGAGTGAAGAAAGCCAGTGACTTTGGCAATTTGAATTTGATCCTGGGAGACTGAAGAGATTGATGTCTCAAAATAATGACTCCATAGTGCTCCTTGTGTTTTTAGTCGTATCACTGTGAATCCCAACTGATGCATTTAATTTCAGCCTTCAAACAAGACCTTGATTTCAGACTTTGAAAACTGAGGAATGTAATTATTGACCTAGAAGGATAAAAAACCAGCAGGATTCTGCGTCTTGAGAGGCGTAATTGAAAACTGTGATATGCAGATCTAATACAGCAGCACGCCACTCACAGCTGCAGGCGGCTCATCAAATTATCTGAGATATATGACAAAGGCGAGGTACTTCACATGACTTTAAAGTGCTGGTGGCCCTGCAAGCACAGATGAATGATGAAGACCAAAAAAAACTGATTCAAGACTTTGGATATTGCATTCAGGGAAAAGTTAGTTAATTAACTAAATAATTAGTTCATAATGAATTCCTTAATTAGCCCTAAAACTCAATAAATTGTCCAACAAATTGTTTCTTTAAAGGAATTGTTAAACGTTTTTTTGTTTTCATTTAGCTTGGCTTAGCAAAAATACTGCAGTCAGGGAGAGACACATATCTTCAACCACTGAGTCACAAACTAACACATGCTTTATATGTTGTTAAATCTTTATACAAACTGAAACGTAAAAATAACAAGTTGTGGTTTTTTAAGGACTTACGTGCTGTTGATATTTCTTGCCAATCAGTATTTGGTCACAGTGACATCCTGGAGTCTTATAGTCACTGATTGTTGCCAGGCAACCAGTGAAGACTCAAGACACATGGCCCTATAAGTCTGTTTAATCCACAGTTCTCTCTATGGAGTCCAATGAAAACTGTCCAAAGAATCTGGGACGACAAGATGCTGAGTGTTTCTAATGTCATGTTTATTCAATTTGAATAGTGTTGAGAGTAGTCAACTGACAAATCAATCAATAAAAGGCCAAATATTTGTTGGCTCCAGATTCTTGAATGTAAATTTCCTATGCAAAAGTCTTAGGCAGGTGTGGAAAAATGCCTAGAAGAATTGATGCATATTTGAAGGTAAAGGGTGGTCACAGCAAATATTGATTTGATTTAGATTTTTCTTCTGTTCACTCACTTGCATTTTGTTAATTAAACAAAATAAACTATTAACATTTCTATTTCTGAAAGCATTCGTATTTTACAGAATGTTTTACACCTGCCTTAAACTTTTGCACAGTACTGTATATAAGACATCATCTTGAGCTTTTGTAAATTGTGATGACCAATTTTTCAGAGTATAATCATTTGCTGCAGATTTTTTTTCTTTTAGTTTATTCATCATTTGATTTGATTCATTAAACTGGGATAAAAGCAGAAATCTTAGAAGCAGGTGTCTGAGCACAGAGCATCACTGGAGTGTAATCATAGTCACCAGCCTTCATAGATATGCATTAGAAAGACCCTACTGCACCTACTACTAGGTTTATAAGGCCTTATCATTGTTCAATTATTTCAAGACCTATACAAATACAAGAAGACTCTAGTTACTCTCTCCTGTATTCATTTTATAGTTAGGCATCAACCTTGACTTGCCGTAGTAACTATAACAGGAGCAAAGAAAGAAATGTGGTGATAAAGTATAACACAAAGCGACCAATGTGTTAAACCAATGTGGAATCCAATACAGCCAAATTGAAATTGCAGTTCCCTGAATGGCTACATGAGGCCGTCTGCGAAAGCGAGTCAATCCCCATAGACTCCCATGTCAAAATGGCCTAAAGAGAAATACATGTTTATAGCCTGGTACAATAAAAATGTTTTGGTCTCTATATCTAAGTTCCCTGTCCTCTATGGTACGCATTATGATGCCAGTTAGGAAAAAAATGTTTGTTTTGCCCAGAGGCAGCATTGTACCATAACGGTGCACAAGTGAAAAAGGGAGTTTTTAAAAATTATTTTAACATCATTTATTTAATAAACATGTGTAAAAGATTCAGTAGCTTCAACAGGGTACAATACATAACAATTTAAATTTAAAAACATTATGAAAGGGACTTTTTGAACCAGTTTCTTGTCTTGTAGTGTATGAAACTATCAGAAATGAAAGTTTATTCACCTATCAGTAGGAATTTTTTTTTCCAGAAAAAGGGCCTTGAGTGATTTTTTTGTGGCGCAAAATGGCAAAGCTGTTTACTTTGGTCATATGACAATATCACTCAAAAACATGCATTGTACAAATTTGACAGGCTAAAAATGGGTATGTTGCCTGAGGCCAACATCGTACCATAGAGGGTGAAATTATATGAAAGCTTAAAGTTCTGAAAAATTATGTGTATGGCTGCTTTGAGTGACAGCTGGATGGTGTAACAGGTGGCAGGTTTCAGAAACTAGATTTCATTCACCCTGCCTCAGTTCAGCCACGCTCCACCCTCTGCCTCGGGGCCGGCTCTAGCCCATTTGGTGCCCTAGACGAGATCCATTCATGTTGAACAGCTCTTCTTGCTGTTTCACGGAGGGTGGAACTCCCGTTTTTGTTTGCCCATGGTGCCAACCAGGCTATATAATACAACTGTCTGTCTATATAGTTGTTAACTAACAAGTAAATTTGCAAAGAAGCACAGCTGGAGACCGCTAACAAAGTTAGAGACGAGAGACAATGAAAGTGCAAACCGCGGAAAAAAATGTGCTTAACTGTGTTAAGTTTGCATTGCTTTATTTCAACCTTGCTAGCAAGCTAATACAAATGAAACGTCTTCACACTAAACGCCATTTAAAAAAAGATGACATAACGTTACCTTCATATTGGAACTTCTTCTCCTCCTCCTCTTTTCTTCTCTTTCGATACTGCGCTCCGGAGAGCTTTGACGGCCGTTTCATCTTGCAAGATATATCAAAACACAACGTGTCTGTCGATTGACGTGACCTGACCTCTCTGACACCGATCTGACCATCTAAAGGGGGGCAAGGCAATGACCACACGTCACATGACTCAGCACCACAAGTGCCAAAATGTCATTGTTTATCTGTTTCTTTATTTTGTTAATATGTATTACTTTCAAGACAGAACAGGAAGCGAGGGCGACAATGGGCATCGAAAATTATTATTATTTATTTTTTTCTCCCTCGAGGGTGACTGGCGGCGCCCCTGCAGCAGATGGCGCTCTAGACGACCGCCTATGTTGCCTATTCCTAGAGCCCGCCCTACTCTGCCTATTTGTGGATTAGCTGGAGGTTAGGTGAGATCTGAAGCCACTTACTTACTGTACATTAAGCATTTTCCTCGATCTAGCAATCTAGTGTCCTGAACCTAAACAACTGAAAGTGAAACCCAACAACACTGTGACTGTTTCATAATGTTAGATTTGCAGCTACTGGTCGGCGCAGTTTGCCCAATCAGAAGTGTTATAATAGTAGTGATAACAACTGAAAACACTGAAAGCCACTTTAATAGGCTAATGACAGTTATTTTGCAATCACTTGTGTACTTGACATTTCAAATAAGCTACTTTCATGTGTGCAAAATCCTCCATAACAGTTTATCTCTGGAATGAACTGAAGTGAATGAATAAAATGTTTTAATTCACTCTGTTATTGCAGCCTTTCCTCCATGGCCTCCCTCTTCCACTCTCTTCCACTTCAATTATTGACTTCCTAGTTCCTGAAACAGCAGGAAACTGATAGTGCTCAATCAAAAGGTGTCATTGTAATACATGTAGCGACTCGACTGGTAGATGAACACGAGGCTTGTCAGTGATCGCTCCATGTCTGGTGGCTGCATGGCACCTCTGCTTCTCAAATTCTCTTTGTGTTGAATGTTAGGGAGAGCCTTGAAACAAGCTTTTTGAGAGCTTTTGCTCTTTGATTGTGAGGAACTGCCTCTATAATGTTGATGTTTTAAAAATAAACTCATGTTGTCCCATCTGATCTGCATTATTTTGCAAAAATACACAACTAACTAAGCCCTGAAATGCATTTTACATCACTTTCAACACACATTTAGCCATGTAAAATGTGTTAAAAGTGGATTCTGCATAAAAAATCATAACATCTCTCATTCTTCTCATCTTCAGAGTGGTGACTCTCTCGTGATAATTTGCAGACAGTAATGGCTTTCATCAGCAGGGGTGATGTGATAAAGAGGGATGGCTGCCCAGTTGAGACATTTAACATTTGTTATTCACAGTACAAGATTTTGTTGTCCTAGATATGACAAAAAGTTTTCACCACTGGCTTAAACTTGCAACTGACTCAACAACAGAATCACGAACAGATCCTTATCCTAATCACATCAAAACTACAGAGCGCTGAAAAATGTAGAGAAGTTTGACGCCAACTTTAATCCTCAAAGAAATGAATGTCATGAGAGAAAGCCCTATTTCTTGCCATTCTTCTTGAAGCCAATGAGCTTTTTTTTGGAGCGTTTAAACATGAGGAACTGTATCATGCAGAATTTTAATAGCTACATGCAGCAACTTCACACAATTTGCAAGATGATTTCATCACACACCTGCGGGGGGTGGACTTTGAAGGTAATCTCAACAAAAATAAAGCGCTGCAATTAATCCTTTTTCAAAATCCTTTCTTATATCCACTCACATTTAAGGAAATGTCAAGTCACAGACAAGATTAACACACATGGGAGCCAGATATGTGAATGTGTGCAAGTTCTTTTTTCTTTTTCCTTACACACAGTTTAAGGAATTATTTACGCACATGTAGACACACAACGAGATGCTTTTCTTGGTTGAGTTTGTCTTTCCCCTCTGAACACCAAGCCGTTTCAGGCTATTGTTGTTTTCTAATGCACCTGTGACATTTTACTGAATGCTGCCTTTAATTTCACTGCAATATATACATTCTGCACCTGTATTAAAACAGGAAAATCATGACTAGAAGTATGGAGAACTCAAAAATGTATTTTGTGTGCTATAACACAGTTATAATCCCCCCAAAAAAATGTTGAATTTCTTTGATCATTTACTTAAATTTTTTAAAAATGTATATACAATACAATCACTTAGAAATTTCCTTATTTTTGAAGGAAAAGCACAATTTTTAAAACATTAAAATCACAGACGTACAGTCTAGACATTTATTTAGTTTATGTGGTAAATGACTAATAAAGCTGAAATGAATGGCTGATTTTCTTATGGAATATCTATTATATATTGTCTGTATATATGGCAACCATCACTCCTGTGTTCCAGTGGCACAATGTGTTAATCCATATTAATAGTGCTGAAAGGCTCATTGATCATTAAAACACCTGAGCATCATGTTAGCACAGCTGAAAACTGTTTTGTGCTGATTTAAGAAGCAATAAAATGATCCTTCCGCAGGCTGGTTGAGTATCTAGAGGTAGAGTTGGAGATTTGTACAAGTTGAAATTATTATTTTTACCCTTGTCAATGTCTTTACTATATTTTGGATTCATCTTGTAACTCATTTCATGAAGGAACAGTTTGTTTTCATGGAAAACATCACACACATTTTCCCAAACATTGAGGGGGAAAAATCAGGTGCCATATGCTACATAAAAACTATTTAATTTCTTACAACATGTCTTGTCTTGTCCTCTCCTCTGTGATCTGTGTAAACAGCCTGCAGTTGAGTCAAAGTTCCACTGAGAAGATATATATCTTATATATAATCTTATATATGCCCCCCGTCCCTAGTGCCATCTGCATGCATGGGTTTGATGAAAGGGTGGAGACGGTTGATGCTGCAGAGGTGGAAATAAGCAGACAAGGTGATGTTATTGATGTGAGAGTGGAGATTATTCTGGGGATTTCCATTCACACAAAAATATAAGACATCTATAAGAAAACTTACTTTTCAAACTGGTTGTGAGATCCAGAGGGTTAAATTGCTGTGATGTTATAATAGCTATTTAAATAAAAGCAGATCTCGTAGGAAGAAACTAAGGAAATATTGAAAGCAGCACAGATGGACCGAACCGTCTGTGTTTATTTTTTTGGTACTAGCCATGTCAGTTCCAGACAGGGTCTATTCAGGTAAATCATCAAAGAAAAAAACAAAAACATATTTTCTCTTTCATGGTTATTATAGTTCGATCTCTAACATTTTTGCTTCCGCCACAATAGAAAGTGGGGGTGTATGGAGGTGAATTGGAAGTTGTGTGAGGTGCTCTCATCCATTCAAATCTTTTTCATAAAAGTGTCCTTGTTAGTTATTTTGAAAAGGGGTGCACCATCATCAAAACCATTTATTTTGTACAAACAGTCCTTCAGCTATTCTAACAAATTATTTTGTTTGTAACGACCCTGCAGATTTGATATAGTTGACATTGAGATGGTCAAAGAAAAAATACAGTATCAGTCGTTTCACCATATGCTGACAACATATTTACAGTCTATATTTAAAGTAAGTGAACCGTTTTCTGCATTAATTTGTCATGCAATGTGATCTGATCTTCATCTAAGCCCCAAATATAGACGAACACAATATGCTTAACCCATTACTACACAAGCAATTATAATATCTTGTGTTTTTATTGAACACATTCACATTCATAGCGCGTTATTTCAAAGGGTTCTGATACTTTTCTAGCCACTTTATGTTCAAACGATGAAGCCCTAAAGTGACTATAGGAATTAAAATGCTTGATCATCTGGAACAGAGGATATATGTGAGGTTGTTTAACCCTGTCTCCTTAAAATGATGTTCCTTTACACAGTGGTGGAAAGTAACTAAGTACATTTACTCAAGTACTGTACTTATGTAACTTTATACTTCGACACTATATTTTCAAGGCAAATATTGTACTTTTTACACTACTACGTTTAGCTGATAGCTTTAGTTACTTTTAGGGTTGAAATTGAACATTAAATACATGATAAATTGAAAATAATTAAGCATTTTTATGAATTGGAATGGACCCACTCAGATTTTTTTATAAATTCTAAATATATTATTGGATTATTATTGATGCATTTATGTAAGTAGCATTTTAATTTTGTCAAGATAAGATCAATTTTTATCTTAATATATTGTTATGAGGTTTAATTTCAGCTAAAGCTGACAGCTTTAGTTACTTTTCAGGCCGAGATTAAACTCACAAACTTAAAAAAAAAAATACATTTAAAGTGATTTGACTTGTTGTTGTTTTTTTAATTAAACCTCATAACATTATATTAAGTAGTTAAAATGATCAAATAAAACAATCTGAGTGGGTTCATTCTGCATAATGAGTACTTTTACCTTTTATACTTTAAGTACATTTTGATGCGGATACTTTTTTTTCACAAAGTAGATACACAGATCTTCGGCCAATCAGCATCTCTAGTTTCTTTTGTGACATTTGTTGCCACCTGGTTGCCATAGAGCCTCTTCGGTCAAGCAACCGGGTAGCAACAAATGTTACAAAAGTAAACAGAGCTGCTGATTGGCCGAAAAGGCGCTGTGTATCAGCGCTCGATTGTTCTGCCTCAACTACCCGGATGTTCGTCACAGAAAATTGAAATTGAATTTTGCGAACTGAATTTGAATTGTGAGAACTGAATGTTCAGTTCCAAACTAATAAATACAAATTATTATTATTATTATTATGTGATTCAAATTCAGTTTTTTAATGCAATTATTCAAGTTAAGCAATTAAAATTCAAATATAAATAATTAAAATTCAGTTTCTGGTGGCACATTTTTCAGCCCATAGCATATGACTAAAGAAAGAAATGAGAAAAGTGAGAAAATCTATTATGTTTTTCTAACAGACTCCATGTGAAGTTCAAAGACCCCACCTGCCTTGTCGGCTCACCTAAGTGGCATCACCTGTCCTGTCCCGTTTGTCATCACTGTTCCCCTCCGTCATGGCCGCCTTCTCCCCCTTCATCCTGAATTTACCTTGACATCTCTTCAGCTGACACCGCACTTTGTTTCGGTTCGACCTTCCTCCTTCTCGCCGACAACATCAAGGTCCCATCTGTGGTCAAGGAGGAGGAAGAGTAGAAAAGGGAAGGGAGGGGAGGGGAGAGGAGGTGGAGGTCGGAGGGATCCCCATAGTGAGGCTGATTTACGGCCCTGTCTCCTTGTGTCTGTGGCTCCCGGCGACAGGGGCCAACGTCGACCCTCCATCAGGCAGCTCCCTGTGCTTGTTACATTAATTTTCTGGTTCTTGTCACTCCTTTTCTCAAGTGTCGTTCCTGACTGACACTTCACTAAATATTATCACCAGATTCAATTTTAAAATATGTGCAACATAATGGAGAATGCAGCAGGAGCTGAATGATTCACAATAATAACACTGCATGGTATGTAAAGAACTGAGGAGAGGAATCATGCACACACCTGGAGGAATGTCCCCAGAAATATTGCTTGTTAGGAGGAATCCATCCAAAAATAAAAGAGTGCAGCTGTTAGAATGTGACCGGCTCTAAGAATGTGAACAGGTCTGACAGTCTAACCCATAAAAGATTCTTGTATATATCTGACCACATAAAGACGGATACTGCAGCTGTTTTGCCCGCAGCAGGAACAAACAACCCTGATGCTCAGTTTGCATTAAGATATTTTGAGTTCTTCTTGTTATATGCACTGTAAAAAAAAATCTGTTTAATTTACGGTAAAATACCGGCAGCTGTGGTTGCCAGAACTTCACCATAAGAAAAACAGTGAGCGTATGTCAATGTAAATATCAGCAAAAAAAACTGTAATTTATACTGAATAATCCCATTACTTTCAGGATAATTGTGTCATCATGGTATTTCTCCATTCATTTTACATGAAAATTGTTTGTTTTTACAGTACAACTGTGTGTTTTCTACAGTTTATGACAGTAGAATTTAAAGTTTTATGCTATTCTTTGATTTACAGTAATTAAAAGTATCTACTACGGTGATGTACAATGTTCAATTTTACGACCTATTTCTGATGCAATTTGACAGTGTTTTACTGTCATTTCTACAAACATTTTTTACAGTGTGGCTTACTGTCACACACGCACAATGCTACTGTAAACTAGCTTATGACATGATAATCAAATAGTTACATTATTAAAGACATGACACTCCCAGAGAGTGTGTTTTCTTTCAAGAGTACATATGAGGATCTTTAAGAAATGGTTTGAATTTTAACAAATTTGCCCTCTGGTAAGCAGCCTAAACGGTCTCGTGTGGAGCAATTAAATTAATAAAAGGAATGAAAATGAATGATACACTATGCAGCCGAAAGAACGTGAGGCTACCAGGAAAAGGCTCAGGACTGAAAGTGTCAGGAGCCCCCTGGCCTTCAACTGCAAAATGTCCCTCAAAGAGACACGTAGCAATGAGACAGAGACTGAAAGTGAGCATTAAGAAATATGAAACAATGTCAAAGAGACACAGAATGATTGGAAAGCAAACAAAACAATTACAGAGAAATAGAGATGCAAAACAGCTGAGAGACTCACAATGCACACAAAGAGACAGAAAATGACTACAAAAAGACACAAAATGAATACAAAGAGACACAAAGCCACTACAGAGAGACACAAAGACTAAACAGCCACCAGAGAAACATTTAAAAAAAGGATTCATATCAGCTGCAAAGAGACCAAAAAGACACTCAACTGCTATGCAAGAGTGCAGGAAAAACACAAAGAGACACAAAACAACTACAAGTAGACACAAAAAGATTACAAAGAGATGCAAAACAGCTGCAAAAAGACCACAAAGTGCCTGACAACAAATATAAAACGGGTAAAAAAAAAGCTACAAAGAGACATAAATGACAACTAACTTACACAAAACAACTACAGAGATGCACACAATGACTACAAAGCAACACATCATGACTGCAAAAGACACAAATCTACTACAAAAAGACTCAAATGAGTACAAACTGAAACAACATGACTACAAAGAGTCATAAAGCAACTACAAAGACACACTATGACTAGCAAAACAACCACAGACAAAATATATAGAACAAAGAGACACAAAAGGAACAAAAAGAGACAAAAAATATGAGTTTTTTGTCTCTTTGTTTTCCTTTTGTGTCTCTGTATATAAATAATGGACGTAGTCCCCCACTGGTTTGTGGACTGCTAGTTTGAAGCATCAAGTTCAGTATTACAGCTGTCGCCATCATTGTTTTTTGAAACCAGGAAAGACCATATTTGGACTGGGGAGGCGTGAGGATGGGTCTGTCTGAAAATAAACTGTAAACACTAAAACAATCACTTCAATCCTGACGACAGCTTTCCGTGTTAGCGACCTGTCAATCAAAAGGTAGCCATGCCGTGTTGTAACATCTTTTTTCTTCTAAATGGGTCATTTACACAATTAACATCATATCGTCTTGGAGAAGACTAGAAACTAGTGATTGAGAGTTTTTTCTTTGGTAATAGATCAAGCGAGAGGTCGTCTCGTAATCTGTGTATCATTTGTCCTTTCCATTTTCAATTGGCAATCAAAAATCAAATAATGAAAAACTGACTGGTTATTTTCTTATTTGTCTTTTATGATAACACAAAAAACGAAAAAAAATGCTTGTTTTTCATATATCAATTTTAGGCTCAGATCAAAAATACAAAATGGAAAAACAGGCACAAGAACTAAATTTGATTTTAATATTTAATTGGTCGGCTTTACGTGACCCGGAAGTTTGTAATGTAATATTTTACTGTACAGTCTATATCCAAATGCTTTTTATTAAAAAAAAAAAAAAAATCCACAGTGAACAGTTCTGTGAATATCATGCAATTAATCTTCTTTCCATATTTATCTGGTATTTGGGCCTGGTTGTGTAACACTTCATTCTGAAAACTGAAAACCGCACGTCGACACAACAAATACATTTTCGGCGCGACACAATTGAATTATTCCATGTGGTGTGTTCATGTTAAGTTAATACTTCATCTCCTCTTTGTGGGTAAGAGTTTCATACTGAAAAAAAAGTGAAAAAGAATGACAGTAAAGTGTTTATCCTTCATGTCAGCTCACTTGGAGCAGTTTCAATGAATTTACCATAAATATCACAATACGGGTCATTGACCACTGAGAAGCGAATGACGGCTCACTTGACCGCAGTCAAACTTCCGGGCCACGTAAACCCGACCAATTAAATATTAAAATCGAATTCAGTCCTGGTGCTCGTTTTTCCATTTGGAATTTTTTACCTGAGCCTAATATTGAAATATGAAAAAACAAGCATTTTTTTCGTTTTTTGTGTTATAATAAATTTAAAAAAAACAGTCCATTTTTCATTATTTGATTTTTGATTGCAAATTCAAAATGAAAATGAAATGAACGAATGATACACGGATTTCTTGTTTTGTATTGAGTTCTTTTGCAACCGCGGTTGGCAACCCCTGTTGGATTTTTGAAAGAATGCAATCTTATGGCACTTCCAGGTTTGCTTCCTGACAAAGCAACACGCAAGACACACACACACAAAACAACGTTGTGTACAACCTCTACACTGTAAAAAAAAAAAAAAGATAAACAATAGCTACTCAATAAAATTTAGGCAACAGATTTCACGCAATATTATTAATTAATTCTAACTACATTGCAAGTTCAGTTAATAACAACTTAACAGGAAGTGCCTGTCAATAAAAAACTGACTAATTCTATTGTGTTGGATTCATTCAAAATTCTCTTGATTTAGAATTACAAACACATAAAGATTATATTTAATGTGATCAAAATAGGTAGATCAAACATTTTATTATTATAAAGAATTACAAAATAAAACAGCAGCATGCATCCAACAAGTGAGACACAGAAAATGAATCACAGTGGTTACAAAAAATTACATTTTGTTACTTAAACAACTGCCTCAAAATCAAGGACACATTTATATTTAATACATTTTATCAAATATATTAAGTAAAATGAAATGACTACAGAATCATTTAATACAGTGTATGCATCTTGCTTCTATGTAGGAAAGGTGATGTCCTACAATCTGCCCATGAACTGAACATACACCAAATGTTTAATGTGTCAATTAAAAATCACGGACATCAATATGCAGCTTGAACAGCCTTCACAGTTGAAGTTTTGCCTGAAAGCCTGAATGAGTTTAACGCCTGTACTCTGTACTCATTTTGAACCTCATACTTTCAATGTCACACTGTCATAAAACTTTTACTAAGTCACTGAATGGTGTGCCAAGGCTAACCCAGAAGTCAAGTCAGGCTGGAGCTATTTCTTATAATGGGCACATATTTATAATTGATTGTCTTGTTTCATCTCTTGTGTCTGAATCATCTTAAATAAGTACCGATCAGGAGACTAAACACCGTCCCAGGAATGAATCAAAACATGATGTGATTAAAAATGGGGGGGACTAAATCAAATATTTGAAAGTATTATGGACTGTGGGTATAACTCCAACTGACTATTTCAAATTAAAGAGAAATGGTATTGCAGTCGGACTTTTGTTATTGCCAAAAAAGGCTTAACTGGAGCTATTTTTAATCATATAAAAATCAAAAACTTATTATGGCTTAAAACATTATCTCTCCGGTTCGGACATGCTCTCTAATGAGAGAGACTTTGAAATGCTTCACTACAGTATAAATTAAAAAAAATGTCTTGGAAACCCTTTCCATCTGCTTTAACAAAACTCTTACATTTAGCCTTCCCATCCTCAATAATTATGCAACAAGAGGTGGGATCAGGCAGGCTACCCACTCATGCTATAATGATGACCACATAGAGCCTTCAGCATATCCTCCACAACACCTGCATAATGGACTGGTAGAGGAGAAGCATGGTAAAGGAGGAGACGGCTCCCTGCATGGGTTTGTTTGTGTTGGTGTTGATGGAGCAGATCCACAACAAAACACAAAAAAAAATCTCACATTTGACCAAATCTGCCTGCAGCTGTTAAACACTGCATTGAATGCTTTTCTCCCTCTCCTTTTCTCTTTCTCCCACATGCGCGCGTCTGCGCACGCGCGCACACGACCCCCACGCAGCCGGGCGCGCACACGCAAAAAAAAGAAAAAAACCTGCTCGCTCAATGCACTGCACAGGAGCTCCTGACAGTGCCCGTGCCTGGCTGTGATCGCTGCCTGGCGTCTCTGCCGCTCCGCTGGATGTTTGCGCAGAGGACACCTGCCTCCGCCGGTGAATGCACCGATCCCCCGCGGCAAAACCCACCTCGTTTCCCTTAACTTTTTGCAACGTGTGACCGTTTTTTTGGAATTTTTTTGCACCTGTTTCCAAGACTATGTTTCTGTCGGGTGAAAAACCCCTGTAGAGCCGGGCTTCCAACTTGGCACTTGATGGATATTTGTGGCAGATCTGGAAAGTTGTCCTGCGTCTTGGAGCATGGGCGCAAACTTTAAAAGCTTTTTCTAATCAAGAGACAGTTTTTTTTCTATTTTTTGTGTTTTTTACAATGAAGGCAGGTGAGTCACCCGTCGCGTGAGAGACGCGCATAGCTCCGGGGCTCTCCAGGTACTGGGAAAGGGAACGCGACACGGAGGAAGTCGTGATCTGTGCGGCGGATTTGCGCCACGGAGGACGGAGTAAACGGACCGATGAGACAACATGGGTAAGTACGCGGAGGGTTGCCTCATTTTAAAAAGACTGTCACCAGAGAATAAAGTCTGCAAATTATCAGTATTGTGAGTTGAGTGCACTTGTGGTCCTTAGAATAACAATAGGGCTTGATTTGTCCTCATCTGGCGCATCTGTGAGTGTGTGGACGTTGAGAAAATTCTCCAAAATCTTTCGCGGTTTATTCTTGCGCAGCGAGCTGACACCTCCAGTGTTTCAGACTTTTGCTCTATTTTTCTGCAAAATATTTTTTTTGCATTTAAGATCAACGTCACCACTGAGTGAACTGAGGGTTTTTTCTTTCTTAAATTAAAAAAAAAAATAAACAGCCTACTGCAGGCACTGTCTCAGAATATCAAGAGGGAGACAATACAGATCTCACCTTTATCATGTGGAAGTGATGCCAAAAAAATGTGAATCAGTCGACGTTGGACGCAGGTGCTACTGCACAATGAGTTGAACATCCCATTATCTGTCACATGACGCTCATGCTATTGCAACTCTAATGACAAGCCCCCCCCTCCAAATCCTGATCTGACCTTAAATGTGCTGTTTTCTGTGGTCCCCCCCTCCTCCTCAGCTCCCTCCTGCTCTCCCCCTCTTCAAAGCCCTGGCATGTTTTGACTCCTTCTACCTCCTCCTGACAGCTCTGGGCACCTACAATCTCATCCCACACTACCTATCACCTCCTCCATTTTACTGACTGTGGGTGCTCCAAAGCTCAGCTGAACAAACCCACACTTCTCTCCAGTGTTTCTCCAGCGGATTTGTGTTCCGCAGCTCCATTCATTTTTGGGGGTCTCGAGGAGGACCGTGGGTGTTCAGGATTGCCAATGAATATGCGATGAAACGATGTTGACTTTCAAGCACTCTGCAGCTGTTCCAATAGAAAGTCTCACTAGGTTTCACGTCCTTTCTGTCAATGCAACTTTTGTTGCTGAATATCTCAGAAAAGGATTCATACATGCACACACACACTTGTTTGATAGGCGGTTAGGTGCAGAGAGAGAGAGCCGTTGTGAAACTGCACCACTGTGATTCCTTTTCTGTGTCTCACTTGTTGGATGCATGCTGCTGTTTTATTTTGTAATTCTTTATTTTTCACGCCCAAATGGAGTGGGAATGTGACAGAGGCTGGAGAGATGCATGCTGCCCAAACATCTGTGCAGAATTGTGGCACTTACCCAAGTAATGAGCAGCTTAGTGCAACTAATGAGCACATGCTATAACAGTTTTAATTATGTCATCACAATTACTATAAGCCAAAATAAGTGGCTGCATTTGTTGTGAGAATATCAACACTTCTGAAGCTCTCTCACAGTATCCGTTCTCTCATTATCCATCGCCTTGTTTTCCTCACATTCAGTGGGAGAGAAAAGTGTATAGCCTGCTGTATTTTTCCCTGAATTTCACAATAAAACACGACATCCACATGATTTGTTTTCCCCCGCATCATCTGCATTGAAGGGAAGAGTCAATTTTGGCAAGAGAAGCAGGGAAGTAACAACTGTTCAGTAGCAACTACAGTTGCAGGTCATTATTTTCATTGTTGTTAAATAATGTGTGAGTAAAGCAATCACAATTCCCTTTGCCTGGCCAACAATTTAAAACAGCAGATTATCCGATTAGGAGTGACAGTTATGTTTCAGAAGCTGAAACTAGAGAATGTTTGACATTTTTGCTTCAAAAAAGACTTAAAGGGACAGTTTACCCCCAAATCAAATGTGTCCTCTCATCTCTAGTGCTGTTTATTAATGTAGAGTATCTTGGTGTTGGAGATATCAGCTGTAGGGATGTCTGCCTTTTGTCAAATATAATCAACTATTTATATGATGCAAGCACCAAAAAGTAAATTTGAAAAACTCAACAGCAATGAGCATCAGAATTGTAGCCAACAAAGTTTTTGTTGAATGGCAATTCCTTGAAACAACAAATCATTCGCAATTTAATGCTTTGTAATACTGTATACTGTGTTCATAGTTCATATGTAAAGATTTGTAGCAGACAATTAGCAAAAATGGCCATTGTAGACGGTGATAAATGCAAATGCAGATCCCACTGTTCTGACTGTATAAAAAGGTACAAAAAAGTTTGTATTATTCAGATTTAATGCATATGGTGTTGTGTTCTTAGTTAATTTGATTAAAAATATCACGATATGTTGCCTAGCTATTAAATTGTCACCCCTGTATCGCGATATGTATCGTATCGCCAAAATCTTGCAATGCATGGCCCTGTTCTTAAATTAGTATCAAGTAATGTCATATTATTATTTTTAAAAGGAACAACAAGTAGGCTGGAGTGACAATCAAATTTGGTAATTTATCGTTTTTCAGTGGAATCATTTTGTGATAAAATCATATATGGATACCAAATTGCATTTGGATGAATGCAGATTTATATAAATGGCACTTTACCGTGTTGTGTGTGGATGGTCCCTTTAATTACTTTTTTTGGTAATTGTTTGTCTTTTTTTGGTAATTGTGTCTTTTTTTGGTAATTTTGTGTCTTTTTTAAATCATTTTGTGTCTTTTTTTAGTGATTCTGTGTATTTTTTGTCAATTTGGTCTTTTTAAAGTAATTTAGTGTTTTTTCAGTCATGCCGTATCTTTTTTGTCATTTTGTGTCTTTTTTTTAGTCAAATTGTGTCTTTTTTGGTCATTTTGTGTCTTTTTCTTTTAGTAATTTTGTCTTTTTTTGGTCATTTTGATACAGCCTCCAGCGGCCCCCAGGTAATTTGAGTTTGAGACCCCTGATATAGACCTTAATTTATTGAAAAACCAGGAAACACAGTATATATTATGTTAGATTGAAGACCTCGTCCCTAATGAGAAACATAGTTTTGACTGACAGCACTGGTACATTCTTATCTTATATTTGTGGCCGAAACTCTATCATTTATACTCAGCCCTACCTCCAACAACAACAACAAGTCTGTTCAAACAACTAAAAGATTCTGCATTTCCAGCTGAAATAAGGCAAAGTCAGGGCAGGGAAAAGCACAACGGGAGGCATATTCTGAACAACACTGGAGCCCAATCTCCGGTCTGACTGTACACACGGACTCGTCTGCTGTAGTAGAACTACTAAAGCAAGAGCAACGGAGCAATTATGCTCAAATAACCTTCAATTTATTCGATAATCCATCAGTTTCCTCGAGCAGACAGAGACACTAATTGGCCAATGGAGCATGTCTGGAAACCTTAGCTGAATTTCCTCTAAAAAATAATAAACCTGTGGATACATTTTTCCCATTCCACTTCTTGAAGCTTATAAAAGTGCTGCTAATTAGAAGATCCAGTGTTATTCACAGGTTTGCCACTGGCCCAAATCCTTTAGGTTTTCCTGGAGATTAAAGACAAACATAGACAATGGATGTTGATCTCCTTTTATACATTCATTATTATCGTCAAATGGCCAACTTCTAATTAGATCAACAAATACCTTTTATTGAAAGGCAAGGTCTCGCAATTCTACAGCTTAGACACAAAACTCTATACTGGTTGGTTTCAAAGTGCTTCTTCCAGAGCTACATTATGTTGCTGCATATATTTGGAGGGGAAAAAAAGAAAGAAGAAGAACTAACCTTGAACAGTGTAGATGGCTGCAACCGAAGCTCCTTTTAGCTGAAGCCATCAATAAGGATTATTCTGTCAGTGTGAGGCATGTTTCCTCATTCTGAGCCTGACTGAAAGCCCCCATCAGGCACTTTTTGCAGCAGTTTAGTAATATTCACTTCACCACAACCCACACACGCCATCAAACCGTCATAACACAGCATGTCACGTCCTGCTCTTTCTCCGCACCTCCGGGTTATTCTTTTTATTTCATTCGTCCTCGTGCAGCGCCGGGCTTCGTCTAAATCCCAACACTTCTCCTCCAAAGTTTGTCTTCCTCCTCTTTTACTGTTTTCTATTTTCCTTGAAATTCTTGAAGAAGTGTGAAAGACTTCCCCCAAACAGTGTGTCCTGCACATTGAATTCATGCAGTGAAATATGGGCAGAGACACAAAACTGAGAACAAAGTCTGGCAGTAGGCAGTGGGAGCTGAGCTTGCACAAAAACAAGACTCTGCAACAAGAAGCACATGATAATGTATTGTGTATATTTGTCTGTCCCTGAAGCACACTTCAGCCTACGTTTGGTTGTCATGGTTTTATACATTTGATTATTTTGGCCTTGTAATTTCTTTGGATTTATTTTTATGTAAGCCCTCCAGCCCAAAACACAAAGATGATTTGTCAGTTTCTTCTAAAAAAGAGGCGGATGATGGAGAGTTTTCTGATGTGCCAGCTCGGTGGTCAAGGTTTAGTTTGGCAAGTTTAGACAAATTAAACAATTGATTAAAGATCGTAGATGTTAGTGACGGACTGTTGGCAGGAGATGAGGTGTTAAGTCAACTAGTGCAGTGCCCGAAGGAAGTATGTATTCATATAGTGGGAGATTAAGTAGATTTTTCAATTATGGCCAAATGAGGTTGTGGTTGTGAAAGTGGGATGTACAATGAGGTGTAATACTCTTGCGTAGTGTTAATATACAAAGTGTATATTGGGTAATACATGCCTGTACATTGAGATATAAAGAGACACAGAAATAGTTATTTTAAGAAAAAGAAACTTAATCATTCAACATGGTTAGAAATATATACAGACACAGATATATGAGGGAATAAGTTTACATGCAGCACAAACAGATGGATGTGAATAATGTGAGTAAGGGTTATTAGGTGTGTTGTGGAATATGTAGATTGATTGATTGAACTATTGTGTTTCATATATTGTGTCTATGCAGACCACTACAATGTCTGCAACTCCATAAAACACTTACTTTTCATAAGGTACCACACCATCCAGCACATACACATTGAACATTGATATTCGCTGGAAACTATTCGAATATTAATGGAAAATCGAACCTTGTAGCGCACTTTAAAACTCCCAAAGATAGGTAGGCTAAATAGACTTACAGATGAGATGAGTCAGGGTGGAAATCCAGAGTAATTGTGTTAATGACCAGGTGTAGGCCTATCACACAAAGGGGCGGAGCTCCCCTAAAAGGCATCCGATCGGAAACAGTGAAATGCCTCAACACATCCTACTTAAATAATGATATTTTGAAAAGTGAATTAAAAAATATTCAAAATCGAGGATGCACACCTTTGTGCCATGCACAAGCCACATACGCAATCTGAGGTCAGTCTGACTAACGGTCAGAGAGATATGCCCTAGACACACACACACACACACACACACACACAGATGCTTCTTGCTTTTATAGATAGATTTTATATTAACATGACACTACTTCTCTAGTGTTTCCCCTATATGCATTCAGGCTGGTCTCATGCACAATTCAATGCACTTGAATTAGAAGGTATCCAACAAAATGTCGAAGTAACATAATGTTAAAAGCCACACAGGTCACCTTTCAGCTGGGCAGGAGGGAGGGAGGGAGGGCGGCCCAAACAAACACAACTTCCAAACAGGAGACCAGAGTTCATGTACCCTCATTGGCAGTTATGTCCAGAAGTTGCGTTTATATGCCAAACTGTTTTTTCCCCAGACTTTAATTTAAAAAGTGTTTGTGCTGGCCAAACCTAGCCATTTTTTAACATGTTTTAAACATCGATCATGACGATCATGCAAAATTTAGCCTACTTTAGGACGTGTTTGTTAAACTAGACAGTTCACATGTTTTTTGAGGTGGCAAGTAAGCAGTGTTGCCAGGTGGGAAATGTAGGATTATCGTACCAGAGACATAAAATTATTGTATTTTGAGGGAAATTATTGTACACCTGTCATAACCAAAATAACAAGTCTGTTGATGCGCTTTAGTCACTCTAGTGTTTAATAGTGTTTAACAGGCACTCACGGCTTTGTGGTTTCAGTGCGGAATGGATTCACGGCACCACATCATCAGTTGCGTTAATTTGCCATAAACAAACGACAGGTGGGAACTAATGAATCAATCATGACGCCTAGAGGCCACCTACTTGTCTGATTGATTTTTGTGTTGGTGCTAGATTTCTTTCTTTTTCGTTGTGTTTTTTGGATTTAATGTGGATTTTTATGACTGTAATTTCCACCACCAACTCTGTCTTGCAACATCAACAGAATGCTTTGTTGTTGGACCCTGCAACAGGTCTCAGCCACCCAAAGTGGCTTTCCCACTCTTTGCGATGCTGCAGCTTACTTTTTCCGCTGAGTCTGCCCCGCCATCCTAATGCATGGATGTCACTCATAGCTCACTTTTAGAAAAGCACGATTGGCTGGAAACTTGTCACATGGAAACAGATGCCTTCAGGGTTCACACAAAAAACTCCGGCAGACAGTTGTGGCAGGCTGATTACAACCAGACATTCACGTAATGGTCAAATGATCGTATATTTGGCCTTTTTTGGGATTATTGATCATATATCGTACAGAGGGCAAAATTATTTCTACAAATATGATAACTATCGTACACCTGAGTAAGTCGTAAAGAACACTAAAACCTCCTTCTTCATCTTCTTCCTTAAACCAGTTTAGAGGTCCATTGCTGCCAATTGGACTGAAGTGACCGAGGACACCTAGTAGTAAAATATGGTATACCGGTCGCTTTTGTTGTTTTGGTCAACATCCAACCAGTTTCAAATGTTTTCTACTGGCCCAACCCTAATTGAAGAAGCCTGGTAACATAAGCAAACAACCCCACAACTGTCATCATATTTCCACCTAAATATTGCTGAATCCTAATTGGTGCATTGCAGTACGTAACTTTACCTTTCTCCAGCAGAGCTTCACCCACTTCAAACCAGTGAGAAAGCTTCGACTAAAACTACAAAGACAGAAGAGTCTGATGTGAAATAACCTTAACTGTTCTGACTTTGGCACAAAAAATATGAGTTCATGTATAGCAGCCCATAGCTCATAGTAAGCAGCTGATTTAGTAATGAGGTCTTCAGGGCCTTTAAATAAATGACCATTGCTTTCATTTTTCTGATGAGGACAGCGTCTTTGTGTAACGTATGAAGGCCCTGCAGGGACATGCAGACAAATACAGATAGGGAAGGCGAAAAAAAGATCTATTTTTGCGTTCTCTCACAAAAGTTTAAACACATAGGTTAATGTTCTTTCAGGTCACTTGGATATCTGGGAAACAGAGACAAATAAGTGCCAACAGCAGTACATTTCTGGTATGCACCCATGATAGTGTGAACAAGGTTCAGATAAGGAGAATGTTTCAAATATAATCCCTGTGGTTTTTGTGCCAAAGGTATGTTTTTTATTTGAATGTTTTTCAGACGGTGCTTTCAGTCTGAAGTATTACAATCAGAGTTGGAACAAATAGTTCAGTCAAACAATGAAATAAATATATTTATCCAGTTGGAGGCATGCATTGTGATTAATTTATCCAAAGTAACTGGTTATATCAATATTTGCTGTGAAAAGCATTAAAAACATTCAAACCGCCCATTAACCCCCTGTTCTTCATACACTAAAATTGTGATGTATTTAATGCAAAACATTTTCCTTACACTCATTATATCCACATTACTGGTTGTGTGTTAATATTTTGTGAAAGCACCAAAAGTCCGACCTATATAATACACAGACCAGCCACTTCATTAGGTACACCAGTACATATATGTAATATAATGTAACATTTCTGCCATTAATTCTACAATTACAACGATTGTAGTTCTTCAGATTTTGTTGACTGTCAAAAGCTAATAAATCTACTGTATGTTTATATTTGGAGTCATTTCTGTCCTCTAGTGTAAAGACAAAGATGTTGTAGAACAAGGTGGAAGGGACAGAATATGTCAAGACAATGCCTAAAGAACAGCGTAAACTCATGTTGTGTTGAGTTCATATTAACCCATTTAAGCCGGGAAAGCATTATCGCATTTCTACCATTAAAACCGGGGGCGATGTTGCGTTATTCTACCATTAAAGCCGGTAAAGCAGATACGTCGTTTTGTAGTATTTGTAGTTTTTTCCACCTATTTTCGGTCTCTTGGCCAATAAAGTGCATCAGAATCAGAGTGTCGCAATGCAACATGGGACTTTTCCAGAACTGAAATCATGGCGGAAGACGACTATAGTGGAGGGAGCTCAGATATAACAGCTATAAGCTATCAAATACTTTTTGAATTTCATTTCTATCTGCTACAGAGGCTGAAAAATCTATAATTTAGTAGGCGTTGACACTTCTGTTGAAGTTCCAGAAAAACTTCAGGTTTACGGGGTTTTTTTTAACATCGCCCAGAGGTTTTACAGGCATTTTTTCCAGGCGTTTTAGGCCTAAATGGGTTAAATGACAGAAAATTTAATGACATTTACAGAAAGTTGATTTCCAAACATAAGCTATATACAGTGTATATACAGTGCATAAAGTGCAGATTTCTGATTAAAAATAAATATTGCTTTTCACACTGAATGTGACCACTTCTGACCTTTCACTGATTACCATCTTACCACACACACCATCCATGATGGCTGGCCTCACAGCGTCCATCTCAAACGTCTGGGTCTGTGCTGATCTTTTGACACCAGTACTCATATCGATCAACGCAGCTCTCTGCCTCTCCCCACACATTTCTAAACCAATAATGTGTGTGCGTATGGGTCCATGGGAAAGCCAATGTCAGTACAGTTGCTGATATGTGTGATATTATGGTCCTGTGAAGAGTTCCAACTGTCACTTTCTGACAGGCTGAGTCCGGATGTTAAGCACTGTGGGTGTAAAGGTGGAATACTTTTACTGACATGGCTGATTTATTGAGTGCTGCTGTTACAGGAGCAAACTATCTGCCTCGTGCTGGTGCATGAGGCACACTGTGAAAAAAACATATACCGTATTTCCTCAAATAGTAGCCAGGGCTTGTATTAATAAAAAAATCAGTTTGGGACCCGGCTAATAATAGGGGCAGGCTATTATTTGAAGGAGGCTTTTATTAAAAAAAGAAAATCAGAGCAGCTCTGACCGGCATTTTTAGAGTGTTTTACACAGCGCATTGTAGCCAGTTACCCGGATGTCGGCCATATTGGAAGTACTCGGATATAAACAAACAATGAACAGCACGCTGAATGTTCATTTTAAGCAGGATTTATAATGTCTAAACTACTAAAAAGCCCAGAAGAACGTGCGTTAATGGCTCGACTCTACAGAGAATGACTAGGACAGCGGGAGAAACAACCATATTTACCTACAGTACTAACTTGTGTGGCGAAACTTCAAAATACAGGTGTTGTGTCGAAATCTGTTACCCCGTCAAATGTTTCCTGAATGGTGTTCTCCGTAGCATCACCTCCGCGGTTAGGATTTCAGTTTAAGGTTAGGGCTTGTACACTGCAAAAAAAGAAAAGTTTGGTGAACTCAAAATTTCAAGGCAACAAACAAAAATTTTAAGTTGGACAGTTAAACTAAATATCTTAAGTTTTTTTTTTTTGAGTTTGCTCAACTCTTAATTCAGATTTTTGTCAACTCAACTCAGTTCATCAGTTAGCCGTTAGCTTTCGCTTATGAGCGAAAACTTGTTTGTGTTTGAATGTTGAAAATGTGTAGGTTGCCTTCTCCAACAAACGATGTACAGCACTGCACAACACAGCTCAGAATAAAATTCCTGTATTATTTTAATTAATTTAATTAAGGCTTGCTTACCTGTGTGGACTCCAGCTCAGGCAGCACAGCCACAATGAGACTTCAAGTGCAGTGCCAACTCGGAAAGTTGGCTTTCCCGCATTTCACAACAAAGAAATAAGAGTTAGCAGAACTATTGTCCCTTGTTGTGAACCCCAACATAAAGATATAAGTAACAACAACTCACTAACTTGTTTTTGAGCAGACAACTGTCTTCCTTTGTTGTGCTAACTTACATTATTGCTCTAAATGTCAATAATTTATATTTCCAAGTTTTACCAACTCAAATCACTGTTTTAGGCCAAAAAATACAAGTTGGCTTTTTTGCAGTCTAGAGAGAACAGTTTGGGGTTAAGGTAAACTTGGGGTCATGTTAACAACTTAAAGGAGGACTGGTTGGGGTCAGGGGTCAGGTTGGTGCAGGTTAAGGTAAGGGGGACACATATCGACGGGGGACAGACTTTGACATAACACCGGTAAGAGGCCGGCTTTTATTTACTAAAAATTGTTTTTACACCCGGTTACTAAATGAGGCCGATCATTAATAGGGGCCCGGCTTTAAATTGAGGAAATACGGTATATATTCTTTTAAAGAAAAAATACATGAGAAACATATAGGCTCAAACTAGATAACTTAAAGTTAGACCTCACCCCAATTAGGCTTCCTAAATGCATATCAAATGCTTTCCATTGTGCTTTAATCATTTTTTTGGAAAGGAATCATTAATTTTTCATTTAAGTTAATCATTTAAGTTTTATATCTTTACAGCCAAGGAATTAAGCTACTGTCAGTGTCTATGAAAGATAAGCAGCACACTAGCTGGATAAAGAAGCAGATGTCAAGGCAAAATGAAATCTGTACACTTTCAAAAAAATTTTTAATTATCTCTTACTGCAGTTTTGGTATCTTTGATGGATCTTCATCAGGCACGAACCTCCTGTCAGATCAAAACACTGCAGCAACTGATAATTAAAGCTTTAATGAGAGGATAAAGGAGTGTGCAGACTCCACTTATGCCCTGACCTCTCCTAAACACCATCAATTTCCTTCTTTTGTTTCCAAGCCTACTCTGAAAGTGGCATGTATATGTGTTTTTATTAAATTTGACAGCACAAACATGCTCTAACAGATGTATGATGACTGGATATTCATGTTGCTCACAATCAGTGAAATCTCAACAGGGCTATGGCTGAGAGAAGCTGCAGGCACCAGACCAGAATGATTTGGCTGAAATTCCTCAAAAGAGTCATTTTTCCAAGTGGACTTCCATCCAACTCTTCTCATTAAGGCTGCCTCTCTCCACAGCAGGCAGCTTTCACCAAATCTGCTGGTGTAAAAATGTTGACATTCAAAATAACCAATTAGCCTTTTTAAAGGTCTCCCTCCTCGCTAATTATATTTTACAACCTTGACAAGAATAGCGTAGTACAATGAGTGGCTTCCACCATTAGGCAAAAAGGTGAAGGGAAGTGAGAGTGCTGTTATATGTGCTGTTTGAGATTGACTTGTGTTGGGCGGCTTCACATAAAAGCTGGAGAGACATCAGCTGGAGTCGCGGTCTAAATGTCAAAACAATTAGTTGATTCATCATTGCAATCGAACCAAACAAGTCATGTTAACATTTCTTTTTAAGCTCTGTGAAGTGACTCTTCTGACATTTTAGAGAGTGAACAGTCGGTCGGTTAGTTTAAAAGGGACATGTATTGAAAAACTTACTTTTTCAGTTCTTAACAAACTCAGAAATAGTTCAGAAACACGCCATTCAACAAGTCATCCCCTATCCCCAGGTCACATACAGACTTTTTCGGGTTTACTTTTGTATCAAGCAGCCATAAAGTTGTAGCATATTGAGTTAATTTGCCTTTCTTGACATTGCTGAAACACACTCCAAAAAATAACTTTTTCCCAGAATGTAATAAAATGATGGAAATAATTTCCACCTAAATAAATTGCTTTAATTTAGCGAAAACAATTTTGTTGAGCGACAAAACGTAAATATGTTGGGTCAACATGATGTATTCGCGTTACTGTTAATTAATTAGCAGGGGTCAGTCCAACTAGATTTGTAAGGGTAATTGTAACATACTAACGTAATTTTATTGGGCCATTTAAACTTGTATGATATTATTAAGAGTTACTTAATTTAATAATAATAACCCCAAAAAACTACTAATTGGGAATGTGCACATTACTGCCACCTACTGCTCTGGAGTTGTAAGCAGAATTGATTTGCAATCTTAACCCATTAGAATTAGGTTGTTTTAACATACATTATTCTAGTAAAATTTAAATTGTTGCATTTTATGCTAAAACTACATGTTTTAAAACTGTTCAACCACAAAACATAATTTTATATAGTAGAAACTACATGTTAGACTAAGGATAAGGTAACAGACACCCAGTTTGCTTTAATGGAGTGCAGTATATTGTGCAGCAGTAGTAAAAATTAATTTAGCAGGTTGGAACCAGCTCTATTTGAGATGACAGCGCTTTCTCTGACATTTCAAACCACAAACTCCATTTTCTTCCCTGTCTACACGTCAACAGCTAATACCAGAGTTTCTAAAAAAAATCTTCACTTTACAAAAGCTGATTTTTCAGAGAACAAAAATGCATGTTTATGTTTGGACAAAAGCTTAGAAAAAGCTATCGTTTCAAAAGCCGTTAACATGTAGACAGGGCCTAGACATACCTGTAATTCATTTATGAGCATAACTCATTTTTAATTTTTGCCGTTTTAAAGATAATGAAATATCGTTTGTTTGAAACAGAATTTTATAGAAACCCAGTTGCTTGCATTGCTAGAAACATCTTAAATAAGGAGTAGGCTTCACCAGGAGGTTTTAAACAACATGGTCCCATCAATCTGTGCACAAATAACACAACTTTACACTTTCAAATTATGTGCAATGCATACGCCAAAATCCAGTCATGCATACGATACACGAGTGTTTCCAAAAATAGTGAGCCTACCGGTTGCAGAACATCGTAAGGTTCGCTATTGTAAAAAAAAAAAAGGCTGCGTTTTCATTTAATTTAGGTTACATAACCATTTCTCTAGGATTTGGGCAAAAAAGTTCCTGATCAGGTGTTATAAAGACAGTTTAAAAAGTAAATAAATGTACGTAAATGCTAGAAGTGAAGTAGTTGGATAACGTGAATACCGGAAGTGACAAAGTTATCTAAAACTGTGAGGTATGGAATATTGATGTTTGAATCCCATCGTTCACTTTTGTTTTCACATGATACATAAACGCTGAAAGTCCGGGTTTGTTCAACCCAAACACCACCTCCCACCCGGAGTGCAACTTTTGTACTTTATACTCTGCCTCGACGTCAATCACAATCACAGTGGCTGCAAGAGGGGCTACTAACTGAACAAAACCAAGGATTGGCATATCATATGCATGCAAAATTGGATTTTGGCATATGGGTCAATGACGTGATTTAATCCATTGTCAGTTGGTGTAACCAGTATTATTATTTTTTTTTCATAAAAATCTGATATCTATATATACAGGAAAACAAAAGTGAACTAAAATGAGTGGAAAAAATACAATACATGTTTACATTGCAACATTATGGTATGTATAAACCTAATTTGTCAAAACTTTAGAAAAAATTTGTTGTTTTAAAAATATGTTCTGCTCAATATTGACGAAATGTGGAAATGTAGAGATACTCAGAAATATGTTTTTTAAAATGAAGTAATTAAATGTATAAGTCCACCTAAATACACTGTAGGTGGAAAAAGTTTTTATATATATATATATATATATTTATAATTAATTTGTGGTTACACCTTTTGACATCTTGCCAACCCTTATTTGTCACTGACCCATATGCATTGCATGTAATTTCAAAGTTATTTGTATACAGATTGAAGAGTTTGGGCTGTAGGAAGAAATTTCAGTACTCTAAAATATTTCAAGATGAATGAAAAGTGTTGCATCCTTATGAATTCTATTCGTGGAAAAAATGTAAGCACTCTCTGTCACACCTTTGAGACATAGGTGTCTGGTTATACTATGTGGTTACTAAAAGGTACTCCACAACTGTCAAATAGACACTTGAAGTAATAGCCATGGCAGCCAGCTGTACATGCAGCCAGCTGCACTTCCAGTGAGAACCTGATGTAAATAACACTTTCCACTTTCTCTCGCGGATAAATAAGAAGTCTATGTACCGTATGTAGCTAATCCCATTGATCTGTTATGTTAATGCTCAGACTCAGCAAATCAATACACCTAATTATGGCATTATGTCTTTAAGTGGTAATAATTTAGGACTTTCTTTTTTTTTTCCTATAAAAAAAGGCTGTCGGGCAAAGCCAGAGCAATCTGTCTGTCTTTATTCCCCTTTTCACTGTTACACTTGCGAAGGTCACAGACTCAGTCGCCCTCAGTAACTACATCCCTCACAAATCCAGACAGAATAACTGAGCTAACAAAATTGACTGCTCATTTCATTTAAATTTTTAATGGTTGCTGCCCCATTTAAGCTGTATTTTGCCATTACAGCTGTGATATTAACCAGCTGCGCTCTATTTTTCCATACATCTTGTTCCCGTTGTAAAGTACAGCATGTATTTCTGCTCCTCCTATCTCTGCATGTATGTGCAGCTCCAGAAGTAGTAAAATAAGCTTTTATCATAAATCAGCCATTTTATGCTTTTTGCTTCATGCTTTTGCTGGGAGTCGGAATTACAGCTGACTCCAATTTTCAAATTAATGGGCGTAAAATAATGGGTTTTAAGTGTGTAAAAGGTACTTCATTTCAATATTGTAATGCCGGTGTGTCCAATTAATCACAGTTGCATGATGGTCTCCGTGACTGGTAATATGTCACATTCTTCTGTGCCCTGAAAGTATTTTTAATTTTATGTGCCTTAAATCTGAGCGAACACACTCAATAATGTAATATATCACACATGCTGTAGTGCCCTGGAATTTTGCTTGCCTAAGCTCCATCACACATCACACACTTTAAAACCCTTGGCTCTCGTGTCAGAGAGGAAGACAGTCGGGGAGGGAAGGGGAGGCAGGAGGTGGGGTTGGAGGAATTAACAAGCCTATATCTGAAGGTTTAAATTATGGGAAAATACAGATTATATATAATACAGCCTCCGAGTTGTGTTGGGATGAGTCTTTTCCTAAGAAGGCACCATCTGTAGAGGCTGCAAACACAACGGGGGTGGGCTGGTTCAGTGGGTAGACACAATTATAGTATTGTACATCATATTAGAAGTCAAAGTAACAAAAGAAAAAATTGCATGTACAACAAATCTATATCTAAAATGTTGATTATACATTTCTGTAACCTTGAACACCGCCACAAAGAAACCCTCCCTTTTAATGTGTATAACCTGTACTACAGTAGACCATTTAATAAGAAATATTTTGTTTTCTTGCGCACTTTTCATTTCTTTCAAGTGCCCCAGCGTGCGGCCTTAGCCCTGCTGGCCAACCCACTTGGGCACTCTGGGTAATAGCCTTTGCATCAGTGCTCAGAGCACCGTGCATTCAAATGAAATATCAACTTGTCGCACCGCCAAGGAAGACGACAGCTGACTGTGGTAGGCCTGCCAGAATCCACTCTGTCCCCAGGGGGGGAGCCGTCTCACTTTTATGGGATTTCAGAAAGGTTGCCATTGGAATGTGACCAGAGGTGAGGTAATTTGGGATAAGATATATTTTAGGACATTACATAATGATTTAACTTTTGCTGTTTTGTTCATTTGTAGGCCCATTTTAGTTGACATTTAGTGTGAACATTTGAGTTCCAAACTTCAGTAAACTGCTCCCAGTTGGTGAGTTTAGTTGAGCCCGGAGGGAAACTGGAGCACAGAGCCTGCTCCGTAATGGATATTCATTGGCTGCAATTGCATCTTTATCAGGCGCAAATTGTGTTGAAGCATTAGTCGCCGCACGCAATAAAAGAAAAAGGAATGTGCTCCAGTTTGCCTTGAGGCACTGCTACCCATCTTGTCCTTTTCCAGGAGTGCTGTTCCACTGGCTCAGGTGGGTTTTTGCCAACTAGATTACAACTTAAACCATCTTAAAATAAAATGTTGTACTGTTGCATAGGCACCAAGGCAAAAAAAATGGATAGGATGAAGAAAAAAGACCATATCCCTCTGATTATTTTTTAAACTGTCCATCATGAGTATGATCATGTTTTATAATAATGCAATCTGTGCAAGATTCTTAAAGTTGAGTGTGAAATATGTCCCTCTGAAAGCAGCATATAGCCAACACCATTGCTAACAAGTAACATTTGGCATGAACAAGGAAATTAGTGACAGAGATCAAAACCATTTTTTTGTACCAGGCTGGATAATTCTGCTAAAAAGTTAGCAAGCCATTTTAACATAGGGGTCTAAGGAGATTGACTTGTTTTTGGACCCAACCTCAACTGGCCATTCATGGAACTGTCGTTTTTGGCACTTCCACATGCTCCAGAGGTTGCTGCCTGGTCAATACAATCAATTTTTATGAGCAGGGCAAGAATATGAAGCTGACAAGTTGTGAAAGTATCACCACTGTTCCATAATTTTCAAAAATGGCACTGCCCTAAATAATTTACTTAGCAAAACCATAAAAACAAGTAAACCACCACATCAAAACCATATAATAATGAACATTTTGAATGTTTTTGGTACTCTAATGTTGTCATTAGTTGCACTTAAGTAATAACTAACTTTGTCTATTTGGCAAAACATATCTTACTAGTCTAAAAGAAGTTGCATCAAACTTAATCTCTCTGCCCACTGAACCTGGTTCCTTTTTTTTAAGATTATTTTTTTGGCATTTTTCATGCTTTATTGAAAGGGGGAGACAGAGGGGAGGACATGTGGCAAAGGGACCTCAGGCCGGATTTGAACCTGGGTCCGCTGCAGCAAGGACTCAGCTTTAATTTAATGGTATGCACTCTACCAGTGTGAGCCACCGGGACGCCCTAAAACCTGGTTACTTAGCGAGAGCGGTTTGTAGGAAGGTGAAAAGGTTGCTTACCAAAAGCCTCAGCCATCTTTGTGTTTCCTGTGCCACCAGAGGCTTCACCATTAACATGATTGAAAACCTACAGTGACTCAATATCACCCCTCGTGGTACAGGATGGTATTACAAGACAGGACGGGCCAAAGCTAGCTGGTTAGCATGCTAATATCAGTAGATATCTGCAACACAACACAGAGACGGCTTTGACACAATGTAAAACTGTTACTAATTCACAGTATGTTCACATTTATAACATTAGTTTTAAATGTCTTAAATCATGGCCAAATCGTACACACTGCACCTTTAACTAGGGTTTAGTCTGTTTTTATAGGTAAGAAAATACAACCTGAGATATTGTAGGCTCAATCCGCTGAAGTTCTACCACACAAACCATTCATTATTAAGTGGAAAAAACAGACTTGAAACTTTAAAGTTATCAGGAACAGATTTATCTTTGTGATACGTGAACTAATGTCTACTTCTGTGTTGCTGCACTGCAAGTTTTTCAAATCTCCAAGATTTAACTTCTACGAGATATGAAATCTCCAAAACCCTCTGGCTCTGATTGGTCATGCTCTACTAAGAAGAAGGAGCCAGGTAAACAGATGTGTGAGGCTTACCACATGAGATCAAATCTCTTCGCAGGGGAAACAGATAGCAATGCCTGCCTCAGCCAGGATTGTAGCATTTTATTTATACTTAAAGTGAGAACTTGTGTTTCTTCCCACGGTGACAGATGCATGGGATGTAGATCCTTATGCAGTTAGCCAAAATGGCCATTCCATGTGGCTCCTTTCTGTGTTTATTGTTGGTCAATCTTAGAGACAAGCATCTGAAATGATTCATGTATATTTGGAAAGCTGTAGGAGGCTCGCACAGCGTTCCTCCAACGTACATTGTTCTGCGGGAATCCTCGTGTCTTGGTACAGCATTGGATTGTTGCAATGTGAGGTGCAGGGAAACAGTGAGACTTGGGGAGGACAAAAGAAACATCACAATAGCCAGGAGTTATGATGAAAAATAACTCAGACTTTTATTTTCAGTCTCAAAAAATAGAATAAGACAAAATAAAAGAGGAATAAAAAAAAACTGGTCACATCTCAAACAGTTCAGGCAAATCAGACTTCCTCCCTCTGTAATTTCAATCATATATGTAGTATGAGAGCCCGCCTTGCCAGTTCAAACAATCAGGTCAGCACTATAACATGAGAGGTGAAAAGTTAGACACAAATATACATAGTTATTCTCAGTTTGCTCACACCAACAAACCCCATTTAATTCCTTCAATATGTAATCATTAATGTTATACATTCAAATTATGTAAATCATTTCTTTATCATTCAAGATTTATTTTAATTGGCTGTCATTTTCATCACACATCCTTTGACCAATCAGATGCAAGTACCCACCTACTCACATACAACATAAAAGGGCTGCAACTGAGGTGTGCTTCCTCTTTAAGTACCAACACAAGATGGCCTCCGTTAAAAGGACTCAAAGGACTTAAAGCTGAGCTTTATACAAAGTAAATTATTTGTATTTCTAAATTGATCCTGTAACCATTTGATACAAAATAAAGGAAACAAAGAAAACTGTGTATGAGTCTGTCCACTTTCGTTAAAGAAAAAGGGGTTTAAGCAACAGCTAGTGGGGGAGTTGATGCTTCCTCACAGATGCGTGAAAAAAAGAGAGAGAAAAGCCTGATGCCTGTGCAGACCACCACATGTAATGACTGGATAATCAATCTGTGCTAATGTGAAAGTCTCTCTTCATCCAGCTCTGTACAGCCCCCCATGGGAGCCCAGTGTACACATGTCCAGTGGGTTTTTATTACACCTCTGTCTAAGCAGAAATCCATGCTGAACCAACGTGTGCTAATTAAAGATGGTGTCTTGCAGAGGCGTCAATGAGCCAGTGGCTGAATGTTGTGGCTTTCTATCACAGCGTGGGGCCTGAAGTTTTCTAACATCCAAGATGTGCTTGAATCCCCTCCACTTCTCCGTTTGATCCCCAATGCAGTTTTAGTGATATGACATAGTGAGGCTTCCCCAGGGGCTTCACAACAGATTCTTTTCAATGGGATTATCATTTAGGGAAGACTGATGACTGTGTATAGTGCCGCGCAGATGCTTGGTCAGTTCACAGAGTACCTAATGGAGGTGATGGAAGTGGCAGTGCATCTCTTGCTTGGAGGACTCAAGGGATTTATTTATAGCTCACATATTCACATAGCGTGTATCTTCACTCAATTCTCATATACTCACTATGACTAGGCCTCGTTTACCACCTCTATTGTCTCACTGCCATGGGGGACTCCAGCAATGTTTTGCTTTTTATTTTATTTTCTTTGCTTACAAAGCAGGCTGTTCTCATTTCTAGAGAACATGATTTGTGTTTTTGAGGAGGAAAATGGGCCAATTACAGATACGGCCAGGGTTTTAAATTGACACCTGCAAACCCGCCAAATACGGGTAAAAAATAACTTTGGCAGGTAACATCTGTAAAGTTACTAGCCAATTTGGCTGGTGATGAATGAGGAAAATAACAGGCTGTGGAAATCATTACACGTTACTGTTACCAGATTGGTCTGTTTTCCACCAAGAAAATTGGGCGTTTTTGTGTGTGTTTTTCTGGGAAACATGGATGGATGGATGGATGGATAGATAGGACCTTTTATAAAACTTAAAAACTAGTCAGAATGTGCAAAATTAGAGAGATTTCAAGAGACAATAAAAATTCCAAATAAAATATAAATACAATTTATTTTTATAAATACTAGCCTGCTGCCCCCGCGACCCGGCCCCGCAAAGGCGGACATGGATGGATGGATGGATGGATGGATGGATGGATGGATAGGAACTTTATAAACTAAAAAAATAGTCAGAATGTGCAACATTAGAGAGAGTTCAGGAGCCAATAAAAATACCAAATAAAATATAAATACAAATACATTTTTATAAATACTAGCCTGCTGCCCCCGCGACCCGGCCCCGCATAAGCGAACATGGATGGATGGAAATATATACTATAACAATAGTGCATAATTAGTGCAAGTGTATACAACAGCCATGCTGTGGTTGGTGGTATGTTGTGGGCCTGATGCTTCTCCCCGACCTCTGTCCTCCTTTGCCGTCGCCTACTTCGCCTAGTGTGGTGTTATACAGTTTAATGTCACGGGGAACAAAGGAGTTTTTCAGTCTGTTGCACTTGGGGGAGGGGCATTCTGTCGCTGAACAAGCTCTTCTGGTTGTTGATGACAGTGTGCAGAGGATGGCTGGTATTATCCAGAATAGCCAGCAGTTAGTTAGATGTTCTCCTCTCTGCCATTGTCACCAGAGAGTCTAGCTTCATGCCGACCACGGAGCCGGCCCGTAATCTTTACCTGCCAACACTGCTTGTAGAACTAATCCTACATTTCCCATGAACACTATGTTGTGACGTGTCATACCACCATTGGCTACGTGCCTAGCGTGCGTGGTATCGATGACAAGTGAGCTTCTGATATGGAGAAGACGGCGCAAAACAAAACAAAGAAGATATTTACCAGGTGTAAAAAAAAAAACAACAGAAGAGCAAAAGAGGAAGGCTGAAGACACGGGACAATGGAGATAAAAGAGAAGGGTAAAAGAATAAAACAAGGACATTTAATTTGAAATGGCTGTCGGGGTGTGAGTGTTAGTATTTTGCAAAAAAAATGAATAACGTATTATAAGAACTGCTTGGTTTTCACAAAAGACACTTTTAAAATGAGCCGTTTCGTGGTTGGAACAAACAATTTCAAAGCGGAGGCTGTAAAAGATCACAAATCCGCCAAGAGCATGAAGACGAAACAAACAAAGACAAGTTACCTGGAAACAATTTGGCTAGTGGAAAATCTGATCGACTGCTAACTTTAAAACTCTACTAGCCATGTTGGCTGGTGATCAATGAAGTTAATTAAAGCCCTGGACATGACAGTTCATTTTTCAGCTGGAAGGAAAAGAGACCTTTTCTCTGTGGATTGAATGCCAATTTTGCACCAATATGACTCTGCGATGGCACACAGAAAGCTGCTCTCTTAAACAAACTACTTTATTAAAGAATATTAACGTTATTTGCATTATAGATCCAATTCTGGAAATGAAAACCGAGAAAATAAATCCGTACTGTATGTTCAGTATCAGTCAATTGCTGACCATTTTAATAAAGAATCAAATAAAAATATATGAAATAGCTGACACCATTTCTAAATCACCCCATTCATCGATTTCAGCATTATATGTTCTGTGAAAAAGAGTTTTCATATCAGCACATATTGGACTACATGATACGCTGATACCGAGAAATATCGATTTGCCTTTGATAGGCCGATATCGGCAGAAAATATCGGTCAAGATATTAACTTATTGGTGAAGTTAACTTGCTTAATCCGTGTAATAAAAGACAGAGAAAGACAACAGAGCAGAGTTAAACATTTTAGAATAATTCTAATCAAGATATTGAATTAAAAATACTTATTGTATTATCATCAACTATATAATAGAACTGGATTCTATATTTAACTAATTGGACACACCGAGCACAAAATAAAACCGAATGACACATGTTGCAGCTCAGTTTTTTTCCATTTCAGCTCAGCAGAGAGTCTCTACTGCATTTTGCTACTCTGTTCTCACACACACACACACACACACACACACACACACACACACACAGCCAGTGTGACGACTCGCATCATCCAGTGACAGTGGCGACTTTTACCAGCAGAAGATAGATAATTGGATATCCATCTTCTGCAACAACTCCCTGGTCATTTTGTAGATATTGAAAATGCTCCCACACTGCTGACTTAAGGTGCTTTTTGTCGAATATAAGGCTAGAATGTCAATTCGCTATAACATTTGTACAGCTCTTCTCAATGCTTTAGGCGAGTGATTTTAGTCTTGCGAGATTCGTTAGTACAGGTCTACAATGCAGGAATCCAGACACCATAGACATCATTCCTACTACTAACAACTCTTTTTGCATTATTAAAATGCCAACTAAGAAGACTGTGCAATCAGCTTAGGTGAAGGTATGCACTCTTAGAGTTTTTTTTAGTTGTCACATTGCAAATGTAATTAGGGCAGAACCATTAAGCATGTGCATATGCTCTAGTGCATTGTTTTTCAAAGTGGGGCTTGTGGAAACTTTGATCTATGTCTTTCAATACGTCTTTTATAACAGAAGACACTGTATATAATGAACGAATATGACAAGCAAAAGAGAAAAAAGAATATATGTTTAGTGTTCAATCAATCAATCAATCAATCAATCGATCAGACTTTATTTGTATAGCACTTTTCATACAAGAGAAATGTAACACATAGTGCTTCACATAAAAAAGGAAAAATAGAGTAATAATAATGATAAAACATAGAAACAAGCAAACACCCTCCGCCCTGACCCTCCATCCTATTATAAACAAAGCACAAACTTAGGAAGCTCCATCTCAACGTGAAGCAGTGAGGAAACACTGGAGGCAGGTTAGAAATTAATTAGATAAGATACATAAAAATAAAGTAAGGTAATATAAAATAAAAATAAAATAAAAAACAGAAGTAAATAATAACAATAAAAAGTAAAAAAGATGAAAAATAATTAAAAAGTAGAGCATGATAATATATATATGTATACATAATGTTTCAAGTAAAAGACAAATTAAATAACTGTTAATATTGCTGATGGACATTAAGACAGAAATGACAAGGAATTTTTTTTAACAAAAGTACTGATTACTTACTGCTGTATGTTTGATTTTTCATATTTGCCATCATAATGTACACATCATTTAAAAAAAAACAAATTTGCCACAGGGGGGTGATGCTATATGGGGGTCTTATAGCATGTAGCGTGATCTATATGGCAGTGGTGGAAGTATTCAGTACTCAGATCCCTTACTTAAGTAAAAGTACTGATACCACACTGTGAAATTACTCCACAACAAGTAAAAGTCCTGCATTCAAAACTTACTGAAGTAGAAGTATCAGCATCAAAATGTACTTAAAGTATCAAAAATACTCGTTATGTGCATAAGGGACCCACTCAGAATGTTTTAAATATTCTAAATATATATTTACATATTATTTGTATTGATGCATTTGTGTAAGCAGCAGTTTAATTTTGTAAAGATAGGGCTACTTACTTATATTAACTATAATATACTGTTATGTGGTTTAATTTATAAAAATGTCTAATTACTTTAAATGGATCATGTTTTTTATGTTAAAACTCAACCTAAAAAGTAACTAAAGCTGTGGGCTAAATGTAGAGGAGTAAAATGTACAATATTTGCCTCAAAATGTAATAAAGTTACATAAAATGGAAATACTCAAGTAATGACAAGTACCTCAAAATTGTAATTAAATACAGTACTTGAGTAAATGTACTTAGTTACATTCCACCACTGGTCCTTGGCATGGTAAAGTTGGGGAACCTGCTCTAGCGCACATATGCTAATTCATGTCGCCCAAACCACCTTTCTGTTCACTGCAACGTGGATAACATTTCTAAAGCTTGAGTATGAAATTTAAACATCCTCATAACATCTTTTTCTAAAGAATTTTTTTATGGCTCAAAATAAACCTGCCTGTACAAAGGTGTTGCACAGTGACACACCAGTAGCTTGTATTCAATGCAGATCATGTGGGAAACTGCATGTTTGCTGCAGATTTTAGCATGAAATTGTCACAGTGTTGTGTGACACCCTCAAGTTTTGGTATAATGATGCATAATAGTGTGCTCTGCATACTGTTTACCAGACAATAGACAGAATGTTTTAGTTCACAGCTTACAACAGCAGGTCAGCACACAGAAATGACAAGTGATTCTCTGTAAAGAAAGTACTCGTCCTGGAGCTTTGCCACGTCGCCAGCTTTCTGAACGTGTCAATGTGAATATAAAGTGACTACACATTATGTGCAAATTTACGAGTTTGCATCATCAATTTGTGCAAATTTTTCCATCATTACTTTAGCCTCTCTGTGGCTGTTTATCTCCAAACCATGTCTGTGTGTTTGTCCAGACGGTTCTGGAAAGCAATGTCTCTCCCAAACTTGTGTATACAAAAGTTGCACGTTCTGCCAGTAATATGATGGATTTCTGTTTTTGTATTCATGTCATTCTCTTGCTGTCATTTCATAAACCTTGTCCAAAGTCAAACAGTAACTTGTTTTGCATATACCAAACAAATCACAACATTAGGGGTTTGTGTGTGTGTCCTTGTGCTTCTATTTTTGCGAGGATCAATTTGAGCGTAAGACCTTGAGAGTGAGGACATTTTGTCCAGCCACTACTTCTACCAATAGTTTATTGGGCCGGCTGAGGTTAATATAAGGGTTAGGCAAAGGTTTCCATATCGGTTTCGGGGTTGTGTATGTTGTATGGATGGCTACAATTAGGTTGCTAGGGAATGTGTCAGTGAGGGTCCTCACTAGCAGAAAAAACATGTGTTTTTCATCTGTTCATAGGTTACTTTTTAATATGCATGAGTTATTTCTAATGTTAAGTCATGAGGAATATGATTTCCTTGCCCTGTCAATATGTGTTTTCTCATACTGCCCAGTCATGCATGCAACAAGAGATAGGTTGAGGCATTCTTTGTTTGTGTATAATATATGTAGATATATGTACTTGTAGCCTGAAGCTTGTGCAATCACAGCACTTTAAAAACCAAAAATCAAATCAGTAAAAATGGGAGGAAAAACAATAAGATTCTGAACAGAAAACACCATCTAATGTCATAAAATATACGGAAAAGCAATATCTGATAATGGAGTTATGTCTTGTATAACTAACATTGTTATTTTTATTCTTCAGTCCATTTTCAACCGCTTAATAGTCCCCACTTAAGCAAATCATTTCTCTATCTCTCTCTGGGTATAATAACCACACACAATTATAATCTTAGCAATTCAACAAATGATAGTTCTCTCACTACTCATATTAAAGTCTATACCTGTGACAGCATTTATTATTAAGAACCACTAGACCTTGAAACCTCCTATAATATAAAACACCTAATTAGATACCTGTTGTAACTAGTGCTTTGTCTCCACACTGCTGCTCATCATCCCCACCTTCACCTACCTAACAACCATTGCTATTTCATCCTGTCCAAACAAAATTAACACCCTTCCTCCCTTTATGCCTTTGTGGATGAGCGCCATGTCGTTAATTGTCAAATCTGTCGCTGTTAACAGCGAGGCAGCTGCCGCAAAACCGAACAGAGAGCAGATAGGTGCCTGAGGGAAGGTAAAAGTACGTTATGAATATCCTGAGTCTGAGCATTACTCAGAGTGAGACCAGATGAGAGCCCTGGGTCAAGGATGTGTCCCTTGACATATAGCGCAGTCAGAATGTATTAGGACAGTGGCACGTCTTTTTATGTGCTGGCTCTGTACTGCAGGATGTAGAATTTAAAAATCAAACAAGACTAGCAGGTTAAAAAGGGCGAACTGTCAACTTTACTTTGAAGATGTTTATATCAGATGACTGACTTGGCCAATCGAGAACACTTTTTGGCTATTAGAAATTCTTGATTGGGGTCCCTGTATGTTATCTATCATTGTCCTAAAATTGCACATAAAATGGATTAAGGTTTGAGGTTTATTTTATTTGCACAGTTAGAATTACATAAAATGACAAAGATAACAAATAGTGTAAAGTGCAGGGAGAGGCAGAAAACCCAGACGGGCTTATTTAAAGCCTCCACTTAAAATGTCATAGTTATTCGAAAATAATAAACTGATAATATCAAAAACCTATGTAGAACATCAACAAGTTATAATGACAATAACAAAAACAATAAAAAACAAAAATGAACATGTTATAAAAGTGTATTTGTGTGTGAATTCGAATTTTAAAACAGCAGTTAAATGAGCTTTTAGACATCTTTTGAAACATTTTAAAGAGACGGAGTTCTTTGCCAGATGGGAAAAGGTATTTATTCCATAATTTAGTCCCTAAATTGAACAATAAATTGACCTCTGCATGTGAGAAATCTTGGAGGATGAAGATCTAAAGACTGACGCGTTGCATAAGAGTGAACCTGAGAATTAAATTTAAAATGAGTCCTAAAGTGCTTTGGAAACTTTTCATGATCTGAATATACCTTAAAAATAAAAACACATATTTGAGAAATATTGATGTCATGAACAGTAAGTATTTGGAGTTTCTGAAAGAGGGGTACAGATGAGGCATTTGACTCAGATCGGGTTGCAATCCTAACAAAACGTTTCCACGGATCCACCAGTCCTTGACTGTTTAAACACTACGGGAAAAAACAGCCTCAGGCTTGTATAAAGATGTAATTTGTCAGTTTTTGCATTTGGACTGGAGAGGCATGGAAACCTTCATATTTCTGCAAATTTGGTGGAACATTTTGAAAACTCTGTGTCAAGGTCTTGGCCTTTAATGGATATTGGGACTTGGGCCCTGCCATTACCACCAGTGTCCTTTTTTATTATATTCCAGTGGATGGAAGAGTGTGAAATTCTCTTAAAATGGGGAAAGGCAAAGACTACCTTGTCAAAGAAAAAGCAGATGGAGAGTGCTGACAACTCTGTTGGGAGTGCAAGAAATATCAGGGAATTTCTCAACGTGAGGTAAAAAAGACCAGATTTTTCTTTGACAAAGTGAAAAATCTTGCCAGTTTCCCCTTTTTAATCAACACAGGGGGTGGAGGAGTCTTGCAAATGGTGGCAAATTTTCAAAACTGAACGTGGCTGTCTTATGGTTATCTTGAGAAAACAGTGTGATCCTCTGAAACGTCTCCACTCCTTGGAGTCCTTGTTTGTTTTAGGATTAAGCAGTGAGTCTCTCTGTATCTTAACCCTTAACAGATGTGTAATATGTGTGTCCAGATATTCATCGACCTTAGAGAAGTCTGCACTCAGAATATTAATTATCAGATTTTCAGCCCTGGAGGTTGCCAACCGGGTGGTATGCAAAGTACAGATTGTTATTCTTGCTATAGCTGGTTTAAAATGAGGTCAGTACTGAAGACACCCGAAAAAAAAATCTTACACAGCAGCCATGATATCATTTGTGTTACTGCAGAAGTCATTTTCCAAAAGTCAGTACTGTGCAGCAAGCTTTCCTGATATTCTTCTAAAGAACTTTCTGTTTTTCTAAAGAATATTCATGTAATACCCGGAGAGTTCATGAGAAGCATTCAAATACTTCTGGAAGTGTTTAACAGGGGAACTTTCAATGGTTTGGCACAAAAAAATCTGATGGAAAAGTTGTGAATCCTTCACAGAGAATACTGAATTTTTATTTGTCCCTGGCTTTTTTTGTCATTGCATATATCATCTGAAAATGTGACTCCAGTAAAATCCTTAAATCCCTCTCTTTTCTCTGTCTTATTTTCTCTTATAGGTCCATTGCTGTGTGATGGACGGCTGACACACCTCCTCTTTCCTCTCCTCCTCCTCTTACGGGCTCCCCTGCTGTTCAGCTTTGGTGAGCGCACCTGTCCCAATAGCTGCCGATGTGAGGGGAAAACGGTCCATTGTGACTCAGCTGGCTTCTTAGATGTCCCAGAAAACATCTCAGTAGGCTGCCAAGGCCTCTCCCTGCGCTACAATGAGCTGCACACACTGCTGCCATATCAATTTGCTCACCTCAGCCAGCTTCTCTGGATATACTTGGACCATAATCAGATTTCAGCCGTTGACAGTCGGGCATTCCAGGGGGTCCGCAGGCTCAAAGAGCTGATACTGAGCTCCAACAGGATCACATCCCTGCACAATTCAACATTCCATGGAATTCCTAATCTCCGCAGTCTGGACTTGTCCTACAACAAATTGGAAATCCTGCAGCCGGGTCAATTCCATGGCTTACGAAAACTACAAAACCTACATCTTCGCTCAAATGGTCTCTCCAACATCCCAATTCGAGCATTCCTGGAGTGCCGAAGTTTGGAGTTTCTGGATTTGGGCTATAATCGAATCAAGGCTCTTACCCGCACCACCTTTTTGGGGCTACAGAAGCTGATGGAGTTGCATCTGGAGCACAATCAGTTCTCACGGATCAACTTTTTTCTGTTTCCGCGCTTAGCCAACCTGAGATCACTCTACCTGCAATGGAACCGCATTAAGGTGGTCAACCAGGGCCTTCCGTGGACTTGGTATACTCTGCAGAAACTTGATCTGTCTGGAAATGAAATCCAGACCCTGGACCCGGCTGTGTTTCACTGCTTGCCCAATCTTCAAGTCCTCAACCTGGAATCGAACAAATTGTCCAATGTGTCTCAGGAGGCGGTGACAGCATGGATCTCACTGACGTCCATCAGCTTGGCTGGGAACATGTGGGATTGTGGAACTGGCATCTGCCCGCTTGTGGCTTGGTTGAGGAATTTTCGGGGTAGTAAAGATACCACCATGATATGCAGCAGCCCAAAGTTTCTCCAGGGAGAAAAAATCATGGAAGCCACGAGAAGCCATGGCATATGTGAGGAAACTGATTACATTCTGACCGAAACACCTTCACCAATGTCAGAGCTCATTTCTGAAGCCACCGGTGAACCGACCTTTGCCCCTACTAGCGGCTCTCCAACTATGCCACCATCCAACACCTTTGGTCCTGTCCCACCATACAGACCTCGACCGATTCCTAATCCCACCTTCCCAGGACATATGAGCAAAGACCCAAGAGACTCCATTGCCCGCACTCGACCCACTCAACTGCCACCCCCAGAGATGGAACACATGACTCTGCACAAAGTGGTGGTGGGCAGCGTGGCACTCTTCTTCCTCATGTCCCTAATCTTGACAATTATCTATGTGTTATGGCGGCGCTATCCAGGTGCAACCAGGTTGCTGCAGCAGCGATCCATGGTGGGGCGAAAGCGTCGCAAGAAGAGTCCAGAGCCAGAGCAAAACCTTAGCTCCCAGCTCCAAGAGTATTACATGAGCTACAACCCTGCTGCCACACCAGAAGCATTGGAGGTGCTAGGCAATGGCACTGGTTCCTGCACATGTACAATTTCTGGCTCCAGGGAGTGTGAGGTATGATTCATCGCATCAGCCTAAAAATAAAAACTCAAAATCAAAATACAAAGGCTCAACAGAGAGGTAAATCCTTTATCAAGTATGCCCTGTAAAAAGACACTGTTGAATCACAGTTAAGCATCCTTGACTCTTCGTTCATAACACGCTCCACTTCAAATAATGTCAGACGTCTCCAATTATTCAGGTTTTACTTTTAAAACCTCAAAGTGGAAAATAGAAAATAACTAATCTGCTCCAGGAGAAGAAATCTTCAGCACTATTTCAGAGGACTACAGTATACTGCAGTGTTGTCTGTGTCTGTGTCCTCTGAGTTTAACTGATTTTGTTGTCTGACGTGGTAATTATCTCTGTATCATGTGTTATCTAAATTCTCATTTCAAAGCACCACTTTTGCATAATGTTCTTCATGGTACGTCAACTTTAAGGAATGATGAATAATTGGACACTGTCTCAACACCACACCAGATCAGCATGGCATGGCTTATACATGTTTTAAACTATTTGTTTGCCCTGTGTGTGTGTGTGTGTGTGTGTGTGTGTGTGTGTGTGTGAATCTGTGTGCATGTGTGGTTGTTCAACTATCTTTGTGAGAACAATTTCAGTTAGACAATGAGAGTTGTGTGATTTTTAATGGAGTGAGGACGTTGTGGCTGGTCCTCCATTTGCACAGACCTTCAAAGGCCTGTTTATGGGTGAGGGTCCTCAAAAGTATAGCTGTACAGACATGTGTGTGTGTGTGTGTGCATGTTTATCTGTGTGCATGTTTAGTTGTTCAACTATCTTTGTGAGAACAAATTCAGTTAGACAATGAGAGTCGTGTGATTTTTAAAAGAGTGAGGACATTGTGGCTGGTCCTCCATTTGCACAGACCTTCAAAGGCCTGTTTATGGGTGAGGGTCCTCAAAAGTATGGCTGTACAGACGTATGTGTGTGTGCATGTTTATCTGTGTGCATTTGTAGTTGTTCAACTATCTTTGTCAAAACAAATTCAGCTGGACAATGGGAGTCCTCCATTTGTACAGACCTTCAAAGGGGTGTCTATGTGTGCCAGTCCTCAAAAGTATAGCTGTACAGACGTGTGTGTGTGTGTGTGTGTGTGTGTGTGTGTGTGTGTGTGTGTGTGTGTGTGTGTGCATGTTTATCTGTGTGCATGTGTATTTGTTCAACTATCTTTGTGAGAACAAATTCAGTTAGACAATGAGAGTCCTCATTTGCACAGACCTCAAAAGGTCTGTCTATGTGTGCCGGTCCTCAAAAGTATAGCTGTACAGATGTGTGTGTGTGGGTGTGTGTGTGTGTGTCTTTGTGTGTGTCTTTGTGTGTGTGTGTGTAAGGGTTTTCAGAGTGGGTGCAATGGCATATTAATGTGCATCTACAGAACTCCTTTCTCTGTGAATGTTTATTTCACATACCAATTCAAACTTCCGAATTGCCATAACTCTATTGAGTTTGTAAGACACGCTATTATCCATCTGTGCAATAATTCACAGCTATGGTGGATGAACTGCGTTAGTATTGATCTGTTGTTTGAAAGTTTTGCTATCAAAAAGCAAAAAGTGGGAGGAGAGGCTTTTCATACAACCAAAATGTGAACATGTATGCTAACCTGTTCATTAGGCTGGACATACAGTCATAGAAAATCATATTAGACCACCCTTGTTTTCTTCAATCTCTTGTTCATATTAATGCCTGGTACATCTAAAGATACATTTGTTTGGACAAATATAATGATAACAACAAATATAGCTTGTAAGAGTTTAATTTAAGAGCTGATATCTAGCCATTTTCATGTTTTTTTTTCATGGTTATTATCAAGAAAAAACATGGAAAATGTCTAGATATCAGCTCTAAAAATTAAATTCTTATCAGCTATTTCTGTTGTTTTCATTATGTTTGTCCAAACAAATCTACATTTATTTGTACCAGGCATTAAAATGAAGAAGAAATTGAAGAAAACTATGGTCTAATTTTTTTTTTCCATGACTGTACATTGCAGGGGACTAAGATTTGTGCTGACTCATGTATGTATGTGCACCTTACCTGCCCTCCATGTTAACCTGAGTTTTCCTGCAACAACCCACACCTCTTTACGTGTGTAGAGAGATTTATGGTAATCTGCGCTGAGGCAAGGCACTACGGTAATCCTAAAGCTTATGATATGGCTTAAATGTGGATCCCTCTGCTGTGATAAGGAGTATATTTATAAACCAGGGTAATTACAACCACCCGCCTGGAACTCAGAATTGCAGGTCGTCTTTGTATGATCTCTGGAAGCATGCACCTATGACACATTCACCAAGATTTTTTTTTAAATTATGTGAAAATAAGTACTTGAAAAAATCACCAAGGTGTGTAAGACCACTGCAAACTGTAGTTACAGGAAGTTACCATAGCTTTAGTGTGACTCCATGCATGTAGACTTTTGGTATTAGCCTGCCATTGGGCATCTACTCAAGATGTTCAAGATAGTGGACGAGATTGATGCATACAGAATTTTCTCCCAATGATACCCAATGATGGGCAACTTAAATGCTGGAGGGGGCCACAATTTTTCATGAACACTACCACAGGGCCACATATAGGACCGTGCACTTAACCAGATATGGTGAAACTGCAATTTTAAATATGTTTACAGTGCAGTAACTTCACATATGTCATGCTCAAATGCATGTTTAACAGTATAAATAGGAATACAAAAGGTTTGAAGCAATTAAAAAATAACCACTTACTGTGATTTTTTTTTTTTTAGTGCAAGAACAGCAGACCAGCATTATTTTAAGTAATTTTGTGCATTTTTACACTGCACTTTTAAGATTTCATGCTCAAATACATGTAGTCCAGTAGCCCATCCCTGCCCTAGATGGTTATTTTTTTATTATTTGCTAATAATCAAGAGTCAAGAGTATTTTTTTTTGTATTTGGCAACTGTTGATAATTGCAATTTACACTACATTTTAATTTTTTTTTATGATTGATTGATTTTACTAAACTAAAAAAATAATATTTTCAATGTATTTTTCAGTATTATGTAATATCTTCAAGAATATCGTTATCACAAAAAAAACCCTGCAATATTGTGATTTTCTTTTAAGGCCATATCGCCCACCCCTAGCATACAGACATTACTACCTGTGTAGATTATGTGTGAAGGTGTTCAGTAAAGAGCTGGGTCTTTAGTCTCTTCTTAAAGATTGAGAGGGCCTCAGCAGATCGGATGGAAGTTTGTTCCACCACCGAGGAAGGACAGAGGAGAAGAGTCTAGTTTGAGAAGTAGAGCCCTGCAGCGGCGGAGGAGCCAGACGCCTTTCATGAGAAGAGCGTAGTGAGCGGGAGGGTGTGAGGACCTGAATAAAGGAGCTCAGGTAGGCAAGGAGCTCTTGTGATTCATTAACTGAAGCTTAATTCTGGTGCTGAACTATGAGTCATTTTCAAAAACCTTTGGTTAAAACCCCAGACATTTATAGCTTCACTCATCTAATTACTGTGAAGGTGGAGTAAACAATTTTGTGTGAACTGAAAGCCCTGTGCTGTATATTGCAGCAATAGTTTTTTAAATCCCATATATTGTACAAGGCAAACTGTAACTGTACCTCACAGCAGGTTTTTATTTACTGTAGTATAAAAAAATGTTAAAAGTGAAAGTATTTATCCAGGATATTTGATTACCTTCAGCACAGGAAATATTTTTTCTGTGGGATCCGTCAGCATTACTGCAAGGTCAAATAAATAGAAAGCAAGTCAACCAAGTCGGCCCACTCTGTATAAGTCATAAATCTCTTGATATTGACAATGGAGCAGTTCCAGCTTTTATCTTTTTACATCGATAATAAAAATGTTCTCAAGCTCCTACTTGCAGTTATGGCAATTTGTTTATTACATCTTTCCCAGTTCCCTGTTCTCAGAAGGAAAGCTTGACAGTTACAACAGAGTGCGTTTACTTACATGATAAGCCCCTAATGTTCGGAGGTACAGTGGAATTGTGGTGTTTGTGGTGGATTATGACTTTATGTAGTTTATAAGCAATTTTGAAAGGGCAATTTGAAAGAACAGCATTGTGACACCAAATTTATTGCTGGGGCTTCATGGTGCATAAAGAGAAAGATGTTTTATTCTGCCTCACTGACAGATTTGTGCTGGCAATCTGTATGCACATGATTTAGTAAGGCAGCAGCTAATCAAGCAATCAGTGAGAGGGACTGTCTTCTACATGCCCACTTTGAGTGAAGGAGCACTTCAGAGGGTGCAGTCCAATGGTGATTAAGGGGCGAAACCAACGTTAAATCTAAACCTAATTAGGATGCTATTCATGCAGAAAGCTTTGACTCCTTTCATAAATTCAGCGATTCTAATTATGAACTTCCTCAAATTCAACCGTGACTCATGTTGCCACGGTAGGGTGGAGAAGTTTTGATTTCTTCCCCCGAAATGTTGTGTGATGTTTGCTTTGAGGCAATTTTGTGCCACGAGGTGAGCCACAGCTTGATTTAGCGAACTGCACTGTCATTCAGATATTATTGAAAACACATAAAAGATTTTGGTTTTGTAAACACAGAACCGGGTCCCTGAGCATGCTCCGCAACAGCCCCAATGCTGACTTCTCTCCTGAGATTGAAAATGTAGTTGCAGAGTTTTCTCAGAATAAACAAATCTGGGGCTTGTGCACTATGTATGAAAATAATAAAAATTTCTGTTTATGCTGCTTGGTATGCAGGCTCACCAGACTCTGCTTTCACACCAGCTAGGCAAGTTTGTGCAGAATAAGGTCATTATTTTTAAAACTTTGATTTCCTGACAGATTTTGCAGAGTTCAATTAAGTGTGACCCCTTACCAATCTACTTCTTTTTTTTTTTTTTTAGTTTTAGAGGGGTGGCAGTCGGGGTCAGTGGGTTTTCGGAGGGAGATAGAAGGTCAACAGTATGTGACACATATAAGTGGTGTATCTGAAAGCTGAGAATCTTGCAGCTCATCAATGGTGAAAGTGTTTAATAGCTTAAAATATTATGATGGAAGTATTGGCCGTTGGATATAGTTGTATGTATAGTCTGTTCTGGAAACTGTTGAGAAAGCCCCTAATTGCCAGTTTAGCTAACCCTAACCCATCCATCCTCTGAATGCTCCAGGTCTCTAGTTTGGGGTTGTAAAGTTACATGAGGCTGTGATTATCCTAGAGGTCATTTTAACCCGTGTGTTGTTTTAACTTTTATGCATACACTAATTGTCCTAAGCGTCCAAAATGACCCACCTTCACTAAACACCTTAACCCTCTAGGCCTTTTTAAAATTACCTTACACTTTACACCTTAAGGTCCCGAAATGGTCCCTCTCATACAAGTGTCATAAAAATGTGATATATTTAAAAAAAAAAATTCACTTTCACAGCATGAAACCTTTTAGCAGCTTCCGACCTAACATAGATATAAAAAACTTTTTTTTTGCATTTTTTATGTTTTAATGCCCTTTTTGTCATAAGAACCCCTGATTTTCTCAAGGGCAAAAACACAAAATATGCAATATTTTCTAAAATAAGGTGCAAATTGAAATATTTGGGGTACAGCCTTGACTAGGTCAATAATTGATAACTCCTTTATATCAATCTCATGTTGTGGTCATTCTAGGAAAATCATCAGATATCTAGTTGAAAAAAGATCATTATGGAGTTTTCCACTGCTGTTCAACACAGTGACGGGTCATTTTTGAACCCTAAGACAAAACAGGGTTAAACAGTGAGATCAGGTTTCCATTTATGGTCTCATTACAATAATATGGCTAGTACAGGGACTAAAATATCACACATGGATATAATTGGACTCATTGAATCCACAAAAGTCTCAGCTTTTCATAGTTTTTGGCACAATCCTGCTAGGATTAACAGAAGATGGGAGATTCGTAGGAACCCATAGAACACTTTTTAATTCAGATATCTTAAGGTCAGAGGTCAAAGGACGCCTTTGAAAATGGCCACATCAGTTTTTTCACTGCAAAAATTAAGCCTAATTAGCCTTCTTCCCAAAAAGATATGATGACATGATTGATACCAATGGATTCCTGAGGTCTTCTTGGTTAATGATACCAGCATCTTCAATGTCATGTCAGAACTGATCCCACTTCAGTCTCTGAAAAACTGAAAGCTGGCAAGGCTTGCCGGCAAGCCGCCGGATCATTAAGGTTTAAGCTTACCACTATAAGGTGACCTCCAAGGTGTGCATCTAATAGCATTTTGGCTTTGGCAGGAGGTGCTGTAACTGTAGAAAAATGCTGGATAATTAAATTTTGTGCCTCTCTGAATTCACAGTTAAACGGTTCTATTCTCCAACCCTACTGGGGCTCTTGGTTAAAAAAAACAAAAAACAAGCAAAAACGATCTCAAACATGGCAGCAAATTGATATTGTGATTATTTCTAAATTGGTCTCTGGAACTATTTTGTAGAACGGGTAAAAAAAAAAAACAAACAAGCAAACAATGTCTTTTTGATGTATTTTTAAAGAGAAATAAATACATTAGATATGTTCCGAAACTGTCATTTATGTATAATCAGTTTAAAGCTGATGCCATGCTCTATGCTAAATATAATATAGTATGTCATAAACAAATTCACGTTATGACATACCGATTTATTTTCGGCCTAAAAGCAGGTTTGAGAAACGGAAGCTTAGGCAGCGGTATATGCAGCCCTGCGCCTGCTGTGTTAGTCATACATCTGGCACCAACACGCAGCTTGACTGCACTTTGCTACAAAACAAAAGCGGTGTTCTGATTCTCTTTATAAGCACTGCTAGTATTTCTGTCGCAATCAGCATCAGTGTATTGTCTCTCTGTGCATAACCATAATCCAAATCTCATCATCTCCAAAACAATCTCTCCTTTTCAGCATCACTGACGGGTGTCTACGGTAGTTTGTTCCAGGGGGGTGCTACACTGTTGCTTATTTCAGGCGTTTAATAATTGAGAAGCTGGCGTAAGCTCGGTTTAGTTTGATGAAAGTGCCATCTTGCTGGCCGGCACAGCTGGCTGTGCCTTTCATTATGGGCCTGTGCAACGCCAGCAGTCTCGGAGGATGGCAATGTGGAAGAACAAAAGGCAACACAACACATTTACCCTGCTGTGGCTAGGATTCAGTGAGGTATTGTCATGGAATGGTGTCACAGCCCAGCAGGGAAACAGTTTGAACAGCACACTGTTGATTTCACTTTGGGGCTAGATACTCCAAACCTAAAAGCCCCCGCAAACCCAGACAGGTGTTATTATTTACTCTGGCTGATTGGACTTCTGCTTAGGTTGAAGATGGATGCAGCTATGATGGGAGTTTGCTGAGATCAACAAAACCCATTCACCGATGCCACATTCACATCATATTGTGCAGATTGTAAATGCGAGCAGCTGAATGGGAAATGCGGTTCAGGTCATCTCGAGTAGGAGTTACTGGGAGTTTCTGACAGCTGCAATATATTTAATAATACTTTGAGAAAATAGGCACAGAATTGTGGACAAATGGATCCCAAAATGACTGCAAGGCCATCAGCTCTGGCAAAACCAACATGAATACTAATACAATCAGCCTATTAATAGTCCTATACTGTTAATATCTATTACAGGGTTCGTACGGGTGCTTGAGATCCTTTAAAATGCTTGAATTTAAATCATTTAGTATTTTCAAGGTTTAAAAAGTGCTTGGATTTTTGATAAAGTGCTTGTAAATGCTTGAAATTCTTATTCTAATATCCCCCTTTTAGTATGTAAGTACTCATCTAAAACATGCAATTTACAACAGGTGTAAGATACTGGAAAAGCTTGAAAATGGACCTTGAAAGTCCTTGAAAAATGCTTGAATTTGACTACTGAAAAAGTGTACGAACCCTGCTACTAGAGCTGAACAACTAAATGGGGTTTTCCTTATTTATTTGTCATTTATAATTATACAATGTCAGTTGTGTGGCCAAAGCTTCAAGTAAACATATGTAAAAGTAATCCCTATGAGCAAAAACCTCAGTCTTCAGACCGTTCTGAACACTTTGTTTTCAACTATATTTTCTACTCTCAGCTCCAAGTTTCTGCTTGATTTCTATAGAGAGACAGAGTGCATTTAAGCCCCGCCTCCACCAGAGGGGAAAACAATTCATTGCTCTCCACTGACTTTGTATTGTGTGAAGGTGCCTCATCGTCAATTCCATCTGCTAGCAGCGAACAGAAAAATGTTTCAAAGCTGTTGTGAGGTGGGATGCACTACCAGCAGAGTAAACAATCCAGAACTAAGTTTTTTTTAAAGCTTCTGGACTGAAAAACTGAGCCTTTCAGAGGAAAAAAGTGGATAGAGGTGTATACAGATGTGAGGCATCAGCAGTAAGAATGGGAGAACTGTGGGATCCTGACACTCAGTATGCCTAACATCACATACGGCAAACATTTTGTCAGTGGCTGACTATATTTTCTGACGTTAAGTTAGGCTAAACCTTGTTGACAGTATGAAACTTGTGTTATAGGTGGAATGTGGATAAATAAGAAAGCTATTACATTTGCAAGTGCTGTAGCTGGCTAATACATAGCTAACGTTAGCTTGCTAAGTTGTCCTCTGTTGGATTTAAGATGGTAAAATACAGTGGTGTGCGACAACAAAGGGAAAACATGCTGATGTGTAACTTTTTGTGTGTGTTTCCTACATTTGCAGAAGGTTGTCCCTGTTTTGCAGCTCAGGAAACTTGAGAGTCTTATGAAGATACTGAGATATTGATACCACCACATGGTAAAAATGGTCAATTCTGCACATTTTGAGTCCCTTTAGAAAAAGTGATTACTAGAAATCAAAAGAGAAGTTTTCTAAGAATGTTGTTAAATGCTATTCACCGTTTTTTTCTTAAGAATTGTTGTATGTTTTAGGAACTTCTTAGTTTTCGCGCTTTGGACGTTCTTAGATTTTTAACTTAAAATCACTAGATTATTAATAAAGTAGTATCAAATACAACAACTGCCTTTATGATTTACTAAGAGTACATTGTAGTGTAATCTAGGAATAGGCCGACATGTCACACAGACTGAAAGGACATTCCAATTATATGTCAACTGCCACAATAAGCTTTATGTGATACTTCTTTTTTTTTTAAACTACCCTGACCAACTTTATTGAACAAAATGTGTTAACACGTAGTCTAGGGTTAAACTAAATATTAAAGAAATCAAATAAATGTCATACAAATCTGTTAAAGTAAATACATATCAAGACTTTCCTTTTCACTGAAGCTGTTTTAAGACTGGTGAGGGCTTCCCTTAAATAAATATGAGAAGAAATCTAAGAACATTGTTTTCAAGAATCTCATTTGTTTTCAAGTTCTATCTTAGGAAAAAACTAAAGAAGAAAGTTAAGAAAAGAGCTAAAGAAAAGATAAGAATTTCTTCATGAATACCAACTCTTCTTCCGTATTGTCTTAAGAACAAAGTTAAGAAAAAAGTGGCACTGAAGAAGCATTTTTTTCTTGCTTTGTGAATTCTGAATGCTTTGTGAATTCTGCCCCAAATCTGCAATTGGAGTTTTAACTTCTTTGGTGCTTTAACAAGTAGGGTGAAAGAAAAAGTTGATTCAAATAAGACTTGAGATTCTTGTCTTCTATGATTTTGAATCAAGTCAAAGATTCCAAAAGCAGCGTAGTTAATCTTCAAAGAAGGCCAGTATTTGGGCACATTTTGGATTTAAGAACTTGATAAGTAGCTTTGCAAGATGAAAGTACATCATCACCCAGAGACTAACGTTAGAGAGTGGAGCGTAAAACTCCAGCACTAACAAATAGGTCGGCCAACCAATACACACCCCACCCCCTGACAAAACCTGTGATCAGGCAAAGAAAATAATTCATTTTGACAGACAGATATTAAGTTGTGGATAATGGTGGATTTCCTGGTTCTAGCTTTGGTATTCCCCACTGCCATATAAAAATAGGTGAACACTCTTTTTCCATGTGGTTTTCCCACACAATTTTTTTTTGCTTTCTTGTTTACATCTTGACAGGTTGTGCTGCCAGTTATATTTCATCATGTCTGTGAATGCACTAGTGATTAATATTACTTATTCAATTAAATTGAGAATCTACTCTCATTGAATAGTGACATCCCCAAGGATTTTTACATTAACTGCCGAGGGCATGGCTTAGCAGGTAGCTCTGCAGCTGTCCAGTGTAAATGACGGACAGCTGGTGACCAGGGTTGTTGGAATATAATTATTTTATGCTTATCAGCAGCTCTGAGTTGGAACCTTGAGGTTTCAGAGCTGTGCAGCAGCCGGTCCTGTCAGTCTGTGAAGCTAACGTGAAAGTTTGCCCAAGCAGCTCCACTGCAGAACTGTCGACTGTATCACAAGGTAGTCTGTTTGATATCCAAACATTGTCAGACGTGACTCACAGCTGTTTGACATACTATGTGGCTGATATCAAGAAAGGAAACACCACTTTCGAATATCATGATTTGATCTTAGTATCATTTAGTAATGTCAAGAATACCCATATTGGAATATACAAAAGGACGTTGACTTTCCTCCATTTATCTTTTATTACACCTGATTTTATACATGAATAAAGACAGTGATAGCCATTGAAAGTGCGATTACAATATTGGTCAGGAAAATTTACATTTTCACCTTTTACTTGTTCAGTTGTCAGAACACACACATCCATATTCTCCTCATATCTTCCAGCCCTACTTCCAAAAATAGAAAAGCTAATTCAGGCTACACTGTCATGTATCTGCTGTGACCACGATGCTGGAAATGGGGCCATACCATGAGGCGCTCCAATCTTTTCCTGACTCTTGACTGTCAATCAAGCATGGTCTGCACATACCCACACAGTCCTCAGACAAAACCCATGACAGCTGGGCCACACTTATAAATGTTGGACAGTAGATATTAGCCGCGTTTCCATTAGGTACTTTTCCCTCCAGTGAGCCGCTATGGGTGTGGCCCAGGATGGCCATTTCCTTCACATCAAAAAGGAGGACGTGCAAGCAGATATTTGTTTGGTATGATCCGGTTATAAGCAGTTGTAGCAGTTGAGTTGTACTCCGATTAGCTCGATGCTTGTCAGTGCTAGCATGTCTCTCCATAGCTGCTTTGCCTTTGCTGCTCACATCTCCATCGCTACGACATAATGTACAAAAAAAAAGAAACTCCCTCTTACTTTTTGTAACAAACTTGTGTTCTCTTGTCCATTCCGGGATAAAGGAGGTCTTGGGCTTTGACATTTTCAGACTTTTAGTAAAGTGTATATCTTCTCAAAACTGTATTAATCAATCTATCCAAAACATACCACAATGAAAATTAAACCACAATTAACTCAAATTAAAAACTCAAAAAACTAAAATTTTCCGACTTTGTATCTATGATCGGTGATTTTTCCACTTGTCAAACTGGTATCGGCTCCAACAATCCCATTCAGTTGGGCTCTAATTATAAATTCTAATTATTATTCTGTTCTATTTTTATTATCTTAATCTGTTTAATTAATCTGTACACCTGAATTTCCCCCATGGGGGATCATCAAGGAATATCTTATCTTATCTTAATGTAAATACACATGTGGGGGATCCGTATGAACTGTAGTTCTAAAATATGCCGAAAAAAACACAATTAGTGGTACAGTGTAATTTAATTACATAGCTATATATGTAAAAAGTTCCTCCATAACACCTTAGGTTACACTGCTTAATCATCTACTACTTAACATTCTATTCAGTGACTATAATATGTCAGGGACAGTGACGGTTTCCCTTTTTATAAGCAAATATTTTTCACACACTGTGGATTCTTCTTTTTATGAGCTGATGAAGCACAGTGGGATGTGCTTTGTGAACTAATAAACTAGGTTAGTAGTTTTTAAAAAAAAGAGAGTGTTGTTTTCAGAGAGAAAGGGATAAGGAAGCTGTGGGGGAAACATATTTCATGGCATTGTGCTTTTGAGTTCTTCAGCAATATATGACCAAAATTACACTAAATTACACTAAATTATTGTTGCTGGATATAATGTATGGCATGTTCAAAGCCTAAATGGCACAATTTCCTTTCGAAAATAGAGCTTATTGCATGAGGTCTTGAATAAAGCCTTCATTTTCTTTTCTTTTTTTTAAATTATGGAGTGGTATATTTTATTTTTATATATATTTCTTTGGAAAATAAGAAATGTACAGTGGCATTTTATTACCTTAGTGGAGTTAATGATAATAATATCCTTCCTCATGCTTTCCACATATGTGGCCACATCATGAAAATACCTCTAGATTGGAATGAAAATGGCTTTCAGACTGCAGCAATAACACCTCTCAGATAAGTTCAAGAAAGCACACAAAATACATTAGATTACATTAATGTGGTTTAAGGGACGGATACGGATGAACGATTTTAAACAGTTACCTGATTAGTCAAAAGTGTAATAATTGATAAGCCAGAGCAGAAGTAGGTACAGTACTGCTATCTGAATGTCATTCATTCAATTAATATTTTGCAGTTTAATTTTGTTCTGCCAGACCTTCTCTTACAAACCAGGAAAGGTTGAGTATATTGTTATATAAAAAGAATTTGATTGACAATTTATTTGACTGTGAGTTTTCATCAAACGGCAAAACTGTGACATCCACATCCAAAGACAAGTTAGTCATTGACCGTTTTATAAGCCTAAAAGAACACATTTATGCCATGTATGTACATCTAAATGTTTAATATATTCCTGTCTCGTGTCCCTCTCTACCTTAAAAAAAAACTCCTGAAGACCTAGCTCTTCAGAGAGGACCTTCTCTCCTAGAACCACACATGTAAATAATGGACGTAGTCACCGTGACGTCACCCGTTGGTCTGTGGCCCGTTGGAAGCATCGAGTTCAGCGTTACACTCGTCGCCATCTTGTTTCTCCATCTTGTTTCCGATACGGGGAGCAGACCATATCTGGACTGTGGAGGAGGAGAGGGATCTGATCACTGACTACAGCCTCTCTACACCTCAACCTGACTGACTCATGTTGGCATTAACTTGAGCATTACCGTAATGTTCATTTTGGCAAAAAACAAAAACAAAGTGTACGTTACTAACCTCAGAAAAATGAACAGCGACTCCTTGGAGTGTCTGTTAGTCCAACCAAACACTGAACAAGACATTTTAATGAACAAAACGTTCACATAAACTGTCATTAAGTGAAAATACAGTGAAAGGGTCAAAGTTATGAGACCAACCTGCTAAACGTCCGTTTTTATATCTACATAATGTGGTATATAACTTTATTAAAACGTTGCCGTGGATACGCATTTTTCTGCTTCTCTCCTGATGACGGCTGGCCTTGTTATCCACCTGTCAATCAAAGGTAGCCACGCCCCAAATCATACCAGTCTTTATCTTCTATTTTCTTCTAAATGGGGCCATTATTTGAACTATTAACATCAAATTGTCTTGAAGAAGATTTTTTCCTCGTGATTGAGACTATAGTGTTGTCCTAAAAAATATTTCTGAGGTAATAAATCAAGTGAGAAGTTTTCTCATTTTGCATTGAAACTAATGGACTGAAATGTTTTTGCAGCCGTCGTCGGCGTCCCCTGTTGGAATTTTTGGTAGAATGCAGCTTAAGGCACTTCCTGGTTTGCCTTCCTGCTCAGACCCGGAGGTTGCCGCCTGGCAACACATGACAATTCTACTCCTTAAAGAATTGTCACTAGCACTTATTGCTGCACTAATGGCTCTTATCACACTATACCTTGATTGTTCCCCTTTTTCTGTATGTCGCTTTGGATAAAAGCGTCTGCTAAATGACTAAATGTAAATGTCTCGTTGTTTTGAGCATATGGTCTTTTTGAGGGTCTTCATCCAAGCTGTCTTGGAGTCACACATGGGAGAAGTTTGAAGTAAAATGATGTTGTACAGCGTAACAAAGTCCATACTGGTAGAGAAAGCTGTGGTGGTTAAGTGGGTCAAACACATGTTTGAGGGAACTGGGGTTTGTGTCCCCTGTGACCCTAAACCTGATTATTTTTAGTTGACTTGTTATTTTTAGTTTTTAGGATGGTTAAAGCTTCTGAAGTCACACTGTAAACATTTGCAGTTTAGTTATATTCAAGTAACTGAATATACGGTGGTGTAGTGGTTGGGTTCTCATCAGGTACTCCGGCTTCCTCCCACAGTCCAAAAAACATGCACTTAGGTTTAATTGGTGACTCTAAATTGTCCGTAGGAGTGAATGAGAGTGTGTTTGTCTGTCTCTATGTGTCTGCCCTGTGATAGTCTGGTGACCTCTCCAGGGTGTACCCACCTCTCAGCTAATGTTAATCAGCTGGGATAGGCTCCAGCCCCCCCAAGACCTGAGTACAGATAAGCGGTTTATACATATATATATATATATATATATATATATATATATATATATATATATATATATATATATATATATATATATATATCCAGTCAGACTGACCAAGGGAAGAGATTTCTTTGTCCTTTAGAATGAATTTGAATTCACCGATTGTGATCAGTTCAGAGAGTTTCAAGTCCTTTTGCAAATTGTTCCATGATAAAGGGGTGTAACTAAAAGCTTTCTTACTTAACTCAGTTCTCACTCTTGGCACCAGCATCTGTACAATATTTTGAGAGCGTAGACCATGTTGAGTTTGGTTTCGACACATGTATGCACACAGGTATGAGGGGAGCAGCCCAAGAATAGATTTATAGATGAAAACTAACCAATGAGAGAGCCTGTGAACATACAAAGATGGCATTTCAGCCGTGGCATACAAAGTACAATGATGCATGCGATTTCAAACCTGGTCTCACAGGAATCCGTGAAATAGCCACAGATTCGCTTAACTCAAAATCCGTGGAATAGCCACGGAATCACTCAAATTTCCGTGAAACTGACACGGATTTTGCTACAATGCAAGTTAATGACAGTCATATCCTGTGGCTATTCCATGGATATTTTTTCCTATTGGTTTGTTCCAAGTCACGTGACTTTTAAGGTCCCGGCAGTCAGAACAAAAACCATGGCGGATAGTTCTCTCATTTTTAGTGAAAAAATCAATATTTTGACTTAGTTTCTGCATAAAAATGGATTTTGATCACATTTCTAGCGAGAAATATATGTTTTATTTTCTAAATATTCACTCAGTGAATGTACATAATCACTTTGTATGTTGGAATAGCCACGGGATATGACTATCATTAACTTGCATTGTAGCGAAATGCGTGTCAGTTTCATGGAAATTTGAGTGATTCCGTGGCTATTCCACGGATTTTGAGTTAAGCAAATCCGTGGCTATTTCACGGATTCCTGTGAGACCATGTTGGCGATTTCCCAAACCAGTAATGAAACGCAGAGCACAATGATGGTCTGGGATCGAACTAACAACCTTCCGATCAGTATGCAACCACTCTACCAACTGAGCCACAGCCGCCCATGGTCATTCAACGTCACATTATTTGTTGTGTCTATGGCTTGTATGGAAACAGCACCGATCAGGACTGCAAGGCCCTGCAAAGAGTGGTTTGCCTTGCCTGAAAGATATTTTTCAGCAGATGCTGCAAGAAATAAGGTTAGAAGAATCATTAAGCATCCCAACCAGACGAATAATGGCTTTTTTCCCCCTCTTGTGGGCGGGAAGAATGTACCAGCTACACGTACATAGAATCCTAATGACACCCAACCATCATCATAAATCTATATAGATGGTTGAAACTGGACTGCAGCCTGTAGAACTCTGAAAGGACTAGAACATGAATGGAAATGCTTTCATAATCATAAAAAAGTGTCCCAAGAAATCAGCAGCAGGAAATAGACAATCACAAACTCTCTCTGGCCTTTTCCTCAAGCGCTCCCTGCCTCTTGGAGATACTTTGCCCACCCCCTCCCTTCAGACAGCTTTGAAGAGAGAAGGATGTCACACAGCCAGCCACAGTGCTCACTTTGCATGTCCCCTGGCTAATTTCCCCTCCAGTTCCGTTCCACTTGATAGGCGTTCCTCCAAAAAAACATTTAGAAGAACACTTTCATTTTACGCTTCCTCTCCCCTTTACCTCATCAGTTTTAAGGAACCATTAAGAGCTTAAGTGCAAGCAGGCGTGTAGCACAGAAAGAGAGATCTCAATGAATATACAGTAGGTCTCATATTCCACATTCCAGTTAAGTCGTTTGCTCTCCCCCCTTTACCCTAAATTCTCCCTTCCAGGCACAGAAACAGCAGCTTTTAATGTGTGCATCATGGAATCCTCTCTTGGCCTTGAATTATTAAACTCATCATTTCTGTGATCAAGCAAGATAGTTTTAAAAGACTGAATTATTGAGAGGGTTTTATAGTTTATAGAAAGCTTTCTGTTTTTGCTCAATGCAATCCTAAATTCCCAGTGTGTTACTCTCGAGTAAGAGCGAGATCATGCTGCTCTTGTCAGCCAATAAATGAACTGCTATTAATGGAAACGGGGGGCTAACGAGTGCAAGATATATGCTTTTCCTTGCTTGACTCAAGTGTTTTTCTGCTAGACAAAGAGGAGAAAAACTAAAATAACACCTTTAGTTTATGATCATTTTGGAAATGCAGAGTGAGAACAGCTGTTCGGTGACAATGCCGGCATAGCCTCTTGGTGAGAAGTATTTCCACTTATTCAGTGCAACAACCTCTTAAATATCTCAGAGGGGCAATTTCATGCCCTCTTCCCTCGATTGCTGGGTCATCCTCAGAAAGAACTCTTCCCTGCAGAGGCTGTGCTGAATGATGATGCATGTACTGAAATGTTGTAAACGTGGCTCTTCACCCTCTAGGCACTCCTTCCTAGTGCACATGCAGAAATACAGTCATACGTACCCAACACAAGCCCCAATGAGCCGTGTATTATTAGCAGCATCTGGAGCTTGCCTTGCCCCTGCAGCAAAGACAAACAGGGATCTTCTGTTATACTGGATAGCACAACAAAAACACAGAGAGAGGAGATTCTACAGCAGTTTTTTGAAAATGTGTGTGTGTATTTGTGTCTTCGAATGAAAGGGGGAGAAGAAGCCTAGTGGCACCTTATATAAAAGATCCACCCCCTGTATTGCCCTAAATTGAATTTTATAATCTCATACCTTACCACCCCCTTTCCCTCTTGCCACGGGCTTTGGCAGCCCCTACGTGCTTCATCCTCAGATAACAGTAGCATCAACCCACCCACATTCAGTTGTTCTGTCAAAAACACACAAACATCTTATTCCGCCACGCTCTTTATGACTGCAAAGCCAGCACAAATACATAACCGCCCTAAAAAGTGCAGATACTGAATGGGAAGAAGTGTAACTAGAAGCATCACGACATTACTACACAGCACAGTCGAAGTGTGATTAAAACGAGCAACACTCCTCCTACACACACTCACACAGTCTCTTTACAAAGTGCGTCTCTCCAACACATAGGAAGCAGTGAACATGAAACATTGCACTTAAACAATTCATTAAACGCTCAATAATTGTTTTGTTGGTCAACCGAGAAATATTTTTGCAACAGTTTAAAATTACTGACCACTTTTTTAAAGTCGTGTATCAAAAAAGAATGCCAAACATTTGCTGTTTCTAGATTTCCAAATGTCAGTATTTGGAGCGGGCCCCAGGCAACCAACACACTGCACCACTTTATAAAACTTCCAGCCCTGAAAGGACACCATGGTATCTTAAAATGACATTCCCATACAAGAAAACTGCAATGTGATGCTTTTGTATCACAAATATCTTCATCAAAATCCATGTAAGAGGACATTTGGTTGGACAGGTGAGTCAAACAAGGATGAGGCTTTGACCCATGTGAAACCAAAAGTTCACTTATTGTTACGACAAGCTGTTTTCATGATCAGTTCCCAGTTATTTCTACAGTTTTACAATGGATTCTGTATCTTACTAAATTCTGTCTGCTGACGAAGTAACATAATGTTAAAGCCACTTACATATACAGTATAGGGTGGATGGGAGGTGGATGGCCTCAATTAACCCAGGACCTTCAACCAGGAGACCGGTGTTTGTGTTTTCATAACTTTTTTAGTGGAGTTAGTAGTGTGGAAGAAGTGTTTTTAAGCCTAACTCTGATTTTTTTGCTTTTTTCCGAACCTTGCTGAGTGGTTTTGGTCTCTAACCTTAAGCACACATTAATGGTGCTTAAACTTAACAGTTTCACAATGTTTGTTGTTTAAAACAATAAATGTCATATTTTACACTTTTAAACACAGAGATCATCATGTCATACTTCGTAGGACATCATACTAATCAAGCTGTATATGTTTCATAAGAAATTACACCAACTCATTCACGAGTATACACTCATTAATTAATTATATTATATTATTAATTACACAAGTTAATTTATTTAATTAATTAAAACTGCAACCATAATCTGAGAGAAAAATACTCTTGTAATTCCCTTGAAATGTAACTGAGAGCTTTGTTGGAAGGAAACGTAATTTTTAGAAGACAGGTTTGGGCAGGAAATGACAAAGGTAGAGGAATATGAGGAATGATCAGCATCTCAAACCTCTATACCACTAAGATTCCCAGGCATATATGACTAAACAGTTAGGTAAAATGAGTCTGTAACAATTTATTTATTAGTAATGTCACCCTTAAGAAACATTATCTAAGATTACCTGGATCCAGCTTCTAAATTGTGTGGATTCTTTCATTTGTCTTATGTGATAGTGGATAGTAAATCCTTTGGGTTTACCATCTATCTGATCAGTCTTGCTGTGTGACAAAACAATCAATGTGAGGATGTCACCTTAGGCTTTGGTAAATTGTGATTGACCCTTTTCACTATTTGTCTTGACATTTTATAGACAAGTGATTATTGAGAAAAAATATCCACTAGCTGCGGAAGAACTCAATGGTCCACATTCCATCAGTTCAGCCAGTGATTATGAGGCTTTAGCAGTCTGAGTTTGTCAAATTGAGTTGATATCTTCTAATGTTATTCTCTCTTTGGCAGTATTTGTGTTGCTCAGCGTTTCCTCATCATGGGGGAGGAGGGATACTTCCTGTCAGTTGCACTGCCACGACAAAACCCGAGCAATAAACCTACATGCTAATACCAGGATGAATATACTCACTTAAACTGTCAAATCAAGTGGGACTGTAGAAGCTTCATATTAGCTGTATTACAGAACTAGGACTGTTGATTTTGTCCTCCATTTCATACAATGTAGTCGCTTTAGAAGGTGTCACTTAACAGCCAGCGGAAATTATAGTGTGCTAGTATTACTCTCTCAGTGTTCATATGGCATATTCAGATATCCAAATCTATCCCACTTTCACCCTCCAGTTTAAATGTGTTTTGCTTATTTTCACTTTATTTGGCTGTTGAAGGAAATAAGACTTAGTCTGCAATCATGCTACTGGCTCTGTTAGGCTGCACTTGGGCTCAGCAGATATTTGAGCTGAATGCTAATGCTAGCATGGCGACGTGCTCAGAACAACAGTGCTAACTGGCTGAGCAGGAAAAGGATGTACATCTACGTTTAGCGTCTTAGCTTGGCGTCTCAGTGGTTCAATGGTAGAGTGCATAGCCTACCATGAAGGCTTAGTCCTTGTGAGCAGGCAGCACAAGTTCGAATCCGGCTCGAGCCCTTTCCTGCAAGTCTTCCCCTCTGTCTACCCGTTGCACTCTGTATCTCTCACTATCGAATTGAGCCGAAAAATGACAAAAAAAAATAAAGGCAAATTGCCACTGAGGCTGACGGGTTTGTCCTTAGTTTTGCAGTGTTGGACAAACTGAAACTTTGATCTGAAGATGGTGCCAGAAGAAGTTAAGTGGTCACCAACGATGTCATCCTGAAGGGGAAATGTTTGTGCCTATGCTCATGGCAATTAATCCAAAAGTTGTTAGTTCATTCCAGTTTGGACCAAAGCGTGAATTATAAATTGACAACTCTTAATGGACTGCCAAGCCATAAGCAACTTAGCCAGCACTGGAAATGAAAGGGCATGCTGATCAGCTGGCTAACATTGGTTAGCTTATATTAGAAAAGGCAAACATTGGCTTTAGCAAACTAACATCAAAGCTAAACTAGGACTCCAGGGAACCAGGAAACAGTTATAAACTAGCTAACAATAGTGTTTATTCATTATTATCCATTCAACACTCGATAATCCAATTTAGAAACTTTGACGGTAAGAAAATAAAATGTATTACACTAACTTGATAGCTAGATACTTACTCGTACTTACTTCCTACGTATTAACCTACACATCCATTTTGGCTTGCACTACACATGGGGGCATGGGGACACAAGTCTCTGCATTGATGGCAAACAAGACATTGAACTAATGCTTAAGAAATGGTATGTCCACTTAGAAGGTGTTTAAAATTGTATTCTTCTGGGAACGACAATGGAGAACATAAGTAATAGTCCTCATATTAAGATTACAGATGAGAAGGAAATCAATGTTTCAACCCCCCTGGACCTGTTGTTCTTGTGTCTTTTGGGAGAATCCAAGTATTAATTAGGGGGGTCAGACCTCTAATCCCTCACTTAATTCGAAACCTGGACCGAGGTGGTGGACTGACTGACTGACCGCCAGCATGGCTAAGATATGGTAATTAGTATAATGAAGCTAAGTGTTCTCTTCTTTATTATCCTGGTATTCATCTCATAAGCCCTCAGAGTTCTGCCATCCCGGTTGGTAACCACAAATGATTCATCATTAAAAATAATCATGATTGATTGTGAAAATAATCGTTAGTTGGAGCTTTAGTGTAACATCCTATTCCTACAGGGAATGAACATAAACACCCATCAGCCCATTTTTCTTATTTAACCTTCCCTCGTAGCACTTTTGATTCCTCATTTGCAGTTTTTATCGGCAACTGTGAGCCAACTGAGTTCAGACGATGTGGGAAAATAAAGCCTGCAGGAAATCAGCTGGAATCAAAAGAGGAAAGTAGGAGACACCATGCCATTCCAAGTCCTATTTATATCATTATGAGGTTGGTGGATAATGTTTAACCAGGCAAGAAGTGGCATGAAATCACCTCTATGCAGAGAGGCTTATAGCAGTGGCCAGTTTACTCCGACTATGAAGGACAGAGAGAAAGTCGACTCTGAGAACTGAGAGCCTGTGAGGAGAGTGCATAAAAGCCCTTAAATGTTTCATTGTTTGCTTCAATAGAGACGGGACATTTGAAAATAGTTTAGAGTTTGAGTTTATGTGCTTTCATAAATTTGACAATATGAGCCCTTTGTTGGTAGTTTATAGCATAATATGGTGCAGTTCATTGTTTCGTACCCCAAGGTATATTAAGGATAAAAAAAAAAAAAACATATCCATTCTATTCAAATAAGAAAACATCAATATCAATTTCACACCATTGTTGTTTTTTTTCCAGCAGTGCAAGTATTATCAGAATACGACACCCTCTATATTTTATAGCCTTGTCTAGTCCTGATCTTTTTGTTGTAAGGTCACTTTTTTCCCGGAATCGTGGGCTACAGTATTTGCAGCCCCCTTTTTTTGCTCTTGTCACATAAATTTTAATTTCACATGGCTCTGGCTCCTTCTCTGCAAATGTTTGAATTATTAAAGTGTGGTTTTCAGAAGGGAGCAGAGACATTTGTGGAGATCACATATTTTTGAATGGTGCCCTATAGGCATAATGTTCGTTTGCTGGAATCACAAAGCAGCCACCCACGGAGGCCACTCCTTTTTGGAGAACTGAGTAATGCTGCAAAAGTTGCCACTTACAGTGGCCCCTGTTAGTGTGAAAAGGTTCAATTTTATTCCATTGTAACAGAAGAAAAAAAGAAAAAAAATTCTCTTTTAAATTCTGCCTATCAGCTAGATCATGTTTTTGCATGTAGTGAACATGGAAACAGCCATAATTTCATATTAAATATGTTATTGAGCAATAAATAACTGTTTTTGCCCCAGGTATGAATGCTATAAAGTCTTTATATTGGTGTGCACTATAGCGTTTTATAGATAGATATCTAATCTAATATATAGAAGGAATAACAGACCGATAATAGACCTTTTTGCATGAGTTTCTTTCACATAATTTCACCCAAATTGATTCCCCTCTCCTTTAATCAGGTCTTGTAAAAACTAATGACGCAGAAACCTTTTAAGAGGTTACCCATCATGAACTTTACAGCCCGTTATTCCACACAAGGCACGCATATGCCAACACAGCAACACACAAGGGTTTCCTCTTACATAGCAAACACATGTGGATGTGTGCATTTGAGGGCCTAATGTGCAGACGGAAGTCCCTTTCACACATACACTGCCACCCTGAAATCATCCAGACATCACCTGGAGGAGCTCTATGTGAGAACACAAATGTCCAAATTAGTAACTTCATGCTGCCAGCTCCCTGGTGAAAGGCTTTGTCCCGTTCAATTTAGTGATGCGATGTGTGAATAGAGCAGGACGTTGTCCGGAGAATTCAAAGTGAGCGAGCGGATTTGTTGATGACGTTTCTATATTGCGGCTGGTGCAAAATTAGAAGAAAGCAAACATCCACAGGTGAAGAACAATGGCTGGTAAGAAAACACATAAATTGACGGTAAAATCATCAAGGCGATGCAAAAGACTTGGTTTTATTTATGACCATTTATCTGCATGCTTCACTTCCTTGCTCGCACTTACTCTTACAATTAAGCGATAACCAAAATGCTACTGTCGATAGACCAATCGATTAGTTGACTTATTGTTGCAACTCTGCTCTCCCACCTAACGAAACAGTAAAGCCTCTGAAATCATTCACAAGATCTCCAACCTATACGACAGAATAGTATTTGTCAATACCACTGATAATGACACAAATGAGCGGTTGTCAAAATGATCGTTTAGCTGCTCACGTACCACCGACCGATTAAAAAATAGCACACAAGTCATTATACATACACGTACAGTTGTAAAAAAAAAAAAAAAAAGGTTGCAGTTTCTGTGAATTTCGGCTACAAAACCACAAACCTAGGTTTAGGGCAAAAAACTTTCCGATTAGGTGTTATAAAAGACAGTTTAAAAGTAAATGAATGTACGTTAATGCCAGAAGTGAAGTAGTTACGAGGGTGAGGTGTGCCATGGATGTTACGGGATTAAAAAATGTATGTTGCGTAAAAAGTGATTTACTTTTGCACGAACCCCGTTCTCCTGGGTGAAAGTCTGCCGTTGTTACGTTGGTACACCATGTCCCAGTCATCCGCGTCTTCCAAGCAGGTAGGACTAATCCGAACGGAAGATGTCCGCACAAACCTACACATACACAACCCAGTCTCCAAAACAAATATTGGCATTGTATGTTTCTGCAAACCACAGATAACGCTGAAAAATACGTTGAATATTAACGTTTGCACCAACGCTACAGTCACTAAGAACGTGATGACCGAAACACATTGTTAACATGTGACAACTGCTGTTTTGAACACTGACAATACTAAAAACACTTTAGTTAAGACAAGGCATTAAAACCAATAGTTCAATCAAATCAAATCAAAATAACTTTATTTATCCCCGAGGGGAAATTCAGTTAGTCTGTTAGCTCTTGAAGAATGAGACAGCCTGATGGCTGTAGGAGCGAAGGATCTTTTGTATAGAGGAGCTGTCCACTGCTGTTTTTTTGGTCCATAAAGGTTTTGTGTAGCGGATGATCCGGGTATTTCAAGGTGGACTCTAACATCTTGACAGTGGCTGTCTCCACCACCTCCTCTAGTGTGTCCAACCTGGCTCCAACCACAGAACCAGCTCTTTAGACCAGTCTGTCCAACCGCCTTCATCTCTGTGTGTGATGCTGCCTCCCCAGCAGACTGCAGCATAAAACAACACACTACCACCACAGACTGATAAAACATCTGCAGCATCTTACTACTCTGCCCCTTTTTGTAGAGAGCGTCTGTGTTTAGGGACCAGTCCAACTTATTATCCAGGTATACACCTAGATACTTATAACTTGGCACCACCTCCATATCCACCCCACAGGGATTCACTGGCTGAAGGGGGGACTTGAACCTGCGGAAATCTATGATCATTTCCTTAGTCTTTGAGGTGTTCAGTAGGAGATAGTTCTTGTGACTCAAGCCACTGAAGGCTTTTATCAGATCCATATATTCAGTTTCCTGTCCATTCCTGATAAGGTTAGGTTCAACCGTGCGTTTGGGGAATGCATGCAGCTATCAACATCATGTTGCTATGTCAGCTGACAAAAGAAAAAAAATAAATAAATAACATTTCTGATTAACTGACATTTATGGTCTGCAGGTGCATACAATACCTACATTATTTCTCTGGCGAAAACGTTGCAGATCAATACTCATAGCTGTGCAAGGTAGAAAGTGTCAGACAGGGGCAGTCTACTGCTGTGGCTGTATATCTATAGGGGGTATTAAAGAACTATAGGGGGAAAGTGTTGTGCTGGGACTCTTCACCCGTGAGCGTACTCCGGTTAGGGAATAAGGACACCGTTTTGACTTTAACTTCTTTATCTCAAACTTTTTCAGCAGCAGGTCATTACACACACTTATTCAACACACGCTGATTCTAAGGACCCTGAACGTAAACATATCTGCCCTGTAAACTGCCCGACTCAAACAGACTGAACTAAAAAGTGCCTAAATATAATTATTAACCTGCTTAAATCAACAATATCAATATAATCAAATTAACAGATTAATAGGGTGTATTTTCTGGTCACAAAGGGAATTTATAACAGGGGGCTTGACAATGTCCAGACCTTGATGATTCCTCTGACTTCCTGTAGTTTATATGAGAAAAACATCTCCTCTGTGGAAGGGAGGCCAATATAATGCTGCAACTTGTGCATAGAAATATGTTCATTTTACAGTGAACAGTGAATCAGTGTAGCCATTATGATTGTATTTTATAGATAGTAGGTCTACTCTGATGCAAGACTTTCCAGTTTTAGGCTTTTTCATTGTAATAAACTGGTTTTGGTCGACATCTTAATAGTCTTTTTATAACCAGCGTGCTCGAAAAAGTTCAAGGTATCATGTTCAGGATCATGATACCATTTGCATTCCATTTTTTGTTAAATGTCACATTACGCCTGCTATTTATTAACAGTTGAGTATGACACTGTCACTAGTAGTTGCAGTAGGAGTGCTAATTGCACAATTGCACCCTCTGGCAAGTGTCAACAGCCACTCCAGTGGGAAGGGGAGGGAAATGAAAAAGATGTCTCCTGCAGCTATTTGGCAGTTCTTCGGGATCAAATCCTATTATATCAGAAAGTCACAGCTGATTTAGAAGATGTGAACAGAATCTGCATGCAGAACCGTTAACAAAGAATAGCAAGATGACGATCCCGTGCCTTTTAGTTTCCACTGCTGTCCAAAAACATTAAAAACAAATATAGTTTTGTTTCTGGCACTGCAATGGCATGCCACAGTCCTGTCTGAAATTATACTAATTATATATTTAGGCTAAACTAAATTGAAAAAATAAAACTTAACAAAATATGCCTGTCTGTTTGGACAGAAACTACAGGCCCAGTAGCCTAAAGATAAAGCTGTGTTTGTGAGTCCTGTTAAATTTGGATGCATTTTAAATTTCCGTTGCATGTCTCGACTAACCCTTAGGGATCTAATTTTGTATAATACAAGTTAAAGGATGGCATGTTTTATCCCCTGAGCTGGAAAAACTAATGTGGGATCATGCTCATTTTGCCTTCACATTTACAGAAAACATTGAAAGTGACACATCTATTTATGCAATACTGAAACCCAAAGAAATGATACATTAGAGACAGTTTCATGACATAATTGATACACTCCACTCTTGATCCTCTAGACCAATAGAAATCTTTTGACGAGCAGCTTTTTTGTTCAAAAAGGTCACAGCTGTTTTAAATTCTGGGGTGGGTTAGAGTATGAGTAATGCTCTCTCCCTCTACCAAGTACCAGAAACACAAGTGAATGAGGCACCATTTACTGCGATCTCCTGTCATTTCAGATCATCTGCACCATTGTCTTCAAATGCTAATGCCCTGTGCACATCATGTCAGAAAATTGTTTCCAGAGTGGAAGGAGCACATGAATGAGATGAGTAAATATAGCCTGAATAGGGACAAATTTGACATTTTTGGTCTCATTGCACTACTTATTTCAACTGTTTTGTGTTGGGAATGAAATACAGATGAGCTCCACGGTAGGACTCTTTTATTTACACCAAGCTGAATATTGTATATGCGTCTCCATCCGCCGGAGCTCAAATATGATCAGTGCAGTCCGCCTTGGTTTTCCAGGGATAGGGAATAGCAGGCATTAGCAGCTATCTATATAACACATGGATGAATTTAGGAACTAAGATTGAGATAAAAAGTTATACGGATCAATGCTCTCTCACCCACACAGATAATTCAGTGGTTGCACCGATCAGGGATTAGATATGAATATACAACAGATCAGTGCACCATCTGTATGAGAGTATGTGAAAATTCTGGAGCTTTTTTCTTGTGTAATAAGACTATATTCTAATGTAATAGTGTTACTTCGGCTACTGTTATCACAGGGGACAGACCATGTTTGCAACTATTTCCATAGACTGCTTGATGCAGCGGCACACAGCCACCTCTAACTGGATTCTTATTGACTGATTTGAAGTGACTCGATGTTAATGGGGCCAATTGCTGCGATGGAGTTAAGTTCAACTCCTGTAAGATTCAAAAGTTAAAAGTCCCATATTGTTGTTGTTTTTATGTCTTTTTGGACTAAAAAAGGATACCTAGGTGCTATATAAATACTGTGAAAGAATCAAAATGCTCAATCCATGGTGAAATGTACCAAGCCCGTATTCAGAAACTGTGGCTTTAAATGAGCAGTCAGGGCTTCTGTGACGTTGTGATGTCACAACTTTCTATTTATAGGTAGAAAGTGTCGCTGCAGTGCTGTTACAGTCATTCCTTAGCTAAAATGATGGTGTAGAGACCATAAAAGTGGAAGACCTGTAAACACTGACCAATCAGAGCAGACTGGGCTTTTATGGGAGGTGGCCTTAAAGAGACAGGCACATAAACAGAGTGTTTCAGACAGAGAGTAAATACAGGTATATTAAAACAGAGTATGAGAAAAAAAATGTGTTTTTTTTTTACATTAAAGCATGCTCTAATGTTCAAAAAGAACCCCTAAATACAAGTGTGAACCTGAAAATGAGCATGATATGTCCCCTTTAATATTCAAGGTATGTGGTGCTTTAAGACCTCAACCTTGAGTTCTTTGGTTCCCCCACCTTCACCATATCTGTTGCCTGTTTTAAAAGCTGCTTAAACTCTCAACCACAATGTGTAAGCAAAACTATGTGTTAGCTTACTTTTTCACATAGGAAACAGGGAGGTGCTGTGCAAAACTGATTACCTAATTTTACACTTTGTGACAATTTTATGAGGCTGTAGTGTGGCTAATATATAGCCAGCACAGGCGTCATCGACCATTGCTGAATAATGAAGTTTTTGTCATGGCTGCTGGATGCTGATTCCACAGAAGTTCTCAATACATTAAAGTGAAGATGAAAAACCCCATCTGCTCCCTGAAATTACTGATTGAAAGAATGTTTACTTCAGACACTAAAGAACTGGAAAGGTTCAGTGATTAAAGGTTTATGCTTTGGCAGCAGGGTATAGCATACAAAGACACACACTAGCTATACATTTTTTGAAAATATGATTATGCATTTTTATGACATCTGCAGTAAACATAATGGCATTTAAAATCAGTCTAGATTCAAGTTCGCCACAATCAGGTCAAATCATAGGTAATCAAACACACATCTCCTGGACTAGACCTTCAAACTAGTGTTATTTACAGTAATAGATTTCAATTGTGGTCCTTTCAACTGCCCTTTTTTTCCATCTGGTTTATTTTATCGGCAGCCAGCTGCAGCAGTGCCAGCTATCACTATTCAATATTTCCACTCACTAACAGCTTTGAATGCTTAAATCAATTACTGAAGACACTTCATATATAGTATTTAACTACAGCACAGTTGCATTATGAATAAACAATGGCCTGTTTGAATGGCTTCATTTGACTGATTTCCATTTTACTTCTAATACAATGACTTTGTAGCAATATCTGTCCAGACAAAATATAATTAATCACCTAAAGAGGTTTTTATCATGATCATTACATTTAGTCCATTTTAATTTAAATCTTTCTGTCGTACCGATGCCAAAAAATGCCCTCCTGCAACCAGTGGCCAAAATACTGTCCAGAAGAAATAATGGAATAATAAAAGTGTTTACAACGTTTCTATCATATTTAATCATATCCAAATGTATTGTATTGCATGGAGACAGGCCTGAACTGAGCTTCATTAAATCAACAAGGACAGAATTGAATCCATAAAAGATGTTTACTTATCAGAGTCAGAACGAAAAAGGCAAACCTCAAAACAAGTGACATTGTCTTACATCATCGGCTATAAAATCATTCCCTAACAGAAACTGAGAAGACTTGCTGCGACACATTTTCGTGCTATACTTCATGAAGTCATGAACCAACCGTGTGTTATTGGTAATGAGTTATTCATGCTTATTAAATATTGATTAATTGAACTGCGTGAGCACAGAAATATTACACATGAAGTCTAGTTTAGAGTGACATTCTCTTTCCTCGATGAGGTAATTATTGGGTTCAGTCATTACAGTCCATCAAGTACTAAATCAGTTTAACTTCCCGTGTAAAAAAAAATAAAAGTCAATAATAGAAAATTAGAAACATTGACTTCAGTTTGGTGGCACCTTTGCAGCTAGGTGTAATCACAGTTTATTGATGCCCATTTACCTGTTACTCAGATACAACCCCTTATTTTCAAATACAGCGGCCTTAAGCATGCACCAACTATTTTCTGTCAAACACACACAGAAAGCCAGTTGCAGAAACTGAGTGTTAGTTCCAGAGAAGAACTGAGAGGAATGTCCTGAGCTGAGATGAGAGGATCTGCAGGGAGCCGACATGACAGAAAGCAGAACCCCTGTCGCTCAGCTTCCAACTGGGCCACAGAAGACATGTGGGAAAAGACAGGGATTTGGATTTGAACATACAGTAGTCACAGTCTTATAGCAGCACAGCGCACAGTAGGGATGGCCAATATGATATGCCAAGAGAAGATGGAAATTTGTCAAATGACGGAGCATTTTTGTAGAACTTTTTATGACGAAACTGCAAATTTCTGGTTGCAACAATGAGGTTTGCTCGAATGAAATATACCAATCAGGCAAATGGGTGAAAAATAGTTAATCACATTTTTTTCTTCTACAATGTCATTTAGAAGACGCTTTTATCCAAAGTGACGTACAAATGAGAGTTAATGCAACACAAGCAACGATGAAGTGAAGAAACGTAGCAAGAGTAAGTGCCGTGGTTCAGTTTGAGTCTATTAGGACAGTCAGTGCTTTTAGGTTGCTGAGCCGTCAGTGAGATACTTGTCATATGTCATCAGTGTAGATCAAGAGTGAAGGTGTTCTCTAAAAATATATATTTTAATAGCCCCAGATTGTATCAATTTACTGTAAAAAGTGGTCGCTCCGTCGGATCTGCAGCTTTCAAAAGAGGTATTTGGTGTCATTGTATGCCTTCCAGAGGTTTTATAATGGGACATGGTACAACAGTGTTTTTGGGGAGTTTAAAGATTGATAAGGACTCAGCAGATTGGATGGAGTTTGGAAGTTGGCTCCACTACAGACGAGAAGAGTCTAGTTTGAGACGTAGAGGCCTTCAGCGGAGTAGCCAGATGTCTTTCACTGGAATAGCGTAGTGGACGGGATGGTTTGTGGAGTTGAACAAAGGAGGTCAGATAAGAAGGAGCTGTGCCCGTTGCTATTTTGTAGGCAAGAGACAAGGCTTTGAATTTAATGCTGCTGTGACCAGGAGCCAGAGCAGAGAGATGAGGAGCGGAGTGTCATGTGCTCCCCTGGGCTGGTTGAAGACCAGACGCACCGCTACGTTCTGGCTCATCTGCAGAGGCTTGGTGGTGCAGCAGGAAGACCCGCCAGTAGAGAGTTGCAGTAGTCTAAACGAGCTAAAACAAGGGCCTGAAGCAGGAGTTGTGTGGATCGCTCGGTCAGGTAGGGTCTGATCTTCCTGATGTTGTACAGGGAGAATCCACAAGATCTGGCAATTGAGGACACATGAACCTTGAAGATCAGTTCGTCATCAGTCATGACACCCAAGTTCTGTGCAGAGCTGGTGGGCACAAGTTGCATGGATCCATCCATCCATCTTCGTTGAGAGTTGGGCATGCTTAGTAACAATCAACACACAAATACTGTGTCACAATTTGTAAACTTTGTTTTTTTACAGCACTTCATGCATTCAAAATAGCAACTGTAAGTACAGATGTACACAAATTAAGACAGCAAAACTGTGAACTGAAAAAGGTGAGCATTTCAGTTATGTGGATGAAACTCAAACCAAGTATTGTGCAGTTTGTTGCAAATTTGAGAGCAAAGCTGATTAAAGAGGATGTTTTTCAAAGGCATGTAAAGGTTAACAGGCTTTGTGTTTTTTCATTTATGTTTTGTATTAGTGTATAAATAATTTCTTACCATAGCATTCTTTGCATTCAAGTTGACAAGGCTGAAACCATACTATAAGTGTGTAAGGATGTTCAGAAAAAAAACCCCACACATTTATTTAAGCTGAACACCAAAGGTTTATACATCATGGTGTGCAAATATGCAACCATCTGAAGCAATTCAATGCATTCCGTGAGGACAATGTGCTACACAAGGCCAAGGATATACAGAGGACATTGTCCTGATTTTATCCAGTGCCTGTCTGTCTGTTGGCCACAAAGGCATTTGCCTGAGGGGAGAAGCTGGAATACTCTGTCACTGGGGTGGTGAGGCTCCTTCATAATCCTTCTGTGCTGGTTCTGCACCTTGTGGTGTATGAGTCCTGCAGAGTAGGGAGAGTAGATCAGCTAGTCCCCCTCTCTCCGTAGAGCACAGAGTCCTAAGGGGTGAGGCCCCCTGTTAGAGTGCTTTTCACAAAATAAAGGGGAAGGTCTATAGAACTCATTTGTTTCCTAAACTGCACCGCCTCGTCTTTCACACCAAGATGTCAGTATGTGTGGACCATGTCAGATTCTTAGGAATCGCTTGAAACAGATATCTGCATATTAATTAATTGGGACAAGATTTTGTATAGGAAGTTTTCTGATGTGTAGAGGTGCATCTCAATAAATTAGAATATAATAGAAATATTTATTTATATCCGTAAGTCAATCCAAAAAGTGGAAATAACACATTATATAGATCCATTACACGCAGAATGAAATATTTCATGTCTTAATTTATTTAATTTCTTCTAATTATAATGATAAGTCAGTGTGTCAAAGAAAAATGTTATATTACAATAGACCAATTTTAATAAATATGTTTGATATGGAAATGTTGGCCTCTAAAAAGTATGTCCATCTATATGACTCAATACTTGGTTGGGGCTATTTAACTTGAACTACTGGAAATGGACTTTCCCATCATATTCTAATTTATTGAGATGCACCTGTACTCCTGGTACAGGTGTCCTAATCCTGTATATGCAGTCTTGAAACACATTGGCTATCATCAAATCTTCATTTAAGGGGAACAATTTGGTCATATGGTCATCTGGCCAACTCCATTGTTGCATCTCAGGTTGCTTATCAGACCATAAACAATTACTGCCGAAGACAAACTCTTAGCCCACATATCTGTTATCCAGATATTTGCTGGCAACATTAACACACCAGAAATATTGGCCCTTGGCCCCTGAATTTACATCTTCATCAGACCGATAGCTGATGGATTCTGAGATTGGATTCTAAACTCCCAGGTACCGATCCCTACCGAGTTTAACGAAGCAAAACTAGCTCCTTAACAAGATGTTATTGGCTTTGCGGCATAGTCCCCCACAGGTCCTTCTTTTAGGTAAGCTTCTTATCACCCATCACTGACCATCCAGCTGCTCACTACAGTTGTGGCAGCTGTGGCCTGTGGTAGAGCGGGCGTCCACTGATCGGAAGCCTGCATGTCGAAATATCCTTGGGCAAAATGTTGAACCTCAAATTGCTCCAGATGCTTCGTTCATCTGTGTATGAATAAATTCCTGATGGTACAAAAGTGGCACCATGTAGGGCAGCCTCGGCTACTAGTGAATGACTGTGTGAATGAGCGTCTGTAGTGTAAACCCATAAGAACACATGGTGATATCCGTGTAACAAACACTTTAAATCTTCTAGAATCTCCCATATTCAGCTTTATGCTTCACCTTAACTCATTAAATCCCTAAGCGACACATGTCACATGACCACCACACCCTGGTGTGGTGGTCATGTGACTGTGACAAGAAGTGACTTCTCCAAAATATGTATGTGTGTGTATGTGTGAAACAGAAATGTGAAAAAGTAGCTAATTTCAAAAAGCTTATTATTTGTTCCGAGGCTAAGTTTAAACCCATTTAACAATTCTAATCCATTAATAGAGTGTCCTGTGTTGCATTTAACTTGTTCTGACCATATTTCCTGAACAAATTAAAGCCACAATTTTGATATATGTTATGGAGATGCAAACAAAAAGGCAAATTGTTGTTTTTTTTATTGATTTATTCTTATTTTGTTACTTAAAAACAAAACTGAAAAATAATTTGTTGTTAAACAGCACTATTAATGTCACAATTTTGATATATGTTGTGGACATGTAAAGAAAAAGGCAAATTTGTGTCTCTGTAAGCAGAAAATGTGTCTATTTTTTTCAAATTTTAAAATATCATAAACATAAATACCATAAATGTCCAATCTCACGTTTATGTCACATCTCAGATCTTTGACATTTAGGGGTAATATTTTTTTTAAAACATCAGAAATGTGTTCTATGTGGTGCACTTGGTCTGTGGTATATCCCCCATAATTTTCCTTTAAGGGTAAATGGGGGTTCTTATGGGTAAAATCACTTTGTGTGGTCACAAACCCCAGAAAAGTGCTATACAAGTGCAGTCCTCTACCATTACAGTTCCATCAGCAAATGTGACAGTGGAGTTGTATCTGTTCCTGACTACATATCAGCCAATCAGAAAGAAGAAGTTGAGCAGGTATCTGGATTACAACTTTTTTTAATGGAAAATGTAACTGACAAGCACTGTCGTTGCTGATCTCAACCAAGTAACTTATTTGCATAGGAGTCCTGCAGGTTTGAAGGACAGCTATAGGGGAGAAGCAAAGAAAAAATGTGTCCAAAAGTGCTGAGGCTAACATATCTCCATAATGAGGAGACAGGGAGAGTTCACAAGTTCGAGTGTGAGACAGAAAGTAAGAGACAGAGAGTGTGTGTGTGTGCTCTTGTGTGTGTGTGTGATGATGGCAGAGAGTTTAAGCAAGAGGGAAAGTTTGGTGATGTATATCTCAGCCGGAGAGATCGTCCTAATATCCTGTTGTCCATGATGCAACACTACTCTGTATTCCTGTCGTGTGCTCATGATTTCAGAGCAGATAAGCACTGAAGCTTTGTGTGATGAAACACATTTCAAAGTTGTTCAAGACTTTCAAAAACCGAAAAATCCCAGCACAGTCATAGACTTGTCAAGCTGATATGAGCCCTTTTATGTTAAGCTAGGCAACATGTTGCCTAGCAACGCAGGCAGCGGGAATTCTAATGCACAGGAACTATTATTTTCATGTTATTTATAACAAAAGAGTTAGATCAAAAGATACAGCCACCCGCGGAACGTACCTCCATGGGTATGATGCATCAGATGATACATGGACCCTAACAAGGGTATATTTCTTGCTATATTTATTTATGTATATGTTTTAATTTATTGTGCACCACATGATATATACAGCGAAAGACTTGGGGAGTGGTGGACGCGGGGGTGGGGGCGGACCTGCTGCTCCTAATGGTGTCATCCATCACCTGCATAAATCACAATCATCATAAATCATAACACGCAGGCACAGATAAACATGCATGTGCATGCACTTACATAAATATGCGCACACACTGAGACATTTCATCAGGGACCTGCTCAGTTTACTTCCCTGCCACAACTCGCTGGATCTGATTTCCTCGGGGAGATCTTTGAGCTCTACCTTTAGACCACAGTGTACATCTCTTACTTAATGCAAACTGCTCTCTGTTTAACTTTAAATGATACTATTTTAGAGCAGCTTACTCTCACTGGCCCACTTACGTATGGGTCAATATATCCTCACTTCTAATGAAATCTAGTTGATGTTGCTTGAGACAGAGATGGTGTAGAGGATGAGCACACTTAAGCTCAGATAAGCTTCTCACTTTTCTCTCAGATACTGTAGTTATTCCACACACACACACACACACACACACACACACACACACACACACACACACACACACACACACATAATAACATGTTAAAGGTATAGGTACGATTTTTTCAAGTGGGGTCGTATGAGGTAGTTATCCTTATTCAATGTGTAGAACTACACTGCCATACAAAGCCTTACTGCAGTAACTACATTTTTGGTCGAAATGATCTCCGTGATGTCTGGTTTGACTTCTGACAAAATGTTTGATTTCATTTTTTCTTTAATTCAGAGAAATAATGATATAAAAAATTGCAGTAGCTACAAAATTAAACTTGAAACCGAAGTAGACCGCAGTAATTGCACTTACTACAGTCTGCTTTGGAGATCTATATGCTAATTTAGACATAAAACCACAGCAGATGGTCAGCTTTGACTATGATATACTTGTATTTCTTCATTGTGTTTATTAGTGGAGACAAGAATAATATAAATTATTATATAATTATTATTAAGTTTATTTGATAGGGAATTTAGTATCGAGATAATGATTAAGTAAAAAAGTGAGATAAAATTATATTAAGACTAAAATATAACATTACTTTATAGTATTAAGTTTAAAATACACAAGTCTTTAAATAGAGTTGTTAAACACTTTTAAATACACAAAATCAATTGGAAAATGTTTTTTCACTGAAAACAAAATATGAAAGCTGAAAGAAGACAACAACATTGGTGCACTCTGGTTTTGCATTACTGATGCAAAACCAGAGTGCAGTAACGACAGTTTTGGGGTCAAAGGTCAAATAAATCGCCATGATATTTTAGCATAAAAAGTACATCATCAATTCATGTAGAAATAAGTGTCATATCACTTACCTACCTATAACACATTTGGCTGACCAGTTTAAAAAAGTTTAAAAAATCTTTAAAGCAGTTAAACATATTTAAGTCACCTACAAAAGGCCCACCTAAAATAGAAAGAAAAAGAGTAATTTTAGGTCACAGAACACAGGAGTTGCTGGTCCACTGCTGCCTCCATCAGTTAGTTTTTTTTTGTTATTTGTGATTCACCAAAATCACACAATAACACTAACAAAACTAATAGAAAAATTAAATATTCAAGGCTGCAGTAGACCTGCTGCAAGGTTAAATGTTTTGTATCATACAGGCTGGGGGCTTTGACAAGAACAAGAACAAGAACAGCTTCAGTCCCATTGCTTCAACATTGCAAAAAAACATGAAGCTTACCAAGTATTTTCTTCTTATATCTAGCAATAGTATCTTAATTATATTGTTCTGAGTATAATTTAGCTACAGACCATAGCTTTATGTGCTTATTTAATTATTAGTATTATTATTATTATTATTATTATTATGTGCTTATTTAATAACCTTATTGTTGAAAGACTTCTTTTTAGGATTGACATTGAGAGCTTTTTCATGCTTTTCAAGCTATTCAGCTGTGGAATATGGTGAGCTGTTTCCTAAAATATTTGCTCCAATTGAGAGTTTTAGTTGCATGTAGTTTGAATGCTATTTCAAAAGCATTTTCTACCAAAACGTGCTCGTTTCAAGTATTGCTGGCTTATTTCAATGTTACTACAGTCGGGCTATTCAAGCCACAATTGCTCAAAACAAGTATATTTGGATTTATTTCAAGCTATCATTGGTTTTTCCAGTGCCTAGATATATATTTTTTTAACTTATTTAAATAATTCTTACAAAGAAAAATTTACTTACTGCTTAATTTACCTACTGGCAGATAATTTTACTTATTTCAAGCATGTATTTGCTTAATCCAAGTTATTTATTTCTTATTTTTGACAGTTGGTTTTGGCAGTGAATGGCCCATTATCCTGAAACCCAAACCCCAAAAACTGTCCCATTGGACTGAAAGCCTATTTTTCCGACAGCCCACTATCCTGCAGGAAGTGCTGTAGTTGTTTAATTATAGGCATTGGACCTTTGGAACAATAGGTGTTTGTTTCCAGGACAACAGACTGTTGAATAAATGCACTTTCCTGCCAGTGGGACCTTGTTTCATGTTTTCCTTTATTGGGTTCCTACAGATATCAGATTCAAAATGCACCTAAAGTCATAAAATATGGCACAAAGCTGTCAGGATTTATACATTTATGCCCTTAACACTATTAATATTGGTACATATCTGTATGCATTTAAATCTTTAAAAAAGAGTTGTTAAACACTTTTAAATACATTTATAACAAAATCAATTTGAGAATGTTTATTCACGGAAAACTAAATATAAAAGCTGAAGGAAGACAACAACATTGTAGTTACTGCACTCTGTTTATGCTTTACTATTAGAAGTTTTTACAGCAATGCAAAACAGTAACAGTGCAGTAACCACATTTTTGGGGACAAAGGTCAAATAAATCATTATGATTTTTGAGCATAAATATAACATCATCAATACATGTAGAAATAAGTGTCATATCACTTACCTACCTGTAACCCAGTTAAAAAACATTAAAATTTAGATTTAAAAATGTAAAATTGCATTTAAAAAATAGACAACGATGTATATAAAAACATTATTAATATTTTGTGCACTATATAACAAGTATTCTATTTTACACATTTTAGTTTGTAGTAGACATCAAATCAAATCAAATCAAATCAAACTTTATTTATATAGCGCTTTTCATACATTAAAATGCAACACAAAGTGCTTTACAAAAAAAAAAAAAGAATAAAACAAACAATAAAAATGACAAAACCCACCCCTCCCTCCCCCACATACACATCATAACAGATAATCACAGCTGTTTGTGGGAAAAACAATTGAGATTTAAATGAAAGAAGAAAATAAAACAGAATTTCCCATTGATACATGTTTTGCATCATTAAAGTGTTAATGACTGCTCTGACCCGGTTCAGAACACAATTAGAAATTTGTCAAGCCATTAGCAGGAAGCCCATTCATTTACTTCATATTTCCATTTTAAGCTGTCTTGTTATCAAAGAAAGAATCCCAATTACTCCGAACCAACTTCTATGAACAGTTACAGAAGTTTTTCTTCACACTAGCCTTCTATCTTCTGTTATGTTCTTTGACCCGCTACTGACAAATCAAACAAAAATGAATCATTGCTGCAACTTATCAAGACAGAAAAATCACTTGGTTTTGGTTAATCAGAGGACTGAGTATGTGTCTAGAGAGAGAAAGAGAGAGAGCTGAAGAAAAACTGAGTATCTGTATTTCCGAGATCAAGAGCTTATACAGACATCACTGCAGGAAGAGCGTCCTCAAGAGTGTCCTTAATATCGTCCTTATTATCGTCCTTATTGGCTTCCTTATTGGCTTCCTTTGATCTTTTTCTTGAAGCACCATTATGCTTGCTTTTGGTGCATTATTTCCTTTTCTTTGTCTGTAAGGCATGTTGAGCTGATCCATGTCTGCCATGATCTCATTCGACAGAATGGAACAGAAAAGCAAATACTACACAAACACACATAGAAGAAGGCAAATGAGCAGCTGTGTTCATGCTCTACATGCTGGACATGTTTTCCAGAGAAAACTTGCAGTGCAAACAATATTCCAACAGTCTCGTTAACTTTTCACAGAGAATTGAAACATTCAACATTATTTCCTATTGTCTGCCTCGCTTTTTATGGTCTTTAGGGAAAGAAGGGAACATGAAACATCAGAGGAACATAAAGGCAGCGGGGTGGGGAGATAGAACTGGGTAATTGGAGCCGTGAGTGGAGTCAGCGGCTTGTGATCCCTTTGAGAGTGGCTGCTATGTGTCTGTTTCTTCCGACTGTCCAGACTGTGAGCAAACTAATTACATCATGTTTGTAGCCTGCTAATTAGAATCCTAATTAAAAACCCATAAAGGCGCTAGAGGGGGTGGACCAAAGTAGCGACGGCTCTGGACATGTAACCTGTGTTCTTGAAAAGAGCACAACTTAAGTCTTAGAAGTTGTTAGTTTCCCTTTGGAATGCCTCCACGGCTCACATAGCAAATTATAATTTTGCAACTTTCAGTTATGATTATTATTGTTGTTTTGTTGTCCACGCAGCGACAGCCCAACATGACTCAGTCAAACAGTGACTCTTGTCCATGCTGATATCCATGCTGTTTGCACAGATATTCTTCTTTTTCTGTTTTTTCCTAAGAAGCAGATTCTCCCCCAGATTTTACATTTCTAAAAACGCCCAAAAAGTGGTTTCCAGCTAGAAGTTGAAAATTATCTCTAAAATTTACGGTAAACAATATTTACAGTCCAGAGACCTATATGTTCCAATTTAACAGAAAATGCATTTTTTTCTAATGTCCAATCAAATGTTGCCAGTGGTGGAAAGTAATTATATTGACTCAAGTACTGTACTTAAGTACAATTCTGAAGTACTTGTACTTTACTTGAGTATTTCCATTTAATGTAACTTTTAACTTCTACTCCACTACATTTAGCTGACAGCTTTAGTTACTTTACAGGTCGAGATTTAACATAAAAAACATGATACATTTAAAGTGTTTATGCAAATTTTCTTTAATTAAACCACACAACAGTATATTAAGTAGGTAAAATCAGCCCTACCTTTAAGAAAATGTTAGAAAATAATAATAAAAATAATACTGTACTTACTCCACTACATTTAGCTGACAGCTTTAGTTACTTTACAGGTCGAGATTTAACATAAAATATATGATACATTTAAAGTGATTAGACTTTTTATTTATTTATTTAATACTCAGTACACAGTATATTAAGTAGTTAAAATTAGCCATACCTTGAGAAAAGTAAACACTGCTTACATAAAAACATCAAAAATAGGAATTCAAAGATATTTTGGAATATATTTAACAATCTGAGTGGGTCCATTCTGCATAACAAGTACTTTTACTTTTGATACTTTAAGTACAATTTGATGCTGATACTTTTGTACTTTTACTTTAGTAAGTTTTGAATGCAGGACTTCACAGTGTGGTATTAGTACTTTAACTTAAGTAAATGATCTGAATACTTCTTCCACCACTTAACGTTGCAGAAAGTTGAAGAGATTCAACAATTTTTCCGTTTCATTGCTCTTGTGGATTCAGTGAGCCCAGTTTAATTGGTATAATAGCCGTTTCATTGTAATGAGACAATTTTTTAAAAACTTGCCCAATCTGTAAAACTTATAAAAACTTTACCATTAAAATTGCAGCCTGTCCCCTGCCTCCACACCCACTTGAAATGGTCTGGAACCGACACTGATGCAAACCACTATAGTGGACAGTTCTAGACTTGCAGGCAGCCCAAGTTGAACCCTGTGCATGCTGTTCATCCATAGTGACAGTGTGTTAGGGGACTGACCAGCATGGTGGTTACATCAGCCAAGTAATCTTTGCCTGTCAAGGGGAAGTCTGAAATCATCAGGATCCCCGCCAGCTTCTCATATCTTGTTTTCCCAACAACTAGAAGCTCATGTTGGGGGAACAAATGAATAGAAAAGCCTTTTTTGTCATATTGTGTGTGCAAACACACCACTCCGCAGGGTAGCTTGTTATGGGGTGGCCCCGAGATCCACACAGGACAGTGGGTGTTTGTCCTTGAAGCAGACAAACCAACTTCTAAAATCAGACTAAGTTAGCGCTGGCGCTACATACACTACAGGCCAAAAATTTAGAAGCAACTTAAATTTTCCTTTTTTAAAAACCAGTATGGATTCTTTGGATTTTTGGATGTATTTACTGCATGATCAGACTTTACCTTTATTGAATTGAACCATTTTCCTCAATTGACCTTTAGCTATACATTGATGTTAGCAGACCATTGCTGAATTAATGTTAACAAAAGAAAAGAAGGACTTAGTTTTAGGGTTGAGAAGATTTGGAATTAACATTAAGTCATTAAGTCACAACTTCAGTGCAAAAGTAAAAAACAAATCACAGTTTGCATTATTCACTTTAGCTGTTTGGCTTTTGAGAGTTTGGATACAAAAATCCCAATAAATCTCATCTGTGTTCATATCTCTGACAAACTACCACAGAAATGGCTAAAATTGAAGCAGCTGAGTAAAGAAACAAGAGTTCAGATTTATACATTAAGGAAAGAAGGATACACAAAGTCAATAAAAACCCAAAGATCTGGTAATTATAGTCAAAATGTGTTCTAATAAGTGACTCTTTATTTGTTGCAAAGTATAGCAATGAAACTATGGTTGTTTTTTTACAAATTTGATCTTGCCTCCAAACTTTCGGCCTGTAGTGTGTGCCTTAAATGTGACGAGAGGAGATTCCTTGTGGCTCTTCCTCTCTGAGATCTTGAACAGTGTAAATAGCCACCAGCTAAGCTTCTATCGTGTGCTGCCATGCTGACTTGGTGGGAAGAAAGGACCCCTGACCATAATGTTTGCCAAGTTTATCCTGGGCCCTCGCCAGCTTGTCACGACTCCCACTTTGGCTTGAACCGAGGAAGCTACCTCGGCCTTGCTTTAAGAGATGAAGAATCCAGCTACTTTTGTGCTGTCTCCATGAAAGTAGAAACAGCCTTTTCATACTCTGCCAGGGGCCAGGGTCTGAAAGACAGTTGCTCCTTCAGATAAATTAAGGATGCTGTTCTTTAATGAAAGGCCTCTAGTGCTAGTTGGGTGAGAGTGGCAGCAAAGAATTTTAGTTCTCTTTCTACCACTGGAAACTTGCACTTGTGCGAGAGTGCAGCAGTGAAGCACATGTCCCTGGTGACAGATGACAAAACCTCCTCATGACTGCACAGCCGCACTTATTCTTTGTCGCTATGAAGGAAGCGAGCGGCCACTCTTGAAGTGATGAGGATTGGTGGAGTCTGGGGACAAAAATATCCACAGCCATCCTGTCCTTTCATGCAAAGTGATGTAAAAAGAATCGTCTTCAACTTCTGGCTAAAAGCGTTTAAAACGACTATTGGCTGTTTGCGGTGCAAGTGTTTGAAGAGGTGTGAGCAGCAGAGTGAATTACAACACTCCTCATTAGCGAAGCACTTGAAGAAAATCATGTTGAAGGAGCATAATGAGTTTTCACAAATAACCGCTCAGCTGTGTCCATGAAGCAAACATTTGAGCCGAGCTGAACTAAATACATGATCCATTATGACAGGAACATAACTACAGGAAAACCAGACAATAAAGTCAAATGATCGCTTAACGTTTTACTCTTGTTGTGCAAATTGTGGGCTTTTAGCATCGACTTAAGCATAATGAGCCACACACAGTTCACCCTGTGACCACTATCTTATAAGCAACACACTCCTGCAGTCATTCAACAAGGTGTGTGAGGAACATCTCTTGAATTCAGATGTAAGAGAGGCAACTGCAATTACTTCCAAATTGCTGGCTCGTCATTCCATTCAACCCCACGCTGGATTGATTCAGACTTTAAAAAGTGCCACATAAAAATGTTTATGAGCCGATGAACCAAAGACAAACAAACAAGCAAAAAACACTTAACAGCAGGTAGAATGTGGGCTAACTGGATCCATGTCAGAAAATGAGCAGTATGGTGACGCACTGTCGCCTCGCAGAGAGAAGGTGAAAGTGGGGCTTTTTTATTTTTTCAGCTTACTTTTTTCTGAGCTTACAGCTTCCTCCCACAGTCTAAAGACATGCAGGTTTAGGTTCATTGGTGACTCTAAAAACAGCGACTCCTTGGAGTGTCTGTTAGTCCAACCAAACACTGAACAAGACATTTTTAATGAACAAAACGTTCAAATAAATCATTCAAGTGATTAAGTCATTAAGTGAAAATACAGTGAAGGGTCAAAGTTATGAGACCAAACCGCTAAACGTCCTTTTTTATATCTATATAACGTTATATATAACTTTATTGACACGTTGCTGTGGATACGCATTGTTCTGCTTCTCTCCTGATGACGGCTCGCCTTCTTAATGACCTGTCAGTCAAAGGTAGCCACGCCCCAAATCATACGATTCTTTATCTTCTATTTTCTTCTAAATGGGGCCATTATTTGAACTATTAACATCAGATTGTCTTGAAGAAGATTTTTTACTAGTGATTGAGACCATAGTGTTGTCCTAAAAGACATTTCTGAGGTAATAAATGAAGTGAGAAGTTTTCTCATTTTGCATTTAAATTAATGGACATAAATGTTTTTGCAGCCACACTTAGCGCCCCCTGCTGGAATTTTCAGTAGAATTCAGCTTAAGGCACTTCCTGGTTTGCCTCCCTGCTCAGACCTGGAGGTTGCCGCCTGAGTAGTTATGAGGAAAGCCAATGAAGAAGTGATTTTACAGAGTATAAAGAACAACAAGGTCCACTAAATTAAGGTGAATAGGTCAAACAAGCTTAAGCTCATCCAGCAGCTGGGATACAATGAAGATCATCATGTTATTGATATACACTTCCTTATATGTTGGAACAGGGATAGCTACAACATAGTTTCTACATTGTCTTGAATCTTCAGCTACATGAGCATCTTCATTGCATCCAAGCAACTGGGTGATCACAAGCCAACCTGTAAAAAAAAAAAAAAAATTGACGGTAAAATACTGCCAGCTGTGGTTGCCAGAACTTCACTGTAAAAAATAGAGTGAGGTTTCTACTGTAAATTTGAATGTAAATATCAGCAAAAACTGTAATTTATACTGAATAATCCCATTACTTTTAGGATAATTTTGTCATCATGGTATTTCTCCATTAATTTTACATGAAAATTTTATATTTTTTACAGCAAAACTGTGTGTTTTCTACAGTTTTATGCTATTCTTTGATTTACGGTAATTAAAAGTACCTACTACGGTGAAATACAATGTTTAATTTTACGACCTATTTCTGATGCAATTTGACAGTGTTTTACTGTAATTTCTACAAACATTTTTTACAGTGCATATTACCCTTTATTGAGTTGTTGAGTTATTTGCTGCTTGTTTGTCGTAGAATATTTGGATTTTAGAAATCAAACATTCCCTTATTTGCAGCAGCAGGCTAGATAGTTGGAACAAAGGATTTCATTTGTCAAACATGATTTCCACAGGCAGAAATCTGCTGAAATCTCCCCGTGTGCAAGCACTCATATGAACCCACAAAATCTTCTTCTTATCAATTTCAGTGTAATTTTTCAGCCAATATTCCATCTTTGGAGATTTGCTGTATATTGAAAGCCCAGTGCAGCTCATGCAAATGCTAAATATCGCCTAACATGTTTTATATCAACACGTGCTTTGCAAAAATGCCAACATATTTTTCTGCCGACTGGACTGGGATTTCCTGTATCTTATTTCCATATTAATAAGAGAAAAACAGGGCTGTCAATGCCAGCGCATGCTCCACTTCCAGCTGCAGCGGTGCAATAAGTGCAATATTAAAAACGGTGTAATGACAACATTTAAAGGGGTAGATGAGCCGCTAATTTCATAATGTGTTGCATCTTTTTTTCCTCCACCTGATAGTGTGCTGTGTGTGTGTGTGTGTGTGTGTGTGTGTGTGTGTGTGTGTGTGTGTGTGGCTGCTCAGAGGGCTGTGTATGCCTCAGCTTCTGTGTCTGTGTTGTTTGCTTCACAGTCATGCGCATGTGTTCACAGCACAGCCTGAGCTTCTGCTGCGACTTGTTTCTGTTTTTGCGCTCTGCTGAAATTGTCTAAGGTATGTCAATTTGTGCAGCTGTCTTCACTCACATCCACCTGAGAGGTAGATAAAGAGTTGAGTGACGACTTATCAGCCTGTTTGATAACGTTTAAATAAAAGTCGTGCTCTGGGCATACTCGTCTGAGCCCTGTGTTACAGAGATCTGCTTCACACTGACAACAATCTCAGCTTGAGCAGCAAAAAGTTGAGCCGGGATAATTTCGAGCAGATTCTGAAAGCTTTAGAAATTGCTTAGCCTGGCAAAACTTGCAGCATTTGTGTTATTAAGGCAGTGTGGATTTACCTACAGCCAAGTCGCAAATAGGCTTTTTTTTAAAAGGTTAAGTTGTTAAAGTGGAGGGATTCAGTGCACAAAATGCTCAGAGGCAGACTTGGATATTGCGGGCTGTGTGTGTGCAAGCCTCTGCCTTTCTCAGTGTGAGGATCAATTCAAAGCTGGTGCCTTTTAAATGAGAGTAAAATGTCAAAATCTCGCACAAATTTGCAACAACATCTCAACAAGCTTGAGTTGACCTGTGGGAGAGCGTTGACATTTAAAGGTCCCGAATTATTCACTTGTCATGATTTCTAATTTACTACTTCTAGTGATACAAATAGGCTATGTCATAGAAACCAGCCTGTTCATTTCAAGAAAATGGATTTTATTCTGAGTGAAGGGATGAAACTATACATTGCATTGGGAATTAACTGAAAATGTAAGTGCATATTCAGGCACTCGATCTTTGTATTATGAAATGTTTTGTTTATCACTTTATATTTACATATAGCTGAGTAAATATAAGGGTTGCTCCCATGATCCGTTTACAGTATTTGGAACAATATATCAGTAATGCGTGATTAAGGAAAATGCCCTTCTAACTCATCCAAAAATATCATACTAGATTGAATTTACTTAAATGCTAAATATCTAAAATATCTATTTAGACAATATATAAGAAATTCTTAATATATTACTGTCCTACAAAGCCTAACTGCAGTAACTACACTTTTGGTCGAAATTGAGTTATAACTAAAAATGAACTCCTTGATGTCTGTTTTATGTTGTGACAAAATTTTTAACAGTTTATTTAGTGGTAAAACTGAGCGCTGTCTTGAGAAAATAAACCACTGCTTACATAATGGTATCTATAATAATAATCTAATAATATATTTGAGTACTTTTACTTTTGATACTTTAAGTACATTTTGATGCTGATACTTTTGTACTTTTACTTCAGCAAGTTTTGAATGCAGGACTTTTACTTGTAGTGGAGTAATTTCACAGTGTGGTATTAGTACTTTTACTCAAGTAAGGGATCTGAATACCTTTTCCACCACTGATCATAACCAATTAGTTTGATTTCATAACATCAGTCATGTGTTAGGGGTCCTGACATAGCATCTGTATGTAATGAGCAGTTTAAAAATGAGTTTCTGTGGTTTGCAGAAACAAACAATTCCAACATTTTGAGGCAAATATTATACTTTTTACTCCACTACATTTAGCTGACAGCTTTGGTTACATTTCAGGTCGAGATTGAACAAAAATAACATGATACATTTAAAGTGATGAGACATTTTATTAAATTAAACCACATAAACAGTTTATTTAGTGGTTAAAATGAGCCCTGGCTTGAGAAAATAAACCACTGCTTACAGAATTGCATCTATAATAATAATCTAATAATATATTTGACAACCTGAGTGGGTCCATTCTGCATAATGAGTACTTTTACTTTTGAAACTCTAAGTACACTTTGATGCTTATACTTTTGTACTTTTACTTCAGTAAGTTTTGAATGCAGGACTTTTGCTTGTAGTGGAGTCATTTTACAATGTGGTATTAGTACTTTTTCTAGGAATCTGAATACCTTTTCCACCACTGATCATAACCAATTAGTTTTCATAACATCAGTCATGTGTTAGGGGTCCTGACATATCATCGGTATGTGACGAGCAGTTAAGAAATGAGTTTCTGTGGTTTGCAGAAACAAACAATACCAACATTTTATTCTTCCTACTGGGTTGTTCCATGCATTGTTCAGATGCTGATCAGTTCTCGTCTCGAGGGAAATTGAAATATCTATTGTTCCAAACAACCTGACATACAGTGACAAAATGTTTAGGTGAGCAGGTTGAATTGAACAGCTGTTAAAATTAATCATTTCAGTCTAAATTGAAATTTCCAACACGAATACTTGGGAGACTTCTCTGTGTTGAGTTTTCATTTAATCTCCATAAGACATTAGGGACGTCTCCCCCACCTCAGCCTTCTAAGCTATCTAAGTACACAGGATTTCATCATCTGCTTAATTGCTTACCCTAATTTGCTTTGCTGGCACTGTCACAGCCCCATTGTACTGTTATCAAATCATTGGACACTGTAATTAACTTTACATTGTAACCACCACCTCTGTAACTGGCACAGACCAGCTGTTAAATGGTTTTAACTTTATTGTCTTTTTTTTTTTTTGTCTTTCCTTGCAGAATGAGTATACGTGCCCACGCCCCCTACCTGGTGCCTGGCTGGGAGATGTGCCTACCATCCATTAACCCCTAAAAGGAACTCTTTGGATGGTGCAGCACTGAAACAGGGATACAGGAAAGAGACATATGCAGAGAACCCATCAGGATCCCCATTAATTCACCTTCAAGGATACATTTAAAATGGTCCTCCATGCTAACAAGGGCAACCACTGACCAGGAGGAGATAATACTGTCTTTTTCTTTCTTAAGATTTTATAATGTCTTTTTCTTTTGGCCTGTGGTCTTTGGTCATCGGCTTTGCTGCATTCCATTCATCGCTACACAAATACTGACACAGATGGTTGTGGAGGCGCAGTCCTGTGGTGGATAGCCTTGGAAGAAGACTCATGAGCGCTAATGGATGGTTCTAACCAACATGGGAGCTTATTGTATAGACTATAATAGCTTATTGTCTCCATGAGGACAACGTGGCATTGTTTTAAAGACTGTACAAATTCCAGAAGGCTTTAAAAAAGTGTAAACTGAGCAATGAAAATGAAAATGCACTGAACAAGTGGCTCTGCTAACACAGCTGTGTATAATTTAAAGTGGGTTTCTCATATTTTGATTCCATATGAAGCATCATGTTATTCACTACTTTTCATTGTTTTATCTTTTTTTAAAAGAAAGACTAATCAAAGGATCAGATGGTGTATATGTGCCTCACTGGATCAGACACGTGATCAAAGGAGTTCATGTGCACCCGTCGGTGAAGAGCAATCCGCTCCGCCGGGTGGAAACGGAGTCAGCAGCTGGAAGATTGTTTGAAGAAAAAAGCAAACTATCCCCCAGCCAACGACCTGTGGTGAAGTTTTTTCTTTGTTTGATTTTTTAAAACATTTTTTTCTAAGTTGTTTCTAATTGCAATCAAACCTCGACTGTCTAAGTTTGATTCGAAGGACAGTAAGAGCAATCAGAAGCGAAAGGGGGGAAAAAAGAAAAAAAAAGCTCCTATCAAGGGTGAAATGTAATTTTCTGGAAATTATAATGTTGTTAATGTTGTACTTTATGAATATGTGTTTCTGCCATTTTCAACACCAAATACCAAAGAGCCAAATGGAGCATTTTTGGCTCTCCCAACCATGGGTTGTAACAGATCCAGGATTTGCTCTCTTAAAAAAGAAATCAAAAATCAAAAGAAGCCTCAACTTTCCCTCTCGTCCAGCAGTGCTCCGTTACCCAAATTGGCTTTTATTTTATGTGTGTAATGTGTACGTCTTTGTGAACAAACAATCTTGCATTGACAGTCTTCATTAGGAAGATCTTGTCTGAACTTTGAGCACTGCTTATGACTTCTGTTCTACATGCTTCACTTTCCTTCAATCCGCCCATTTCCTCCCTCAGAGAGTCTGTAGATGTGCGCGAATCCGCGTGTGCTTGTGTTTCATCCCGTTATGAGTTCTGAATTATATTTGAGACGCATTGAGTTGTGAATTGTTTGTTTCAACCTTCAGACATAATCTTTCTACACCTGGAAAATGATAATTTTCTATTGTAAATTTCTGCTTTCCCTCCCCGTTGAATTTGTTGATATTTAGTAAGAAGCTGTATTCTCTGTTCACTTTCAACAGTATGTTTTTTAATGAAAATAATGACTTTATTGGTGAGCAATATGAATTGGTCCAATTAAAACATTCATTAATCATTTTTTGTGTTCAAGTGAAGCATTTTCTTATTGTGTGTTAGCCAGTGGTGGAAGAAGTATTCAGATCCCTTACTTAAGTAAAAGTACTAATACCTCACTGAAGAATTACTCCACTATGAGTAAAAGTCCTGAATTCAAAACTTACTTCAGTAAAAGTACAAAAGTATCAGCATCAAAATGTACTTAAAGTATCAAAAGTGAAAGTACTCATTATGCAGAATGACCACACTCAGACTGTTATATATATTCCAAATATATGATTGGATTATTATTATTGATGCATTTATTCAAGCAGTGTTTAAAACATCTCAAGGTGTGGCTAATTTAAACTACTCAATATACAGTTATGAGGTTTAATTAAAAAAATGTCTCATCACTTTAAATGTATCATGTTGTTCATGTTTAATCTCAAAATGAAAAGTAACTAAAGCTGTCAGTTTAATGTAGTGGAGTAAAAAGTACAATATTTACCTCAAAATGTAGTGAAGTAGAAGTCTAACCCATAAGAACCCATGGTGACACCCGTGTAACAAACACTTTAAATCTTCTATAATCTCCCATATTCAGCTTTATGCTTCACATTAACTCATTAAATCCCAAAGAGACGTATACTCAACACCCTGGTGTGGTGGTCATGTGACTGTGACAAGAAGTGACTTCTCCAAAATGTTTCTGTGACTGGAAACAGAAATGTAAAAAAAGTAGCTAATTTTCAAAAGCTTATTTTTTGTTACTAGGCTAAATTTAAACCCATTTAACAATTCGAATCTGTTTGTCCTGTATTGCATTTAACTTGTTCTGACCATATTTCCTGAACAAATTAAACTCACAATATTTGATATATGTTATGGAGATGCGAAAGAAAAAGGCAAATTTGTGTCTCTGTAAGCAGAAAATGTGTTTTTTTCTATTTTAGAAATATCACAAACATAAATTCCATAAACGCTCAATGTATCGTATATGTCACATCTCAGATCTTTGACATTTAGGGGTAGTATTTTTTAAAAAAAATTTTTAAACATCAGAAATGTGATCCACTTATAGGATAACTGGGTCTGGGTTCTTATGGGCTAAAGTTACATAAAATGGAAATACTCAAGTAAAGTACAAGTACCTCAAAATGATACTTAAGTACAGTACTTGAGTAAATGTACTTAGTTACTTGCCACCACTGGTGTTAGCCGCCGCTGTAATTTAATAAGCTTGCATTGGTTCCATGTGTCCGTTCACGCCTGTTGAAGTCTGTCCTCGCAGATCTCCGGTGACAAGCCTGTCACACCGACATTAGCCTCATTAATTTAGAGAGCAGAACATTGATCTCTGTTCGACCGGTCTGTTCACGGTGACGCTCACTGCGGGCCACACCAGCCCTCTAATTACGCTTCTTGTGTAATGTGTTGCATATCTCAAGAGGGGGCCCTGCTTAGTGAATTTGCTCCACGTTCGCTGCACTTGGAACATGTCAAGCTGTCAGCTCAGAGGTCCAGATGGCCAATCTGCCCGGCGCTCCCTGTGGTATTTTCACATGCTCCTCTCTACCTATCTCACCCTGCTACTGCACTCATCTTGTCCTCTTCTCTGTCGGGTGCCCACTCGCTTTCAATTTTATCCGCATTATTTATGACGCTTTTGGTCCGTTTTCTGCATCTCTGTCTAATTTTATTCCCCGGTTCGTTTTTCTGTTTTCACGGGTCAGTTAACCCAAATTACAGAACGACATTCATCCTCTTATCCCTAGTGGTGTATAGCCATGCAGATAGTTTCACTTTTACACTCAGTTGTCTCTAAATGGAGTGAACAAATTGATAATACCCCTCATGAAGATGGGATTTATTTAACTGCTGATACTTTAAACCTCTGAAGTCCAGGAGATTTTGGTTCAAATTTGTCAACTTCCTTTGCATTCATTTCTGTCTGTGTTCAGCATCTTTCAGTCTGTCCTTACATCACATGCATGGCTCCTTTTTCTCCACACAAACTTGGCTATCAGTCAGATTTTTCATTTTATTTTAATTAACAAAGTATAAAGCTGCCAGGAACCGAAAATACATATTTCCATAGACACAGGTGTCTATGGAAATGTACCACTAACGTATCACTACATTTTAAAGGTAAATATTGTATTTTTTTTACTACATTTAGCAGCATGAAAATATGATTAAACATTTTTATAAATTAAACCACATAAAAGAGATCTGTCAATTACAAGGTGGCACTGCCCTAAAGCAAACCCTGCTTTATCGTCTATTTTACTTGAGATGGGAACATAATTTACGTATCGAACATCTTGCTGTATTGAAGAAGAATAAAAAACTAATAATAAACTTAGTGAGAAGTCAGTTTCTCATTGACTTTCATACATGCAAACATCAAACTTCTTTTTGGAACCAGTGGAGTTGCCCCCTGCTGGCCATTATCAAGAATGCAGGTTTGAAGTACGTCTGCATTGGCTTCATTTTTGAGACCCAGAGGTTGCATCTTGGTTTGCTATTGCTCCGCCAGAGCAATACTTATGTATGTGATTGCACCGAGCAACAAATTTGTTTCGCGTTTTGTCTGAATACACAATCTGAACACAACTCCTTTTGTGTAGTTTTGTCTTACCAATAGTTTGAAAGTCAAAGAAATTCAAGATGCAATGATATAATGCAGAGGAAAGGGGGAAAAAAGAGCAAATACTTGAATGAAACCGAATATATATTTGGGTTTTGGCTTCTTACTCCGTAAAAAAAGATATAAAACTAAAAATAAACCAATACATTTTAAGACATCATCTCAGGCTCTGGCTAATGTGAGTCTATTTTTATAAAATGAACATTATTTTAAAAAAAGAAAACTGAAAAATGGATCCACAATGACATAAATCTGTAGTTGCAGTGCTACATGAGAATTTTTGTTTTTCAAATTTGAGTGAACTGACCCTTTAAAACAGGCATTCTTGTTTTGTTTTTTTGTCCTGTCATGCATATTGTACATGTCTGCGCTTGGTTTTATGTTCCGTGTCGCCCGCCCCTCTCTCCTTTCCGTGTCTCTGTCTTATCCGCCGCTGTTCTCTATGATCTCCGTAACTCAGTCTCCGTCCCTGGCGCTGCATGTGGCAGGACAGACAGGGCTGTATGCCTGAGAGCAGACACCATGCATTATTCATGTAGCTCGGGCTCCCTGTTGACCGAAGTCCAAACAGTTGGCAGTCTATAACACTTCCACAGAAAGGCCCAAGGAGGAAGATGTTAAACTATAAGCGAAATGTATCAAGCCACAGCCGTGACATTGGAGACATAACTTTCAGACGCTGTCTCCGTCCACCATGACGCATAAGAAGCTCGTTTAAAGTGTTTGGTGAAAGCTTTGAAGCAAAGACATACAAGCCAATACACAATGGATTACAATATAGAGACTGGAATAAAATAAAATATATTTGTTGGTTAATTTCCAAATAACTCTGTCTACTTAAAACGTAAAAACTATAATCTCTTAAGTAATTGTAATCTTTTGGCACATTTTTTTTTCACTTTTGTGGTAGATTTTTAAAAGACCTTATGCATTATATACATTCATGGAAAAAATATTAGACCATTGTTTTCTTAAATGTATTGTTCATTTTATTGCCTGGTACAACTAAAGGTAGATTTGTTTGGACAAATGTAATGATAACAACAAAAATAGTTCTAAGAGCTTAATTTAAGCACAAATCCAGACAAAAATGATTTGATAAGATTATTTAATTTTATGATGACTTGAGAGATGATCAGCTTTTATTTCACATTACAATGAAGATCATAATAAATGCAACATAGGGAAAAAAAAATTAAGACCGTATACAGCACTAGTTTGCCTGAGAATGATATCTTAAAACTAGGAATGATTTTCAGCAACCCCCTTTTGAGCCTTTTTTTATTGGCAAAGGCGTGAAAGAAAACAGAAAAACAACCTCTTTGATTCCCGTGTTCCTCCTCCCCCTCCTCCTCCTCCTCCTCCTGGTCTTCGCTTCAAACAAATGTGCCACTAATAACTTTGCCTTACCTCACGATGGCTGACTCACTGACGAATCATTCTTTTCATGTAAGGCATGTTAATTTGATTTGACACTTCAATGTGAAGTTTCATTCAAGAGCTGTTTTTCTTTTTTTCTTAACGGCAATACGTATTCCTCTCTAGGAATGGTTCCCAATAAATCATAACCTCATATAATCTCCAACTTGGAGTGCAGCTCACTCGGTGGCTTTCACTTTAATTATGACTGTTGGAGCAATTAGTCAGCGATTGCTTGGGAGGAATGAGTTAGACACTAAAATACCAAACTTCATCATCCAACTGGTGGCAACCTTTTATGTAAGCACCAGTTATTTCAAAACAGTAACATCACTGCTTTCTCAACCCACACCAGGAATGGCGTTCAACAGATCATGTGCTTCAGCCATCTGCTCCAGACTGGGGGACCGCAGGGTTCTCATTGAGATCATCTCTGATGGCATCATCGCCAACTGCTGGTCTGGTGCTTTCTCCTGTTTCTGCCTCTTCTTTTTCAATCTTCAATCAGGATGAGCAAACAGTGCCATGGAAACCAGGGAAATGTTTGCTTTTCGCCCATATATCATTGATTCTGAGAATGCAGTCCCCGTCCTCAGCATTCATCATCTATATCCTAAACCTCTCCCAGAGCCCAGCAGCTGTTAGCCTTCTGACTTTACTCCCACAATCACTTTTAAGCGATATTTCAAAATGAACGTGCCGGGAATGTGAGAGAAATCTAGAAAAAGGCAGTCAAAAGGAAGTGCATTTCAGTCAGCTTGCTCTGGATTTATTGGAGTGACCTTGACGGGCTGTCGTAATTATGATGCAAGTAAAGGAGGAAGAATTATTATCAAGAGCTGGAAAGTCCACGGAGGAAACCAAATATATTTGTTGGTTGATGTCTCATTTCCAGATAACTCTGTCTACTTATGAGAAGAAAACTTAAAATTTAAAAACTACATAATCTCTGAAGTAATTGTAATCTTTTGGCACATTAAATTTTTTTCACTTTTGTGGAAGATTTTTAAAAGACCTTATGCATTATATACAGTCATGGAAAAAAATTTAGACCATTGTTTTCTTCAATTTATTGTTCATTTTAATGCCTGGTACAACTAAAGGTACATTTGTTTGGACAAATATAATGATAACAACAAAAATAGTTCATAAGAGTTTAATTTAAGATATCTAGACATTTCCCGTGGTTTTCTATAACTATAAGCTGAGCATGGGCTACACCCCTACCAAGGGTTTTGACAAGCTAGCAAACCTGTAGCCTAATAAATTGTTTATTAACATAATTTACAATCTACAAGAGTTTTGCAAGAGCACAGAAAAACACGACTAGTAGCTGTGAGGCGACTAGTGAGAGAGTTGGCCTCCATGTGTTCGGAGTGATGATGTTTAATGCCCCCGACAACCACTTTTAAAGAACACGTAAAAACGTAAAAATGATCAAGCTGAGGTATTTACTAACATATTTTATGTCGTACAACAAAACACAAACATGTTTTCAGCTTGTGTTAACCACAGACCTTATTTAAGGCATCTAACCACAAACCCATTCAAAATCTTCATTGAGTTTTGAGACCCCAGGGCGCTAAAATGCTAACCTACAGCTGCATCTCAATAAATTAGAATATCATGGAAGAGTCCATTTCCAGTAGTTCAGGTCAAATAGCCCCAACCAATTACTGAGTCATATAGATGGACATACTTTTCAGAGGCCAACATTTCCATATTAAACATACTTAAAAAAATGTTTTTGTAATATAAAAAAAAAAATTGAGACACTGAATTTATGGTCTTCATTAAATGTAAGCCATAATCATTATAATTAGAAGAAATGAAATAAACGAAGACATGAAATGTTTTATTCTGTCTGTAATGGAAATATATAATGTGTTATTTCCACTTTTTAATTGGATTACTGATATAATTAAACTTTCTATGATATTCTAATTTATTGACATGGCACACTATATGGAATAACAGACACAGAAAAAAACTGTGTAGAACAGAGGCATAAACATAACTAAGTAGCTTTGCTGCCTAAAGATAACCATGTTATCATGACAGTCATGTCAAAATACAACCATGAAACCATTTCACAGCATTAATTAGAACAATTGGCATTGTCATTGGCAAACTACTTATTGTTTTTCTTAAGTATGATGTGTTGACATAAAGCTATAATGTGGAATTAAGGCTATAATTAACAAGCCTAACAAAGCATCTCCAGCTATTGCAGGAAATAAACTATCCACACCATCGTGAAGTGAAATGGATAAATCTAAACTGAATAATCTACCTGATATGCAGCAGCAGGCCAAGACAAGTCAGCAGCAGATGATTATCAATTTACGGATATTAACATCAGAAATTCATGCCATGGAGCAGATAGTCTCTTTATATGAAATCCCATGCGGTCTTGACAAGCAGCAAATGACCATCAGCAACATGGGTATGAACTCATGCAGCTAAGTGGGGCAGCAAAGTAAACCATAGGAAACATTTTTCTAACATTTGGTAGGATGTAAAGTGTGTGCAGAGGACGTGAATGTGAATGCCTTTTCTAAATAAGACATATTGATTTTCCCATGGAGCCAGTAATGGGGTATAATTATGTGAATGAGCTGTGAGCAGGACAGCAGTCATGTTTACACTCTGAAAGCCAACATACATTACTCTCTACTAGATCACACTTTGCATTGAGCCAATAGAAAACAACAAGCAGACCAGAACACTCATACATAAATATAAAAATGTAAATAAAACAGCATCACAATGCTCCTGACAAACAATAACCAAATGAAACATGAGCTCAGTCACAACAAGGGATTTGCCCACAGTCAAAACCAATACAAAAGCAACAGCTGAGGTAGTATTCCAACATGAGAGCAGAAATTAGTAGCCAGCTCACACAAGACATCAACCACAGGCAGTTAACGCACACTGACTTTACACAGCCAAGGCATCTGATGACACACATTAGCTGGGGCACCACTTACCTTGTTGAAGTGAAGCCGTGACCTCTGGCATAGTGAGAACCCCCACCCCCTACCCTATCCCCTCTGGGAAAATGGGGGTGTTGACAGCAGAGCTTGGAAAACTCAGCTTCTAGCTTGTAGTGGCATTTCAGACATCACAGCTGATACCGTATGACCAACCACGCTCAAGAGTCCTTAAGTCACCCCACCAGAAGTATGTTTTTTAACTCCACAAAAATGTTGTGAGGCAGACTGAGACAGAAATAGCCACTCTTATCTTAACCCTTTGATGCCCAACATATTGACGCCCCTTCTAATGCACAACATGGGTCAAAAATGACCCCCATTAATTTCCCATGTTATTTAATGTTTGTTGTGTGTTTCTATGGTCTATCTTTTTAGATCATCTTATTTTATGATTGAATATTCCAAGTAGCCTATTCTTTAAATATCTTGTTTTTTGATAACAACAGATCATTATTTCCATTTTGCCTCTCATACGAAGAAAAAATGTCTTTGTATTATTACATAGCTAAATACTTGGCTAAGTTGCTTGCCAAGCTTACTACTTAGCTAACTTCTTGGCTAAGTATTTAGCTAAGTAGCTTGCTTAGCTAACTACTTAGCTAACTTCTTGGCTAAGTATTTAGCTAAGTATCTTGCTAAGCTAACTACTTAGCTAACTTCTTGGCTAAAGTACTGGAACTAGTAAAATAATGAGTTGGTATTTTTTAATAGCAGGATACTGCAATGACTTTGTTTTATTGTATACTGTGCAACACTACGATACGACCCTCTCTTCTGTATGTTAGTTCTTTATGGACACACACGGGTTCTCCACAGCGGGTTTATTCTGTCCCCAGCAGAGAAGGTCTAGCTCTGAAGTAAGGGCTAGCAAACATGGCACACTGGTTGATCGTATAGGTTGTTGTTTTTTTAACATTACCAATTCTTAACTTTTATAATATTTACAAAACAAAGCTCTTAAATATTCACAGTATCCATTAACCACATGCCTGCATTCACAATCAAAATACATCCCATGAGCTTCTAATCACGACTGCATACACATCTAAAATAATGTAAAAACAAATTCAGGACAATGTTCTACATGACAACGATTCCAGCCAAAACTTATATCTCAGTTAAAACTATTAGAAATCATTAAATAGCATTACATCTTGAGAACATCAGTTAGCACAGAGATAGATAGGACCGGAGTTATTTTGTAACCACCGTTGCAGGTTTGCCTTGCTGCTCAGACCGGGAGGTTGCCGCCTGGTATTTGAGATCCTGCCTGCTTTTTTTATTCCTTTTTTCTTTTTGCTGTGTTTTGGACTTTCAACCCTTTGGTCTCAAGCTTTAAAAAATGGCGAACACAGTGCCATAAAAAATGAAAATATAGCAAAATAGACAAAGCATGGAAAAAGCTGGTGACATAAAGGTTTGATGCCATTTTTGTTGAGCCAGGGAGAAAGGGTCAAGTTTGAATAGTGTGTTGAAAAACAGTCAAGGCATGAATGAATGCTTTATTTCGGTTACAAAAAACAAAGACAACAAAATAAAATCATGTTTTTACAAAAGAATCCATCAGACAGCAACCGAAAAAGGAATAGGCTGAAGCCCCAAGGCTTATTTTTGCCTCTCTATGCAATTCTTGCATAGTACACCTTTAAAAAAGTCATTCCTTGAAGGGAAACTTGGGTATTTTGCAACATGGACCATAGTTTCCCATATCTATGTGTCTAAGTGACTACTTTGGACTACAATTTTTAAAATTGGTCCATTAAGTGAGAGTGCTGCAGCCAGTATGTGATCATGTACAACTGCACTGCAACTGAATGTCCACATTGCTTGTTTTTGCCACTAAAAGGCTCACATTGTTATTCTCAGTGTCTGAACACATCATTATGGAAAGGACCCTACAGTGTACTGTGTCTCATCAAGACCTGTACAAGAGGTGTATGGTAAACGGACTGCACTTTGCGACCACTCAAAGCACTTTACACTACAGACGGTGCTCATTCATACTTTCACATACCTTCACACTGGTGGCCGAGGCTACCCTCAACGATGCCACCATCAGGAAATCATTCACACACCGATGAATGCAGCATCAGGAGCAGTTTGGGATCTTTCCAAAGGATACTTCAACATGTAGGCTGCTGCGGTCAGGGTTCGAACCACCGACCTTCCGTTCAGTGGACCACAGTTGGTAGAGTTGGTATTCAAATGATCTTGTGTGGCCTCTTCTTACATCATCAATACCAGCCAAATACTGAGACATTACATTGAGCATTTTTTAACTCTATGGAGTCTGAATCCTTTTCATCCTGCCTCTATTTACCACTTAAATAATGTTTAAATGCCATGTTGGTAGATTTTTTTTCACCTATATGACCTGATAATAATTATATTTTTTTAAAATTCTGACTTACTTGATCAAAAATTTGAACCAAAAAGAAACAAAGAACAACATAAAATCTGCACTTGAAAATTATGTTTAACACAGAAATGTACATGTTGCAAATATGAACACAGGTTGCAAATATAACATATAACAGGTAAAATGAGAATAATATCTAGTTCTATATTTTATACTAACTATTTTTGACATTATCTCTGGTTTTACTTGGCCGAATATCATTTAAAAAAAAAATCTGTAATGAAGTTTCAAGCTAGAACTTTAGAGGGAAGCTGATGGAGAGACTCAATGTTGCTTCATTTTTATGTCTTCACGTCATGAAGAAGTCATGTGCAGGTGGTTTCATGGACTCTAGAGGGTTAAGATAAGCTATGATTTCAGTAATCCATTTTTCTCTCAAAATCTCACTGCAGCTTTCCACCACTGTCTTCATTTAATTATTTGAAGGCCTAGTTCAAGGGAGTCTAAAGATACCATGCCATTCAAATTTTGTCTTCATCGTCCCTGAAAATAATTACATTTTTTTTTAAACACTAAATAAAACAATAAAATCCCATACAAATTCATACAACAACATCACCCCATTAAGATTTTTGAATTGCTACCCATGGTTGAATAGCTTTTGTTGGCCAAATATATTGAACCTGTTAAGACCAATATGAGGAGATTGACCTAGTGTCCATCTTCTTTCTGTTAGCAGAAGCCTGTTTGTTGCTGAGTTACCTTGGACATGTTTTTTGAGATTAGCAAGTACATCAGGGATGGGCAACTTAAATGCTGAAGGGGGCCACAATTTTTCATGGACACTACCACAGGGCCACATATAGGACCGTGTACTTAACCAGAAATAACGAAACTGCAATTTTAAATATGTTTACAGTGCAGTAACTTAACATATTTCATGCTCAAATGCATGTTTAACAGTATAAATAGGTGTTACAAAAGGTTTGAAGCAAATAAAAAATAACCACTTACTGTGAGTGCAAGAACAGCAGACCAACATTAATTGCAAGAAGTAATTTTGTGCATTTTTACACTGCACTTTTAAGATTTCATGCTCAAATGCATGTAGTTGTACTGAGGGCCACTTCAAGCGAGGATGCGGGCCCCGGGCCTCCAGTTGCCCCTCCCTGATGTACATTATTAGTAAATATTGTTAAGTCGTGCCTCTGAACAGTGTAGTGGGACAGTGTGTGTGTGTGTGTGTGTGTGTGTGTGTGTGCGCTGCATGTGTCCTGTGACATTCTTGCCGCTCTCCAGAGTAATGGTTGTCTTGGGGATTTCTCCCTCACAAAGTGATTTAAATGTTGACTCAATTAACCTCAGGACTGAATTTCTTTAGGGAGGCTGCGATGTTTGAAATGAGACTCGAATTATTAAAATATGCATGAAGAACACACAGAAACTTTTCATGAGCAAAAACTTTGCATATCTACATAGATGAAAACAAAAGAATAGCTCTGGTAATTCAAATGAAGCCAAGTTGATCAATAAATCAAGGTTTAAAAACAACCATGGGCATTCAAAATACTGTAAAATAATAAATCAAACACTCCAGAGTTTAAAAACAACTCAGCATACACATAGAATACAAGGGCGTTTATTCATTCACAGCCATGCTGACTTGCATAAGAATACTTAAAACATAAAATTCTTTTGCACATTTGATTCAAAGAAAGCTCTTTCACAGTCTGAGACTTGCATCGTCAAAAGCCTGAGCTCTCTGTGGAATCACTTAGAGGTTTCTATGAGCTAACCCTAAAAGGTCTAGGCCACCCAGCCCGTTTAAAGGCTTCAAAACAAGCAGCAGAAAATCAACAGTCAACATGGGGACAAAGTGGGAGTCAGTGAGGGGAATGAAGAACCAGGATAAGGTCGTGGCATCTCCCCTGAGCAGCAGCAGCAGTTTCCACAGCAGCTGGAGACGAGACACAGACAGGAGGCCAATAATGCTGAAAGGGGAGTTACTACTTACAGATGGTAGAAGATGTTGGCGTCGGTACTTTTATCCAGACCCTAAAGGGGAACTTTAGCATCCCATGTTTTTGACTAAGTGACTAATGGGGACAATAATTCACAGAATTGGTCCAGCGAGAGTGCTGCAACTCGCAGCCAGACCAGTGCAATCGAGCATGTGAATGTAGCAGTGTTCATTAAAACTGTGTGTTCTTTGCCTCTGACAGGCTCGGATTGTTCTTTTAAGTGTCTGGCAGCATTCAGCTTCAGATTGTGTCTTGCAGGTTGAAAAGGTGAGTTGCAATGCTCTGCTTGTTAAAAGATTGCCCGATCAGACGGATCACGATTCGCTGCGTCTGTTTTGTTATCTTTGCTAGGCAACCACCAAATCACCAAACTGCAGCTGAACTGTTGGCAGACTTTTAAGTAAACACAGCAAAAAAACACACATCTGTACCTTTTAATTTTTAGTTTAAAGAAAAGACACTTTCTCAGGCTCTGATTGAGGGTGAGAGGTTGTTCTATAATTGTACGTTAGACAGGGAAATGGAGATCTGTGTCGGTACACGAGACCCACAGAAGGAGGGGACGAGACAGCTTCCTCTCTCAATTCACCCTGTCAAAAAAAAGCACATTTCTGCTCTAAGTTGGAGTTTTTCAAGGCACTTAGAGCAGAAAAACATGAGGCCCTCAGCAATGCAAAAGCAGAGCTTCACTCTCCGTCCACTCAGTGGTGGAATGCAAGTACTAAGTACATTCAATCAAGTACTGTACTTAAGTACAATTCTAAGGTACTTGAGTATTTCCATTTTATGTAACTTTATACCTCTACTCCACTACATTTTGAGGCAAATATTGTACTTTATACTCCACTACATTTAGCTGCCAGCTTTAGTTACACTGTAATAAATTATTCTGTAATCATTTAATTTTACTTAATATATTTGATAAAATGTATTAAATATAAATGCGTCCTTGATTTTGAGGCAGTTGTTTAAGTAAATTTAATATAAAAATGTTTGAGATAGAATCTACTTATTTTGATCACATTCAATGTAATCTTTATGTGTATGTAATTCTAAATCAAGAGAATTTTGAATGAATCCAACACAATAGAATTAGTCTGTTTTTAAATGACAGGCACTTCCTGTTAAGTTGTTATTAACTCAACTTGTAACGTAGTTAGATTTAATTAATAATATTGCATGCAATCTGTTGCCTCAATTTTATTGAGTAGCTATTGTTTATCTTTTTTTACAGTGTACTTTACCGGTCGAGATTTAACATGAAAAAAAAAACAACACATTGTAAATATAAAGTGATTAGACGTTTATAACAGTATATAAAGTAAATAAAATGAGCCCTACCTTGAGAAAATTAAAATGCTGCTTACACAAATGTATTATTATTATTATTATTATTATTATTATTATTATTAATAATAATAATAATAATAATAATAATAATATTTTAATCCAACTTTATAGACGACCATGTATATTCCAAATATATTATTGGATTATTATTATTATTATTATTATTAATAATAATAATAATAATAATAATAATCCAATAATACATTTGGAATATACATGGTCGTCTCTGAAGTTGGATTAAAATATTTTTTAATTAAACCTTTTAACAGTATATTAAGTAGTAAAAACGAGCCCTACCTTGAGAAAATTGAAATGCATCAGTAATAAACCAATAATACATTTGGAATATGTAGAATATAACACTGTAAGATGGTCCATTCTGCATAACGAGTACTTTTACCTTTGATACTTTAAGTACATTTTGATGCTGATACTTTTGTACTTTTACTTCAGTAAGTTTTGAATGCAGGACTTTTACTTGTAGTGGAGTAATGTCACAGTCTGAAAACTTCTTCCATCACAGCATTTACTCCTATTGAAAATAATTACAAAAAGCTAGTAAAATGTAGCAGTTCCTTATGGAAGAAAGCAAAGGCTGGACATGGAGAAAGAGATGGAGAAATCTCTTTCTGAAATCTTACGAGATGTGACTTTTTGCCAGAAGACAACAGTGGAAATGTGATTGTGCGTGCAGAGAGAGGAGTGCTGGGAATACTTTGTTGTGTTGGAGTAAAGAAAGTGCAGTTTAGGCTTATCTGAAAGATTTTTATGAGAAATAATGATGAATTGTGCCAACAAAATGTCAAGCGACCCTTCGAACAGTTTACAGAGACTTTCTTTGTTGGATACAGACAGGCTGCCCTGTCCTGGGATTGAACTAGTTGTGTTCAAGTAGTGTTACACTGCTGCCAGTCAAAGAAGAGAAGAACTCCTTTATCGAAGGACCTTTTCCCCAAAAATGCTGTTCCAAGAGTGGACAGGCCTGCTGCAGAGAGAAGGTAATGTTTTCTGCTATAGTTATTGTGTTGACCTGGCATCCCACAAAAGCACACTGTAAAAAATGTTAGTAGAAAATACAGTAAAACCCTGTCATATTGCATCAGAAATAGGCCGTAAAATGAAAAAATATGAATATAATCACCGTAGTAGATGGGTTTAATTACTGTAAATCAAGGAATAGTGCAATTTTAGTGCAGGTTTTTTTCATGTAAAATTAAAAGAGAAATACCATAATAATCACAAGGTCGCAAAAAATTAAGGGGCTACTCAGTCTGCTCAGTCTACATTACATTTTTTGCTGATATTTACATTTAAATTTACACTAGAAAACCCACTCACTGTATTTTTTACGGTGAAATTCTGGCAACCACAGCTGCCGGTATTATACCGTAATTTCAACAGATTTTCTTTTTTTACAGTGTATGACAGGGTAATGGCAAAAACTTCACTTGATAGTATTTGCAAAATATGAACAGATTCATGACCGATTATTAGTGTAAGTAACTACCCAGGTCTACATTGTAGCCTAGATCAATTAAAAAAAAGTTTTTTCTTCTCCCCATTTGTTACAAAAACATAGGGACCAGTTTGAAAAAATAAAAAAGTTCCCCTTTAAATGATAACAATATGTAGGAATAATATAATACCAAAAATAATGTCAATCACTATTTACACAGTCGCCCATAAATTTGGAATACTTTTGTTTTCAGACACAATCCTCTGTTATTGTGGTTTCATTTTCTTTTTGATGTGTTTGGAAGAGATTAAAGAACATTTAATGAAGTTTTGACAAGATATACACTTTATCTGTCAAAAATAAATCACATTGTCACAATCATTTCATGGTCAGAGGTAAAAAGAATTTTTTATTCCAACTTTATGGGTGACCATGTATTTGACATTCCCATCACACTTAAGGTCTCGTCAAAGAACAAACCAACATTTTAGGGTTTTATTAAGGACACAAAGACCTGCTGTGACACCTGTCACACCCAGTGAGAATCTGTTTGATCACTGCATTATATTTTGTGCTATCCACTGTGTAATGTCAGCCAGGGAATACTACACAGTTGATTGCTAAAATATTAAAGTTTTAAGAAGACCTGGAGCTCTGGGTATTTTCCAAAGGCAATGATAACTTACTGAACAGGTTGAGATCAATGAGTCGGCCTCTAAGGGAGGCATATTATGGATTCACCTGGAGTTGAATCCTGAAAATGAAAGTCGAGTAGCTCATAAAATATCATAGGCTTCTACAGTAGATAGAATCGAGGGGTGTTGCTAAAACCAAGAACTCCTGTACAGTCATGGAAAAATTATTAGACCACCAGTTTTCTTCAATTTCTAGTTCATTTTATTGCCTGGTACAACTAAAGAACAAAAACAGCTGATAAGAGTTAATTTTAAGTGCTGATATCTAGACATTTTCAATGGTTTTCTTGATAATAATTTTGGTTATTATCATGAAAATCATGGAAAATGTCTAGATATCAGCTCTAAAATTAAACTCTTATCAGCTATTTTTGTTGTTATCATTATATTTGTCCAAACAAATGTACCTTTAGTTGTACCAGGCAATAAAATGAACAAGAAGTTGAAGAAAAAGGGTGGTCTAATAATTTGACTGTATATGAGACAGCTGTTATGACAGTACACATATAGTTTTATTCAGCTGTTAAAGAGCCTATAGGGAAAAGAAAGCATCAGAGAACAGGACCAAGATGATTATAGTAGGGATGGGCAACTAAAATGCTGGAGGGGGCCACAATTTTTCATGGACACTACCACAGGGCCACATATAGGACCGTACATTAACCAGATATGATGAAACTGCAATTTTAAATATGTTAACAGTGCAGTAACTTAACATATTTCATGCTCAAATGCATGTTTAACAGTATAATTAGGAATACAAAAGGTTTGAAGCAAATAAAAAATAACCACTTACTGTTATTTCTTTTTTTTCAGTGCAAGAACAGCAGACCAACATTAATTGCAAGAAGTCATTTTGTGCATTTTTACACTGCACTTAGATTTCATGCTCAAATGCATGTAGTTGTTCTGAGGGCCACTTCAAGTGAGGGTGCGGGCCGTATATGCGGCCCCCGGGCCTCCAGTTGCCCATTCCTGAGTTCTAGCATGCATTGGGAAGGGGTCAAAGTCATCGACCAGGAGTCAGCGAATGGCCGGAGAAAAGTCAAGGACTCCACCCACATCTAATAATAAAGACCATCTTTGAGACAGGGGTTACCAGTTCAATCTCACCCCCATATATGACCACTTACTACCTTTTGACTGAAGTTCCATTCTTAGGTAACAAGATGACCCCTAAACCAGACCCATTAGCTGATGAAGACTGTGTGATGTGGTTCAGAACTCTGACGAAGCTAAGTGGGCCTTAACCCTTTGATGCACAACCTTCTTATGCAAAACATGCAAATTTCAAAACATGCAAAACACTAATTCATTTCCCATGTTATTTCATGCTGGCTGTGTGTTTGAATATCTTTTTTTTTTATTACAACAGATCATTATATCCATTTTTCCCTTCATACTACAGCAAGAAAAATAGTTTTTGTATTATTACGTCAAGTTTACACACATGGGTCAAAAATGACCTTGTGCATTAGAAGCGTAGTGATACAAAAAGTGATTCACTAAATTAACAATTTGAGTATATGGTTAACTATGTTTGTCTTATTTTTAAGGTTTAACTTTAAAAGAGTTGTTAGAACCACCAAATTATATTGGAAAATCACATATTTTAACATTTGAGACTTATTAGAGCCACCAAATAATAATTTCCATTGGAAAAAACACCAATTTAACAAAACAGGATAGTTAATATTTGTGTCTTCTTTGTCAGGTTTTAAATTGGTGATTGGTGACTTGGTGACCCTTTGATGCACAACATATAAAACACCTTCTACATGGATCAAAAATGACCTTGTGCATTAAAAGCGTATAAAACAGGGGTTTTATTCAAAAACTAAGAAATTAAACCAAAAAATTAGGATGTATGATGATCAAAAACAACTTATTTGAGGAAAACCTGCAATACTGAATGATGAAATTAATTAATTGCAAAGATTTAGAATATAAAAACTTAGTCGGGTCACTTTAGACCCATGTTGTGCATCAAAGGGTTAATGTTGAGATTATTTTCTTTCAAAGTCATGAATGAAAAGCTCAAAACTACCAAGGAGTGTTTGGAAAAATGGCTCAACTAATTGTAGGTCCAGCAAAAGCTATTAACTGTGTTCCCAGCAACATATTATTATTTGTTTTATTGAGGAAAATAAAGTATGCATAACTACTTCCTGATGGCACTAATTTCAAATTTTAAATGTCACAAAATGTTGGAAACATATTGAACTTTATCAGGTCTGTAATTTCCAGAGCTGGTTGCACATTTTCAGAAACCTTTCTCAAAAATAATAAATGCTTCACTCTCTCTCATACTCATATTCTTTGCGATTCTGCTTCAAAAATCCACCCTCGTTCCAAATAACATTAGAAGTCATTAAAACCAATTTGAATATTCCCTTGGAAATTGCAGCCACCTACACTACAGGAATAGGTTATTCAAGGCAACCAAATCACCACAGCAGGTAAAAAAAATATGACAAAAAATACTAAAATGAACAAACCAGTTCGGTTATTGTTCCCTCAGTGTTCCTACACTTCCATCTGGCATCAGTTCATGTGAAAATAAATAAATAAATATCCATCCTCCATCCGTTCTCTGTACAGCCTATTTTTGCTCCGGGTTGTAAGAGATCATGATCATGAGAGCATGTTTGTCTCACATCCTGTTAACACATTAGTAGAGCAGCTTGAGATCATCTCCCTATTGAGCTTCCAGCACCTCCTATAGCAAACATACAGATGGGGCTGATAATTGAGTTCATTTTCATACTCATCAAACCCATTCAGTGACTCCTTGCTCCTGGGACTCTCTCCTAAAGTCGCTAATCTTGTTGGAGCTCAACCATAGAATGTATAAAACATGAATGTGGGTTTTTGAAATGGAAAACCCCCACTTAGTCTCAGTGACATAGGATACCACAGCTGTCACTAGCTGAGTCAGTATAAGCTGTGTTAAGTTTGGACATTAGTTTGGTTTCAAAAGTCACAATAACATGTACTTTTTAAAATGTCATTATCTTTCTTTAAATTTATTGACTTAGTTATTTTATTTATTCTTATTTATTTATTTTCTCTCTTTCTTTCCTCTCCCCTCTCTTCTCGCGTTAGTGCTTCTTGCTTTGTTTGCCTATTTATTTTCATTGTGTTATACATATAAGTGAGCCATGTTATGTATATTTATATATATGTTGTAGCATCTGCCTCTCATCCACATACACACATGCACGCACGCACACGCACATGCACGCACACACACACACACACACATACAGCTGTGATGCCTCTGTGCAAATCGTTGTACATTTATGTTTTTCTTTGTTGTTGTTTGTGCTGTATGTCTGATGTCTCTACTATGGTGTAGTGTATTTGTCCCTCATGTCACCTTGTTTGTTACGTAATTTCACCAATAAAAAAAAAAAGTCACAGTAACACAAACAAACTAACCACAAGGCGACATAATGTTATGCTGCGTTCGATTGCACTCGGAACTCGGAAATATCCGAGTTGGAACTTCCAACTTCCGAGGTAAATGCATTTCATTGCTCAACCTCGGAAAACATGGCCGGCCACAGCAAATTGATGTTTGTTTGGATGTCCTTCGAGCATTTACAAATTATTGTGGGGAAGTACATCAGCTACCTGGTACAACATACAGTAAAATGGTTGTGTCCTCTCTGGGTCCTAATATAGGATGGAATTGTGGTCTGCAAATACAAAAATATAATTAAATCTTATCAATTTCCTGAATATAATAAAAACAAGTGCAGTATTACACCTTATAGACTAATGTAGTTTAAATATGGGACATACTATAATATTTTTCACACTTTTACTGTGCTTCTTCGTCCCTACTACGCTCACACAAACTCTTCAATTAACAGATGGGAGTGAAAATACCACTACAAAGTAATCCTACACTTTTAGTAACACAAATGCTAAATTAAACGGCACATAACAGACTAAATGTTGAAGATAAAGTGACTGTTTTCCACATGTTTCCGACCCACTCAGGCTGCTTGGATCCTATCTGAATTCCCGTGTCGGAATCCCGACTCGGAGGTCGGATCTTTCTGAGTTCCGAGTGCAATCAAACGCAGCATCAGTCCAGCAACTCTTGTGTTCTGCAACGTAAAATTGCTGTTTTCGTCAATGGAGTCTGGTGTCTTTGATGAAAGCATAGATAACAGCTTCAGTTCCTCGGCTGTCTGATGGTAAGGTAAAAGGTGAACATATTCTTAATAAAGAGTAAGCTTTAGCTGATATTGATCTTTTTTTCCAATCTTTTGGGAGGTTAAAATACCTTTTCTCTGCAGCCCTCAGCCACAGCAGTACATAAAGCTCTCTTCAAATCACATGGCATCCACAGCAGTAGATTATTAGCTTCTGTGCCCGAACTCTGCTCCTCCAAACAAGTAGCGTACCCACCACTGTCTGCAATACACACTGGTTATGGATAAGGAATATATGTAGCAAGGTCATCACCAAAAATCTGTTAGGTCATGTAGGAAAAAGTTTTTAGAAGGGTTTGTAAAAGAAGCTTTTGATGCTACAACATACACAACCAAAATGTTTATGTTTAGATATGAATACAAACATTACTGGGAATTTACCGAATGACACAAAAACCAAAGAAAAAAACAACCAGTGCCTGACTCCACCTAACCCTTAAGACACTCTCATAGTGCCGTTTCATGCCGGGACATTTACGGCTCTGTAACGGCTCCACAATGAACGCGCCCAAAGTGGGTTGCTGGGATCAAAAGATCCAACCAATTTCCCCTCCAGAGGTGGAAAAGTGTTGGGACTGTTATAAGCAGGACCACTATGAACCAGCAATCGGGGCGAGCAGGTTATTTGACGTCACGCATGACATTTACTTGGTCGTCAGTCATCGAATCACTGCTCACTGTGGCCGCCATCGCTAGCTGTGCACATCGTCCGCTGCTTATTGTAAACAAACTGGCATCGCTAATTGTGCACAGAGTGTCCGGTGCTTGTTGTAAACAAACGGAGGTCGCTAAGTGCAAGGCCGGATTAACCATATGGCCAACTGGGCAATTGCCCAGGGGCCCACGCCCTCTAAAGGGCCCAGGGCAGTGTGGTCACAAGCAATATATCTGGTTATCTCTCGCTTATATGTTAAACTATCCATCGGAGCCGTTGCTCAAAAATGAATTTTGAGGTGACAGGGTGATTTCTGTTTAAAATGAGCTGAGGACCAAAATGCTACTTGAGTCTAGATTCTGTGATTTTTGTTTGTGTCTTGTCTTCCTCTGTGATGGCTCTATCAATTCAATACATTTGTGCTGCTGGGAATAGGTGTTGTTAAATAAATATTTGATGCTTTGAAAGTGGTTGCTTACTTATTTTTTTGTGAAAATTGAGGACACTTCCTTCCCTATCTTTTCGTACGGTGTCCTTGAGTGCTAAGAAAGGCGCCTTCCAAATAAAATGTATTATTATTATTATCTATGTAGTGGGTTATTATTATTATCTATGTAGTATAATGCCAGATTATACTGATGCTGATGTGTTTTGTTTTCATAACATCATATGTGAGTGAGTGGCCTTGACAAGAGGACATAGTGGTGCATTTGTAGTTCTATGAGTGTTTGCACATCTGTACATGAAAATGCACTTGATGACAGTTAGTTATTTATGTATTGAGTCTATTAACTGTATATTACTGTAATTTATTCTATATTTTGCCAGATTATGGTGATCTTGGGTCGGATGATTGGGCCCTTGAATATTGTTGCCCAGGGTACAGTAAACTGTTAATCTGGCCCTGGCTAAGTGAACACATGCTGCTGCAGCACATACACACTGCACTGCTACAGAGCTAACTGTGTAGCCTATTAGCACTGTGCTACTGCGCAGCACTGCTGCTGCTCTGACTATCGTCTCCTCCCACCTCGTTCCGTGACGCCAGACTGCACTATGAAAGGTTACTAATTCCACGCCATCGCTGGATCACTATGAATGCCCTAAGGCGAAAATCCGGCAAAAGGGGAAAAGGGGAGGAGCATGGGTGGAACCTGTTATTTAAAGCTGCCATGCAAAATCATGCAAAACTCTAGGCTTTTATATAATTTAAGCAGGTAAACTATATTAACCCATTGAGGCCTTAAACGCCTGTAAAACCTCTGGCCGATTTTAAAATCAGCCCCTAAAACCTGAAGTTTTTCTGGAAATTCAACAGAAGTGTCAACGCTTCTATAGCTTATACAAATACTACAAAACAACGTATCCGATTTCCAGGCTTCAATGGGTTAAGGCTAAACCCTGTACAGGTATTACTAATGTGGAAATGATCTAAAGATACCAAACGTTTTCTTGATATCAGGCCGTAAACATGTTTGATTAAAAGTTTGGTCGATGGGGATAAACTTGCCTTTGGAGCCAGCCTCAAGTGGCTATTTGAGGAACTGCAGTTTTTGGCACTTTGGTGCTGGCTTCCTTTATCAGTCTTTAAATTTGGTGTTTGAGCTCAACTGGATCTGCTGAGTACTAGCTGCTACACAGCATAATCATGAAATGGAAGCATCATGTGCCTCTTGTCATTTATTCATGTCTTTTTATACCAAGCAGAATCCATGCCAGTTATTAAAGATATCCAAAAATATCCTGCAGCTGTACAGCTTGTACTGTAGAGCTAAAGAAAGCCCAAATATTTATTTAATTTACATTTGCGATATAGGCTACATTAATTTTACTGCATGATTATCGTTACCCAGGAGGTCTTCTTTGGGAATGTGGTGACATTTAAAATTGGTCTCAAAGAGCGTAAAAGAAGCCCATTCTGCTTTATAAACATCATCTTGGCATAGCTCCAAGGAGAAACAGCACAAAACATTTCAATGCATGCAAGAGCCAAGGGGAAAAAAACAACATTTCACAGCTTGCAGTGTTCATTTTAGTTGAGACTGTGTCAGAGGTAGGTTTTGAAATGAGCTCAAGGTAATATTTGAGGCTGCAGTATTTGGTATTGGTAAGAAAAATAATCCCTTTTTGTGTCATTGAGGCTGTTTTATGTGGTTGTGTTCTCTGCTCCTTTTTGTCAGTGCAGTTGGATTGTGTTTGGAATGTGTCGTGATTGATTTTTGAGAGTGTTTCTTCTGCCACACTACAAACAGCATTTTTACAATTTGTGAATGAAGCACCAGGAATTCAAGCAGCAACTGGTCTTGTTGAACCCACCATGGTGTGTAAAGCTGACTCAAAATATTTCTCCTGAAAAAGATTATCAGGCCTTAATTATAGTGGACCCATCCTGCTAATTTGCATTTACCTTAATATGACTCACTTGTGAGGCTGCCGTTGTGTGGCAGACAAAAAAGCTAGTTGAAATTTAAATGAAGTGCAATTAGACCATCATAAAACAATAATTTATTTCTGTGATATTGTCACCCTCATTGATGAAATAAATTAACATTATCTATGATTGCACAAACATTAGTTTACACAGCAATGATTGGGGTCCAAGCAGGTTGAACTCAATGAGTACTTGAAAACACAATACACATAATTGCTACATTGTTGGCAAGTGGGACTTCATCACCTGGGGATTTTAACCCTGGACCTATGTATACCAGATAAGGTGACTTACTGACTGCACTGCAGGATTGAAAATGTTGTACACGGATCTCAACACCATTTGAAACATGTGATATCTAGTATCCAAAGAATGGCTGTCAGCTTTGTTAGCATTCTAATGTGGAGGTATAGGTGTTAACTGTTGTTGTTATATTTTCAATAATATGGGCTTTTGAACTGACCATAGGTTGCAGTAAACTATTTAAGTACTTAGTAGAGGTGCAGAAAAAATGTCAGCTCTGTAGAACATATGGGTGTCAATTTGTTTTAACATTAGAAATATAAAATGTATTGTAGTATGCATTGACTGTGCAAGGCTGTGCAAACCAAGTATTTCATTCAGCCAATTATGAGATTTAAAAATGTAGCACTTCTGACACCTTGTAGATGTGAAGTGCAATGTGCTTTCATGGGTTATTGAAATTTTTTAAAATAAATACCTGTTATGGAAATGGCTTAAGAAACTGAAATTATATCAACATTCCTTTGATAACTTTAGATAAGTGTTGTCTGTATGACCCTGACAAAGTGAAGTGAAAGGACCAAATACCTTTAAAATACCAAATACCTTTAAAAAACTCCTGAAGACCCAGCTCTTCAGAGAGCATCTTCTCTCCTAGCACAACACAACAATTCTACTCCTTAAAGGAATTGTCACTAGTACTTATTACTGCACTAATGGCTCTTATTGCACTATACCTTGATTGTTCCCCTTTTTTCCTGTAAGTTGCTTTGGATAAAAGCGTCTGCTAAATGACTAAATGTAAATGTAAATGTAAATATTTTCTGACAAGTTTGTAAAAAATAGCGAGAAAATTTTGCCAAATTTGACATTTTTATCCATTGGAGCAAACATTTTTTTGATAAAAAAAAATATTTATATAGTGTTGTTTGTTTGTTTTTTCTCGCAAAAGTGTGTCTGCAATATATATATATATATATATATATATATATATATATATATATATATACATATATATATATATTTTATATATAAATATATATATTTTATATATATATATATTTTATATATAAATATATATATTTTATATATATATATATATATATATATATATATATATATATTTTGCAGACACACTTTTGCGAGAAAAAACAAACAAACAATATGGTTCTAGCAGCAAGTGTCGCTTCTTGGACCCCTAAACATGATGAAATGCTATCCCCTGTTATCTCCTGTAATCTCCTGTTTCTGCAGGTGGTCGGTGGCGGAACTTCAGAGCGGAACGTCCGCTTGGGGGATTTGTCCTCACAGGTAATAATTAATGTGACACGAAGTGTCCAAAATATTAGGTTGGTAACAGGGTAGCGCTGAAAACGGACTTCGAAAAATGATTTCTGCCCAAAATATACATCTGTTTAAGGTCAGACGATGCAGCATTTGACAGAAAGAGCTGTCGGCCCCATGCTACCGCAGGAAGTGTAGATAGTCGGACTATTTAAGCGATAACTGCCGCGCAAAAGTTCCAGCTAAACTAACAGCTGCTGCTAATTAGCTGCCACCGCTCTTTACCGAGTGCTTTTCATAAACGTAACGGGCTAATTTGTATGTACATTTTTGACTGCATTAAGACTTTCTTTTCAGGAGAACACGTCGTCACTCTGTTAAAAGGGTGAATAATCGCCAAACTCATTTTTTTCAAGTTTTGCAAGACACACAAAAAACTAAAATATGACATTTATTGATAATTTCACTCAACAAGGTTGTAACAAAGGATGTCTATTGCCATAGTAATAAAATTGTGTAAATTATGTAACTTAAGATAAATCAATGTCTTAGGCAATTTTTTGAACATGCCTTTGTGACTCAAGAAAGATATGGTAACACTTTATTTTGAAGGTGTCTACATAAGAGTCACACAAGCTTGTCAGAAACATGATATGACAAGTATCATGAGCATTAATGTTACTTGTGTCATAAGTGTTATAAGTGTCATTTAATGTTCACGACACATCCCACGTCATGTTTAAGACACGCCCATGTCACTCTTATGTAGACACCTTCAAAATAAAGTGTTACCATAATAGTCACAAAGACATGTTCAAAAAAATGCCTTAATGACTTAGGCTTAATTAATCCGCTTAAGTCACACACTTGACATAGGCCATTATCTTGAAGGGGTAAAATCACATGATGTGCTCAACTGAGGGTGTAGGCGATTTTACCATAGGTGGGTGATGCCATATGATGCCATATGAGGAGATGATTTAGGCAATTTAGCAATGGCGATTATTTTAACAGTGTGACGACGTATTTTTCCATTGTCGCTAAACATTATGGGGGCCTTTTCAAGTCACGGAAGGCCCAGCTGCAGCAGCTGCAGAGAACTTCTAGAAGAGCGCTACTAACTGGAAATATGTTGCCGTCACGCAGTTCAGCGGAAACACACTCAGCCTTCAGCTGTTATGATGGTAAGTGAAGCTTATTTTTAACCCTTGGCAATGCTGTGTTTTTACTCTGCAGTAGATTAATTTGCACGTCTCTCACGTCTGCATCTGTCTGCTTCCCTGTGTTGTTCAGTCAACATTGTCGCTGTCCTTGGTGCTGAATCGTGGATGTAATATAAGTGTGTTGTGTTGGAATGCACTGGCTAGGTGCACAGTCTTTCATTTTCGGGTGTTGTGTATTCAAGAATGCCAGTTCTGGTGTGTTTGAATGCCCTTGGAGTCTCTACCATTTGTTGTTGAACAGCATCTGAAGGTATCTTTACACCTTCTTGCTCATGCAGTTGTTTTATGCGTGTCCCCTATGTGGAAATCTGTGTGGAAATCAGATTTGTTCTGGCACAGAGGCTGCACTATATATAGTGATTTTTTTTTTTTGGCGTGGATTCACTCTGGACTGGCTTAAATGAAACCAGGGGAGAACAGGCAGTTGATCCAGTGCAAGCCAGTGATAACCAAGACAAATAGTAAGGTGCCAGGCTACTGTTGGATGATCAGTGGGTGTTGAAGATAGAAAGGAATGGGGACCAGCAAAAATCCTTTCAATCAACTGTGCAATCAAGTGATAACGATTAAATCACTCTCTCTATGATGTTTTTATTGTATGATTGGTTCATGCAGTTCTACAATCCTGACAACCTGATCTTGTTGGCTCCCTGTGAGTTGTCTAATATTCCCTTCAAAATAAAAACTATAATTTAATAAAACGAATTGCACGTTTAGCGTTTGTAATTTCCCAGACAGAATATCGATACAGATAAGTTACTTTTTCCTCAGTAGATAAAGAATACTATTAAATGTTAGTATTTGAAGCCAACTGGTGCGGCAGAATAATGCAGTACGAACAAAATGAAAAAAAAAACCAAACAAAAATAACCTCTCCTTTAACTTTAAAACAACTAAATCACAGCTGTGAAGGCAGCTGCACAAATGACTCATTAAGTTTTCAAAAACAGCCTCAAAATCATGATGTATGTTAAACACAGGAAAGCTGCTTTGGCAAAGTGCAGCAGAGGCCACACGTAAACCCTTGCCAACATTAACTAAAAGCCACTTGATATATATTTGCATAACAATGCTCTGAAATGCAGTCTAAACACAATTGCCAGAGTTGAATCAACCCCTTGCTGACATAATTTAAAATAAATGAACATTATGAGCTTAACGAAGGCAGTATGTATTCCAGGGTTGCTGAATTGCATTATGGTGCTCTTGTTATCACAAGCTGTAATACTAAGTATAAGTCAGCGTAACTTGTATTATGATCAGCCTTAACAAATATAGTCTGGTGGTTTTAACTGAGAAAAGAGTTCTTTATGGTCACAATTATTGATTGCACTGCTGCAATGTATGAATTTTTAAAGTTGGTGCTGTTGCCTTGAGGCAAACACTAAGGCAAGTGCTATGACAGGTGTTTACAGAGGCTACAGTAATTACAGCAACATTTCTTATACAAATATGCACACAAAAACACACAGTCTACTGTGCAGAGTAGAAGGTGATAAAGAAAGATGCTGATCAGCCTGTTCTGTTTTTAATTTATATACTATAGTTCAGGCTTTCAAACTTTCAGGGGCTGGAAATTTCATTATTACATTTCATCCTTATCTGGGGAGCAAAATATTGAGCAGAATGCCTTCCTTCCTGATTCGTTATGACACACAATATTCCCTTGGTATAATAATGAGTGTATTATATGAAATGCAGCTGGCTGCTATGTTGTATCAAAGCAGTTTTTTTCACAGTAAAATTGACAAATTAAGATGAAGAATGAAGATTGTAACAGTTCACACTTCTTGAAGGTGACAGTTGTGAAATGTGACCCTGGTCAGTTTCACAGTTTTCCATTTCTCAGACATTTTAAGCAGGAGCTTTCTTCAGTACACATTCACTGTGGAGCTTAGGCCAGGGATGGGTAACTTAAATGCTGGAGGGGGCCACAATTTTTCATGGAAACTACCACAGGGCCACATATAGGACCGTGCACTTAACCAGATATGATGAAACCTCAATTTTGAATATGTTAACAGTGCAGTAACTTAACATATTTCATGCTCAAATGCATGTATAACAGTATAAATAGGAATACAAAAGGTTTGAAGCAAATAAAAAATAACCACTTAAGGTGAATTCTTTTTTTCAGTGCAAGAACAGCAGACCAACATTAATTGCAAGAAGTAATTTTGTGCATTTTTACACTGCACTTTTAAGATTTCATGCTCAAATGCATGTAGTTGTACTGAGGGCCACTTCAAGAGAGGGTGCGGGTCGTATATGGCCCCAAGCCTCCAGTTGCCCATCCCTGGCATTGGCATTGAAAAATTGAGCCATTCCAGAGTTTTCCTGTTTAAAACCACAACCGATTAACTAATTAATTGATTAGACGATCAACATGACATGATAGGCAGACATTTTTCATCTTCAAATAACCATCTAAATTTTTTATTTGAAACAAGCCACACATGCTGGTTTCATGCTTCTTAAATGTGAGAATTTGATGCTTTTGATATACAGATGATCTCCAGAAAAGCATGTGATTAGATGAAACATACCATATGAAGACACCACGTTGAGCTCTGGGGAAATTATTTCGGGCCTGTTTTACCATTTTCTGACGTTTTATAGAAAACTGATTACTAGAGAAAATAATTGGCAGGTGCATAGATAATGAAAATAATTCTTAGTTACAGCTGCTGTCAAGTTATCACAGTAATTTAGTCGACTTCTAATAAATGCTCATCATTCCAGAATGATCATGCATTCACAATCAAACTCAAGAAGTTGATTGCATTGAACGACAACAAAACAGCTTCTGACAAGGCGAGCCGCCAATCTCCCAGATGGCACATTACAGCGTGCATGCCTTAAGCTGGAGATGACATATACCATGCGAAATAACCTCTGAGCAGTTCTGTGGAGTCCCTGAAATAGCACACCCATCCGCTCTACCATTTCTCTCAGACGTCGGGGAAAAAAGTGAAGTATATATCTTTAGTGCTTCTCATGAAATTTGTTCAGAAACTCAAATCTACTCTGTAAAAAAAGATAAACAATAGCTACTCAATCAAATTGAGGCAACAGATTGCACGCAATATTATTAATTAAATCTAACTACGTTACAAGTTGAGTTAATAACAACTTAACAGGAAGTGCCTGTCAATTAAAAAAAGGACTAATTCTATTGTGTTGGATTCATTCAAAATTCTCTTGATTTAGAATGAAATACACAGAGATTATATTGAATGTGATTACATTACATTACATGTAATTTAGCAGACCCTTTTGTCCAAAGCGACTTACAATAAGTGCATTCAACCTGTAGACCACAGGAATCAAGTAAGTACATAACTTTAAGAGCTAGATCAAAATAAGTAGATTCTATCTCAAAAATGTTTATATTAAAGTTACTTAAACAACTGCCTCAAAATCAAGGACACATTTATATTTAATACATTTTATCAAATATATTAAGTAAAATAGAATGACTAGAGAATAAGTTATTACAGTGTCAATAACTCTTGTAACTGAAAATCAAATCAATGACCAAATGTTGCAAAATAACTTGCACATGTTCGTAGATGTTGGGCTGTTGGTCTTAATCCAGCCTGGTCTGGCTTAAATGAAAGCGGGGAGAACAGGCAGTTGATCCAGTGCAAACCAGTGATAACAAAGACAAATAGCAAGCCATGGCGCCAATGGAGTCACAGACTACCATCCAATGATCAGTGGGCGTTTGAGATACTCTCCAGGAGAGACATGGGGACTGACAAAAATCCTTTCAATCAACTGTGCAATCAAGTGATAGTGATTAAATCACTTTCTCTGGGACGTTATCATTGTGTGACTGGTTCATCCTTCTTACGCCCATTCCACTGTCTGCTGGTGGTTTCGTGGGCGCACAAACGCATGTGTGGCTCTGCTCCAAGCCTCTCAGGCAGGTTTTATGGCTCTCTGGGAAACAATGTAAGGCATGCTGTATGAAAGCTCCATTTTCCCACTGCAAAGTGGTTTAAACACAGCATGAGCACTCTGAAGCCCCAAGCTTACAAGCACAGCTGAAATTTTATCGCCACAATTTTAAATGTTAGAAATGCAAATGATCTGACACAAATATCTCCAGTTTTATTTCTCTGGGTATTGCTACAGAGTGATTTTCTGCTCATTTGTAATGAGTAAATGATAAAATCATTATAGTTGACAAGAAAAATGCCAGTGAGGATCCTGGAGTCATTAAATAATTTCCTTCTAGAGGTTTTGTTCCAATTTTGCAAATGATAAGGGGAAAGCTTTTACAAGTCTTTGGATTGTTTTAGTTTTCTATTAATTATCATAATAATTGGAATACATTAATAAATACAATACGATTTAGAATGGTGCAGTATAAATATAATTAATTGTTTAACCTTCATTTAAAAAAATAAATAAAATATGCAGTATTTGAAAAAAAATTAGCAGAAAAGAAAAAGAAAAAATGCCAGTTATCGTCAGAACAACTTTTCTTTGGAACCCAGCAACAAACCTTTGTAGATATCATCACACTTAAAAAAGTCCTTGGAACACAATCCTCAATTTGCATAATGAAAAAAGTGTAAGAACGTTTTATTGTTATTGTGGTTATATGAATGGAATTCATGCTGTTAGACTGCTGCAAACATTTTTTAATTAATAATGCAATAATTGGCTTTTATGTCACAGTGATCTAATTGCAAACAGTTAAAGTGAAACTATTGGGTGACCTGGCTGAGAAGTTGGAGGCCAGCCTTCAGTATGTAGCTCACTGTGGCTGCTCCTGACTGTTCATTACATGCTATAATATTGCAAACTGATCGGTTGTCAAAAAATGCAGAAAATTACTCTCATTTTGTAGAACCTTTTTCGTTGAACAATCATGGGCAGGGCAACAAATTAAATAGAAATGCAAAAAAGAAGAAGCTGTGCAGCATTCAGATGTTGATTTTATATTTCATTTGAATGTAAACGTTAAAAGCTCTAAATATTTGGAACAGCCTGAGGAAGACTCTGATCTGAAATGAAGTAGTGCGCATAAATTAAGTAAATAAAAGTTTTTATTTCTCTTTCTGGGAGGATGAGGGTTCTGTTGTGTGCGCGGCCAGTGGTAGGGGAACACTGAAAACCAGACTTGTTCATTATTTAAATCACAACTAAACTATTGGGTCTTTGAATGGGTCTATTAGTTTGCATTACTTATATATTCATTTTGAAACTCCCTGGTGGATAATTTATTTTTCTTTTCTTTTATTCTTCTATTTGCTCTTTTACATATGCCTACCTTTCCCAGTTTGTTCAAAATTCTCAAATGTAATACACTTAACTTTCTGTATCTTGTTTCTTGTTTTGTAAACAAAAAACCTTGATTGTGAGTGGCAAAAATACTATTGTATATTGTCTGAAAGTAAGCACTGTATTATAATGCTCTCACAAAATAAAAAAAAATAAATCACAACTAGAGAGAGAAGATTACTTTATTAATCCCACAATGGGGAAATTCAACCTCTCCATTTAACCCATCCTTTTTTACACACAAGTGAACACACCATGCAAGGAGCAGTGGGCAGCACATTACTACGCCGGGGAGCTGTGCAGGGGGTTAGGTGCCTTGCCCAAGGGCACTTCAGTCCTAGCCCTGTCAGTACCGGGATTCGAACCGGCGACTCTCCAGTTACAAGCCCAATTCCTAACCTCTAGGCCAGGGGTGTCAAACTGATCCAGGAAAGGGCCAAGTGGGTGCAACTTTTCATTCCAACCAAGCAGGAGCACACATGACTCCACCCATCTAATCACCTGGGCTGTCTTCACTTCCTGGATCAGTTTGACACATGTGAAAGCACGTGTCAAACTGATCCAGGAAAGGGCCAAGTGGCTGCAGGTTTTTGTTCCAACCTAGCAAGAGCACACCTGATACGACAAATCAAACGAGTGAAGACAGCCCAGGTGATTAGATGGGTGGAGTCATGTGTGCTCCTGCTTGGTTGGAATGAAAACTTGCACCCACTTGGCCCTTTCCTGGATCAGTTTGACACATGTGCTCTAGGCCACGGACTGCCCTAAACGGGTGAAGTGTCCACCTGTTCTACAGGTCTCTGTTACACTTGGAATACATTATGCCTGGTTATTGAAAATACATTTTAGCCAAGTATGTTTTGACCTTTAGCAATGCATTTTGATTCTGAGCCAGCAACAGCGCTGCACTTATCGCCAGTGTTGCTATGACCACAGCCTTGCTTGTAGACAGGTGCTTGAGCCTGGATGATGGTGTTTGTTTGGCAGCATCTTTGACAGTTTGGCTTTGCTGCACTGCATCCTGCTCCTCCTGGGTCAGGGTCATGGGGCAGAGTTCAGCCAGTACCTCCAGAGCTGCACGCTGACCAGCTTGTATTGCACCACTCATGTACCCACACCACAGGGTGGCTGTCTCTGTGCCTGCCCAGTGGATCCTGTGGATCAAGAAAACAGTGTGCTGGAGAGTAAACACTAAGCCTAATGTTGCTGTTTGAAAAGGCATTCATTTATCCCCTATTTGGAGTAATTACATCCCTTTTGGCACATTTATATCTTCTTAAGCCATTAACACTCAGTTGCATTATCAGTTTACACATGTGAAGCTGTTGACTGATAGGATTTCCTTTCTGACAAACTGATACAGTTTTGCCCTCTGTGGGCTTACACGCTCCATGTCTCTGTTCGCTGAAATTTGCAAGTACATGCTCAGCAAATGAGGTTGAGCCTGTTCAACCCTGTAGGGTTTGCTCTCTAGAAAATTACAATAACAATGAAACTTCTCATCCACTTTTTTTCTGCTCCATGTAATGACAATTACGTCAAGGATCTATTATAAACCTTTATAAAATCTACCCACGGTGCCCAAGTTTATTGTCAACACGAGTCCACACCATGTGCCTTGGAGTTCAACACAATGCTGTCACAGTTAAACTTGAGCTGGAGTATGCAGACTGCAAGGCCTTGTCATTAGCATGATTGTATAATTCTGGGTTTGATTGTGTAACATTCACAGAAAAGCACTGTAAAATTGGCAGTAGTGTGATGAAAACAGAGTCACTGCTTGGGAGGGAAAATGTGGCAGTAGATGCTGCTGCTGCCAACTGCCAGACCCCCCAAGAGGTTGAAGACAATGACTGCAGAAGTGAAAATGATGCATTACATTATCCTTTTTCTACCAGTGGGCACTGTGAAAACATATCACCAGCCACTCTCAAATGAGGGCAGGTTAGCTACTTTTCTCAAAGCTCCATTGGCTATAGAGACAAGGGTGAGGGGAGTGGAAAGAGACCATTAAATGGTCTGAGGAAACCCCCACAGCACTCTGTACAATGGAGTGAACAAAGCTAAATGCGCTTCCTACAAGAAGCAGAGGATATTGTTTTGGGATACAGATGGAGGGGCTGGTCCTCTGGCTTGTTTCTCTGGTACCACTGATTGGTGAGGTGGAGCTGAGCCAAAGCTCAGCATGAACAGGGCTCCTATTCCACATGCATGCGCACATTAGTGTATGTAAAATTTGAGCAGTGCACATGATTCTTACTCAGTTTCACCCAATGGAGGCAGAAGGAGGACAATTAGCTTACCTCCTAGCGTGTTTAACTGCTGCATGCTCACTTATGGATCATCACTGTAGGGCTGTTTTAAAAGATAACGCAGAAGCTTTTTTTTTCAAAACCATTTCTGGCTTGCCAATTCTTGTGAAACATATGATTAAAGAAATATAGTAAATATATATCCTATGCAGCACCCATATATATATATATATATATATATATATATTTTTTTTTTACAACTACTGTGTACTTCTTTTTCATTTACCTAAAAATTTTAACAGAAAGTTTTTCAGTCACTTCCATGAAATGTTTCCCATGACTCAAATGTAATATCTAAATATAACACTACACAGGAGACACCTCTTCATATGGAATTTTAGTAGGGATATTGGATTTTTTGCCGATTTTTTACAAGTTATTTAGCCGGTTACCGATATTTTCTTCCCGCACAACTAATACCCACAATGAGGGAAAATTTGGCCAATTTCCCAATTGACATAATAAGTAAACATAACCTGTGTTCACTGGGAACATGTGAAAAGTGCAACTGTACAGCAATTAAACCCAAATTGAATACATATACCTTACAGACTGCTGCTTAAATTCAAATTTAACTTAAAACAGGAGCCCAATATGCGACGACTCAATCTGCACTGTGCAATCAAAATCACAAAAAGTACAAAAAATATAAGCAGCTTCAGTCCCTAATCAGAACATAAATAAATAGGTGGGCTCAGACTACACTGCACAATTCTATGAGCTACAAACAAGGTGCAACAGAGAGGTGATGTGCACCCCATTATTTAATCACTTTATTATATCGGCGTGTTGGCCGATGTCTGATAGTTCATTTTCAAGCCAATATCGGCCGATACCGTGCTGATAATATCGTGCATCCCTAAATTTTAGTGCTTTTCTTAATTACACTTAATTAATGTAATTTTGGTTGGATCTGACCGTCGCAGAAGTTTTAAGAAAGTACTGTATGAAATGGTGCAGAGAAAACACATGTGGCTCATGTAATGCTGAAAGCTGTATTTAACAGTGAATGTACACTGATGAATAAAAGAACACATTCGACCTTTTGGGGACAGAAGTAGTGGTGAGAACAAAAGAGGAATATTCAAGATAACCACCCTGCAGATAGATATGATTACCTGTAATGGCATGTGGATGGAGATTGGCTTGCATTTTGTGAGTATACGGAGTCACTCACAGCCTCTCCAGATAAAAGAGCCCTCTTCAAGGAGGTTAAAGTGCTCTACAGAAACGGCAGTGTCTTTCCGTTATACAGTAACTAGTGTAATTATGTTCTTGTAACCAGGGGGATAAATGAGCTGCACTCTTTGAATACTTTGATTTGGCCTTAAGGCAAGAACACGCTTTTCAGAGCTACATATGGAGGTTTTTTGGACATTGTTTTTTCATTATTTTACAGATTTGAAATATACCATGTGTGGATTTTTTTGTTGCCTGCCTCCTGAGAGGAGGTGTATCAACCAATCAGCTCCCTTGGCACAAGGGTCCATGCAACACTGTGTTGAGATTTGGCAGCTGTTCACGTTGGCTCCCCTGTGTTCTAAGTGTAATTACACAGTGTGTTTCATGTGTCTTAGGGGAACCATAATCCAAGCCTTACTGTGGGAAGCTAATGGGACTAAACTATCTAGGTGTCTGATTCTCACAAACGGATTGTAGTCTTTCACATCTTTGTACTGTGAAAAACACAAAACGTTCCAATAATTCACCATTTGAAGGACAGGCTATACATATAGCAGATTACTGCTCATGTATTCACTATTCCATTATACTTGCCTCAAGGCTCCTCTACTGTACCAGGCCCCTCCCTTGTAGATCAATCAGTGGAATGAAAAAGTGCTTCCCCTTAGCACCTTTAATCTGGCCTGTATCCTTGATGATTCATTAATGTTATCTTGAATAGCAGAGTTGGAGGCCCCAGCAGCAAACGAGCTTCCTCTGGACTCTATACAAATACTTTTTGATGCTGAAAAGCAGGCTATGACAAAGACTTTCACAAAGGGAAGCTTCTATTCAGTAAGGGTGCTAACAAGAAATTGGATGAGTAGTCAGCAGTGAACAGAGGATCAGTTTGTGCCAAAGCTGCAATAAGAAATGTTCAGAGGAATTTTGAGTGTTCAGTCCAGCCTAATAAAAGATGCCACTTGAGACTTCATCAGCAGAATATCCTAGAAGAAGACCTCAGACTGAAAGACCTTTTGGCAACATGTCAACAAGCTTTGAGTCGGTAATGTACACCACCTGCTTATCCACTGGAGAGATCTTTGTGCCGCATTGGTCTTCACAAACTGATCCTTAAAAATGAATTTGTTGAAGTCCCCTGATGTCACCCCAGGTATTGGACCTTTAAGCGCATTGCCTGGTTATACACTTTTGTTTGAGGGTGCTCTGTAATGGATTTACACAGCAGTGACTCAGCTAGGAATGCAACAAACCCAATGATCACTGAGATAGACTATACGGATGATGATAATAAAAAAACAATGCATTCACCAAGGTAATAAAAAATAAAACGGGCAGAAGAGGTGTAGGAAGAAATCAATCAACATTTACAACAACATGCATAGCAGGTGGTAGTAAACAGTATAATGAGCAGCAGCATTATACAGAGAAGAGTGAGAGCTTGTCAGATTAAAAATACCACTCTGTGGTCTCCATTGAACTTGATTGGTGTTGTGTTTAAATAGATGATTATAAAATGAGTGAAGTGAAACTGATAGCACTCACGACTTTAGTGCACAGTCAAAATTAATGCAGTGCTTTGTTTTTTGCAAATCGCTGGAATAAGGTAAAGAAGGTGGTAGTTTTGCCATTTAAAGTCTCCAACATGGAGGGCTTCCTGAAATGCACACGTATAGGATTAATCCAATCTCTAAAACTGGGTATAAAGATAAAAGAATCCCTCTGAGCTAGTGGGATATCATTTTGACCTCCGCTGTATACAAACTGTTCTGCTGTGTTCAATTTAATCACATTTCCCAGTGGGCTGAGTCAGATACTATAACAGCAGATGAACAAAATGGATTTCGAAAGAAACTGGTCGACATTGTCATTTTAAGCACAAATACAGGCTCTAGGAAGATTAAAGCTTTCTTTCTTATTCTGTCATTTACCTTCTTCAAGGATTTCGTCAGCTACTAAATCATTTTCTTGAATAAACTGGTGTAACTTGTTCTGAAAATAATGATATATCATATGGCTAGAACTAAAAATATAAAGTTCTGCATGAACTGTAGATTGAAGTGTTGTTAATATTTGAGACAAAGGTAGTAATTTTCTCCCTCTCCTATGTATAACTTCCAGTTATGAAATGTTTCTGTAATCAATGTCCAAAAAACTGAAGTCATGCATACTGTCCTTGTGATGAGCTAAATTGTCTACAAGGGTGATGATAAACTATTTGATTTTTTTATGATTTAATGACAATTCGAATATTCGGAAATCGATGCCCATCCCTAGTTGTATGTATTTTGTACTATAACGAAACCAAAAACTCAGGACACTTTATTTATGGTTGCAGGTCTTTTGTTAGTTTTTCCTGTAAATTGTTGCTATTTATTTCAAGTTCAATATTTTATTAACTACCTCAAACATTGTGATTTCCTTTATTTGTTAAAGAAAAATACTGCTGTGTTATTGTTTTCAATAAAGTAAGATTCAAACATTAAAGGTGTATGCTGTGAGTTATAAAAAAATCGGTATCCGCCAAAATTGGAATCAGCAGGTCAGGCTTTTTTAAAAATCGGTGTTCGGCCAGAAAATTGCAATCGGTGCACCCCTAGTGGACACTAATAAACTTGTGGTGTAGCCTGTATTGTATATGTATATGTATAACTATATATATGTATAACTATAACTATATTTATATTTCATGCATTGTAACCACTACAGTGGAAAGATCTTTGGAAGACCTTTTGAACCATTGAAGTTGTAGTACTACATCACAACAACCATGTAGCAGAACTCCTAAAGCATTCTCTACAATTCTGTTTGATTATTATCTATATATGTCGTTTTGACACACTGCATCATAAATTCAATGTAGTAGATAATCATATGAAGTTTCACTGGAATAACTATTAAAAAACATTTTTCTTGCACATTTCTTTCTGTGACTGAAAATAAATCTGTGGGCTCCAGTGGACATTGTGCACAAAGGGCATATCCTGCCTATGGGCCTGTATTTAGAAATCTAGAAGCCTTATGTTGTTTCATTTAACCTCTTCCTCACTAGAATATTCCTTGGGAAAATATGCTGTTTTAAAATACTTCCAAATGAGACATAGAGTTTTGACAACATACGATTGGTTTTTGGATTCTGAAAAAGGAAAGTTTTTCAAAACATTCATATCGTTCACTTGTATCTTCTATCTTTGCTTCTTGGCCTTTTGGCTAAGATCAAGTGCAGAATCTGTTCTTATCAGTTTAATATCTGATACGTCCCCTTCCTAGGGAGTCGGGACTATATATAAAATTGATTTTTGGATCAGGGAGATGGAATAGGGGCTTGTTCTGCCCACTCCACGCATCGACCTGGTATTGCAGTACTTCTGGGAACGGTGCACCCCTCCTTTATGCCAGTCTGTGGCCCAGAGGTTAGAGATGGGGCTTGTAACCGAAAGGTCACCGGGATTTCGGATCCCAGGACTGACCAGTCAAGGGCTGAAGTGCCCTTGAGCAAGGCACCCAACCCCCCACTGCTCCCCAGTGAAAAATGTGCTGCCCACTGCTCCTAAGCATGATGTGTTCACTGGTGTGTAAACGATGGGTTAAATGCAGAGGACAAATTCACTGCTCACTGTTTCAGTGTGTGTGTGTGCAAAACGAAAACTTAATGTTAAAAAAAAAATGTTGGTTGTCTGGCAGTTGGTTTGCCACTGCTCCTACTGTACAGTCTTTTGAGCAGTGTCCCCAGGAGGACGTATTACACAATTGTCTTCTTCATGGTCATAGTGGGTGTTAAAAGGTTCAGCAGGAGTGGGTTTCTTTGGAAGAGGTTCCAGAAGCACCTTGCCATTTGCTACTTACTTACTTTTCCTGACTCTGCGATGCCCTTGGGTAAGTAAAGCAAGGAGGAACATTTGTTTGTATAGACAGCTGCTTTGCTTTTCAGCCTTTTTCTTGGCATATCACCATAATAATGTGTTGGCAGGATGGGATCCTCTCAAGGCTGTTTCATGCAAATTCTAGAATCATTGTTGCTGCACTGAGTACTTTTCAGAGAAGGATGTGGAGGAGATTTGTGCAGCAGTTCTGTGGTCAGTGCTCATCACTTTTAGCCTGCTTTTTATTGGTTGTTGGCAGCATAATTTTATAAATTATATTTCATAAATCCTCTAGATATATTGGCGCTGCACCGGAGCCATGTCCACACTACCCATGTTTGCTCTAACCCAGGGGTCTCAAACTCAAATTACCTGGGGGCTGCTGGTGGCAGTAGCAAAATGACCAAAAAAGACACAAAATTACAAAAAAAAAAGACACAAATTGACAGAAAAAAACTAAATTACTTAAAAAAGACATAAAATGACCAAAAAAGACACAAAATTACTAAAAAAAAGAAACAAAATGACCAAAAAAGACACAATTATTAAAAAAGAGACACAAAATTATTTAAAGAAGACACACAATTATTAAAAAAGACAAAAGTATTAAAACAAAGACACAAAATAACAAAAAAAGACTCAAAATTACCAAAAAAAGTAATTAAAGGGACCTCACACAACACGGTAAAGTGCCATTCATATAAAACTCACATTAAACTTTCATATCAAGGTGGGGACCACAAAATATCGTCACGAGGGCCGCAATTGGCCCGCAGGCCGCGAGTTTGAGACCCATGCTCTAACCTGAAAACGGGGGCAGAGTGTGTGTCCCGAATGTAACCATGTGTAGACCATCTTCGAACAAGCCTTGAATATTGTTCATGCACTTTAAAGACCTGCACATGTTTTGCAGCCCAGTGGTGCTGATGCTGATAGCCTAGTGTATACTCGATACAACATGTTAGCAGAACGGCCTCTAAGGTTTGCTCCAGCCTAGTTCTTCATGTGCAATGATCAGAGCATAAACTGATGTCCAAATATCGCAAGTATTGCAGCAAGTTGCTGTTATTTCAACAATGGGATGGAAATTACATAGAAAAAAAATTGAGGTTTTGAAATCGTTTTGGTGATGTATATCCTTATATTCAAGATATCTCTATATATGATTTAATCATGATACACTTCCATTGAAAGATGATACATTATCATATTATCAGCCAGCCCTTCTTTATGATCACAAGTGGCGCTCCCTGAGGAATCATTGTGGTGTTTTAGGATGAGGGGCACGGTTGCTGCTGCCCATCAAAAGTCAGAATGGAGAAGGACTAATCCTGAAATAGCTGAGTGGATACAAACTCCACTGTGTGGACACACATAGATGAACTGCTAAGCCTGTAGACCTCAGATGGAGAGTTATACTTGTAATTATCAGAGTTAGGTGCCATAACTAGACTTTTGGCACATTATTTTGTTCCCTCCATGGACTTCTGAGATAATAAATCATATAAAGCAGATGTTGTTACACAAAACACTGCATTTAAAACTAACACGGTTTCAAAACTTTTTAAATTTATTCACTCTGTGTATCATAGGTTGAACTAATCCTTCTCTGTTGGTAGTAATAATCCGCACAATGTGAGAATGCACCACAAACAACCTCACTTTGTTTTGAAAAAAAAAAAAATCAGCATCCTACAAAGCAACTCTGCAGTCAGTGCAGAGTTTATTCTGCATGTGTTTTGGAGCTGTTAACTTAGTAAAGCATGAACCCACTGGGGTCAATATATTCAGAATTCTTGGCAGCTTTTCTTTCTTCTTACTCATTCTTGTCTGTACTCACTCTAACCACACCTAGAATTGAGTGGGGAGGGCCTCTCTGTAAAAACCTCACATACTGAGCACTCAGGCATAGTATCCACCTATAGGATAATTACCCTAATTATAAAAACAACACTGTGGTCAGTATTAAGACTCATACCACCCTAAACAAAATCCCATTACCCACCATGCTGTTAAATACAACGCTTGAAGCACTTGCCGCATTTTGGTCAACCAAGCATGGGCTTGTCTTCATTACACGTGCTAGATTTGTGTCAAGGTTACCACGAGTCCTTGAGGATCCATTTCCTATATGGGGTAGGAATGTGGATAAGGGCTACCGCCCCATGCTGCTGTTTGAGTCACGTTATGTAATGAGCTTCCTCTGCTCCCCACAGACTTAATGTCATTATGGAAATACATTACCTGGATCCTCCTCCCCACCTCTCGCTCTGGTTCGTTCGGCTGTATGCATCTCTGAACAGGCCATTAGAAATGGATTATAGGGCGTTTTCCTATGAGAACACCACTGCAGATGACCTCTTGCCATTTCTTTAGAAGTGGACTAATGTGTATCAGCGAAGGCATAATCACTCCCACGACTCATGTCAATGATCTGTAGGCACTGGGTGCTAGTGAGTAATACCTGGTCGGCAAGCAGCAGTGCAGACATTGTTTCTATGCTATAAAAATAGCATGATCATCCAGCAACCACGGACAACATCTGTCAATGATACAGTTTACTGAACGACAAACTTAAAATGTAGCTCTTGAAAAGATTTATGTTAAAGATTTAGAAACTGCCAGGCCGATTTACTCAACTACATTCCTCTACATGACCATTTGTTGTGGCATCAAATGACTTGAGCGGGATTAAACCTTGTCATGTGAAAAGTATAGTAGGATACATACCATAACTACATAAATAATAAATAGTGTATATAACTTGTGGGGAATTGGCACAAGTGCATAATGACTATAGAATGACAAGAAAACCTGATGTATTATCATAAAATCAGGCCAAATATTATATATAATATATATGCCACTGCAGATGACCTCTTGCCATTTCTTTAGAAGTGGACTAATGTGTATCAGCGAAGGCATAATCACTCCCACGACTCATGTCAATGATCTGTAGGCACTGGCTGCTAGTGAGTAATACCTGGTCGACAGGCTGCAGTGCAGACATTGTTTCTATGCTATAAAAATAGCATGATCATCCAGCAATATCTGTCATGCTGGCATCTCATGTGCAATGATACAGTTTACTGAACTACAAACTTAAAATGTAGCCCTTGAAAAGATTTATGTCAAAGATTTAGAAACTGCCTGGCCGATTTACTCAACTACATTCCTCTACATGACCATTTGTTGTGGCGAGAACCCAGAGGAAAGGTGACTCTTTTGGGTCTAGGGAGAAGGAAAGGTGTGATGCTGTGGCGTATTTGTCATGAGTGGGGTGATTACCTGCCACAGGGCTTCCTCAGGCTAGGGTGGTAATACGTTAGCAGACCCGGTGCCATGACATTAACAGGGCAGCCCCCACTGTACTCCTCCTTAGCCCAGTCCTGTAAAGCAGAAAAGTTAAATGACAATAACAGTGTAGTATTTCATGGTACACTTCAAAAGCCTGGCTTTGTTTCAATAAAATGGCACTCCCTAAATCTCATCTAGTCCAATTTTATTTGATGGCACAGCTCATGAAAGCACAACGTATAGCATGGACTCTGTGGGGTCCCCTCTCACACAATACTGGGAACTGCACTAGTGGTCGACCCATATGGGTTTTTTAATGCCGATACAGATTATTTTGACATGAGTCTTAACCGATCCCCGATATGTGCTGCCGATTTTTTTGGCCTTATTCTTGGCCCGAAAACCTGATGTATTATCATAAAATCAGGCCGAATATGTCCCTCAACACTTTAGCATCAATTTAACAGCTTTTTTCTCTCCACTAAGCTCTGGGTTGTTGTTATTGTGTTCTTTAAAATGATGCTCCCTCTGAGTCTCTACAAACTGAAATCATGATGTCTCCCCTAACATCCCTGCCTTGAGTTTCCTGAGGGCAGTTTCCCTTTTAATCTTGCCTTTCAACAGTGAAGTGAGGAGTCAAGGGACTAAAGTCGTATGTCTGCATGACTAATGTGCTCTTTCATGGTCTAACAATGTATGCTGTGAATCATTTAATGGAGCTAAGTATTCTGTATAATGTGTGGTACAACATGAGGCATGCAAGATATCCATTGTAGTGTGTTTTTATATTCCAGTAGTAGTGCTTGTAGTAGCTCATGTGAGTCTATAATGGGCAGTTGTGCTCCGCCCTCTCTCAGCACCATGCTAATCTTCTTGGGATTTAGTGTAATGTATTTTTCATGTTTTGGCATGAAAACAGTTTAAGAAACGAGCTTCTATTTTTGGAGTTACTACTAGCAGGCATGTAGATCAATTGCTGCAGCTGCCCATAAGGGGCACAATGTGGAAAAAACACAAAGTCACCTCTTTCTAGTGCCTCTATGGAGCCTTATGTCCCTGAGCTTGGGACAGTTTGGGATTATAACATCATTGTTAATTAACGAGTACTAACTTGTGGTAATAATAATATCTGTGACATGTGTCTGTATGTTTCCATGGCAGTTCTTTTTGCGTGTGGAACATGTTATTCAAATATGCTGATGTGGACCACAGATGTTTAAGTGGGTCAACGGTTGCATTGCTTGAATACAAAATTGGAGTTAATAGAAATGTGATTATCACAGGTCATGCCAGACCCATGTTGTACCCCCTGTTTATATTATAGAGACAGACCACAATTAAGTCCCACCCAAGCCAGAAGGGAAAACAATGCATTGCTCTCCCTTGACTTTGTATTGTGTGAAGGTGCCTCCTTGTCAATTCCCTCTGCTAGCAACAGGAAAAAAATGTATACTGTGCAGAACTGAAAATCTGAGCATTTATGAAGACAAAAGTGGATAGGACAATAGCATCAGCATGAAGAATGGGAAAACTGTGGGCTCGTGACACTCCATTATGTCTGACATTATGTGTGCAAGCAAAGTTAGTCAAGTTACGTTAAAGCATTTTGACAGTATGCAACTTGTGTAATAGTGGGATGTGGATGAATCAGAAAGCTATGCAGCATTTGTTTCCAAGTGTATAACTTCATAACATTAGCTTGCTAACAGCTAACTTGTCCTCTCTAGCAGACAAGGGGCGCTAAAATAATCCTTTGAGTGCTTAAATCTAATGTTTTAGCTATCCTTCTGTTAGCATTTCAAGAGTTGGTTGCCTATCGTGACGTTGATTGTTAACCCCTCCAGCAGGCGTGGTTTTCAGAGTATATTGTGTCTCTTTTGTGTTGTAATGTTAGACTTGGAAGGCTGTAGACTACTCGCATACAGGGTTCGTACGGGTGCTTGAAATGCTTGAGAATGCTTAAATTTTAATGTTGTATTTTCTAGGGTTGAAAAGTGCTTGGATTTTGGATAAAGTGCTTGAAAATGCTTGAAATTCTAACTGTTTTTCATGCAATCTGACTATAGATAATCACATGTTCAATGAAAAAAATAATTCAATATTGAGATTAGCAAACTGTACTTTTTGGTTGTTAAAAGTGTAAAACCATCGCTGTCGGTATGGTTGAGTGAAATTACCCCTTTTAGCATGTAAGTACTCATCCAAAACATGCAACTTACAACCATTGTAAGGTCCTGGAAAAGCTTGAAAATGGACCTTGAAAGTCCTTGAAAAGTGCTTGAATTTGACCACTCAAAAAGTGTATGAACCTTTCAAATATTTCTTTCAAGCTCAAGCTAACTAGCAAATGTTTTTTTAGCATCTGGTTTTCTCAGTGTACATAACACTACAATAAGTCTAAATCAATTGAGTTCAGTTTTACTGACAGTTATGAAAGCTTTTAATATGCAAAAGGGTTTTCCACTCTGTAATCTATGACACTTTGCAATTTGGCACTAAAAAATTCAGCCTCAGACATTTATTATTGTTTTATTACATTAGACATCTGCCACTGAACTACTTACTTTCTCTTCATAATGGATGAAAGACTCGGCCTCAGGACCTAGGTATTTGACCAAACTGGAAAACACAGCTTTTCTTCTCTCCCCAACCTGCAAACAGAAAGAAATGGCTTTGCCAACATGGAACTTACATTACAGTCGCGCTTCACCCTGAAATATGAAAGCAGGCTGCTAAAATATGAATACAGATTCAAGAAACCAATCCAAGCTGGACAAAGGAAGCGGCAGTCAATTTGAATAACTCGAGCGTGGTCAGCACATGCTCCTGGTTGTATTAGTTCACGTGGTGAGTTATCTGCAGAGCAGCTGAGGCCTGAGGACCAAAAGGACAGATCACCATAAAACACACTGACAGATGTTCCAAAACTGGCTTAAGATTCCTCAACTGCATGTCCTTTTACCTTTGCTTTCAGCACATCCTCGTGCAATAATTCACAGCCAAAACTGATAGTCTGTTAATACACTCCTTACAGTGAGCTGGAGCATAGTGCCAAATTGCCTTTGATTAGAAATTCATAAAAAACAAAACGCACTGCTTATAGTGTCCGCTGAAAATTCTGAAAATTCAACAAAGTTAACCTCACCAAGTGCACCATACAAAAGCCCTATTTAAAAGTAACATTCTTGAGATAATATAAACAACTAAATATTCCTTAAACAGCACAAACAGTGTATAATTGTAACCTTGATGTCCACTCGCCTCACACACACCGACACTATTTTCCTCTCTTTAGCAGCGAAGTAGCAAGCGGAGGTTAATTATTTAGCACTTTGTGCAGCATGGCACAGCGGGGAGATGGTTACGCTTGTACGCTCTGTAGCAATTCAGGCTAATGAGTGAAATGCCAAAACAACACGAGGGACAAGGCTGGGCTTATTTTATTTTTTTTCAGGTGAAGTGAAAGCACTGGGCAATGTGGAAAATGTCAAATGTCATGTCATATTCACCTGCCAAAAGACACTGGCATTGAGTTGAAAACCACACTGTCCCCTTTTGTTTTTTTGCAATTGGGATTGTATAAAGAGTACATATACCTACATTTGAATTTAAACACACTATATAGATTTATTGAAAACATCTCACTATAACTTGGAGTAGCTCATGATAATGGAATATTCTGTGCTCACTATCCAGCAAACAACAGCTTATATCCATTATCAACTTAAATATAATTACAACACATCACTGTTATGATGCATAAATTTTGCATAAATTACATTTCTCATTTACCATTTTGAAGCATTATGAATTAACATGAGATTATAATGAATCACAATAAAAGTACAAACTGACGGAATGAGGCATAGCTGTGATACAAGCATAGAACGTGACATGTTTTAAATTGTAGATAACTACCAATCATTGCATCTGTCTACACATTGAAAACCCATTACCTCCTCGGAGCTCCATCGTGAGGCCTGCTGGCCGGCAATGAAGCCTACCAAGGCAGCGTTACCACTGGGGCTGGTGGCATCAAAGGTAACACAGAATGGACACTCATCTGAGGGTCCTGCCACAATTTCCCCAGAGAAGCCTTTCACCTTCCAGAAAGCCTGTAGAGAAATGGTGACAGTTTATAGCAGGGGTCTCAAACTTGCGGCCCGCGAGCCAATTGCGGCCCTCTTGACGATATTTTGTGGCCCTCACATTGATATGAAAGTTTAATGTGAGTTTTATATGAATGGCACTTTGTTTCACTTGTTTCTATGACGACGTTAAAAAAAAGAAAGGCAGCTGCTACCGGACCGTGTTGTAGTTACCGGAAGAAGTGGAAATGTTATTTAATGTAATTTTGTCTTTTTTTGGGGGGTAATTCTGTGTCTTTTTTATGTAATTTTGTGCATTTTTTGGGGTCATTTTGTGTCTTGTTTTTGGTCGTTTTGTGTCTTTTTTAAGTGATTTTGTTTATTTCTGTCATTTTGTATCTTTTTTTAGTAATTTTGTGTCTTTTTTAGTAATTTTGTGTCTTTTTTTGGTCATTTTGATACTGCCTCCAGCGGCCCCCAGGTAATTTGAGTTTGAGACCCCTGGTTTATAGCTTCATTATATATCAATAATGAAGCAGCACAAATACCAACTATTAAGTTCCCTTGCGCTCATATTATATCAAATGCCATCTTTTTCAGCAGGGGGACCTCTGCCCGACGCAATCGAACTACACTTGAAAGCTAAATAGATCCTTAGTGTCACACAAGGTTTCGCATTCAACAGGTTCACAATTAAGGTAATAACTTATAGCAGCAAAGCATGAACTGTTGACTATGCATATGTTAACATTTTACATTAAGAAAATGCCCTTGCCCTCAAGCTTTATACTGCAAGAAAGGAAAAATCCAATTGAAGTTGAGGTCAATTAACTGTCTTTCTCTGCCAGTATTCTTCAAGAAGCCAATGAATTGAATGATCACAAATTAGCCACTGTAATGTAGAATACAAATATATAATGTGGAACGTAACCAGTCTTTGCGAGACAGTTAATCTGCAAAACATAAGTGAGTAGAAAATTTAAATTTTGATGCTCAATCTTCTTATGACCTCTGCCTACACGTGAAAAAACTGTATCAAGGCAAAAAAACATGGTGGCCGTCAGTTTGTAAAAAAAGAAGAAGAAAATCAGGAGAATAATTGTGTACCCTGTATTGTGAGTTATATCAAATGATGAGTTGAGTGTATGTATAATATATGAGTTGAAACACCTGTTCCATTGTTTCCTGTGTCAGCCCATGCTGTCAGCATATGCCACTGTTCTATTATATTATACAGCTGCTGATGTATGTCAGAGCACCAGAAAAGCAGTCACTTTGTCATGTTTATGCCACATTACCCAGCTACTGTACCTGTACATACAGGTGGCAAATTATACGACACAACACTACATGACACAGCCAGTATGTGTTGCACTTTAACAGCAACTTGTCACCTAAAATAATAAGAAATGTAGACTATATTTAGATGCTGTCTCAACTACATGCATTGTGAGATCTGAAAGGAGACCACACAATGCATGCAAATGACTGTGAGAATGAGTATTGCGTATAATTTGCAAACTGATCTGCTCCTATCATTAAAGCAAACTGTTCATATGTGAATCAAAGGCAGTAGTGAACAATGAAGAAAAAAAGCATCAGGACAATTGTATTTTATGGAGATTAACACGGCAATAAACTTTTTTATGTTTTGTTTTTACTCATGATTTAAATGTTGATTGATTTCCTAGAAGCCTAGCTTTCACTATCCAATTCTGTTGGCCATCGGTTACGATCTCCAGGGAAAATGAAAGCTTGTCTTCCGGCACAAAACGAAAGATGATAGCCTTTACTTATAAAAGGTGATAAAATAATAACCAGGAGGCTCTGTCATCTGACCATGAGCAAACTCTTTATTGCCTCCCACATTGGCAACGGCAACACATTACAGCTTGGCTTTTTCTCTTCTTACCTCTCACAATTTAAAGCCCTAGACATATATTCATCACTGCTTACCATTTTACTTTGAGGGAACGCAACTGTTGTCAGTTTCAGTAAATTGCTGACTATTTGGGGGAAAAATATAGTTATTAGCTACCACATTCAACCCATGTGGGCCTACAACGCCCGGAAAAAATGCCTGTAAAACCTCTAGGCGATTTTAGAATAACCCCCTAAAACCTGAAGGTTTTATGAAAGTTCAACGTAAGTGTCAACACCTACTAAATAACAGATTTTTCAGCCTCTGTAGCAGATAGAAATGAAATTCAAAAAGTATTTGAGAGCTTATAGCTGTTTTATCTGAGCTCCCTCCGCTATAGTCGTCTTCCGCCATGATTTCAAAGTTCTGGAAAAGTCCCATGTTGCATTGCGACACTCCCACATGTATTCTGATGCATTTCATTGACCAAGAGACCGAAAAAAGGTGGAAAAAACTACAAATACTACAAAACGATGTATCCGCTTTCCCGGCGCCCTCGGTTTTAATGGTAGAAATGCGATAATGCTTTCCCGGCTGAAATGGGTTAAGCAAAATTTCCTGTATTATACATTGTCTAATAGAAGTTTTCATAACCGCACATATAGGACTGCATATACACCGAAACAAATATGCCTTTGATAGGCCAATATCAGCCGCTAATATCTGTCAGGCTCTACAAAAAAGCTTTCAGTAGCTATCTACAGGTAGTGGAAGTGGCAGATGGTGGAATGACTAGAGTACTGTGGAAACTCAGACACTTGATTTCCTTGCTGTTCTCTGACAGAGAAGGCAAAGAGGGCGAACAGGAAAAATGATAAAAAGCATTATTTCTACTAATGTTGCCTACCGTCTTTGACTTTATCTGGCTTTCTAGTTCAAATGGGAAATTCTTAGTTGTTTCTTACTTTGGGCACTTGCCAGGCTGCTCACAGTCGTAGCCATGTGTCCTGTTTTATACAGTCTCTGGTCTTATGTTGTTCGTAGTTTTGAGGGGAACGGAAAACTAAAGACTAACTAATCAAGACTGTCTCGGTGAGTTAATGTTCCTGTCAAATTCGAACAAAGTATGTTTTATGATGACACACACCTGCACAAATTTATCAGCAATCTTTGTTTAGTGTGCAGCTGTGGTTCTACACTTCCCAATACAAAACACGTAGTTAAAAAAAGTATAAAGTTTAAGGAGATTTGTATAAAAGTAGCAAAAATTGTTGACAATGAGATATATGAACATTGCATGTTGCTTTTAATACATTTCATTCAGGCAAGATGTCTATTTTTAAAATTAAATGACCCTTCTATGGTACTTCTGAAGATGGCATGCGACCTAAAATGTTATACAAATGCCTCATTAAATAATAAGTATTTGGCTCTCTTGCACACGCTATGTGTAGACTGCTGGCACCCTTGCAGCCTCATGTAATAATAAGTGACTCTGATGAACTTGCAAACAGGGCAGTACAGGCTGTTTGAGCGACTCTTTGACATTTGTTACTCATGCATATATTCATTTTGTGACTAGCTTAGATACTACAATATATTATGTCATCTGTTATACCGGTTGAATCAACAATCTTTGTTGTTTCTTCTGACCATTATGTGTGCATTTACATTTGCATATGCATTAACATGCACACCTACGTCTGAATGAATATGTATTAGAATGTGCATTCATTTATCTCTTCATGCAGATTTAGTTATTCTTCAACACTGAAAGGTGATTGATGTAAGTGACAATTACCTCAATGTTTCAGACTGAAACCTTAACTGTTCCATCCCCGTGTCACTTTCCTTTTATCTTAAATAAATACCGATTTGATGAATAATCACTGAATAAATTAATTCTATATTCCAATTGTCTCCATTCATCTTACCTAGTTAATAGTTTGAAGGAATTTAGCTGAGATCACAAAAAAACAACTACACTTACAGTAACACAGTAGAATTTGCACTTTCCCAGGTACTTTAAGAATAATGAAGCATAGCTTTTGCATCATTTATTTTAAGTAGGAAAGCACTCTAAATCTCATTAAATTTAGGACTCTTTTCTTTTGTTGCTTTCAAATGATTTCTTTAGGACCAGACCCTCTTTCTGCACAGGACATCTGTCCTGCCAAAGAGTGCTGTCGGAGAGGATAATTTGAGTAATCAACCAGCGTGAAGTATGATGGCACACCTTCATCCAACTCTAGAGCTCTGAGGGGAAAACTTCCTGGCAAAACACTGTGTGCTGGACAAGGTGGTAGTTCTGCTCACACACCACCAGTGTTCTAGTCTCTGCTACCTCCCTGGTCAAAATTGCAACATTTCTGGACCTTGTTCAGGCAGCCATGTATTGACTTTTTTTTTTTTTTTAACTCATGGCTAGACGCCCGTTGCCATCTTAACTCTATGAAGTCTTGGGCTATTTTGTCAATTTTTTTTAATCCTTTTCCATTCTGCCTGTATACATCACTTTAAAAAATGTTTAAATGCCATGTTGGTATATTTTTTTTCAGCACGACCTCACATATATGACCTGATGATAATTATTTCATCCGGCCTTACTGGATCAACATTTTGAACCCAAAAGAAACAAAGAAAAACTAACATAAAATGTGATTTTCAATCAGTTTTTTAAAAAACTTCCAAATCACGATCATGCTCAATGAAGAATCTTAAATGTTGGAAATGTGAACAAAGGTTGCAAATATATAAAAGGGTTACATCCAGTTCTATATTTTTATACAACATTTATTTGACCTTGTCTCTAGTTTTACTTAGTATATCATCATCAAACTAAAACTGGCATGGAATTTCTAGCCAGTTCTTTAAAGTTATGCTAGGGCTTGACGCTACTTTGTTTTTCGTCTGGATGTGATGAAGAAGTAATGTTTTGGCGCTTTTGGAGACTCCAGAGGGTTAAGCCTGACTTCTCGCCACATAACAATCCATTGCTTTGGGCTCCTTCAGGCTATAGAATTTTGTTCAACCTTTTACATCCAGACTTCACATAAGGTCTATAATGTTGAGATGATTCAGCAACTGTAGGCATTGCCCCAAATGATCCAACATTGGGGAGCGTTACCAGAGTTAAGTATAGATACAGATGTGATGCCCGGGCCCGAGGCTGTCTCTAAGGACTTGGGTCCTAAGGGGGACAAGATCATGCTTCTACAATTGTCTCCCACTGTGGAGAAGATAATGCAAGGCCAGAGTGCAGACTCAACTATTTATGCTGAAAATGTCTTTGGCTTGCACAAGTGATGAGACAAGAGTGTTCCAGTGAACTGCTCAGTCAGCTCAGCGTTCTCTTTTATTAGATCTTCTATGAGAGAGGTGTCTGCTGCCATCTGCTATCAAAGTGTCTATGTGATTTCATGTGGTCATGGGTTTTAGCAATAGGTTGGGTTTTAACCACTCTGCTCTGAAATGTTTCAGACAGGAAGGATGATGGCAGTATCCAGTACTGAACGCACTCTCCCCCCCTCAGTGTGCATTACTGGTGGTTCTTAATGTATTTTTAAAGGAGCTGTATTTGTACATAGTTCACTTCCTGCTCTAGCCTTTTTAAGGCTAAACAGGCATGTTTGCTTTAATATCAGCTAAAAGCATGACTGAATTGCCTACCATGTCCACTTGAGTGATATTTTTTATCTTCACTAGGCATTAGCCTGTGGTTGAGTGTGTGTGTGTATCCGCCTGTATGTAGCTAATCTAGTATAGGCTTGGGCAGTATCTGTGTTGTGGTTAGGAATGGGTACCGAATTCGGTACTTTTATAGGTACCGACCGAATTCCGTCGGTACTACCGAGTACTGATTCATGTAAAATCAAATGGTACCATGTTTCGGTACCTAAACGGCGTTACCTTTAAACTGATCATTGATTTCAACCTGTTTTCATTTGACGTCTTTGATTATCAGCCTTCGTCTGCCTCCAGATTGGACCTTCCTTACTCCGTTTGCTCTCTCCATTTTTCTGTAGACCAGTCATTAGCAGCTAGCAACTAGCTGCTGCATCTCTGGTCCTCCGCTAATACTCCGCTCTTCAACTCAGGAATATTACCTGCCACTTTACTCCAAACTGCCTACCGATTCCCAGGTACCGGGTATCGGTACCATATCGGTTCAAATGTGAAAGGTACCCAATACCCATCCCTAGTTTGTGGTATGTTGGGATTCTACCACAGGTGAATCTTGGGTTCATTTGTGGACTTTAACATTTGTGGACTAAATGAAACATTTTTCTGAGTCAACTCACAAAATGGCAGGTCACCTCCATTTTGTCTCCTCTCAAGAAAGAACATTTCCCAGAGAGAGTAGAGGCAACGGTCAGCGTGACAGAAGAAGTTGGTACAACAAAAATGGCGACATCGGAGATAATAAATAAGGAGAGCCCCGTCCGCGTTTCAGTCAAGCGTGTGGACTTATTTCAGATTTTTTTTTAACAAGGAAGGGACGTATGAGATGGAAATGACACATTGTGTTTTCAAGGAGTGCCACATGAAAATAAAATACACGGGGAATACAATGGACTTGCGGGCTCATCTAACTCGCCACCACCCTGAGATCGCATCAACAGATGACGGCAAAGCCAATGCTACATCAGCACTACAGAGAAACCAGCCGACACTGGACTCACTGAGTCCGACAAAACTGCCTCCCAACTCAGAATGCGTGAAGAAACTAACACAATCCATTGCTTTCTTCATGTGCAAAGACTTGAGGCCATGCAACATTGTGAAAAACGAGGGTTTTAGCTACATGCTAAAGACTCTGGAATCCAGGTTTGTGACTCCGCCCCGACGTTAATTCACGGACTCAGCCGTATCAAAGCTATACACAGCAGTGAAGCTTGAAGTGGAGGAAAGTTTGAGAACAGCAGATATACTTGCGATAACTTGTGATGCGTGGACGTCACAGGCAGTAGATTCATATGTTACTATAACGGCTCATTATGTGACATGACAGGAAACGACTGTCTCACGTTGTTTAGACTCGAGCAGTACGTGAAAGTCACACCGGAGCAAACGTTGCACACCTCCTGCAAGATGCAGCAGAAGAATGGGGGATAGCAGACAAAAACAACTGGTGGCCGTTACAGACAATGTTGCTAACGTTTAATTCTAATTTGAAGTAACTTAATTCCTCATTTTCTGGTTGCTGAAGGGTTTGCAAAATTAATTTTCAACAGTTACAACTTGTATTGTTGAAATGCTTCAATTGTTGTTGAAGTCGAATTGTTGTTGTCTGACTGAATACTTTGTTGGTCAGTCTGTGGGTTTGAATTGAATTGAATTTTGTGGACACAAAATGCAGTTAAATCAGTCATTTAAACAGTAAAATTGCAATTTATTGTATCGCAATACTCACCATATCGCAAAAATGCTTAAAATCGCAATAATATCATATCGTGACTCAAGTATCGTGATAAAACGGCATCGTAGGGCCTCTGCTGATTCACACCTCTAATGCCTGATCAAACATGTTTTCAGTTAGTTTGCGTTTCCTACCTTCGCTGAAGAGCAGAGCACAGCTACTTCTCTAAACTCTCTCATTCAGAGTCACAAACAGTTCTGTGTCTGTCAGACAATCTGAATGAGACACTACCAAATCAGCAGAGCAAAAACATTATGTGATAGACTTTATTCTCCACTTGTCAGAACACACAAATATGGACTATGTAAGAAGGGACAACATAAGTATTTGAAAGCCATACAGAATGCCCAAAAGCTCAACTGTGGGTTTTTGACACCATCAATCAAAGCATAAAATACAAAAGGTAGAGCATACAATTTCACCAGAATACAGGAAATTAAGTGTTTGATGCTCAAAATTCTCAAATGCCACTGTTTTAAAAAGCAAAAGATAAAAAACACTCTGTCTCAATAAATGGCAAAAAAAAAATACGAGCAAATGTTTCATGTCGAAATAATTGAGGCTCTCACCACACTGTGGATTCATTTCTTTAGTCCACTCTTTCATGCAGACCTCCTTACAACCAAGTCAATGCCATTTGTGGGTTTTCAAGCATGAACAGCTTTTCTCAGGTCTCTGAAGTACTTCTCAAGAGACCTTGGCTGAGGTGAAAGGCCTGCAGATCAGTGGGCTTTATTCCTTTCAATAATGTTTTTAAGTTAAGTTGCTTTTGACTATGGCCATGTGCTTATTTACCCACTAAACTGAAGCTTAGCACAGGCAGATCTTTGTGAAGTGGGGGAGGATTGGTTGAACTAAAGGTAGTGTGCTTATTAAAAACAATTGATAAAATGCTATAGAATGAATAGAGCAATTTAATGGGAATGCTTTTCACAGCTTTAGATGCCAAGGATAGTAGGGTCAGAGTCTCTAAGTAAGACAGTATGAGAGGGAAGGCAAGAATGTTTTGTGGCTCTTAGTCATTAGAGGGCTTTGTTACAGGTACACTAGTGCAGTAAATACTAGCTGTACAACATTGTCAAAGTGAAACGATGCAACATCTAGGGGTGGGCGATATGGCACTAAAAGTTTATCATGATATTTCAGAGTACTTTTGCGATAACGAAATTCTTGACAATATTAAAAAGTACTGAAAAATATATAGAAAATATGATATATATGAATAAAAATCATACAACAAAATAAAAATCATAAATCTAAATGTAATTTAAATTGCAAATCTCAACAGTTGACAAATACAAAAAAAATACTCTTGTCTCTTGAGTATTAGCAAATAATAAAAATAACCATTTAGGGGGTCTGGGAGAATATTTTTTACATTTTATAGTACAATATGATCAGTCTCGTCCACTTTGAGAGCTAAATGTGAGCAAACACCTCACATAACATTTTTTCACAGTCAACAGGGCTTTCCACTAGGACATGGAGCAGCCAGACAGTGTTGAAAAATAGCTGGCTAGGAGGGTCGGGGGCATTCCCTCTGGTAATTTTTTTTCATAAAAGCCCAAATTTAGTGGCCTCTCACACATGAGAGCTATAGCGGTCGCCACGGTCTAGGTAATTATTGGGAAATCCTTACGCCACTACGGAATGTTGCCAATTTCATGATATGCATTTTTTTACCCATAAAAAAATATACCGGTATAATCATGAACGATACGATATGGTACACCCCTAGCAACAGCAGTGGTGAAGCTTCCATTGACGCAGGTGCATGCACAGTCGAAGGCTGATTCCAAATGTTTACCCACAGGGATAAATTGTATTTAAGTACAATACTTATGTATGGTACTTGTGCATTCTACCACTGTTGTATTATTCTTCCGTCCCTTCTGTATACCATTACAACCCCAAGTACTGTGTTAACTGAATTTAAAACACCAAATATTCAAGTCAAATGTAGTAGGAAAGCTATTTTACCCACTGTTAACTTTTTTTATTTAACATTTCAAATTTCAAGGATATCTGACTTTTTCACTTAACCACAAAAGTTTTGTTTCACATTTTTTCTTCAATTTCTAAAATTGGCCTTAAACTTTTCATTAAAAGGTCTTATTATTATTATTAAAAAGTATAAAATCTAACTTGCCTTAAGCTGTAAGAACCAACCAAACAACCAAAATATGTTTTACTAATGCCCTACAATTCATTAAAAATACAAAACATTATTAAACTCCTGGATTCCGTTTTTAAGTACTAAATTAATACACAACATATTAGTCATACACCATGAGGGAAAAATACAACATATCATACCAGTACAAAAAAAACATCCTATAAAGACAAAAAGACATCATGTGACTTTTGGCACTATCTTCCTCATAAATGTCCTGAAAAATTCACCCACCACAACAGCAGATGGCACCACGGGTCAATTTAATCTAATTGTTTTTGTGACAAAAGCCACGATGGCTGCATTCCCATGAAAAACATGCTCACACGGTTTAAAAAAAAAGAATAGTGAAGGATCACTGAATTTTATGATGTAAGTGTTAATCAGACCAAAAAATGATGCAAGAATTAGCTAGCGCACCACATGGTCCTGCAGGCTCACTCCCTGCCTCTACCAGACTACATTTCCATTAAGTTAGCGACTTGCTGAAATTCTTTATTTTAGTTATAAATTATTGTTTGATAGCTACATTTTGGATTTGCGAAACAAAATCCATTTTAAGGTTGATGGTGTTTTTTGTATATTTTATTAAGTTTTGGCAATTTAACTTCAGTCATTGACAAAATGACTGGCAGGTATGCAGTTGTATAGTGTGTGACTTTTATGGGCTGAAATATGTGCCACTAGAAACTGAATTTGAATTATTTATATTTGAATTTGAATTGCTTAGCTTGAATAGTTGTATTGAAAAACTGAATCTGAATTGTAATTTGAAATTGAATGTATTAGTTTGGAACTGAACATTCAGTTCTCACAATTCAATTTCAGTTCTCACAATTCAAATTCAGTTTGCAAAATTCAATTTCAATTTTCTGCCACGAACATCCGGGTAGTTGAGGCAGAGCTATCGAGCGCAGATACACAGAGCGCCTCTTCGGCCAATCAGCACCTCCATTTTGTCTTGTGACATTTGTTGTCACCTGGTTGCCACTCGCCACTAAACAGAGGAAGAAGTTAGACTGGCTTGGCCATGGATGAGGCTGGGACAAATACCGTTATGGAAGTTTACAATGTATTAATTCGTTATCCTTAACCGCTTATCCGCATTCGGGACGCGGGGGCTGGAGCTGATCCCAGCTGACATTGGGCGAGAGGCGGGGTTCACCCTGGACACGTCTCCAGACTGTCACAGGGCTGATACATAGAGAGACTTTAGTTTGCTGGCGTCCAGATATTTGGATTCAGTCTAAGTGGATGTCAGACACTTATAAAAACATAGTAATTTTGTGTCATCACATGATGTTAAGCCTTTTGTTCCTCGGAAATAAAATGCAAACATTTACACTCAGTATTTGGACACTCATAGTATATAGTTAGTGTGAGTGAGTGACTTTTAGACACAGCCTTTGTGACTCTGCCTTCTGTTTGTTTCAGCTGTGCATAATTACATTTGACAGTCTGTATTGACCTGTCTATAAACACTCGTTGTCACTCTTGGCTTGATTTCACTTTGCCTTTATCAGTCTGTTTTACTTTATCAGTCTGTTTTACTGTATATTGCTGCTATTCATTACCTGTCATATCTCAGAGGAGAGTACTCATCCACACTGCTAACCTTAATGCCTTTATTTTTCACCATGCTATTTTTAATGTTCAAGCACTGCATGTTTCAATCACATGAGCCCTGCTTCTTGTTTTTACACGTTGCACGTAATATTCACAACTACTAAACTTAAAAGTTAACTGAAGTCAACTCTCCAATCACGTAAAACACGACTAAGTGAGAATATCAAATGCAGTGAATTCTAAATCACTGATCAATATTTGTATGAGTTTATAATCCAAATGGATCTTGGCAAGACACCAAGGCACATATCTCGGCACTAATGACTTTGTGTTGATTACAGTAAACAAATTTAATCCATTAACAAGGTGCACAAGCATTTTGATAATTAATTGTGTGGTTGTTAAAGTGCAAAATGAAAAAGATTAAACAAATCAAATTCCATGTGCTAGAAGCTCTTTTGTTCAAAGGTTTAATCGAATAAAGGACTTGTGCCAAAGGAGTTTACTGCTTTCTGCTACAGGCTTCCTGTTTTGTGAAAAAGGTACACAATTAAATACTTGAAAACAATTAAGCTGGCCTGTGCTGATGTGACTGCTGGGAAGTATTGTTGCGTTTTACATGAAACAAATTGTTGCACACTTTCTGGTCCTGAATGACAACTTGATAGTCTTGTATAAGGATCACTTTCAATTCAAGAGCCAGTTCACTAAATTTGCAACAGGAAATAATTTCTTCTCTACTATATTGAAACAAACAAACATTAATGCATGGGTTGCAACTATGTTAATACATGTTAGAGCCCTGTAGGACTTAAACAGCAACAGTCAATTGTAAAATGAAATGCAGCAACCATTCGCTTGTATGTAAACAATGTTAATAAAATTACACACACACACACACACACACACACACACACACACACACACACACGTATGTATGTATATATATATGTACATATATATGTATATATGTGTATATATATGTACATATATATATGTATATATATGTATACATATATATACATATACTATACATATATACATATAGATATGTATATATGTTTATACAGTACAGGCCAAAAGTTTGGACACACACCTTCTCATTCAATGTGTTTTTCTTTATTTTCATGACTTTTTACATTGTAGATTCTCACTGAAGGCATCAAAACTATGAATGAACACATGGAATTATGTACTTAACAAAAAATGAAAATAAAGGAAATGCATTGAATGAGAAGGTGTGTCCAAACTTTTGGCCTGTACTGTATGTACATATATATATACATATATATGTACACACACACACACACACACACACACACATATGTATGTATGTATATGTGTATATATATGTATATATGTGTACATATATACATATATATATATATATATATATATATATATATATATATATATATACATATATATGTATATATGTATATAGATAAATAGATTACGCACTTCTTCAATCAATGCCGGTCAGTTTTTCATTTAACAAAAACATGACCTTTTCCTACTTTATATACAACTGGGAGTCATGACAGAGAGGTAGAAATGGTCTAAACCATGGCTTCATTTCACAAACAAATGGGTCAGTATATTGATCATTTCAAGTAATGGTGGAAAGATCAGCAACCTGCTCAACAGGGTATTAAAGTATAGGAATGCCATTTGACACTTAATGCGCTTAAGTACCACTCAAGTGCCACTCAAGTGCCACTGCTTCCTTAGTTTGGTTAACAGCTTTTCTTACTTGACTAAGAAAATCTAAATGAAAATGAATGGACATATATTTTCTCATTTCATCTACACCGTGTTCAGAGATAAAAACAAAACAAAAAACTGTTCCTTTAATGCTGAACACCTATGTATGCCTACTCTTTTCCATACAGAAAATAGATCAGAAATCAATAAAGAATCGATAATGGCATTGGTATCACTAAATGTTATCAATTACCATCCCAATCCTTAGTATTGAGTTTACAATGTAACCCCTTACAAATGCTGCTTTCTTTGGACCATGAATTGAAATCATTCTTCATGACACCCCATTGTAAGTATGGCCAATTTAATAATCCACCATAGCCAATTTTCTTCATAAATTAAGTCCACTTTATTCTTTATGGATGTGACATCAACAACATAATTTAGAGATCAACCCTTTGGGCAACAAAGATATATAAAAGCTGCAACAAATGTTGAGATGACAGAGAATGATTGTTTAAAATGAACTTTTCTAAATTTGTGTCTTTATAACATTACTCATGCAAACGTCTGTTCAATTGAGATTTATCTTGTGTTACTCACCGTCTGGTAGGTGATAATGAATTTTATCATGTGGCCCACAGGCATGTTCTGGGTAAGGAATTCTCTCTGGCTGGGCAGGGCTGGCTGGTAGTCAATCTTCGCTGTAGGGGAAACAACAGTACACCATGAATCCTATTTTTAGTCCCATTCAATCCACTGTCCTTACTGTACTTTACAGTATATAGCCTATAACCTGTCGGACAAAGCTATGCTTTATTCAAGAGAAAGAGAGGGGAATAAAAGTAAGTGAAGTCTAATAGCGCAGTTGGTTTAATCCCTCTATTGATCAGAATGGTTTTAACTTGAATCATTGACTTGCACTAATGGCCTCTCAAAGAAATCCCCATGACCTAATACTGCTCTGGCCGGTGCCATGCTGCAGAGTACTAATCGCAGCACTTACATCTGTAAAAGCTCCATCTCACTGATGTGAGAGCAGTCAAGTAACTTCATCAGTACCGTTAGAGGTACTGTACGTCATGCATGCAGAGGAGCCAGACTGTTTCTCGGCTCGCGCTGGCAAGTGAAGCGACATCTGGCCAAAAGCCAGGCTTTTAACGAATGAACCAGTGGAAGATGTGAAACATCATTTAGAAACTGTCAAGAGCCTGTCAGCAACCTCAAAATAATGCCCTTAATGCTAAACAAAATTGATGAGCCCGAAGCAGTAAAATTGAGAAACAGTGACATGATAAGTGGCTCCAAACTAATTTGACATGGTCACTTAGACGTCCAAATGACAGCACTGTACACATGACATAAGACCTGTCAAGCAGTGTCGTATCCATAAAGCGGTTTGTTTTGCCATCGAAGTTGATCGCAGAAAATGCCTTCTACCTCATTATTTGTTAAATCATTGATGGCTAAATGAGACGTATTCAGGCATCTTCTTCTATTTTGAACACTAAAGTGTTCTGCAGTGACAACACTGTCATCCACTCTAACATGCACAAAATGTGCTGTGACACTTTCGTGGAACTTCACCACAACTCAGCATCGCAGTTAAATCAAGATGACATGAATAAACAGGTTCAATGGGATGCCAGTGTATATAAGTAAATAAATAAGATTTAGCACACCAGTCTGGGACTATATGCCCTAAAGGTGGCTAACTGATGAATAGGGACAGAGCCCTGCTTGCAAACAGACATCAGTGACAAAATAAGACTATTGTCATTCTTTACTTTCTCGCATCCAACCATTCCAGACTTGTACAAAGCTTTTACTTTTGGCACCCTCTGAAAAGGTGGCCTTAAATTACAGATCTTATCCACAATAGGGCTTGGCATCTGAACAGGGTAAATACAAAGTAGTTACTCTTTGTCAATAAAACTGAAGGAGGTACTTGGAAAATTGAGGAGAAAAAAAAACTTTCACAGTTTCGCATCTCTTCAAACTTCACTCTCAAGCATACAAAAAGTGACTTGGCTTGACACTTGACTTTTTCTGATGCTAAAAACTAAATAAATGATCTGAAAAGCAATGCTTTTAAGAGGGTTTGTGACAGTCTAGCATATTCACAGTTTTAAGCCATGCTGGTGTTAGTAGAGCCACCTCTCCAGACTGAAATATGGATGACATATTTTACAAAAATTATTAGTGCCCACTGCCCAGACTGTCATTGGCAGTCCCTGGTTTTTCATTTTGCCACCAGCAGGTATCTAGACAAACACCGTATGGACTGCCATGGATGTTGGTACAGATATCTCTCATGCCAAGATGATGACTTCCTAACAATTTGGTAAATGCTTTTCCTCCAGTTGACCAACTCGTTGACATTTGTTTTTTGTCTCAACAAATTGTGGGATGTTTTAACATGAAATTTGGTACCACAGTCATGACTCACTCAGGATAAATTGTTATGACTTTGGTGATCGCCTGACATCATCCTTAGCTGTTCTTGCTGCATAGCAAATGTTAGCATGCTCATTAACCCCTGGAGTCCATCTATTTATTGAAAATACACGTTTTATTTACAGTAACAACTTTATTTATATATTTAAATATATTATATTTAAAATGTGAATTTTCTTTCTACAATGAAAACTATTACTATTTTTAATTTACATGCAAATAGACTGTTTTGTAGTTTTAGTATTTATTATTATTTCTGCTGTTTTTGTGTGTATAAATGGTTTTTTTTAAATGGTACATTTCCATAGCAACCTGTGTCTTTTGTTTGTATTTTCGGTTCCTGACAGCTTTATACTTTGTTAATTAAAATAAAATGAAAAACCTGACTGATAGCCAAGTTTGTGTGGAGAAAAAGGAGCCATGCATGTGATGTAAGGACAGACTGAAGGATGCTAAACAGAGAGAGAAATGAATGCATAGGAAGTTGACAAATTTGAACCAATATCTCCTGGACTTCAGAGGTTTAAATGGTGAACATGGTGAACTGTATAATAGCTAAACATCAGCATGTTAGCATTTATTATTGCAATATTAACAAAAGGAAAAAAATGATTAGTATATCCATCCCATGATTCAGATTTCCTCAAAAATTGAATGGGTTCTTCGTTGACCCTTCCAAGTTACGAAAATTGAACCAATAGTTTTTTCTGTAATCCTGATGTAAAACAAAAAACAAACAAATCAAAAAATTAACATAACCTCCTTGGTGGAGATAATTATATCAATTATCTCCATGATGCCAATCAGTTTCCTGAAAAAAAATGAGTCAAACAGTTGCTTCTTTATCATTTGACCACAGTGGATAAATGTGCAAGTCAAACAAGGACAGGGTTTATTCTTAGATGAGACTTGGTGGAGTGCATAGTGTTCCTCCTAAAGGACGCTGAAGCACTCTCATTTGACACTTTATCAGTCTGCTTTTTGCATCATTCTGTCATCTTTGGTATACAGCTGCAAGTTCAAGAGCGTCTTAAAGCTCTGGAGCAATCTGCACAACTGCTGGTTCCTGACCCTTAGCATGCTGACTTCTGAGGACGCCATTTCCCCCAGAGTGCTTTCCTCTCAGCCTTTTCATCGTCTTTCTGTCTGTCTTAATCTCAATTTCTCCTTTTAGAATACCGTGGCATTTGAATCCTCTCACTCCATTTTTTTTTGTGAATGCACCACCGGACAACGTTGACCTTGGTTTTTCAATTTCCTCTGTCACTGACCTGTGAGCTTCGTCTGCGGTAGCCTTCAGCAAGGAGCTTCGGAAAATTTCCATTACTGTCTCACTCTGAACTTCTACAATAGCGCACAGGCACTTTCTGTGTCTTTGACTGTCAGAAGGATGAGGAGTAAAACACGAAAAGCCACTCAAATCAAGACACAACATCAAAGGGATGATGATTCAGAGATGCAGTCTTCGAATGGCAATTTATAAAGAGTGGTGCAAAGAAACTTTAAAAGGTATTAAAATAGCTGAAGTTACAGCTGAAGTTTAGTTCATGGTTTTGCCGGCATGTGCTGTGAAATTGGATCGTCTCTTTCATCCTTAAGAGCCAATAGACCGGTGCACAGTATATGATGTAACTGCCTGTTGTGGAGGAGAAGAAGAAGAAGAAGTAATTGCACGTTCAGCCTCTTGCTAGGTGTGCGGTTGAGTTAATGGTCATGTGAAAAGAGAAAAACCCTTCACATTAAGCTTCAGTGTGTCAACGTTTTGATCAAAACAAAGATATAAAAACGTCTCATGCCATATCTTTGTGGAGGTATTTTAAAAGAAGGTCAGTTTTAAAAGGATGAGGTGATGATGACGGATGGATGCCAGAGAAAAAAGTAAATAGCCTTCACTATCATAAATCAGTAGAGCTATCAGAAATAGGCAGCAATCTTCACCAACCACTTATTCCAGATGGTAAAGATGGATTCCTGTGTCTATGAGCACGTTACATCACTGATCTTTTATTGAATTACGTACGTAGCCCCTTGACACTTATTGAAATTGAAAGGCTCGGTAGTAGCAGCATCACCCTCCCCCATCTCTACATACACACACACACACACACCACAGTTCTGTCATTACTTAATAATTTCTGCTGTTGGGCTGGACAAAAATAGACTCAAGGAGGACGACCCTTTCATCCAAATTCCCCTCATTACTTTTAGAATTCATTTAGCTGTGGTTTAATATTGGATGGCTTTTAATCTCCTAGGAATAAATGGGCAACTAAACGTAACTGGTGGACCACAAACAGAAGATGCTGCTCATGTAAAGGCCCTGAAAACATTTTCTCTCAATTAGTTTCTTGAGAGAAAGGGATTAGGGCTGTCAAAATTGGCCAGAAATGAAGCTGGAATATTATTTTAAAAAAAACACATAGGTTTGAACTTGTTTGATCCCCGAGAATGCCCTGAAAATAGGGACTTCTGGACCAGCTCTCCACTAAGGGGTCATGTTCCCCACACTATGGATATTATCACAATAAGTGTTTTAGGAACTTTATATACTGGTGGCGAGGAGAATTCGCCTAGCTCTCACTGCCTAATCCGAGCACCTGCCCTGCTTAAGCCAGAACAACACCTGTAGGATAACCCATAAACCACAGATACCGTGCTGACCGCGCCCGTTTGATGGCAGCTCTCCTCTAAACGATCTTTGCGCTTGGTGAATTTGCTAGGTTAGATTTAGTAGCTGAGAATAAAAGCCCCAAGGACAAGTTTAATTTAATTGGCCACACGTACCGCACGTACTCTTCCACTGATCATTATTGTGGTTTAACTCAACAGTTAAATCACTCAATCCCATCAATTTGGTAATATATCATTACACATAATAAAAATCATTACTGACTTTGGTCATTACAGTCATTTATGTATTTTAATCATCACATAACATCTCAGAATCAACGAGTTTCATAGTGCCTTTGTGTACTACATCATGTTAGGAAAGTGCTAAACCATCCAGCTGCTATTATGCTGGAAATCCTCGTGTTTTCACAGTCTCATACCATCTTTTGTTGGTATTTAGGCAAGCAGAGATCTCAACTCACTTGACAAACTATTCCGATATCGACTTTGTGCATTATGTCCATAAGAGGGCAAACCAATTAGAGACATCACTAGGGATGCTCCGATCGATCAGCCGCCGATCGTTATCGGCCGATATGGACCCTAAACAGGTTGATCGGTGGGCTCTCAAAGTGTCGATCAGAAAAGCTGATTGCATGTTAATATTTTTTTTTTCACAGAAGACTGTTTTTCTCCGCGTGACTTAAATTATGAGAGACTGATTTTTCTGCTCTCATCATGAACGAAGCCGGCAGCATGACTTCTCCGGTCTGGAATTTTTTCACAGCTTCTGAAAAAGATGTAAAACTGCAAGCGTTTGCAAGACATGCAACGCTGAAATTCCAAGAGGTGGTAACCAATGACAATTTAACATAACTAACCTTATCCGACATTTGAGAACGCGCCACACAACAGAATACGGCGAGTATGAGAAACAAGCCCGGGCAAAACAAATCCCAAAGACACCTAGGGATGGGTACCGTTCACATTTGAACCGATACGGTACCGATACCCGGTACCTGGGAATCGGTATCGTTACTCAACGGTACCAATTTTCGGTACTTTTGCGTTTGAAAATATAAACTTTAAAAAATATATCAAAACAATATAAAATCCAGGATGAGCAGTGCTTTATTGTTGAGTGAACGTGCATTTTGTAACATGAAGGTTGGAGTGTTATCAAAGAATGCAGAGGAGCGCTCTCAGGTGGCAAGTGCACGGATAAAAAAAAAAAAAAAAAAAAGGTTGCAAGTGCATGTGGGATTTGTTGTGATGACGTCGTAGCTGTGCGGCACAGCACCGGTCAGACAGTATTGTGGGCATAGCATGATGGAATAAACAAAGTTGACTAAGACTAAGGCCAAGCCCGGGTAGAGACATTGGAGAGATAGCAGCTGGCAGCGAGCAGGCCGAGAGCCGGCTGTTCGTCTCTGCGCCGGGTTGGAAGAGGGCAGCAGCTAGTGGCTAGTGGCCGCGGTGAGCAGACAGGACCAGACAAGGAGGTAAATAAAAAAATAGTGCGATCGTCAGCACGCTTGTTAATCAAGACGTCAAATGAAAACAGGTTGAAATCAATGATCAGTTTAAAGGTAACTCCGTTTAGGTACCGAAACATGGTACTGTTTGATTTTACTTGAATCGGTACTCGGTAGTACCGACGGAATTCGGTCGGTACCTATAAAAGTACAGAATTCGGTACCCATCCCTAAAGACACCCGTCACTCAGCTCACCGTAAGTGACACGTTTAGACGCCAGGAGCCTTACAGCAGGGACAGTAAAAGGTGGAGGGATATAACAACAAAGCTTATGGAATTGGCAGTAAACTGCATGCCTCTTTTTGTTTAAAATGATTTTGAAGCCTTTTTTGCCTCACTTGGGGAGTAAGGCAAGTAAATTAACTAAATCTTATTTATTTTTCATTTTATTTCATCTATTGCTCTTGACAGGGCATGTAATGTTTACACAAATAAAAATCCGCTTGTGGTACATAAAGATCTGTATTGTATTTATTATTTATTTTAGAACAATTATGGTTTAAACACTTTAGGTGGTGCACAAGGCGAGATTGTAAATACAGGACACTGAGGATTATTAATCTCCCATCGATTCTGTGATCGGTGTGATCCTCAGCACCTGTTGCTAACAGTGGACAGCTCAATTTACATATTTGAATTCTATGATTTAAATGTCTTTTTTGTTGTTTGTTTTTGACAATTTTAATATATTTGATTGCACAATCTTTGTTTACTGCCCTAGAGTGGATTAGGTTGTACAGGAACGCACCAGTCTGCTTCCAGAGAGACACATCTGTCAGACAAATCTGATCAAAGCACACCACATGCCGTCCCTTGGAAACAGATCAATTGTGTCTTTGAGTGTAAACTGTTATTCATTTATGACGATCCCTAGGCTTCTTTTTTAATTTTAAATTGTTGCTATTTAGACACAAATCATTTTTTAACAGCATTCTTTATTAGTAGAAAAGAAAAAGAAATGGAGCTTGACTCATTGGCCAGTTGTAGCCTATTACACTTTGGCATATCAGTCAATATGTTGGTCAAAATTTGCAGCACAAATACTGAAAACATATTGGAGGTAATTTAGAAACCGTGTCAACCACTACAAAGTCTTCCCCCCAGAGAGAACCATCAAGTTTTATTTTTCTTCCAATTTGTCTTTGTCACAATTGTTTCAATCAATATCTGTATTGGCCCTAAAAATTCTATTATTGCCCGGCGGCGCACAGAAATGACAAGAGCTTTAGAAGAGACAAATGACCATGGGGCGTCCTTTTTTAGAGATTTTAACATTCTCCATTGCTGAACAAAGCTTTGCAGAGCCACATGTACTATATTTGCCTGCTCATCAACCCTTGCTATATAGCTCATCAGAAGACATGCAAAACACTCAGAGATAGCTTAATTCATTTCCACAGAGTTTTAAATTCAGCAAGATAAAAATCACACTGCGTTAGTAATCTTCACAATCACTTCAGCTCCCACTTTCTGTTTAATCCCTAAATGAGGCTCCATTAGTTTCATTCACAGCACAGCAGATACTGGCCCAGAGTCCTGGCTCGCCGTGTCAGTTGGCAAATAAATGCTAATGCACAGCTTACCTGTTTTCTACTAGTGTAAACAAGCCTCTGGACTAAAGCGTGAGTGGCAGATGTAATAGTTTCCTCACCACTGCCCAAGCCTGCTGTCATTACAGCAGCTCCTCCTCCGTGAGAAGATAAATAGCACCATCAGAAATAGTGTTGCTTGGCTGCCTGTCAAGTTTACTCGCAATCAGATGAAATCCCCCTTTAGTCAGGTAAAAGCAAGTGACGTCAAGAACTTTAGCTTCGCCCACTTAACAATCACTACCCTTGCACATGCCCACACAGACACATATGTGCACACAGAGCCAGACAGTTGGCACGCTCTGCCAGGAACTTCCTACTGGATGAAGAGAGACAGAAGAACAGATTGAAACAAAATGTTAATTTAGTAACTGCAGAGCTGTCTCTGTAACTACTGTTGAATGTTAGACTGTACGCCTAATTGCATTATGCTCCAAATGCATGCTGCGAAGGCTTAATTAAGATTTCTTTTACGATGCAGTCTCCGAATGAATATACATGGGAACCTATTTACTAGCTAAAATATGCACATTCTTCCACCACGGCTTCAAAATTCCACACATGGGCCAAATTTTCCTATTTCTAAGCTCATCTTTCCGTGCACAGCTATCTCATATGCAGTGAAACCAAACAGTTCATAAATCATTGAGGTGAGTGAGAGAAGTGGTAACAAAAAAAGGGGGAAAAAACCTGACGGAACTCATTATAAAAGATGGATGGATGAATGGGGAGATAAATCCAGGAGCCAAGAACAGGACAAACGTGATATATTGGGGAACACACAGCTCATATCCAGCATTTGAGATTGTGTGTGTGAGTGTGTGTGTGTGTGTGTGTGTGTGTGTGTGTGTGCATGCAGTGGTGGGTGTCTTTTGATGCCAAGCACCTCTTGAGCCCCAGAGAGTATTAATTTCTTTGTTCATTCATCCATCTACCAATTCACTGATTCAAAAGCAAGTGACTGGAGATGGATTGGGTATGTCAGAAACCAATGTCTGTCAGAGAAGAGCCAAATATGACAGGTAATGGATACCACTCCCCTTCACCCCCACACTAACTGGAAAGCTGCTCTGGTTTACCTACTTCTAGCCAAATTAAAACCTAACATGTCAAACGGATGACTTCAAGCAGCAATCCTCCCTTTAATTTATCTCTGACTCCTTTTGGAAGAGGTGACGTCTCAATCACCGGCCTGACTTTGGCTTCTGAAAGTCCCTGTCAATCTCCCTACACTGATTTAAGGCCAAAGCGTGGCACTGTGGCATCTGAGCCAGAGCAATCCATGCTGCATAATTCAACACTGCTCCCAAACCTGTCTCATTAAGGATCCTGGCCATGGTCCATGGCTCTGAGTATGAGGCTTTGAGTGACAGATCTGTTGCCAGCTTAGTACAAACAGGCACAGACCCAGTGTAAGCCCCAGCTTCAGCTCCAGCTTCGGCCCCTTCCAAACCTGGCAAAAACTAGCCCCGGCTCAAGTCTTAGTATGTGTCCAACACGTGACAAGCAGCAGCCACACTGCAAAAACTAAATCAACTCCAAGTCACTACTATCTTACCCGTAAGCAGCTGGAATGCCGGATTTCTATTTTTGAGCAGGGGGAAAAAAACTGGATTCTGCCCCGAAGTTGGAAATGTTTCCTCCAACTCACTGCCACAAAATAATGTCACATGCACACGTGTGGGCACACAGTCGAGAGTAAACACGGTATATTTGCAGTAATGTATGCTGTACTTAAAAATAAGTTCATAAAATATAAAATAAAAATGATTACTAAAGATTTGTGGTGACAATTTGAAAGAAGAAAATAAGCCTAGGGGTCATCATTAAGTAAAGTTTTCAACATAGCATGTGTTCAAATTACATGCTAGTTGGTTCAATTAGTACTTTGTGGTTCTTGTGAACAGCTGCAGCTTACTGTGGGGGTCCATATTTTTCCCTCCTTGGTAGCTCGATTGCTGAGAGGTCAGTAATGACGTGTTTGTCACTCTCAACTTCCCACGGCCAGCCATAACGAATGTCACATTAGCCCCCAGTAAAAGTTTTGGACTTAACTCTTCCTCCGGTTAAAAAAAAAAAAAATCCAATCCAGGCAGTTCCTCAACCCACAGCTTGAACTCAGACAGAATTTACTTCAACCGAAGTGACTGGCACACCCCGGAGCCAAACAGATTTAGGAAAATCAAAGATTTACGTGCATGGATGCACGGTTTGCCACATTTGACTGACATAGTGAGAGAGGAGGATATTTGTCGACTGCATCAGTGAGAATTTCGTTTAGCGAGTCGACAGAGGTGGGAGACGCACACTGACCTGCTAAATGAGGGGGGCAGGTGACAATCACAGCTCTGCACAAGCTGGTGTTGGTGGCGGTCATCACCCTGGCCCACTCAGAATCCTGTTACAACACATAAACAGAAATACAGCTTTGCTTAATTAGCAAGCATCCACTCTGATGTGGCGGTGAAGCTATTTGTATGTGATTTCATGCCTGATATTCGACATATTTTTTTTATTTTTTTTACCAAATATGGTATGCACCATGTTTAACTTTATATTACTTTGATCCTGTAGCTGACCCCGTCTTTACATAGACTTCTAACTGTGACTATTTGAAATAATGTATACATTCTTTTTTCAGGTGCAAATTCTGCATTTCTGTATACCATTATGTGCTGATAGAAACCTTGAGCTTTAGAGAAATTAAATCATTCATTGCTTCATTAAATGCCAAACAGTACATATCCAGACATGCAGTTGTGTCTTTTTTAAAAAGAATTTTGTGTCTTTTTTGGTCATTTTGTTTCTTTTTTAAGTAATTAAGTTTTATTCTGTCATTTTGTGTCTTTTTTGTAATTTTGTGTCTTTTTTGGTCATTTTGTGTCTCTTTTGGTCATTTTGTGTCTTTTTTAATAATTGTGTGTCTTTTTTGGTCATTTTGTGTCTTTGGGTCATTTTGTGTCTTTTTTCGTCACTTTGTGTCTTTTTTAAGTAATTAAGTTCTTTTCTGTCATTTTGTGTCTTTTTTGTAATTTTATGTATTTTTTGGTCATTTTGTGTCTTTTTTAAGTAATTTAGGTTTTTTTTTCAGTAATTTTGTGTCTTTTTTTGACACCTGCTAAATGAGGGGGGCAGGTGACAATCACAGCTCTGCACAAGCTGGTGTTGGTGGCGGTCATCACCCTGGCCCACTCAGAATCCTGTTACAACACATAAACAGAAATACAGCTTTGCTTAATTAGCAAGCATCCACTCTGATGTGGCGGTGACGCTATTTGTATGTGATTTCATGCCTGATATTCAACATATTTTTTTTTTTTACCAAATATGGTATGCACCATGTTTAACTTTATATTACTTTGATCCTGTAGCTGACCCCGTCTTTACATGGACTTCTAACTGTGACTATTTGAAATAATGTATACATTCTTTTTTCAGGTTCAAACTCTGCATTTCTGTATACCATTATGTGCTGATAGAAACCTTGAGCTTTTGAGAAATTAATTAATTAATTGCTTCATTAAATGCCAAACAGTACACATCCAGACATGCAGTTGTGTTCATTAATCATGCACAGTGTTGAACAATGAAGGAAAAAATGATTTCAAAAAATTTCACAAAGAGCTGGACAGATATATGGGTTGACAGATATTATTGACATTATTGACCTATATGCTGTCTGGTATGTGCGGTTATGAATGTTTTTTTTTACACAATATATTATAGAGAAAACATTGCTCACCGTGATTTTTAATTTTTTTTAAAAAATAGTCAGCAATTGACTTAAACTGAACAGTAATGATGTTTATTTAGCTATTTAAAAAAAAAAAAAATCCTATTTATTCTTTATTTTCTCAGTTACTTATAGAATTGGATGACAATGTAATACAATGTTTGTATAAAATATAATAATGTTATAGTTTAGTAAAGTTTTATGGTTGAAAAAGTAGCTCTTTGGGTACCTTCACAGAGTGATTAAATAAATTAGTGCACAATCCACATAAAAAATGGAGCTATTTTCATTCCAGCTCAAAAAATTATATCAGTTGCCATATCAGTTTATGATTGACTTTGATTGGCTCTAATATTTACATAAAGCATAGTTTTATAACTTATTTCTTCATAGTAGATTCTTACTTTCGTGGATGTCATTTCCGACAATAAAAAAAAGAGGAGGAATTTTTGTAAATTATGCATATAACTTAATAACCTAAATAATAAATGCTAAAAGGTAGCAACATTACATTGTGTTGACAAGATGTTGTAGTGTATATCACTGGGTTTCTGGGTCACTGTGTATGTGAGCTCCCTCGGTCTCACACGCACTTAACTTAAGCCTCTGGTGATAATTAAAACTCACCCATTACACAGCGTCACCATGCAACATAGGAAGCTCGTATCCTTGGAGACTATAAAACAGTTGGATATTTTGGGATGCATAAAAATGAGGAATTAAACTTATTGTATTTTTAGCTCTCTCAACTGGCTCCCTGCTAACTTTGGGATTATTTTGATAAAATGATTTTATTCACAAGGCATTAAAACAGTGAAGACCCTCTACTGTGAGGAGGTCATATCATCAAGCACCATAACCCTCACACTGCCGGCTTTTTCCAATTAAAAGGTGGTCAGGCTTCTCTGGTTTGGACACGCTCTCTCCAAAGTCTCAAAGACGTGAAGTATTTTACATTTTTTTGATTCATATGTGCATGGCACTACAGCAGGGGTCTCAAACTTGCGGCCCGCGGGCCAATTGCGGCCCTCGTGATGATATTTTGTGGCCCCGACCTTGATATGAAAGTTTAATGTGATTTTTATATGAATGGCACTTTACCGTGTTGTGTGTGGAAGGTCCCTTTAATTACTTTTTTTTGTAATTTTGTGTCTTTTTTTTGTAATTTTGTGTCTTTTTTTTAGTAATTTTGAGTCTTTTTTGGTCATTTTGTGTCTTTTTTTGGTAATTCTGTGTCTTTTTTGGTAATTTTGTTTCTTTTTTAAGTAATTACGTTTTTTTTTGGTCATTTTGTGTCTTTTTTGGTAATTCTGTGTCTCTTTAAAATAATGCTGTGTCTTTTTTGGTCATTTTGTGTCTTTTTAAAAAAAAAAAATTGTCTTTCCGTCATTTTGTGTCTTTTTTGGTCATTTTGTAACTTTTTTTTTAGTAATTTTGTGTCTTTTTAAAGTAATTTAGTTTTTTTTCTGTCATTTTGTGTCTTTTTTTTGTACTTTTGATACTGCCTCCAGCGGCCCCCAGGTAATTTGAGTCTGAGACCCCTGCACTACAGCCTTGCAGCAAGACAGTCTTCAGTGAGAAGTTTGTCTGTGCCCCCTGTGTCTTTTTCTGTTTCCTCTGGATGCTCCTGAGCTTAGGCAGACTGGAAAGTCTAAATTGCCCGGAGCTGTGAATGTGTGTGTGTTTTTCTGTCAATATGTGTTAGAAAACTACAAGCTTCCAAGTGCCGGGTAGTACGCGTCATCGTCTTGCCGTCCCTCCCCGTTCTGTGATTGGATCCCTAAAACAGGGCTAAGAAAGCTCTCTGGTTGCCAGACCCCTTGGCAGTCCGAAATGAAATCGAGCGCGCAAGGCAGTCTGGGTATACCCAGGCTAACTTTACCGTGTTGTGTGTGGAAGGTCCCTTTAATTACTTTTTTTTGTAATTTTGTGTCTTTTTTTTTGTGATTTTGTGTCTTTTTTTTGTAATTTTGTGTCTTTTTTTTTGTAATTTTGTGTCTTTTTTCTGTCATTTTGTGTCTTTTTTTGGTCATTTTGTGTCTTTTTCGGTAATTCTGTGTCTTTTTGAAATAATGCTGTGTCTCTTTTGGTCATTTTGTGTCTTTTTGGTCATTTTGTGTCTTTTTAAAAAAAAATTGTCTTTTGGTCATTTTGTGTCTTTTTTGGTCATTTTGTAACTTTTTTTTAAGTAATTTTGTGTCTTTTTAAAATAATTTAGTTTTTTTTCTGTTTTTTATTAGTAATTTTTTAATAGTAATTTTGTGTCTTTTTTTGGTCATTTTGATACTGCCTCCAGCGGCCCCCAGGTAATTTAAGTTTGAGACCCCTGCACTACTGCCTTGCAGCAAGACAGTCTTCAGTGAGAAGTTTGTCTGTGCCCCCTGTGTCTTTTTCTGTTTCCTCTGGATGCTCCTGAGCTTAGGCAGGCTGGAAAGTCTAAATTGCCCGGAGCTGTGAATGTGTGTGTGTTTTTCTGTCAATATGTGTTAGCCGTGTGATAGACTGGCAAAATGTCAAGGGTGTGCCCTGCCTTTCATCCAGTGCATGCTTAGAACGGCTACAACCTCCTGTGACCCTGCACATAATACTCTTCTTTATCTTCCCTTTTTTGACTCAATTTCTTATTATTACTGTAGTGTATTTGGGAGTAGGGCTGAAATTAATAATTCTTTTTCAAATTTTGGCATATTTAACAGTCTTATGTCATTTTTTAATTGGGTAATTATTTAGCATTAACAATATTTGTCTGTTACCAGCAGTTATTGTCAGTATTTATTATACTTATGGGCTGATTTTATGGGATTTTTAAAAATGATATCTTGATGAAGGAAAAATGACAGCAAATATATGATCAATTAATAATACAAAGCCTTTCATTTACTTAACAATTGCACCACCAACATACTCCGCTACTGATGATGTTCTTTAACAATAGTGATGTTATTTAGATGTGGTTAGTTCAGAGCTGTGGACTATTACATCATCCCTGTTTGCTCACTCCACTTTAGCCTTCAGTGTGCATGAAATTCACATTATCAACATCTTATTAAAATACAAAAATGTCAAATTATTGGGTATTTCATCTGTATCAGCCACAAGAAACAGATCAGTCCTCTGTTAAAAATGAATCTTGTGCATGCCTTATTAATCTGCCTTTTTTTCTTGTTTAATAGTTTGGTCAGTTAAACACTGGGAAATTAAGATTGGCCTTTTTTCACTGAGGACTAGGTGCTGTCAATAAACAGCTGATTTACTCAAACAGTCATAAATCCATAAATAATAACTTTGTGTTTATGACACTGGGAACAAGGGAAACCAGAAGTTTAAATCTACCAATTCACAGGCTAGAACCTCATTTTCAACCATAATTTTTGTGGCATTTATGCTCTAAAAATGATTTAAATGATTCATTGATTGATTGAGACATATGAGAGAACAGGACATGTTTCTGTTCAATCACTAATTAATTACTACTCTAATGTCAGAAAATACATTGCTCATAATTCCCCAAAGCCCAAATTACATCTTCAGTAACATTATACTGTTTAACCAAATATCCAAAACCTAATTATAGTTAATTAGCCGTGATATAAACCAGAAAAGCACCAAATATTCTCTCAAGAGGCTGCAACAAGTTAATTTTTTGGCATTTTGGCTCGATGAATCACAAATGACACACTGATTATCAAACTCGATGTCAATCTCTCGGTTGACTAATCGTTTCAACTTGAATTTCCAACTTTCTTCCAGTCCAATAATCACATTTGATATTTTCTCATCCAGTAATCAAAATTCAATATGCCATGCTCTTCCAATGAATAAATGCATGGGCAGTAGAAGTAGACAATATATTGGGGTAAAGCTCCACACTTGAGGGTGCATGGGGCCTTCTTGGTCTCTCTGCTGAGGATAAGGAAGACAGTCAGGCAGAACAGACAGTTCCTTCACAGGAGACGGCCTGTTTCCCAACTGAGGAAGCTGTTATCTCTGTGTCGCGCCTCATCAATCCCTGAGTGAGCTGTTACTGTACTCTACCTGCCATATGGCCGTCACAGCAGAACCCAGCCGGACATTCTTCCACCCAACACGTTCTGCCAGACACCGTGAAAGCTGTTGGGTGCCTCCCTGTGGAGAGACAGATACTACATTTCAAATCCATTGATACCCTGGATGGGCAGAGTGCCTCCAGTTAAAGGGTTTCTTCACCCGAATCATAAAACCACAAACCCCTGGTGCTGACTATCCAGCCATGCAGATAATTCAGTTATGTGTGCCAATTTAGATGTATCTGCCTCTGAGACTTCTGCTGGCTGCCACCCCAACGCAATAAAACATTGTGTTTGTGTTACTCAAGCAATGAGAATTTACATTTAAAAAAAAAAAACTCATCAGCATTGTCCCTCTCAGGAAATAATGTCCTGGTTATTAAACATGAGCCACAGAACAGGTTGTGAACAGTTTGTGGTCGGAACTATTTTTTCTTCCAATGGTAGAGAATAATATTCACAGTTTGGCTTTTGGGCAAAAATATGGCTGGTAGATTATGCCAAGAAACAGCATTGTGTACTAGTTAAATTTGAGTAGCTTTCATGAACGTGGCCTAAATTGGTCTGTTAGTCAAAGACTGTGGGGTCCTAAAGTAAGGTAAGTAAGACTAATGTGCATTCTAAGTTACTTTTTCTTTTTACTTTTTTTTTAATGTATTTACCATCTACTTACTGATGCAAGCAGTTTGCTTAAAATTGGGAGATACTACTTTGGCATAACATTGCATCTTGACCCTCTTGTTCATATATATGCTTCACATTGGATTGTGGGTCAGAATAAGAAGGAAAAACATTAAAACCTAAATCTACGACTCTTTTAAGACGAGTCTGTGCAAGTTGTTGTTATAAGAGCTCAAACAGGCATTTTTTTCTGGGACTGGGCTAAAGCCTTGTCAGTGAAATTGGTTCCATTTGTAAAAATCACAAGATGGGGTAAAAAAATAAAAGACTAATGCAAGCTTGAGAGCAAAGTTTGAAAAAGAAATATACGCAACTAAAAGAGCACTGACTCACTGGTTCCTCATGAAGGAAATGTGCCAATACAGAAGTTTGAAACTAGAAAAGCTTTGTTGCCTTTTCACATTTCTTACTTTCTTGGCCTTCAGCCCCTTTTACACTTCTCCACTCTGAGGAGAGAGGAGGTGCAGAAGCAATCGCTCAAAAAAAAAAAAAGCCCAGAACAGTGTGGAACCATAACTTTCATACTGAGGGAGCTCATAGAAAATAGGAAAATCCAATACAACACCACAGCTCCAAGCTTTAAACTGTGCAAATCGATGACGCGTCCAGGACAAAGGCAGCTAATGTGTTTGTTGGGACAGGGCTTGAACGAGATGTGCAGACGGTGTTGAAGGGCCGTCTGCTGAGCCTTATTATCCAATGGGGTCTGTGGCTCTGAAAAAGCACTCGGGGTCAACAATCTGCAGTCGGAAAGATGGGAGCTGTGTACCTTTATCTTGAGCTCCTGAGCTGAACCTGGAGAGCTCTCCAGCAGGGCCAATAGCCCTCCAGCTGCTGCAGCATACATGAGGAAGAATAGGAAGGACATCTGGGATGGCTCCATGCCCAAGACAGACCTGCTACACAGTCCTATCTCGTCCTTTAGTTCTGGCAGAAAGAGATAAATGAGTACATACTAGAGCTCTGACAGATGCACCCCCATCCTGCAGTGACACTGTTCTGCAAAGTTGTGTAACATTACATAGCGAACAACTGCACTGTGCATTGACTACAAATTACAATTTATTCTGCCACATTTGAAACTACACTGCAAAAAAGCCAACTTGTATTTTTTGGCCTAAAACAGTGATTTAAGTTGGCAAAACTTGAAAATATAAATTATTGACATTGAGGGCAATAATGTAAGTTAGCACAACAAAGGAAGCCAGTTGTCTGCTCAAAAACAAGTTTGTGAGTTGTTGTTACTTATATCTTTAAGTTGGGGTTCAAAACAAGGGACAATAGTTCTGCTAACTCTTATTTCTTTGTTGTGAAAGGTGGGAAAGTGGTGAAATTCGGTCATTAGCGAAAGCTAGCGGCTAACTGATGCTAGCGGCGCTGCTTGTTACAGCTACAAGAGTAGCCATTAGCATATCAATGCTAACTCAAAATTGTGGTCGCAACATTAGCTGACATTTCATAGCGGCGTTACAATCGTGCCAATTCAGCACATTGCAGAAGTTAGCAGAAGTAAGGATTAAAAGTTATTACAATGTAAAAGTATAAGTTAGTAGAACTTACAGTTGAGTTGACAAAAATCTGAATTCAGAGTTGAGCAAACTCAAAAACTAAACTTAAAATATTTAGTTTTATTGTCCAACTTAAAATTTTATCGAAGTTTGTTGCCTTGAAATTTTGAGTTCACTCAACTTTTCTTTTTTTGCAGTGTACCTTTTGTGCCACTAAGCAGTAAATAGAGAATTTATATAGTTAACAAAGGGACACTGTTGCGGAATTGGGTACCATCTTTCAAGATTGCCAGGGGATGAATGCAAATCATTCCCATCAGTTTATGGCCAAATACCAGCAAAATGAAAGACATTCTCATTGGCTTCAGTTCAGTACTTTGCTTTTATTTAGTTAAGTTAAATGAGCAAATGGTAGCATCCTAATGTGCCTAGCTGAGATGGTGACCAAGTAATACTATCTGAGTCATTACCATTTCTTCATTTATCATCATGACTGCTAAGGATCAAGGGCAAACTTTGGCCTCAAGTTTTATTCATTTAAATTTCTTCTCTTGTTTTTCTTTCACAGCGAGCATCACAGCTTCAAAGAGATGCTGTTGTGGTTGTAGACTCATCAGGTGGAACCTGACTGAGACTAGAATTTCGAGGCTGATTTCCAAACTTTACCAAAATTGTCAGATATTGATTGGTTTTGTGATGTGTCTGTTCAGAACGAGGCGACTTATTTGGCTATTGTTTGTGCCGTTTATAGTTTTAACAATTGGTGAGGTGACATACGATACACTGTAACAAATTGCTGTGTATTTACGGTGAATTTACAACAGAATCCTACTGTATTTTATAATAATAGTAAAATACTGTTAAATACTCATCCCTCACATGTAAATTAACAGTTAAATCGGGCAATTAACAATATATAACTGTAATTTAACAGCATTAAACGGTATTATACTGTTTGATAAATTAAGATAAATGCCCTGTAAAATAGGGTTGTCAAAAGTATCGATACTCAAAAAAGTATCCATAATAAAAGGTTGTATCCGGATACGATACTCATTTTCAAAAGTATCGAGTATCTGAAGCTTGTTATCATAGTTGCAGTTTGTTTTTGCACAACTGTTTTTTTATTATAAATTTTTAACCCGTGGTTCTGTCCATTTTTCTTGTTAATGAAATAATTCTGTTAAATTTTGGGTCTTTGTTTTTATCCTTGTGGTATCGAAAATGGTATCGAGTATCGAATATTTTCCTGAGTATCGGTATCGAGGTGAAAATTTTAGTATCGTGACAACCCTACTGTAAAGTAACCACAACATCCTACGGTCATATACTGTAATCCAAAAATATGATAAGAAACTGTTAAAATAAATTATATTACATGGACCAGTTAAATACTGGCGTCCCTGCTGCCATTAATTTACTGTTATTTTACAGTGAAATTCATTATAGTGTACATTTTTTGACACTTGATGTATTTTGCTACTTTGGCTCCAAGCGCTTGTCAACTTCCAGTGTGTGCTTCTTGCCACATATTTGTAAAAGTCTGATGTCTTTCCAAAATACAATGAAGAAAAATAAGCTTGGGTAACTTCTAGCAAACTATGTATTGATCTACATACTGTAGATATATTTGTGCGAGACCATACAGTATAACTACGGGGCTCTATTCAAAGATGCTCGTAACTCTGACCTGCAGTCCAAGAGTGTTGCTCAATGTATGAGTGCAGGGTCATGCTGTCCAGTTGAACAGCATTAGGAGTCCTCGAAGGATCCTGGATGCATACTGTGGCACACAATCTGTCAATCTGAGTGCAGAATACAGTCACTACAACACTCCCACGCATTATGCTTTACCACTGTGAAGCAAAAGCAACCCATTGATACAGATAAAAACAAAAATAGTTGGAGGCTGCCAAACATGATTCTGACGGGGCTTTCCCCCCACATTCTCTGTTCCCCACTGCTACTCTAAGCACTTATCCTGGGCGGGAAATTTTGCAGTACTTTGTTGTGTTATAAAGATACTTTTGTCCTATCAGTCCAAAAACACAGTGTATTATAAATGCGAAATATTATTACAAAATCCATATGGGACTCATGGATTCCCAGCACAGTAAGGATATTGGACAATAAAGCTGATTAGAAAAATATATTGTTGTAAAAACTGGCCTCTAAAGAAATACTTTTTATCTGCTGATACATATGCTGTATATCATTTTATCCTTGATACACATGCAACAAAAAAACTAATTAAACCACTCCTCAGTTTTGTATTATATTTGTCCACTGAGAGTTGTGGTTATTTACTGTAGCTGATCCTTATCACACATTTCTGAGCACTGGGGGGGGGGGGGGCAGCTCTGATTGAACATAGTCAGGAATACAGAATATTGCTGTTGGAGTCTGTTGCCTCACCTTCCACAGGAGCTGGGTGAGGTCCATTAGCACCACTGGGGATAGAGCAGGGATACTGCTTCTGTAGGTGCGAACTTTGGCAGCTGGCCCTCCAATGTGGTGCACCTTCTTGCCAACATTGAATTGTGGGTAGGTCTCTAAGCCCAGCTCCTTTATGAGCTCCAAAATGTGTGTTTGGGTGCTGAAAAGGAAAAGAGGCCATTTATGCGATGCACATGTTTACAATGTTTTAGAAAACCATACAGCGTTCTAACACTTTCAGCTGACACAATCATATATGCATTTATTCATGATTGAAAGAAGCGGGCTTGAGAATACAACATTGCTTGAGGTAGTCCTTGAACAACTAGAAAAACCTTTGAAACCTGCCAAAATATAGACACGAATCACCTGAGAGATGCTCTCTCCTCTTTCAATTAAACTGTCATCAAAGTGCTCTTGAACAATACACTACACATCTTCTCTATTCCAGCTCTTCTGCTGCCAACAGTTGACTACAGGTTTTAGCCTACTAGCTAGACGGCTCCTATACAAATATGTGAGAGCGTGTTCCTTTGATCAGAGCAGTTTGTGCTGTGCCCTGAAGGGGTCCGAATCATGACTGAAATTTCTCTCAAACATCCTTTTTTCAAAGCACTTTGGCTGAGTTACTGTACAACAGTTCCTCCAAAACTCGTGAGAAATGTGACAGTTTCCAATAGGCTGGTGATAATGGTCCACTGGAAATGGACACATTATTTAGAGCTGACAATGACAAGAGCCTTGGGAGAGACGTGAGCTTTAACTCTTGTAGAGTTCTTAAAGGACACCAAACTGCAATGCTTCTTTCTACAAAGCTGATATACTGTGTTTCTATGGTTATTGATTTACATCTCCAGAAAAACACATTATTTCACATAATTATGCATATTAAACAAAGTGAAAAAACATTCAAAATAAACAGCAGCATACGCATTGTGATCAAAGGTCTTGTCAGCCTACGAGCACAACCTTCTTCAATACCTCTTATATTCTTTAAACAATAAATAACATAAACTCTGTATTAATTGCCATGAGATCCTTGAGTCTATCTACGAGTCATTGCAAATCATTTCAGCATTTTTTTGTAAAGATCTTCTGAATCATAGGTATTGTGGGGACCTTGATTGTTTCTCTGATTTACGGCAATGTTTTAAAGACTGATTATGTTAAAAAGTACCCAGAAAAGTAAGCCACATCATTTACATAACACATTTATCTAGTGCCCTTAGATATATATCTAATGCCCTTTCCCGTAGAGACTTGACAGTGGTTGTAGTTACGGCCTGTGCTTCTAATTGGAGAGTAAAAAACACAGAGGGTCTAGTGAAGCTTCAGTCAAATAATTAAACGTTGAGAGCCTTTTCTCGTCAGCACCAGAAATACCAGCCGGTTAACCAGATTATTAAAGTTGTTAGTATTTAATGTTCAAATTTAAATTACATATTGGCATATGCCGTCTCAGCTGTTGCTGTCAAGGGCCAGCACTCTGCCTGCAGCAGCAGAGTCTCCCCGCTCTGATCTGAACTCACCAACACTTCCTGACATACTTCCACCCCGTTTCATTCTCCCAGCCGCTGCCTGACACCAGAAATTGCAGCTGGGCTCAGCAGTCAATCTGGTTTTCTTTGATTAACTGGATTTACCAGTAGCACACTACAACTAGCTCATTAGCTAGCCAACTGGCTAGCAATCATGCTGTAGATTATGGGCCTCAAACTCGCGGCCCGCGGGCCAATTGCGGCCCCGTGATGATATTTTGTGGCCCTCACCTTTATATGAAAGTTTAATGTGAGTTTTATATGAATGGCACTTTACTGTGTTGTGTGTGGAAAGTCCTTTTGTTGCGCAAGCTGGAGCTTTGTTTCACTTGTTTCTATGACGACGTTAACAAAAACAAAGGCAGCTGCTACCGGACCGTTTATTATCTGCCATGTTGTTGTTACTGGAAGAAGTGGAAATGTTATGTAATGTCATTTTGTGCCTCTTTCTGATAATTTTGTGTCTCTTTTTGGTAATTTTGTGTCTTTTTTTTTTTCTTTTTACTAATTTTGTGTCTCTTTTTGGTAATTTTGTGTCTTTTTTTTAATTTATTTATTTTTACTAATTTTGTGTCTTTTTAAAGTAATTTTGTGTCTTTTTTTGGTCATTTGATACTGCCTCCAGCGGCCCCCAGGTAATTTGAGTTTGAGACCCCTGCCGTAGATTATAGCTAGCAAAGTAGCGTGCTAATGGATCAATAAATTAAACTTGCAGGCTATGATACAAATGGTAACTGATGCCAAGCTATATCTGTTTTTCGACTGCAGTCCTTACTACAGTTTTCAGAAATATTATTACACACCAAGTTTGTGAGGTGCATTCCTAACTGGGTGACAGAAGCAGACACTGGAAAAATGATTTCAACATTATTTCAGATATGATCTGGTTATTGAAAAATGTTATTGCAAACCCTATTTTTCGAAATTTTAACAATTTTTTTTTTAGTTCTTCTAAGTAAGTGATCATCCTCCATCTTCATCTGCTTATTCTTGGCTGGAGCCGATGTCCTGCCCTAATGATTTCCATTAGTTCTTCTGCACTGTTTTCTATGACTAGATAATAAAAAGATGACAAATCTGACTTTATTAGCAGCTTGCTCCACTATGACTTGATGTTATAGGTGTCTCTTGTTTAGGGAAACTCTGCTGCATTTTATTAGCTACTAAATGGCTTTCTGCATAAACAAAACAACAAATTTCCATCATGACCAAAGTGTTCCTTTTGTTCCTGCCTCTGTCAACTAGAAAACCCCAGTAAGACATAATACGTACTTCATATTAATAATAAATATCCGAGCAATCTCAACTGGAATGATTCTTAAAATGCTACAATTGCGTGACCTGACATGACTCTTTTTTTTTTTTTTTTTTGTTCAATCTTACCTTCCTACCCACTGCCCTCCAAAGTCCCAGCAATCAACACCATTGGCTGCTGGTATTTCAAGGGACAAAGTGCGACCTCCCACCCGGTCTACATGGCACAGCAGACATGATGGAGTTAGAGGCAAAGCACTTTTCAACTTTCAACAATTTCACAGCTTAAAAAAGAATCCAGTCGAAAATGACTCATCATTTCAGGCTACCAATTGCTCTGAATTTTACCAACCTTTTCCTTCCAGTATGAGTATTTTTAATCCGGCATTCCTTTTCCTGAGCAAATGAGCTGCACTTAGTCCAGATAGGCCAGCACCAACAATAATAACGTCCCAAATTTCTGCAGTCATACTCAAGCTGAAGTGACCGATTTTTTTGCGACACCTAACATGTGGTGTCAGAAACAGAAATCCAACTTGTTTTCCCTTTTCTTCTCTGTATCAATTAGGTTATTTTGCAACGCCCGGGCTGCTTTCATAATAGTGCACTTTGGAACTGTGAACAACTGAGCTTGTGACCTACTTGGCAGTGAATCGGCAGCGTAAACTGAGAGCCAGGAGATGGCTTTTGATTTCGCAACAGGAGAAACATTGTCAGATGGGAAGTCTTGTGCATTTTCAGCACTACCCTTTTTTTTTAAATGGCAGATTTTTAAATATTTAACCAATGGATTTATATTCTAGGGAAGTATATTACCATGTGACTATCTATTGTAAAGTGCTGTCTTTTTAATAATGTCAGTTCTAAAACAAGCCAAATGTACCCAGTAACCCAACGAAAAAGAGTAAAAGTCAAACTGGGACATGTCTAAAAAACAACCATTGCCCATTAATAATTGATACAAAGATTAGAGTAATTAATAGTAAAGCAGTTGCAAACTTCTACTACTGTTGCCAGTATGACACAAGACAGCACTGTACACATAAAACTTGAATGGCAGTCTGAGCTTGGAGAGTACCATATATAGAATGAAACATGGGGAAGAAAGATTTTTAGCCCTAATTCGAATATAGAAGAAAACAAATACTAATACTTTTTGCACAGGACTAGGATTGCCTAGGGATCTACATCAAGGAAATTGTAATAATTTTGGAGGTTTTTTGCTATCACAATCTCATGGGAATCTGCCATATCTGCAATTTATCAATAAATAAAATTTGACTTCAAGTTATCAACCATATTAGCCAAACACAGAGGTCATCTAGCTGACTTCCAGCCAGGAGATCAGGTTCACATCCCCTGTGAAACGAAAAGTTACGTGTCATATGTGCAGTAAAATAGGAATTTAATCCAAAGAATCATTACTAAACCTAACCATGTAATGTTTGTTTTTTGTTTGTTTTTGCCTTAATCTAGCCATGTAGTTTTTTTTCTTGGAATAAAAATCCCATTAAAATTTAAATACCACAATTTGTCAAATACAGAGGTCATTTAGCTTCACATCAGCCATGCTATTAGCCTATTAGCAAGCTGTTAATTAGCTAATAACTTACCACCCTGAGGCAGGAAATATTGACAGCAGTCAGCAAACTTGTGGTCAGTGACACTGTGCGAGTCAGTATTTTTAGTTAAATTTCAAACCAAACACAACCCTGAGATGTCTTGATAGGCTACACTATTATTACGCCAACAGTTTGTAGTGCTTCAATTTGCAAAAAGAAATGTAGGTTTAACCTTAAATTTAATTAATAATTGCGAATTGTACCACTTCAAAGCAGTGATTTACATCGAACCTGTATAGTAGAAATGTAGAGAAAATGTCATCACTTCAAACTGACAATGGGTTTGTACATTGAGAGAACATCACAGAAACGAGGGCAGATCTTCTGGGGAACAGAGTGAGATTGTTACCTGGACTTCAGAATGCCCAAAGAGGCCTTAAATATTATTTTTTGACCAGCTATACCCATGTGTCATCCATATCAGATCAATGACAAAGAAAAAAACCTGTAATGAGATATTGTAACACTGTGACATAAAAGCATGCCAACAAAGATTGGCAAGCAATACTTTCTCTTTTATTCTATATGACTCAGGCAATCCAAGTGAATACAGTAGAGAGTTTCACTGCTTGGATTAATACATGTTTTCTTGTGTCTTTGTTTATTTTTCTCCAATAGAGCTCAAGAAACAATAATCCCAGAGAAGCAAAACTTGGCATGTTGGAGTATATGTTGTCCAACTACTCAGGCAGACCAAAAATGAATCAATTAATTCCAATAGCCTGTTGTGTTTTGGATTTTATTTCAAGTAGGTGAAATACAGTGAGCAAACAACTGCTTGTTTTCCACCTTTTCCCAAGGAAAATATGTCTCTTTAGCTACCAAATGCTTCTCTATTTTCACCAGATATTCATCAGATTTCATAAGTTATTTTAGAACCAGTCTTGCCCTCATAACAGTATATATCACTGTAGAGTAATTGTCCAAATTATATTTAAAACATGGTTTAAAAAACCCATATTGTACTTCAATGCCTTTCTTCTGTTCTGTATAAAACACAAAATGATCACAAAAAGGCAAAATGAGTAAAAAAAAAAAGACACAAAATGATCACAAAAAGACACAAAATGACTTAAAAAAGACACAAAATGACCACAAAAAGACAAAAAATGACCAAAAAAAGACACAAAATGACAAAGAAAAAGTTTCAGTCTTGCCCTTATAACAGTATATATCCCTGTAGAGTAATTGTCCAAATTATATTTAAAACATGGTTTAAAAAACCCACATTGTACTTCAATGCCTTTCTGCTGCTCTGTATAAAACTTCATGCTGTCCGTCCAAATGGCAGCTGGATTAGTAACATCATGGAACAATGTGAGATTTTGAAAATGAAAAGATTACGTGAGAATAGCTACATTGTTAGAAACTGTATTTCCAATATACTGGTGGTATGTTACATCATATCGCCCAAATCTAGATCCTGAACATTCTAACCAACAAACCACAGTCTGGGATTACACAATCACTCCTCTTCCACTCTGACCCTGGGTACTATTGTCCACACAGCCCTCTATTACATGACACGGTCAATGTTTAGACCACCAAGATAGACCACGTCTCCAGAGTTAACCATTGACCACAACCTTACATGAGGTTGGGTGGAGCTTTCTCAGTATCTAGGAGTAGAAGTATCTAGTATCTTTGAACCTATTTGCTATCAGTCTGATGACGATTTAGTTGCTTCTGGGGGCGAGAGCCAATATTTCAGTGGATATCCGGATGATGCATAATAAACCAGGCTAAGAATTGATCTTCCATGGGCTGGACATTGTTAACAGTCTGATAATCAACTTCAAATGCAAAAATTCAGTTGCAGCTGTGCTGTGATTGTGTTGTATTAGAAGCTATTGATGAAAGTTCCATATAGCTCTGGGCAGACCAGCTGTTGTAGGTGATTTAGGATTTATGGATATCTGCATATGAGTGCAGATTATAGACCGATATATCGGCCAATATTTGCGTTTTTTACTTGTATCGGCATCGGCCAATACGTGCGTGCGTTCGCCGATCAATTAGCCCATTTCACTGAGCCAACAGCAGGCAAGGCTCGGTGCAACATCTGCCATTCTCTGGTGAGCTGCTGCTGATACCAGAAAAAAGAAAAACACATCAAATATGTGGATCATCTGAGGCGCCACCACCTCGAGGCCTAGAACAACATACACATTGTTTGCTATCCAACTGTTAATATGTTTTGTTTAAATTGAGACTTGTGTAACATTTGTTATCATTGTGTCATTTTTATCATGTAAATGGAGGGAGAAAAGGCAATATTGGCTTTAAGAATCGGCCCAAAAAAATCAGCAGCACATATCGGGGATCGGTTAAGACTGATGTCAAAATAATCGGTATCGACATTAAAAAACCTGTATCGGTCGACCACTAATTAGAAGCTATTGATGAAAGTTCCATACAGCTCTGGGCAGACCAGCTGTTCTAGGTGATTTAAGATTTATGGATATCTGCATATGAATGCAGATTTAAGAAAAAAGTTCATAAAAATTGCATTATGCATTTTGTTTACATGCATGCAACCAAAGCCCGCTCATACTTAATTGGTCAATACTACTACAATTATTACTACAAATTGAAACCACACTGCTTCCAATACCAGAAACTTGCTTCACTCTGAATATAGCATAGTAAGTTTGTGGTGGCATTTTGCTGGGGAGCGGTTGGAGCCCTGCAGGGAGACTGGACATCATTACTCTGCATGTACTGCCAGTGCTGAAGTGGCATAGGGCCTTTTGAAAATCTTCAAAGTTTCCCTTAACTTTTGGATTGCATTTCACCTGTTCACTTTTTTCTGAGGATCTATGCAACTTTTTTTGCCGCACCAGTGACAGCATCCTCTCCAACTGTCTCTCTGAAAAACACAAAAGCAAAAAGGCAGCGGGTGGTATAAATTGCGCAGAATGATCTCGGACTCCCCACCATCATGAACATCCAGTGTGCTTCTTGTTTTATCATTGTGTGCAATGACCATAAAACTGAATTGAATATAACCTAATCTGACTGTTTGGTGCTTGACAGGTAGCCTACAGAACAAAAGGGAATCATGAACAGTTAATTCATTTTATTTTCATAACAATTAGAAAAACAGTGAAGAGTACCAGTCCTGTGATTTTAAAATACTTTCATATAATTTCCTCCAGCATAGTCCACCCTACTCCTAGTTGATTTCCATTAAACCTTATTTAACCCTCTGGAGTCTCCAAAAGCTCAAAAGCATTCAGACATTCTTCATCACATCCAGACTAGAGCCCTACTGTAAATTTACCTCTAAAGTTCTGGCTGTAAACTCCATGAGGCCAGTTGCAGTTTGATGATGATATACCAAGTAAAACTGGAGACAAGGTCAAATATATTTAGTATGAAATGATAGAACTGGATGTAACCCTCTTATGTCATTTTTGCAAACTTTGTTCACATTTGCAACATTTAAAATTCTTTATTGAGCATGATAGTGTTTTGAAAATCACATTTTATGTTGGACTAAATGAAACAAAATGAAAAAAAAGACACAAAATGACCACAAAACGACACAAAATGACTTAAAAAAGACACAAAATGATCACAAAAGACACAAAATGACAAAAAAAAGACACAAAAAGACACAAAATGACCAAAATTGTTACGCTAAACACACAAGACACAAATAAAATAGTCCCACTAGAATAAAAACCGGAGTTGGATGACAGGATCACACACAATCACAAGATCACATTTATGTTGTTTTTTTCTTTGTTACTTTTTGGTTCAAAATTATTAAATTATTATTAGGTCATATAGGTGAGGTTTTGCTGAAAAAAAAAATACCAACATGGCATTTAAACATTTTTTAAGTACAGGCAGGAGGATAAATACAGGCAGGATGAAAAGGGTTCAAAAATGGACAAAATAGCCCAAGACTCCATAGACTTAAAGCAGTTATGCATAGTATTAATAAACTGAGTCAGTAAACTTTTGAAAAGACTGGGTGTGAGGGGTTAAATGGGAGTTCAGCTGGTTTTTAGATGAATCAGGCTCTGTCTCTGACAACTCTTTTTATCAGCGGGTGGCTATAAATAATGTTTCCCCCTTTTTTTTTTAAGCTTGTGAAACAAATGCTGTGGCTAACAGTGAAAAATTCACATGAAGATTTAACAGAAGTGTTTCATATTTTTATACAACCGGAGATAAAGCTTTTTATCCTTTATCACTAATCCATTTCCTGCATGACTCTACTGAAAGAACACCCCACTGTTTCTCATTTATAAAGGCTGTTTCCCCTGTAGATCTGGCACAAAGATAAGCGCTGTACTTTCTTCATACATCCTGGTAATGTACACAAACCTTGCTGGCTGGTGTTTTCGGCTGAACAACCAGTTTCTTGTCACTTGAGACCTTGTGTGCTCTCTTTGTCTTTCCTATTATTTGAAACCACAGACATCTGACAAATGAGAGGTACTGAAGCGGTGTGTGGTGTATTGTGTATGCAACAAATAAGGGGGAGTGTACAGTTGCTTTATGTTTCTTGTGCAGGTGGAGGCAGATGATTTTCTCTTTATTTTCAAGTTTATTTTTTAAACTTTTATGTCTTTTGTTTGTTTTAACAGAAATTAGGACACTTTTTTTGACTATAGACAAAGCAGCATTGTGTTGCAGATGCTTTCACTACAGCTCAGTACTCATCAAATTAGCACCCTGAGTGTCCATCATCAGAAACCCCATCTAATTGCATGTAGTTTCAGTTGTTAGCCAAGAGATTGCTCTCTATTGTTATTCGGCTGCCAGGGCACTGGTTTTCTCAATCACTTTTCCATTGTTTTTTCAAATCTTATTTATTAAAATCTTATCATCATTCTGTTTCATTTAGTTGTGGTGGTTTTAGAACCAAATGCAAGTATTAGGGAATGATGCAGCGTGTTAAAGGCAAATTTACAGCTGAATGGCAATACCAAGGAAACAGTAAACAGGTAAAACAGGTGGAGCAGCCAACCAATGAGAGGGCTTTGAGGTAATGAGGGGGAAGTTAGGGAGGAACTCCCTGTAAAGACAGAGCACCAGGCAGCACAGTGCTTGATGTCATTTGGATGTAGTATTTGCATTCAGGTAATTTCCAGAGAAACTTCCTCTAACAGCTTGTTGCTTTGCATCTCTGATTATTTTTGTTTTCTCCTGCTCGGAAAATTAGTTTAATATGTCATACGCGTGAAGACACTGCATTGTCTGTATTTATAATCTCTTAATGATTTTATCTTAAACAGGAGCGCTATGTTGAGAAAAGGCTGCAGTCGCTTGAGGTCATCTTTCTTCCCACCCTGCCTGACTGTCTACTTGTTATGCACTGCAAGTCTCCTGAGCACGGGTAAGAATACAGACACACAAGCACATTAATACAAGCACACACATACAGATACAGTGACTGGGCCCTGCCTCTGTTAACTCATACAGTCTATTTCATGACATGTCATTTAATGAAGCTACCTTCTAGAAATGCTCATTGAGACTCTCATTTCTCGCCACTGTGGAACACTACTGAGCTGTAGGCCTCAGCGGGGAAAGCTTCCCCAGGTGTTACCATGGTGCTATCCAATCAGGCTTTGAGATTATGCCTCCAGATGAGTCCTCAATGTTCCAGGGATTTGGGCTCCTATTTTTTTTTCCTTTTATAGGGTGAGGCTCTTGAGCTGCAGATTTCAAATGCACATCTAATTTAAAAAGTATAAATGGGAAGTACAATTTCTTTATGTACAATATATAAACACTAATGTTTATTTGTACATTAAAGAGATTGTTCACCCCAAAAATAAAAAAAAATGCATATTTTACTTTTACTTTCGGTTCTATTTATCAATCTAGATTGTTTTGTTGTGAGTTCCTCAATGTTGGAGATATTGGCTGCAATGCTTTGTGAGCATATTCATGTAGGACTATACTAGAAATAATCCATTCATATATGAAACTGCTCACTACAAGGTCTGTGGATTATCTTAAGTAACTGGGTCCTGATTTCTGGAAAGAGGCATTGCTGTTGAGTTTCTCAAATATGTGTTTCGAACTTAGCATCTAGATCCATGATACTGGAGTGAAGGCAGACATTGCCACATCTGATATCTTCAACACTCGGCACCTGCTTTGAATGTGTCTCTGTCGTCCAAATTGAATGTGAATTGTGAAGCTACTTTAAGATGTTTGCAAACCAAAGAAGCTAGCCTGTTTGAGCTTGAACATATATGAACTACACACAAAAAATAAGCAAATTTTTGTTTGGTAGATTATTTATTGGATAATTTGGTGGGTTGGATAATTAAAGTCTGAAGAAAAAAGACATATTGGCAATTTTATTACATTCTTACATCATTACATTTTAACAAACAAGAGCCTCAGTAGTTTGTGGAAGATCCATATTCAGCCACAACAGCCTGGCACCTCCTCCTCATGCTGGTCACCAGCCTGCTCACACACTGCTGTGGGATGGCATCCCATCCTTCAACCAGCATTTGCTGCAAGTCAGCCAACATGGTTGTGATGGTCACCCTGGAACAAACAGCACGCCCAAGCCCACAAGTGTTTAATGGGGTTGAGGTCAAGACTAATGGCAGGCCACTCCATCCTCTCCACTCCCAAACTCTGGAGGTAGTCTTTGATGAACCCCGCTCTCTGGGGGGAGCGTTGTCATCTTGGAAGATAGTTTGGTCCCAGACTGTGGAGATATGGGATTGCCACTGGTTGCAGACAATCTCTCTGCATTGACATTGGACTCATAAATGGTAAATGGAGTGCACTTTTATCCAAAGCGCTTTACAGTACACACTACAATCATTCACCCATTCACACACCCATTCATACTGGTGGCCGAGGCTACCAGGGCACACTGGTGCCACCTGCCACCATTGGGAATTAATTCTGCCATGGTCTGGGATCCACCAACCACCAACCTTCCGATCACTGGACGGGCTCTCTACCAACTGAGCCACAGCCGCCCCTCGTCCTGCAAACTGCAAATGTGTAGAAGACTGCCGGCTGTTCCTAAGTGCTGACAAGTTGAGGAAATGGCCTTCTTGGGGTGCCATCTTCTTGGGACGCCCACTTTGCGGCCTGGCTCTGACATCTCCCATTATATTGAACTTTGCCTTCAGTTTGCAGATGGTACCAGGTCTCACTCCAAAGAATCCTGCAACTTGGTTTTGCCGAAGTTGCCCTATTGCATGGGCCCTCTCCAGATCAGTCAAACGTGGCCCATTCTTGGAGCAGACACCAACACTGACCACTGTAGCTGGACAAGTCAGCACCTGGGGCTACCAGAAGCTCAAAACAAGAGCCAATAGCATGGCAAAGAAAAGCTGTTTGGTATTGTCAGTGAAGTTGTGGAACATTTTTCATGGGAGCAACCCACATACTGAGCTCTGCTGTTCATCCTACAAATGCATGTTCCTTACAATGTGGAACTATTAAAAAGAAAAATAAACGGGCTTTTCAATGGTGAAACATCTTTCATGGAAGCATGGTTACAACCAATAAATAGTCTACCAAACATAACCTTTTAACCTCTGACCAAACCCATTCTCTCATTCATGAGTTCTTCTTAAGCTCTTTCTATTGAAACCACATGATGTAATTTTACCTACACAGTTTAAAAAGTAATTTCAAAATATAATGTAATTCCTGCATGTTTTTCGACCTTAACTATTATGTTAGTGTTTCTGTTAGATTTCTTTAGACACCTCCTTGAGAAAAGAGTTTGGTTCAATAATAATATAACATATTCACAACATATTCATTGAATTGAATGTGAAAAAAGACTTGCTGGATCTGAAAATACTGTATCCTTGAGGATTATAAGCAATGAAGAGCTGTTATGTGTTTAATGATGATTATGTGATTAATTTGTTGTGAACTGTGACTCTCTTAAGGATTGAAATGTGCACAAGGGCTGCAGGTGACGTCCACGGGTCCGCAGACCATCCAGAAGGCTGAGGGAGAGAGCGTGACTTTGGGTTGCACCTACACACTGAGCCCTTTGGACACTGGGGAACTTGACATTGAATGGTCTGTGGTCAGTCCAGACACAACGCAGAAAGATCAGATGGTAAGAAGCAGAATGAGTGTATCTAAGGGGTCGTAAAGCCGAAATCATCAGTAATTGTTGTTAACACACTTTTTTGTGTGTGTTTCTGAGGGGAAAACATGTACAGTACAGGCCAAAAGTTTGGACACACCTTCTCATTCAATGTTTTTCCTTTATTTTCATGACTATTGACATTGTAAATTCATCAAAACTATTAATGAACACATGTGGAATTATGTACTCAACAAAAAAGTGTGAAATAACTGAAAACATGTCTTATATTCTAGTAAGCAAAGGGTGGTTACTTTGGAGGAATCTAAAATACAAGACATGTTTTCGGTTATTTCACACTTTTTTTGTTAAGTACATAATTCCATATGTGTTTATTCATAGTTTTGATGCCTTCAGTGAGAATCTACAATGTAAATAGTCATGAAAATAAAGAAAACGCATTAAATGAGATGGGTGTGTCCAAACTTTTGGCCTGTACTGTACTTTGGTAGAAATTGGAGAGGAAATATTATGGTGCATGTATTCATTTATTCTTCCCTGTATTTGTGTATTTTCTGTTGATCTGCTGCACTGGCAGTAACAGGTCTTTTGCAAGCAATTAGAAACAGTTAATTAGAAGTGTACTAATTATATGCTGTCTTCATATTTCCCTAAAATAACTACCAAAGGTCTTTCCAGGAAAAAAAAAAGATGGACCCATGAATTGAAAGAGTTCTCCTCCATATCTGAGCTCCTTAGGGTTCAGAACACAAATAGAAAACCACTATTCTACCTTAGTCTCATGACATGTGACGTAATGTCCATTAATGTAACCTTTCAAACATGTAATGTGTTGGGTTTGCACACTTCCTTTCAAATTCCTGAAAACCTTTTCCTCCTAATGCGACACGTTTGTACCTCTACAAGTGTGGATGAACTCCTGCCACCTTTTTAATTTCACAGAAATTAGCTATTTTTTCCATTCCCTTTTACATTAAATGAGTCATTAGTGTTGGAGACCTGAGAGGATGTTTTTCCTCTTCTTTGTCTGCTTAGGCAGCAGACATTTTATCACAGTCAATACAAGCATTGACCAGGTCCAGTAAGTGCTCCTTTAGACAAGGAGCCTTGTTGTGAAGGCTAAAAAAATGAAACCCTGTTTTTTAATGAAAGTTTGTATAAGGAAAATATATATTTAAAAAAAAAACACTGTATATAAGTAGGTGTACAGAGTATGATCAGTGGTTGAATGTAACCAAGTACATTTACTCAAGTACTATACTTAAATACGATTTTTGAGGTACTTGTACTTTACTTGAGTTCTTGAGTTTTACATTTTATTTTTTTTAAAGATATTTTTTTGGGCATTTTGTAGCTTTATTGAGAGAGAGAGAGAGAGATATTGAGAGTGAAAGGGGGAGACAGAGGGGAAGACATGCGGGAAAGGGCTCCGAGCCGGATTCGAGCCCGGGCCGCCCGCTTACGAGGACTGGGCCTCTGTGGTACGCGCTCTACCAGGTGTGCCACCAGGAACGCCCCCGAGTTTTACATTTTAGAGGCAAATATTGTACTTTTTACTCCACTACATTTAGCTGCCAGCTTTACTTACGTTTCAGGCAAAGATTTAACATGAAAAACATGACCAATTTAAAAATGATTATGCATGTTTATAAATTAAACCCCTTAACAGTATATTACATAGTGGAAATTGGCCCTACCTTGACAACAGTAACAATGCTGTTTACATAAATGATTAAAAACTATTAATCCAAGAATATATTTGGAATTAATAAAACAATCTGAGTTGGGACATTCTGCATAATAAGTACTTTTACTTTTTGATACTGATCCTTTTGTACATGAACTGCAGCATGTATTAGTACTTTTACTTGAATAAGGGATCTGAATACTTCTTCCACCACTGGGTATGATAGTTGGCTATTTTCATACTCCAGTTTAGGGTGATTAAGCGACTTTTGGTTCAGGCAAGACGATGTATTTTATTCAATATTGTTCGAGTGAAATAGTGAAATACACATTTAATTGTTAAACATGAATTAAATGGCATGTTAAACGTTGTTGTTGTTATTGTTTTGTTTTCCACCAGCTCATGTCCTACAGTAGCGGGACCAAATACATCCACGGTAACAACGCTCTTGCAAAAGGGCTCAGCTTTGCGGCTCCTGACCCCTCATTGGGTGACGCTTCGATCTCAATTACCCTGCTGTCACTGGCTCACAGCGCTACCTACCAGTGCAAAGTGAAGAAATCACCTGGAGTCGACATGCACAAGGTGTCCCTGGTGGTGATGGGTGAGTCGCGGCGTCTGGTTGCATCCTGCACATGTGAATGCATTATTTATGTCACTCACCTCTGACAACCACGGAACTGTTTGGTTTCAAGGGGCAGGCAGCTACACACATTTACTTTTAACATTTTGAGTTGTCTATCTCAATAGCTGTTCCATTTCCTTGTCACACGCCACAATCCATTACACTTGCAATTTGCCACAGAGCTAATTTCAACGTACCTGCTATCAGGCACTCTTTCATCTTTGAGACTTTGCGACATTACCACAATGATGTGTGTCCATTAGTGGTTTGCAGAGGGCAGTTTTTTTTTCAAGGTGACATGGATGTCAATGAGAACTAGGATAATGGCTCTTTCAGTGTCTGTGGTTATAAAAGGCTTTATCTTTCAGGTTTTGTTCTGTAAAAGAAAAATCCTTGATGAGATGTTGCTCCCTAAATTCAGGTCAAAGTGAAAATTTTCTCTTGTGCCTAATAACAAGATGCCCTTGCTAAGGAGAACATGGATTTTACACCTTGGAGCAGCACATCACAAAAAAAACATCAGCCTAAACTATGACTTGAAAGTTTTTACACCTTTTCTCTATTCCTCTGTGTAGTGGTCGACTGATACCGATTATTTTGACACCAGTCTTAACCGATCCCCGATATGTGCTGCCGATTTTTTTTGGCTGATTCTTGAAGCCGATATTGCCTTTCCCCCCTCCATTTACATGATAAAAATGACACAATGATAACAAATGTTACACAAGTCTCAATTTGAACCAAAAAAGAAACATTTATTAACAAAACAAACATATTAACAGTTTGATAGCAAATTGTTAGCAATGTGTATGTTGTTCTAGGCCTTGAGGTGGTGGCGCCTCAGATGATCCACATATTTGATGTGGGTTTTTTTTTCTGGTATCAGCAGCAGCTCACCAGAGAATGGCAGATGTTGCACCGAGCCTTGTCTGGTGTTGGCTCAGTGAAATGGGATAATTGATCGGCGAACGCACGCATGTAGTAAAAAATGCAAATATCGGCCGATATATATCTACCTCTGTGCTGGTAACAGTAGTGCAGGGATGGGCAACTTAAATGCTGGAGGGGGCCACACTTTTTCATGGACACTACCACAGGGCCACATATAGGATCGTGCACTTAACCAGATATGATGAAACTGCAATTTTAAATATGTTTAGAGTGCAGTAACTTTCTTTTTTTTTCCCAGTGCAAGAACAGCAGACCAACATTAATTGCAAAAAGTAATTTTGTGCATTTTTACACTGCACTGTTAAGATTTTATGCTCAAATGCATGTAGTTGTACTGAGGGCCACTTCAAGTGAGGGTGCGGGCCGTATGCGGCCCCCGTGCCTCCAGTTGCCCATCCCTACAGTAGTGGCTGGAGGCATTATGATGTCGGGTTGTTTGTTTGGCCGTCCGTCCGTCCAGTTCTCGGGAATGCAATATCTTAATAATGCCTGGAGGGATTATCCTTAAATGTGGCGCAGACGTCCACTTGGACTCATGGATGAACTGATAACCTTTTGGTGGTCAAAGGTCACTGTGACCTCACATCTATCTGATTCTTGAAGAAGGCCTTGTGGTCCACTAAGGTTCAGAGATGAACACATTTAATTTAGGAGGTCAAAGGTCTAGGCCACTTTGACCTCAGAAAATATGTTTTTGGTCATGGGAATTCATGCACTTAAGACAAAATTCAGACAGATGCCTAATATGATAACAGGACGAGGTGATGACATTTTACACAAAGGTCACCTTCACTGTGATATAATGTTCTATAAAGACCCTTTTCTGGATATTATTAAATTCATTGTGACAATATTTTACATTTGGTCAGATTTTAACTCATTTAGGCCTAAAACGCCTGTAAAAAATGCCTATAAAACCTCTGGGTGATTTTAAAATAACCCCCTAAAACCTGAAGTTTTTCTGGAAATTCAACAGAAGTCTACTAAATTTTTCAGCCTCTGTAGCAGATAGAAATGATATTCAAAAAGTATTTGAGAGCTTATAGCTGTTATATCTGATCTCCCTCCGCTATAGTCGTCTTCCGCCATGATTTCAAAGTTCTGGAAAAGTCCCATGTTGCATTGCGACACTTCCACGTGTATTCTGATGCATTTAATTGGCCATGAGACCGAAAATAGGTGGAAAAAACTACAAATACTACAAAACGACGTATCCGCTTTCCCGGCTTTAATGGTAGAATAACACAAGAGCCCCCCCGGTTTTAATGGTAGAAATGCAGTAATGCTTTCCCGACTTAAATGGGTTAAATTGGATAGTAATCTTAGGTGTCCACCGTGTAGTGTGGTGATTCTGTAGATGGGGTTGAAGATATGTGTGAAGCGTCCTGTTTTTAAAATATGTAGCATCTTTGCAGTAATATCCATTATTTTCTGCTGTCATGACTACATATGTGTGTTAGGACAGACATGGATGTAAACTGTAACTTGACTGATAAGTCAAGTTACTAGTTTTTTTTATTTATTCATTACAGTTTCCCAACCTTCACTGTTTCATAGTCAAAAATATGCATACAACCCAGATTCATAAAAACAGAATGCAATGATTTGCAAATCCTTTGCGACTTGGATTCAATTGAATACATTACAAAGACCAATGTCGAATGCTCACAATGGAAATCTTTGGTGATTTATTCAATATATACACTCATTTTGAATTTTCTTTCCAACGGCATGCTGCAGTCTTCATCAGCACATTGAGAAAGAGAGATAGCTTTGATCACAGTTTTCACTATTATTATTAGATGAATGAACTGTAGCTAGTAGCTTTTAAGTAGCTGTTCGCTTTTAAAAGGTCTATCTTTGTAAATCTGGTACAGGTTAAGCAGTTCATGAGTGACTTGAAAAGGAAACAATAATTTGAAGACACTTTACTTTTAGAGGTTTGTCACTGTATTCAGTCCTTAAATTTGCTAGAGGATAAAGTAATTCACTTGATTCTCCTACTCATCTTGTTTGAAGACCATGAACAGTAACTGGGGTGGAGGAGAAGGTCACTTCATTGGCAAATTAATTTATTGTCATTTATGACTGAATAACTGTATTTAATTACTCACTAGTGGGCAAATAACCAGCCCAGTTGAAAAAGAATTTCCGGAGGTTTAGAAAATCTAAATCAAAAAGTACACAATGTCCCTCAGAATATATGGTTTTAAAGGAGCACTTCTGATCTCATGTTCCCTGCATCTTTTTTAAGGACAACTAATCATAGTTGTCCTGAATGAATTTTGTGCACTGTGCACATGGGACCTTGATAGTTTTTGTTCAGTTCCTTGTCAAATACCTGATATTACTGAAAGGCTTCAAAAAAGTTTTTTTTTATATGTGACTGCCTTGATGTTAAATAAAGGCTTAAATTAGTAATGGCTGAACAATTTTAGTTTTCATAATCAGAGCCTTAATCTGAGAGGAAATGACTGGAAGAAATAAACAACAACATGGCTGTAGCAACAATGTCATTTTTACATTTCCTATTAAATCTGATGAATCCCATCCATGATAACTTTGTTATTCCGAAATTATGTCGACACATCTGATTTCTTGTGACTTTAATATAATAGATTTTTGCTTTAAAATGACCCAAACAGCCAAATTAAGTCCAAAAATTACCTAAAACAAGCGTACCTCCATCTACAGTCATGGAAAAAATGATTAGACCACCCTTGTTTTCTCCATGCTTTCTTGTTCATTTAATGCCTGTTACAACTAAAGGTACATTTGTTTGGACAAATATAATGATGACAACAAAATTAGATAATAAGAGATTACTTTTCCCACTGTTTCCTAGATAATAACCAAAATCATTATCAATAAAACCATGTCTAGATATCAGCTCTTAAATTAAACTCTTATGAGCTATTTTTGTTGTTTTCATTATATTTGTCCAAACAAATGTACCTTTAGTTGTACCAGGCATTAAAATGAACAAGAAATTGAAGAAAAAAATGGTCTTTTTCCATGACTGTATCTACATATGGGTTACGTCATCATCATCTACAAACAAGTGAGCTTTATCAACAAATCTTTTCAAAGTTTTTCACAAGTGGTTGGAGTTATTTTTGCATCGTCCGTGGTGCGACTGACTTTGTAGCTTCTGGCCTAAAGCGTGCCTCAGCACAGTTTACTCTCAACACTCAACTAGTTGTCAAATCTGTCTGAGATGAAATCACCTCTTCCTTGATGAAAACTAACAGATTGTTAAAAGAATATCTGCAGCAAAGCCCCTCATATCCCGATAGGCAGCCTCGAGCCGTTTTATGCTAACAGCAAAACAGATATTACTGAGAACCAACAACACACTTTATAGATCAGGTTCTTTGTATGATCCTGAGCAGCGTAAGTGGTTCAGAGAAGGCACGAATCAATAGATGGATGTTATTCCTCTTTTGTTATGTAAATGGAGAAGAACACACTTGACTGTGTGAAATGTTGTGGTGAGGATGATCTTCAGGTCTTTTGTCTCCTGTAATGTTAACATTCTCACAATAATTGTTAACAATTTCTGTCATTTCAAAACAGGACAATACTTAATGTTTCTGCCTTGTCATCTTTAACTGTCATCTTTGATGTTGAAATGTATATTTAAAGTATGTAATAATTACATATATGTTTTTTGAACTAGAGTACATCACAGTGTTGGTTTGGTGTCAATATGCTATTAAAGCGAGAATCAAAATGGTTCCCACAATTTCATCCTGAAGCTAGAAAGCTGCACTGTTTTCTGAGAAAAAGGGAATGGAAATGGCAGCATGAAATTATCCATTTGTTGTATGATTTTCAGCGAAGCCGTCTGTGCCTAAGTGCTGGGTGGAGGGAGGGGAGCTGGTCGGCGAGGCTGTGTCTCTGCACTGCAAGTCTGCAGAAGGCTCCACTCCCTTAAAATACACGTGGACCAGAAGAAGTGCAGGCCCCATCCCTGCTGCAGCCACACAGAGTAAGTGTGACCTCTGCTGATGTCATGATGCTACTACAGATCAAAGAGAGACGGAGAGAGAGAGAGAGAGAGAGAGTGTGTGTGTGTGTTCCTACATAGTGAGGACCAGAACATGTTTTTAACCAAGAGAGTGAGGGCATTTTTTGCAAAGTGAGGACATTTCGGGACGGTCCTCACTTCTTTAACCCTTAATAGGGCACTCATTGAAATACTTGCAAATCCCAAATTTCAACCCTAGAGAATATTGGAGGATATTACATACTGCCAGTTGCTTTTTTCTCGTAAATGTGTGACTTTTTTCCACGCAGATTTGCCACTTGAAAGCTCTTAAATCTGCGACTTTTTTTCTTGTAGATCTGCCACTTTAATATAGTGAATTTGCAACTTTTTTCTCGAAATATTTTTATTTTTTATTTTGGATATCCGCTGAAGTTACCAAATACGGTTCTTCGCCCGATAAAGGGGTAAAGGCTTTTATGAGACTTTGTTTTAAGCGTTAAGGTTACATGATAAAGATAACTAACTGAAACTGTATTGTGTGGTTACAAAACTAATTATAGTGAAAATATCCCTCATTTTTTAAAACGAATCGAAAATCCCAAACTATCATAACCTTGCAAGGGAATACACTATTAAAATGAGGGCTCTCACAAAGATAGAAGTACAAGAATGTGTGTGTGTGTGTGTGAGTGTGTGTGTTGTCAGGGCTGGGGGCAGTTAATACTATCTGTGCAAAATTCAATGAAAACCCTCTTCTTGTTGAATGTACATTGTGTGCTGAATATTGATTGTTCAAGACAATGGAGTCTAGCAGTTTGTGAGTATTTCAGACTTGCAGAAAATTCTGCTAAAAATACAAAGAAATATTGATTCGCAGCACAAAATTAGTTTGACAGTTTATATTCTACTTACTTTAAGAAACTCTGTTGGATTATCAGCAGATCATTTTCTTTGATAACACAAACTACAAGACTTAAATTTGGCTTCCGTCATCTGCATTTAACCAATCTTTGCACACCAAGCGTAGGAGCAGTGGGCAGCATATGTAGCAAATATATGTAGCTTTAACTTGGAGCCTGACTGATTTATCCGTTAGCCAACTTTATTGGCCATCATTGACCTATCACAGACAAACCTTTATCTATTAGTATCGGGTTATATGTTTTCTGATATGCGCCTATACATTATATATTCATATATATTATAATTTTAACAAATCATTAATGCAGTTAGGTGTTTAGGAAAGCAGGCCTGTGTAGGGCTGGGCGATATGGACCAAAAGTCATATCCCGTTATATTTAGGCTGAATATCGATTCACGATATATATCCCGATATTTTTATTGCAAAGAAAGAGCAAATGTTCAGTCAAAGTCAAAGCCAAATATGACATGTCACAAGTAGTTTTATTGAAACCGTTTAGTTAAGTGAACATAAATACTGTATGACAACAGGAGTACCTTTCTTTCGAAATCAAAGCTCCATAAAGTGCACATTTAAATAAAAAAAAGTAAGTAAGGGCAGCATTTATATATAAAGAAAGAAAGAAAGAAAGAAAAATTTAACTATATCGATATATGCAATATGGTCTAATTCTTTATCACATTTAATAATATATCGATATATTTTTCATATCCATACATCCAATCCACTTTATTTATATAGCACAATTATAGCAAACACAAGGTTTCCAAAGTGCTGCACAACAATAAACAAATAAATCGCCCAGCCTTAGCCCTGTGACTACTTCTATCGTCATTTTAGTGCACAATTCACAAGGAAAAAGTATATTTTAATTGCTGCTAAAAACTGTATCTGTCATCAAATCGGTAATTTGTGAATTTTTTCACTCTAAATTTGGTATCGTACTCGATATGTGTCAAGACACCTCCTAGCAACCCTACCAGATATATTGCCATTTTATCCCAAGCACGTGTTAATCTGTGTGTGTGTGTGTGTGTGTTCCCTCAGACAGCATCACTGGGGAGCTGAAGATCACCAACCACTCGCAGAGCTTTGCAGGATTCTTCCTCTGTGAGGTGACCAACGCTGTAGGAGCCGAGCGATGCACCGTCAACCTGAAAGCAAACAAGCGTAAGGAAGCACCCCCCACACGGAATCCTCCTGGTCACGTACATCACACGTGACACACACATGCGATCATGACAGACCTAGATTTCATCCTCATAAGTCGTCTTCTCTCTGTAGTTGTGCCACAAACTCCCCATCGCTCCACTTCTCACACAGAGTAGAAACCACAGTGCAGAACATCTCTGTGTTATTCTTATAGCGTTGTCTAATGATGACAGGATGAGGTCACAGTCAGTGGCAAAAAAACACTTTATTCATAGAAGACTAAATGTTTTTTTTTTTTACATCCACCCTTCATTACGGTCTTCCTGCTGCTGAGGCCAAACACGAGCAAAGGTGAAATGACAGAAAACAGGTGGACCCTTTTTAATCCTCTGGGGTCTATAATCACACTGGCGAGATCAGATAACGTGACTTTTTTCAAGGCGCCGTAACAAAAAAACGAGGTCAAGTGGAGCTCTGCTGTCGACTTCACTCCAAATTATAGACTTGAAACTTTCTCCAGTTTTTTAGTTTGACGCTCCGAGGTCATGTAAAACCAAAGATATGATCGTTTTAATTTGATAGTACAAAAGTGAGTAGTACAAGTGTAAAAGTAGGATGGGACGAGGCAGGCGTGGCATTCTCAAAAAATGGAAAAAAGAGGTCTAAATCATCTAATACTGTTCCTATAAATGTGTTTTTATGGGGATTTTTTGCGTTTAGTTTTATTATATTTGAATTCTACCAGGTCTAAAACAGTTCATTGAACACATTTGTGGTTTTTTATTGTCATAAATAGTATAATTTTATTTTAGATTTCATGATTTTTGTGTATTTTTTGGGCTCAATATGTTAATTAAGTGGGTTAAAGTTAAAAATAATACTCAGATCATGTTGAAGTTGTGCTGAGAAAATACCAAATCCCAAACATGGGTATAGTAAATATGATGTGGTATATAAAGGGCTAATAGGCTCAGACCCCAGAGGGTTAATATAGTGTCTGTTTCTGATAGAATCATGGCAGGGACAGAGGGGAAAGGTAGAGGGTGGTGATGTGAATGTTGCTTGTGTTACTAGGAACAACATTTTATTAATTTTATTTAAAAACAACAGCTTGTCTACAGTGCTGAGTTTCAGGCGGTTTTTTTTATGATTTCACCTGCTTTTGAAAAACACCTTGCACAGAGGGCTAAAAGCATCTCATCAGCTTTGTTAAGATGTAAAAGGAAATCCAAAAATTCTCATATGAGGGCATTAGTATCTCTGAACAAGACAGAAACCAGAGGTGTCTCACAGGGAATGAATCTGGTGACTGTAAGTGCACCAGGAGGGAGTACAGTCAGTGATTCAGTACATCTTTCTGGAATAAATCTTCTCTGGGTTTAGACTCAAACAAGCCCTGTGCATTCTGTGGATCCATAAAATTAATTTGTCTTTGTGTGCCTCATGATCTGTGGAGCAGACCCCCATATTACATCTTGCTGAGTCTGTAACTTCCTGTCTGAGCGCTCAGGTTTTTGGCTTTAGGCAGGGAATCATTCATTTTTATGTCAGGGTGCAGGGTGCTGTGCTCGACCAGAGGTTCCAACCCCGAGGCTGGGGACCCCCCAAGTTAGTGCTTCGCAAGATGATTTACAAGGTATTATAGAATTAGATTGCTTGCTACACAAAATTTACTTTTTACTTTTCTCCATTTTTGGTGATATATTCAATAATATATCTTCAGGGTTTAAAAACATTTGAATGAAACGGTCAATGAAAAGAGAACATCACTCTTTGTCTGAGGCTCATAAACATGCTGGATACGATGTGTCTCTATATCTTTTACTTCAGACAATTCCTATACATCTTTGGCTAAAGAAAACCCTGGAAACGTAATGAAGATGCAAAGATGCACTGTCACAGAGCCTAAAAAAATTAATATTTTGGGGAAATGCACTTACTGGCTTTCTTGCCCAAAGATGAGAAGGTAAATACTGCACATGGTAGAGGTGTGACGAGATCTCGCGAGATTAAACTCAACTATATTTCTCGTCACGTTAAAAATCAGTCTCGCGAGATTTGTGAGTTATCCAAACTTCTATTTGTGACCTGTGGGGGCAGTAAAATGAAAAGAAGAAGAGGAGGAGAGGGAGGGGAAGCAGCAAGCAGCCAGAATGAAGTTGCAGGGGCCGGCGGCTCGTTAAGAAGAGTAAGAACGAGTCGAAGCGGCACAGTCCTGCTAACAGGCTAACAGTTAGCTCTGTAGCAGTACAGTGTGTATGTGCTGCTGCTGCAGGAGGTGTTAGCTTAGCTATCTCAAGATCATTCAAGATCGCTATGTTTGTGATAATTAGCCATGCTGCTTTGTTTTGATCACCACAGTTGCGTGTCCCGTGTTTTATCCGTCGTGTATGTGATCACGGTTGAAACTGTCGCTAAGCGATTAGCATACTTCACCTCTGGAGTCTCATTAATCCCTCTGGGGGATTTTATTTTTTTATTTATCTTAATTAAACTTTTATAAATTTTAGTTTTAGTTTCAATTTGTGGAAGAAGTTTATTAAAAGCCCATCATTACATCATGCATGTAAAGAGTTATAATCAAACATTTCAAAATGCATGTGCAACTCAGTTAAATAAAAGTCTGTTGGTCCAGTCATATATTGTGTCATTGTAGTGTTCTTAAAATCTCGCCTCGTCTTGTTCTCTTGAGCTGAGATTATCGTCACACCCCTAGCGCATGGCGAGGAAAAAAGTCTGGTTATGTGGCAGCCTATAAAATTGTTCGGCACAACTTTGTACAGATTTAACAAACAAGATATTATGTGTTCATCAATTAGCTTTTAGGTTTATTCCCTGCTTCCAGTCTGTGGTAAACCGAAGCCCTTTTCTGATGGACAAAAATCTCACACCAACTAAAATCTGTCTTTCTTCAAAAATTTCTTTCAAAATCAGTCTGCAGTATTCTCAGGTATTTATTGCCTCCAATAAGCAGTGTAGAAACATGACAACCGTGTGGACATGTTCATTTGTGCTCCTTTGATGACGCAATGCTGAAATTAAAAAAATATATATATACAGTATACTTTCTTTATTGGATTGAGTTCTGCTAAATTCAGCATCATGTTTCACTCAGAGGAACCCGACTTTTAATAAATCAGCACAGCAGTTGTTAAAAATGTGTTGTTAAAGCAGATTAACATAATTTGGGAAACAGAAGGTTTATTCACTTTACATGAAGCTAAAATGAATACCAGATTATGTTTAATTATGTTCTCCGAATGAGTTTGTGCCTGTTTATGAGTTGTAAGAAATCATACATTATTATTTTAGAAGGAGTAGATGTTTGCTGGTAAGCTCAGCTCTGTTCAATTTAAGATGCTAACAAAGGCTTACCCCGACAGAAGGAAACAGCTCGAGACTGTATTTGCCTTGTCAGTCATTTAAAATGAACTAACATTTTAAGTGAAGTTAAAATTGTCATTTTTCACAAGGCAGAACTTGTAAAAACATGTTATAAAAACTGCAGTGCTTTATACTGCCCTACAAAGCCTAACTGCAGTAACTACATTTTTGGTCGAAATTGAGTTATAACTAAAAATTAACTCCTTGATGTCTGTTTTATCTTGTGACAAAGTTTTAGATTTCAATTTTGCTTATTTTCAGAGAAATAATGATATAAAAATTGCAGTAACTACAAAATCCAACTCAAAACCAAAGCAGACCGCAGTAATTGCACTTACTGCGGTCTGCTTTGGATATATATACGAATTTAAACATAAAACCAAAGCAGACCGCAGTAAGTTCACTTACTGCGGTCTGATTTGGTTTTATATATGAATTTAAACATGAATTTCCCGGGGTCTGCTCCGCGCTCCTCACGCGACTGCTTGAGGATTCTACAACGGCTGATTTCACCCATCTAACTTCTTACTTTGACTCTTCACCTCACACAATACATTTGTTTGAGATGGCACTGCCCAGAGGAAAGAGGCTGGTGGAGATGGCATTAAAAATAAAATATCCAGAATATGGTAAGTAACGATCACAATCACATTATAAAACGCCAGCTGTCATCATCAGCTGTATATGACTGACAGGCGATGTTTTGGTGTTTAGCTAGCATAAGCTTACCTGCTCCCTGAAAGCTGTAGCCTATCGTTATCCTCTGTAACTACACCATCATCAGCGATGCCGTGTCATCTACGTTTTGTCCTTCACATCACAAAGTTAATCCAGCTAGCGGCGGAAAACTATATTAAAAACTTGAAAGGCTTCACGTCTTAAGTAATGACACAACAATCAAGCAGCCATGAGTGATCTCTGTACAGCGTCTTAATTTCCTTCATAATCATTCACGGCATTGTCCGCCAGAAATATTTTCCATATGGTGCCATTTTAGTAACGTTAGTATCCCAACGCGTTTACTGACATTTTAATGCCGGTAATGTGGTAAACTGCCAAGCATCAAATGAGTGTAACCGGATATACCGGGGTATCTGTCACGCTGTGCAAGTAACGATCACAATCACATTATAAAACGTCAGCTGTCATCATCAGCTGTATATGACTTGCAGGCGATGTTTTGGTGTTTAGCTAGCATAAGCTTACCTGCTCCCTGAAAGCTGTAACGTTATCCTCTGTAACTTCACCATCATCAGCGATGCCGTGTCATCTACGTTTTGTCCTTCACATCACAAAGTTAATCCAGCTGGCGGCGGAAAACTATATTAAAAACTCGCCATTTTAGTAACGCGTTTACTGACATTTTAATGCCGGTAATGTGATAAACTACCAAGCATCAAATGAGTGTAACCGGAATTACCGGGGTATCTGTCCCCGTTGTTGACGGAAGTGTTGTCAAGCACTTCAGGCTGCATGTTTGTATGAAAGGTGCTCTATAAATAAAGTTGAGTTAAATTGAGTTGAGTAGTGTGTTTGCAGACTCTCTAAACGCCACCTACTGGTTAGAAATCCCATACTGCACCTCCAATCCCAATACAGGCTGGGAGTAGATATATTGGATGGTTTACGAGAGATTAAGCTTTCTTGGAGCAGCTAAAAAAACATACAATTAAAACACCATTACAAATAAGTTATCTAAATATTGTTCAGTTGGCAGCTAACTGAAATAATGCAATTCGTTCTTACCTAATGAAATATAATTAATATTGAGTAAGTAAAGATGTTGCCCTGAAGGTCAACTTGTTAAAAAAAAATACTGCTGCTACTACTACTACTACTACTACTACTAATAATAATAATAATAATAATAATGATAATGATACTTATAATAATCTTAATTATAATAATAACAATTTAATATTTCTTCTTTTGTTGCAGTACACATTTCTCCAAAGAAATCTCCCCAAGCCAACCAGACCTTGGATCAACTGTTTGCACTCCTGGAAGCTGAATTTGAGCCTGAGGATATGCCTGTAGATGTGCCTGTTGTGCCTGTTGAGCTTGGGGATATGGATGAGATCAGTGAAGATCAAGAGAGTGTCATCAATTCCCATTATCCTGAGACAGAAAATAAACCAAAGATAGGTCAACCATGTGGCCCAACATGTCGGAGGAAGTGTTGGAGCAAAATCACGGAAGAAAGGAGGAAGACCGTGCATGCCACCTACTGGGACATGACCTATCCAGAGAAGAAAGCATTTATTTTCAAGATGGTCTCTCAACGGCAGATTGCACGTGTCACATCTGGTGGTCCCAGCAGATGCAACAAGACCTGTTTTTATCAATTCACCAATGACCTGGGTCATACACAAAAGGTATGCAAGACCTTTTTCCTCACAACTTTAGGATACCATCCAAAAAATGACAGGCTTATCCAAACAGTCATCGGAAACAGCTCCCCATCAAGTTCGATACCCCCCATAGAGCGCAGAGGAAGACATGCCCCAGCCAATAAACTAAATATGACCCCAATTTACCAACACATTGAATAATTTCATCCAACCGTTATCGAAGAGAACATGCCCCCAATCGTAGATATCTCCCAAGTGATGTAACTGTGCAGTTGATGTACAAGCACTTTGCTTCCAACTCCCACTGTTCATATGAAACATACAGAAAAGCCGTAAAGAACAGCAACATCAGCTTCACCAAACTGGGAGAGGAGCAGTGCGAGCAGTGTCTCCAGCATGAGCTCCATGTGAATTCCAAACACCAGGCTGCCAACAAGGACCCCACTCCAGACTGCTCAGTCTGCAAGAAGTGGGAGGACCACAAGGAGAGAGCAGCAAGAGGGAGGCATCACTACAAGCTTGATGCAGAAAAAGATCAGAGTGACAACCTGTCGATCCGCAGCGTGGACCTCCAGAAAGTCATCATGCTGCCCCGAATGCCAGGGGTGAAGACAACCATCTTCACCAAGCGGATCTCTGTTTTTCATGAGACCTTTGCCACAGTTGGCAAGAAGACAGGATCAAAGAAGAAGAGTATCTCAGTGATCTGGCATGAGGGGATAGCTGGGAGGAAGGCAGAGGAGGTGGCATCTGCCTATGTATATGCTCTGCAAAGGGAGCGTGACGTCCCTCATCTTGTCCTGTGGATGGACAACTGCACAGCACAGAACAAGAATTGGTGCCTCCTGACAACACTCGTCAGTATGGTGAATCATAACTCCAACTCCACACAAGACGTAACACTGAAATACTTTGAACCAGGGCACACCTTCATGAGTGCTGACAGTTTTCATCATGGGGTGGAGCAAGAGATGAAAAGGCGCCCTGGGGGTGTTGTTCTTGACTTTCAGGACTTCAGCAGTGTCATTGCATCCTCTAACTCTGCAAAAGTGAATGTGGTGGAACTGCAAAGTGAGGACATCCGTGCATGGAAAGCAGGGCACTCCGTGACGAAGCTCAAGAATGCACCTCATCTAGCAGAAATGGCAGAGATCCAGTTGAGAAGAGGATCAAGGAGCATGTGGGTGAAACTTTCCCATGATCAGGAGGAATTCACAGAGTTGGACTTCCTCATGAAGAAGACCACTCTTGGCATCCCTCAGCAACTGAGGCCTGCAATGAAGGGGGTTGGGAGGCAGAAGAAGGCAGACATCCTGACAAAACTCTGCCCACTGATGCCACCAAACCGCCGGGTGTTTTGGGAGAGTCTTGCCGAAAGTGCTGAAGATGAAGAGTGAGCAGTCAACAATATATATATGTAAATATATGTATATATATATATATATATATATATATATGAGAGAGAGAGAGAGAGATGTAAATATATATACATAGATATACACACACTTATATGTAAATATATATCATATATCATATCAAATATATATAATTTTTATTAAATGAATCTGTTTTTGATACAAAAAAAGTTTTTGTAATTTACTAATGAAATGTACAGGAATATCTGATATGTTAATATATTTCCATATTTATGAATTTAATCTGTTTTTGAAAAAATTTTTATTGTAATTTGTTATTGTAATTTAATAAGTTGAAAACATGTTTTTTTTTATGTAGCTGTCATTGACTTTAGTTATAAATGTGTTATAATAAACACATTTGACTGTGATACAGTGTAGCCTTGTATTTCTTCATTGTGTTGAATAGTGAAGACAAGAATAACAGAAATTATAAGTCTATTTGATAGGGAAACTATCACTATATAGTGATTAAGTAAAAAAGTGAGATAAAATTATATTAAGACTAAATTATAACATAACTTTATAATATCAAGTCTAAAATACACAAATCTTTGAATAGAGTTGTTAAACACTTTTAAATACACTTATAACAAAATCAATTTGAAAATGTTTATTCACTGAAAACAAAATATAAAAGCTGAAAGAAGACAACAACATTGTAGTTACTGCACTCTGCTTTTGCATTACTATGAGAACCTTTTACAGCAATGCAAAACCAGAGTGCAGTAACTACATTTTTGGGGTCAAAGGTAAAAAAAATCATCATGATTTTTGAGCATAAAAATTACATCATCAATACATGTAGAAATAAGTGTCATATCACTTACCTACCTATAACCCATTTGGCTGGCCGGTTCAGAAACGTTCAAAAACTTTAAAGCAGTTTTTCTCAGTTTCACCCTTTGCGTAGTTACTGCAGTTAGGCTTTGTAGGGCAGTATAGTCCTCTGGCATTGGACATGGTGTGGAGGAGAGATGTTCCAGATCTGGACCCACATGTGATTGAGATCACGTGTGGACCAGTGTAGCTTTAGCACCCAGAAACCTGGATCATCGACAAATTCATTATAATTATATACATAAGGTCTATTTGACTCCTAGGAAGCTTCATTTGATGAAAATTATTAACGATCCAACTTGTACTTTCTGTTCTTCCAAAGTGATTGGCTCTTTTTTCCAGATGTTTTGAAAGTCTACCAAGGTTATTATAGTTAACAAAAACTAACGAAATAACGAAAACTAGAATTGAAAAAACATTTTCGTTAACTGAAATAAAAATAAAAACGAGAGTTTTTAAAAAAAACGATAACTGAAACTGTATTGTGTGGTTACAAAACTAACTAAAACTAACTAAAGTTATAGTGAAAATGTCCTTAGTTTTCGTCTTTGTCAACCTTTTTCATACATAATTCAGTTTTTCTATTTGAACATGCAGGAACACATTGTAAATATGTTTACTGAGACTTGAATGTCTACACTCGAACCAAAATTCAAAACACCCAGAACTGTAACAGTTAATAACCTTATTGGGGCTGAGATGGATAAACCAAATGAAATAAAGGCAAAATTTATTATGATCTCTTTGAATCTCGCAGCCCACACATAGCCCATTAGAAAAACTAAAACTAATAAAAACTAAACTAAAACTAAGCATTTTCAAAAATTTAAAACTAAACTAAAACTAGCAAACTCACTCTAAAAACTAATTAAAACTAACTGAATTTGAGAACAAAAATTCACAACGAAATGAAAACTAAAAATAAGGAAAAATCCAAAACGAATTTTGAGAGATGGTTGCCTTTAACCTCTCTAAGCTGTTTATTTTAAATGATCTGTCAAGGCTGGTTTGACGCTGGACAAGAGAAGAGCATTGTCAGCTGGACTTACAGCTGCAGAAAAACATGTTGCCACACGTTGGAAACCTCCACATTCACTCTCTTTTCGAACATGAGTTTTCACATATTTGGATATTGTTTATTTGGAGTTGTCGACAGCTAGAGTCCACGGAGGAAAAGAGTCAGCAATAGAGGCTTAGATTCACTCCTAACTATGTTTTTTTTTCCCTTTATTTCATCTATTTATTTTTCTTTTCTTTTGTTATTTTTCTTGAGTTGGTTGCTCATATATGGGTCAGTGACAAATAAGGGTTGCAAGATGTCAAATTGTGTAACCACAAATTAATTATAAATATATATATATATATATATATATATATATATATATATATATATATATATATATATATATAAACTTTTTCCACCTACAGTGTATTTAGGTGGACTTATACATTTAATTACTTCATTTTAAAAAACATACTTCTGAGTATTTCTACATTTACACATTTCGTCAATATTGAGCCGAACATATTCTGAAAACAACAATTTTTTTCTAAAGTTTTGACAAATTATGTAAAATTTGTTAGATACCATAATGTTGCAATGTAAACGTGGATTGTATTTTTTTCTCATTTTAGTTCACTTTTGTTTTCCTGTATATATAGATATAGATATCAGATTTTTATGAAAAAAAAAATACTGGTTACACCAACTGAAAATGGATTAGATCACGTCATTGACCCATGTATCTGTATGTATGGGTATGTGTGTGAATGTATATTGTACGCTCTATTTTCGTAACATGAATATACCTCTCTATATTTTTCCTTAAAATAAAATAAAAATTGCTGTACATTACTTTACACATCTTACTTTAGTGAGCTGTTAAAATGAATATCCTCTGAAATTAAAGCTTTTTTTGGAGTCATGCTAGGTCAAAAGTTATGATATATATCAGTATCATCATGTGTTTAACTCACATCTATGTGGACCCACATCTGTTAAATTCATCAGTATGTTAATGCAGTCTGGATAGAAGTAACACAGGATTGGCATGTTTGTGACAAAAAGGCACATAAGCATTCCCCCCCCAAATTTTCATCTGTTCCTCTAAAATACAGCCATTTTTCTTATTTCATGATTAATTCCATTAGAAGTTGACAGTCTTTATTTGAAGTGTAAAAAGAAACTTAAAAGCCTGTTACTGCCCTTGACAGCAAGAGTAAAACAGTTTAATGGATTCTTCACAGATTGTTCTTTTTTAAAACGGGACTTCTGAGAGAATAATTCCTTGTCATTAACACTGATTTTATTAATTCTTTTTTATTTTTACAGCTCCAAACAGAGCAGCGATGATAGTGGGCACCACTGTGGGTTCTCTGCTCCTCATCTTCATCCTCCTGGTCTTCATCGGGCTTCTATACTGGAAGCTGAGCAGCAGACATCGCTATGAGAAGGAGTTCTCCAACGACATCAGGTACTGTACAGCGCTGCAGAGACAGCAGGGCAGAGTTAACGGTGTTGGCAGCTTGACGTTAGATAACTGAGCTGCTGCGAGGAGGGAATAATTCCCCACACACAGTGTCTGGCAAGTTTCTGCTACTGTTCATTTATCACCAAAAAGTCCCACGGGTGAAAAACTTCTGCCTCTGTGAGGGCTGAGTAGTTTTGTCAGCTTGCCAGTTTCTGTTAAAGGGTACGAACATATGGATAAAACATCATTGTGTGCACTTGCACAGGTTTTTTTTTTTTACATTTGCATAAATTAGTAACAATATTTTGTTTTGGCTTCACGACTCAAGTGAGAACAGACAAAAAAAAAAAAATGATATCAACAACCAACTTTAAAAGACAGAGAGGCAATTATAAATGTGCATTACAAGATATAAAACAACAAACATCAAAGCACGTTCAGATGTGAATAGAAACAGAATCCCCGACTTCAATTAAAACCAGGAAAGAATAATGTAAATAAAACATTTTCTCGGGAATCCAGCATAATTGTTCATCTCTGTGTTCGTCTACACTTTTAGTAATTATCAAAATAAAGCATAAAACTGTCCCAGAATAATCTAAGAGAAACAAAAAAAAAATGCAGATCTATTATCTCATATGAAGCCTCACATAGTGCAGAACAACTTGATGAAATCCTTTTTGAAATCCAAGGTTTTATATGACAAGTGCAGAAGCAAATTGATTTGCTTCAGGTATATTGATGCAAATACAACTGCTGGCGTTAAAAATAACATTAGTTCCGCTGTACGCTTCAGCAGAAAGCCCGAGTACGGTTCATTAAAAAGTTACCAGCTCTTTGTTGTTGTTGCTCTTCTCCGTCTTTCTTTAGAGTTGGAAACATGAGAGCGCCTCATTGTGTCTACAAACACTCTAAGATGTTGTCGTCTTAGACTTGCAGCAGTAATATACGCTTTATTAAATCTCGGAATTGGAAAGTGGCATTTCAGAATGCCTCTTTCTGACATTAAGAAGACTTTCCTTGGTATGTCTGTTTAATATTTTATTTTCAGCTTTCAGTCCATACAGTTAACTCTCATAAAATGCTCTCAGTACAATGACATGGTTACTATGGGGACTAACACCATCACACATAAATACAATCCGACTCATTGAATCCACAAGAGTCTCAGCTTTCCAGTCATATACAATATAGCATGATATTGGATATTTTGCCGATATCCGATATGCCGTTTTTTACAGCTCATTTAGCCGATTACCAATACTGATATTTTTTTCCCGCACAACTAATACCCACAATCTGGGCAAATTTGGCCAATTTCCCAATTGACATAATAAGTAAACATAACCTGTGCTCACTGGGAACATATGAAAAGTGCAACTGTGCAGCAATTAAACCCAAATTGAATAAAACTACATGTACCTTACAGACTGCTGCTTAAATTTAAATTTAACTTAAAACAGGAGCCCAATATGTGACGACTCAATCTGCACTGTGCAAACAAAATGACAAAAAGTACAAAAAATATAAGCAGCTTCAGTCCCTAATCAGAACATCAATAAATAGGTGGGCTCAGACTACACTGCACAATTCTATGAGCTACAAACAAGGTGCAACAGAGAGGTGATGTGCACCCCATTATTTAAATAATTTATTATATCGGCGGATATCGGTGTGTTGGCCGATGTCTGATAGTTCATATCGACTGATACCGATAATGTGCCGATAATATCGTGCATCCCTACAATATATGCAATTCCAAGACTGTTTAGGGGCCCAAGTCGGCAGAAATATTCAAATAAAACATTTCAGAATAGGTGAAGAAATTATGCATGGGAGGAAGTGTGTGGTTTTTGCTCTAACTGCATGGAATTAGCATAAAGTGTCTGTCTGTCTTCTGTAAAGGAGGTACTCAAACAACCCATTTTCATTCTCTCAGGTCCGAATCAAAGACAGAGTCAGAGAACGCTTTGAAAATGGCCATGTCAGTTTTTTCCAGCTGAAATTTAACATTGGAGTGTAATTTGGACCTACATGACAACATGACATGGTACCACTGAACCTGAGACTTTCTGATTGTATATGATACCTGTATCTTTTCTGTAGTCTGCTACAGACTCTTAATATTGAAAGTGCCAGAAAAGTGCCAGCTTAGGTTATTTAAGAACTTACTGAAAAGGAAACTCTGAAAGGAGCAAATCTAATGCGAAGCAAATAGCACAATCTTAAAGCAAAAGGTTTAAAATTGTGGGAAATACGCTTATTTTCTTTCTGACAGTGAGTTAGATAATAGGATTGCTGCCTTTATCACATCTGTCTGGTAAATATTCAGCTTCAGGCAGGTGACGGTTAGCTTAGACAGAGCTAAACTACATGTTTCTCCCCAGTTTTCAGTCTTTGTGCTAAGCTAAGCTAACCAGCCACTGGCTATGAACTTATATTGATTTTAGGAGTTGTATCAGTCTTCTCATCTAACTCCTTCCAGAACAGACATTCTTCTCTAAAGGTCGAGCTGTTCCTTTTAAGAGGTGCATTGATCTTGTTGCACCAAAAGAAAACATGACAAGTGACAACTGTCACAGCTCCAGTTTCCTGTCCGGAGCCTGCCCTTCCATCCCCGTTCTCCACTTTGAAACTTTTCTGCCATATCTTAAAGCTTTTTTTCCTTTAGCTGAATGTGAAGGTTACACCTTAGATGCTAAAGTTTAGTCCCATATCTGCATGATATATGTTGAGAGTGATTGGAAATGTCACCCAGAACCTATTAGATCTTTAAAAACCAATTCTAAAAAGGAGTGACAGATAATAGAGGATTTAGATACAAACATGTGGCTTCAGTGTCAGTGGAGGGAGAAGAACTCAGCTTTGGATTCCAAATACAGCATGCAAGAGAACAAATAGTCCTATTTCCTCTGTTTTGGTGTCGAGACACTGCTCTTCAAAGACATTTCACACATCTTTGCAATGTTTACGTCCCTGAAGAGAGGCTAAACAGCATTGTTCTACTAGCAGCCATACTGTATGTTTATATGGCAACAAAACAACTAGCACAGTGAAACGTGTTGTGACAACTTAAGAGTTAGTCCTCTGCCCTAATGGTTAAAGTCATCTTAAAACTTAAAACAAATTAAAACTTCCATTCACCTCTTCTTAACTCTATGGAGTCTTGGGCTATTTTTGTCCATTTTTGAATGTGTCTTTTTTGGTCATTTTGTGTCTGTTGTTGTGTCTTTTTTAGTTATTTGTGTGTCTTTTATTGTAATTTTGTGTCTTCTGTGTTGTTGTTTTTGGTCATTCTGTCGTCTCATTTTGTGTCTTTTTTGGTCATTTTGTCTTTTTTTACTCATTTTGTATCTTTTTGTGTCTTTTTTAGTCATTTTGTGTCTTTTTTAGTCATTTTCTGTCTTTTTTTAGTCATTTTCTGTCTTTTTTTTCCTTTTTTTTGTCATTTTTCCTCTTTTTTTGTCAGTTAGTGTCTTTTTTAGTCCTTTAGTCCACCATAAAATGCTATTTTGAATCTTCTTTTTTTTACTGTCAAAACACTATCATACTCAATAAAAATTTTTTCAATGTTTCAAATGTGAACAAAGGTTGTGAATATAACATATAAGAGGGTTACATCCAGTTCTATCATTTTATACAAAATATATTTGACCTTGTCTCCAGTTTTATTTACAGCCAGAACTTTAGAGGTAAATAGTAGTCGTAGGGCTCCACGCTGCTTTGTTTTTACGTCTGGATGTCATGAAGAAATCATGATTTGGCGCTTTTGAATGGATGATGCCATAGTGCTAAAAACAATTCTTACTTTAAAATAAAAACAATAAGAGACAGAGCAGGAACAATCACAAGAAATTCTCAGATACACAGAAAATAAAAGGTAAAAGGAGTAAAAAAGTAAAAAGTGAAGAAGTAAAAAGGAGTAGTGAAATAGAAAGCATTACATAAAAGCAAGTTTATAAAAGTGGGTTTTACAACATTATCTTTTCACAACAAGGTGCATGGATTATCTTGAGTAACCGAGTCACGATTTTTGGAAAGAGACATTACTGCTGAGTTTTTCCAAATGTAATTTTTTGCCACTTTGAGCACCACAAGTCGAGCGCCATGATCCATTTTATTGTAGAGAAGGCAGACATCTCTGTGGCTGCTATCTCCAACATTCAGCAACTCCTGACAACAAATAAATAGGATTATCATTCCAGCTGCTTCCATCTGTGTTCATCATTGTAGCTACAGTAAACATTTCAATAGCTCCACCAGTGGGAAACTATACTTTGTTATTATTATACTATATTATACTATATTATTATTTTTTATTTTTTTTTACGGAAGCGTATTGCATTCACTTGAAAAAAAAAATTTTTTTTTTATTTTTTGGTTTGTTTTTCAGGGTAATTATTTCTGTTTTAATGAGTAATTTTTCTGTTTTTCGGGATAATTTTTTTTTTCAGTTTAGAGAGCAACAATAGATGCATTCATTGTTTTGTTGAGAGCTCGATTTAACTGAAGCAGACATGACTGGCTCGTTTAGTTTAACCCATTTAGGCCTTAAATGCCTGTAAAAATGCCTGTAAAACCTCTGGGCGATTTTAAAATAACCCCCTAAAACCTGAAGTTTTTCTGGAAATTCAACAGAAGTGTCAACGCTTCCTACTAAATAATAGATTTTTCAGCCTCGGTAGCAGATAGAAATGAAATTCAAAAAGTATTTGAGAGCTTATACCTGTGGCTTTCATGAGCAGTTGAGTTTATTTGTCCAAACCTTCAATAAAGTTTTTTTTAAAAATCAAAGTGTTGCATTGCGACACTCCCACATGTATTCTGATGCATTTCATTGGCCAAGAGACTGAAAATAGGTGGAAAAAACTAAAAATACTACAAAATGACGTATCCTCTTTCCCAGCTTTAATGGTAGAATAACGCAACAGCGCCCCCGGTTTTAATGGTAGAAAAGCGGTAATGCTTTCCTGGCTTAAATGGGTTAATCAAGTTTTACTTTCATCTGGGTCTAAGACACCATACCTGACCTTTATTGACCTGGTATGGTAGAAAGTTGAAGATAGGACATATATATGTGCCGGGCAGGAGTCACCATAGATCCACAGGAGTTATTTGCAGGTTTTTTTTCAAGTGAATACAATACGCTTCCGTAATTTTTTCCCTCAAATTCCCTCATTTTTTAGGATATTCTCACATTCTTCAAATCCTAATTTTAGGGCATAGCTCCACCATCCACATCTCCAAGTTCCCAATCATGACATCCCGGACAAGGTTTCTCCTTTTGCATATATTCAGTGACTCCCCGGAAAAATAAATAAATGGCCTTGTAGTTCATATGAAGCTAAAGAACACAGCCCACGTGCTTTCAAAGCAGATGTTGAAATGGGAGCAGTGACAGCGTGGGAGGACAGTGTTGTGTACAAGAGACAGAGAGGCACTTCAAGCCCCGATCCTTCTCCATATCTGTGACGTTCAGGAGTTCAACTCTCTCCACACAGACATAGGCATTGTAGTGGAAAAGCTCATAGAAGAGGGTCGGAAAAATAGTAATCATTGGAGCCATGACAACAGTGGCTCTTCTCATATCTATCTAGAGAGTTGAAGGTAAAATACAAACAAACATTGCAGCTTGAGTCGGGGGTGAAATGTTCAAAGATGAGTCATCCAGAGTATCAAATCAGTTCACATCCTGTGCATTTAACAAAAACAGATAGAAAAGTAAGACTCCAGCTCTGCATCAGGGAATTTGAAATTTGAATATTAAATACAAAAACAACATTAAATCTGACAGATCAATGCATAATCTATAGCTCTGATCTCAGCTTGAAGCATTTCACACCTCTGAAATACCAAATGTAGAATATTTGTAGTTTTTTTGCCTTTAAATCCTCACACCAGGGCTCTCCGTTGTTTTTACTATAATAAACCCACAGTCAGCTCTAAACACTGGAGAAGGGCTTGATATTCCAAGTGTGCAAGACTCTGTAGAAGAGTTGACCTGAGGCCACCAAAGAGGCATGTTCACATGGTTTAAACCGGGGGTCTCAAACTCGCGGCCCGCGGGCCAATTGCGGCCCTCGTGACGATATTTTGTGGCCTCCACCTTGATATGAAAGTTTAATGTGAGTTTTATATGAATGGCAATATACCGTGTTGTGTTTGGAGGGTCCCTTTAATTACTTTTTGGGTAATTTTGTGTCCTTTTTTAGTAATTCTGTGTCTTTTTTTTGTAATTTTGTGTGTTTTTTAAATTATTTAGTACTTTTCGGTCATTTTGTGTCTGTTTTTGTTATTTTGTGTGTTTTTTGGTCATTTTGTGTCTTTTTTGAGTAATTTTGTGTCTTTTTTGAGTAATTCTGTGTCTTTTTTTGATCATTTTCATACTGCCTCCAGCGGCCCCCAGGTAATTTGAGTTTGAGACCCCTAGTTTAAACCATTGAACTGCTTTACATCCTTCCTGTGTGTATTATACCTGACGCATGGCTCTTAATACAAGGTTATATAATGGTCAACTAATAATACCTCCAGGGCTTGGTGGAACTCTCAAGGACAGACTAGCTTCCTGTGCTATTATTCATCCTACACGTTCAGGTTTTATAATATAATTTTCACAATGTATACATGTTGTTTCTTAAGACCGTATAATAGAAAATATCTAATGCTCATGCACTCAAAAAGGAATGGTTCTTTTCCATTACCTTGACAAAGTGTCTTTATTCCTCTTTCTCGGTCTACTTTCATCACAAGCCTCCATAGAAGTTCTCTTTATCTTCATCTTCTTTATAATGTTTCATTTTCAAAGAGGATGCTGTATTGTGAGACCAAGTAGATCATTCGATATCTATATTGTTGGGTTACCATAGGTACAGAACTGTAGCATTGACATCTGAGAAAATCTTAACGGTTGCATGAGCAAGTGTCATTATTTTATTGGTTGGCTTGTTTTTATCTGCATCCGGTATTTACAGCAATCAAAACAGATGCAAACATAAAATAACTTGTACGATTCGGTGTTGATAGGTTTGTAGAGATAGAATTAATTGCATGTCAATTGCAAATTTACAGGCCATCTAAGAAATTATTCAAATTTGGTGAGAAAATAACTTCATACAGTTTAGACAGCGAACTTCTTCACAAGCAATTACTTTTTCATACATCTTACAAATATGGGAAAAATGAACATTCAGTAGAGTTCCTGTCCACATGATGAATAAATCCAGTATGCACATTCTTTAAGCTTTAGTTTGGTTTCCACTATAACTTTTGTGGGGAAATGTGCTCTGCTAATGAGAGCCCTGAGACTGAGGCACAACTGTAAAGTGTCAGGCTATAAAAGCAAAACAATGAGCTAAAATTACAGTATAGTATATTATAATAAAGTAAATAATCACAGCTGTGTTTTGGAGGCACAAGCCTGAACATAATACAGTAAAACAGTCAAAACCTACGATCTGCCTGCCCAACTTTTCTGCATTTTGTTTTTCTTTCTGAGGTTGTAGCAGACTCAATTTTAAGACTACAGAGAATGTATTGATATTGAATGAATGAATGCTTTATTTCGGTTAAAAAAACAAAAAAAATTAAATCATGTTTTTACCAAAGAATCCATCAGACAGCAACCGAAAAAAGAAAAGGCCGAAGCCCCACTAAAGGCTTATTTTTGCCTCTCCTGTACCATCTACATGTATACATTATATACATTACATTAACTGAATAATTCACATTGTTACAAAACACATGATAGCTTAAACTGAAAAATCAAATTCAATCAAATGTCATTGTAACCCTTGATAATTTTAGACTTTAAAGTCTTCTTGAAAACTAACATAGAATTACACTTTATCTTTATTTCATCATTTAGTCCATAATTTTACACCCAAAACTGACACACATCTGTACTTGAGATTAGTTCTGACTTTGTGAGTTTCAAACATTAGCAACCCTGTTAAGTTATAAATCCCCTGCCTTCATTTAAACATTTTTTTAATACAAACAGGAATTGACATTTTAGTTTACCACTCGAAACATAATTTCTAATGTTTTTTAAAATACAATGTCCTGATATTTTAATGGGTGTGATCTTATCAAAAGCAGATTTGTAGAATCACGGTATCCAACTTCATTTATTATCCTAATAGCTCTTTTCTGCAGTTTAATTATTGGATCTAGGTTTGTTTTATATGCATTTCCCCACATTTCAACACAGTATGTCATATAAGGCAACACAAGTGAAAAGTACAGCAGTTCTTATTCAGTAGATCTCTTGTTTTGTAAAGGATAGAAATAGACTTGGATAGTTTCTGTTTTATATATTTTAGATGAGGCTTCCAACAAATTGTATCATCTATTATTACTACCAAAAACTTTGTTTCATATACTCTTTCAATTTCAACATTATTTAGATTTTTTTCATTATTGTATGAAAGTAGAAGATCTAAGGTATTCATTGGTAAGATATCTTGTCTGGAAGAGGGTGAAATAAAACAAAAAATTGTGGATTCAACAAGTCCAGTTGTATTTATGTATGATGTAAGTCCCTGCAGTCCATTTCATTGCAGTGAGAGTATTTCTTCAAACTTGACCTTGCTGTATAAAATGAGCTGCTTTGACCTTTCGGATAATCACAGCCTCATGAAACTTTACAACTGCAAAAAATAGAACTAGAGCATTCATAAGATGTGCAGCTTTCCTCGGTATATTGACAATAAAGGGGTTTCTCTGCAGGTTAGATAAGAGAAGTGCCCGCCATTCAACTGCCGAAAATACAGAAATCTCCAAAATGCCAAAAGTTTTTGCTACCAATTCACATCAGGGTTTTTCTATGGTCTTCTAAAGGTCCTGGTGTTTCCATGCAATATTTGTTGTTTTTTATTACATTTTTTATCCCTTTCTCAATTTTAATAAAACTGCAAAATTCAGCACCAAATGTGTTGAACAAAGTTTCAACCCAAATATTGCTGAAACAACTTATCGGATGTAATTGAACTGGCTTGAATGGCTTCAGAAAGCCATTCCATGATGTTCTACACTTGAGCTGTTTCAATGAAATGACTAAATGATTAAACAATACCTTTTAATTAGTGATTTATGAATAGAACAACTTCCCCTAAAAATGCAATGCAGACAACCCCCAATTCTGTACAATTGGGATGAATGACGAGGAGTTAAAACAGAGCCAGTTATTAGTTGGCAGAAAAAAGATTATTAGATTAGATTATGATTTATTTGATTATTAGTTTGTAGAGCAACACTTGAACATTTTTCTGCACTTTTTTTAACGTTAGCTCTCTACTTTGTGTGTACAATTGTGTAAGCTTTGTGTAACCCCTCGTCATTCATCCCAGTGGGCGTGGTGGGCAGTGGAGATGGCAGGTCAGTGTTACTGCAGGCCAGCTACATTTATCTGTATGTTTCAATTTGTTGTGCAATCAGTGAAATCACAATCTGTTGACAGTTGCTTTAGGGCACGTGTCTCAAACTCACAGCCCCTCGTGATGATATTTTGTGGCCCCCACCTTAATATGAAAGTTTAATGTGAGTTTTATATGAATGGCACTTTACCGTGTTGTGTGTGGAAGGTCCCTTTAATTACTTTTTTTGGTAATTTTGTGTCTTTTTTTTGGGTAATTTTGTATCTTTTTAAAAATAATTTTGTGTCTTTTTTGTGATTTTGCGTCTTTTTTTTGGTAATTCTGTTTTTTTGGTAATTTAGTGTATTTTTTTAAATAAATTTTGTGTATTTTTTTGGTAATTTTGTAACTTTTTCAAATAATTTTGTTTCTTCTTAAAGTAATTTAGTTTTTTTCTGTCATTTTGTGTCTTTTTTGGGTCATGTTGTGTCTTTTTTTTAAAACAATTTTGTGTCTTTTTTGGTAATTCTGTTTATTTATTGGTCATTTTGTGTATTTTTTGTCACTTTGTGTCTTTTTTTTGGTAATTTTGTGTTGTTTTTTTGGTAATTTTGCGACTTTTTTAGTACTTTTGTGTCTTTTTTTTGGTCATTTTTATACTCCCTTCCAGCGGCCCCCAGGTAATGTGAGTTTGAGCCCCCTGCTTTAGGGGCATCTTGTGTGATTAAACATCTGAATTTATTTAATGTCCATGTTTCTATGTTTGTGAGGCTTCTTTCCTTCTCTTTGTCCTCTTCTGATGACCGTTCACAATATGTTCATCTATGCTCCAATCTAAAAAAAACGATTAACTGTTTATGAACAGCTGTAAAGTGGAGTGATGCATGCAGTTAACAGTCCCCCACATGGAATGTCTCTTGTCCAATCAAATTACTTGGTTGGAACTAATAAAGCTGCTCTAAATACGCAATTATCAGATTACAAACCCCAGGGATGGTGGAATGAGTTTACACTTGTTCATGAGGCAGGGAAGACAATGTTCCAAATGTAGTTATTGCAAAAACATTTCACAGTAATAACAAGCTGCTGTTTAGGATGCAAATTAATAAAAGGTAAAATACAATAAAATTCATTATGAGGCCACAGCTGGTAAAGACTTCCAGTTCATTTTGTCTGCATGTTAACTGAACTGACTTTTCAAAACAAAAAATATATGTTTAATAACAATGGAAATAAAATACCCTAAAATTAGATACTTAATTAGTGTTTCATTTTATTTTATTTATTGTATGTGGTTTGTTCACATTCTTATTGACAGCGTTGGTCACTTCTGGCTTAAAAAAAACTAAGATGGCAATGGCCAAAATGCCAAAATGGAGGCTTCAAACAAAACTGTAGGCCACAAACCAATAGGTGACATCACAGTGGCTACGGTGACTTCTTTTATACGGTCTGTTTTTAACAGACTTGTTGTGAAAATAGTTTTTCTCCACTCTATAAATTGACGTACTAGACGATTAATGCAGCTCTACCCCAAAGCTCCAAAAATGAGCTTTACTGTTGTGATTTTGTATGATGAAAAAAACAAACATGTACAGGTACATTCTAATGCTACCTTTACATCAGAAGACTTTGAAAAGATTTGGCAGAGACTCCTGGAAAACTACCTGCTCACATCTAAAGACAAGTGTTTAGAGTTTTTAATCCCAGCCTAGTCTCACACTGAGATTTTAGACAGACTGTCTTTCATTCTTTCAATCTGGCAGGGTAACTATTTACAAGACTACAACTAGATTCTTTTAGCATTTTTTTCCTACCATGCTATTTTTTTCCCATCATGCTCTTAGTATAAACTTACAAAATGGAGGAGAAGCAGCTTTTCGCTCCAGCTGCTCTAGAGTGTTCAGTGGTTTGTGTTGGAAAAAAAATAACAACAAAAAGAAGAGAAGACGCCACAAAATGCCCCTCACAAAGCTGAAAAGGGTTTCTGTTTTTATAACATGAGAAGTTGATTATTTTACAGTAAAAATAGATATGAGGAAGAATAAAGGAAAGGAAAATTTAAAAATTAATTCATGATATACATTTATGTCCTATTTAATTATAATTTGTTAATAATTATATTTATCAGCTCTATCGAGTTTCATTTAGTTAATCATACATTAATCAATTATTTACTCAACTTATTTATGTATACATTTATTTATACATTTTAACTGGGTCTCCTTACTGTTCTCTTTACTAAGAAACATCTAAATATATGACATCACTAAATTTTTATTTAGGACTGAGCTTACTAGCATTATTGTGATGTTCCTTTTTCCTGTGGAAGTGGTTTTACTGGCCGGTCTGGAACCGGGGACCTTTCCCCCGCTCATCTATTGGTTGGTGATTGTGTTACGTCACTGAGACTTGAGATAATATCAGACACGTTTGATATGATCCAAACCCAAGACTAGGAAAAGACTGATATGAAACAGAGCAGATTACTACCTTAAATTCCTAGATTTACTAAAGACTTTCAGTTTTTAGTCTGGGACTGTGGAAAATCTTTTGGTGTAAGCCCAGCATTAGTCATTTTACCATGGAATGAGGACAAAATCTATGAATTCAAATGACAGAACTAAAATGATGCCCTCTGTAGAAAAATCCATTAACTTGCTTGTTGCTCTCTCTCTGTTCTGCTGACATCAAACAGGGAAGACGTGCCGCCTCCTGACAGCCGCCCGGTCAGTCGCATCACCAGCCGCAGCACCAGCCGGCACCCGCAGCTTCCTTACTGTCAGGTGGGCGGGACTGAGGGGAGCTCTTTCAGTGACGGACACACACACATCCCCTCCAGCAACAGCAATGGACACACACCGGTCAAATACACGGCAGTGGAATATGACAGCACGTACGGATACGCAGTGTGACAATCAGCAGAGCGGAAAATGAGAAGCATTTAGCTCTCATTGTTATGTTTAATGGACACTTTGGACACTTAAAACTGAAAATCTGGAGCAGCGAGAGTCTTACATGGAGTCTAATTAATTGAATTCTTGGCTAAGCTTTGTGATGATTTTATAACATTGTTCGTGTTAATTACTTGAATGTAGCATTATCATCTTTTACTCATATGCAGATAAATTTGACTGTATAGAATTTCAAACTTGTGCATAAAAAGAAAGTTATCAAAAATACTTTATTCTAGAAGTTCTTTCTTTCTTTTAATGAGCCTACAAACCAATAAAAGGAAAAAAAGTTTTTCACAGATAAGAAAAACCCTGAGTCATCAGTGGACCTTTCAAAAAACCCAAAATATGAAAATAGAACAACAGAAAGATTCAAATTTAAACCAAAGAGAAATATTTATTTCATGATAGACCTCATTTGGAAATACTCAACCATTCAAAAAAATGTACACGATTAAGTACTTATTTTTTTCAAGGACGTATTGACAGGAGTTTGAAATATCAATAGCCACATGCAATGGGATTTTGTCCACTACATAAACAGCGACTAGATCCCTCCCCTCATTCTAGACAACATAGAGGCCTCCTATGTGTCCCCCTCACACAGTGGTAGGACTTTGTGTTTTTCGGGGTGGTCAGCCTTTGCAATAACACACATCATAGACAGTCAAAAGTTTAGAAACTAAACATATTAGCATGTTCTGCTCCGTTAAGTCTTTGTGAAGCAGCCAGAGCTGATGTGCTCAGTGTTTGCACTACTTCTGAATTGTTTTAATGACGTTTTTTTTATTTTTATTTTTTAGAAAAAAAGGTAGGTCTTCATTTATTACCTAACAATACGTAGGTGGAAGATATGAAGGTGAAAAGAAAGGCCATATAAACAGAGTTAGTCAATATCCTGAACATCAAATTAAATGTAAACACATTTGAATTATCCTTTTAAAGCTGACAAGGTCAATAAATGTCTGAATATATGGGTGACTAGAATAAGAAAGCTGTCTGGTACATCTGTGCTCTCAATAAAAACATTGATGAAAGCTTCATGCCGACACAAAACAGTCTAAATGGCTGTAAGTCTGCGTTCATGGCATTAGGAAATAAATGGAAACACTGAGCACCTGCAGCCCGAGAGAATCACAAAATGATTAAGGGCTCATATCAATTAGCACATACATTTTCCTTCAGATTAAAAATCTTTTGACACAGTTCAATTTTCACCAGTTTCCAAATTTCACACATGAAAAATGATTAACATTAAAAAAAAAAAAAAAAATCAGCTGTCAAAATAAGGCAAGGTACAAAAATCATAATCAAACAAACTCCATGCAGACATTAAAACATGGCTGAGTTTGGCTTCAAATAATAAATGGTCCAGTTCTCAAAACTTAAAAAATAATCTTGATTCTGTGTGCAAAAACAAAAACAAAAACCAAACACAATATTTAAAAGTGTGAAGTGGTTCTCCAGTGGAATGTCTCGATGTTTCCCTTTTGCATCCAGCTGATTGCACCCGTTGACTCGTGACGCTGATGTGAACAGTGTATGCAAATGTTGTCTCGACTGTCTCTGTGAGTCCGTCCAGTCACGATAAGTTAAATGCTTCACCATCTTGTTTTTGATGGCTCAGAAGGCGTCCCCAGTATTTAGTAGAAGTGCCTCTCCCTTCCGTTAGTGAAGTCCTCTGGATGTGGACCAACTGTCTTTTTGGGGATGGCAATGTTCTTTACTGGCCGATGTTGAGGTTCAGTAAGCAACGACCATTCTTCAAAGGCACCGTACTGTACATTGGTCTCTGTGTGTGTGTGTGTGTGAGTTTGTGTGGGCCGCACATGGGCACATGCATACATGGAGAAGCAAAACCAGTCAACAAAGTCGATTCCCTCCACTGGTGTCAGCCCACAAGGCATCACCATGACAACTAAGGCAAAATCTCTCAACATGAAAACAGAGCATCTGTCTTTTTTTTTTCTTTCTTTCTTTCTTTTTTAGTTTCTTTAGTCTGATTCCTTGCTGCTGCTGCTAATACCAACTTCCCCACAATAATCATTAGTAATGATAATAATCTCTTCAATAAATTATCTATACTGTACAATTATTTCACCTCGCATAAACCTGCAACAAAAGGGAGCCTTTTTCAAAGTAAAGCTATCCACAGTCTGTTTCTGCTGTGTCCTCAGTTCAATAGAGCCTCTGCAGAGCACACAGTGGCTGAGAGACAACAAGACAGTTTTTTTTCTTCTTTCCTGTACAGAAATTAAACAGGACATCCTGCAAAAAAATAATTAAAAAAATGTACAAACATAAGCAAAGCTGATGCATAATTGAAGATAGAGAAACGGGGTAGAAACACTGGCTGAAAAATGAGCATCCAGCAGAAACAACAAAAAAGATTTTTTTTTTTCCTTGTGTTATTTTCCTGGAGAGAGAGAGAGAGAGACTAATTTTCTCTGAGAACAGCAGATAGAAGATGGTTCCTGATTTAAAGGGAGCCAGGCCAGCAAACAGCCAAGCCTTACTGCACTCCTTCTTCATCCACGTACGTTGATGGAAACCATCCAATCTGAAACATAAAAGAGTAATTATCAGAGATGTCGAATCCCTTACAGAGTGAAAATGTAAAGTAGGCCTGTTAATTGAGTTAATTCCAACGTATCTATTCATGCAGTGAGGTAAACATTTAGTAACACAACAAGAAATCCTTTGTCTGGCAGCATGAATGTAGCAGACGAATACCACTCTGGATAGTTTACGTTAATTAGCCCTGAGATGTGCAATATTTTCAAATAATTGCACAGCTCAGATGTAGCAGCTTCATTCCCCTTTTAAAAACTACTTGATGGCTACTTCAAAACTACTCCAGCTGTTGCTAGGCAACAACTTCTCCTGTTTTTTAGTTCATTACTCACTAACTTTTCCAACAGAGATAGCATCAGTAGGAGAATTACATGTTTACCACTCACAGGTAAAGTGGAATAATGTACCCTGATGAAACAAGATAGAAGCTTCTAATGTGTCTCTGTTATATTGTTCATTCTCAGGTCACAGCAGAAAAAGTGACAGCCATGTCATCGCAGGTGATATGTAGGCCGTTTTAATTAAGAACGTTGTAACACTATCCATTTTGAACAAATACTTCCAGACTAGTGGCCTGTCAGTCAATTTAAACTCTCTCTCCCAAGTTCTTCTCTCCATTACTTACCTGCAGCAGACTTCTTCTAATATCCACACTGTCAAACCATAGCTATCGATGTAATGCTGTCTATCAGCCGTTGAGTTGATAGATTTAGAGACAACCTCCTTTGGAGAGATTTATAGAAGTATTTTTATTTTATTTTATCTGATATCAATGTTGCTTTTTGCCTCTGAGTGACGTGATGTTTTAGTAAAGCTACTCATATCAGTTTTTCAAGTTTGATTCATCATACATCAAAATAAGGCAGATATTTCACTCAGTCTTAGTTTGCCACTGTTGTTTTTTTGTTTAATTGATTTAAATTAATTAGTTTATGTTGACGTACATGGGATTTTTTTTTTTTTTGGTTGGTATAGACTACTAACGTAATATTCAATAATAATAATGAGAAGCAGAGCTCCTTCAGAAGCAGCATATTTCTTCTTCCAGATCCACGTGGCATGTTAACAGGTGGGATCTCACTGACTTACATGATGTCTTTTTTTATTTTTATAAAGCATACTGCCCCAGACATCCTCTTTATAAGTCAATGTTATTTTTCACAATTTGATCCTGTACAGTAAATATCGTTAAATACAGAGAGCAGGGACCTACATAGTTTCATCTGACAAAGAGGACATTGGAAATTTAAAAATCAATTTCCATTAAGGTGCTTAATGGAGTGAAGGCAAGATGCAGACACGCTAGTTTAAAATCAAAATCATGCCGCTACAGTTACTCTGCACACCAGACTACACCACAGAGTTCAACCCAGTTTAGATGTGCACTTTTGATCCAAAGCAACACATTACCATCCCGAGAATAGAAAGCTGACATCAAATCCAGTTAATTGGCTCTATTAAATTTCCTAACAGGCAGGCTTTTACTTTTCTCTTTCTACCTCCTGCTTTAAAAGTGACTGGATATCAATGCTTTAATTGTTAAATCCAGTCACTCTGATGTCCTGTACTTTTGAGGCGGGCTAGCTAATTGCTTGGTTTTGCCGTATGCACATGCTAGCCACAGGATTTGTTTATAGCAACAGTATGAATTTACAAATATGACAGCACCCAAAACTTTCTTTTTCCATTACCTCATTTCCACTGCATGGTTTGACTCAATTCAATTTTGGGACCAGGTCCTTCTCTCGCTGCAGATAGTACCACCTCAGTGTTGGTGCTAAGTCCGGCCCCCTTTGGTAACTGTTTCTAGGCCTGTCAAGCTTTTGCACCCCTGTCAATATGACCTTTTCAATGCTATCATTTAGTGATATTCTGAAATAAATAATAGCAAACTTCCAGAATAAAAGTTCTGAAATGTCTAGAAGTAGACGGAATGGATTAATATGTATGCATGTTTAGTTCAGGTGGCAACCTCCGGGTCTGAGCAGGGAGGTAAACCAGGAAGTGCTTTAAGCTGCATTCTACCAAAAATTCCACCAGGGGGCGCTAAGTTTGGCTGCAAAAACATTTCTGTCCATTCATTTCAATGCAAAATGACAAAACTTCTCACTTGATTTAATAACTCATGACAACACTATGGTCTCAACCGCTAGTAAAAAATCTTCAAGACAAGTTAATAGTTGTTAATAGTTCACATAATGGTCCCATTTAGAAAGAAGAAGAGAAGATAAAGAATCTTATGATTTGGGGCGTGGCTACCTTTGATTGACAGGTGGCTAACAAGGCGAGCCGTCATCAGGAGAGAAGCAGAACAATGCGTATCCACAGCAACTTGTCAAAGTTATATATAACGTTATATAGATTTAAAAAAGGTTGTTTATTGGTTTGGTCTCATAACTTTGACCCTTTCACTGTATTTTCACTTAATGTTTAGTTGGACTAACAGACACTCTGAACTCGATGCCTCAAACGGGCCACCAACCAACGGGTGACGTCCCGGTGACTACGTCCATTATTTAAATACAGTCTATGGTTTAGTTAGGAATCCCTACAGTGTTGGTAACTTTTAGGTGAGTGCAGTTAACAACATGTGCATTTTTAAAAAATGTGGGTGGAGTGAAAAAAATCGCTGTACACTCACACATCACATTGCTCTTGACAGTAGCGAGGCTATTTTAATGGGTTTGTGAAGGTTCCATGTCGTGCATTTGACAATTCCTTCTCTCTAATAGGTGGACTGAGGTGGTACTAAAAAGTTACCAGACAATATCCACAACTTTTGCTAATTGGTCGAGTTGAGGAGTGCCTTGCCGTATCATGCAGTTAAAATGTGCCAAATGTGGGTTCATCAGTCTTGATCTATTATCATCCCGATCAGTGTTACTGCCTATAAATGAACACTGGTTGGTTGGTTTACTCACTCGTCCGTTGGCCTCTCCTTTCCACCAGCCCTGGTCCCCACCGATTTTGCTGTAGATTTTGACAATGTCTCCTTCTCGCAATGACAGCTCCCTCATGTCTCTCGCTGCAAAGTTATACCTGGCCACCGCCGTGCTGACCACCCGAGGAGTGAACACTGTGCAAACAGAAACAATGGGAGCTCAGTCTATTCACATTGTAAGAACTTGACAGGGGTGAAAAGGTCATACCAGACACAGTGGTAATATTTAGTTGTGAAGAATGATAATTGGGAAGATGGTCAGTTCATTGTTAAGCATGACTCAATGTAGTCACACAATGACAAATGAGCATGATGAGAAAGGACGAGTTGTTTCATCATAGGAGAGGAAATTGGTTTTCTTTTCGTGATTTAATGAGGGAGTGTCATCCTGGGAAGAGCTGAAATGTTCTTGGTAATGAAAAGAACGCCACAGAGAAGTAATGAGGTTGAGAGCACGGAGGCTTATGAAATGACAGTTGATGAGGTGCGGGAAGACAACAGGAGCAAGGATAGAAAGAGGGAAAAAAGGTACCTGACCAAAAGGGAGCTGGGCTCTGAGAAGAGGAGAAGTTGAGGCCCTGCGGACTGAGGAAGGAGAAGTTGTAGGAGGCGCAGGTGGCTGCTGAAAAAAGAGAAAGAGGAGGAAATACAGCTGGAAAAGCAGCGCTAGAGCCAGAGAAGCAGAATTTAAAAAAGGAGCACATTAATGTCTGCCGCTAAAAGATAGTTATGTTTTCATGAGCTTTAATCTTCGTCAGGATTTGACTGCTTTAGTAGTGCGACTTAATTGTTTTTTTTTGTTTTTAATCTACAGTCATTTGCAAACAAGATCATTGTGTGAATTTTATGCACGGATGTGAAGGCTTAAAGAGTTTTGTTCTCAGTTTGGCAGGAGTGACTTTATTGCTGCATGTACAGTCAGACTGGATGCATCCATAATAATGATTTAAGGGAAATGAGAAATAAACCATTAACTTTAAAATTTGAAACAAGATTTAAAATGTGATTCCATCTGCGGCTCTTTGCAGCATCTTTTAGCTGCTGTATATTTTCACAACTCTGTTCAGGCTCCCTGATGACATTTGTCTGGTACAAAATGGTGCAGAGAGCTTAGTGTTTATAGGGAATGAGGGAAGCAGATGTGATTGGCTATGGCCCTATCAAAGATTCATCCTATTGCACTGTTTCTATGCACCCTTGTGGGTGTGACATGCCCACAAAAATACAAAAAAATGTACACTTGAAAACAGATCAAGAGCAGATCATCATCAACAAAGACACAATTCATTTCCAAATGCAGGAAAACATCTCTGTAGTGGCCAGTTCTTCCAACAGATCAAACAAAGGCAGACCAATGCAGGACAGAAGCCAGTACAAAGGCAGAGCCAGTATTGATACAGTCTAATGGACAGATAGGGCTGCCAACTCAGACAGCCAGTCCGCAGGCCTGAGTTAGCTGACAAACTCTTCCTTTCGTCTTCCTCTCTTTATCTATTTTGCACTGCTTGTCTCTTTTTCTGGCCGGTTCCCCTCTGGGCTTCCTCCACTCCTCTCTGTGTGAGTCAGGAGAGTCACTGGCCTGGGAAGGAAGCAAGCACCAGTGAAGACAAAGAGAGTGGGAGGTAGTCTGTCTCATTTATTCTACCCTGCCATGCTAGATCCACAGCCAAGATGGCAAGGGATTCCATTTGTAAGCTGGACCTGCACATTTAAACGTCTTTTCAGACTCAAATTAGTTCTGTCATACTCATTCAAAGAAGCAGGCAGATGTATAAGTTGATATACAATGTGCTATTAGTCGCTGGGCCAAACATCTTCCATCCATTCGTCTTCCACCGCTTATCTGAGTCCAGCTTACAGTGGCGGCGACCTAACCAAGAAGGCCCATACGTCTTTCTCCCCTCAAGCTCTTCCTTTCAGTTCCTTGAGGAATCTGAAGCGTTGCAACTCCTGCAGAGTGTTCTGGGTCCACCCAGTGGTTTCTTTCCAGCTGCCTTGAACACAAGGACGTGTCCAGGAGTCATCAGAGCAACCTCCTCCTTTAGACACAATAGGAGCAGTTGAGCTCAGAGTTTCTTTCAGTTGTTTGAGCTACACACCCTATCTCTAGGGGAAACCACAACCCTCCTGCAAAGGGAAGTTACTTTGTCCACTTCTATCTGTGATCTAATTTGTGTTGGCTCCACCCAAAGCTAATGACCATAGGTGAGGATTGTAACCTTGATCAATATTAAATCAAGAAGACTGGGTGCCCTGTTGGAGCCTGATCCAACAGGAAAGCTGGCAAGCACCTGGTGGCCGGGCCTAAACCCAGAGGGGTCATATCCAGTTCAGCACAAAGGGGCAATATGGGGCTCCAACCTTGTTGCCAACCTAAGTTTTTTTTTTTAGCTTAATTGGCAATGCAACCAACAGAACAGTGCAGTTAACTTCTCTGCCTTTTCTTGAGATTAAGATTCAGTTTTGCACACACACAGAAGCAGCGAGCAGTGAATTTGTCCTCTGCATTTAACCCATCCTTTACGCACCATGCTTAGGAGCAGTGGGCAGCACATTTCTGTCCATTGCTGTGAGAAATGTTATTATTTGGAGTGACTGGATTGTGTTGCTTGCAGCGTTAATCTACTGTTGGGGCAAGCATTTAACACGGTCTGGCTGCATGCTGGTATTGGCTGATATCTGACACCAGACTTAAAAACATTCCATTCTTTGTGTCTGTGGCTCAGGCTCACTGCCGGAGAACAGGAACATTTGGGAGGCTTACCTGGTGAGCGTGTGCTGGCCCGTGTTAGCGAGCGTTCTCTTGACTTGTACGGGTATCGCAGTGTGGTGTCTAACAACTTGAAGCTTTCTTTCAGTGAATGGGCCTGATAGTACTCTACCAGCTCCTGTTAATAAGAAACGGTACAGAAGGATTAAATATGTTACCATCTGCTTTCTTTTTCCCCCACGCTGACATCAAAGCACTGTGAGTGTTTGTGCTGCTAGTTAAACACATTACTTACCAGAAGACTCTCAAACTTCTTGGCCTCAGTGATGTGGATCCAGCTGTCCTTTTCAATGACTTTAATGTGTTTTACTTCATCATTGAATCTGTTCAACCAAACACCACAGAGAGATCACCAAGAAGAACATTGTTAATTATTGCCTTAAACATTTAGTTGTGCTCTCTCTGTCGTGCTGTTGGTGTAATGTGTTCAGCTGCTGTCAACACCACATATTTTGTTGTATACCTGAAGGACCGAACGTCCAAAATAAAGTAATTTTCACAATGTAAGACTGCGGGACTTATTTCATTACTTGTCTAAAAGCTGGTCCCTGTAGCCCCTTTGCACCTGTCTTAAAGACTTGTCCCAGTACATCACTGTATGACAGCTCCAGTAAGAGCTCACACATTTGTCTCTCTGACGCATTCTCTCAGAGGAAATACACACACAAACAGGATTAAAAAAAAGAAGCAATTACCGAGTGGTAATTAGCCGGAGCTAAAAGATGCTCGGGAAAAAGCTAACTGGGGCATCCCGTGAGAATTTCTATTTCCTATGAGATGTGGATAAAAACCTTCCTGTGAGATTTTCCCTCTCCTGTAAGATGTGAAACACTCACTTGATGCTGATGGCGAACCTCTCGGCCTCAGCTGTCCTCTCTCTGATAAGGTAGGTCCCACTGCTGTGGGATTTTAAAAGGTTATCTGCCTGCTGGCGCTCCATGTTCCCTGCAAACCTACAGAGGAGCAAAGGATAAATTTTGTCACCTCCAAGTACAAAGTTTTATAATCAAATTTCACGGTGAAGGCTTTTCAAACGGTTGACATAGAACAGCCGTGTAGTAATTAATCTTTTGATTGCGGTCATGTCTGGGGTCAGCTGTTTTTTTTGTTTTTTTTTAACTATTGCATGAAGTTAACTAGTATATTAATATTAACATTATTATATTAAGTAATTTAAGGAGAGTGACCCCAGGGTAATGGCAGTATATACTGTACATGAGGCTGATATAATGATAAATCCACAATCTTCAGAAGCTAATCAACGTACCAAGGATATCCATAGTAGTCTGATTCCCTTGAGGGCTGCCGGCTGGATAATGACTGGAAGGGCTGGAACAAATAACACACACTGCACATTAATTAACTTCCACACAGAACAAAAGCAGACGTATCATTTATATGCAAACAGGTAGTTTAAGTGTACACGTAAGATCAAACATGCTGCAGTGATTCTCTTCAAATGCATATCTGCTGCATATAATATACGAGTGACTTACCTTTGGGTCCAAACAGGGTTTTACACATGAACTGGGGAAGAAGCCGCTCTTTTGTGTTTGGATCAGCTTTCCCTGCAAGATAAAAGCAAGTACTGGGTTTAATACTTTAACGTTTCCACACACAGTACCTTTGTGTTCGTATGTAGGTTAATAAGAAGTTAATTCATTCATTTATTTGCGCCTTGGGTCCCAAATTTGAACTTTTGCAGTCGGACAGGAAGACATTTTCTGCAATTAGCGCATCAGCTAACAGGCCTTTCATTCAGTTGAGTTGAGTATTCAAATTGTGTAATTGTATACTTAAAAAGAAACTAGTTTAGCTAGTTTGAGTCATCTTATTTTGCTAAAATAAGATAAGCTAAGCTAAAGTAAGCAAAGATGACACCACCTATCCGAAGTTAAGTTAAACCGTGAGAGTTTGTAACTGCGTTGGCATTATCTATCAAGCTATAAAAGTGAGATTAATTTCCTTTGCGGTAAACATTAGGGGGCGTACTTCCTATACTAGCAAGCTGAAAAGGAGGCATAACTGATTACACATCACATACATCATACAGCTACAATGAATTCTGTGAAGTTCAGCCATCACTGTCTGCTCCCTAAAGCAATTCACATTTAAGCTCTTTTAGATCATACAGAGAGATTAACTACCTTTCTCTTGAGAAATAACCTCATAGGTGAATTTAATGGCTGGAGAAAGTTTCCCTGAGCCACTTTGGGAAAAGCTGATAAGAGTCAGTGGTACAGAAAAAGGGCCCAGAGCCAGTATTGTTATTGTGCTGTCACCTAGCCTGAATCACTGTAGGAGATCCCCAGGGTTTGCAGGTACATCTTCATTGATGCACAACTAAGAGATGCCTTTTTTTAAATATAGGTACAAGTCTTCAACTTGTTCTGAGAAATAGGAAGAATGATTATCTCAGTGGTGTCTGCTGATATCAGAATAAGAACTCTGAAAAAGAAGTTGTGCCATCAGAAGGCTGGTGCCAAGCGAGTCCTGTTTTCAGTGAGATTTTCTTTGTTTACATTTTTATTCAATTTCAGGATCAGATGTTTTTTGCCCAAATATACAGAAACATTACAAGACATTGGACTCCAGCTTTTACTGCAATGGCCCATGTTCAAATCTGTCTGGGGACCTTTTGTTACATGTTAATTATGCATAATGCCGATCTGTGTCCTGCCAAACGAGGGAAAATTCCTGAAAAATATCTTTAAAATCATTAACATTAAAGAAGCAAAGAAAGTTGAACTAATACTCAGATACTTGCTGTTATCTGATATGACTTGGTGACCCTGGCCTTGACATAGACACAGGCTTTTTTCTATGATTATGTTGGTATAAGATCACGTTCATAACTCCCAGACATAAATTTTCTTCAAATATTGTTGCCTACATTTTTCACTCTTTTATACATATTCACAGCTCTTCCATGCAAAATAAATCACTTTTCTTGAGAATATAAAAGTTATTTTATCTGATCTGATCACAGTTCATCATTTGTGGTTTAATTAAATTTTCATGTATTCTAAATTATACAGACATTGGTGACTGCTCTTTATTTATAGTGCAGTCTGTACTATTTGTTTTGGCAGTCTTGTTTATTACAGTGGTTTTAAGGAAAGTTAAACAGCTATGCTTCACTTCTTTGAGATATGCTTACTTCAATCCACCTACCAGCCCCTCTGAAGCTCAATAATTAACACGTTACATCTCGTTTGTTTGATCTGAAGCGTAAAAAACAGCCTGTTGCAGTTTTACGAGAGGTTATGTGCTGGACATTTCCTTGGCCTTGCCTGACTTCCTGGAGTCGCCTGGCAAACTCAGTGATGACAAGGCTAAAGGAAGTCACTGCAACCGGCCAAGAAAAGCTTTGTTTTTGTTTTTCTGGATTGAACAAACGAGATATAAAATGTTAATTAGCTGCCTTTAGAAGGTCGGGTAGTTAGATTTTGTTAGCTTTGGACAAAGCCAGAGTAGGAGAGTGTAGGAATTGGAAACTCTTTTTTTCCCCACACATGGTGAAATGTGCTCCTACTCTGTTTCACATCTTTAAAAGTGAAGGTCAGCACTTTATCATCATAGTTATTGATTCATTTCCAATCTACATAAGTTGTCGTGAGTGGAGTACAAAGCTGACTGTCTTTGGTTAAAGATAGGAATGATGTACCTCCCACCACGATGTGTCAGGATCTCCCTTCAGCAGCTCGATAAAATCTCCAGTTTGGAAACAGAGTGGTGTTTTCCCTGGAGGTGTTGGTGTGCCATGGTAGTTCCTCACCGCCACCATCTTGGGACCTGGAGACACAGTCAAGTGTTTGGAGTGAGCATTAAAAGAGGTCAGTGGGATTAATGGACTGATAAGGGATCTAATGTTAAACTATTTGTGCAGCTCACTGTGGTTAGGAGTTAGGTTTCACATTAAGATGAAGGCTGATAGAGGCAGAACCGCTTTTGCATATAAATCTTGCCCACAAACTGATGCAGTGTTCTAAGAAACACGATAGAACCACAACATCCTGGGTTCAAATGTGGGCCAGGGCCTTTGCTGCAGGCTCTCCCTTTCTCTGCCCACTTTCATGCATCATGTGAGAGAAAAAATCCTTTCCAGGCTGCTCTGTTCTGCACACAATATACTGTCCATCACCTGTGATCCCTCTTATCTAAACCGTCATCAGATTTTTAATTTTAAGTCATCTTTACCATATAGTATCTGTATATTTATGCATCCCAGCCACTCTACATGCTTGATAATGTTCTTGTGGTTCTCATGTGGTGGGTCTATCCACTAGATGGCAGGAGAGAGCTGTGCTGTTCAATAACAGCTGTATCCATAACAAACTTGTAAGATGACAGCTGACAAAATATCCAGCTTCATATGAACGTGTTCTCAGTCATGTTTAGGTGACAGGAAGTGATCTTACCTGATGACATTCCAGGTTCCTAGAAAAGAGAAACAAATGGTTGATCAACAACATGATTATATATGATATACCAACAAGTCTACAAACCAGAACATGATAATAAAACGGCTACTGTATGTTGAGTCAGAGAGTATCTACTCACCAAGTCGTGAGGATCTGAAACAAGATAAAAGAAACAGAGGCAGTCAGGTTCAGGCTTCACAACAGGATTATTAAACACACTGAGCTAAGATGAACATTTGAGTACAATAATTCTGATAATATATGTCAGGGCTTCATTTGGCTCTTTTCAAGTGTCAAACACAAAGGCAAATTTGTTGTATTTTGTAAAAAAAAAAAAAAAAAGTCATGAATAAGCCAAATAAATTAAACTGCTGTATATAGTACACACATATCCTCAACCCCAGAGCCTGGCCACATTATTCCTGCCCGTCCCCAGTCTGTGTCACTCCAGTTACCAGTCCAGAGTAACTATATTTCACATTATGTAACTGAAGTGTTCAGGTGGTATTGTGCCTATAGAATCATATGAGGTTTACACATTGAACCCCACTCAGATTTGGATATGGATTGGATCTATGCCTATGTATTTTAATATAATAAAATAATATATGTTGAGTGATTCTGGTTGTCCAGTGCAGGTTGAGACCCCTTCAAGGTGTTTCAAGATAAATCTGAGAGGAATCAGTTGTCAGATAATTAACAAGGAAAGGAAAGCTTTAAAACAAACAGTTATGCTAAACAAAATTATATTTGAGTTTTGTTGAGCTTGTCAATTGACTTTTTTTTTTTTTTTTTTTAACTTTTTTTTTAATTTTACCTCTTTAGGTCTTATTATTCATATCACTTTTTCTTCTTAAATTAGTTTGAGGCACACATTTTCCATATACATATTTATGTTTTAAGTGTATACCAGTGGCGGGCAATGCACCTGCCACACAACTGTGGTGGAGGCGACACAGCCGGCACACTTGAGAAGAGTTTATTTGTCATGAAAATATAAGACATGCAGGCTGGCTGAAGTTGTCCGATTATCAACCTTTGTGGTTGTTGTTTATTCTCTCTTGCTAAATCTTCTTCTTCTACTGTTTACTGATGGATCGGCCTACAGCAATACATTACACTGCCATCTTCTGATGAAAGTACGTTTATACAGCTTTGTTTATTCGCTCTAAACCAGTTGATGGAAACATCCTTATTTGCATTTCTTTGATGCAACATTTCAAAATTCCGCTTCAAAATTCGATATAATGGAAGCACGGCTAGAGACACTGATTAAATCCAAACATCGTCCAGCCCGTATACTGACCCTTCATAAGAAAAGAAGATTAGAGGAAACACCTACTGATTTTACAGATGGTGATGACTTCCAAACACTCTTTGTGTGCTCCTGTTCCACAGCGAGAGCAGTAGTAGCCTTGATAGAAGATACCCCTAGACGGGAAACACACATAAATACATCAGTGATGCAAACAGGAAGTGTCTCAGACACAAATTAACTTCTTGTAAGTACAACACACAAGGGGAGCTGCTGCTTGTTACTATAAGCCTGCATTTGCTTTATTTCCACTCTGTGATCTTTTAAAATCACAAAATGTGCTGGTTCCATTAAAGAGCAGTACTGTATACGTTAGAGATACTGTAACGCTGCATGCATCGCACACTGCCATGTTGAATAGTAAGTGCCATAAATCAAGCTGGGATCCGCTGGGGCTGCAGCAGTAATTAGCATCTAGCAGGGAGTGAGAACGCTGGTCCCCGCTTCCACTGGCTCTGAATTTAGGTCAGCCACGCCAGGAAATTTGTGGGTCAATACACAGAGTGGAGTTTAGCCGGCTGACTGTAATAGAGGTGATGCAATGACACGGGTTGTCCCCGCTGCAGCCCAGCAGCTCAGGGAGGAGGTGTGCTCAGGACACGGTGGGTGGTGCTGGGAAGAGGAATGTTTAAAAATATCATCCGGCAGCCTCGCTCACACATAGTAGAATATTTTCCTAAGATTGCTTTAACACTAATGAGAGGCTACGTTTGCCAAAAAACATATTCCCTCTGCGATTTAAGTCTGTTTGTTTGTTTGCTGCTCCCCATATGTGGCTGAGTTTCTCTTCAGTTTAGCTCTTCAGTTCATCACTGACTTTTTTATTGCTCGAGACGTGTTCCAAGTTTATAGCCAAACACTACTTTTTACTGTACTATTGCATAACAGCAGTGGGGCAAAGTAAAAAAGGACACTTGTTACTAAGTACTTAAAGGACCAGTGTGCAGAATTGAGGGGCATCTATTAGCAGAAATGGAAAAATTGTGTATTTATTAGTGTATATTCACCTCAAAATAGGAATTGTTGTGTTCTCTTTCGCTAAGAATGAGCTTTAGGAGCAGATCCTCTCCCTTGAAGTCCACCATGCTTCTACAGTAGCCCCAACTGGACAACAGACTCATTTATGCGTAAAGTTAAAGCTACTGTAGGTTCTCCGACAGGCTTGGAGAGGGAGGGGTATTCAGTGATTTAGGTACCACAATACCCTGCTGCTACATTTTATTCAAGTAAATGATCTGACTGCTGCTTCCACTACTGCATAAATCATGACTATAGAGTATCCTTGTATAAATATTATATAATGTGTCCCTGAGTGTATAAAACCTACCTGTTCACACAATGAGACCATATAAACATGTCTTTCCCGGACTGAATATAACAGCAAAAAACAAATCTGTGTATTACTGCTGAGTATAGTTGAATACATGATAGGAGTTGGAAAGTCTGGAAAAAGATGCATTCATAATTCATTGTATAATATAAATGTTCTGCACATCAGCTCAGGATTTTTACCTCAAGAGCATCTTGCAGGCTCGACAGTTGGTGTTCTTATCGAATGTGTGCATTTGGAAGTTATGCTGATTGGCTGTGGCTCTCTCTGGCTTGATGTTGGACCTGGAAGGAAATCATAATGAATGAGAGGAACCGATTGGACAAGACAGTTTGATTTGTCTGGTGTTGATACACTAGATTAGCCATGAACAGACATTGCAATCTGTTAATGTGATCCTAATGTTACCAATACGCTCTCTAATCGTACTCACATGGCCATTTCAAACTGCTCCATCCACTTCCTTTTCGTCTCCTCAGTTTTACAAAAGAACTGGAAGCCCTGCTTCCCTTGCAGGTGGATCAGGTAGAAACCGTACGACCACTGGAGAGAAACAGTGAGTGAGGAACAGATGGCAGAGACATATGTGGATGGCAATGGCAGAAACCAGGCAAAGAAAACTAAAATATGTACAAAAGCATATTGTAGACATTAATATATTCAATTTCAAAACTAAAAGATGCTCCACATGCTTTAGCGATGCATCCGACCCAAAGCTGGAGGGCCAGTCACAGAGCCGGCGGGTGCACATGCAATCATGGCATGACACCCAAAAAAACACCACTGCCAAAAGTAGGCACTATGAGAAGATGAGTTAAATAAAGGGTCACTTGAGCTTACCATTTTTCCACTTGACTGGTAAGCATGCAAAAAGAAAGACACCAGAGAAAGACCCAGTTACACATGCAAACATGGACAGTCACATGCAGATTCAAAACAAAAGAAGCCATGTTAGATTTGTGGCGCAATGCACTGCGGTACCGTTTCATGAATCCTAAATGACCTTCATTGCATTTATATGGTTTTTCAAGCACGAGCGGGCACAATGCATATCTGACACTTCAATGCATTACTCATAAGTTCCATATCTGAAATTACCATCAACAGAGTCCTTCAGCTCAAGGGCAACATTTGTAATGATTACACGGGATGTTTCATCACCTGCACCGCAGCGAGGCTTCCTTTAAAACGGCTCTGCTCTGTCTTTTCAAAGTAAAACAACCGTTCTTACCTTCTTCATGTCTCTGTTGTTCATGGGGTCGTCGGACATTTTATACGACTGCAGCTCAATGATCTCTTTGAGCTCATAGCTGTAGCCTTTCCTCTTGCAGACAATGACCACTTTATCAAACAGGAATATATACCTGAAGACAAACACATACATTCATTGTTGGCTTTTTTGTTTTACTTTATTTTTCATATTCTTTGGGTATTTCTTCTGAAGAGTTTGGACTTACCGGTCCTGTTTTGTTCGGTTGACGATGGAGCAAACTTTTAGTTCTCCATCAATCTTTGGCCTCCCGTACTCCTCCAGTTTCACCTGCTGCTTAGGTCACAAAGACAGACAGAATGTCAACCCACTGCATGCCGTATTATCTACTTTTAATGAGAAACAATACATAATTCAGCTACACTTGAATTTCAGATGAAATCAATATAGATACCTAGATTTTATGTTTCCGTGATTTGCCTGGCAGCAAATAGATCAGTGGTTTAAAAGATGTTTCAAGTCATAAATGTATTTTAATTCTCTGATAATAATGTCTATTAATGTATACTAGTGTCTATCTAATATAATAATGTGGTTTTTTTATAAACAGTTTAAACATTTTTGGCCCAACCCTACCAAATATCTTAAATGAAAATTCTGGTAATCTACAGCATGCATATTGTTGTAGTTTTATCTAAATTAAAAGACATTTATTACTTGAAACATTTTTAACCACTGAATCTATTTGTTGTCAGGCAAATCACAACATAAAATCTCCAACAGTTAAAGGACACAATTTTGGTTAAAATGAGTCAATAAATAAGGCTTTATTATATTAATAATTTAACATCAATAAGGGTGTGGCCAACATTGAGTTAAGAGTAAAACAGTTACAGGAATGGTTTTCTTGGTAATTTTTTTTACTGTATTTATGAATGAACCAAGTGCTAACTTGCACTTCAGCAGGAAACAACAGAAGAAGAGATGAGGTAAATGGAGAAAATGGAACATCATTTTTGACATGCATAATGTTTCTTATTATTGTTCTGAAGGAGTATATTATTTATTGGCGACATTATATAAATAGAGGATTACGACAGGTGGAAGTAAGATGATGTCAGCGTTCTCACAGGAGAGAAAATGTTGACATTTTCGAGGCGGTTGCTGCTCTGATGCTCAGTGACTAATCACACTGACAAACTTTGAATTCCAGCCCGCTGATAACATTAGTGCTGGTGTATTACTTTTCAGACACAAAGAATGACTTCTGCAAAGATGTCCAATCTTGCATTATAAATGACAATAGAAGCCGGAACATTGGATTATAAATGATACAAGCTCAACAAAAAATGTATTATTTGATCTTATTTACTGAATGGTTTTGTGATGGAGTTACATTTCACTGCTGGCTGAAAGATGATTCCTCATCCACATAGAGAAAGTTAAAAGCATTTCAGGACATTAACTCGAACATTAGAGCAATAAGTGATATGTTGGGGAAAGATGAGAAACTGATACCACTCTCATATCTGTCCCTTTATATAATGCTTCAGCCACATATCTTATCTTAGAATAAATGATGTATTTTTGTAGGCCAACCTGGAAGCCAGCATCACCATGGGTCTATTGAGAATTCACCTATGGGATTTCTGCTTTCTGTATCTGTTAATGCAGAAATCCTTTGGATTTTGGATTATGGCAGAAAATGCTGTGAAAACTGTTTATTAAAGATGTGTTTCTGTAATGAGATATTCTATGTTAACAATGTGAAACAAATTGCTGCTTTACAAAAAGAAAACAAATTAGTTGTATATATTGGAATTGGTTGGAATTACTGTAACAAGAAAAATATTATTGCAGCAAAGTTATAATCCTTGATCATGGTTTTTAAATGTAACCCCATTTTTTGATACTATATTCAGGGATGGATTTTTTTCTACAATAGCTATTTAAAGGTGCCATATTATAAAGAATGAGATTTCTGATCAGCAGATCTAGGTGCTATACATTCTGTGAAAGTATCAAAAGACTCAAAAGAATCTTCTGAGAAATGCACACAGCCTGTATATAGAAACTGTGCCTTTAAACTTCTGTAAACTTATGATGTCATAACTATATACAGCAGAAATTACGTATTTTTGTAGGCCAACCCGAAAGTTAGCACCTATTAAGAATTTTAGAGTTTCTGATGCTGAGTGTTTTATTCAGCAGGATAATCTTCACAAATAAATACCATTATTATTATTATTTATGAAGCATTAATGCAGCCGACCTAAATAAAAAGCTAACGTTATACTATCGCAAACTACACCACAGTCGCATTACTTGAACGTCACTACCGTTAGCTTCAGACGGTTTGCGACAAGCTAACCAGCAGTTTTGACAAGCTAACGAATCCGTAGCCTGATAACTTGTTAATTAACATAATTTTCAATCTACAATAGTTTTCAAGAGCACTGAAAAACACGACCAGAAGCTGTGAGGTGGACTAGTGAGAGAGTTCCTGTCTGTGTCCAGCATGATGACTTTGACGTGGAGGTAATTACTAGTGTGTTTTATGTCTTACAACAAAACGCGAACATCCCTACAGACGAAAGGGCGCTAAAATGCTAACTTACATCTGGGTTTAAGGACTCATTCCTGTGGCGCCCTATAGAAAGAGCGACCTGGGCCAGGCACTGAAGTCTTGTTGCTTTATCTATTTAACGTGTCATTTTACAGAGTCCATAAGGGCCCATGGGGAGACAACATTGTAGAGAAAAGAAAAGAAAAGAAAATACTTTTTGATTCTGCAGAGAATAGAAAAAAAATCTCAATTTTGAGGAAAAAGAAAACTGCTTCTAGGGCAGTTTGGCAGCATGGAAACAACTACAATTTAATTTGTTCCGACCCTGAAAAAAGAGAACACAGAAGTATGTATTGTTTAGTTTTTTTCTTTTAACCCATCTATTGTTTTTCCTACCACGTGTACCATTATGGGCTCCGTAGCAATTTGACCTTGTTGTAGGGTTGAATAAACAAGATAAAACTTGTTAATTAGTAAACTTTAGAGTTGGTGGTTGGCAGATTTGTCTACCTCTTGATGGAGTCTCATAATAGTTTCATACTAAAAAAAACCTCAGCTGATTGCTTAATGTGGACTTTTGGGTTTTTGTCTTTGGAGTCTGATTCCTATATGTTTATATTACTACATAGTACTTGTACAAACCCCTCACACTTTAGTTCAGAAACAGATACAGAAATCCTTCAGGTGAAATAACCAGTATTGTTCTAAATGTTAATATTGGATCCCATCAGCTGGATCAATACATCTCCTCATTAATAAAAAGAAGTGACAGAGGACTTTACACAACTTACAAGATTTTCTATTGAACTTTGGAATTCGCTGATTTTCTTCAGCGTCTCGTTGTCCCTCTTGACTTCGTTGATGTACATGGCCAGGTCCTGAGAGAGTAAAGCAAACACTGTTTCAGCCTTAAACTGGAAATCTTTCTGACATCTGTCATATCACTGTAGATTTACTGTCCTCTGAGCCACAGTAGCTGTATGAAACTATTTATACAGCATTGGCTCAGCGCACTACAGAGTTATTATGTAATATTTCTTAAAGCTCAGTCATGTACACAAACCTGCATCGCCTCCAGAGCCTCCTTGAGCTGTTGTCTCTCTGGTCGGTCTGCTGAGTGACTTAAAAGTTCCTGTGGAAGGAAAATATATTATTATTAGTAGTATTCTGAAAGTATTCTAAAAAAAAAAAAAAAAAAAAAATATATATATATATATATATACATACATATATAAATATATATGTACGTAAAAAAAGAAAAGAAAAACATATATATATTTACATATACATATATAAATATATATATGTATGTATTTATATATATATATTTTTATATATATATATTTTTTTTTAATTTATATATATGTATATATATTTACATATATGTGTGTATATGTGTATATATATGTATATGTAAATATATATATATTTTTTTTCTTTTTTTTACAGAATAATAGTATATATACACACACACACACACACACACACACACATATATATATATAACAGACGAGGAAGAAATTCTTTAAGATACGCAATAACTTAAGACACAAACACACAATATTATATCATAATAAGAGGGCTTTGCTGTGTGAGACATATAGCTGCTCTTTACTGTGATTATGGATGAGACACTGATGTGGCTGAGAGTAAGTTCCATATGAGCAGCATCAACAGCAACATACATAAAAATAAAAGACAAGAGGGATCCGGAGAGATGGCTAACTAGCCTCCAGGTTCTTTACGGTAACAAGATAACTGTAACTGTGTTCTCCCCTGAAAATCACGCTGTCCTCCATATAGATGACAATCAATAACAAATATGTTTCATGGTTTCTGTGATCGTCTGCCTCCTTCACTGGCTTATTGAGGTGATTTATAAAACACTATGGCTGTGGCAAGTTAGTGTGTTTCGTTATCAAATTGTTTACAGCTTTATAAATAAAAATGAAAGTGTGCCGGCTGTCCAACCAGCTGGAGGATCCATCAGCACTTCCCTCAAAATCATAAGTGACACAGAAATAAACAAATGACTGTATTTTAAAGTTTGTCTTGAAAATAAACAGCAAACAGAAGGAACTTTCACAATGACACATATTCACTGGTAAGAATGTTGGGAGTCTCATTTGAAACACAGATTTGACTACAATGGACACTTTGACAGAGAACTTGAACCTCATATTTACATCCAAATCTAAACTTATTATCACATAGACAGACTTGTTAGAATGTGCTGCACTTTATTTGACATATAAGCTCAGGCTTATACAACAGAATGTGGCAACTCAGTTATATATGTTTCTGATATCCTCCCATGCACAACACCTCTCTAAATGACAAATTGCTAGTTGTCTTAGCAGGTAAAAGACAGATGCAATTACAACAACAATGCATGTGCTTTCTCTATGGTTACAATGTCTGCCTTGTCAAAGCTCTGTTCCCATCTCGAGTTCCTGTCACTGCCAACTCTTTCACCTGTTAGCAATTAGCTGCCCCCACAAACTGTGCAGCCACCCTGAACTACCAGTATGAGTCGTTAGTGCAGTGGCAAGGACATTTATCCCTCACTGGCTTCCCAGCAGCAGCAGCACTACCAAGATGAATGAACTACGATTAGGCTGTTGTTCCACTGCATGGTTTGGCACGGCTCTTCTCACCTGGACTCGCTTTTTTTGGTTTATCATTAGCAAAAGTTGTGGATAGTACCTGGTACTTTTTTCAGTACCACCTAGGTCAGGGATGGGCAACTGGAGGCCCGGGAGCTGCATACAGCCCGCACCCTCACTTGAAGTGGCCCTCAGTACAACTACATGCATTTGAGCATGAAATCTTAAAAGTGCAGTGTAAAAATGCACAAAATTAGTTCTTGCAATTAATGTTGGTGTGCTTAAAATCACAGTAAGTGGTTATTTTTTATTGCTTCAAACTTTTTGTATTCCTATTTATACTGTTAAACATGCATTTCAGCATGAAATATGTTAAGTTACTGCACTGTAAACATATTTAAAATTGCAGTTTCATCATATGTGGCCCTGTGGTAGTGTCCATGAAAAATTGTGGCCCCCTCCAGCATTTAAGTTGCCCATCCCTGACCTAGGTCAAAGATTCAAGTAACCTGAGCTGATACACTCCAGACCACTGACTGGTCAGAGAGAACAGTCAGTAGTGGGACACCAGAAATCCTGCACAATCCTGCAGTATTTAAATAGCCAAGCTACCATCAAAAGTGACCACAAAGTGGAAGTGCAGTCGGCACAGTTGTGTTAGTTTTAGCCTTATGTAGATCAGCTAAAGAGGCCGCGGGTACCATCTGCAACGGAAGACGATATATAGAAAATGGTACAGAAAGTGGGTCGAGTTGAGTGGAGGGTAGCTGCACCATACAGTGGAAACACGACTTTAGCTTCGACCTGCTGACTCAGCAGATTTATTGAAACACCGTGCTGTGTTACTTTTGCACAAGTGGGACCAGCCAGTGACAACATGCTGCCCAAAAACTCAGCCTTAGATCAAAGATATGATCACATGGCTTCCTAAAAAGCTCATCAAATATACAAACCCTGCTGGAGGAGAAATCCTTCGTAGATGACTGTGCTGAATTCACTTTATTTAGAGTGCAGCCAAGGTTCACAAAAGAGGAAGAGAGCCATGTATTCACACTATGACCAAATATGGAAATGCTACTGTGATGTGTGATATATCTATACAACATCAAGTAAAGTTGTGCCCTTAGGCATGAGTGGACACACACACACAAACAGGACTTGTCAGTGTGACATGCCCCAAGGCCACAGCATGCAGCCGTGTTTTACTGCAAAGCTGTTGGAAGCAGTGAAATGGGGTGCGTTTAATTGGATTAGTGCGCGGTTGATTTGACCTCAGTGCCTTGCTGAGGCTCCTGCAGGGGTTCCATTCAAACTAATAGACAAGTCACAGCACTCTGTGTAGGCCCACAATCACCTGAAGCCAACGCTCGCTCACACTCCAGTCTATTATGCACCGCATCATAAACTCATATGCTCATCCATAATTGAGATGCAAAGTCAATTAATCATGGTGAATATTACAGTGGCCAGCTTCTTCTACACGCCAGGAGGAGACTTCCAGGGAGCAATATTAGCGAGGATGTGAGTGGTCAGACATTTTAATATTCGGGCATCAGTGCACAGCTGCAATTAGTGATTAGAGCTACCAGTAGCTTATTATTTCTAACCAACCGTTAAAAAACCCCAAAGACATTCTATTTAGGAAATAAGCTAAAAAAATATATATATATTTACGTTAATTAATCGGTCATTTATTTAAATTAATTTTCTATCAATCAATAAAAACCTCAAAATATTTAAAAATCAGACCAATTACAGCAGAAATCCTCCTTATTGCTATTCTACCTTGTGGTTACAAGAAACAGGTTCCATCCAGTTTGCTCACTTAATTAAGAACTTTTGGGAGCATTTTAACCAAAAATAAACCCCCAAATTTTGTTCCAAGGTGGTACCAAAACATTTCCAGGCTTCCTGGAAGTGAGAAGTGTGACATCAGTGGACATGTCATATTCTACAGGTGGGAAAGATAGGATTGAGTCTGCACATAGTAATCTTTCACCTTTTCTTGTCAATAATTATTGGTCACAACTGTCCTTGGATAAAACACAATATGTAATAACAGAACAAAAGCTTGAAGCTTATTAAATGGGTCAATAGTCTGTTGATACATATTAGAGCATAATATGGCCAGAAATGAAAGGAAAAAAAACATTGTGGGATGTCAAATAATTGGACAAAAAATAAAATGCTTTAAATGCGTCAATTATAGTCTGTTGTTACATATAAGAGCATAATATGTCCAGAAATGACAGAAAAAAATAAATTATGGGATGTCCAAAAATGACCCACTTAAAAAAAAGTCATACTATAGCATGTCAATTTTTGTCAATTTTTGTCAAATTTTTAAAAAGCCTAAAAATGCTTTGAATGCATCAATTATAGTCTGTTGATACATACTGGAGCATAATATGCAGTAGATTCTGCTCATTCACCCCAAAATGTTTAAAGGATCTATAGAAACCTGGATGAAAATTGACAATCCAAGCTTTTCCTATGAATGGCACAACTTGTGTCGGAGCTCTGGCGCCAAGAGGAGGTAAAGAGCTGCGAGTAGTTTGAGAAGTTTCTACGAACATTTAATACTTTTCTTCACACAGTGAAACCGGGCAACTCTTCAGGTACATAATAACTGCTATGAATCCAAACTTGACTACAACTTCCTCCACAATCAAACAAGAAAACAAATGCAGAGCCACCTAAAGCAAGGTGAGAATTTGATATTTAAAATATGGAAAGTAAACTGTGCAATAGCTAATTTCACTCCATCTGCTTCACTCTTCAGTGTGATAACAACTGCTATTTAAACCTGTCCAACCACAGACAGAGAGAGCTGCAGAGCATCCAAAGACAGGCTGTTTCAGTGTGGTTGCCTCCTACCTTCAGTAGTAGGTGGTACTTCAGCACCCTCTGCATGGGAACCACCAGAAGATCCTGCAGCTTGAATTTCCCTTCCTGTACTTTCATAGTACATTCCTGTGGAACACCAACACAAGCAGCAGGGAATATATTACACGTTGCATAACGCCACATCGCACATTTCCTACTAACAAGCATGCATTCATTGTTTAATAATTCATTGGGCCTTGTTGCATTGCTGCGATTGCTTCCACACATTCACAGGGCATTCCATTAGCAACAACAAGGCCAGTTTATTCTGTAGGGGGAAACAAAAGCTCTGGTCGTGCCAGCCATTTGTGACGCAATTACCCTGCATGCTGACTGGGAAATTCCTGACTAATGAATACATTTCTATAAACTGCACTGGCTCTTTTGTTAGTATCGTCCTATAAGGCTCCTCATAGTGGCGTGTGTAGGCGTTTCTTTATCCACTTTCTATAACTGTGCCGAGGCAGGGACAGCTTATCCATTTTTACAAACAAGGTTTTTGTGTAAAAGGACAGAGAGGAGCTGTTTAAGCATCTTTTATTTTGAGAGAGCATATCTCAGAGTCAACTACTTGGGCTGTAATCACCGCTTTTTTGTCAACTCCAAGAGCCATTCCTGTGGACACACTAACTGCTGATGTGCATTAATCCCTGAGTGTGTTCCCCTGCCTTCTATAATCAGCTCAGATTCTTGTAAAGAACCACAGAATAATAGCAGCAGACAAACACAAATGCTTATAAAACAAAATATATAATAAAAAAAAATGACCATAAAGTAGTGTGACATTTAACCTAACTGTCCTTAATTCGCATTTTAAATCACAAATGTTTTATAACTCACTATAATGTACTTGTATGCAGCCATAAAGGATATTTCTAAGTGTTTATCAATACACAGTACTTGTCAGAAAATGCAATTTTTACTATAAAGTAGGGCTGTCCTCGACTGGTTGAATAATTGTAGAAATAGACTCTTAATATCACCCAGACACAAATCATAAATGTGGTCAAACTTCTTTCCCATAAAAACTCGAGTAGATTTAATAGGACATGTATTTTAAGGGCACTATATAAATGGGTTAATGTTGAATCATGTTCAGCATAACAGAATATTATTAATTAAATAGCTCTGAGGGCATATTTTCAAATTACATTATTTGCCTTTCTGATTTCATCTCAATTTGTGCACATGGCACATTTGGACCACATTTATGAATTTAAATAAGTCATTAGTTATTCAATGTTATCATTTATTCAGTAGTACATCTTACTTTCATACTTGTGTAATGATTTTTTGAAAGATGCTAGATTCTGTAATACTTCATTGTGAAATTTGCATAATTAATAATAGAACAGCATCATTTTACAAGGTAGCTCTCCTATTTGAAAGATATCTTTTCTTTGTGGCACTGTGCACAGTGTCTAATTCTGTGATAAAATAGCATTTTATAAAATGTTTTATCAGCTGCAACACTGTTGGAAACTGATGATTAAGAAGAGACAAAAGTATAAACTATAATAGACATAAAATGGAAAAAAAGGACAACTGAAGACTTTAAACACACTAGATATAAAAGTGTGTTATATATTTTCATACAAGTTGTGATGGTCATATAATAGCCTATAAAATCCTAAACATTGTGCCTTTAAGTTGGTATCAGATAAAAACACAGAACTGATTCTGCTAAAAGTTTTGAAAGATATTTTTTTAATCACCTTGTGGCTTCAATTGTTTTTGCCAGGTATCATTTTGTCATTCACAGCCCCTGGATCATATGATCTCCACATAGTCCCTTTAAAAGGGTTACATACTTTAACAGATGTGCTGGAGCCTACCTGCTTATTTGTTTTGTATTCAGTCTGAAAAATAAGCTTGCCTTCACTGCTTACACTGTGATGTATTATCTTAACACAAAAGCACTAAGTCAGTGGGCTGTCATGTGTTTGGGATGAAGGTCATTACCTCTACTTTAATCTTGACGTCCTCTCGTGTTGCTATTAGCTCATCCAGTGTCTTCTGGGCGTTCTCCATGTGGCTGCAGTACTGACCGTAGATCAACAACCTGGTGAAGGACACAACAACAACAGCTGTTAATCTAAAACACACAGTCACAGCTTGCGTCTTTCATGAAAAACAAAGAGAAAACACTACTAATAATGCTCGATAAATGTTTGACCGTGGCTCCTTCTGCCAGGTCTGTTTACATTGTTCCCCGCCAAAATAAAGTACATCCCTTTGTGGTCACACTCACATTGGATAGTGAATATTTATTAGGGCGGCAAATTTTAAAATGCCTAAAAATGCTTTAAATGCGTCACTTATAGTCTGTCAATACATATTACAGCACAATATCGCCAGAAATGATAGAAAAAGACCATATTGTGGGATGTCCAAAAATGACCCATTCAGAAAAAAAAGTCATACTATAGCATGTTGATTTTTGGCAAAAATTGTCAAATTTTAAAATGCCTAAAAATGCAACAAATGGGTCAAATATAGTCTGTTGTCACATATAAGAGCATAATATGGCCAGAAATAAAAAAAAAAAATTATGGGATGTCCAAAAATGACCCCCTAATAAAAAAAAAAGTCATACAAGTCATACATCGAAAGTCATGTTGATTTTTGTCAAAAATTGTCAAATTTTAAAAAGCCTAAAAATGCTTTGAATGCATCAATTTTAGTCTGTTGATACATATTGGAGCATATAATGGCGATAAATGACTGAAAAACACCAAATTATGGGATGTCCAAAAATGACCCCATCAAAAAAAAGTCAGAGCTAGTGTGGTGGAAAAGGGATAAAAGTGACAAAACCTCAAGAAAACACCACAAAAAACTTTCACAATGCTGCTATTCAGAGACTGTGTGGTTTTTAGCAGATACAAACAACGTGTGTCTTTTGGAGTTTTGGCTTGTTTAAATTCTTATACCTCGTCTACTTCTTTCACACCTATTTAAGAAAGCTGTGAAATTATCCGATTTATATACCCAATTGGATCCATCAATAAAAAATATTAAAGAGGCTAGTATATCCGCAGTCTCTTGGTTGCTGATTACATCTCATTTTTAAGCTGTTAACTACATTCCCTCCCAAAAGGCGCTCTGCAGCTGCACACATCTTACAAATGTTCAATCTCCAAACAATGAAAGATTCATGCCTGTTAAGAGAACTCCACGGCTGAGAGTTTGATTCAGATATTATCCGCTAGTTCTCTTTGAGTGGAAACACTTGCAGACACGTGGGCTCAGAAAACCTGTTCAATCTAAAAAAAAGAGCCTTAATAAGGGCTAATGAGACTCTTTTCAAAAGGTTGGAAATATATCATATCTTTGTAAAAACATAGAGACAGGAGATTGCTGTTTGAGTCCACAATTAGCTGTGAACGGGTTAGTGCCTCTCGGCAATCTACCGCACATTAATTTCAAGATTAATAATACAATTTGAGAGGTCAGCCTGTGAGTCATTTGGCACTATAGGGGGTAGACAAATGAATATGTGAATAAATGTAGAATGGTTATGAATATATGAGAATAACATGAATAAGTAATGGCTGGCTTCTGATCCCAGGGTAATATTTGGAGGGGCGGCATCCTCTTGCCAATAAGCTGTAATCACAGAGCACTAATGAAAGACGCTGCTTTATATCAGCTGCTTTGCAGAGTTCCTCTTATCAGTGTGTGAGGAAAAAAAAAAATCTCTTAATTTCGAGCAGCGAGGATATGAGAGCTGTGTTCATTAGATATTACAATGGGACGCTGACACAGATCTGTGGCTTCAGCTGGGAGGGAGTTCAAAGTCATGGTGCCTGGAGGATGCCGCTGCACGTGGCACACATTCCTCTCGCTCACTCACTGAGTCAAAGTAGGGCACTGGCATGGCTGGTGTAGTGCTAAACCCGCCCTCCCTCTGGTAGAGTTGGCACTCTAGTCTCTTAATCTGAATCTTGAGCGGGGTGAGGCGGTGCAGAGGGCTGGCACCCTGAAGTCTAATCAAGCCTCTGATAGATCTGTGACGCCGATAAGAGCAGCAGAGAGGCTGCATGACGGAGCAGTGGATCATACGGATTCTAAAGGCTGGGCAATGTGACCATATATAGAGTATTTATTCACTAAATTACCTGAAAACATACTATACCACGGTGTATATTGTTATAGAGATTAGGGTTGTCAAAAGTATTGATACTCCAAAAAGTAACGATACTAAAATGTATCCGGATACGATACAAATTTTCAAAAGTATCGAGTTTCGACAGGTTAGTGTCTTTCGTTTCAAACTGACCTATTACTGATGTTATCTGTGTTATTATTAGCCATTAGCCGCAGCTAGCAATTAAAGGCTGACATCACGTTAATGATTATAAACAACGTAAATAAATCAGGCACGTAGTATGCCCATATAACGTTAATTGACATTGTCACATAAGCATAGAGTTAATAAGTTTACATAAATGTTGGTGACTGAAAAGTGTTATTTTGTCTCTTGAAGTCCCAGAATGAAGCAGAGAAAAGTCGACCTGCAACCAAACAGCAACACACACAGCCGACTCTACCGTCTGTGTTTGACAAACAAATATTTCTGTTAAATATTGGGGTCTTTATTTTTATCCTTGTGGTATCGAAAATGGTTTCGAGCATCGAATATTTTCCTGAGTATCGGTATCGGAGTTGAATTATCATAATATAGTATGCCTTTTGTTCTTTTTCTTCAAATTAATTCATTAATTACTGCATAAATTATATGATGCATCAACAGACTATAATTGGGGTATTTTTGACATTTTGGACCAAAATCGACATACTATAGCAGCGGTGTCAAACTCTTTTTAGTTCAGGGGCCACATACAGCCTAATCAGATGTCAAGTGGGCCAGACCAGTAAAATCATAGCATAATTACCTATAAATAACAATAAGTCCATGTTTCCCGTACAATAGGAAAATCTTTATATTTAATGATAAATACAGAAGTAATCCCACTCAATTCCTGCACAGTATACCTTTAAACAATTGTGGTTGTATTGCAGATAATATTTGTTTCATAAAATCAATGTTAATGTTAGCAAACTGTAACTGGATGTTGCTGTCGAACTGACATCATCTTGATTATTTTCTACTTTTTTTCTCACTGTTAAACATTTAGACTATACCTTGAAGCTGTTTCCCTAGTTCACTATGCATTACTGTATGTTGCTTGAAAGTATGGTAAACAATTACTGACACTATTTGATGTGTTCAAATTATGAAATGCCATGTGTAATAACACGTGATGATTGCTCCACTGCTCCCAGTACACAACCCAACAACTTATGTCCATCATCAATATTTCCAGTGTGTGTCAATCAGGTCTCGCCAGAGGTGGAACTCTGAAGTCAGAATCAACATCCCCCTCTTTGAAAGCAGCATTTCTGTTGGACCCGTCCATCTGCTGATCCTCTCTGATCCTCAGAGATCCACCAGTGATGATCCCTGGAGCTCCACCGGAGCTTTGACTGGAGCTCCCCCGCAGTGAGGCTCCTACTCCGGTTAAACCGGCCCTGGGCTAACAAGCCCCTGATTAAGACTTGATCCACACTCGGGGAGACAGCTTCCCTCAGCTCCCGCCCCTCCAGGACGACAAAGTGATTGAGATTAATGGGGGCCTTGATCAATTATAAGACAGCGGGCGGACTGTGCACTAGAGCGGGGATCCAAGGACACGTGCCAGACAGCCGTCATATAGTACGTTATCAGTTATGCAAAGGGCTCGAGCTTCTGCTGTGAATGTTTCAATCATCATTGAAGCACTTTAAGTGTTTGTAAGATATTACTAGCAGTCATGAGTAGAAAAGATAATAGTTGTATTTAAAAAAGAAAAGAAGTAAAGATGAACAAATTGAAGGTGAAGTAGCTACTTCTGATCAGACGCTCAGTGTTCCTCTTCAGGGACTTGTGTACGATGTGGGAAGGCTATATCCCATGAAGTTTATTTAAATGCTCATTTATATTCATCAGCATGGCCTTAATAACATTTACTCAAAGGGACAAATTATGCTTCTCAGCAGGAGCTTTGTGAATGAAAATGATGAAAAGAGTCATTTGTTTGCTTATCTGGCAGAGATTAAAAGAAGGCCATCCTTTACTGTGTGTGTCTTTTCATGTAGCACTGTGAGCCTATAGAGCAACAGGCTTGTTCTCCACTGCCCGAGGGCTCGCCGCGTTCTTTCAAGCTCCCACCTGCAACAAACAAACAAACAAACCCATGCCCGACCTGACAGCCAGCCCCATAATGCATCAATAAGGATTCCTCTTTAGCCTTTTGAAGGTTGCAGTCATGGTTTTACAGCATATTTGTTGCTCTGACACACTCAGTGTACGCCACCTATTCAAAACCAACTCGCAGCCAGATAGGAGTACACAGAAAAAAAAGATTTTTTTGGGCCCTGTAATTATTATTTCAATCATTTTTATAAATTCTACAAAGACATCCGAATTCAGTGCTTTTACATTTCAAATAGCAGTTTTTCATGTAGTGCATTACTTGGTGATTGTTTGTTATTATGCGGCCTCAGTTTTGTATGTAAATTGAATCATTCGTTCCAAGTAATATTCACTAAACCAGCTCATTGGATTAATTAGTTGATATTTCCAAGTAAAATGTAATTGAGGGACATCAGTGAATCTGCAATTTACTTGTGTATTTTCATAAAAAAATAAGTGGTTCTATTAAATAAATATTACTTAGAAACAGCCTGAGTTAAGATTACAAACACTTTCTGTTTTTTAAGTAAATGTCACTCTAGCTGGTGGAAAGAGCAAAACATGTTGGCAGGAGATGGTGAAAACCAAACGATCACTTGGAGGGAAGTGCAATATTAAACTGTAAACAATGACAAAAAAGTCTTGATTAAGCAGATATCTACACCAGAAGCTCCTTGCCCCCAGAGGCTAAATAGTCTTCAGACAAATAGGCAGTTTGACCCAATATTACAATCTCAGAAAGTGTAGGATTTGACCCAAGATGTAGAGGCAGCAGGAGAAAGAAAACTTACAGTGGAGTCCAAAACCAGGCAAGTAACAGAGCTAATCCAAAACTAGAAATGCTTATCACTGGGGTATAAACTAACGCACTGAAAGAAAACAAAACGCACTAGGTAAAAACATACACTAGGTGAGGGAAATAAATATATACAGTCAATCACCAAGCAGACACAGAGGGAAGTAAAACAAGAGGTTAGTACTACAAAATAAAACAGGAAACACGAATGAAAGAACGTGAAATGAAAACCCCACACCTAGAAAGCAAAAACATCTACATGTAACCGCTGGACAAAAACAAAGACAGAACTAAAGTAAACAACACATAAATACTGATCAGTCTTTTAACAAATATATGTTGGCCTCAACAGCTTGAAATGGCATTAATATGTCAGTTTAATGCTTTTTTTTCAGCTTATTGTAGAGTTCTTCTATCCCAATACGCAAAAAAAAAAAAAAATGATTGAAGGAATGTATTCAAAAAGATGATAATCCAGTGGAATCTCTCTCTCGCTGTAGGTTTTATAAAAAAAATAAAAATAAAAAAAAAAGACAGCTAGGCCACTAATTTACATTCAGAATAGGACAAGAGCTCTGAAATGGTAAAGCTGGTTCATTTATATTCATGTTGGTACAAAGACTTTCATTCACTGAAGTAAAAAAGACGCTTATTTTTTTAGAGAATTCTATGGATGTTGACACGTGTAACATGAAAAGAGGTCAGTGTGCCACTGTATCTAAATGGATTTGTTGTGTGTTCAGCCTTGAAAAGATGAGTTAAACTCTGTATATATGGGAAAAAAATCAGTATGTTGCTCTTTACACATAAGATGAATGACATTGATTGAAAACACCTTGTAGGTCTTCAGTGCATAAACAAATGAGAAAAAGCACCAAAAATATCACACCCAAGGTCACTAAATCACACACCACTATTCAAACGATAACTCGATCTTTAGACACCATGTTGTGTGGAAACAAATTATATATTTACACATTTAATAACAGCCTTTCGTCTGCGACTTGAGAGGCTCGTCAGAGGCTTTGTCCTCTTCACCGAGACAGGCACTGGAACAAAAGGGCCGATGGCGCACAAGCAGAGTGCAGCAAGCATCCACGGTTAGCCCAGTCTGCCATAATTAGTCTGTGACACGGTGATAAGTACAGTCCTGATCTGACACCACGTCTGAACACATCGCCGTGGGAGGTAACAACTAACTTATAATAGTAACAATTTCCTCTTTTCTCCTGCTTCAATCTTTGAAATCTAAAAGAGAGCGTTGACTATACAAGACAAACAAATGACAACTCTGAATTCAGGATTTAGTATCTTAATTCAAATGCAAATATTCATTTGGATCATGAAACTCAATATCAGCTTTTTCCAAAACAACGTAAGCAACCTTGAACAACTTCAGAGCTTCACATTAGAATATAATGACTCCAGCATTACTCTAAACATCTCATGCAGAATATTCAAACAAGTTTAAAGCCAAAACAGTCACAGTGTGATAGTGTGGCTGGTTTGATGTGTTCATCACATGATTTCTTATGCATTTGAGCAAATATCGATTTTTTTCTCATTACTAGAAATATAAAGATGAATCATGTAAGATTTATTGAAGATAAAAGCTAATGAGGAAGCATTATGCTCAATGAAAGCGCGAAGGCAAAGTTTTTGTGGTTGCTGAGCCAGCAGAACGATGCCATTAAAGGCACCCTGTGGAGTTTTCTTGTAAACAAACAAAAGTTATGTTGACAGTGTTACACATCAAAACTTATTATGTTTACTGAGGCCCATAAAAAGTGTTTAATGAATTTCCTTTCTTGTAAAAAGTTAAGAAAGCCAATTTTTTTTCCAGCATTTTAATTATTGTTTACATCCATGATTAGCCTGCTGCTATCTCTGGTTCCATGTGCAGCACGAGACAAACAAACAGGCGCCCACTCTTATAAAAAGCTCCACAGCTTTACAAGAGAAACTCCACAGGGGACTTGCAAATAAAATTTTAAATTTTTTCTCCTAGTAGGGCCAATTGGCATGTTTTCATGTAAGCCTTTAAAAAAATCTGGAGGCAATTAAAAAAAATTACACTTTTTGACCCAAAAAAAAACGACACACTATGATATAACTGTTTTTTATTCTTCTAATTTTGGACATCCTTTGGGTTTTTCTCTCTTTCTGCATAAATTATATGATAATATGTATCAACAAACTAAAATAGGGCTATTTTTAACATTCTAGACATTTTGAAAATTGACCATTTTTGACAAAAATCGATATACTATAGAATTACTTTTTTTTCTTTTTTTGGGGATTTTGGAAATCCTATAATATGGTGTTTTTCTTTCATTTTTGCATGACATATATGATTATATGTATCAACAAACTATAATACACCCATTTTGAACATTTTAAGGCATTTAAAAAAAATTAAGTACTTTAGTATGACTACTTTTTTCTTCAAAATTTAGACATATGGTGTTTTTCTGTCATTTCTGCATAAATGAAATAGTAATATGTATCAACATACTATAAAAGGGGCTTTAATTTTAACATTTTAAGGCATTTTAAAGATTGAAAATTTATGACAAAAAAGTATGATTTTTTTAAATCCATGTCATTTCTGCATAAATTATATGATAATGTGTTATATTAGAACAATGTATATTAAAACAATGATGGAACACATATGGAATAAGTGTATGTTTTAGATTTTAGATTCTTCCAAGTACCCAACTTTTGTTTTGATGTCTCAAAAACATTTAATGAAATTCCACAAATTAACTCTTGACAAAGCACAACTGTTAACTGAAAATCATCCAGGTGAGCAGTCTGGATGATTAAGTGTGCAAAGCTGTCATCAAAGCAAGAGGATACTTCCAAGAATCTAAACTATAAAACATATTCTGGTTTGTTTAACACTTTTTTACTACATAAATCAATATGTGTTATTTCATAGTTTTGATGTCTTCAGTATTCATTTACAATGTTGAAAATAATAAAAACATAATAAATACCATTGAATGTAAAGGTGTGATCTAGAGCTTTTCAAAATAAGAAAAATAAAAGAGTTTGCAAACAGGTGGAGATATGAGGACAGATTGAAGCAGCACAGCAACCTCTAAACGGCGACTTGTTTCCTTTGGGTTGGAGAGTTTGCTGGTGCAGTAAAAACTTGCTTGTTTGTATTCTTTTCAGTGCCAGTGATATCGCCCTGCTGTGCTGGCCTCTTTCATAATGAGGAAGCTGTCGTGCATGTTATTTCACAGAAAATGCAATTTTGAGTAACTGCGCCCTGGGCCTTCACCCCCACCCTTGTGGAGCCCTGCGAGCCGAGCCAATCTCCAAGCAAACCAGAAGTGACAGGCTGTGGAGCCAGCTAATATTCTCTGACACATGGCATTGGGACCCCCTCACCTCCACTCAACATATCCAGCACACAGCAAATGGAGGAGAACATAGAGCAAAGACCTCCAATAAAGAGGCTCATAGTGCAGCCGTGATTAGGCACTGCGAGGATATCAAGGAGCCAGATTACTCCGGAAATGAGTTGGGGAATGTCGCAAATGAGGATATCAACAAGAGGGTACTTAGATGCCCATTTAGTTTATAGAGCTTTCTCTGAGCGCACTTTTCCATTCAGCCCATTTCTGGCTGTTTAAGAATTGAGAAGTAGTCGAGATAAACCGGTGACATTTTCAGCATGGCATTCAGTTCCATGGAAAAAAAAAAAAAAGCTTTTCATCTTTTGCACCAATGTGAGAAGAAAACAGATACAAGCACATTGTTGTAAAGGTCACAGGGACTTACAAGCATAGATAACCAAATTAATTATGCCAAGACAAGTCCTCAGGAAAATCGCCAAGATGCCTGATGAGAGCGGGTTCTGCAAGAGTCCAAATCCCCTGGTCACTTTAGCTTATCGCCACAGAGAGACAAGACACTGCAGTGGCTCATTATGAGGCAGGTATACATGTCAATCACATGCCGGGAGTCGAGCCTGTGACGCACAGAATCTGCAAATCTAATGAAGCGTTTTCTGAAAATAACCCTGCTTCACATTTCTGAGAATGTCGCCGAAGGAAAATATTAACAATGAGCGGTAAGTCATCTGCAAATTTGTTTATGAATAGAAGGTAAATGTTAGATATTTCTGTCAGAGATTGAAGGTTAAAATCCATTAGAAAACAACCAAGTAGATTATAAAATATGTGTGTCTATAAATTCCCTTAATTACGGTGGCCCTGAGAGTTTACAGCAATTGCAACTTAAGAAAACACATGCAAATACACAAAACATAAGCAAATACACAAAACACAAGCAAATTAAGAAAATATCTTCATCAATTTGACAACACAAGCGCAGCAATTAGAAAACACACTGCAAAGACCACAACACAACAGAAGTGTTTCCAGAGGACACTTAAAAGTGATGCACACGTCTGGACGAGCATGTGATATTATCAAGTTATTTCAAGATAATGAAAATTTCACTTTATATCGTAGCGGCCGATCATAGCATGCTAACGTTAGCCGGCGATCGATAGCGTGCTAGCATTAGCGGGTTAACATCATCATAAATACATTTATTTGATTGTTTAACTGCAATGTGATTGATACGGGCTAGCGGGCTAACCTACTTTATACAGTCTATGGGGCTAACACAATATATCACGTTATAACATGAAAATATCATTATCATGAAATAACTTGATAATTTCATAAAATATTGTGATAATATCACACGCGGGTCCAGACATGTGCATCACTTTTAAGTGTCTCCTGGAAACACTTCTGTTGTGTTGTGGTCTTTGCAGCGCATTTTCTAAATACTGTTCTTGTGTTGTCAAATTGATGAAGATGTTTTCTCAGTGCTTGTGTTTTGTGTATTTGCATGTGTTTTCTTGTTGCAGCGCTGTGAGCTCTCAGGGCCACCGTACAAGTACAATGATACTTGAGTGTATTTCCAACTTTGTGCCAACAGTCTTATTTCAACACGGTAGTATCTCTTTGAACAAATCTAGGGCCATAAACAAGATTTCCCTGTTTGGTGTGTAAGAAATTTACAGCCTGTACAAAGCCCTGATCTCAACATTTCTGGGATAAATCATAACACCAACTGTGACCCGGGCCTCATCACCGCGTCAGTTGCCGACCTCACTCGTGTGTTTGTGGCTGAATGGGAGTGAATTCCTGCCACCAAGTACCAAATATTGAACAGAGGATGAAATAGCAATGATTAATGTCAGTGGTAGGGTTCTGGTACCTCTGCCATAAAGTTGTTGTTTTTTATCTTCACCAAGGAAATTCTATTTTGGTTTCTTTGTTTGTATGTTTGTCTGTGAGCAGGATTATGGAAAAACTACTGGCTCAATTTTTTCATGAAACTTGAACCGTGTCACATAGGCCAAGAAATTATTTTTTTTGGAGCAGATCCAAATCACGGAGCGGATACACAAATAATTATTCACTTTGTTTCACATTGCAAGATAGGGCAATGTTAGCCTTGGTGGAGGCCTGAACTCTCTGAGTGCAAAATCATTCAAATATAAGACACAGTTCCACCCCAAAACTGAAAAATAGACAAAGAAAAGAACAAAAAACTCTACTTTGCTTTACAAAGCTTTACTTTGTGTTTCAGTCACATCTTATTATGCATTCATTTGTACTGATTTTAACCTCAACAAGACAATCACTAACTGTTTTGCCAGCCTTTTTGTATAAAAAACAGCCAAAAAGTCAGGCTAACTCTCTTCCTGTACTTTCCCTGTTTTGTACATCCTGTATTTCCCAATGTACATCCTATGAGCTCTCATGAGAAAACTGCTACAGGGACCTTTGACTATAGCTGGACCTTATCTGCGATCGCGTGCAAAATAATGCAGATTTCCAACCACTGCTCAATCAGATCAGAGCGTCAGATGAGCTAAACCAGGAAGGAGATACAGTACGAGTGTGTGCATGCGTGTGTGAGATAGAGGGAAAGAGTATGTGCCTGCTTCTGTCTATTAAAAAGACCACAGTCTCTAGTGTCACACCAGTTTTGTGTTACATGAGCCTCTAGGCTGAAGGAAGAAGCCTGCGACGAGCCTATTACCTATGCAAACTGACGCCGCCCAAAGAAATACTGTGACTGTCTGTTTAAGGTCTGAAGGATAAGGAGGAGGTGTGTGTGCTATCAGGATCACTGCTCACATGAATATAATACATGCTTATGTATGCAAGAACAGGTACACGCACACACGCAATGAAGTGAGTGACTCACTCTCACAGTAATGGGTGTATCATTCGGGGAGAGTGGCATATCTGTGGCTGTGTGTGAAATCATGACCGGGGCCAGAACCTATCATCAGCATCATTACCATTACCTATGAAGCAGCCACACTCGGCACAGCAGGGAGGCAAATCACTGCTCCCCTCAGGGATGCAAATTATCCACAAGTTGCTCAGCAGCTGGGCAAGATGGAGATCCATCTGAGAGAAAATCCTGTTCGCGGATAAACCACAGCTTTCTCTAGCCTCCACATGGCAGAAATCTGCTTTTTTATGAAGTTGTTTTAATTGTTCTTTCTTCAAACAGGTGAAAAAATATGTCAGTATAGCAATATTTCTTGTTTCCAATAACAGGGGCTTATTTCAATTTTTTGTTTAGATTTGATGGAAATAAAAGCTGATTTTGCAAACACTAAATAAATCTTAAAACCCATTTTTATTCACTGGCTATTAACTCAACATGAGCCTTTGCTCTGTTTTATTCGTTTTTATTTGCTCTTTGTGTTTTTTTAAAATTAAGATTAATCTTAAAATTGAGATTAATTTTAAAACCCACTTTTATTTACTGGTTTTTACCCAGCATGAGACTCGTTTTAGTTGTTTTTGCTTGTTCTCTGTTTTTATTGTTGGTCTGTCCTGCCATGTACAGCACTTTGTATCAGTTAACGCTGTCTTAAAGGGCTCTATAAATACATTTTATTTTATTTTATTTTATTTTATTTTATTTTATTTTATTTTATTTTATTTTATTTTATTTTATTTTATTTTATTTTATTTTATTTTGTTTTATTTTATTTTATTTTATTTTATTTTATTTTATTTATTTTAATACTTGGTTGACTGAAGTGAAAGTAATAATTCTAACTGCATATTTTTACACATTTTACAAGTTGACTAAAACACTGAAATCCAGGCTGCTACATTTCAGGGACAATGAACTACAAGTGCAAATAACCCACCCTATAACAAAAATAATAATATAGTAGTGTAAGTGGAGACACCACTGTACAGGAATATAAATGTGATGAGCTAATGCAGTCTTGAGCAGATTTACTCTGACCGTTTTGGTTGAATGGGCAATAATTGGTTAGATGCTCTCTCAGCTTTTTCCTCTAACACGTTTTGTTTTAATTGATTTAGTGTTTGAAGCCTAATCCCAGCAATCCTCTGACTGATCCGAGGACACTAAACACAAAGCATCTTCCTGAAAGGGAAGAAAGACGGCAGCTTCCTCTCCACTACAAGTGGATTTTGACACTACGAGCCCCCCAAAAAAGAAGACATTTCAGGTTACTGACCTCTCCTTGAAGTCGAGGAAGATCTTCCCCAGGCCGCTTCCTCCGCTGACCATGTTCAGGTCGATGGCTCTCAGGAGGGCAAAGTGGACTTTGATAACATCCTGAGTGAACATGAGAATAAATATGAGTTATATAATATAGATGGATACAGCCATATGTAGCTATTTGCTAGAATAAACAATAAGTAAGGTATGCAATGATGCATGCTGACACATTCAGTACAGCACATTCCCCATATATTGGCTTGATATGCCCTATGGTTCAAATGATTAGTCTTTTTAGTCTAATTACAGTTGATATCTTGGCATATACAGTCATGGAAAAATGATTAGACCATTGTTCTCTTCAGTTTCTTGTTCATTTTAATGTCTGGTACAATTAAAGGTACATTTGTTTAGATAAATATAATTATAACAACAAAAATAATGCTAAAAAATAGCTCATAAGAGTTTAATTTAAGAGCTGATATCAAGACATTTTCCATGGTTTTCTTGATAATAACCAAAATCATTATCAAGACAACCATGGTAAATGTCTAGATATCAGCTCTTAAATTAAACTCTTATGAGCTATTTTTGTTGTTCAAACAACAAATATTTTTGATCAAACAAATGTACCTTTAGTTGTATCAGGCATACAAATGAACAAGAAATTGAACAAAAAGGGTGCTCTAATAATTGTTTCCATTACTGTAGATGCTAAATAAATATAAAATGGAAGCTTGCTGTTGGAGTATCTACACTAGTTAAAGGACAAGGAGGCTTGTTTTAGTTTCTTGTTGCAGACATAACTCCTATGTTGTTCTCCCTGAGATTTCTCCTTTTTTTCCTGTTAAAATGTTTTTTTTAGGAGTTTTTCTTTGTCCGACAGAGGGTGTTGTACCCTGTACAGCCTGTAAAGCCCTTTGAGGCAAATCTCTGATTTGTGATTGTTGGCTACATAAATAAAATTGATTTGAAAACACCAAAAAGAACACCCAATAATCCAAGAATCCCAGGATTCAAGCATATGTTCAGAGTTCTTGCTATGGTATTTTAGGTGTTTACTAGTGTCTATAAACAGATATCTGTGTATGAATGCAGAATATTTACCCAACAGGGCATGATTTTGGAATCGGAAGTGTTCTGGTGTTCATTTGTAGTCTGAGCAGTATTGACTGTGTTGACTGCAGGTACAGGTGCATCTCAATAAATTATAAAATGATAGAAAAGTCCATTTCCAGTAGTTCAAGTCAAACAGCCCAAACCAAGTGTTGAGTCATATAGATGGACATACTTTTCAGAGGCCAACATTTCCATATTAAACATACTTTTTAAAATTTATCTTTTGTAATATTACATTTTTAGCAGACAATAATTTTAGGTCTTTATTAAATGTAGGCCATAATCATAATAATTAGAAGAAATTAAATAAATTAAGCCATGGAATGGCTTCATTCTGTGTGTAATGGATCTATATAATGTGTTATTTCCACTTTTTGAATTGAATTACCGACATAAATAAACTTTCGATGATATTCTAATTTATTGAGATGCACCTGTAAACAGTTCATGTTGGTAGACAGAAAAGGTAGAAATGCAATCTCAGACCCTATCAGCTATCACCTGACAAAGATTTAGCTTTTTAATAGCTTTTTATTGTAATTTATCTCCAATATGCAGGTATCTGTTTATAAAGATTGTCCAAAATGCTGTCTGAACTTAAAACACATACAGAAAGTATTGATGAAGTTACTGATCAGACTGTAAACGATGACTGGTGCATGGAAGAGGAAGTCATGGCCCGGATAGCTGTTCACCCACGAAATATTAGCTGTTGCCTCATATAGCCGGCGGGTTCAGAGACTGATAGATTAGTGATGAGATGCAATACTGAAATGTTGCTTTTTATTGTCTTGTAAAGCCCATGAGCACACTGCTAAGTGTTTTTTAAAAAAAGAGTGAAAAGAAATTAAACATTTTGTTTTCCCCCACTGTGATGAAAACATTGAAGCGTGACATGGAAACATCAGTGCATATCGGAGCGTGAATCTTGCATGCCCTCACACCCCTAATATACATATACAACACAGCCTGTCATTCATTCAGCCATCCATACACATATTGAATTATTCACTTGGTGTGCTACACATCCAGGCGTGCTGTATAGACACCATTTTTTGTGCTTGAGTGGTTATACTTACCTCAAGATTGACAAAGATAGCCTCCATGTCCTGTGGACTCATCACTTGCTTTAGCGGGATCATGTAATTCTGAAGTAAAAAAAAGAGACAAATGTCAAAAAAAGACACATATTGAACTTTTTTTCCTGTCAAAAATGTATCAATAAACTGGAATGCGTCTCTGGCCAAGCTTTTAGCAGATCTGTAAAGATTTATTTGAAGGACAGTTCGAGTTAAAGTTAACTGCAGCAGCAAAGAAAATCAATACTAGACTACACTGTAAAAGATGGAGCTACCATATTGTTGTTCAGGGTGCATGAAGTGATTTGATTCCAGGCTAAGACACTGTCCTCAATACAAAGTATACAGCTCTTCTCTATGCTGCACTCGCAGAAGAAAAACCTGCCTATTGTTTCACCAAAGTTGTTTTATGGTTGTCACATTCCATCATAATAATAATAACAAATAGATCAACTAAGAAGCAACGCAGAAATGAGGCTTTATTAACCCCAACTCAATTAAGCTTAACGAGTCCTCTGATCATAAGAGGGTTATTTATTCTCATTTAGTCTTGTGTTGGTCCGACGTGGGAAAACACAGGATACACATTTAGTTTAATGAAATTAGTGGAGCGAATGATTTGTGGAGCTCCATCAAATCGCGAATGAAATCTGTCAACGCGGAAAGTGATGTGTTAGCAGCCCTGATCTCAACAATGGTTCATTAGCACGCAGAGTGTGTGTGTGTGTGTGTGTGTGTGTGTGTGTGAGAGAGAGTTTATGGTCTTTAAGTACACAGAATTTGTTGGGATGCACATTGAGTTTGGCAGCTTTTTTATGCAGCAGCAACACAAGAGATTTTCACAACACTGTGTGTGTGTGTGTGTGTGTGTGTGTGTGTGTGTGTGTGTGTGTGTGTGTGTTCTTGTACTTCCTACATAGTGAGGACCGGAACATGTTTTTAACCAACAGAGTGAGGACATTTTTGCAAAGTGAGGACATTTCGGCCGGTCCTCACTTCTTTAAAGGTTTTTTTGAGATTTCAGACTTTGTTTTAAGGGTTAAAGGTTACATGATAATGATAATTAAGTAAAACTGTATTGTGTGGTTACAAAACGAACTAAAATTATAGTGAAAATGTCCTTCATTTTTGTCTTTTTAAATTTTTTTCATACATAATGAAGATGGATAAGACAAAGGAAATAAAGGCAAAATTTACTGTGACCTCTTTTAATCTCCCACCCAACAAATATGCCATTACAAAAAACTAAAACGAACAATACAACTAATAAAAACTAAACTAAAACTAAAGCATTTAAAAACTAAAACTAGCAAACTCAATCTAAAAATTAATTAAAACTAACTGAATTTGAAAACAAAAATTAAAACTAAAACTAATGAAAAATTCAAAACTATTATAACCTTGCAAGGGAATTCACTGTTCCAATGAGGGCCCTCACAAAGATAGAAGTACAAGAGTGTGTGTGTGTGTGTATGTGTATTCATGTTTGTGCCCTCTTGCCTGTAATGTGCGTGTCTATACTTAAAGCCCCAGGGATCAGTGTCTCCCATGGGGGCTGAGCCAATAATAAACCCTATCGATCAGCTCCTGTGACATTTGTGCTCTCCAACGAATCTGCCAATAGTTGACATTTCCATGCTGTGACCCGGCCCACAGGCCTGAGACACCAACAAAGAAGAGGTGACAAAAGGAAACTCTAACACAACGGGACAAAAATGCACATTTATCAACCCGCTCAAACGTATGCGCACGTAGAGCACACGAGCATATTGTGACACTCACCTTCTCAATGTCCTCTAAAGTCTTGTAGTACTTTGCTTCAGTCTCCTGGATCTCCACTAAACAGCAGTTTCTCTTGTCATCTTCTGTCATGCCCATTTTCTAAGGTGAGGAAAGGAAATATAAATCAGGACAATAAAACTGCATAATTTGGCATTATTGATGAGATTATTGATTATGTTTTTATTTAGAACACAGTCCAGAGCCCTTTTCTCACGGGACTAGTATTACCTGGGGACGTTTAGACTTTTTAACAATGGAGGAGTTTGTCTTTAACCTTAATTGGCAAGAATGTGTCTGTAATTTGTCAAGTACACAGTATTTACCATAATTTACCAAGAGATGTCAAACTTTTTCCTGAAAAAATCATAACATTTTTACATTTTACATACACTCTCAAAATGGTCTTATTGTAGTCAGTTGATGCATGCAGTAGGGTGGCTTTTCCAGAAATAACAAAAAAACACCATATTTTGAAATGTCCAAAATTTGAAATTCCGAAAAAAATAGTCATAGAGATGTTTTGTGATAATATTAGTCCTATAATTTTGGTGCCGTATTTTTTTGGCAAGGTTTTTATGTCTGTGCAGATTTTCTGCCTCTTTGCTGGGTGATAGTTATGAAGGCCGTGTTCGCATTTATGAATTTAACTTTTGAGAACATTTTGGTGCAAATTCAGGACTCTCCTCTTGCAACACAGGGACCCATTCAGAGAAATTGCAAACTCAAATCCATCATAACAGGGAAATCTCGAAAGATAATGACATGGATGCCTTGGAACATTTTTCCTGTTTTTAAACAGGCTGAACAGTTATTATGTGGCAGCCTAATAATACATCATATCCTGGGGATAATGTCATTCATTTCAAGCACAACACAGGCTTTGCTTATCCCCCTGCGAATACACAAAACACAGACATGGGAGGGTAATTTCTAAATCACATGAGGTCCCGTGGTAATAGCAGTCCCGTGTGAATAGGGTTCAGGTTTTTTTCCTCCCTTGTTATTTCTGTGCTGTTCACTGTTTCAGCATGGCTATCAGGATTGTATTTCCTGTTTGTTTAGTGGTGATGGCAAAACTTTTTTGGGATTTTTGCCTCAAAACACTTTTTTTACTGTGTTTTAGAAATATTAACGTATGTTCTTCAGGTCCAGACAGCGATTGGTTTCTATTCTTTTCCAAACACTATGGAATCCAATAGCACACTTTGAAAATGGCTTGTGTAATCCATCAAATTGCATTTGCTGTATGAGATAATGCAGTGCAGACTTTTCCAATCAATCTACCATGCAACCATAATGCAACATTGACAAAAATGGATGCAGACTTGATGTTGAGCGTGATGGATTACACGACTCAAACTGGTTTCAAGAGTCTGTTCTACTTTATTTCACCAGCATAATCTATATCATATCAATACTGCTTACCGAGGACTCCTGGGCATGACATTGATTAGATTTGCTAATTGATTTTCATACTTCGTCTACAAATAAATGGAAAGCAATCGCTGTTGGAACAAAATAAAAAATCTAAAATGATACAGTTTATGTTCAAATATGGTTCTCTGCAAACATATGTGCCTGAAGTTTGCTGGCATGTAGTAAAGAGACAGACTCTGGGGAAGGAGGGGAGGCGTGGGGCTTTTGTGTGTCACTGTTTGTGTGGGCTGGTTGGCTGAAGGCATATGTATATGTAGATGAACAAAGGGTTTTAAGTCTTATCCATGCGAGCAGGCACATTGTGAGGGGGCGGTGGAGGATGGGGAAAAAATACAAACTTATCTACATAAAGCAAACCCCAAGAGACCTGCAGCCTGAGTAAGTACATGAGAACATATACATATACATGTGTTTTCTTTGAAAGGACAATATGCTATAATGCCTATTGTATGTGACTCACCTAAATGACCATAAAAAAACAAGACAGATGCTTCATTTTTATACAGATTTTCTATGTTGTGGGAGTGATGTGAGCAGTCTGACTGTGGAATAACTAACTAAGCCATCTGGAACCGTTTCTGAGTTGATAACCAGTGTAGATAATACAAAAACTGGGTCTAACAATGTTGAAAGTCCTGCTCTCAATCCAGCATGTAATCAACCAATGAGAAGCGGGTTTAAAGCCAGCAGGATAATGTTTATTTGTGCCTTGCTTTGAGGTTCGGTGTGGCAGCTGGTGGTCCTCGCTGACGTCAGTTAACACTGCAGTCACAGAGATGAAGTCACAACGGTCTCCAATGGGCCCTGAGTCAGACTTCAAACCAGATGGGGTCTTTTTTTTTTTTTTTTTTTACCCCTAGGCACGGGTCAATAATCTAACTGGCAGGTCATTCTCTTGGGATTTGTTTGAAATGAAGTGGTAGAGGGAGTAAGCTAGCAGCGTGGGGTGAGTCACAAGCACAGCGGCACTCACCTGCATGTATCTGATCTGCAGCATGGGAAAGGCAAAGCAGTGCAAGTCAGAAGTCAAAGTTATCACCAGTTATGCAAGAAATGCAAGTGTTCAGAGATGATGTCATGTACGGTAAACAGGAGGAAATGTGTGCTTCCTCTTCTCAGAACATTTTGTTCTCTGCATCCTTCCTGGTAATAAGTGCTGTCTCAGGGACAACAGGTCAACAGGCAAAGTCTTAGTTGACTGAGAAAACCCCAGCTTTAGATTATCCATGTGACCAACACCTGAGACGATCAATAATTGATTGTGAAAAACATCAATACTGATAAAAGAGGTGAGATTGTGACACGGTGTTCTCACCATGGGTTGTCGTACTTCCACCTTAATGATGTCCTCATAGATGTCGTCCCCATCGTCCTCACACGGCACACAGTCGTAGATGTCATCCTCACCCAAGTCATGCTCACTGGGGAAAAAAACACACATGCACAAGTTATGCTGGGCTGACACCAAAAAGATTTTCCCAGTCGCAGAATAATAACTGAAAGCCTTTAGTAAATCTAGGAGTTTTACTGAGGTCACGGCGCTCCCAACATCTCCATCGTTCAGTTTAAAGGTAGTAATCTGCTCTGTTTCATATCAGTCTTTTCCTAGTTTTGGGTTTGAGATCATATCAAACACGTTTGATATGATTGACGTGTTTGATATGATTGCAAGTCGCTGTGATGTAACACAATCACCAACCAATAGATGAGCGGGGGAAAGGTCCCCGGTTCCAGATCGACCAGTAAAACCACTTCCACAGGAAAAAAGTAACATCACAATAATGCAAGTAAGCTCAGTCCTAAATAAAAATATAGTGATGTCATATATTTATGGCCACAAGCAGGATTTTTGGGGGCGCTGTTTCTCAGTAAAGAGAACAGTTAACATCCCAGTGTGAGACTAGGCTGGGACTAAAAACTCTAAACACTTGTCTTTAGATGTGAGCTGGTAGTTTTCCGGGAGTCTTTTCCAAATCTTTTAAAAGTCTTCTGATGTATAGGTAGAATTAGATGAACAACTGTCCTGAAACTCAAAGGATGGATCCGTTAAGTGTGCCAAAAAGGCTCATATGTTCACTTTAAACTATTCCCAGGCTCAGAGCAGTCGTTATCTCTGCCTAAAGAGTGATATTGGATGTACCCAGGCAAAGGGACAGAGCACCCGATGTTCACCAACCTCCACTGAGTTACATTATTGAGTGGCATTTCCCTTTAATGTGTTTATGCTGCTTTGGCACCCAGCTAGCTAACTGACCTTTAATTAGGCAAGCAGCCAGCAGAGCACAGACAGTTACTGTGGAGAGGAGTGTCTTGTGGGAAAGACCCTCATGCTCTGGGAGCCCACACTGCATCTCCCTTTGTCCTGTAAAAGCAATTATTGTTTGGGAAACTTATTGAGGCAGTGGAGAAGCCTCAGCAGGAATACGTTTTGGCAATGGGCCCATATCGATGTAGTTAATAACCAGGGAGCTTTAGGTCGCAGAAAAGGAAATAAATGATTAAATGCTGTAAATAAATAAAGGTAATAAGAGCTGCCTGCTCAATAATGGAGGACCAGTGGCCTAAGTGTTGCTTGTTTAAACAAAATTCTGTTTTACCTCAGTTGTATTGAGGGAGAGGCAGTATAATGCTCATGTTGGCATTGTTTACATTTTGGCAAATGGCACCATTAAAAGGATATCGAATTAGCTATTAGCAGTTCCTGTTCGCAAACCAATGGGGGCACAGACAAATGGGACTGGATTTTTTTTTGATTATGTAAAAAAACACAATTCTAAGGCAGGTTCTAGGGTTATAATGAGGGTCGGGACTCGATTAAAAAAATGTATCTAATTAATTTTAAGTAAGTAATTAATTAATCGTAAATTAATCGCATTTTAATCGCATATAAATATTTGACCTGAGAACAGTGAGAAGTAATTTTTTTCACATGGATTTTTAGTATACCATTGAATAATGACTGAATACATAAGCTTAAGCAACAAAAATATTGTTTATTTTTGTTCAAGTCCAACAGACCATTAAAATTTTTGCCATTAAGTGTAGCAATAGCTGAGTACATTTCAGAAATTCAGGTAGCCTATATGTAGGTAGCCTATATGTAGGTAGATCTTATAGCTAGCTGCTATATGTTTTGCATTGAGGTGATACTTGAGGCTCGATGTGCTGCGGTGATATGCAAATTCCTTGTTGCATAGCAACACAACCATGCTCTTATCGACGCTTCCATCCGTTGGTTTTTTGTAACAAAATGTCCCATCATCCACGGGGCCAACCAAAGGTCTCATCAGCTTCTTCCTTCATGTTCACTGTGGTTTGTTGTTGTCTGAATTCATGAACGCTAGTTGGTGCTCCAGTATAATCGGTCCACCTGAAACTCATCCAGTGAGAAACGTTCCGCGGTGCAAAAATAAGTGCGATTAAAATGCGTCAATTTTTTTTAACGCATTCATTTTTGTGTAATTAATTAATCTCAATTAACGCGTTAAAGTCCCAGCCCTATTTATAATATTAACAGAATCATGGACATCTGTTTGTGATGGTCATAAGCATGAAGATAATCATATACTCATTGTGAGTCACACTAAATCTAAGTTTGGCAAATCTGTGCGTTCTGATTTGACTGAGGTATGGCTCAGATAAGGAGTGCGCGCAAAACTACGTAACTACGAAAACACCAACAAGCTTGTCTCGCCGCAATTATTACATTTTTCTGTGGCAAGTAGGTGTTCATGTGTCCGAAGAAATTCTTTGCAACATGGATTAACATGTCACAGGAGTCTGAAAACTCCATTTACTGATTGTCTGTGAGTATCATATGCAATGCCAAAACTATCCCCAACTTTTAGATGTGGCTGCACTTTGTCACAGAATCTTATGGCCTCAATTTGCCACAGGGTTGCGCTTTACTGCAGCTTAGTTTGTTTTCGTTGAAGAGCATTAGGTACCTTAATTGCTTCCATGTCGGTTGTTTTGATTAGTGGGCCAAATCAACTTCCTGCTGTTTTCAGAACACCATCATGCACCTATCCAGTCATATCCACCTTTTTTGTAATTGAGGGAAATAAACAGAAAACAGGTTTCCAATTTCTGCCTCCACATGCTCAGGAAAGGAGGACCAGGGTTTCTGCTTGTGTTTAAACGTCCTTGAGAGTGACATTATAATGCCTGCTGGCTCCGGGGACGCTGTTCTCTGCTCTGACCTGGCCTGAGAGGGGGCGAAAAGATTTCTCAACCTGTTTAAATATTCTCGAGGTAGACACCACACCCTTGTTTGCCTAATGGGGGCCATAACCTGGCTGTCCTAGCACCAAACCAAACCAGAGCAGGAAATCTATTTTCACTTTAACATCTAGGATATGGGATATTTTGTAGGGATTTTACATACGTTATTAAATCATGAATATTCTAAAATAAGATTTACGGGGGACACAGGTTTAAAAAAACAAAACTCCTCCACTGTGACATTGCTACACACAACCTTCCGCATCTGTTTTCATTGCTTAAGTATTCCTCATTTCACTGTCTGTGGGAACAGATAAAATGAGAGAAAATAGAACTGCCCTCAATCAAATATTCAACTTTGTCGTCATGCTCGTGCGAGGGTGGTTTGAAGTTTTAATTGAGGTGGCGTGGTTCACTCTACGTCGTGCTTCTTCTTTCTTCATTAAGTTAAAGTGGCACATGTTGAATACGGAGCAGGCTGTACGCTGTCCCCACACTGTCTCCTCTCTGAACTCAGAGACTACAACTCGCTCCACAGGGACTGATGTGTTGCACGTGTTGGGGACGTTTTCGGAAAGAAGATGTACTTAATTTTGCTCTAATCCCTCAGAGGCAGTGTTATACGAAGGAGGTCTAGTGCGGTGATAAGAACGTGACCTATGGAGAGATCTAAGAGGAGCGGGATCTCCAGGGAGAACATGGAGGAGACTTTTAAGTAGTTCATACTATGAGACTCTAAAAATATAAAGAATAAGAACTGAAATTGAAAACCTGAATAGAAAATATCATGCTGGTGTCCGTCATCTTTATGTATTGATTCTGAACTTGCAAAAGGGAAACATTCTACTGATTTGTGATGACATTTAAGCCCCGTCCTTTTCCCCTGTTGGTTATTTTGTCATTGTCCAATAGTCCTTTGGTCCCATCAGTCAATCCAAGACATTTGTAATACTTTTCATCAATGATTACTGACTGACCGCTACATTACACTGACGTAGCTAAAAGCTCCTGAGGTTTGGAGAAAGGCTTCTTATTGACGGTGAAACTGATTTTAATCTCCTCTTTTTGCATTTGCCTTTAGTTTGATTGTCCATTTTTCCTAATCCCCAAGTCTCTCTGATGAGAGGTTTGCTTATATGTATTTATCCCCAATATGCATTTTATAATAGACAACAGGATGTCGTTTCTGGCAATTTGCTGCATTGTCTACATAGATTTTTTCCCAAAAATATTAGCCAGAACAATCAGTATTCCAATGACTGTGCATGCTGACTCACTTTTCCTGATTGTTTCCACACTGCTTCAGCTTTCTAATTGGATTTGTCATTAATGAGCTTCTTAACTGAATGGCTGTTTTCACTGTCAATATGCATTGAACCTAAAGTCAAATAACTATAATAGCCCAATAAGCTGCATATTTTACTAGGAAGACTGCACCAAATGAAAAAATGACATGCTTGTTTAATAAAAATGGCTCAACATGGTTTTTTTCTTGTCTTTGTGAGGAGGAGGACCACTTTGAGATTTAAACCTTGACAATGATGACATTTTTGATAGTGAAGTCATTCTTTGTAACTTGAAGACATTCTTTAATGAGATGTTTGAGGGTTAGAATTTGGTCTTACGGCTACAGTAGTTAGGTCAGTAAGCCGACTGTGTAATAATAACTGACCCAGTAACAGTCACACTATTTGTGGACTTTGGTTTTGAAGCTTTGAGGTTGATTTTGGCCATCGCCATCTTGGTCGACATTTTGCTTTTCTGTAATCAACGCATAAACAGGAACCGGCAAGTTATCAGGAAAATCTTGCTCTTGTTTGGTAAGTAAAGGGGCAACCATTATTCACAATAAATTGCTGACTCATTGGAATGTCTTTTATTCCAACAGAACCGTTAACAAGACATTTTTTTATTCAACCAAGATTGAAGTTGCTGCTTGGATCAATCTGAGAGTAAAAAGAATGTGCTTATTGTATTATATTTTGTATTACAGATAGCCTTCACACACACACACACACACACACACACACACACACACACACACACACACACACACACACACACACACACACAAGAGGTTAAAAAGAAATGGACAATTACATGAGGACAAAAGTCTTTTGCTTCTTTAGATTCTTAGCTCAAGGTTGGCATCAGATCAGGATTGATGTTAGGTAATGGTGGGGGTTTAGACATGCAGTATTGATGGTAAAGGTTAATGTTGCAGGGTGTCAAGGCTCACATAAGTAATACAAGCGCGCGCCTGTGTGTGTGTGTGCATTCTTAGAAAGACCAAGAGGGAGAAAACAGAGGGATGTAATTCTTGTCAGCATAAATCTGTCGCACCACAACTTCACTATTTACATCCCTTTGTCTCTGTGACTTCTGTGGACATTAATAAATCATTCAGATGCACTTTCCGTGTGTGTGTGCTTGTGCATCACAATGCATCAGTGAGACAGAGAGTCCTGCAGAATCATGAATTAGGTCTGATTTTCTGTCTGATTTCACAGTGACAAGCCAGAGGGTGTCCAGTGTTTGCACGCAATCGGCCCGCTCGCCTCCGCTCGTAGCCTCAGTGGCATGGAGTTACATCAGTGGAGCGAAGGGACGGAGCATGACTCATCATATCAGAGCTACTGTGCATAGGTCCCTGAAGGCTTGGCTGCCTCACAGGTTTCTATTAAAATAACATTATGTTTTTTAATACAGGCCGTTTTTTGTTTTTTTCTTAGAGCTTTCGGTGCACTGTGGGGACCTCGGGCATCGGGCCTGAACAGCACGGGGCTGCTGCCACACTGCATCTGTACAGCTGGAACTAAAGACTAGAAAGCAAACAAATAACATCAGCAAAGATCTAAAGTCCCTGGAGGTTGCATATACAACTACAGAGAAGCCAACTGATGCATTCGTTACCCATATAGCCCCATAATCAGTGAAGCTGAATAATTAAATATCCACTATGAGAAATTAAATCAAGTTTTTCAAATGTGAATTTAGATCTGTTTAAACTTTTCTCACTTTACAGAGTATGTTTGTCTGCATCCTTAAGGTGTAAATTTATATTTAAAAAACCCAACAACTATATATTCAACCGAATATAAGTCTAAAAGGGATTTCTAAATCATCGCATTTGTTTTTGTTTATATTTTTCTCAGTGTCCGAACTTTTTTGGAATCAGGGTTGCATGTGTTCAGGTGCTGTAAAATGTATTTTGTCAAATAAGTTTATTATTTGTCTTTACTTTACTGCAAGCGTTATTAATTATTTTAGTCCTAATATTATCCTGAAAATTAAAAAAAGTGTATTAGATCACTTTTGCTTGGTTTTTAGTATTCCTAGTTATCTACACCACACAGGAAAAAAAGTAATCAATATGTTATCTAGTTAGAAACTACTTTGTGGTCATGATATAAAGTTGAATAAAAAAAATATATGTGTGACTTCATACCTTGCAGTAAATAATTCCATCCATTTTCAAGCTATTGACTTTTTATGCCAACCTGCCCGAGGGATTAATGGAGCAAAATAAACTGCAAAAGAATGACACAGAGAGCTTGTGACACGGTTTGCTTCGGAATGGAAATCTATGTGTGCCTTTTGAAAAAGTCCCTTGGCGACTGTGCCCGATCCACCCCCATTTCATGCTTTGTCAACTCCAGGATGGAGTCATTCCAGACAGGGAATACTCGGAGTTAAGCGACATGAAGAGTTGACATCACAAAGCCAGAGGGAGGAAGTACGGATCAGGTTTACCACATTAACCCAGGAGACCTCAATTAGGTAGTGTCTGGCCTCTACCTGACTCAGACACTTGGAGCATCCTTCACAAACACATATAGCTGCACCTATCATGGACTCCCAATGCCATTCATTTACAGCTGTCGATTTCAGGTGAACTCATACTGACAGCATAAAGCTTCTATCCCCCTCCCCTGACATGAGTCCTCCTGACATGATATTGTAAATATGGAAATCACCAAGCATGGTAAGTGACCTCTACTCAACCTCGAAAGTGATACACGGTCAACCACAAACATTCCTGCATATACTTAAGTATCTTTTAAATGGGTTATATCTTTAACCCATTTAGGCTTAAAACGCCTGGAAAAAAATGCCTGTAAAACCTCTGGGCGATTTTAAAATAACCCCCTAAAACCTGAAGTTTTTCTGGAAATTCAACAGAAGTGTCAACACCTACTAAATAACAGATTTTTCAGCCTCTGTAGCAGATAGAAATTGAATTCAAAAAGTATTTGAGACCTGTGGCTTTCATGAGAAGTTGAGTTTATTTGTCCAAACCTTCAATAAAGTTTTTGAAAAATCAACGTGTTGCATTGCGACACTCCCACATGTGTTCTGATGCATTTCATACACACACAACACAACAAATACCAGACAGGATATAACTATGCAATAAAAAGTAAAGTAAATGTAAATAGGTGGAAAAAACTACAAATACTACAAAACGACGTATCCGCTTTCCCGGCTTTAATGGTAGAATAACGCAACAGCGCCCTCGGTTATAGTGGTAGAAATGCGGTAATGCTTTCCCGCCTTAAATGGGTTAAAGTACTGATGACCCACCAGCTTGCCTGGGCGACTTCCGTCTTTCAGAGGCTCTAAACTACAGAGACAATACTGGTATCATATGAGACTCAAAGACCCAAAGAATCCACTGTCATGACACTCCAAACTCAGCTAGTAAATTTTAGCAAGGAAAAACTGACATGGCCTTTTCGCAAGGGGGTCCCTTGAACTCTTACCTCAAGATATCTGAAATAAAATGGGTTCTATAGGTACTCTGTAAAAAATGTTTGTAGAAATTACAGTAAAATACTGTCAAATTAAATCAGAAAAATGGCATAATATTAAAGATGAATTACTGTAAATCAAGGAATAGTACAAAACTTTTAAACTGTAGAAAACACACAGTTTTTTCATGTAAAGTTAAAGTAGAAATACCATAATGTCACAAGGACACAGTTACCCTAAAAATAACGGGACTACTTTACTGATATTTACATTCAAATTTACAGTAGAAAATCCACTTACTGTATTCATTTACGGTGACGTTCTAGCAACTTTTTTGTTTCACTGTGTACCCACGAGTCTCCTCTTTACACATGTGCTTCAAATGTGTAAAGAGGAGAGTCACTTCATGCTAATTCCATGCAGTTTAGTCTTAAATATAAAAAAAAAAATAAGACCAAAAACAAGCAGATAAAATATTTAGGAAAAAATATAGAAGTACATTCAAATACAACATTTTCAAATTGAGAGCTAGCTGATAAAATATATATATTTTTTAAAATATCAAATTCTCTACTCATATCACTACACAAGAGGAGTCAGAAGATCAGAAATGTAAATATATATTCAGATATTTATATGATAAATATGTATATACATTATGTACATGTACATGTACTGTTGATCTTTTATCTACCTGTGAGCATCATCTGAGCCTACACCTCTAAAAAAGAAGAGAAGGTGGAATGACAAGGGGTTAAATACAGTATAACATCTTTACATTAGTGGGTAGTGAACTTGCAGCTATCCTCAGAGACATCTAAAGTCCAACAGTTTGAGTCTTTTGGCTGCTCCAGATTAAAATGAATCGATCTTTTGCTGCCCGGCTGCTCCAACAGTCTTCCATTTAACGTTTGGTCTGGTGGCATGAACTCGCTTTTTAAATCTCACCTCAAAATCAATTTTTATTGATTGCTTTCCATCGCACTTAGTATCCTTTGTCATCTTATCACTGAACTTAATGATGCCGTTTTATTGATTTTTATTCTTTGCTATATTGCTCTTCTATGCTCCTTTATTTTCTCACACTAAACATTTTTGTGACCAACATGCTGTTTAATTCCTTACATGCTGTAGTTTTTATGATACCATATGTCCTCTCGTTGGATTATTTTCTCTCTCTAATATATGTACTATAAAAAATGACTATCATTACTGAGGTAAGATTATCATTGTCCTCTTTTTCACTTTCGCAGTATAGTCATGCACCCGATGTAAATTATGCATGCATCAATATTTCAGGCTAATTAATAAGTCTTTGAGAGCAGGGTTATTGCTAGTGTGGCCTATGTGCTAAGTGTGTCCAACTGCATTAGGTGCAGGACCTGCTGATGAATCAATTATGTGTCGGTCGGTTGATGAAACGAAACTGCATACATGTTCTTTGTTAAAGGTCAAGAGCAGCCGTGCTGATCATTAATTCAATAAGAGCCAGCCCTCTGCACCTACAGGTTACGCAAAGAGCGCCGTGTTACGACACCACTGACCACTTCAGAAAAAAAGCTTCAAACTCAGTGAAGCTGCCATGGTTACAGCAGCCAAACCCATTAATGGAAAGAGGAGATTTTGTGGGTTTGAGGCCAATTAAAAACATATCCACCAGCTATAGAAAGAATACAGTATAGAAAGGATTTAAAAGCTTACTTTTTATACTCACTTTCTTTACTGGTGGACCACTGTTGCTATGGCTACACTGACTAAAGTGACCGAATCGTTCGAGTACAATAATAAACACATTTAAAAGGTATACAATCTTTTTCTATTCTTTAATAATGTCTCTAAATCATCACTTATGACCATATGGAAAATCTGTATCTGCACTGCACTTAGCCTCTCTTTTCTTTTCATTTGTGTGTGTTCGGGGCATTTGTGGGTGTATAAAGCTATAAAAATAGGACGAGGACAGAGTGCCAAAAATCTAGATTTTAGAAAGGCAAAAATGGACGAAGCTTGTTCCAGAACGAGTGAATCTGGGGTGTGCTTTTACTTTCTTTGAACCTGGGAGGAGGGGCCAATATCATGTTGTGTTTACAAACAGTAAATGACAATTCTTGCATAGTGTACCTTTAACTAACCTTTATTCTTTGTGGGTGGCATATATTTATGATGGATTTAGAGTAAAATAAGGAAAAAGTAAGCTAAATGTAGCCTCTTTGATATTTCCTGATGCATTTAGGGACCCATCAGAGTGTTTCATGATAGTTCTTTCTTTAGATAAGAAAAACTCTTTTAATGTTTTGCTAGTAGCCTACAGGGTACATGATGAAAGACAGGAGCATGTACTGTATGTTCTGTTCTTTCCATGAGCACATTTTGATCCCTGTTTTTTTGTTAAATTAATCAAAATGTTTGTAGTATTTCCTCTACTCTCTTTGAGGATCACTTTTTGTGCAGGATTCAGTTCAGTTTTCAAGGTAAGGGCCTATGTTCCCGGCTTGCAGGGCTACATGTTTGGCTAAGCTGCACTCTAATCCAGCATTAGCCTGCTTGGCTGGCACTCCTCTCCTCTAGCAAGAGCACATTCCTCATCCCCCAAAGACTACCCCCATCATGTATTCAGTGGGCATATATCTATAGCATGCATTCTTTCCTACAGTGCCTGCTATCTCCCTGTGATGAATGACACCCGTCTCAGAGCCGTTAACTAATTATTATCCATTAATCTAAGTCGAGCGGCTGATGTCAGCGCTGCCAACTCAGAGACCCTACAACTCTTTCACACCCAGCATAACCCACCCACAAACCCAGCACATAGTACACCAGGCAGCCAGCCACGAGGCAGGCAGAGAGGCAGCCAGAGCAGGGATGTTGTCACCATGGAAACGGGCAGAGTGACACGGTGCTCCACGCTTATGTAATTAGGCAGTTAGAGGAAATTGGAAGAAGTGGCAATCATACTTCACTTTGAAACGTCGCATATACATGAACTGCTGTGTATCTAGACATGCTTTTTATACAGACAGCGTGTGCAGCATGGGTTTGTTTTGAGGTTAAAAACAGTCAAAACTAGTTTCAAAATGTCAACAATGCATAAAGTCTTTGCACCATAATCAGGTGTGCTTTTGATTTTTTTTTTTCACCCAGTTTAAAAGCATTTCCTGAACAGAAATGCAACAAGCACTGACAGCAGGAAACAGAGACTTTTTAGTCTGCTGGAACGCCGAATCCAGATGACAATAAAAAAAAAAAAATTTAAAGTACTCTGAGGTTTTAAAAACCTGGAGGTTTTGTGACTATGGCTAAATCTGTCTCAGTGTGTGTGTGTGTGTGTGTGTCTTTGTAATTGTACTACTCACATTGTGTGAGAGCAAAAAAGTATTTTCCATCCTATTTGAAGAAAGTTGGACTCCACAAGGTAAACCATTCAATGTTCACTTTTAGACCACAGACTGTATGAACATAAAAGATGTAGTCATCGAGTTTGAAATGTTATCCATCACCATCTTGGTTTATGACTGTGCAATCAGTGCATGTGCAGAACTGATCGGGAGCCAGAATGATGCTATATATAAGCTATTGTTAGTGCTAGGTAGCTAGGTTCGATAGCAAGAGAAGTCGTTCATTTTAAATGAACAGCCAAAAACGTATGTTACTTATGTTTTTTAGTCCAACATTTTATGACATTTTTAAGTGATTGAAATGTTACAATAATGAAAGATGTGGTGACAACCTGTCATTCACAAGCTAGCTTCAACCTGAAGCATATCCTGCTAAATGTATTTTTTTTTTAACACTAAATAGGACCATAATTTACAAAATGAACATCATGTTGTATTGAAGAAAACTTGAAACTTGCATTTGAGACCATAAACCCATTAGGAAAATGTTTACTGGGGTAATAAATCAAGTGAGAAGTCGGGTCATTTTCTCATAGACGTCTCTACAAATAAACTAATTTTTTCTATCAGTGGAGTCGCCCCCTGCTGGCTATTAGATAGAAACCAGGGTCAAAGTCACTTTTGCATTGGCTTCACTTTTCTGGAGGTTGCCACTTGGTTTAAACTTTTAGAGTTTTAGAGTTTCGGATGAAGTAAGGTTTAGGTTAAGTACAGGTTAGGTCGGGGTATAGCATGTGTTTTTTATGGTTACATCTTGAAAGCAGGACTTTAACATATAAATGAACATTATGAGAACAACATGATTAACACAATTTCCACTAGGGAAAGCTTGTTGTGTTGCAGTTGCAATGTCTGTGGCGACATTCCTGTGCTGGTGCATTGGATACAGCTTTTTGTACTGAGAACAAATAGTTTATTAACTCCACAACAACTGTTTGATGAGCAGTACACAACCTCATTAACAGTTCTGCACTGTGCAGCTGCTTGTGATGTCTCTCTCTGATTGGTTGCACGGTATGTCAGGCACAGTACATAGTATAGTCAGTATATGACAGCTAGGAGTATGGCGGAAGCTCTAACAGAAAATCCTAAGAAGCTTCCAAGAAGGGTTTCTGTCACGGAAGATCCAGATAAAAAAATAAATTGCTGCTCAGAGTTAGGATTACAGTAAAACAAAAGAAGGCAATGAATGCGTATCACGTACAACCACGCTCCATAAGCACATAAACAGTGTTTGTGTAATTACTCTCACTGCCAGAGGGGGGAGACAAAAGCGACACTCTGGCTGGGGGAAGTCTCCAGGAATTAATCTAAGTTTATAAAACGTCATCCTAGGTGACAAAACCAAGTGTGTTTGTATGTTTGTTGCAGAATGCATACTTACTCTGCCAGCTCTTCGAGACTCCGGTACACATCATCCTCATTCAGAGCTGTGTCCTCTGACGGAAAGGGCCTGGTACACACACACACACACACACACACACACAGGGAGAGTGAGAGAGTAGATATTAGTACACACATCATTGTGTCCCAGGTAGAAAAATAACCAGTCAAAAACTGCGTGTTCTATCTGCCAGGTTGTCACTCTCAGCTCCATCACTTGGGCAGCACAACAGCAGGATGTATTCAGCAGAGGACCCCATCAGTCACATACAACATTGTCAAAACACATCAACACACTGCTGCTGACAGATAAAAACGCTGGCATCTTCACACAGCCAACTTTCTCAGGAATTCAGGAGGGGAAAACAGCCTTTTTCTCTTCCTGATGGATGGCCAGGTGCCTTATAAATCCTCTCAGGGGGTTTGGGCAGCTTTCAAGGACCCTCGGGGACATTGCAGGGCAATATAAAATATTGAAAATGACAAAGTTTAGAGCTGTCATCCTTTTTTTCCCACCGCAATATTGAGCTTCTACTATATAGACTCACATTTTGTTACAAAACATTATGGTTATGAGATGCACTGCGAGCTGCAATAGAATAAAAGTTTTCACGGCAGCCCATCGTTCAATTAACTGACTGATTCTTCCCGATCCTCTTCTTGAATTTCTCATTGCCTCCCACGCAGCGTCAAAAAACACAAGACTCCTGGGAAGTGGCAGGGCATAAAAATGGATGACTAATCAATTAGCTCATTAAACAGGGTGGATTTATTCCTAATCTTTTTAAAGATATCTGCTTTCTGCAAACATTATTGTGGAGTGCATGATTAGATCTCGATTGGCCGACCGTGTTTATGATGAGTTTTTTTTTTCTTCCACGGGAGCTGATTGCTACAAATTATAGCCTATTAGCTTAATGTTGTGCACAATTGAAGCTCATTAAAATCACTGAGGTCACGATCAGCGCTAATCATCAGCCTCGCTAAAGTTACTGAAATGGAAATAGTGTGTATTATTAAACTAATCCCTCTTACGTTTAGAAGAGATACTCTGGAATCATTTTAGTCATAATACAGGCTATTTCTGTTTAGGACGGTGAAATGTTTTATGGGAAACGAAAACAAACATTTGGGGAATAAAACTGCAGAATTTAGTGGTCTTTAGCAGCTTTCGAAGAACCCAAATTCCCTCAGTACTGTGGCTTTTTTCAGTTGAAGTAGTTTTGGGCCTGTTTGTTTGTTTTGGCTATGATAGCAGCACACTGCGGTTAGTGTTACCATCTTCTCCTTCAGTAATAAATCCCACACACGGCAGCAGCCCGCAGTGCTTTCTGGTACAGTAAACAGGTTGACCTTGACTCCCGTCTGAATAATGTAACTACTGAACACATGATTTGTTTTCTCGCTGTCAAAGAGCCACTGGATATAAACACGCAAAGGAACAAATGTTGTGAGATGGAAAACGGAGCGAGAGGAGAGGGTTTCACTTACGATCATTTCATTCTCATCAACTAAGAAAAGTTCAGTCACACCAGCTTATGGGGTATTAACACAATGCCATTTATACAAAGCTATATTTTTGATTTGATATGACTTAATCGATGATTGTATAAATACACAGTTGTCCTGCAAAGTTTTTGATCCATAACTATAGTGCTTATTTCTTATTACTACATGAATTAAACTAAAAAGAAAATAATGTCAATGTAATGTATGTATGTAATGTCATATGCATATATATATATATATATATACATATATAATACATTTTATTTTGAAGGCACCTTTCTTGGCACTCAAGGAAACAGCAATAAAATACAATAAAATACACATAATTAAGAACAATACAATACAATAGATTGGACAGGGTAATTGTCATGCAGTTTTAAACAGATGTGTTTTGAGTTGTGATTTGAAATGGGGGAGTGAGTTAATGTTTTCTGAGTTGGGGTGGTAATATATATATTAAATCAGAAAAATATATAATTTATTCTTTCAATTATTTTATTTTTCTTCACCAGAAATGTCCCGATTGGAGCCAAACTAACATGCAAAGTGGAATATCCCTGTAAATTCAGCGATCATGCAAACCAAAACCAAAACTTTTTATATTTAATTAATGTGAGAGAAAATCTTAACAAATATTATATTTAAAATGGTTAAAACTATTCACTTTAGTACATTACTAGAGATTAAATGTTAGAGTTGCAAGCACATTTTTTTTAGCAAGAAACCAGGAAGCTTGTGTCAGTTTTTATCAGTCTTATCTTTTTTAAATTAAGTTGATTTGTTTAAATAGTTGGATTGTTTTTATGTGAAGGACTTAACAAAATGTTTTCCACAGGGTTCCTCCAACGTTGGTCTCCTTGAGGAGTTTTTCTCCGTGTGTGTGTTTCTAAACAATTCTAACTTGTTTATCCAGTTACCTTGGAAATGTTTTTTTTTCTTCCACATAATGGAAGAACTACACTTTTGTTCCACACGCAGTTCATAGAGGGATGTCAGGTTGGATGGTGACTGTTACATAATACATAAAAAACAACTTAATCCACTTACAACAAGATCTGCAACCTCAACGACGGAATAGACCGATTGTCCATACAACCAATTATGACACATATGTGTTTCGTGGCTCGCAGTACAGAGAGGAGTGTTGTGAAAAAAGCACACATGTACATGTCATTATACATTCACATACGGTTTGAGGTTGTAAAAAAAAAAAGTTGCAGTTTCGATAAATTTAACCTACAAAACCACTGATCTATGTTTAGGGCAAAAACCTTCCTGGTAAGGTTATAAAAGACAGTTTAAACTAGGGATGCACGATATTTAGCTGATTACCGATACCGGTATTTTTTTCCCGCACAACTAATACCCACAATCAGGGCAGATTTGGCCAATTTCCCAATTGCCATAATAAGTAAACATAAACTGTGTTCACTGGGAACATGTGAAAAGTGCAACTGTACAGAAATTGAACCCAAATTGAATAAAACTACATGTACCTTACAGACTGCTGCTTAAATTCAAATTTAACTTAAAACAGGAGCCCAATATGTGACGACTCAATCTGCACTGTGCAAACAAAATCACAAAAAGTACTAAAAAGATAAGCAGCTTCAGTCCCTAATCAGAACATCAATCAATAGGTGGGCTCAGACTACACTGCACAATTCTATGAGCTACAAACAAGGTGCAACAGAGAGGTGATGCGCACCCCATTATTTAATCACTTTATTATATCGGCGGGTATTGGCGTGTTGGCCGATGTCCGATAGTTCATTTTCAAGCCAAAATCGGCCGATATTGGCAACGTGCCGATAATATCGTGCATCCCTAGTCTAAACAGTAAATACATGTATGTAAATGCAAGAAGTGAAGTAGGGTGACGTGAGCCACTTAACTTAGGTAAAAAACATACGTTTTGTGAAAAAGGTGATTCACTGGTAGTTACGTAAAAAGTTGTGTACTTTTGGTTTCACATAGGACACAAACCCCGTTGTCCTGGGTTAAACTCCACCGTTTGTTGTAAATATTGATGTAACTATTATATGTGGGAAGTTCAAGAAAGACTGTGAAGTGAGCTGGTGTCAGAGATCAGGCATTAAAAATCTCATAAAGGCACTTTGTAAGCACTCATCTTTGAAACCCTATAAATCCAAGATATGATCAGAATACTGAGACTTTTTATTATCTCCATAAAGAGCCAACATGTGAAGGCCAGATATCTCACTAAGTTAACACTATAGTATTAGTGTAAAAGAAGTAATAAAAACTGTAGTTCATCTGATCATTTTATCTGTTTTTATGTGCAGGTTTGCATGTGTGTGTATGTCAAGTTGTGTGTATCTGTGTGACATCAGCAATTAGCCTTTGTGTAATTAAAGCAGTGGTCACACTGAAAGAGTGCCATCAAGTTAATGGATGCTCAGCTAGATCGCCAAAGGTCGGCTGGTCACCCTCTGGCATGTACACACACACACACACACACACACACACACACACGCACACACACACACACACACACACACACACACACACACACACACGAACATACAAAGAATCCTGCAAACTCCACAGTCTTCTCTGACTCATTAACTGTGCTAACTTTTCTATGTGTAAGTAGTTCATTAAAACTTCTGTATTTCCAAGAGCTAATTACAAGTACTATTATTAAGAAATCATAATACAAAAAGTGCCTCATCTGATTTATGTTACTTTCTCACTCGCTGTTATGAGCAGAAGCAGCGCAGAAGGTGTTTCCTCCAGAGCGTAATAACACACCCACATCTGATGGCCCCCTACAATGAAATGTGCATTATATTATAAGTTATTAATGGAGTCCCGCAGGGCTAAATTTAATTACATAGTAGTTTGCGGAGATATGCGCTCACATGTATCACCTCGGTGTTGTTTTGCGGAGCCAAGCACTGCCCAATGCTGCCGTTTTCATTTCGTTCAAATGGTACAACCAGGTGTAATTGAACTGTGTTGATAATTTCATCAGGGCTCCGATGATGAGCCGTCTCCAGGCTATTCAATAATGCTCCATTGTCTTCCCTGCAAGCGTGTTGCTTTATGTTCAGGCCTGCACATTGTGTGCTGAACCAGGCTGGATGTTTCCATACAGTTAAGCTTTTTCTGCAGTTATTCAGAAAATACAAAGCATATTTGTTTATCTGTTACACCTCGGATTAACACCGGCCAGTGATGTTTCCCACCAGCTCTCCTGTTTTGGCTCATTCAAGGTTTTTAGTGTTTTATATGTTGTGTTTGAGTACAAGTGATTCTTTGTGGTAAAAAAAAAAAAAGAAAAAAAGAAAAAGTTGCTCTTTGTTGGTTTAGATGCACTGATTTTTTTTTAATTCTTCATTTAAATATTTGACGTAAAAGTTCCAATTAGGTTTATGTATGTATCAGAAAAGCTTTCTATTACTATGGGAATCATTCTGACTTCTGATATAACCTTGTTGTTCTGTTTTTGTATGGAAGCCCATTTCTGCCAGTAAGAGAAAAGTCAGATGAAAACTTGTTGTGAAGAAAAAGGGGGTTTGTAAGTTATCAAAATTAGAAACTTCTTAAAAATAATGCAAAAATAATGATAAACGTTCTTAAAATCATTACTATCTCAATGGAATGACAAACATTCTCAAACAAATAAAAATATTGGAAAAAAAATCTATTCTTTTGACAAAGTTTCTCATTGTTTTAAGATTAGTATGTTATTATTTTGAGGATATTTTCTCATTATTTCTACATACTAACTCATTATTTTGAGAGACTTAAATCTCAATAAAAAATTAAAACTCAATACTTCCAAAATAATGACTGAGAATGTTAAAATAGTGTGAAAATAACTTTCTCAAAAGATATTAACTAATCATTTTGGAGAAAAAAAATCTCCTTTTAATATAGTAAGTAATTATTAACACCAAGAACATTTTCAATAATGACTCCCAGGATCTTTTTTTCAGGAAATTAGCTTCCATACTTTTTTTCTTTCCACCCATTTTTAATCTTCCTTTATCTTTCATTCTTGGTTTATCTGTTAATTTTTAACCAGTTATTTCACTGTTTGTGGTTTGGTTATGTATCCTTTCTTTAATCATATTTTATTTTATTTTATTTTAGTCCATAATCTTCTCATAATTTGGTAATAATTAAATGAAATATGAATGAAGTTTAATTAGTGCACTACCAATTCATTAATTTAAATAAATTGCAAACTTCACCTAGTGTCTTTTAGCAGGTACATTACATGTCAGTATAAAATGTAAAACATATGAGCATAATATTAAACAATAAAGAATCCAACTACAAAAAACAAAAACAAAACAATGAATGGATTTTAACTTGAATTTAAGATTAAGTTTTCCTTTGTTAGTCCTACAACAGGGAAGTTTCAAGGATTACAGCAGCAAAGTGGATAGCAAAAAACAATAAATAGTAAAGCTTCTTTTGACAAAAAGTAGTTGTTTTTTTTTAACTAAAGTACCGTTTTAAAAAGAATATATATAATTCCTACAAAATTGTTCTTTTAAGGAAGCTCATAGGAAGTAATTAAGGAATATGAACCCATAAAATAAAGCATTAGCTGTCTTTATGATGTGCCATATCTGGGCCATGTGCAATTGTCTCTTTTGTATAATTTGATTAACCATTAAACAAAAATGTCTTGCTGCAAGTCTCAGCCAAGGCACAAATGAATAATAATTTCAATAAGGCCCTTCTGGTTAAATAAGGATTTACAATAACACTCAAAAAAATTATTTCCTGATTGAGGGCCCATGTTTCATATCCTATCATTCTCCATCAGATCTCCTTAAACAACCATTCTAACTGCCCTGCCTTTTCTCAGTTTATTCCATTGTATCAGTACTAATTTCTCCTTCCCTCTCTCCTTTAACCCAGTGCTGGTGTAAAGGGAATATGTGCTCCACAAAGCCGCAGTGAGCCGCTCCCATTGATCAACTATTGTGGAACAGCAGAACAACAGTGTAGTCGTTAGGTGTGAACGCAGCTGAAATGGTCAGCAGTGGAGGCAGTTTCATGTCCCAGGACACGGCTGTGATTGTGCAGGGGTCGATAAATCGCTGCAGCTCCAGCAGGCTAGTGCACTTTGCCACTTATTGTAGCAGGCCTGTCCATAAAGCCTTCCGCTCTAGCCCGGGGAGGCTGTGTGTGTGCAAAATAACATACGAGTAAGAGCCTCTTTCTTTGCATGTGAATCATTTTCGCAGCATTTACGAGTGACATTAACACACGCAATGCATCATGAGTGAAGCATGAGGAGTGGATGTGCATTGTGATAACCACATACTAATGTGTTGGATGTGATTCAGTGGCGTGACGGGGCTGAGCTGTGACGACAGGATGATTTTTCTAGCAGCAGCAATACTGTAAAATGGCCTGCTTATTATTTCTTATTTATATTTATGACATGGAGGATGTAGCTTTCAAGTCACAAATGGCTTCTTGGATATAGACATAGATATAGATACAGATATAGATATAGATATAGAAGAACTTCAGGTAGAGTTAAAAGAAATAGCTGACTAATCAATTAGTTGCTTAGAAAATTAATCTGCAACTACTGTATAAGCACTAAATTGTTTGGGTCATATTTTTTAGTCCAACAAGATCTCCAAGCTAAACGACAGAATAGATCATTTGGCAATACCACCCATAACGACACATATCAGAGTTTGTGAAACGCCGTACAGCGGAGCGCTCTAAAAATAGCACACACGTCATTATACATACACGTATGGTTCTCGGTTGTAAAAAACGATGCACTTTCGGTTAATTCAGGCAGGTTTTGGAGCCTATGTGTACCACTTTGTGGTTAGGAATTAGACAGTTAAATGCACATAAAAACCAGAAGTGAAGTTGTTAGAATGCTGGCATGAGCGTAAAAAATGTAAGTTATGTAAAAAGTTGTTTACTTTTGTTTTCACACGGGACACGAACCCCGTTCTCCCGGGCGAAAGTTGGCCGAGTGTGACATCCGCCATTTAAACTCTGCATCACTGTCAATCACTACTACTACGTCAGCAAGATGAAGGAGAAGAAGAAGAAGAAGAAGAAGAAGAAGAAGAACATGAGAAAGTGCTGTATTTCAGCCTCTTGTGGATGAAATGAGTATCACAACAACAAACCACTTGATTCTGACAAATAGAAAATAAAATTTGTTTAGGAAAGGAACTTAGGAAGATTGTTTTTTACTTTTTTAGTTTCCTTTCACCTGTTCTAAAGTCATAAACACAGGAGATAAATTTTAGATCACTAAAACTCTGAAAAAGGATCACCTGAACTTTTTCCCCACTTGCCACTCAAGGCTTCCATAGTTCAGTGGCGTGTGAAGAAATTAGTGTTAAGTCTCCCTTCAGGTCTGCTCAAACTTCTTTTCTTTAAATTATATTATGCATTATTATTGTCTCCTAAACCACTACGTTTGAAGAGCCATTCAAAAACCATTACATGAATCACACTGAAACATCACGTACATGTCTGACAAATTAATTCATACTAAAAAAAAAAGCAGTGTTGAGGCTGCTCACTCTACAACCATGATCCCTGGAGCCCAGCCCACACAAGGTCACGGATCAGTGACGAAGCGTGTCAGTGAAGTGTGAGCAGGTTGAAGGTTAGAGTGGGGTTAGCTTAGGACAGTGCAGATAAGCAGTGGGAGGGGGGGAGGGGGGGCTGAATAACAGGACGGAGGATGAGGCAGGCTTATACTGGAGATAAGCTATGAGAAACAAAAGGTCAACTCCCACGACACACAGAGATGGGAACATAAAAGCTTCGTCACAGAGAGGATTTAATGTTTAAATTGACAGTATTTACGATATATATTGTTTAAAGATAAAGGGATGTAGACGATATCAAGGATGCAGGTTTGGATTCAGAAGCGTGTGTGTGTGTGTGAGTTCTTGTCTTTGATCGGTATTACGTAAGACAGATAGTGAAAGAGGGCTGTTTAAAGAGATTTGAATGAGTCAATCAAACTGTAAGTTGTCAAAATTTGAAAAAGAGGAGAACAATTCAAACTGATTGCAGAGTCCACACGGGAATGTCAACGCAAGACAGAATAGAGACGCAGGACTAAGCGTAAGAACGTGCAGATGAATATTTGATTGTTTCTCCAGTGTATCTCTGGAAGTGCAGAGCAGCATGCAAAATAAAGCTGAAATGTTCCAACTGGGGCTGGAATGCTGACACAGTGACAGAGACAATGAAGTAACAATGCCTGACTACAGTGAGCACACATCAGAGACAAGATCAATGGGCTTCAGCAGAATGTCAATGGACATGCCTCTGGCAATGTTACCCGACACAGTGAGAACTCTCCGGTCATTTTAAAACTCAATGGATGGCCTGATGTGGTGTCTGCAGACAAATGATCTGAGGCTGTGGGGCTATTGTCTCGGCATCAAGACCTCCACTCTGAGGAGCTAAAGCTGGGGGAAAAATCCTTTGAATCGCTTTAAGAAACAATATCCTCTATACACTATGTTTTTTTCTCTAATAGCTTCTTAAAGGGGCAACCCAACAATCAAGACATTTCCCACGTTAAAGATTCAATAGATAACTTAATTATTAGATGATTGATCTTGTGATAGCAAGTTGCTCTTCTGCATTTAACTCATTTAGTGGATGGCTAGTTAGCTAGCTAGCTTAACTAGAGAGGGACACGATAGTTAGCCTCACAACTTCACAAACTGCATTTTATTAAAGTACAATTCAAATCTCTCTAAATGTCCCTTTAAACTTGTGCAGAGACCAGGCAGCAACCTCCTTGTCTGAGCATGGAGGCAAACCAGGAAGTGCCTTAAGCTGCATTCTACCAAAAATTCCAGCAGGAGGTGCTAAGTTTGGCTGCAGAAGCATTTTTATCCATTCATTTCAATGCAAAATGAGAAAACTTCCCACTTGATTTATTACCTCAGAATTTTTTTTAGGACACCACTATAGTCTCAATCACTAGTAAAAAATCTTCTTCAAGACAATTTTATGTTAATAGTGTAAATAATGGCCCCATTTAGAAGAGTATAGAAGATAAAGAATCGTATGATTTGGGGCGTGGCTACCTTTGATTGACAGGTCACTAACAAGGCGAGCCGTCATCAGGAGAGAAGCAGAACAATGCGTATCCACGGCAACGTGCCAATAAAGTTATATATAACGTTATATAGATGGAAAAAAAAGGACGACACTCCAAGGACTCGCTGCTCAGTTTTCTGAGGTAAGACACATAAGTTTTGTTTTTGTTTATTTTTTGCTAGCCAAAATGAACATCCCAGTGCTCCAGTTAATGCTAACATGAGTCAGTCAGGTTGAGGTGTAGAGAGGCTGTAGTCAGTGATCAGATCCCTCTCGCTCCTCCACAGTCCAGATATGGTCTGCTCCCCGTATTGGAAACAAGATGGAGAAACAAGATGGAGAAACAAGATGGTGACGAGTGTAACGATAAACTCGATGCTTCCAACGGGCCACAAACCAACGGGTGACGTCACTGTCACTACGTCCATATTTATATACAGTCTATGGCACAGACCCAGAAAACTTGTTGTGAGCCTTGAAGGTGAAACACATTCTATAAAGGTTTTAGGTAACGCTTTATATTCAGGTCCTTGAAATAACCATTAATTAACAAGTAATAAGGCCCTTGTAAGTCCTTACAAGATGCTTATTAACATTATTGTGTGTTTATAAGCTTATATTAGTGTTAATAATGGCATTACAAACACCCATGACCCACCCATTATGTGTTTGCCATGCCTTTATTAATCTTATTTTGTTTGCTTATTGATATTAAAATATACTTTATTGCTCATCTATTATAAGTTAACTATAAGTTAACTATGCTTTTTGCAACTACCGGATCTAAAGTGAGAACAATGCCTTATTACTTGTTAGTTAATGGTTATTAAGGACCTTATTATAAAGCATTACCAGGTTTTATACATGACCACGTTATTGTATACGCAGACCTGGAGGGCCTGTCTACAGTATATGGTACACTACTTACATGTACAGTATGGCATGTGTTTGAATGCATTATAGCAGTTGTCAGGCATGTACATAGTTGTAGGAGGCTTTGAAGTGAGACAGAAGAGGTCTGACAGGTTCATAGAACCTTTGATTGCAGCTGACCTCGCCCTGAGCAGAGTGACCACGGAGCGGGTGAGGAGGCCAACTGGGGTCAGCGAACATCCATGTTATGTAAATGCGCTGCTTGATTGCAGCACCCTGTTCATGCTACATCATACAGTAACATCTGTACATCCTGTATAGGAAGCTGAATTGCTTTAAGCTCCATTACCATGATCTTTGATATACACACATTTCATATACACTACTGCCAATCCCACTGAGAGTCAACACCTATCTCTGCAGCTTATGTTTTGATTCATATATAAATATGACCGACTCACCGCTGATGTCTTTAATCCTCTCATAAAACCACAGGAAGCGACTCACAGTGGTTAAAACTGTTGAGCACAAAATAAAAGGAAGACCAAGAAAATAATCTCTGCTGGAACATCAAGCGAGCAAAAGATGCAAAGACCCAAAGTTTAGTGTGTTTCAATCGTACTCTGGTTCGGTTAAATATCTGTTACGGTTTGTTTGGTCGCTTGTGAACGATCCAATTGTACTCTGGTGAGGACCAAAACAACCAGTCTGAGATCACTTGCGAGAGGGTGTCTCGGTCTGTTTGAACCTTAGTGTTGTTCGATTGCACTGTGAATGGAATCTGACCCAATTACAGGGAATGAACCAAAACGCAGTAGAAGAAGATGAACACAAAGCGACAGATGCAACAGTACTGGGAGAGGACTGACTCAGGCTTCTCCTAAAGTCCAATGTTTGCTTGACAAATGGGCCGTCGTTTGGTAGGAACACCAGAGCAGGTATAGGACAGTATAATCAAAGGTACTCAGGGTCCGTTTGGTTCCATGTTGCTTATTTCTGTGACTTTCACCAACTTTCCAAACATTAAGAAATAACACTGAGTATACCGGGTATATTTCCAGCCCTTAACCTTCATACACACAAATCTTTTTATTTTATTTGGTCCACTTACATTCATGCACTGTGAAGCAAACCAGACTAAATATAAAACAAACCAAAAGTATCAATTTCACTCTGATTCGGACTAACCAAATGGACTCAAGACACTCAAACATTTTACTAGCAAGTTGGAGGGAACAACCACATTGCGCTGGCAAGAAAAAGTGTACTTGCATTGATCAGACTGATTTAGGTAATCAGTTTAAGTTATCACTGCACTTATTACAATATTCATCATCAAAGACAAGGCTCTGAAAATAGTTTTACATTCTATAAATGTAAGAAAATAACACTATTCTGGCAATGCAATTCCACTGTTTACCTGCCCCCTGAAGGGAGTGTAGTTCAGTGTGCCATCTAATTGCATTAATAAATGTGTTCTTGTTCAGGCCAAGAGCCAAATATGACCTTAATTAAGAAAGTCATGTTTTATTGATTTCTGTAGGGGAGTTGGGTTGGGTTCACCTCTATAGAGGAGGTGAGGGTAACTCCTCAGGGCTGAAAGGAATTCAGTGGTTTTTGCTCAAGGACACACGTCAGGTACTCGTCTAGGGAAGTTAGTCCAGTTACTTAAACACTTTGCTGCTCTGTTTGGAATCCAGCCTTCTACCACCAAATTTTCCCTTAGTGATGAATCCTCTGGGCTCTGACAGACAGTATGTTTACATGACACCTGGAAAAAACGAATTATTGTATTAATCTGACTATAACTGGACAACTGAAGTGCATGTAAACGTGTTAGTCCAACTAATGTTTAGGTTCTCCAACTCTGTTTAAGACACCCAGATGGTGCGATTGGAACTGGATTTTGCGCATGCGCGCACGCTCTGCATGAAAATGCAGTTTTCCCGCCTTTTTCCACTTGTTTATTATTACATGAAGCACGCTGAAACAACGCATATCACCACCTAGTGTTGAGGAGGAGGACACGTTCCCGTCAGTTATTCGATTTTCTCAGATGCATGTAAACTGGGACAAGGACAGAAGTCCTATTAGACGCCAAAATGGAATTTTAAGCATAGCTCGATTAAACTGTGGATGTAAACGCACTGACTGTTTGAGAGTCTGAACTTTGAGGTTAAAGTGAATCAAAAAGTCTGAAGTGTGCTTTGCACCAAGGTCAAATGAGCCTTTGATTGTGTTGCGTTACAGCCAAATGGTCAGTGTGGACGGGGCGTGAATTGGCCAGCAGTCAGCAGGCTGTGTTGTCTTTATTAATGGCATGGGACCTGCTCTCTCTCTCTCTCTCTCTCTCTCTCTGTCGCTCTCACTCTGTCTCTCTCCTTCCTTCACTTCCTGGCACGGCTCCTAATGGGCACGTTCCATCTACTCATTACTCAGACGGGTAAAATGGCTTTTTATGTGGCGCCGGTGAGCCACCAAGCTCCACGCAGATTGAGCAAATGAAGAGAAATCAGAGGTCCATTCCAGGGCTGATAAAGCAGACTGAAGGATTCTCTCAGCGTCACCATTATTTGTGAGAAATGACTACCTCTGCATACAATGCAGCATTCTGACTCACACAGCAGTGCTTATGATGTACTACTAAATTTCTACATAAATAGTGTACAGCAGTGCAGTGTGAGTGACAGATGGAAATGTGTTGTGGATTATGTTGTGCCCTGCAAGATAACAGTGGCTAAAAGCTGCAGCTAATTGCCTAAAAATGTAAATTGACTTGTAAATGAGCAGCAGATGTTAATAGCCACCTCTGTCTTAATATACGCCTACAATACATTCCTCCAAATGGTTTCTCTGACACGGATACTGTTGAGTGCTTTGGCTGTTCAAATGATAAATGAGAGAGTTATGAATGAGACACATACCTGATGCCTTTGATTTGTGCGATGCTGTGGTGGGAGATCCTTGACAGAGCAGAGATTACCTGAAATAGAAAAAAAAGAGATAACAGATGAACATATAATTCTTTATCGTTTGACTTTTTTTTGATAGAACAGTTAATTGGTGATGTTTATTGCTGGTTTCTCCTCCATTTTACGGTTATTACACTGCATCACTGTATCAATCAATCCAGACTCCAGGAAACATTTGGGGGAAACTAACAGAGATCGAACAAATCAAACAAAACATTAAAAAACCCAGATAATGGAAACAGGCAGCGCCAAATGTAATTAAAAGATAAGCAGTCAGAGGTAACGATCAACTATAAAAGTAAACAATAATAATAATCAGAGACCGCATTTAACAATAACTTTAAAACAAATTGTTCGAGACAACACCTAAAGTAACTAAAAGTTACAAAAAGGCAACAATTAACTCTAAAAGTAACAAAAACATTTTTTTTCAGAGACGACAATCCATAAAAGTAACAACAATCTTTAGAACTTAAAAACAAATCGTCATCGACATCAACCAACAACAAAAGTAAATAAATAATGATAAATCATCAAAGGCAATACAATAGCAAAAAACAACAAAAGCTTTAAAACAAATTGTTTGAGATAACTCCTAAAGTAATTCAAAGTAACAAAAAGATAAATCATCAACGGCAACAATTAACTATAAATAGAACAAATCAGCAAAGACAATGATTTATAAAAGTAACTTAAAAAGCAAATTGTTAGACAAAAAAAAAACGACAACTCGACAGATTTAAGGTTCAACAACTGAGAAAAAAACAGTTCAACAGATTTAATATATTCCACAGAAGAAGAGCCATTATCAAACTATTTTTTGTTTTTTTGTGTCATTCTAGTTCATCATTCACTGTTGATTGAGTGTTATTATCGGACATCATTTGCATGTTTCTCTCCAGCCCCTCTCAGAAGTATGCAGCACCACGAAGGACTGTGTGTAAACATAATGCAGGCCACCATGTTAATGGTGACATTCAAAGACATGTGGTGCACAGTCACGCATGGGCGGGTACAACTTTGGTGAGATGACACACCAGCACATACACAGTCACTTAATCATCACCACATTATTTTAATTTTACCTCCTATATATTTTTTTGCCTCCACCCTTTCTCCTTTTTTTGTGTTTTTTTAGCAGAAGAAAGTTAAATGTGTGCACGTATTTAAGCTGATTTAACGCTGCTTATGTGTCACACGCAAGTGGGCTTATGGCTGAGGGCTACAGATGGCGTGCTTGCAGGGTCTACAGAGGCTAGTTCAGAAAGATGAGGGAACCACCATCAAACACACACACACACACACACCAAAACACGAACCCCGTCTCCTACGCCTCATTACCCACTCCTGGGTGTATTTCGGCTTGCAAAACCGTGGCAGTGCCAGATGTCTCCTCGACAGGGAGGAGAAAATTGTTATCTCAACCCCTCTTCCTCGGCAGGTGTGTCATCCACAGCCTCTCATCAAACTCCCTCTTGTCTAAACACACAATGCAGCGTCCAGCCGCTTATGGTATTTAACATTCAAGATGAGTTAATGGCTGCGGTGAAGAGAAGACCTCCACTTTAGGACTGCGCCGTGCTCACGCTGAAGCACTTTTGACCAAAACCTTTTACTATTCAAGTTGTTCTCGTGTTTAACATAATCAGTTGCGGAGAGTGGAGGGCTTACATGGGCCACTGTCATGGAGTGCGTATACATCACATTCATTTACATCTAACCACTCAACGGAGGGAAACCTCGACGGGGCTATTGCTCGACAGCGTGATAAGGGGTTATTTCTCTGTGTCGCTAAAGACCCGTGTAATAGGCAGTCATGTTCATGCTTAATGGTTCCAATATGTGGCCAGTCTACCATTACACACCTCCTTAACATATATTCTAACTGATAGAGAACAAAAAGAAAAGAGAGACAAAGAGGGAGAGGAGGAGAATGGATTGCTAATTTAGCTTGATGTCTGTTTAGCCAATGGTTATGGTGTTTAATAAATCACTGTGGATAAACCCATTGTGCTGCCGGGTGGCATGCTGCCCACCTGGCCATGCTGCAGGGACGGATCACATATGGCACACTGCCCCAGAAGCATTATTAGCTCTTTTTTTTTGGTCTTATTAGCCTACTTTGTCTTGTGCGGAATGGTAAGAGACGGTTTAATTTAAACATAAAACACGGTAAAAGAAACATAAAAATGTGGATTTATTTGTCTGATTGAATAGACAGATAGATAAAGTTGTGAATTAAATAAATTAAATAAAATTGTGGCTTATCAACACCTACAGCTGCCAACACGAAAAGATAAGACTGTTGTGTTGTTTTGATGTTATGATAAAATGTTATGTTGTGATGTTGTATGTGATGTTGTATTTTTTTCTTAATCGTATCGCAAGTGTTTGTATATGTATTTTGTATATTGTACATATTTTTATTTTTATTTTTATTTGTATTTGTATTTTTTTTTTGTTTTTTTGTTTTTTTGTTTGTTCGTTTTTTTGTTAACCATGAATAATCATGTGTTTTATGAAATTGCACTGTCCCCTTTTAAATAAACTAATAATAATAATAAAGTCAGTGTTTAATAGCAATTAATAATTAATGCTGGGAAGTGAGATGAGATCTGGTTTAACGCAGCTGGTTTCAGCCATGATTGTCCAGGTTCAAAGGATAGTTGAGGTGCTGGCGTCGAGCCAGAGAGGTCGCGGCGGGGTCAGAGCCTGCACGGCCCGGGGAGACAAGACGCCGAGCGTGCCAACAGCGAGCATGCTAGCGTGACGCTCACACATCGCAGGGGGAAGTCCATTAATATTAAATCTCAGGTTTCCGCAACATTAAGGAGCTTGTTCTCATTTTTGTTCGACTTACACGCCATAATGTGAAAAATATGTCTCAATAGTGGGAGTGCTGTTCGTGATTCCCTCTGGCTTCGAAGAAGAAATGCTAATTTGCAATCTGTTTTCTGGGCGGCCGAGGAAGTAAAAAAAATAGTTCTCACATTGTGATAAGTGCTTGAAATGACAATTGCATTTCCTGTTTATCTATTCATGGAGGGCTACAGCTTAAATGTAGGTGTAAATACACTGTAATATTTATTTTCATTGAACAACTTAAAGGAAAACCACCAAAAGTCTACTTAGAAAGTAGCCTTTCAAGCCTCAAGGCTGTGATAAAAGATTTGGATTCTTAGAGGAGTATCCCTTCTAGTGTTGACCTTTTTAAACCCTTTTCTTTTGGAGCTGACTTCTTTTATCTTTCCTCACAATGCCACTCCTCTCTCTCAAAGGTGGCCTATCTTTCTGACTGTGCTTTCCCTCTCTCTTCCCGTGTTTCCCTTTCTGCCTCTAATACACTCTCTACACCCTCTTCTGATCCTTTGGTTCACTCAAAGCCTTTGAGTCTCTACACATTATTAATTTCCCTCTCATCTCATGCTCCCCAGGGGGTCTTAACTCTGGGGCTAGCCAGAAAAAGAAAGAAAAAAAAAAGCTTCTTCCAACCCCTCTAGGAATATGAGAAAGACAAGTCACAAGATGGAGTGATATCTTCTGAATATCACCACACCCCCTGGCATCACCTTACCCACATCTGACCCTTTCTGTCACTCAGGAGGATGTAATTGAGGTTGTTAAGATTCACTGATTCTTGCAGTTTCTGCATGACACTGACATGCAACACTTCCATTTACTGCATATGAAAAAGTGCATGCATGTGTGTATTATGTGTATGTGTGTGTGTGTGTGGAGTGTTGGGGGTTGCAGGGATGAGGATTGCATCAATGGATTAACTGTGTACCGAAGCCAAGTGTTTGCAAACACACGCCACCCTTACACATCTCCAGACTCGCCACATGTGGCCCCAGCTGGGGCCAAGTCGTACAACCAATCAGCAGGACGACAAGACTTCGTTACCCCTGGCAACCGGGCATGACTGAATATGCATGGTCATCAATTACAAGTCAAATCAAATAAAACTTGCAGCCATATGCTATTAACAGTAGGAGGACGGGGCTGTGATTTGATTAAGATCTGAAAACATGCACATGAGCACTATTGACAGTCCATCACAGACCACACCCCATCGCCAATTCTGTTTACATCTGATGCAGTCATGACATGATTATATCTCGCACCGCAGATCAATGCACCCGTTGGAAGTCATCCAACAAAGAGGCTGAATTAATGAAAAATTCATCACATTACTGTTATGTTTTTTTTTCTCAGCTCTCCCTCTCTCTTTTGGCTCTCCCTCCAACAGCTAACTCCCCGATAGTGTGAGATATTTATGAAGTATTCACACTTTGATAGGACAGCATTGCTCTGCTTATGCCAGTCTGCCAAAGTGGTAGGCATGAAGGAAAAGGGGCACGGAGTGGGAGAGCTGAGAACAGATGGCTGAGTGGGAACCCTGCGTGCCCGACATCAATAATAGACAGACAGAGGAGGGACGGCTGAGCCCGTCTGTGTGTGTGTGTGTGTGTGTGTGTCCCACTGCCTACGGGAGTTTCTGTCTTTTACAAACCTTCTCTTATTCTTTCTTTTTTTACTCTCAAGGCTCAGCCACTCTTTCTCTTTATAGGTTTCTTTTTCTGCATCACGCACACAATTCGCACACTATTACAATGTCCACATTATTACACTTTCAACAAAGAAAAAACACTTCCTCTGTAGAGGTACATGGCCATGACTTCAACTTTAGTTAACTGTGCATCCTGGGGGATTTTTTATTGATTTTAATTATTTAACCTTTACTTATACAGGGTGGTCCTACGTATGCTTAGCATATATGCTCTGCTACAAAAATAAATAAATAAAAAAAGAACCCTGAAAAAAATAATATTTAAATGGTCTAAAATGGGAAACAAATACATTTAATAAAATCAAAAATATATCAAAATAAATCAAAATAAATATATAATATGCATCAAATTAAAGGTAAAATATAACATAATAATTAACAAAAATAAAATACAAACAAACAAATAAAATACAACCAATCAAACTGCAGAAAATAAGTCCTTTTAAACAGTTCAGTTATTTTTTTAATAATGCAGATTTCTTTGTTTCCCTGGCACACAAGTTACACAAAAAAGGGCACTGGCAATCAGCCAAATTGTCACTTTAAACATCCCTTATAAACATCTCTACCTACCATCTACCCCTGCTAACCTGCATAAAATTGGAAGTTAAACACACAACCCAAACCCTCAGTGCACACACTACATCTCTAATGGGTTCTTGCGTACCTTGTCTGTGACACTCTGAGTTCTATACAAGAAACCACATGAATGACTGATTAGTCTTGGAGCAAAAGCTCATGTTAAAGTTGCTGAATGCCATCAGGAGCAGGGCCTGTCTAAATCCTGATTGCAGTCAGACTGGCACCTGCCACATTGCACTAAATCCCCTCAAAGCAGACCTTCCAGCTGCTTGATTACAGGGGATTTCACTGTGGATGTCCAGGCAAGAAAAGCCTCCGGGCTGGCCCGAGGGCCAGAGAGAGTGCTGCTGCTGACCCAAAGACCCCATTTACTATCACCAGCAGACAACATGTCTCTAAGCCTACAGGGGGCGTTTGGCCCACACACAAAATGCACAGAGTCACTACTGATGTCACTGATTAAAACTGTGGGTTAGCTTAACGTAATGCAGATGTGGAAAAAAGGAAAAAGTTGGGCAGATCTCAATGCATTTTCAACTGTCGATATGAATTATTGATGTGAATACGTGCTTAATGATCAATTTCAGAGCTTATTTAGTTTTAAGACCTTGAACATTGATTTGATCTGAACCTGTGCTCCTTGAAGGAAATAGGGCAACTGTGGCTAATATGTGCAGATTGTACTCTATAGATTGCGTCCGCATGGTCAACACCTGCCAACGTGCTGCAGCTATGTCCATGACCTGTCCCATTTCACGCTAAATCACCATACATGGGTCTGATCACTTATGTGTGACTGCGCCTGTGTGTCAAAGGGTGTTTGTACATGTGTGTGTCAGCATGCAACCAGCCGGAACGTATACACATGTGTTGCACATGAGTGTACGCAGGCATATGTGCAAACACACACAGATCGATGGTGCACCAGCCTGTAGAGCATGCAATATTGGTAAAGGGACAGGTCCTGGTAGGGATGAGGCTTAAGAGCCGTTATCCAGGTGTCCGAAAGTGCAGATAAGAGGATAAAAATGAGGAGGATTTTGAAAAAAGCAAAAAGTGAATCAGGATGTAGCACAGGCCTGGCAGAGTATCACGATAGAAGATACCAGACTGTCATTGACTGCAAAAGATCCGACACTAAATGTTTGATACGATGACTTTGTTTACCAGGCACAAACATATTACACCAGACCACTAAAATTAATATGATAAGGCTTTTAACAAGCTTCAACTATCCATCTTTTTATACATTATGTCCAGGGTCAGCTAGCGGGGTCAGCAGGCTATCCAGGAACCTGGTCTCACAGGAATCCGTGAAATAGCCACGGAAAGTCATATCCCGTGGCTATTCCATGGATATTTTTTCCTATTGGTTTGTTCCAAGTCACGTGACTTTCAAGGTTCTTGCAGTCAGAACAAAAAACATGGCGGACAGTTCTCTCATTTTTAGTGAAAAAAATCAATATTTTGACTTAGTTTCTGCATAAAAATGGATTTTGATCACATTTCTAGCGAGAATATATGTTTTATTTTCTAAATATTCACTCAGTGAATGTACATAATCACTTTGTTTGTTGGAATAGCCACGGGATATGACTGTCATTAACTTGCATTGCAGCGAAATCCGTGTCAGTTTCACGGAAATTTGAGTGATTCCGTGGCTATTCCACGGATTTTGAGTTAAGCAAATCCGTGGCTATTTCACAGATTCCTATGAGACCATGTTGCTATCCAGACATCTCTCCCATGCAGTTTTTTCTACCTCTTCCTGGAGAACACCAAGATGTTCCTATGCCAGACAAAATATAAAATCTCCCCTGAGTGTTTCGGGTCGACCATAGGATCCCTTACCTAGAAGTTCCCAGAAGGCCTTGGGATCAGATACCAGACCATGTCAACTGGCCCCTTTCAATGCAAAGGAGCAGCAGTTCTACCCCGACCACCCTCTGGATATCTAACTTACTAATGCTATCTCTAAGGCTGAGCGCAGAAACTAATTTCGACTGCTTGTATTCATGATCTCATTCTCTCGGTCACTACCCAAAGCTCACCACCATGGTAAATCGAGAGCTTTGCCTTCAAGCTAAGCTCTTAAACTTCACACTCGTTATTTGATTTCACTCATATTGTGCTGGAGTCAAGAGTCAAAACAACTAAAAAAACGTCTTAGCAATGTTTGACTTCACTGTAGAATGTAGAACAGCAGGAGATGCCTTGGATTTACTCTTTGTGCAAAGCGATTTTTGTCATCATTAAACAAGCTAAATGGTTTGGTTAAGAGGTTGACAGAAACACTGGCTGAACAGCTCTGCATTACCACAGAGGAAATCTTCATTTAAGCTGCCCCAGTCAAGCAGCATTAATAATCATTATAAATTAGCCTCCAAAAGAACAACACTAGAATAAAAGATGCTGCTCCACTCAACGGCACCAGTAATGTAATAGATCACTTATGAATGGACTGGCTTTGCAATAAATCAGCTGTAAGCAGAACAATCATAATGAATGAGGGGGCGATGTGTGGAGAGTATCACTGCAATTGTTGGGCTCAAGGATGAGTGAGAAGGCGGGAGGTTTTTAGAGTGAGGGGGTGGTGAGAGGATCTCACAGGCATCTGGTGACTCAGCAGTAGGAGTTGGATGGAGCTCCTTCCACTGAGGGGGCATGACACAGAGTTCTCGATATGAAAATTGTTTGAAGTGAAGATGGATTTGCTTTTAACAGAGTTTGGCCTTGAAACGGGTAGCTGATTTACAAGCAATTTTGTGTAAGCAAACTTTGACTCAAATAGTTCCCTGTCCCAGTCTATCACTGTGAGAATTTGCTACTTTGAAAGTGGTATTTCTTTTGGTTCAGAGTCCTTTTCAGTCATACACTGCAAGGAGCTGCATTTCAAGACTTGGACATCTTTTGAATCGGACATGAAACAGATTTTATTCAGTCAGCTCCCTAGGACGGACTGAAGGATGAAATGGCCGATTGAGCCGATGTGTGAAGAGAGCAGGTCATTGTTTGAGGAACTTGCAGTGAGCGAGTGGGCATGTTGATGACGTTTCTATCATACCACTTGTGCAAAACCAGAATAATTCAAAAATCCAAAGTGAGGAAGAAGAGGGTCATTTACAAGTTGTACCAAGATGAATGTCTAAAGATATGCAATTTCTACCAATGCAAACCAAGTTATTTTGCTGGTGCTGGTTCGCACTTGGTTCAACTTGCAAACCGTCTCAGAACCTGTTTGCTTTTCCACAGCCACGTCATTACGTCACTGTATACTTCTCCACTCTCCGCTAGCATAACAACAATGGCGGACTACATCATCTCTTTTCAAATGTTGCTCCAGGCTTGGCAAGCTAAACAAGACTGGTGCAACACATTTGTTCTTCTCGTCTTGGATGCTATGAACGGTGAATACATTCTTATTAATACTGAACGTAAGATGTTGATGTTAGCTTTTTGTTGTAAGCTAATGCTAGCCTGCTATTGCTAGCCTGCTATTGCTAGGCTGTATCAATCACATTGCAGTTAAACAAATAAAATAAAATGAATGATACATGCTTTAGATGGTCTTGTTGGTCATGATAATCCCGCCCCCAGCCCCTGACTAAATCGTTTCGTCGTTTCAACACCGGCAAATAGTCGATGCCGCTCTGAAATCAGCTTTCCTGGCCGAGAGCCGATTCTTTGGCAGTCGAAATGTGAGGAACTGGTTCAGGATTAGGTACCGGCCCTGGAACTGCATTGGTCGAAAGGAGGTAATAAAAAGACAATGAGATTCTGGAACTACTGCCTAAGTCCTACGACAAATTCAAGGAATTCTCTGGACACTGTCTTGAGTTCATATTAACAAACGGATTTGAACTGCAAGTCTCAAAAAACAATATCTTGTCAAGTGCATTTGACACTATGTTTTTTATTGTTTACATTATAGAGAAGAAAGGACAATTAATTAAAAAAAAGAATCGCTACACAAATGTGATGGATTACTTGCAGCCTTAGATAGCTAATATGTGAGGTTGAACATTTCTGTTGGGATTTAAGATCCTAGAGTGGATGTATATGTGTGTGAGCCTCCTCCCTACTTATGTCAAAATGATTTTGTGAAGACTCTTTTGGTGTGAGCTGAATTAAAAGTTAATAAAAGGCTTCCTTACAGGGGCGTCACGGTGAGCGTGATGGCAACTTTACACTCAGCAAATCATGGTAGACGCCTGCATTCACACACGTTTAAACAAAACAGCTCTTTAGGGAGATAGTGGCAGCTGACAAAACAACAAACAGTGTGAACAAGTGATGTAGAACAACCCTTCCCCTGTAGATGCATTCTTGAGCCAAATTGAGCTGATGCCTTCGCAAAAACAAAGAAGCGTAACACAGCGCATGAAATTATCTTGCAATGAGCTGAAAATGCAACTGTGATTGAAAGCGAGAGTTCTGCCAACACAAGCAGATCGAAACAAATGGCTAAAAATGAATCTGTTGGGCACATTTTCATTATGAAACCATTAACAGGGTGAGTTATCAGTTTGGGAGTATCTTTGTTCTTTGGCGGCAGGTTACCCTGCAGTTAGAAATGAGCCGAGATCAGAAGCGCAATCTGTCCACTGCTGCTTCTCCAACAAAACAGCAGGTCAATTCCTTGCACTATTACTCACAATCTCAACACACTGCTGAGAAAAATCACACCTCTCCTCAAAGTGCTGAAAAGGCTCCACTAAAACAAAATTAAACAAGGAAATGAGAAACTGTGTATGTGTGCATCTGTCTGTGACTGTATGCGTGTTTTGGTTGGCCCAGTTTTTTGCCTCTTCCCAAACATGTGTTTGACATTTGCATGCTAGAACGCCCGAACCTCCTGCTGTGATGAAAATTTCCCGAGTGTCGTGCCATATTTTCGAGTCTTTCATCAGCTGTTATGAACCGCCCAACCTACTGGACCGTCATTGACATTTTAATCAGCGCCATGTGTAAAGCTGTGCACAGGGCAATCTATGACAAAATGTGTCATTAGGAATAATGTTTCAATGTCAGTCATGGTTAAGTTGACTTTAAGAATATAAACAGCTGTAACAAAGACGCTAAGAGGCAATTTTGTGTAATGAAGCAAAGTATGTCAATTCAGTCTGAATCACAGGCAAAGTTAGAGTGGAATCCAAAATGTTTGTACCATGGCCTAATGCTCTATTTAAGTCCTAAGTAGAAACCTGGATCTGTGGGCTACAGCCTGATCAATACAGCAGCAAGCTGATACTTTACTAATATGGGGTTAATATATGTAGCTGTATGTTGAAAAAAAAAAGAACCCTAAGCCACTGATGCTTTATTGGCAGGATTTTTTATGCATTTCTGGGAGGGCAATGTAGGTCTGCCAGTCAGCTTTTTGATCAGTTAACTACTATTTTTGATGGATTCTGAACAGTCATCCTTGATCTCCAGAGGATGAAGCCTGCTGATTTTGGAGATCCCCTAAAGTTTTCTGTAGCTATACCACCAGTCGGACCACCAGGACAATGGAAACCCCTGCCAGAATTTTAATAGCCAAAAATAACACCAAATATCCATTCCGGTGGTAGTGTTTCCCCTATATTCATTTTGCAGTGGTGCAAAGCTGCAAGTCCAAGTGCCTGTGGTTAGTTCAATATATGCTGGTGTAAAGATTATGTAAAAGTTTATGTGGATTTGGATGAGTAATTGATAAATAATTGGAAAAGTAATTGATAAATGTTTAAAAGAAACTTGAAAGGGCTCAATTTTAATAAATGGATACACTTTTCCTCCAGCCATGGTGGTTTTGTTTGTATTAGCGCTTTGCATGGCCTCCATGAGGCTTTGGAATCAGTTTGCCATTTTTGTTTGGTACTAACTTGCTATCAAGCCATACTTAGATGTTGAACACCATACCTGTTGTGTTGTTGAGGTATGGAATCTGTTTATTGCTGCTTCTTGACAAAACAGCAGGTCAATTCATTGTACTATACCCACTATTACCCAACCTTTAACCTGTAATACTATCGATCACTGTGCAACTTGGAGAAAAAACACAACATTTATAACATATGTTCCATCCTTTGCTAGACAGAGCTGTATCAAAAGCATTTAAGCTAATTAAGGGTTTGCATTTGAGTTACCTTAAAGTTTAATGCTAGGTTAACTATCATCATTGCCATTCACTGCTGAGTCAGCTAGCTATTATCCTCACAAGTAGGCAGAGGGAAAATATCTTCAGATCATGCAGATGAGGCCAAAAACAGCTTTATTTCTTACGCTTGAAGGGGACAAGGGAAGAACTGAACTGCTAACCTCTTATTCTCTAGTTTCCATACATGCATGATATATGATATACACGTGGGGCACATGTATTTGTTTAGACATGCATGTGTAAGAATATATAAACATGTGAGTGCATGCATTACATCATGTCCTGATGTTGCAGCATTTTTTAGACCTATAATTTGTTTTGTCTGTTAGCTGTTTGCAGAGCAATCCCGGTCAGGTTGCCATACAACACTGTCTGGCTCAGATGTCAACAGCAAACAGCTGCTGCCGTCAGCCAATGCATTAGTTATTACACAGCTGAGCTTTCTCTTTTTTTTTTTAGCTGTGGTGGGCTTAACACAGTGAGAGAATAACTGTCAGCTTAAATATAATAACAGGAGTAATGATCGAGCCCTATCCCCAGTAGACAAGTATGCAAGTCCAATATTTAGAAAAAAGCAATATGATCATGATAAAGTAACTAATTAAAATGGATCTAATATCAGTGTAATAAACAAAACACACCTATTTAACACAGTTTCTCTTGCAGGACAGAAAATATGTACACATGGCACACACACACACACACACACACACTAATATATATATACACATATACATATACACACACACACACACACACACATATATATGTATATGTGTATATTATACACATATACATATATACATATATATACACACATACATATATATATATATATATATATATATATACAAACACACACATATACCCACATATACCCCATGGGTCAGGGTTGTGGCCTGGAATAAACAGCGTGGTGCCACAGGTAGACTGTCTGATTGGCAAACTCAGCTCAGAAATAATAAATATCTGACAATCAGGAGGAGAAATTCATGCAAAAGGGTTCAATGATGCAGATCATTATCATTATAATTATACTGAATCCTTGATGCAAAGGGCACATCCCTCTGGCCCTGTTGGAGAGATTCTATCATCATTCCTGTCTGATACATCGAACACGTTTTTTTTTCTATCTGAAGTGTCGAAACTAAAACCTCAGATCTAACGTACGTGAGAACAACTAAATTACAGAGTTAGCGGTACTGAAACACAATGGAAGAGATCATACGACAAAGCAACCAAGCTCTATCGCTCCCGGTCCTCACTAGATGATGGCTGAAATGTACAATGAGGCAAAAATGTAGCCATTATTCTATTGTGTTGATATTTTCATGTGGCAAAAGAACTATTTTTAAAAAGCTTTCAGATTTATCCGCCTTGGTGTGTACATCAGCCATGATCCCTGACACAAAGCTGTTGCTGAGGCCGTGTGGCGACACAAGGGTTTAAGGCTTTGGAGCAGGTTGTGGTGATAAGGGCAAACTGGGGATCATGGGATGAAACAGGATTTCTCATGATGTGGTGGGACTGGGCTGATGAGGCTAATACTTCCACATGGTCCTTATCAGACTCAGGCACCTGAGTGTGTGTGTGTGTGTGTGTGTGTGTGTGTGTGTGTGTGTGAGTGAGAGAGAGAGTGAGAGAGAGAGAGAGAGAGACATGATGGTCCAGTACATGTTGGTTAGACAGGGAGCACTGAGAGAATAGATGGGATTAGACCAACATGCGTAATCCAGCTGGCCTGTGGGAGGGAGGTCTGCCCACACCCCTCTGCTGGAGGAGATAAGGCAGTTGGGGAAGGGTGTGTGTGTAAATAAAGCTCAATTCCAACAATTTTACATTAAAAGTCATATTATTCATTATAGGACGAACCTGGTCTCACAGGAATCCGTGAAATAGCCACGGATTTGCTTAATTTAAAATCCGTGGAATAGCCACGGAATCACTCAAATTTCCGTGAAACTGACACGGATTTCACTACAATGCAAGTTAATGACAGTCATATCCCGTGGCTATTCCATGGATATTTCTTCCTATTGGTTTGGTCCAAGTCACGTGACTTTCAAGGTCCCGGCGGTCAGAACAAAAAACATGGCGGACAGTTCTCTCATTTTTAGTGAAAAAAACAATATTTTGACTTAGTTTCTGCATAAAAATGGATTTTGATCACATTTCTAGCAAGAAATATATGTTTTAATTTCTAAATATTCACTCAGTGAATGCACATAATCACTTTGTATGTTGGAATAGCCACGGGATATGACTGTCATTAACTTGCATGGTAGCGAAATCCGTGTCAGTTTCACGGAAATTTGAGTGATTCCGTGGCTATTCCACGGATTTTGAGTTAAGCAAATCCGTGGCTATTTCACGGATTCCTGTGAGACCATGTTGTATAGGACGTACTACATAACCCTGATGATATTAGTACAAACTCATGGTAGGGTTGTCAAAAGTATCGATACCCCAAAAAAAGTATCGATACTAAAACGTTGTATCCGGATACGATACTCATTTTCAAAAGTATCGATGGAAAGTGTTGTTTTCTCTCTTGAAGTCCCAGAATGAAGCAGAGAAAAGTCGACTTATCAAGCTTGGCTAATATTGTGCACGGCATACAAAATATTGTTCTAATTGTTATTGTTTATTGTATTTTTTATTTTTTGCACTACCTCAGACCTGAAGCTTGTTATTATAGTTGCAGTTTCTTTTTGCACAACTGTTTTTTATTATAAATATTTAACCTGTGGTTCTGTTATTTTTAACATGTTGCATTTTTCTTGTTGTTAAAAATATTTCTGTTAAATTTTGGGGTCTTTGTTTTTACCGTTGTGGTAACAAAATGGTATCGAGTATCGAATATTTTCCTGAGTATCGGTATCGAGTTGAAAATCTTGATTTTTTTTAAGATGTTGTTGTTAACCAGAGAGAGGTTCCAATGAAAATATACTCATGGTTGCATCATGGGAAATGTAGGATCCAGATCCAGAATAAACAAGATTTTCACCAACAAATGATAAGCAATGTGTAACGTCTGTCACAGTCTGAAGCAGCGAGTTAAAAAATAAATGGGATGTGAGATGATTATGTTTGTGATACAAAGTGTCAGTAAGTTCAGAGAGAACATACTTTTTGCAGCTTGTGTCACAGTCTCCATCCTGTGGAGATCCAGACGGTGATGTTCAAGTCATTTATCCTTGTAATTAGATGCTATCTTGTTAATGTGTTGCACCAAATTGTAAACACAGGCTTGACTGTGGAGGAACACCCCTGTTGCTCTGGTTACTCAATTCAGATAAAACAGCCAGTGCATTCATTTAGAACGGTGAACAGACAGTTTCACCGGAACTTCTTAGTCGGTGCTCTACATCAGGAATTAATGGACACACAATCAGAATCGAGTGTTCACCGAGAGCATGGTATAACATCAGATATACAACTTGTTAAATCTGATGTAGTAAACGTAAAAAAAAAAAAAAATTTAATCTGCAAAAAAAAATTTTTTTTAATCTGCAAAAAAAAAAATTTTTAAATCTGCAAAAAAAATTTTTTTTAAATCTGCAAAAAAATCTGAAGGATTTTGTGTGCACACATCTATTTAGCCTACTAAATAGCACTGTCATATGGTATAAACTGTACACAAGCAAAAAAAGGGGAGAAATGCATGTATCCATATGTGCAAATACATGTTTTTTGCCACACAAATGCAATAATACAAACACTTGCATATATCAACATACTGCACATGTGCACACAACCCACAGACTGGTAATGACATAATACATATAATCTAGTTAAACAATCTAATTCCACACATTAGATATTATTACCATCATTAATATTTCACTAATCAACAAAAAAATATTAACTGAGATTATTCTTACTGCTGAATTCTTTATAAGCACATGCCTGCAGCGGCGCTCATGCACGATCCCACTCCAAATTCTTTTACCCCGGAGTGTGCAGCTTATTGGTGTCTTTTCTCATACACGAGTGGGCGACTTTCCCTCGTCTGACTGCAAGTCCTGCTCCCCAGTCTTTAGAGAAATAGTGTTTCTGGAAGACGAATCCTACAGCGACCCACTGGTGCTTTATATTCCAACTGGCTGCAGCTGAGTACAGAGATACAGATGATCTTTTTTTCTTTTTTACCCTCCGTCTTCTCAACTCTGCCAACAGTCTCTTCTGCCTAAAACCCTTATCACACACCACAATGTTTACCCAGTGGGAGAAGTGCATGTCGCTTGTGCTACCTTTATATTCACCTTGTGGAAATTCAAGTGGGAGGTATTCATAGCCACTTTAGGGAGAGGATAAGCTGGGGACTCTGGCATCCGAAACATGAAGGAATTTTGAAACAATAAAGCTTTTATTCCGTGCTTTACGCTGCAAAAAAACAGCTTTGCTTTCAGTTTTGTATACACAAGGAGACAACATACCATTTCTCCTTTCATATGTTTTGACATGACACTCATTTTCCTTTGACTTATTACACCATATAAAGAGTGCATTTGTCAAACATGGTAAAACAAGAGCCAACTGAGAGAAAAAGGAGAGCAAGAGGGTGAGAAAAGGGAACTTTGGATGGTTCAGTGTGATAGATGTCTTTAGTGGAGCAGTGACAGAAGCACAGTGGCTACTACCCAGAGGGCTCGTCTGATTGGCCAGCAGGATGTTTCCATGGGAGCAGTGAAAGTGACAACTGAACAAAAGGCTTCCATTAGAGGCCACGTCCCCTTTCGCTCTGCTACTATTAAGACCCTGTCTGTGGGACACCTAATGCTGCTGACAGATGAAGAGGAGCACAAGGCAACAGGGAGCAATTTTAACTATTGAGGTAGATTTCATTCACTGCTGCACATAAATATCACAATATTACCAAAAGCAGAATCAGGTACAGTGGGGGGCTGTGGGGTACAAAGAGCATGGTTTATTTTGGTTTAAAACCTTGGCCTTTTCCACAAATATTTAATAGCTACATTCCATCCACAGTGCTCATCCGCAGTTAGGACTTAACATCTTTTATTCAATCAAATATATTAATAAAATAAAAACATTCAGGCTAAGATGTCAAACTGAAATGCTCAAATATGCATGATCACGTCTTTTCAATCAAAACTAGATGTGTGTATTCATGAATCCCAATCACTCGTAAATTGGAAGCTCTTTCATTGGAACTTAATTATCATGAATTACGCCATATTACTCAACGGAGAACATAATCATAATCCTCCAGACTTTAATGACTTTGCAAAAGAGAGAATAAAAAAAAAAAAAGGAGGATTGCGATGTGGAAGTGAAATAATATTTGAAGGGGTGGAAAAAAAGGCTCTCAATGCTGTAGCAAGAGAAATGCCAATTACAGTCCAACAAAGAGCTGACAAATGGCAAAAAATAACTTTAGGCCGTGTGCACGTGAACATTAACGTCCGAGACAGGAAGATGATCAATAAAAAGATCACAGCCAAACGAGAGACCACAGTCAGAGAGAAAAATCTGATGTGCATTGTTTCAGCCATTGATGATGTCTGAAAGCATAACAAAAGAACAAAGATCTTTGAAATTATATTAAGTCCAGTTTTATCAATGAAAGCAAAAGTGAAAGATAACCTCAAAATCAAGTCTAAATTGGCTTTAGACACAATAAAACGTAAGAGATAAGAGTCCACAAACGTGTTTCTATATACAAAGATTTCCTCAGAAATAATCTGCTGTTGGCAAATCATGAATAAGAGCTGCTGTTTGCAAGGTAACCACAGTAAGTGTAATGAAAACAGGCAGATTGAATATGAAAACTGCCTTAATGCAGCTCAAGGCTTTAGCTATCCTCTAATATCCACACAAATAATCTTCTTTACCTCGTCTTTACATTATTCATGAGATCAGAGGATCAGGACGATACAATGTGGCTGCCTCGTGGCTCCATATAAAGGGATGTGGGTATCCATAGACCACTGACACTAACCACATACTGTACAGTAGGTCACATGCATCTTCATTGTACAGCTGTCTGCGGGTCAGCAATACATGAATTCTTTACATGTGACACATTTGTGTAAAAGCCCTGTATGCCGAATGTAACAGGAATAACGTGGGCTGTCCGAACGCATGAAGGATGTGTCAATCACAGTCAAGACGATCAACAAGGGGCTTACAGTCAGGTCCTGATTAAACCTCTGGGCACAGGAAGTGAGTAGGAGTAGAGTAGTATCCTATCTGCCCAGGAGCTGTTACATCCTCAGACACAGAAACAGAGGAGTGGGAAGGATATAAACAGCCTGTTCTCCCGTCAACAACTTCAATATAGGTCGTGTGTACAGGCTGACATAGGCTAGTAGTGATTGACAGCCAAGCAAAGTTTAAAATGGCAGGTTCCCGCGTTCGGTTGGAGGCAGGAGTGGTGGATGGGGTCACGTCCCGTGTGAAAAGAAAAGTAAACCATTTTTAACTTTAGTTACGTTGTTTACGTAAGTTATGGTAATCACGTTTTTTTCACGTAACTTGCGGTTGTCACATGACCCTTGTAACTACTTCACTTCCGGCATTTACATACATTTATTTACTGTTTAAACTGTCTTTTATAAGGCCTTACCAGGAAGTTTTTACCCTGAATATAAGGTCACAACATACAACATACAACATAAATACACAGAAACTGCAGCCTTTTTAACAACCGCGGACCATATGTGTGTGCTATTTTTAGAACGTGCTGCTGTAACGCGAGCTGCGATACGTAGCTACGTGCCGTAATTTGTGGTACTGACACACACCTCCTTTGCCGTTTATGTTGGAGAACTAACACCACATGGTTACATGTAATAGTTAACAGGTGGAACAGTTTTAGATAAAAATGATTTGAAACTGAAGGATATCTAGAACTGAAAACTATTTTCCTTTAATAAGTAAAAATTGTAAAAAAAAAAAAGTTCTCTCAAGTCTTTAAGTTAAGTTACAATATGTTAAAACAGTGGCAATACAAAGCCATTAATAAATGAATAATGTACACCGTTAAGTATAACACCTGCAAAGTAGCTTTAGCATGTGTTGGACTGAAACCATCTCTGATTAGTATCAATAAACATTTGTGGAGTTTTTTTAATAAGCAAAGTTTAGTAAATTCTCAATGGAATAAATAAACTCCAAAAGTCTGATGCGTGTGTGGGCTGAATCCAGTATCCTATGTGTGAGAGCAAGTGTTTCCATCTGTGGCTACAGATGGACGTGTTCACATGGTGTGTGTACATATGTGTTACGAACATGCACACAGACAAATGAATGCACAAATGCATCTGAACTGATGTGCGTGGGAGGAGAGACGTGAATTAGAATGACAGTCAATTTAGTGAGTTAAGTCCATGTACTTTAATTTAGTGGAATTAGTGCAGAAAGATTCTGATAATATACTGTACAGGTTTATTAAGTACATAGTGACACCAGTGGTGACGCCACATCCTCACAGTCAGTCCAAAGGGTCTCCAGCTCCAGGAGAAGCAGGGACAGCTCTTCTCCAGTCTAACACGTGCCTGGCAGAGAGGCGAGGAAGTTGGAAAGTGTGAAATGAGCCAGAGGTAGGAGGGAAGGAGAAAGAGATGCCAAGACTGACTTCATCTATCACATTGCTGGATCGGTGTGACATACAGAGTGCATGTCTTTGAGGCAATCCTCACAATCGGAATATGGCTTCTGACAATGTGTATTCTTATTTTGTTGTTGGACTCGCAGAAAGTTGCTCAGTGAAAGTTTACACTTTTGACTGTAATGGATATAATCATTATGCAATATTTTAAATATATATTTATGGTTTTTTTTATCTGTGATTATGAATATCTGAGTACATCATCCAGCTATGCATAACAGTTAGGGTTTGGTCTATTTGAGTGTCATAATTTTTGTTTCTAATTTAATTTGCCTGATTAAAAATACATTGATTTTGTGTCCCATTCAACAAAAATGACTGTTTTTTGCTGCACTGATCACCTCAGTTTACAGTAATGATGTCATCCTGTGATACTGAGAGTTCAAACCATGCTGCTGTTAATAAGAAAATATGCTAAAATTGAAATAAGCTGCTCATTAGTCCCCCAAACGTAGTAAAAAACCAAACCATTAAACTACAGCGTTGAAGCTTCCAATGCCATTTTTAGAATTCATTAAAAAAATAATGATTCCCTTGACTAATTATATTAAAAACCTTGTATATAAAAGGCATGTTACATCAGATCTAGATTTGTAGTGAGGCAGCTGAACTTGTGACCCCTCTAATCACACTGTGGAGGCATGGAAATAAAAAAAAAGGGGAGTGAAGGGCAGCTACTACTGTATCACACCAGGGGGGATTCACAGCATGCTACAGAGGGTCGAATGTGTGATGTGAGTGTCTGGGGATGGGAGTGTGTGCTGCTGTATTCGGCATATGCAGCGGCGGACCTACATGGCGTAAGCCCTGAATGTTTCCAGCAAAGCCCTGAATCTTTATTGTACATTTTTGGTATTAAAACCCAAATCTGTAGCTGCAGAGGTACCAATGTAATTCAAACAGAGCAAAGAGCTGACAGAACAGAAAACATTGTGTTACCCAGACAAAGATTTCAGGGCCCTGGATCTCTCCTGACCCTGGGACCACCCCTGTTGTCCGGGGTGATGGAGCGGTTACAGGCGTGCTGACAGACTGAACTTCACACATGTGCTGTACATCAATAACAACTGGTGAAGCGGCTGTGCTCACGTCATATCATTAGGACTGTATATTCAAACAGCCAAGTGGGAAAAAACAATCACATCTGTCTTTTAGTCTAGGGCAGGGGTCTCAAACTCCCGGCCCGCAAGCCAATTGCAGTCCTTGTGATGATATTTTGTGGACCCCACCTTGATATGAAAGTTTAATGACAGTTTTATATGAATGGCACTTTATCGTGTTGTGTGTGGAAGGTCCCTTTAATTACTTTTATAGTAATTTTGTGTGTATTATTTTGGTAATTTTGAGTCTTTTTTAAAATAATTTTGTGTCTTTTTTGGTAATTCTGTGTCTTTTTCTGGTAATTTTGTGTCTTTATTTGGTGATTTTCTTCCCTTTTTAAGTAATTTAGGTTTTTCTGTCATTTTGTGTCTTTTTTGGGTCATTTTGTGTCTTTTTTTTTTTATAATTTTGTGTCTTTTTTGGTAATTCTGTGTATATTTTGGTCATTTTGTGTCTTTTTTAGTAATTTTGTGTCATTTTGATACTGCCTCAAGCGGCCCCCAGGTAATTTGAGTTGACAACATCCCAAACTTCTTGAAAAAAAAGTAAAAATATCAGATTAAGAAAAACAATATTTTATAAATCTACTAAAAAAAGGAATCCAGTTAATAAAAAACAAGTTGCATAGCCTATGTAGTTTGTTAACCCTCTGAACTCCACTGCATTGTTTTGTTCCTGTCACATTTCAATTACTGTAGCCTTTTGTAATGGTAAATAGCAATTGGAGTTCATTTGTATGTCAGAGAGGCCACTCAAGTGCTTTTACACGACAGGTTCATCCTTTCATACACTTCTCAGTAACATTCCCACGCACTCAAACAGCCTTCGGGGCCAATTTGTGTTCAGCATCTTGCCTGAGGATATTTCCACGTGGAGGCTTCCACGGTCAGGGATCGAACCACTGACCTTCAGATTAGTGGCCGACCGCTCTATCATCTGAGCCTTTGATCATTTATTGTACCAAAATTAGAATAAAATAGAATTTCTATCTTCAACGTTTTCCCAAGTTCCCATAAGTGTAATCAGAAAAAAATGGGGCTTCACATGCAATACACATTTAGCCTTGTACACTTTTACAACCTATATTGTCCTCTCTACTCAGCCAGCAGTTCAGATTTTTGATTTTTAATGTTTTTTTTACAAGATATGGTTTATGCAAACTGTTAATTTTCAGTCAAATTGTAAATGTAGAAAAAAATGATTTCGAAGAAATATCACTATTTTAAGCATAGATTTGATTATTATTCTTAAACGGAAGTATTCGTCACTCACATATGATCCGTTTAAGGACTGTTGACAATCTAATCATAACGCCTGTTTTTACAGTTTCTGTCCATGATGAAAGGTGTCATTTTTTGAAAGAAAACAATGTTTGCACCCCCCCCACAGGTTGGCTGGTTCAGAGATTTAACATGGCATAATGTGTAAATGCCACCAAACCATGGGATGTTTTTATTTTCTCTCTGTTATGCTGAATTGGTGTGAATGCACCTGGTATTGGAGGTGAAGGGAGCAGTGGGTGCAGGGAAAGAAAGAAAAAAACAAAAGTGTCGCTACCTTGTATCCCAGCCAAATCGCATGCAGGTAGAAAAAAAAACTACAAAGGATTACAGGAGTGTGGGGGTTCGGTGTGTTTTCAGGAGCTGGATAAAGGCCATTTGGATTACGCGTCGGGAAGAACACCTTGGGGTACGGAGTCCTCTTACAGTGAACGTGTGGGAGTGTATGTTAAAAGGTGGGAGGAGGTGTTATTCTTGGGGATGATTATGTCAGTTCAGATCTGACGGCCCACAGCTAAACTTCAAAAGGACTCATTTCTTATTAATGTCCTCTCTGAAGGGAGACAATGAATTTCTGCCGCGGGGGGGGGTGACCAAATACATTATGCTGTGTGTGCTGCATGTGTATGAATGTGTGTTTACGGCCACATGTGCGCATGCTTGTGAATGTTCCTTCATGCATGAATGTGTCTGTATGTGACAGATCAAAAGGGGGCAAAAAAAATCCAGAAATAATAAATTGGGTCCTCTCTGTGCTGCCACTCTATATGATGTCCTACACAACAGAAAGTGAAAGATCCCTCCCATGGCCTTGAGTTCACGAACCGTGAAAGAACGACACATCAAACCGGGCGACGAGAGAGGAGGGGGTGTCATGTCACATCGGACGGAGGGGAGGTTGCTGCCTGTTAACCTCTCAGGATGGCCAGATGCATCAGACAACGCTGCCAGTCAGTGTGGCGTCAGAGTCGCACATTCAAGCCCCCCCCCCTCTCCCCTTTACTCCTACCCCCACTGCTTCTCACTGAATATTTTCACATTCCCTGACTCTGAAAACACTGTTAGCAGCGCGTGCGACAGCCAGAGAGCGTGAGAGTGAGGAAAATGTGTGTGCTGTATGTGTGATGTGGTTTGAGCTCCGGGCTACGCCAACTGAACCATGCTTGTCAGCCAATGTGAACAGACACCAAAAAAAAGAATAATGCATGCTGATGAGGAGGGGGGTGCAGAGGAATTGGGCTGTGGGTTGAAAGTTAGGTGGCCACCATTGCATGGCTCCACACTGGTGAATAATTCTCTCTCATGAGGCGGGTTAATGTCTCTGCCAGTGCCAGCGCGTCACTCAGGGACACCGTGGCGTTTTGTTGTTGCCACACTTGAGCTTAGATCTCTGTCCTCCCATACAAACAGCTGCATTAATAACTTCCATTCACTGGAATACAAATGCTGCACACATCTAGATATGGGTTCATACGATTACTGGACATATTCTACAAATACAAACAATTGATTCAAATTAACAGTCTGTGTTAACATCATGCTAGATGAAAACAAGTGTTCCAATGTGAGCGGTCATGTCATCAGATAATAAAGGTTGACAGCTTTATTGCTGGAGATTCCAGAGTGAGCTACAATTCTTATGGTAAGACATTTTTGATCATTTACATGAATTGTATTTAGCTTGAAACTGCAACTCCCATATTGCATATCGCCAAGGCAATGTCAAGTAACAATGCTAGCTTAGCTACCACACACCACAATATGTAAACAATTGGAATCACTTGAAGAAGGCATACTCTCATAGGTTTTTATCATGGCTTTATTTACATTTACTGTAAAATATGCAATTTGTACAAGGTAGGCTGTAACTGTTGCATGCATTAGTCCTAAACTATCATGCATGGTATACGGTTCATGGTTAATGCATGCAGGCACACACAACATGCAAAGCATGTAGACTGATACAAATAATGTGGAACTAAGGTTCACAAGCACATGTTCCTTCAGGAAACTTTTAGCCATACACTGTGAGCAACATGTGCTAAGGTTAGCGCAACAAGCTGATTGGCATGAGTAAGTCACATCGCAGCAAAGCTGGAAGACCTGGCTGCAATCTCCCAGTCTGAGCAGTGTTGCAAACCAGGAAGTGCCTTAAGCCTGCATTCTTTCAAAAGTCCAACAGGGGTCGCTAATGGTGGTTGCAAAAGAACTCCAGTCCTATCTATCTCACTAAAAAAAGTGACAACTTCTCACTTGATTTATTACCCCATAAAAAATGTTGTGGCAACATAATGGTCTCAACTGCTAGTTTCAAGTCTTCTCCAATACAATATGATGTTAAATGTATAAAAAATGGTCCCATTTAGAAGAAAACAGATGATAAAGAAGCTGATGATTTGGAACAAAAGATGGTGACAGCCCGTAAAGCCAAACTCGATGCTTCAAACAGCCAGTCCACAAGCCAATGGTGACGTCATGGTGACTAAGTCCATTATTTATATACAGTTTATGTGCCAAACCAGAGCCCAACATCCCAGCTGCTTGAAAATAGCCTTTAGATGGAGCAATTCAACCGTTAAATGTCCCCTTTGTGGTCATTTCTAACCTTTGGTGGCATTTATGCAACATTCAATACACATGCATTGAAGTGTTAAACAGGAAGGACCAATCCTCATGAAAAAGGACAAAAAAATTGAACATAGCAGTTGGGGTGGTTGCTTACCATTTCCAGAGGTTGGGTTCTTAATAGCACTCATTGCAATATTGTGCCCTATACTTAACTCCTTTTATATATCTCCAGCAATTCCTCTACCAAATATGTAATCATTTGTCCAAATAATTGGTAGAATGCCTATGACAAAAATCAACAATTTGTGTCCCTCAGCCAGCTGAATTCAACATCCATTTTGCTGATGAAAAACCATGCAATACTTGTCTGCCACACTGTTTTTGAGCGCTGCTTGCTGTGAAGCAGAGCTCAGAGGAGCTGTGATGTGTTATCAAGGGAATGTTTTGAGACGGAAGCTGCCAGGTCGAGCAGAGCGTGGTTAGATAAGTGCGGGAATCTGAGGCTTCATACGGCTTCTGTGGTCGCAGTGCAAACAGTCGCTATGGTTTGGAGGGAGCTCGCTAAACAGGATGTGGGAAGTTTTTCTTTTTGGTGATTTCACTTGTATGTGTGTGTGTGTACTCAAGCATGTGTGACAGAATGTCTGCTTGCACATTTCCATAAGAGCACATGTGTGTGTCTCCTCTGAGTTTTTGAGCCTGAGAGAAGAAAAGGTTTCTGAATGTGTTCACCACAGCCTCACTGTCAATCCCAGATGGGCGTGGCCAGCTAAAAAAAATAAAAGAGAAGAATGATGTACTGTTATGTTTGCTAAAGACAACATTTATGCTTTAACCAAAATTACGGAAAAGTGCTACTGGACATGTCAGAAAGACACAAATCTACTGGTGATGATGAGCATGTTGCAACCACTTGGAGACTCCACCCAAGAGGAAAACACATTCAAAGAAAGAAATATAGCAATAAAAAAAGAAATGTTGGATTTGAAGGAAAATCTGATGCTCTGCTGCTCCTGACTTTATTTTTAATACAGTGCAGTGAACACAGGCCTTTTGGGATTAGTTTAAATTTGCTCTTTACAAAGTGCCCACTGTTAGTTGAATACAATCCTCCCAATTGTTACTACATGGGCATAATGGGCCTTGGACAGTGCGCCTATGTAGTGGAATACACTTGCACAAATGTCTTGAGCAGGAAAAATAGGTCCAAGGCATTAGGACATGCTATTCAAACATAAAAATCCATTCTCCATACATTCTGCACTGGCCAGGGTCCTGGGATGCCATTCATCCTGTATAGAATCAATAAATACTACATAATAAATCATACAGCAGTATAGAGCGCTTCAGTGTACAATATCACCAGACAGACTGGTCTATGATTGATGGGAAGTGATCATTATCTAAGGGGATACACCCGAATCGGAATACATATTGGAAAGCAAGAATGATGTGCTTTCTCAATGCAGAAGCACACAGATTGTGCTTTCACAATTGGTGTGGATTTCATGGGACTGCTAACCTGATGCTGCCAGATGGTTTGTTACACGGAACCAATCAGAGGAGCAGCATGGGAAACTGTTTGGAAAAGGGCAAAATACCTGGCAGGTGATTGGATGACCCACCAATCTATCACTGTCACACACCGTCCATAATGAAGTCAGTCCAGAGTAAAGCAACACCTCATTTCTGTTCTTAGCTTTTCCTTTAATGAAAACATGCTCTCTCTTTGTGATATAACTGGTGCTATTGCAGAATCTGCAACCTTTTTTGACGCCGCCATTGTGGTTTTGAAAGTACCATGCATCACACACGTAGCTGCCAGTAGCTTTGCACAGGTTGCCGATTGCTCAGAACCTCCAGATGTGCGACTCAAACACATTAGCTGGAGACTGGCAAGATGGACTTGCAATCTCAAGAGCCTGCAATTCTCGCATGATCTCATTATTTCACCAGAATCCAGCTGCCATGCAAGGTGATGGCACTGCACTAGTCTGACAAACCCTTTGAGGTTGAAACTCTTTCTATGACAACACTGTTGTTCAAGAACAGCTTTCACACTTCTAAAACACTGGAAAAGGGCCTTGGGTCTAAAATGGGCCTGTGTGAAAAAGGCCTTAAAGTTAATACACTATTTTCAGGTAATTCAAGAGAGATTTAAACCATTGCCTTTAGAGCCTTTACATTATCAACATTTCTCAGCATCAAATGTTGGATGATTTGAGCTAACAAACAGCCAGGTTTATCAGCACGCTCCCTCAGATGTAGAGGCAGACGCTGTACTTCCAGGGGCAGGGGCTGTCAGGCTGTCGTCCCTGCTGCTGCTGCTGCCAAACACATGTGTTCTCGCCAACTGCCTCACTTACCCTAATGAAAAACAAACTCCGTTTTGCACTGGAGGGACCACGCGTTGAACAGTCTGAATTAAACAATTTGCGGCGATGCATGGCATAGCTTCAGAAAGTGACAGAGACACGGCAAACTAAATTGTTTGCTGTGATTGCTCTGAAGAGGGTGCAAGCTCGTAATGAAATCCCTGCAGTGATGTACAGCCGCCACGGGGGTGATGTAAAACTGTTAAACATGATTTTTTCCCATTATCTCCGTTTTCTAAACAAAGAAAGAGCAGTGGTAGGCCAGAGAGGGAAAACAAACAAATAAAAAAAAGCAGTTTCCTGTCGTGTGGATGTGTGATGGAGTGAGTAACGCAAGGCTCGGCCACAGGACCTCACTGAAGGGGGTCTGAATCTCTTACACTCCCAGTTGGAGGCATTTCTAGGGAGGAATCCCTTTATTCTGACACAGAGAGAGAGAGAGAGAGAGAGAGAGAGAGAGAGAGAGAGAGAGAGAGAGTGACACATCACAGCCTCAGACGGCTCACTGTGTGTCAGCTGGAACAGACAGAGGCTCATTATGGGTCTCCATTCAGCACGTCTCACCAGGGACAGCATGGAAGGGACTGGGGGAGGGGGAGGGGGGTTACAGAAAAGGGGATCCACAATAAGGATTTTTTTTTTCTCTCTCAGTTCCAAAAAAAGATGCAGACAGAGGAGTTCTTGGTGGATCAGAGACAACGATAAAAGACTGGTACAAAAGTCAGCTAGGAGCGGGGAGATGGTGTATGCCTTGTAGAGGAATGTTTGGGTATTTTTCTGATTCTACAGTGAATAATGTGTCAAGCAGCACTAAAGTCCCATTGTATGCCTTGTACACTCTCAGGCACCTCTGACAGGTATAGAAAACAGCAATTTTCATGCTAAAATGACAACATATAATTTTGTGACCTTTATGATTGAATCTGTCATAACTGACACACTAACCAGCATAGGGGTGAAAGAAATAACGACACATTTCAGTAGCAATATATCATGTTCTTGGACACAATTCTTAGACAGCATAAAAACTTAGTTCTTCTTGCTTAGAGTTCTTTATATTATGGCTTCTAGAATTAGATTTATAAAAAATAGACATGCCACCTTGCTTACAGTAACATAATATATTGCAATATATTGAATTGTAACGTAAATAATAGCATGATGCATATTCTATCACCAGTTTCTTGCCAATACACAGCCCTAGTTTTCACTGTGAGAGGGGGTACTTAGCATGAGCCCCAGTTGGCTTACAATTTGAATGTTTAAACCTTCCCCCAGACCTCGTCCCTAGGGGCTTTTTGGACAGTCTATTAATGTCCACAAGGCTGTCCATGCTGGTGCCTTTGGGGTCCAACCATGTAATTTCACTGTCCCAGGGTCAAAACCAGATGGGGATCTTTGTTGCATTACATCCTGTCTGTTTCTCTCTCCATTTCCTGTCACATTCTACCAACTGATGTCAATAAAAAGGCAAAAATGCCAAACAAAAAAAGGTCTGTTGTTCTTAAAGAAAGGGTCTGAGAGGGTAACACCATTAGAACAGTCTTAAGCAGCTGGGACTCAATGCAAAAAAGAAAAAAAAAATAGCCATCAAAAATGTACCTCAGCTGTATCATAGCTCTTTCCCTAAACCCCTGAGGAGTTTTTGACCATTAGTAATGCCGCAGAGCAATGTTTTAAAGAGGTCCCTATACTGTTTTCATCTAGTTTCATGCACACGCAAGCATACACCAGGGATGCAACGATAAAATAAACATAAAACAGAGCATAAAATAATCATGATGCCAAAAAAATCTGAAAAGGCTTCCCGTGGTGGTAGTTGTCAACCTGGTGGTCAGGACCCAAAAGAGCTCTTAATTATTCATTTGGCACTTTTTTGTACAAGACAATGGTACGAGTAAACTTCCTTGCTCAAGCTGACAATGAAATGTCAGGCTGGTGGCAGATCAACTCCGGGTTTTTCTTGGAGAACTTGCTTCCTTTTGGGACTCCATTGGAGTGAATGTCTTTTTATGGGACCCGCTGTCATGCTCGGTCTCATCGTCTCTCTCCTCTTTCAGATTGAAAATGCAGGAAACTGTCCCTCAGTGGCACAATGGCTCCCACTTATCCCTTCGGCTTGGTTGCATTTGAAAAGGAAGAAATACATCTTTTCTCATGAAGAAACTTGGAGTTTTGTATCTTGACAGAAATGCGAACAGAAAGGCAGGTTCCCAGCCCAGTCGGCGGCTTTGCCTTTTCTCCTACAATGATGCTGGAGGGATTTTAAACAGGGCTTTCAAACCAGGGAAATCCATTAAGTTGTCAGTTGTCGCAAAGTGCTGGCGAAAGCGCCGCACACATCTCACCTGTCTAATTTTATTGCTAAACCATGCTCGTTTCCATGAAGCCAGTGCTATTAAAGTGCACGAGAAAGGCTATGGAATGACTATTGCGCTATAAGGCCATTTTCACCTCATGCCATTTCCCTGTACCATTTAAGAGTGACAAAGAGGAGTACACATCTTAATAATGTAAGACAATCGGCAGCAAGGGCACCACAAGAAAAGCCTTTCCCCTCCTACTCTCATAGGTTAGAAAGCCATCTCATGAAATAGACATTATTCTGTGTTGATTTCTCAAGGCTAACTTGTTAGTGCACGTAACAACCAAGGCTGTCCTCATCGGTACAAAGGAATACCAGCGTGCACTCTAGATGTCCACCTGATGCTATTTTTGTGAACACACCTGCTCATTGCTATCAGAGCACGCCATTCATAATCTTTCTCAAAATCTCAACTAATAAACGAAACACACACAGAACAATATCAAGGCAATATCCTGCGCTTCAACCCTGCCACCTTAATGGTTTTACTGGTGTCAGGGTTTTCATCGAGTGCTCTTCCTTCACCCAGCAATTCAGTTTTGCAGCTGGTTTTGTCATTGATGTGACAGCTTATCCCTTTGAGGACGCCACTGACCCGTCTTAGACGGTAAGCCAAATCACAACAACCTAGAGTGGACAGGACAGCTACGTGCACACAGTACATGCACAAGCACGAAAGTTGTCAAGAAAATAAGCACACAAAAACACAGAGAAAGGGCTTGGACAGAGGCACGCATGCGCATGTGCATGTACGGTATGTGTGCAGCCCCACAACTGCGCACACACATTTCTGAGCTTAAACTGAAAGAGACAGTGACACTCTCAATAACCCTGAATCCAGGGGACGTGAAAGAATCTGACAAGAAGTCGTGTCGACTATGGGGGTTGGAGGTTACTTGAATCCAAGGCTATTACCAGTCTTTTCATTCAATCTCTGGAGAAAACCACAACATCCAAACAAGCACGAATACACCTTTTATCTATTCACCGTTACAAGCCCAATTCCCAAAAAGACACTCTCTGAAACATAAATAAAACAAAGAGCCCGTAGAACACGACATCCATGATTCCCCCAAAACAATGTCCACAGTGAAATGTGGGCTCATCAGAGCACACTTTTCCACTTTCACTCAGTCTATCTCAGATGGCCTTGGGCCCAGAGAAGTTGGCGGTGTTTGAGGATGTTGTTGATATATGGCTTACACTTCATTCTTGCATTTGTAGGTGCAGCAATAAACTGTGTTTACTGAATACGATGAAGTGTTTCTGAGCCCATGTAGTGAAGTCGTTTACACAGAGTTTTAATGTAGTGACACCTGAGGGATCGAAGTCACTTCTTGTCACAGGCATCTAATGTACTCAACCCTTTTATTTCTCAGAATTTTCTGAATCTTTTAGTGATTTTATGCACTAAACATGGTGAAATCCCTAAATTCCTTGCAATTGTGTATTGAGAAACATTGTACTTGCACTGTTGTATTTTTTGCCCATGCATTATACATCGGAGCAGGTCCTGCCGACTGACTGTCTGTGTCTCACTGTGCTCACTCATACAGATGTATTAATGTGCCTGTTTTTGTTGTAGGTGGTTTGTTATCTATATGTGTTTTTACAATCCAATATGCATATTATTCCTGCAGGGAAGAGTCGCCTCGTAAAGCACTCAGGATGATGTAATCTGGCCATGATGCCGCTGACATGACACCAGTGGACAGATCTGGCAACCGCAACCGCCGTTAGCCGAGCACAAAGCAGGGCCCAGACACACTAAACGAGTGCTCCAAAACCACTGCTAAAACAAGAGTGGAACAAGAGGGGATGAAGGAAACCACAGAAGACCACGGAGAGGTCAACAAGGTACTGGATGTAGTTCTCAGTGCAGACGGAGTCTTGATTGGAAATGTAAGCCTAACTTGATGTAATCCACCAAAAATTTTACTTTATTCGCAAAGCAGGACCTCCTTATTTTGGGAGCCCACGCCAGAGTAATATACATTTATTTGATGATTACCATTAGGGGACTTGGGTTGAATTGTTTAATAGATTTGTGGCTGAAATAGCTGAATGCTGTGGCTGCAAATAGGGTTGATAAGGGCAATGAGACTAAACTATGCGCTAGGGTGTGCTGTATAACCAAACAATATGCTAAAATAGGCCAAACAGCTCTGTAAAGCTCCTTAATTGAGAGTAATTTCGTTAATTCTTTGGTTCTTTGCTCAGCTCATTTTCTGAAATATCACCACCAACAAACATATTTCCCATGAACCTGCTGGCCTGCAGTGAGAAGCACCAAGGTCGTAGTGGTGACACAGCCAGTCACTGTGATAATGAATAATGCAGGAACCATAAAAGAAGGTGCCTTACATACTGCATGTGACAAGAGTAGAGGTTTTAGTGTATGCTGGTTCTCAGTCAGCCAGACCTCATGGTGTAAATGGACTCTCAGTAATGAGCAATACCCAGCAGATCGTTAATGTGTGTTTCTCTAAGTGAGAAAGCGTGTTTAGCTTGACAGGAGCTACAGGTTGAAGCTATCAACCCAATATTCCTTTGTGTATTTTTAACAATATGTTATAAAATTAGCCTAAGCTGTTAGTCACAGGCCAACAACCTATACGTGTGGCTCATGAATATTTGGTTATCATTCTGTGAAATCACCAGAGATCACTATAAAATGACCTCGTTTTCTATGTGTCTTCTTCAGGGCTGTTTCAATTAAAGAAATTAGTTTCTTTAGAGTTTCTATACAAAGAATCATGCAAAAGCATCACTTTATATGTGAGGTTTCTTAGAAATGAGTCATTCAGCATGTAAATAAGCATAAACATGATAAATTGACTAAAAAAATCTTGGGCGACGAGTCAACTGATTAGTAGTTTTGGTCTTAGTTGACTAAAAGGGGGAAGCCCTGGTTTTCTTGAACAGGAAATCCAAGTTTCATGGGAAAACCAAATTTAGGTGAAACCATTGTACTCCTATCAAAAAATGTAAATGATAAACCTTTACTGTAGGTGAGTTTGGCTTCTTGAATACAGCCTGAACTGGTTCTAAAGAGCAGTTTGTCACTACATCACATTATATAACAACTTGAAGGCACCTTAATGCAGTAAACATCCTCCCTCTTCTTAAACCATAAAAGCCGTCATTCACTGCACCAGCTCCAGCTCCAGCTATTCCAACACATTAAGCTGCTATGACGGCTGATTTTGCCTTCTGAAAAGCATCTGTTACAAGCTTTACATTCCCGGAATAAGGGGGTAATTTGTTTAATGTTTGAAAGAGCACAAACAAGGCTGAAAGGCAGGGAGAGCCATTACAATAATGCGTTTCCTCCAGTTTTTGTCCCTGGGGAGCACCAATAGATTCATACACAAGCATAGCAAGAATGGAGACCTGAAGTCTTTTGTGTGTGTGTGTGTGTGTGTGTATATATATAAAAAAGAAATGTTGAATTCTGTTACCTACATGTTGTCCCGAATCAAAAGGTGAACATTTGCACCAGTGGGGGATGTTTCGGTTCAAGTGTTTTACACAGGATCCCTGCCTTGACTACTGATGAAGCGTTTCAATGGCTTACATAGCTGCTACAGTCAAGGACATGATGACAATGCATGATTTTTTCCCCCCCCATTCTATTTCATTAAATGGTACATTAGCCTAAATGTACCTGAGAGGAAGGGGGGGTAGGATGAGGATGGGAGGGGTCGTGTGTGCTTGAGGAAATGGCGGGAGAGCCATAGGAGGAACAGCAGATGGACGGAAACATAAAAGCAATAATATAGGGTTTCCAGATCGGTGGGCTACGAGCAGCTTCAATTACTTTTTTCTCATCCTATTTCCAGCTTCCTTTCCTCTCTCCTCCCTCCATCATATGTTCTTTCCCTCTCCCCAGGATAAAAGCAGTTGGTGTGTTTTGTTTGCTTTGTATCTTTTTGATAATGGAAGATGCTGCATCCTGATCAGCCAGAGCCTACCCAGTCCAGGAAATGGGATTTGCTGTATAGGCACGGACGTGACAAGGCCAGACATGTGGAAGCACACCGTGCCACATGTTTAGGCTCTGGGCTGTGCATGTAATTCTTGCTTACCCTATTGTTTATTCATTGCTTCCTGAAGCTCACAAAGTATTAGAAAAAGCTGCAGAGAAAGAAGCAAAGGGATGGGAGATGATTGCTGTTTTTCTTGCTTGGTGACATTTGTGTTCCTTAGAGAAACATACAGTGCACCGCCAACTGCTCCAGGCAGGCCCCTCACATGGTTTAGAGTTTGTTCTTTAATAGGAGACAGTTGAGAGCTGGTGACGCTTTATAGTGGCGGAGCCTTTGGAAACAACTCGTAAGGGGGGAAGATGGATGGCTTTATTCAGAATGTTACAGCAGAAACAAACAAAAACAGACCTCAGCCTCCTTCAGACTGCCTCTAATTAGACTATTGGTAATACTATATCTCACACACAGTCACACATGAAAGGTATACAGTGCAGGGCATGCTGCAACCTCCAGGCCTGGAAAGTGGAGCCAATGCAGAAGTGCCTTAAAGCTGCATTCTTTCTAACGGCCAGCAGGGCTCCACTGGTAGCAAAAAGGAGCCAGAATTTATAGTCTATGAGAAAATAATGCTATACATACATCAGTAAACGTTTTATTAATGAGTCTCAATCGCTAGTTTTAAGTCCTCTTCAATATGTCAGATGTTTCCTTTGTAAATTATGGTCCCATTTAGTATAAAACAGATGTTAAAGCAGAGTACAGACAACACTTTTGTCTGGTTTGGGTGTCCGTGTCTTAGAACTTTAACCCTTTCACAGTGTATTATCAGTAGGGGCATCCAATTTTGATGCAATGTAACTTTTTAAAAATCAAGAGCTAAAATTCTTACAATGATATAGCCTTCAGCACTGGAAAAAAAATAGTTTAAAAGAAAAATAGAACTGAATCGTGACCATACAATTGAAAGTCAAATCGAATCACAGATTTGAAAATTCGTGACACCTCTAGTTTTTAGTTCATGAAAGTTCATTTGAACACTTTGTTCAACTAAAAATGGCATCTCTAGTGTAAGGTTGCACTAAAAGACTATAAGGAGTCGGCTGCTAGCTACCAAGGTGGTAGCTAGCGCCAGCATTAGCATATAAATTAGCTTCATTCTCTTTTCTAAATATGGTCACCATATATGGTCAACAAATATCCAAGATGACAATGGCCAAAAAAATAGGCTGTTCACAAACTTCTAATATACAGTCATTCATACATGGCTGTTTTTAAACAAGACGAAACACTATCAGAGCAATAACAATGCTCACAAGTTGCTTAAGTAACCTTCATTCTTCAGGCTTGTGTTACCATGGTCACAAAGAGCCAACTTTCCTGGTACTTTTCACGTCCTTGAAACATGACTGGCAAGAATCAACATCTTATCACCTTTGTGGGCCGCCACTCTTCAAAGTTTTGATCACAAACTCCTCCACTCCAAACTGACAAAATCACCTGTTTTCAGTTAGATTCCAGTGTATCCAATGAGATTAAAAATAATAATGCATAACAATAATATTTCCCATGTTCGCAATGTCACACTCCAACTTTGTTATTTTCTGCAAAACAACAGTGAAGGATTAAATGCAACACAGCAGATTAAATCCAGTTTGGGACATGCCCCCTTGGCTCTGAAGGTGACAACAGGGCTTTTCAGCGGTTGCTAAGGTCGAAATGAGAAACATGCTATTTTATTGCAGCAGTAATCTGTTGCAGACGACTAATTCATTCATGAGGCCATTCTCCCTACTGTTCAATTTCTCCGAGCCATAAGCCACTTTATTAAGAGAGCAAAGCACGGAGGTTTTGTTCAGATAATACACCCAAGTGCTCCTATTAAAAGCTCATATGAATAACTTTGATAGAGTAAAGAAAAAGGCCAACAATTAAAGGCTTTAGGACTGTTAGGAAACTTGACTCTGCTTTTTAAAACTGGCCAACAGCCTCTGGAGATTTTTAAATTATTCAAATGAAGTGATGCTAAAACTCTTGGATGTAAAAAAAACATTAAACATTAGACATAAACGCCTTTGTGTGCAGTTGATGAGTGCTTGGTGAAACATAGTACCAAGCTGTTGTATGAGAGAAAAATAATGGCAGAAAGGTTGAGTTGTCCACAGATAAATGGCAGCTGTGGGGTTTTAAATGACGCAAATATAATTTACAAGAGAGGTTTTTGTTGTCCAACACCATTTTTTTCTTTTTATTGCTCTATTATAGTGAAATATTGTTCTTGAAGGACCACAGCAGGAGAAAGCCAGTGGGCTTTACTGTGAGATTCAGCTATCTAAAAAGCAAAGCACTTGTGCAAATACTTCTCAATACATTCCTGTAGTTGAAAATAGATGTTTTCTTACTCATACATTCATATTATGATAACATAACACATTACATTCTGCCGAAAGCCTGATTTGTACATAGCTGTTACCTGACATGCAGCCTCTACTTGCTTATTACTAGTTTTTAAAGCACACGTGTCGGGATGTTATAGAGCTGGAGCAAATGCATGTGCTTGTGAATTGGTAAGGACTTGCTGTGAATCCTAAGGGGTGTAATAACATCGGTGGAGACAATTTTATTACTGAGTGCTTCCAGATATTTATATTTACGTACGTAAGTTACATTGTTAACGTAACTTACATAACTTACGTAACTTGCGGTTGTCATGTGACCCTTGTAACTACTTCACTTCCAGCATTTAGGTACATTTATTTACTGTTTAAACTGTTTTACAATGCCTTACCAGGAAGTTCTTTGCACCTGTATATTATAAATAAATAAATAAATAAAAAAAAAAATATATATATATATATATATATATATATATACAATTCCAAAGACATGATAAATAGATCGGACTGCTATGATCAAAATTGCCTGATCAGTTCAAATCCAGATGTCTCAGGACATCCCAAAGTAAAAACCCTACAATACAGTTTGCAACCATGGGGAACCTGTTAGATCTGCCACGATGTGAAAAGGAGCCAATAGGTTAGAAGCAGTACATAGCTGTTACCTGACATACAGCCTCTACTTGCTTATTACTAGTTTTTAAACCACACGTGTCGGGACGTTATAGAGCTGGAGCGAATGCATGTGCTTGTGAATTGGTAAGGACTTGCTGTGAATCCTAAGGGGTGTAATAACAGCGGTGCTGTGGAGTGGAGAGTTTGGAGAGCCTCTGCCTAATTGGCAGGTCTGAGCGCTCAGCAGTGTACTCATAAAGCGCGGCCTCTTCCTGAGGAAAAGGCTCATTTTGAGGCGGGCAGGCAGGCGAGCGTGCCGCAGCAGGCTGTGGACAGAGCTGCACAGCGGAGGAAACTGTCTCAGGTCCAATCTCACACGGCTCCGCCTCTGACTGCAAGCTCGGCAAACACACACAGAGAAATGTACACACAGATAGGAGCATTTAACAGCCGGTAGAGGTCCTGGCTTCCTTACATGTGCATTGTGTGCATGTCACTTAGTGGCTTAAGAGCTTCTGCGCTGCTGTGTGAATGACCAGACATTTGTGTGTGCATGTGCAAGCATGTGTGTATGACATCTCTATGGTCACCAAATCCCTGAGCTTCCCTCTGGGGACCCGGTGCTGGAAAAGAGAAAGCAGCAGACAGAGGAAGCTTTGTGTGTGTGTGGCCAAAGAATTGACTTTATGTGGAGTCCATGTACTGGAGGCAGCTGTACCAGTTGCCATTTCCACTGGGGCTCCATACTGTATTGAAAGAGACAGACCTCTGTGCTTGTGTGTCAGTGTCACATAGCTAATAAGGACAGGAGACATTGGTTTATAGTGACTTATAGACTCATTTAGTCATTTGTTGTCTACACAAATCTGAGACATCACAGGCAAGAAAATATTGATATATAATGCCACTGTGTCAGCACTGGAGAATAGTCTGGCTGCACCGTTATCATAAGGGAAAACATGCTCAGGCTTGTATTTATTTATTTATTTTTTAAATGGGCGGTGCCAAGCCCAGGATGCACTAATGGTGCACCTGCAAAACAGATAGCAGAGATAGAGGAGGGGGAGGAGAATGCTGCTTGAAATGGGCAGCCAATAGCAGACACCAACGTTTTACATACTGTATGAATACAGCATGCATGCATACAGTATGGTGGTGTGTTCTTTTTACAATAAAAGTTTTACTTGAATTAGATTTTTAATAGTTGCTTACAGTACCACAATATATTGAATCATAACCTCTGTATCATGATATTTATCGTATCGGTGCTAAAACCTGCTTAGCTAGTGCAATATCTCTCTTTTGCCATATGTTTTTGCATGTTCATAACAACATTTCATTTCAGATGAGAGACAGCTTGCTAACATGCCTGTGTTTATAAAGTATTGTGTTTCAGCATGCAAACATTTACTTATCAACACTCAGAAAGTCATTAGTTTTGCAAGTATTTGGTCATAAACCAAGCAAATCAAAATTTGGCCCAGATGAATCTGCCCCAGATTTCAAGGCAATCCAACAGCTGACAAGCCATTTCACTTGAAACCACAAATGTTGAGCTCATGGTGGGGCAAGAGGTAAGGTGAGGGGATCACCAGTCATTAGGATACACCGTCTGGGAAACATGACGTCTTTGATTGTTGTAATGTGTGTCAATAGTCTTTTTAAATGTCTGTTACAGTCTATTACATTATCTTATTTACTTTAATTTCTTTGTTTTTGCACCATAAGAAAAGACAATTACAAAAAACAGAAATGAAACAAGAATAGTAAGTGCGGGAGAGGTTAAAAAACCCTATATGGGCTTATAAGAAGCACCTCCCCAAGAAATATACAAAAATTCAAAAGTAAATCAACAACAACAATGAGAGAAAGCAACAACAAATAACAACAAAAAAGGAAGCAATACAAGTGCCATTTTATAGCACACACACAAAAAAAGTCAGAAATAAGTGTATGAGCATGTATAAGAGATACTGATCCAATGACAACTGTACTGGAAAAGAAACTATTAGGAGTCTTGATTTAATAGGTAAGCTTAGGAGTATTTTACTGCCGCTGCATTGTTCCTTGTATTGACCCATGCATGTTTATCTGTGACCTCTGACATATCACTACCTTGTCTATGAGTTCTGAAGTCGTGTGTATGGCCTGGGTAAGCTGCAAATTAATTTGCACCACAAGTCAGGAGATTACCAAAAACATAGGATTCATCGTTTTGGGAGCATGGACATCTGTACCAAATTGTATGGCAATCTGTTTAATAGAAGGATTATGGTGCAGGTTAAAAGAAAGCAGTGTTGACTATCAACAGGAGAGTGGATTTGAACTAGTGTTTAAATCAATCAATCAATTAAACATGACTAAAAGTGGTTGCTAGTCTGGTATAAGGTTTCCTCTTTAACCCATTGACGCTTGAAATGCCTGTAAAACCTCTGGGCGATTTTAAAATAAGCCCCAAAAACCTGAAGTTTCTCTGGAAATTCAACAGAAGTGTCAACGCTTCTACTAAATAATAGATTTTTCAGCCTCTGTAGCAGATAGAAATGAAATTCAAAAAGTATTTGAGAGCTTATACAAATACTACAAAACGAAGTATCCGCTTTCCAGGCTTCAATGGGTTAATATATTATAGCATTTCTGTGTTTGGCTGGTGTTTTTATTGTGCTGAATGTCTTGAAAGTAAAGATGTTCACCTTGGTCACCAATGGAGTTTGTATTCTATTGATTAGATCGGTCTTTGTCACCTATCTGCTAAAATTACTGGAAGTTAGAAGCTTAGCTTTCCGTCAGCCTCAGTGTGGGACTCCCATATCCATTAGGCATTATTTCAGTCGAGAGCCCCGCTGCACTCTCAACTCATGAGACATCCTGCCTCAGAGCGGGGACGGAGGCTTCAGCAGTGAGACACTCGTGCTTAACGAAAGGACGACCTTAACTTCAAGTCGTTTACCCTCGCCATCAGAGAAAACCCTCAGAGGAGGAGAATGCAACGACCGTGCACGGGGAAGAGGGCTCGTGAGTCCAATCCCTGAAGGGCCCGCCATTAAAAATAAATGAAAAGTACACTGAGATACGCCACCTGTGGAGTGGAAAAGTTTGCCCTGAAAACACAGGGAGCAGTATTCTATTTGAACAAATCAAACTGATCAAACAGTTTGCAGAGAAAAGGAGGGAGGACACGAGGGAGAGGAAATGCTCGATGACAGAAATTATTCTTGTCTAGAGACTAGTAGTATCGGAGTGGAAATACGGAGGCTTTGCTTCATTGATCTAACGGAATTTAAGGAATTTGCATAAAGAAATGAAACCCTACAGTTTGAACTAAATTAGGTCTTTGACTCATGTGACATCTAGAGGCTGTGGCCTATAGTATCTGTTCATGGATAGCAGAATAAAAGCTGAATATAACTCGGCTTGGCTTTCACAGGTTGTCACTTTACATCATTCTTAACAAATACCTATACGGCACAGCAGCTATAAAATGTTAAAGGAATTTATATAGAATGATGTACAGTAAGATGTCACCTGTCAATTACATTACCATCACTTTCTCTCATAGTTCTTTTGCACTGTATGTCACTTCCTGTTATCTGTGGATTGTGTGTCTCTATGAATGTGAAAAAAGAAAATATTCTGTTTCTGAGCCGTGAGCTGGAGCACTAATCACATTGCAAGAACTCAATCTGACCAAGCCAAAAATAGCAATCGTAGAAATCATGACATCCACGACCAAAGTGTGATGACCTCAATAAAGCAGTAGCAGCTCTGTAGTTGATACAGTGGGGAAGGAAAATCTATTCTAGAGACAATCTACCCACTACTTACAGCAACGCCCTCCACAGTGGGAGAGGACAGTATCTCACCAGAGGAGATCAGGAGCAGCTGGAGTTCAAATAAAACAGGAGATTTAGAATAAAAAACTCAATTTCAGATTGGGGTAGAGGAAATATTGAAATCATTGTAAAAACATTGGATTTTGTTTCTTTTGATAAAACAGGACTTAACTTTTCTTTTTCAATTGATTCTCAACTGAAACTCAACTGACACTCATGATATGTGCACACATACACATTCATATAAAGATAACACAGTGGTTCCCAAGGGATGTAAATTAAATGATACGTTAAATTGATTCTTTGTCCACCATGATACCATGATATGATTTAGATTTTATTGAATCCAGGCCGGTGATAGGTATGAGACAATATCATATCCTAACTAAAAACAAATTAACAATTTTATTACTGAATGCTTCCAGATATTTAAATTTAAAGAAATGATCCTCAGTTGATCAGATCATGTGATTTTACCCCTTTAAGATAATGGCCTATGTCAAGTGTGGCTTAAGCGGATTTATTATGCCTAAGTAAAAATAAAATATGACTTAGGCAATTTTTTTGAACATGCCTTTGATATGGTAACACTTTATTTTGAAGGTGTCTACATAAGAGTGACATGAGCGTGTCATAAACATGACATGGGATGTGTCATGAACATTAATGACACTTTGAAGTAACATTAATGCTCATGATACTTGTCATGTCATGTTTCTGACAGGCTTGTGTGACTCTTATGTAGACACCTTCAAAATAAAGTGTTACCATATAATTTATTTCTCTTACGTTACATAATTTACACAGTGTTATTACTATGCCAATAGCCATCCTTTGTTACATCATTTTTGAGTGAAATGATCAATAAATGTCACATGTTACACTTTTGGTGAAGTTTTTTGTGTTTCCTGCAAAACTTGAAAAAATGAGTTAGGCGATTATTTTAACAGGGTGACGATATATATACAATTCCAAAGACATGATAAACAGATCGGGCTGATACTGATCAATATTGCCTGATCAGTTCAAATCCAGATGTCTCAGGACATCCATAACTAAAAACCCTACCATACAGTTTGCAGAGGTATGCCCTAAAGCAGTAATGAATGAGAATGAATGAGGACAACAACAACCGAGAATGACGTCATATCATCAGACTTTAGTTCTACAAACTATATATGCAATATATAAAATAGCACAGAAAACTTTTCAAACTTGGTGATCTAATCCAATGTGTGGGTCAGTGGTCTATGACATCCGTGTGAGTGGCAGCGAACCCAAACAGCCGTAAGGGGTGTCTGGCCTATGTCCATCTCTGTGTGTGTTTCTGTCTATCTCAGTGCTTCTGTTCTCCCTCAGCTCGTCCCCGGCTGCTCCACAGGGGGTGTCACCACGGAACACTTCCCCCAGGACTGATGTGCTCTCGTGCAGACTGCTGGCTCTGCATTAAAGCAAAGATGCAGCAGAGCTGTGCCCGTCACTTCCAGTAGACAAAACATAATTAAGACACAACTGTTTCCAGCTGAACAATGGCTTCCTGTTCCCTCCCCCCAGAGGATAACTCCTGCCTCGAGAACAATCAGTGGAGGTGTGACTGTAAATAAGGTACTGCATGTTTAGTTGCACACACAATACAGTTTGTAATAAAATATGAATAATCTAAACACCAAAGGACAACTGTCTGATTCGACTTGACAACTGACTGAAAATGTATAAATCAGATCACTTATTCAGTTTCATAGAAATTATGTTAAATGTCATGTTAGATTATAGCCATGCATTTATTTGCAGAGCAGCAATGTTGACAGAAATGACAAAAAAAAACCTCCATGTTGTGATTTGATATGAAAAATATTTTATATTTTGGAGATTTCTGCAAGATTTGCATTTTCTTGGTGACTGGATGACAAGTGATTTTGTTCAGGAAGCTGTTGAAAAACATCCTTATTGTCACTATAACCTAGGAAACAAATGCATATGAATACAATTGGGCTTATTAAATCCACAAGAGTCTCATCTTCCCTGTCATACACAATTTATGTATCCATATCTAAATACCATGGGAGAAAAATAACACATTTGTAGTACATGAAAATAAGATGGTGTTTGGCCCAAATTGCATGGGATTAGCATAAAGCGGCATGTCTGTAAAATCGAGACTTGTGGGTACCAATTACAATCCATTCATTTATGAATTCATCTGTACTTTGGAGTGTTATTTTGCACTAAACAACAACATACAGCTTTACACCTGCAACAGCCTCTGAAAGAATGGTCCATTTCTTAAGGGGTTAAAATTACACTTTTAAACCCAATTCTCTCTGTAAACAGGGTAATCAGTTCTAGTTTCTATTAGAGGTATTTTGCATGGCAATATCATATTGATTCATGGCCGCCAAATATTGATATTAAGTGGTCTGGCACAGTCAGTATTTTCTCCGTTTTGTTTTTTTCAGAGGTTGTAGCCGGCTCACTTTTAGGAATATACTGGATCATATTAAACTAGAAGATCTAAGGAATCTATAGACATCCTGCATCAGGATATCATATCGGGAAGCTGCAAACTTAGACTATTTTGTTAAGGAAAGTTTGATAAAATGCTGCAGTTGTTGTTGTCGACCATACATGTTTGATATCTGAATACTTTGTTGCTCAGTCTGTGGGTTTGACTCTCATTGTGGAGAAATAAAGAGACTGAAGTGAGATGAGTAGACTGAGAATGTTCTCTTATTTGACAAAACAATTCCGTATTGGATTCAATTTTGTGGACACAAAATGCAGTTAAACAGTTAAATCTCAATATATTGTATCGCAATACTCACCATATCTCAAAATGCTTAAAATCACAATAAAATCATATTGTGACAAAAGTATTGGAATAAAATAGTATCATGGAGCCTCTGCTGATTCACACCTCTAATTTCTGTTTTCCTTCCTGACCACATTATTAAAAGTGCAAGCTGCAACCAGAGCATCCGAAATTGACTTAAAAAAACTATGCGAGTTGAACAATAAAGCAAAGAACCAAATTTTGTCTGAGTGATAACTGCCTGTCTGTCTGTACCTGTTCCACTGTCTCTACTCCATTGTGCTTCCTCTTCCTCAGCGTCTGATAAGAAAGCCAGGGGTGGCCCATCGTTTTCTTTTATCCCACTGCCGTCTCTTCACTGCCACTCACAGAGGGCCTGAGAATGAGTTCTTATCTGCTGTGTGTGGGCTCTGAGCACACACACACACACACACACACACACACACACATGGGACCGGCATAACAAGCAGAACCGCCTGAGAGATGGACCATAGAGATACCATACAAGCAAGCAGGAATACATTAATAGTCAAGCGAGATGAGCCATGCAATATTAATCAGAGCATTATCAAACATCATCTCAGATTGACTCTCACATGCTGGAGAGCTGCATAGAAATGTACACACACGCGTTAAACGAACCTGAAGTGGGTCTCTCAGCGGGAGTTAATTGACTTTAATTGCAGGAAAATGAAGCGGGATTACTTTTGTTGGTATAAGTTTCTGGGTATATCCAGTGTCGGGGAAGTATGGCGACATCAGCGATTCCCTCAAGTGTTGGAGAGTCATGTTGTACTAGTGTATAAGCACTGAGCCATGTGTGAGGTTTACATCAGAGCCTCTACGGGGTTTAGGCGCTCAAATGAAGCTAAGCGGGAAACAGCTTGTTCTCATGAGGCCTTGTCCCCAAAGATAAACACACAGATACACACACAACCACCTCCAGTATAGGTCATGCGTGAGCAATGGGAGTGAAGTGACATTGGTCGGCTGGTGAAGGACGAGGCTTTGGTTTATTGTCGTAGAGCTCAGCAGAAACTGGAGAGTTTATCTCCAAGCACTGACCTTCATGAGGTAATGGTTCGTCTGGCTGGGTACAGAATGCATTTATGCTGATTTTCTGGTCAAGTTTATGCATATAGCCTTAAATCCCAAGAGGGTTTATAATCTGAACAGCACAGGTCACATTATATCATTAGATCCTCAATGTGTATGAAGAAAAACTCATTACGTATCATTATATGGAGATAAACTAATATTTAAGCAGTGGAATAGATGAAGCATAAATACTGTTAAACTGTTGAAAAAATGGTTAGATCACCCTTGTTTTCTCTAATTTCTTGTTAATTTTAATGCCTGGTACAATTAAAGGTACATTTGTTTGGACAAATATAATGATAACAGCAAAAATAGCTCAGAGTTTTATTTAAGAGCTGATATTTTGATATTTTCCATGGTTTTCTTGACAATGTATTTTGGTTATTATCAGGAAACCATGAAAAATGGTCTAATATATATATATGACTGTATGTTCCTGTCGCTGTGTGGAAATGTAAAACTTAATCTTCTTCTCTGGTAATTCATGTATCGTTTTATTAACCCTTTGGAGTTTGGGGCTATTTTGTTGGTTTTTGACTCTTTTCCATTCTGCCTGTATATGCAACTTAAATAATGATTACCATGCCATGCTGGTATCATTTTTTTCAGCACATCCTGACCTGATTATTATTTTGTCATTTTGACTTACTGGATCAACATTTTGAAACACAAAAAACACACATAACAACACACAAAAAGACAAAAAAAAAGTTTTTAAAAAAAAGCAAAAAAACGCACACAAAATTACAAAAAACACAAATCAAAAACATACTTTTTTTTTTTTTTTTTTTACAAAAAACACAGAAACACACGTAAAAAACACACAAAAACAGAAAAAAAACACAGACAAAAATTACAAAAAAAAACAAAAAAACTGCCGAAAAATCACACACACACAAAAAAACAGTAAACACAAAAGATTGCATTAAAAATGTTGAAACGCACACTGCAAGATCTGCAAAATCGCTGCAAAAAAAAAGTAAAATCATGTTACACTTGTCATGGTGATTTTAACCTTTGCTTTAAAAAAAAAGAGCACTAAATTGGACACGGAAACTTGTGGAAAAAACAGAACTTTAGAGGGAAGCTGACAGCAGGGCTCCATGCTGCTTCGTTTTTACATCATGAAGAAGTCATGCTCCGGCGCTTTCTTGGATTATTTGTATAGCAAAAGTGTATGGAGTTATGATGCTCTGGCCCAGGTGGCCCAGCACGGCCTGATCTCTATCTGAGTCATTAACTAGACCTCCCTCGTCAGTCTGAATCACAGATTCACAGACAGAGAACACAAGAGGCATGAAGTGAAGCCTGCTGAACACACTCATCCTTTCTCCACACTGAGGATGTTTAAGCTTCACCTCTCTAGTTGATTCCACTTCGGCGCCCTCGAGGCTGAGGTGGAGCATGTCAGGCCACATTGGCTGGTATTTATGTGAGTGGGTGGGGGCTCTGGCCCACAGCACCTCACACACATGTGCATCTGCAGAGAGGTGGAGGCCAGGAGTAACCAGGCCAGACAGACGGCAGCACAATGCAGCTGTTCCTCATTACCGCCACCTCTGGAGGTCAAGCTTGGATTCTTACAACAAGTGAATGTGGAGGCTTGAGTGTGAAAGTAGCTTTGCAGCAAAATATTTGCTTTACACCCTGCACTCTGTCATCGTCGTGGTAACAAGACTCTCCTGGGTTTGTTTACATGCTCTGCAGCAGAGATGTTGCCTCTTCTCTTAGTCAGATGACCAAGAGATATACTTTGGATCTTTCTGGGTGCTTGCCAACCACTTTAATGATTTTCTTCCCAGCATCACACAGTCTGCCACTCACAAAGCTTGGAATATTTGCAAATGTACCTGAGAGGCTCACTGGCTGCAATCTACGAATAGATTACAGATGCAATTATAACCTGAAACTCTTTCAGTGTGAAATATACCATGTCTTCTGTCAAACTTATTCAAAGATTGCTGATCATTCAGAAATAGGGTTGTCAAAAGTATCGATACTCAAAAAAGTATCGTTACTAAAACGTTGTATCCGGATACATTACTCATTTTCAAAAGTATCGAGTATCTGAAGCTTGTTATCATAGTTGCAGTTTCTTTTTGCACAACTGTTTTTTATTATAAATATTACCTGTGGTTCTGTTAATTTTTACATGTTGCATTATTCTTGTTAATAAAAAATATTTCTGTAAAATTTTGGGGTGTTTGTTTTTATCCTTGTGGTATCGAAAATGGTATCGAGTATCGAATATTTTCCTGAGTATCGGTATAGAGTTGAAAATTTTAGTATCGTGACAACCCTATTAAGAAATAATTAATATTAGGCTCTATCTCAATATTGGTAATTTAATTTCTTGATAATTACATATATCAGGATATAGCATGCTCTCTTGCTCTCTGCTACTTCAATGAATAAATAGTCTAAATGAAATAACAACACGGGAAAGCCTATTTTTTGTATTCAAGGTAAGGCAGGCAAGTCCTGAGTCAAGACGGATCTGTCCCAAGTCAAGGTAGGCAAACTCCAAGTCATGTACCAGGTCAAGGCAAGTAAGCCCAGAGTCAAGAGTCAAGTTATGACAAACAAGTTCCTAATAGCAACATGTTAAAGCCTATTGTTATATACTCCATGTAAGTAAAACAGTGCCTCTGGTTCACTTCCTGTGTGAGAATCTGAACATAAAGTGTCGTCCAAATGATGTAAATAAAGCTGCACCACAGTCTGGCTGCTGGTATTTCAACATTGCAAAAGAAACTGTATGGTAAATCCCACTGTGGGATTAATAAAGTAATTAATCTTAATCTTAATATCATCCAGCCCTAAATTAAACATACCTTTCCTAAAGCATGTCTAAAGTTATTTTTTTAGTTATTTTTTTTCTTTTACTGCATTTGGGTGTGTGTTGATGACTAATACAGATTAAATCAAACTCTTCACACACAGAAAAGTCATCTCAGTTCTGCAGGCTACGAACAAACCCAAAATGTTTTTGATGAATCATGGAGGAGAAACCCTAAAAACATGTTGGCAAAAAGCCACAAAGAACATAAAGAAACCTGTTTTTAACACTAAAACAAAAGCTTCCACTCTGCCCCACCTTTGATGAAATGCATATTTGCACTGCTTTGCGGCAGCTCGAATATTTCTTGTTGGATAAAACACAGTTTGACAAAAAGCTTCAAATCTCTGCATCATCCTGCTCATATTTTACGTCCTCAGCTGGGTTGTTTGTGCAAACTCATCACATCAATTATCACACTGAATGTGATGCGTCTGGAAGGAGTTTCTCAACCGGAAGTTAGTGTATGATTGCTGTTGTCGTGACGTCAATCTAATTAGCTCAATTCAGTTTGTATGAAGAGGGGAAAAAAGCAGACGACCTGATATGCAAACAAATGGGAGTACAGTGTGCTTAGTCACACACTGGTGCCTGTCAGGCGTGCCTCTGGCGGCGCGCAGAAGGAAAATACTGTTTTTCATCGCATACGGTTGGAAGACTTAAATTGAGCTGCAACAACCCATGGGTGCAACAAGCCATAAATCCAAAATCACTGAGCAGCATTGTGAAAATGAGTGCGAGAAAGAATCTAACGGAGAAATATGACACCGCGGCTGTTGTTTATTAATGTAGCTTACTGAAAGTGCATTGTTTTCCTGGCACGGTGATGTTTGTGTGCGTGTGTGTGTGAGTGGGAAGATGGAGAGAAATGATGTCTGAGTGTGTGAGATGACTAAAAGGAAGCAAACAACATTTAAGATGTAAATTTGAAGTCAAGGAGAGAAATGCTGTCAACTCGAACAGCAAAACAAAACAATGCAAGACTGAGTTCTTAAGACACACTTTATGTGTCCATGTGTTTTATGTTCAACCTGATTTGTATGCATAGTTTATACACGTTTACAGCTGTCCTGCTTTATAGATGATTATAGAATGTCTGCTCATACCACAAACCCTCCAGGTTATGATGCATGAAAAAATGGTCGGGAAAGTCTAGTTTATATATATTTAAGACTTTAAATCATTTATTCTATTAAGTTTTTGACTTTATTCTAATTTTTTTTAAAAACCCAACTGTTACGGCTGTGGACCTGAGTGTGATCTGCTCGTCAGGAGAGCTGTTATCTACCTCCAGATCCACTGATCTGCCCTCTCTCTTGCCACTGACCTGCTCTGGTTGACTGCATATAGTTTGTGTTGTAGCTGCTCTGTGTTTTGTCTCACAGCTATACATATAGAGTCAACTTGTTAGAGTGTCTGGAAGCCTGGTAGGGGTTCTCTGCCATTTCTGTTAACCTGTTTTCTCCTGTTTTTTGCTTATTTAGGGAGCTTAGCATTGTCTATTTTGTTTGGTAGGTTTAGCTGACTCTTATTTTCCAGATAGTGAATGACTTTTGTTTCTTATTTTGGCCTTGGAGACCCTGAAGATTTAGCTGCTTCCTTTTTCTGTGCTACTTAGTTGGTTTACCTCTGTTTATTCCATTTGCCTGTTAATAAATATTATAATTGTTCAACTTGGAGTCCATGCAGCCATTTTTCTGCATAGTTTTATGTTTACCAAATATGTTACTTCCTGTGACCCCTAGACATCAAACTAAGGTCGTAACATAATTGGGGGCTCGTCCAACATGTTTATATTGTTTATAGCTATTGTCACCTCTGTCAGGACAAATCCAGTTTATTAGGTACACCAAGCGAAAACTACTGCAGTCAAACACAACAGTAGTGCAATAAATCCCACCTTTAAGGAGGTTGTGTTTTATTCTAATGGTTTGTTGTCACATGTTTAGGTAGGTGTTGATTCAGCTTTATTTTGTATTGCTGTGTTTTACAGAGGTGTACTGACAGGAAGCGTTTCGGTAAAATGCATTGCATAGTGGTACTCTGAGAAATATTTGTTTTCGGTTATAAACATATTTGCACAAAGTACTCTTCCTGTCTCAATGTTTCCCTTTAATAGTCCTACAGTCTCTCCGATGGGATGATGGCCTGCTGGGAATATTTGTTTACCGATCTTTAAACCCCTGTCAGTATACAGTATTTATTGAGCGGGAAAACATGATGGTGAAAACAGTAGCTATATGCTACGCTCTCTCATTCCTCTCCCTTGCAGATCCCTCTTCTCCTATCGGCTCTCACAGGACCCTAAAGAGCCATCCCTCCAGTCTGTCAGAGGGCCCGGGTTGAAAGGATCCCATAAGAAACCGCCATTTATACAGTATATAAATTCCATATTCACGCCTTCAGACTTATCGTTTTCTTTTACTTCTCCATCACAGAGGCAGAGGAAGTAATTTAGTGACGGAATATGGAGAGTGTCAGCCACTGGGAGATAAAGATGCCTCTTTCCCCGAGGGAGAAAAAGGACGGTATTGCGTTTTCACTGACAGGCTCTGGTTGCCACCATGGGAAGCTGATGTTGGTTGCTAAGCCATATTCTGTTAGAAGTATTAAACCTCCAAATATTGCACCTCATAAGCTGTCATGTCAGAGCTGCTGGGTGTTATAGAGACTATGCAACATGGTTCCAAGCAACTACTTTAACTGTCGAGGGATGTGTGAGCAGCCGGATGTGACTGAAATACTGACAGACCACGGTGGCTTTAAGGGGAGGTTAGTTTTATAGGTAGCACGACTGTATACAAAGTCAATGGAAAGATGCAAGTAGACATGAAGGGATGCAAAACTGTATGACTTAACTTCATGAGCATTCAGAGACGGGGACAAAAAGGAAAGGAACTGGAGGGAAATAATAGTAAAACTGGAATTTGAGTCTGAGCTGTCACTCATGGTCAGTACATACAATGCTAGCCAACTTACAGATAGCTGATGTCTGTATGTCTGTTTGGTGGGATCGAGTCATTGCTTTACAAGTCAAGTTGCAAGGCAAGTCCCAAGTCAAGACTGATAAGTCTCAAGTCAAGGTAGGCAATAGGGCTGGGCGATATGGACCAAAAGTCATATCCCGATATATTTAGGCTGAATATCGATATACGATATATATCCTGATATTTTTATTGCAAAGTGAGACCAAATGTTCAGTCAAAGCCAAATATGACATGTCACAAGTAGTTTTATTGAAACTGTTTATTTAGGTGAACATAAATACTGCATAATAACAGTACCTTTTTAAAATAAATCAAAGCTCCATAAAGTGCACATTTAAATAAAAAAAATATCTTAAATATAAACAGCCTGTGAAATAAAATAGTCCAATCTTTTCCTGAAATAAATATATTTATATGAGAAAAGAATAATGAACATTACAAAAAACTAAATATGACAAACCCTAGTAAAGGCAGCATATATATATATATATATATATATATATATATAGAAAGAAAATGTTTTTGAACTATATGGATATGGTCTTATTCCATATCACATTGAAAAATACATCAATATATTTTTTATATCGATATATCACCCAGCCCTAGTAGGCAAGTCCCAAGAAAATGGGAGGCAAGTCGTGACTCAAGTTCCAAGTCAAGACGAACAAGTTACAATTCAAGACTGAGCAAGTCAAGGCAGTCAAATCCTAAGTCAAGTCACAAGTTAGTACTGACAAGTTCCAAATAATTCCCAAGTCAAGAGCCAAGTCCTTAACCAATTTAATGCCATTTTAACATCCCAGTAAAAACATATTACAGTTACATGAATTGTGAATGCTTTTAAAAATGTGCATGTATTTGTTCTTTGTATTTGATGGTTCTTTTACTCAACTTGATTGAAAGCTGCCGGTACGTTCCAACAAAGTGGATATGAGGAATTCAATTTTGACTTGGGAATGAATAGCATTCAGGAAATGAAACAAAATCAACTTATTCATAACACACCTTTTAAATAGTAAACTACTTATTTTTCTTTGAGTGAAGGTATCAGTTATTTTCAAGTTAAAAGGCTCAAATCCAAGTGAAGTCAGCAGTCATCTGTGTTAAAGTTCAAGTTGAGTTGCAAGACTAAGACTGAGCCAAAAAATCATCAAATTTGTTGATTGATTCCGAGTCGAGTCCAAGTCACGTGACTCGAACCTACATCTCTAGTTGTTGCTGACAATTTTGGCATTTCAGACTTCACACAGACATAAAATCTCTAATTTTCCTCCAGTTTCTCTGTTTTCATCTCGTCTCTGTACATACAGGAAGTGAAAAGCTTGAGTTCAAATATTTTTTATCCACATTTGTTCATGTCTACTCATGTCTTTCTATTGACTTTGTATTAAATCACAGAGGACAACGGAAGAGGATTTCCGTGTCCTTTACTATAGGATTCAAACACAGGATTGACATTTAGCTACTTGGAGGAATGACATTTCCTTTTATCCAAAATCTAAATAAAAGAACACTACATTCTGTAAATGGGCTCTTCTTCTTCTTCAGTCTGGATGGTGCTGCCATCATGATATGGAGTTCTGCAGGAGAGAGCGTCTCTCTGCTAATTGATCTGATATGAGGCGATGGGCCTGTGTGTGTCTCTGTTGTTCTAACCGCAAGATAATCATGATCCATTTCCCAGTCGGCCATCCAGGGCCAAGATGTTGCATCCTAATATAATCCATCGACCTGGGTTTTGTCTGGTCAGGTAAGTGCTGTAATTAATTATATTAGAGAGGGAAACTTCATTATCTAGCTAGACCTCAGCTTTAGCACACCTCGGCCTGAGAAGCTCATGTAGAAACAGCTCACAGGCGGAACGTGTAACATACGCTTCGGTAATTACTTTTATGTCATTGCTCATTCACATGTTTATGTTCATGGCCCCCTAAGGAAAATAGGAAATATTGCTGCTTGTCAAATGAATGAGTTAGGTTTGAAGCTGAAGACCTTCATGAATTAATTAGGAATCTTACTTAAAAAGGCAGAAATTAATAATAATAACTTTATTTATATAGCACCTTTTAAAAACAACAGCTTACGAGACAACAGCTTAGGATAATGATGCCATAAGGCAAAAAACAATTCTGACATTAACAGAAAAAACAATAAGAGACAGTGTAGGATCAATTACAAGGCATTCTTAGATACAGAGGAAAAAGTAAAAAGTAAAAAAAGAGTAGTAAGATAGAAAGCATTACAGACAAACTAAGACTTGCTCTTCTTTCTTTGACTTAAAGTGTTTAGGATACCAGAATAAAGATATTTCTGCAATTCTGGGAGTTCTTGTCTCCTCAAATTGCTTTTGAGGAGAGGCACCCTGGGGTTTTTTCCATTATTTTTTTAACCGTATGTTTTGAAAAGCCTTTTTGCTCAGGGGACTGTTGATAAAAAAAAAAAAAATCCAGAGAAAAGATATAGAATTTAGTATTCACTTTGAAATAATCACAGCATAAAACTATTTTTTTTAAATATATATATATATATATAATAAGAACATTGCTTATCTTTTAAATGGAGAGTAGGGGTAGTGTTTGAAATAATTATAAGGAGAGAAAAGAGACAGCAGACAGATTAATATGTAAAAACAGCTATTTAAACCTCACCATCACTGTTTGTGTAGAATGTGTTCTGTGTGGCAGCTTTTTGCATTTATATTAAGTCCAAAACTACAGACAGGAACATTATAATGTGTCATACAGTACATACAATGTCACATGGGATCATCAAATGTGAAGTTATGTGCTCAATTCTGCAGAGGAGCAATGGACGGGCTGACTGCCATATGACTAAAAGAGGGTTGGAGAGGAGGAAATTACATGTGGGCACTGACCTCTAGAGCGTCACTGAACCCTGTGGAAACAACTGCTGCACATGCTTTCTACTGTATGTGGCCACTGACAAGCTGCTGCTAAAAACACATCAGTGAATCCAGAGAATGAGCCGCATGTATCCAAGAAACTGTCAAAAGTTTACTATCATGTAACAAAAGGAAATGCAGACAATTCACCAATCTGGAGCTGAAGCTCGCATAATTGGCAATTGAATTCAAGAATGAATAAATTGTCAAAAAGTTGCCAATCATTTTCTATCAATTGACTAATTAATTAATTGACTAATTGCTGCAGGTCGACAATGAAAATGAATAGATGCAAAAATGTTAATGCTAGTATTAATGCATACAATACTCAGTCATGGAAAAAATATTAGCCCACTCTTGTTTTCTTATATTCTTATTTCTTATATTTCTTGTTCATTTTAATGCCTGGTACAACTAAAGGTACATTTGTTTGGACAAATATAATGATAACAACAAAAATAGCTCATATGAGTTTAATTTAAGAGCTGATATCTAGACATTTTCCATGGTTTTCTTGATAATGATTTATCAATATATCAATTATATATTATCATTATATTTGTCCATTTTTTATTTGTTGACTTACTGGCTCAACATTTTGAACCCAAAATAGTCCAAAAAACAACAACAATAAACAAAACAAAATTAAAATCTGATTTAAAAAAAAAAAATGTTTTTTTTCCCCTTTGGAAACAATAACGCTCAATGAGTTTTATGTGTTGCAAATGTGTTGACAGGTTGCAAATATAACATATGCATTCTATATTTTTACGCTAAATATATTTGACCTTATCTCTGTTTTACTTGGGTTATCATCATTAAACAAAACCTGCAGTTTCAAGCCAGAACTTTAGAGGGAAGGTGACGCCGTTGCCACGTTTTTTATGTTGTGACGTCATGAAGAAGTAATGATTTCACTGACTCAAGAGAATTAATATAAGTCCTGACACACACAGATAAACTGCAGAGCAAGTGCAGAGAGAACAGCAACACACACACACACACACACACACACACACACACAGAGGCAGGGATCATAAACTTTAAATGCAAACACAGAGCCGTGACCCAGGAGCATCCCGCCGCTCGGTAAAGCAGCCACTTAACAATTACTGCAACCTGATGAACTCATAGGACACAGGGCTTTGTTCTGCACACACTATATTAATGACACGAGTACACAAGACGGATCAACAGCTGGACTTGCAGAATCAATAAAATATTCAGCCAGCGGCTCCACGCTCAGCTGAACCACAGAGCCGGCCTCGTTGCTTATTCAGAGGAGCAGCGGCTTGTTTGTCCATAATGAGCTTCCTCATTAAGGTGTGGGAGGACGGATGGAGGCAGTGAGTGTGTGACAGGGGAAGGTGTGTGTGTGTGTGAGTGTGGAGAGAGATAGGAGCTGCTGATAGGAGGGTTTAGTGTGTGTGTGTGTGTGTGTGTGTGTGTGTGTGTGTGTGTGTGTGTGTGTGTGTGTGTGTATGCGCAATTGTCTTTTGTCTTTGTCTTTTTGTCGCTCACTCTTCTCATGATAGATGTAAGTCACATAAACTAAATGCTATGAATAAAGATAAGAAGTATAGAGCTAAGTTGTAGCTTAGAATTTAGAGCTGAAAGTATATATATATATATATATAAGTGTTTTTTTATGTATATTATATTTATTTTTTTATTTTTTAAATTCCCTTCACAAAATTGATATGGAAAAAAAAAAGAACTGTATATCGAATATAATATATAGAATATTATTATATGCTATTTTGGGGGGGGCGGGGGTTTGCCTCACCTGTATGACCCGATCATTTTTTTTTTTTTTACTTTGACTTACTGCACTGTAACAATGTCAAATTCCATGAAAAAGGTGAAATGTAAAACAAGAAAAAAAGGAAAAAATATATTTTTTTATTTATTTATTTGTCTGACCAACTTTCCTGTTCCCTGGTCCAACACTAAACTCACCTTTAACTGAACTCAATAAAAAACACACAAGTCAGTGTAATTGGTGTTATTTTATCTATTATGTTCCTTAAAATGACATTCCCATACAACAAAAAAGTTTTAAAGTCTTAAATAAAGTACCATTCATTTGTGTCACCTCAACTTTAATCAGTAACTTTTGTGACTGAAACTTGAACGCTGATTAGAATGTGGTTTAAACAAATTCAGTCTCACCAATCTGCGTACAAATAACACAACTTTACACTTTCAAATTACATACAATGCATACGCCAAAATCCATCTTTGCCTCCATTTGATATGCACGGAAGTGTTTCTTAAAAGAGAGACTCTACTGGTTGCAGGACACAGTTTTGTTGAATTTAGGCAACAAAACAACTTCTCTAGGTTTAGGGGAATTACTTCCTGGTTAGGCATTATGAAGACAGTTTAAAATAAATACATGCAGAAAAACACCTGAAATGAAGAAGTTATGAGGATGACGTGACTACTGGAAGTGAAAAAGTTAAGTTAAAGCGTAACTCCTGGGGTTTGTTTGACTCAACCACCTCTAATCCCACCCTCCCTAAGGGCAACTTTTGTGCTCTGTACTACGCCTCTGCATCATTTGTAATAACTACGGCCTAACAAGGGCGCCAATAACTCCGAGCATAAACATGAGGACGGATTGGCTTATCATATGCATGCAAAATTACATTTTGCTGTATGCATTGCACGTAATTTAAAGGTCTAAAATCGTGTTATTTGCACGCAGATGCAAGAGAATGGAAAACTCTACATACTGAATGACAGAAAGTAGTGACAACAATCAAATAATTTTAATCAACCTGTCTTTGTATTCCTCAAATCAATACAATGTCATCCAATGTTTGAATCCATCTACGTTTTATATCGCATAACTTAATGACTCATCACTGACTTTTCCCACTTACATTTGATTGCATTGAATTGTGTTTTCGGGCTCTTTCTCACTCTCTTTGTTTACCTGAATCTTTCTTTGTTTACTGCCTCCACTGTATAATTTTAGTCCCCCCCTCCCCCCTCCCCTCTTTTCTCTGATTCTGACAGTGAGTCTTTTGGGGGTGATGTAGTGGGGAGAGAAGGTGGGGAGTTCGGCTGCATGGAGGAATTGATCTGTAAATGCTGGGAGGAGGAGAGAATAACTTGGGCTACAGATAGAACTACTCCGACCCCGCTGGGGGGTTGGGGGGGGATGAAAACACACCTACTTAAACACACAAACAACACTCTACATTCAAGGGCAGGCCAGAAGGATAAATCCACAAGCAATGGCGCTTTTTTCTCTCCCTTTAACATCCTTGGGCTAATATATAATGCAGCTTTGCCTCAGCCTGGGGCCAAAAAAAGCTCCGCCACGCTTCAAGGTCACAGTCAGACCGGCAAAAACTATAGAGCAGTAATCCAAGGAGAAAGTCAGACATGTCCTACGCAGGTATAAACAAGAAGGTCAGAGGTCAAATCACCGGGGGGACGGGCAGAATCTGCTCAAATCTTCAATCTCATGAAAGTAGGCTAGAGAGGTCTATAAGGGATTCCAGGGCTATCTATAGTGAGTGTGTAATGATAACCCGCCACGCAATAAAGTCTCTATTCCAGGAGGTCTTACAGGATGGATTTCATGAGGGAAATTAGTCATTCTAACAACCACTTTATCCACTTTTGCTCTCTGAAGACTTTTCCTTTTTGCCACAGCCGCTTCCTTTTCTCCGCTCTGCCACTTTAACACGTGCAAAAATTACATATTCAGTTTTTTATGTTCTACATTAAACAAAGAAAAGCTGTGAAAAAATATTTATTCTGTATACCTCATCCCCAAGGCTTCAGATACTGCCGGTCCCTCAGGATGTTGTGTTGAACAGTAAGCTGAGCTGCTGTAGTCCTCTAGCTGGCCCTTTGGAGAATTCCCTCACAGTATTTTCTAACTTTAAAAGGCTTTTCTTCCTATTTGTATCAATTGTTGGATTCCTAAAACGAGCATGCTGCTGATCCCAGTTCAGTCAACAGGAGGGGGATCTGGGAGGGGATGAAGCAGACTGCTGGGCAGACTATTGTTGCTTTTAGCTTTGTAAATGCAGAGCGGAAGAGCCAGTTACAAAACAAAGAACACAGGCTTTTATCATTAGAATTCATTAAATTGCAGCTTTAAATTAGATACATAACTTTGTTTTAATCTGTAGCTATTTATTTGCTTCATTTTGCTTTTATTGTCTTTTAAATGCAGGTTAACATCGTTTTTAATGCTTAATGTTTAATGTATTTGTATGCCCCTGTAAAGCTCTTTGCATGGTCTTGTGTCTGAATGCTGCTGTATAAAGACAATTAACTCGTCTTGTCTTAATGAAGCCATGTTAATCAGCCGCAGGCATCAGAGAGTGACGCAAGTGTTGATGGACACCATGTATCTATTTTAGATTCTCGCCTCAGCTGTATGACTTTACAGTGAGAGGCTCAGTCATGAGCTCTGTGGTTTGTTGATGTTTACCTGCACAGTTGAAGTTTAGACAGCTTCAAACATGCATAATGCTTCATACGGTTGCATGTGCAGTACAGGCCAAAAGTTTGGACACACACCTTCTCATTCAATGCGTTTTTCTTTTTTTTCATGACTATTTACATTGTAGATTTCTTCACATGGCATTAAAAGATGTTTTTTTCTTTTATGTCTGTCATCTGTATGAGGGCATATGTGAGGTTTAACATTTGACAAGACAATTTATCTCAGTTGTCCACACATCTAGCCATGATTTGTGCTGATTCCATAGAGCTGCAGGACTTTTATATTACAGAGAAATACAAGGCCGAAGTGAATAAAATATGAAAAGAGCAGAAAAGGCCCCGAAACGGCTCTGGGTTCAGAAGGTTAATCGTTTGGAAATAAGCATACTGAAAAAATGTCCATCCTAGTTTCTCACAGTCCATTTTTATGCCTTTAAATGTCTTGTTTAACACAAAGTTATTCAGTTTAAGTTCATACATAATACAGCAAAGAGACAAAACTCCATAGCTGAGATCCTGAAAACAGCATTTTGTCAATTCCTGAGACATTTCATAAAAGAAACTACTTTAATGATTACTTGATTATCAAAACAGATTTTTCTGCTGATCGACTCAGCAATTAGTGAATCAACTGTTGCAGCTCTAAAAGTAATTCATTCCTTTTTTAAGCATTGAGTAATGTGTATAACATTACTTTTTTTTTAACAAACGACACCAAAACTCTCCTAAGAAGTCTGATCCAACAGATCTGTTCTCTGCAAACACATACACACATACAACACAAAATAGACATATATTTATTTATTTCATAATACTTTCAATGGAGTTCTTCCAACATATTCTCAGCTATTTGTTTCCAGGCTGCCAAAATGAAATGCATCAGCAGCCTCATTTAAATTCACATAATTTAACTCAAAATAATCCCACATGGGACTCATTTTCTCCCAAATATTTTCAACAATTTGTGCAAACAGCGAGGCTGTTGTCAGTGGGAGGAGAGCTGTTATTGTAATAAACTGAAGCATCATGGGGCAAATGAACGCAAGAGAAGGAAGAAATATTCACTCATGATTTTAACCCTTTGATGCACAACATATTGACCCCCTTCTAATGCACAACATGGGTCAAAAATGACCCGCATTCATTCCCCATGTTATTTAATGCTGCTGTGTGTTTCTATATCTTTTGATATCAACTTATTTTATGATTGAATATTCCAAGTATTATTTAAATATTTTGTTTTTGATCACAACACATCATTATTTCCATTTTGCTTTCATACTTTATGAATAAAAAAAGTTTCTGTATGATTACATAGCTAACTTTTTGGCTAAGTAGCTACTTAGCTAAATACTTAGCCAAGAAGTTAGCTAAGTAGTTAGCTTAGCAAGCAACTTAGCCAGGAAGTTAGCTAAGTAGTTAGCTTAGCAAGCAACTTAGCCAAGAAGTTAGCTAAGTCGTTAGCTTAGCAAGCAACTTAGCAAAGAAGTTAGCTAAGTAGTTAGCTTAGCAAGCAATTAGCAAAGAAGTTAGCTAAGTAGTTAGCTTAGCAAGCAACTTAGCCAAGAAGTTAGCTAAGTAGTTAGCTTATCAAGCAACTTAGCCAAGACGTTTGCTAAGTAGTTAGCTTAGCAAGCTACTTAGCTTGCTGTGCATTAGAAGAGTAGTGACACAAAAAGGGATTTTTTATTAAATAATTAATCAAGGAAAACATAAAATTAGGATGTATGATGATCAAAAACAAACTAATTGAGGAAAACCTGGAATACTGAATGATGAATTCAGTATAAGTAATTTATTGCAAAGATATAGAACATAAAAACTCTGTCGGGTCACTTTAGACCCATGTTGTGCATCAAAGGGTTAAGCAGTTCATGTCCTGAAATGAATCCTGGCGAAAACAACTTGACATAGTGATTAAATAATTATGGATGAAAATACATTTTTTTAGACATGTGAGGCTGGGGATGGTAGTCAACATTTCTGGATTGTGACAGTTTCCAGGAAGCTGTAGCAGGTCCGCTGGATCCCAGGTGGTCCCAGGGGGGCCCAGCACAGGGGACACTAGGACTCTCAAACTGACAAGAGTCCATATGGGACTCTGTGCCACCTTGACAGGTCACAGCTCTGTTCTCTGAAGTGGATGTCAGGTGTTTACTTGGAAAACTCTCTCTAGATTTAGAATGCATATCCAGTACAGTATAATGTGTGTCAGCATATAGAATAAAAGTTTGAGAAGAATGAATTATTCAACATGCTGAGAGTTCTTCTTACGGATCAAACGGGAAGCGAAAGGAAATGGCTGCGCAGGACCAGTCACTGAAAATCTATGTGTGAAAGCATGAGTGGGGTTTTTTTTTTCTGTTCTTTTCTTCCCGTCAGCCCTGATCTTGATGTTATTTCTGTCTACAGATTTGCCCGCGTACTGCAGGGCTCAATTAGCTACTGTGAAAGGAGGTCATTAAAAACACAGAGATTGTGAAGCCAGGCGTTGCTGCTTGGCACCCAAACGCTGGCTCAAACACACAGGGAAGGATGGTGCTTTTAAACGTCAACACAGAGTCACACAGTGTGATAAAAGAGGGAGGAAGAGCAAAGAGAAGCAAAAGGTAAAGGGAAGGAATAATTCCAGCAGGTGCTTATTGATTTGTTTTGCTATAACATGTTGCATATCGCCACCCACAACTGAGTTGCATCAACTAGGCAGCAGGGTCATGATGGCATCATTCTGCTGCAAACTGGCGTGTTGCCACAGATGCACAGTCCAAGCCTCAGGGTACTCAGTGTGTGGCAAGATTTTTTCTTTAAAAAAAAAAGTCCATATCCTTTTTCCTGTACCGTTTCAACTCTCTGTCATATGTCAAATCCAAAGAAAGTTAAAGTGTGAGCTGACTTTTTGCACACATTATTTAAATGTGTATCTGATGCTAATAATTCACTAAAATCGTGAGCATTTCCCTTCCAGTCTGCCGACCCTGAGCGGTCTCATGACTCATCCTGTCCTTCTGATGTGTCCCTGCTGTGATGCTGCATTAGCCTCACTGCCGTATTTGCTTCATGTCATGTCCCTGTCCTCTATGCTGCATTACATCTGACTCCGGAGCGGCCCATTAGCTCTTACTGTCTCTCACATTATATGTAATGTGAATTTAGCAGTGCACATCAGTATCTGTCTGCATCGTAAGCGGCCTGTTTTACACCTGTGATTCCCTGACAACCCTCATTAAAACATTTCCCCGACAAGAATGACGACCACAGTGTGGAATAATGGTCATTACTTTATTATTTCTCCCTCATCAGATCAGGGTCAAGAAGCTGTGGTGCAGTTTATTTAAATATTTTACCCCGATACAATAAAACACATTAAACTTGGTAGTGTGTCTTGAAACTTTAACATTCTGATTCAGCCCGACCACTTTCATCAATGCGCTATTGGCAATTGTCAACTGAGGAACTCTTGAACCCGGTCCGTCCTCTTTACAAACAGGATTTCGAGAAACATTAGAGGTGATTTGCCCTAAAAACAAAATGTGGTTCTGCATGTCAGCTTCATCATGAGAGGAGCTTTTAAACTCGTTTTGACCCTGTGACTTATCGAATGTTATCACTGTCAGCAGACTCGTGAAATCATGTCAGTAAATTCACACGGTGCAGTGTATTATGAGTGACACCTGATGAGAGTGACATTACTGCTGTTCTTCTACTGGAGTAGACTTACAAGACAGGAACTAATGTTTTTTTGTTTGTTTTTCGGCAATAATTACTCCTGTGAATATTTTTTCCCATAAATTGATTAATCCTTTAGCCTATAAAATATTGAATAAATGTGAAAACTAAATTAACTAGTAACAAATTCCCAGTGGTGGAAGAAGTAATCAAATCCTTTACTTAAGTAAAAGTACTAATACCACACAGTAATGGACTAAATGGACCTGCACTTATATAGCGCTTTGCGACCACTCAAATCGCTTTACACTACAGACTGCGCTCATTCACCCTTTCACACACACATTCATACTGGTGGCAGAGACTACCCTAAACGGTCCCACCTGCCACCATTGGGAATTCAATCACACACGATGAATCAAAGCATTGGGAGCAATTTGGGGTTCAGTATCTTGTTCGAGGATACTTCGACATGTAGGCTGTGACGGTCAGGGATCGAACCACCAACCCTTCGGTTAGGGGCCAACCAACTCTACCAACTGAGCCACAGCCGCCCCAACAGTGAAATTACTACACTACAAGTAAAAGTCCTGCATTCAAAACTTATTGAAGTAAAAGTACAAAAGTATTGGTACATGCATCTTAGTCTTCTACAAGTGTAGGGAGACCACTGCTGCTTATTTGCAAAGCAAGCAAGCAAGAAAGAAAGCAAGAAAGAAAGAAAGAAAGACAGCAAGAAAGTCTGAGATTATACTTTTAAATTCTCTCGGGCCTTTATGGATATTTTCACTCAGGAATTTATCCTAATGACAACGATTGGAAGAGGAGCATGAAAGGATAAATGGAAGCTGAAAAAAACAATCCATTTTCCGTAAGCACTTGTAAAATGTGATCTCCTCTGCCACAGTAATCTCTTAATACCTTTGTAAAACCTGTACTGTGTGATATTAATGATGGCCCAGAGACATGAGCACTGATCCACACAGACACGGCTTGTAATAGCGCCGGGTAATGAAGCTGAAAGGTGTCTGCATCAAACAGTCCAACTCATTTCTCTGTGGTTTCACTTTGTCTCCTCTACTTTTAGATTATATTAGCATCCATTAATGACCCCGGCCATACCGCAGCAGTCAGGGCCTCTTTTGTTCCCACTGTGTGATGACATTCATGCTGTCACCTTCGCTTTGATTAAAGATCAAATCAAAAAGCGTGCCTCTCCAATACATTCACTCTGGGTGAAAATATTGTCTTCGCCTGCGAGGGAAGACGGATTCAGACAAATGAGAGCTGCTAAATGCGACGGAGACAGAGGACCGCAATGTCTCAGAGTGTCTTTGGTGGAGCAGTCGGCAGAAAGGTGCCCTGGAGGGCCGTTCGACTGGCTTATGGAGATTGATCTTCTTCAGACTGATACTTAGACAGAGGAAAGCAGGTGAGACTTGGACTTGTATTGAGACTGGGGAATCACCACTTTATCACTGATCTATAATGGATCAAACCCCCAAAGAAGAAGAAAAGAGGAAGAGGCAGGCTGGAAAGATGCAGAAATGAGCAAAACATAGATGGTAATAGTGAGGAAAAAAGAGACATAGAAAACGTGGCAATGAAACGGGAGCATGATGATGATTGAAAAGGATTATTAAATTGTCTACTCGTTTTAAAGGACCATGTAGGGGTTTTGTATGTTTCAGGCAATGAACTACAAATTGCAAATTCTGCCCCAAAGGCATACTGGTAACCGAGTGTCTAGGCTCCATTGGTTGCCCATTGTTTTAATACCCTATAAAATCAACTTGCAGACTGGTAAAGCAACTGCAAGCAAGGACCATACTCATCTATTACCGTATTGGCAGGAATATGGGACTTTTATGTTTTTTTCCACTGGAAAATACTTATTAAAAAAAGCCAGGGGTCGTATCCCAGCTCCTACAGAGAGAGCTGTATTGTTTGTAGCCTTAATGTTGCTAAGCTAGGTTTTTTTTCTTCGCTTTATGTGTTGCCAGTGTGACTGTAAGTCAAATAGTGAAACCTGCAACACATCATTCAATATCTTTGTCGCAGAAACAGATCAGAAACCAAATCATCTGTCAAGCTGCCAAGAATAATAGAAAGTCGGCAAGAGGAACGACAAAAGTCTAAAAACTGACAAAAAGATTCATTTTGAGAGCATCTGTCAGGAGAGTGTTTGAGAATATGACTGATAGACAAGCTACAAAAATGTGGAATTCCTGGTGAAAATGTTCATGTCTGAGAGAAAATACTTCAGTGATTGTCTTGTCATTGGGCTAACTGTTGTTGGCTCCTCACCCTTGTCTTCAACTCGATGAGGTGTTTTCTGCCAACTTTCTGTCTGTCAGAGGCTCAAGTGGGCTCTTTAAACAATGCAGTTAAGACTTTGGTATCATCATTAAACTAATAGATTTAATGAATGCACTGGTTTTAATCATGTCATGGTCTCTTGTCAGGAAGGAAAAAAATCCTTCTAAGTTAGGCTAAATTTTGTCAAGAGAAAAAGTCCCCTCTTTACAGAAATGCCCACTTAATGCTGATACACTGATACGACCTTACCAGGGTGTTCTTTGCCCTAAACCTAGATCAATGGTTTTGTAGCCTAAAATTCAACAAAACAGGGTCCATATGGGTCATTTTGACAAACGCTCATTGGTCGTTATGGGTGGTAAATGACAAAACGATCAAACAAACTAAAGAAACATGACGCACATCTTTGAGCGTCACCTCAAATTAATCTTCAGGCTCCCAGCTTTCAGATTATATAAACTGCTTCCTTGTGGGGGTGAAGTGTTTAGCATCTTCAAAAAAGTCTGTTTCCTGAAACAGGTGTCAGAAAAGGCTGACTGTCTTATATTTAGGGCAGTAGAGTATGTTTTAAAATCCATTTTGGTTTCTGATCTTCAACAGCCAGATGACGGAAATCACTGCGGTCGGGATTTATTCAATTAGCATTTAATCTTTCAATTATTTTTCAGATTAAGTGATTAATTGTTTCGCAAAGAAAATGCTGGGAAGTCAAATGTCAGTTCATTGATCTAAAACTGAAAGAAACTGAATTTACAATAATATAAAACTGAAAAAGAACTGAAAAAAAGCACTAAAGCAGCTAAAAACTAATTCATTATTTGACTGATCTTTTCACCGCTACATGCCTGAGCAGTAAGAAAGCTTCGTGACAGACAAAAAAATTTTGCTGAACGCTATTGTTTCTTGCACTGAAAGAGTCTGCCAAATGAAAACTTGTTGAAGCGCCTTTGAATCCATCATCAGAAAGAGGTTTCAAAACTGTCTCCGCATGAGCGACAATAATGTATTTTTGATTAAAGTGATGATGCTTCATGAATGTAGATGACATGATATTAAAGCCAGGTGTGTGATGAAAGCAGGAAACTCATTGAAAAGCTACCAAGCATGCAACAACAAGTAGGCGTGGCCCTGCATCGTTGTTTCTGTCTGGTCGTAGCAGCTGAATGTGCATGTTCAGGCGGAAAAAAAAAAGACGATACACACCCTGAATGACGATGACACAGTAGGTTTTGATACGTTTCCTCCACCGCACATTGAATTGATTAACATTCATCTCTGTGTGAGTGAGTGCAGACAGCAGACAGCTTGCACTGCATCTTACACACCCTCAGCGATCAATCCGGCCATAAGCTGATGGACGGGAGAGAAAAACACAGAGATGGAGGAGGCTGAAAGGTAAATTGCTGCGAGGATGAGAAAGAAGAAGATAAGCCTGCTACAGCAGAGAGGGGAAAGGGATGTGGGAGAAAAACTAGAGGGTGAAATAAAAAAAGTTGGAGGACATTAAAAACTGTAGAAGCTTTTAAACAGGCCTGCAGAGACGCAGCAGGCTAGCCACTCCATTAGCGCCTGTACTGAAGCACTAATGACTGTGAAGACGGCATCTTGCACACCTTCACACCAGGCGAAATGTGCTGCAGAACGAGCTGGTTAATAGTCACAGAGGAAGACTTCAGGTTGCAGATGGTGGATTCAAAGCAGAGAGCACAGAATTAAACTTAGCACTGAATCAAATTTAGCACAAGAGCCGATATTATCTTGGCAAGCTGGAGCCATCATGCAGAAGGTCACACTTTTTCTACCGTCTGAGATTTGACTGGATTAATGCAGAGATACGCCACAAACTCTTTATCTCAATGTCTTCAACTCCTAGTATTCAAATCAGGGTAGGAGATGGAAATGCACATTTATTTGTATTTTATTTTGATAGTCTTAAGGGAATGTATGTTCTATTTGTGCTACATTAGGATGAAAAGCTGTCTACAGAGAGACGGAAGAAAAAGCTGATTCGTATGCAACACATCCTCATACCTAAACGATAGAATAGGTTGTTTGCCAATGACTCTCAAAATGGCATACAACCGTTCTATTTAATGCTATGTTAAGGTTGTTTGGTTGCAGTTTTCGATGGTCACAACCCTGAAACATGAGTAGTTTTTAACATGTGGTCAATGTTGTGAAACAGAACCATTTAATTAAGTTTAGGGACAAAAACTACTTGGTTAGGTTTAGGAAATGATGGTGGTTTGACTTAAAATATGCAAGTGACATATTATGTAACATCAAATAGTTAATCAAATAGTTAAAATGACTCAGCATTGACTTTTGGTTTTATATCCATCCGCCCTGACCTTCTCCATACACGGACTTTGTCACTCTTTATACCAACTCGCCCGACTTCCTTCTGCTCCCTGTTCCACAAAATTACTTCAGTAGCTAGAGATCACTGACTACAACAAATGGTAATATGGGTGGTGACTAGATGCTTGGAGCGATACAGACATTTTTTGGGTAAAGTCGGCCTCTTCCCACCTGGGGAAAGGTGTAGAGGGATTAGGTTTTAGACAGTGTTCAACCAGCTGACAAGTACTTGAGCTGAAGATGTTTGAGCCAGGCCTTATCACCCAACATCAGTAGCTTAACTCGCTCAGTTATGCTCTTGTGGCTGAAAGGAAGCAAATCCTTGCAGCCAGGCTTTAAAATATTGTGAAAAACTTTCCCCAAAGAGCCTGTCAGCTGCAGCAGATCAATTCCCAAAGCTGTCCAATAATCACATATGGGTGTAACGCTCTAGTGCCGACTTATTTTACCATGTGGTGAAGTAGAGTTTCAACTATCTACAGTGGTATCTTTATTATAAAATTGACCTGGTTTCCTGAGGAGTTTAAATTGTCAGAACTGTGAATTTAAATACAAAGCAGATGTTTTCATGTTTAATGAATAGAGGCAAACATCAAATGTTGGATGGGAATCCACAAACAAGCCAGGCACATGTGTCTTGTTTGTCTGAGCCCTCTGCTTTCCATGTTGTTATCTTAGCTGCTTAATCAGCCCATTCTCTCTGTGTAACGGCACTCTTCAAACTCTCTGCTTTTCATCTTTGTTTCATCTCAGTATCCCATCCCTCTGCTAACATTCATCAAACATAGATGGCCTGCTTTATGCTCCATCATTAGTTTGGCTTTACTCCCCTCCATCTTTGTTCCTGCTCCGTTCTTCTCTCTCATCTCTCGCCGTCTCACCAAAACATCGTCTGACACTCCATTTGACTTGATTTAAGCGAACACGACGAGGCCAGGGACAGACAGGAGTCGCGTTTTGACTTCGCTGTAAATCCATTATTGGTACATTCAATTACCACGGTGTAGAGAGAGCACCGTGGTGCAATAACATCACTCGGTAATTAATGGAGTCATTATTTTAGAAGATGGTTCTCTCACCAGCTGCAGATTGGTGGCTTGTACTCATTTTCGGTCGCCATGGTGATTAACATCAGAGGAACATGATCGTTTGACTTTGCATATGACTAGTGTCTTAATTAATGAGCCTTAACTGACAGCATCCTAAAGGTACACCCATTATTTTACATAAATGCATTCAACAGGCAGCCGGTTTAAATGATGCATTTGGAAATAGATTTACTTTCTACCACAGTTGTGCATGACTAAAATGCTGAAAAATGTGGCTAAGGGCTATTTGTTTTCAGGACAGCCCTGCAGGTGTGTGTGTGTGTGTGTGTGTGTGTGTGTGTGTGTGCCTGAGGCTTGTAGAGTAGCATTTTTCCCCGGACTAGGCCAGGTGTCAAGCCAGAGGAGGGATTATTATTGCTATTTCTGACACGTTATCATATCTCAAGTCATGAAAAACGGAGAAACTGAGTCCCCAGTCTATCATAACAAAGAGCAATAGAAATAAATTGGCCGCTCTACATCAACTCATTTTTCAGCATCAAAAAGGCTTTTAATAAGGATCAGTTTGGTATCACAGATCAGATTGTACACGTTCTTACTACAGATGCTGACTACTGATTCTCTGGGTTGATTCAGATTCAGAATGTTTTAAGAGTTTGACAGGTTAATTCCAGTTTGTTTTCTTTCTAACAACTATAATTGAAAGAACATGCAATATATTTTATAATGCGTACATAGGCCTCGTGAGTCAACTATGTATTATTATCTAAAACAATGCATTAATTTATACAAAACTAATTATGAATCAGTTATATTACATTAACTCCCACTCCTGCGAGCAGCAAGAGGAGAGACCTCACACTGTTGACAAAGAGCCAGCCACGCTGATTACTCTGAGCAGCATGCTCAGGAATTAATTACAATCCAATATATTTTGATATTTTTTGCGCTTCTTCCCTAATGGTTTGAAAAAGTCACCAAATGCCAGTTGCTTGTTGGAAATAAAGTTACTAAGAGGGCCTGAAAAGCTACTAAATCTAGTTACTTAGCTGCCAAATTGGCAACATTGTGTTTGACTGTGACAAGAGCTGGTTAAAGTCTGTGCAAGTGAACCATCGTGCGGCTTTGACTGATGCGGCTTCGGCTGGTCACAGGTTACGCCCAATCAAGCAGAAAATTGTCTAATTCCAGTCACCTACTTGATTGATTGATGAATGTCTGTGTTTCATTAGAGAAACAGTTCCCAGTCTCTAACTCCTAATGATTTGTCAGGAAAAAAACAAGTGTGTCTACTTGTGCTGGTGTATCTCAGAAAGTTACAGAGCACATAGAAAGAAAACAAAGTTTGCACATTGGCAGATTAAAAAAAAAATCACATAATGCTTACTCCTTCCTGTAAACACCAAATCAAACTTCCTTTACCAAGTGCAGTTTGGTCTGCTCCTCAAACAATACATATATTTTCTCTCATCCATTTCCATTGGTACAGAACAATACTGTGGCTCACAGTAGGCGATAACACTTCACGGGTTGTTTTCAGGCCTCTGAAATTAAAATGTGTCTTCACATTGCTGTAAAAATGGTCAAATGTTCATTTTTTCATCGTTATAGATGCAATACTGCAGCTTCACCATTGCTATTCAAAACTCAATTGTTTGTTTTACTAAAAATATATCTACTGAATGCGTCTTCTCCAGCTATATTCTATTACATTATTATTTGTGACTTACCGCTGTGCTGCTTTTCTAATCTTCAAAGCAATGGCTTTATGTTATATAGAGCTTAAGCCCTGAATGCGATCAACATAATCTCCAAAAACATGCTACTGAATAAGGCCATTAGTGTTACTGTGTGACACTTTTATGGCTTTGGGTTTTGTTTTTTCCTCCCTGAATCACGTACACAACTCACGATGTCTTTACACAATTATCGAAACATTCACTGACACGCACAAACCCGACGCTCCATTAGCATCATCGCATGCACACAAAACATCCTCTCCTTCCAAACAAGCGTGCAACAAAGCAAATAACCACAGCAAATCAATTAAAGCATGCTGCGTGTGTGTAGCTGTGTGCATGCCTGTTTGTGTTTGAGCATTTCTGGTGCATGTTTGTCTTACTGCTGTGTTACTCTAATAGGTCACAGAGATTATTCCGCTATTACAGCTCATTTAGACGGTCATTTATGTGTTAATCCTGAGTCAACACGAGACCAAGCAGGCAGTCGATGGGGCCGGAGGAGGCTGATGATGTATCCAGCAGTTGACTAGTTTCACTGAGGTTGTCGACTAAGATGCTGCAGGCTTTTTTACTCTGCTAACACGCTGCAGGGGAGCAAAGTTTTAACTAGACTACTGCACATTGGCATGCAGTTAACCAGGGATGTTTTTTAAGTGCTTCTTTGATGTTTCAAGAACTTGTGGAAATTAATTTGCTTCATACAAACAGGTATAAATACTCCACAGACAATCTTGGAAGCTATAAAGTTTGTTTCTTGATCTGGGGTGAACTCTATTCCTCACCTTCCCATCTATATATGCAGTATTTAAAAAAACACTCAAATTTTCGCCAAAATGTAAATGCACAGCTTCTCTTTCTTTTTTTGTGTGGGCATAACTTAATCTGTGTCGTTTGTGAACAGCAGCAGCTATCAGCTTTAGGTTTAAAAACAAGAGTGTCTGGAACATGTGGATAGACAGTGGAGGAGTGGATTATACCACAGGAGTGAGTGAGAATAGTTAATGGACTTTGTGACTGTGTGTTTGGGTTGCGTGTAGAATTCTTCTTAACTGCTGTGAACCCTTTAAACATAGCTGAGTCCTCCCGGAAGGAGCAATATACACTTTTCTGAGCCACCTTTCAAGCCTATAGGGAGTGTTTGATACTAAATTTAGTGATTTAGGGAAAACATCTATGCCAAGGTGCATTGATTATGCTGATCAGAGCAGATGAGTAAATAATCACACATTTAAAACAAATTCTCAACATTAGGATTACCTTTAAATATTGGTAAAACATGCTGTAAATTCCTTACAGACATAAACACATGCAATCTATCTGTAATACCCTGACAAACGAAAGCATACCTCAATATTTTGGCTTCCGTGAAGTTAAAGGGAAAAGGAACCTGGACAAGAGCCATACTGCAACAAGATCTCCAACATAAAAGACAGAACAGACCATTTGTCAGTACCACCCATAACCATAGAAAAGAGCGTTTGTCAAAAGCGGCTTATGATGCAGCGGACCGTCTAAAAATAGCACACATTATGCAAACACGTACAGTTCACGGTTGTAAGAAAGGCTGCAGGTTTAAGCAACAAAACCACTGATCAAGGTTTAGGGCAAAAAAAACTCCTGGTTAGGTGTTATAAGAGACAGTTTAAACAGGAAATAAATGTACGTAAATGCCGTAAGTGAAGTAGTGAGGAGGGTGACGTGATTACCGGAAGTGAGCGACAGACATCGTAAATTGTAAATATGAGTCTTATTTTGTTGCCTGTACAAACACACTATATTGCTGTTTTTGATTTGAGACCAGTCTGCACATATATGCATGTTAGGATTTGGTTGTAATACGGTATACCAGGATATTTAGATATCCAGACAATATGATTTTCAATACAATGTGTGTAATGAACAGCAGCCGCCACCAGGGGGCAGCTTTTAGTAAAATTGGCTGAGAAACATGGCGACTTACCGGATGTTTGAAACTAAAATGCATCTGTCCCTGTTTGGGTTCAATCAGAATGATAAAGTTGAGCCAGGAAGTTTAATGGACCGTCTATGAAGAATGACAGAGAAGTGCTGAGGGAAAGGCAGCATGAAGCCAGCAGCATATTTCTACATCATACATCAAACAAGTACCATCACGAACCGTACACCCAGTGAAGATATGTCTAACTAATATAAAGTTAACTAACTATTAATAAAATTGCAAGTAGTCACAGTGAGAAACAATACAGAGACAATAATGATACTAATGTATCAATAATGGTTTTATGATTGCATTCCTAGCCTTCTAAATCGGAATCGAATTGTTTTATAAAGTACAGCAGGTTTCCATTATAGTACTCAGATCAGAGATGTGACAACTTGTGAAAGATGAGAATAGTCAGCTCTCAAGGTTCTCAGCAAGATATATATGCCTTCTTCAGTGCAGATTAGAGGCTGACGCCACAGCAGATAATCGTCAGGTTTATGTATTCCCCATGTGTGACAAAGGAGGCTCATTTAGACTTGCAGCAAGTAGGTTAAGAACTGATGAGCCCCAAGGCCCACTGTGAGTCACCCAGCCTGCAATCATGGCACTGTCAGCTTCATTACAAAGAGGACGATCTGAGGAGAAAACACATTTTTGGCTCCCGTGTGAGCGCAACCATTAGAAACCAGCTGTCAACAAACAGCCGTCACCGCACGTGGCATGATGATGGCACATGAAGGCCTCTGGGAAAAGACAGGATGAGAGATGACCATCACAATGACGGGGGGAGACAAGGGCACAGTGGATCCTGCAGCGCGTACTGTGCTGGCTGGTTTCCCTGGAGATAGCAGACGGTTCAACTCTATACTTACTCCCTGACAAGGACGATTCCCGAGTGGGGTCATATCCTTCTGTATACCTAGGGGCACTGCCACAGTTTTCCCAGACATAACTAGGACATGAGCATTGTCGTAAAAAAAACATGAATATCTGGAAAAGATAAAAACCGATGGGAAAAGCCATGACACACTGTAGGTGGGAGGAGTTTAACACCAGAGGCTCTGTTCAGACCTGCATTAACATATGTCTCGGGTGATCCGATTACAAGTGAACATCAGTCCAAACCTGGCATTTAAATGCATCTCCTCATGTGTCTCGAGTGGCCACTTGTGGTCAAACGGCAGCAAAGCACTTCTCGTGTCTAGTTTGACAGAAATTAAAAGAAAAAAAAAAAAATCTGAACAATACAGAATGGGTCTATTCCAGGCAAAGCAAATCACCGAAATTATCTGACAAATAGTAACACTTTACGACTTGGCTGTCATTGAAAAAGCCAGTTTTGATTTGGGGACACTATGCTTCTGCTTAAGCAGAGGACATCAGTTGAGTAGGCGGCCTTTCAAAGTGGCTCAGAAAACATTCATGTACACGCTGTTAAAAGAATGAGGCCATATCACTTCAGATTGTGGTCTCATCGGATCTCAATGTGTTCTGGGTGCATTTACACCTGAACTTAGAGCTGCAGGGTGCTGAAACGTGAAGCCAAAGTGCCAAACCTGCAGTTCCTGGAATGGCCACTCGAGGCTAGCTCCAAAAGCGAGTCAGTTCTCATAGATCTCTTTGTTAAAAAGCTCAACTTTACAGGAGAAATAAACATGTTCACAATCTGGTACCAAAAAAAAGGGTTTGTCTCAGAAGCTAATTAGAGTGATTTTTTATTAACTTATATTAAAGATTAAAGTCATGCATTATTTAGGATATATCTGCTTTGACTGACAGGCAAGCAGCAGCAGTATTATATACTATATATATATATATATATATATATATATATGATATATTATATTTAATGGCCTGGGAGGCTAGAGAGAACAAATATTAATGTACCCTTTTCAATAACTTAATTTGGGGAACATACACATTTTTTTTAATACAGTGCACCACATGTCAATGCATCAGTGCTAAATAAAGAACTGTACTGAAACAAAGGTTTTATATATAGACACACTTGTCTGTCATTGTTGGGAAGATATTGAGCCCTGAATATACAGCATGTTGCTGACAGCAGAACATATAAAGGGGTAGTACAGCTACATGTACTTCACAAAAAAACACATAAGAAACATCTTCCTTTCCCTTTTCTTGTGTATCTGCAGTTCAAAGAAATCCTAAGAAATTATGTTTGCTCTTTTGTCTGTTTTATCTTTCTACTGCTATAAGAAGCGAGCTCATGCATTATGAATGAATTTTAACACGTTTAAAGAAAATGTGTTAAACAATCAGCAGCTGCGATATCAATGTGGGAAAAAAAAGTGCAAAAGTCGACTCAAAAATCCAACCAATTGTAAAGTCTTCTGATAATGTCTTGACAGAAACAAAGAAGATTGATCCAACAGGATCTTTTCTTGGGGCTGCGAATTACAGCCTGCCATTGATTTCCACTTTATGGCCCTGCACAGACAATGGCTTCTTTTTCTCAGGCCCAATATATATAAAATAAATGAAAACAAATGCTGCCACTGTGTTGTGTTTAAGCCCGAGGTTGTTACTTCACAGGGAGATATTTCTATTCATCCTCAGCCGCGAGGAGCATCACAAATCACAATCTCACACGCGGCCGCAAATAAAGAGCCGACTCAAATTCATTCATGAACACGCACTCAGATAGGAGACCTGGCTATGTCCTCATAATCTCCAAGATCCCAGGGTGTCCAGTCTAATCAGTATTTAAGTGATGGACTTAATAAACATGGCTCTGAAGCCAACAACAGCCTATGGAAGACAAAGGTTCAGAGCTGGATGGTGAAAACCAAAGGTGTCTCAGGCCAAGACTGTTTTCTCACCATTTAATAAACTCCAGAAAACACCGGTATTACAGATGACACCCGACATGTCATATCTGAGCGCTGACTCTGATTTTCTACTGCCATCAGTCAACTCTCCAGGTTCAAACAGGAGGTAGATCAAATGCTTATTTTATCATTTATCAGAATCAGATCACTCATGTATTGGATATAGTTTATTTAATTTATAATAGATTATCAGTGCACTTTCTTGCTTGCAGAGAAAAAAGACCCGTTGCCAGCCCGAGTTCTTTGGTGTGTCCTCACACAATTTTTAAAGGCAAAACTACATTGTGGTCCATGGGCAAGTGATGTAATTGGTGTCAATCTAAACACAGGTAACACCAACTACAGCTGCAAACCTAATGTTAGGGCTGGGCGATATGGACCAAAAGTCATATCCCGATATATTTAGGCTGAATATTGATATACGATATATATCCTGATATTTTTATTGCAAGGTGAGAGCAAATGTTCAGTCAAAGTCAAAGCCAAATATGACATGTCACAACAAGTTTTATTGAAACTGTTTATTTAAGTGAATATAAATACTGTATAACAACAGGAGTACATTTTTATTTATAATCAAAGCTCCATAAAGTGCACAATTAAATAAAAAAAATCTTGAAATAATGAATGAATCTGAAATAAAGATATTTATATGAGAAAAGAATAACAAACATTACAAAATAAACTAAATATAACAAACCCTAAGGGCAGCATTTATATATAAAATAAAATAAAAGATTGAACTATATCGATACATGAGATATGGACTAATTCTATATCACATTTAAAAATATATCAATATATTTTTTATATCGATATGTCGCCCAGCCCTACCTAATGTTACATCTTGAAGTAAATCACACATCACACAGAATTCATGGCCAATATTTCTGGGGTTCCGGTGTTATTAGCAGATATCCCGGCCAATAAATCCTCTTCCTTGTTATTGTTCACAATCTGATTAGCAATTTAAGTTAGCCTTGGGAGGTAATCTCTCTATAAACAGATATCTGCAAATGCATGCAGATTTGATTTTTTTAAAAAGAAGCTGTTAAAAAAAAAAAAAAAAGAGTACAATTTGTAGTGAAATTTTGTATTAAACCTTGAAATATAAGAACTATAAAGAAGAAAAGAGGCATCTACAAAAAACAACAAATGTTTGTCTTTTCAGTGGCTTTAAATAAATAAATAAAAATCCAGCCTTCTGAAAAACAAGGATTACATGATAACGTGACAGTTTCAGTTATTATTTCCCCCCATTGTGTGATTACAGCAGCTTCCTGGTCTCTGATTATCTGTCTGGCATCACTAGCCAAATGCACAGCTGCACATACGTGATGAGTGAAAGAGACACACGGCAAATGAGAATGAGCATGCAGACAGGCAGCATCGGCATGAGAATAAGTACGATTGTTTACATGCATTTCATCGTGTGACTGAACCAGACTGAACATGTGCATACAAGCGTGTTCATGTCTGTGTCGAATATGTGCATGCATCTGTGCATTACTGTATGCACATATGTGCATCTGTTGTGAGCTCGTATGGGGAGTCTCATCTGACGGAGCATGTTGTCCAGAGGGCAGAGCAGCTAGAGATGCCTGTCACTTCACTCCATCCTCTTCTGCCTCTGCTGTGAGAACAAGCCTGACAGACCCACAGCTTCTCACTATTGGTTACACCTCTCAGGGCATCCTTCTCTCAGCTTTAGGCTCAGGTCTTCCAAACTCTGGCACCCTGCTCTAACCTTCCTGAAAGCAGACGGACGGATAAATTGTTGGAAATGTTAAAGACAGCTAAATTAGGATCTGTATCTGGCAATTACAGGGGCTGGTGTTAGCTGACATATCTGACAGTTCAGTGTCAGACCCGAGAGGGCCTGACTTTAATCATCAGCCGTCTTTCCTCATGTTGAACGACCTCAGACACTTGCACCCGCTGAGGGTGGCTGGCTCTGAGGATCCCTGAAGGTTTATCCTCTGTGGTCTTTTCAAGAAAGACTGACAGGCCGTGTGAAGGGCGACTATTTCTGGTGTCTTGGGGTATCCGAGTCAAGGATTAAGCAAAAATACATGCATTGATATATAAAAAGGGCTTTCTTTTGTTTATTTAAGTTTCATTTTAAGCCACAGTAGCAGAACGGCTCTATAAATGCCAATATCTCAGTAATCACTGTCATTGTAGACCACCGTGAAGCCCACAATCGAACCAATATTGTTCCGACATTTCAGTGATAGTAATTACTGAGATATTGGCATTTATAGAGCCGTTCTGATTCTGGGGCTTAAAATTAAACTTAAATAGACAAAAGAAAGCAAAGATTTTTACATCTGTGCATGTTGCTTAATCCTTGACTTGGATAGCCCAAGATGCCAGAAATAGTCGCCCTTCATGCAGCCTGTCAGTCTTTCTTGAAAAGACCACAGAGGATAAACCTTCAGGGATTCTCAGTGCCGCCCACCCTGAGCGGGTTCAAGTGTCTGAGGTCGTTTGACACGAGGAAAGAAGGAAGAAAAATAATTCTGGGGGGGAACATGCAAACTCTTGCTCACAGAAGAGCCACAAGCTGGAGTTGAACCATTGACCCTCTTGCCTCTGTGTTCTCTCCAGGTCCTCCGGCTTCCTCCCACAGTCCAAAGACATGCAGCGTAGGCTAAATTGACAACTCTAAATTGTCCGTAGGAGTGAATGAGAGCATGAATGGTTGTCTGTCTCTTTGTGTCAGCCCTACAACATTCTGGCGACCTGTCCAGGGTGAACCCCGCCTCTTGCCCAATGTCAGCTGGGATCTCCTCCAGCCCTCCACGACACGAGTTTGGATAACGGATGGCTGGATATTGGTTCGATTGTTGTGAAATTTTGAACGTTCATGGTCTCCAGATGATAGATCTAAACGACTTTGGTGCTTCCCTTACTTTCCCTCAAGTACCACGATGAGATCGGCATCTGTGGTTTTGGTTTATGGTCTATAGTTTTTAAAGAAGGGTACAAACATCCCTATTATATCTGTAAGAAACCCAGAAATGGGCATTAAATCACCTCAAATCGAGCAAATGGTATATTTTGTAACTTAACTAATCTAATCATTGGAAAGTTTTTGTGCCTTCAAGGCATCAAATTGAAGTTATAAGGGCAAATAATTATTTACAACATATATTTTCATATCATCATACTGTCCTTTTCATCATTTAAAGAAACATAAGTGCTGACACAATTATTTCAATCATGGCTTTCTTTCCCAAAATAATAATGAGCAATTTCAGATAGAAAAAAACCCTGTTTCAGTCATTATTTGTGCTTTCCTGAATACCATATTTGGATTGAGGTGCAATCCTAATAAGTGCAAATAATATGCTCATCATCATGCTTGGCTACTCTGTAGTTTACCATTTGAATATGCATTCTGCACAGTTAATTGGTTGATGCTTGGTTGAAAATTTGTCCTTGTTCCTAAACAAATTCCAACAAATTTTTTGCTGTATAATATTCATCCGCTGTGTGAAAATACTTGCAATATTTGGAAAAAATACATTGACAAGCAAATTTATCACACATAAATATTTGAATAAGATACATTTCTGCTGCTTTAAAAATAGTTACTTAAATATAATTTGAATATATTGTTTTGTAGAGCTAACCTTTTATTTCATTTGAAATAAAATGAATTACCATTCATCATTTATCTTTAAATGTAAAATTGGCAGTTATGCTTTCATGGCCGTAACTAAATATTGCAAAATATAATTTACTAAAAATATATAAATTACATAATTTACTGAATGGACAGGAGTGGCTTTCAGCAATATGTTATTAAGTAATAATCATCATGACCACTTTACAAACTGTATGACGGCACAAAGTGAGAACTAATCCTTTTTGGGTCTCATTATGAAGGTCCACCTGCCAGGCCTGTGATTAGCATTACGTGCACTAATTGTGTGGTGCTGCAGGTAAATACAGCAGCGTGGCCTTTGCCATTCACTTCTAGTCTCATTATCCCACAGAATTAGAAGGCCAATTACAGGGCATTACCTTGACAGCAGGATGTCCAAATCCCCACCACTGTTAGATTACACATACAGCTGCAGAATGCTAGCTTCAAAGGGCACACAGAGGAGGGTAGACAGGGGTTATGAGTTAGATGATCCTAGCGCAGTTAGCTTTGTTAATCACATTGTTGAACATCTAAAGTGATGAAAGGACTATTTGTGCTCGGGGCAAATTAGCTGGAAATATGACAGCCATTGATATCTTAACTTTAGTGCCCTCTGAGGAGGAAAGAAGAGGGAAACAAGCGTGAGGATGAGTTCATGGATTTTCTGCTAATGAGCTGGTTCTCACAGACAAAAGCCACGCTTGACTATACAGCAACATTAAGTGCAAAAGTAAGCAAAGTTTTGCAGTTTGCTGAATCAAATCTGACCGCAGATGAACACATGAAAAAAGAAAAAAAAAAAAAAAACACATAGGGCTCTGATGATGGGAGAGGTCATTTGTGGTGACCGAGCTCTTCATTAAATCACCAGTTCCAGGAATAGATGGAGTAAGGGGGAGGTGAACAAAGGAGGGCGATCGAGGCAGAGAGAGAGAGAGAGACATAGAGTAGTCATGTCCCCTGGGAGCAGTATTAACAGACAGATGAGAAGAACAAAGAAGAACATGGCAGCTTTGGTCCGGTGAGGTCATGATGAGGACAACAAAGACATCCTGAGGCGTGACACTGCTGTCCATTAAAGTCTCCTAAACTGACTGTAATCTAACCTTTGCTCTCTGTACCCCCAATCTTAGAGTCACTACAGTCTGATTTCCTACTCAGGCTTTTCATTATTTTCCCCCCGGTTTTATTGTCCTTAAAATCCATTATTTATTCACATCACATATTCTTTATTTTGACATCTTATCATATTACTGCCTGTGGTGCTTATATTGCATATTTAAATCAATGCTGAGACTCTAGCACTAACTGGCTAAACAAATAAATAAAAACTTTTGATTGATTGTTTCCGAACTCAGAAAGTTTAAGATACTTCATCTATTTTTTCTTGGAAGTACAGTCACAGTGAGTGGTTCAGTCCATCCAGCTTTGGCACATTGATTATATTTATGTGAGAGATTTACAATCTAAGCTTAAGTGCATGTATCAAAAACCTATATATACTTTATTGAAGACGTTTGTAGCCACTCTCATTGCTGGCAAACGATTTGTCACAGCTGATGTAATAAATACAGTGCATTGGGAATTTAAAGTCCAGACACTACTAAGTTTCAGCTGTGGGCTCAGTATTGGGCTGCTCTGCAGAGCCTGCAGGTAGCTGCAGTAAAGCTGTAGGTGATCAAGAACAGAGACTGTTCAAACACCAAGAGTTTTGATAAGGTGGCCAGATTTAGTCAGGAGAGTTAAGCCAAGAGCAACAACTGTAACCAAGTTGACAGCAGTCGCAGTTTCAAAAGGATTAGAAGCTATACAATACACTTAACCCTTAATAGGACACTCATTGAAATACTTGCAAATTCCAAATTTCATCCCTAGAGAATATTGGAGGATATTATATACTGCCAGAATGTGTAAAAAAACATACAGAGAAAGTGGGGGGGTAATATTTTGAGAAAAAAGTTTACGAGATTCACCACTTTAAATGTCATAAATCTGCACATTTTTTTCTCGTAGATTTGCCACTTCAATCTAGTAAATTTGCAACTTTTTTCTCTAAATATTACAAATCCATGTGGTTCTACGACCTCACAGAGAGACATGGGGACCCCATTTTGATATCCACTGAAGTGACCAAATATAGTTCTTCGCCTGATAGAGGGTTAAATACATGACAAGAAATGGACAAATTTCCCTGATGAAATGTAGACTAAAATGTCCTTAGTGTTGTCAAAATGTTGTCTTGCACTATAGTGGTCTGGCTTAAACCATGATGGTTTAGAATCACGATTGTTCATAGTTAATTGCAGATTAATAACACATTTTGTATCGCCTCAAAGTAACTGAAAAAGGAGCATTTTCAAGTATTTAATACTCGGAGCTAGGGTTGTCAAAAGTATCGATACTCAAAAAAGTATTGGTACTAAACGTTGTATCCGGATATGACACTCATTTTCAAAAGTATTGAGTATCTGAAGCTTGTTATCATAGTTGCAGTTTCTTTTTGTGCAACTGTTTTTATTATACATATTAAACCTGTGGTTCTTTTAATTTTTACATGTTGCATTTTTCTTGTTAATAAAAATATTCCTGTTAAATTTTGGGGTCTTTGTTTTTATCCTGGTGGTATCGAAAATGGTATCGAGTATCGAATATTTTCCTATCGAGTTGAAAATGTTAGTATCCTGACAACCCTACTCTGAGCAACATGATGTAGATTTATTATTTGGAATCAACTTTGACTTTGGGCAAAGGGTCAACATAACACAACCTGCATTGATGCGTTAAAACCTGTGTGGTGTTCATTTGGCAAATTAACACATTATCGCACTAACTTTGTCAGCCCCATTACAAACCAATCACAATCCTCTTGGGCGGGGCTAAGAGCAGGATGCAGCACTGGTGCCCTTCCAAATAAACAGTGGAAGGCAGTGGAAAGGGAGCAGAATGCCCACAGTTTATATCTGGTGAGACAGGCTAAGTCAAATTAGACTCTAAATCTAATGGTTAAAACGTGGAGGTTTGCATCACAAAAGTAATCAAAATGAGGTGCCAGAACTAACACCGTTTATGGGCATGTGCATATCCTCAGTGTGCACTTACATGAAGACGAGATCACAGAGAGCAGTTCTGGTGTAATCATAGAGCGGGGGTTACAACATGTCCCTGCTGTTTCCGTTGTTGCTTTATCACATTGCACCCTTTTGTACTCTTTGCATTTCAGTGCTTGTAAAAAGCCGCGACATCTATCTAGTACAAGTCAATATGGATATTTCTAAGAAATGTACAATAGACAACAGCTTTACAAATTGCATTGCTTCCGAACATGAGTGCACGTGTGCCCCCTGCATAACAATGCCTCTCTGTGCTCGGCAACAGTCATATTTGTATTGTACTGTCAGATTTTATCAGTGATCTATGACTTGCTTCAGATGCATCCTCTCTAGCATTTTAAAAAATCTCACAGCCTGTTTTCCTCCTGGTCACGGACCAGTAGTGCCAAAAATGAGCTCTGATCCATCTTGATATAAATATGCTCTGCTTTTTTTCCCTTCTTCTTCATTTTCATTTTTGTCTAATTTCGCAACAAACCGAGTTAAGTTAATCTGCCGCGGGGAGATAAAGTTGTACCGTCATGGATCAAGAGCTGACAGAGAGGATGTGGCCCCTGCCTATCAAGGTGCTTGTGTGCATGTGTGTGTAGTTTTTTGGGGGGGGTTGGTGGTTTGGGAGTGTTGCTCCCTGCCTGTCAGCCCCTGATAAATGATTCTATGTGAAATATCTCCATTAAATCTGCCTTTATCAGGGATAGAAGCCTGCTCAGCCCCGCCATTAGCATTGCAATTTATGGGACAGCTCCCAGGCTCAACAAATCAATTCCCAAGTGTACCTGGCCAATTCAGGCCAGATTAGTTGAAATTAGGCGGGGCAGGTTTTAATAATGCGTCTGATGATTACTGCAGCGTTGAGATATCTTTGGTTTTTCGCCCCGTTTCACACACTTTGCAGCTCCTTTGTAGCTTGTAAACCGATGTCCCACTGTGGCGTTTTCTTTTCTTGTATTGTTTGTGGCGTTTCTGAGCACAATGGATTTAAAGCTGCCACTGATGCGGCTGTGTCACCATTGCAGATGGAGAATATTACCCTCGTAGACACTCTTTCAATACGAACCCTGGGATAACATTGTTGAAATGGACTCGGCAATTTGTTTTAAAAAAGCAACACAATGTTGTTATTTGGGCTTCGTGGACAAATATCAGACAAGGTTGTTTTTGTGACAAGCTGTTTGTCTCCGCCAGCTCCCATTCACAATAGGACAGATGTTGTCAGAGAGACAAAAACCTACAGAATATGCAACCTCCACTACCAGCATCCTTAGAAAACAACCCAAAGCTTTTGTTGGTTTTGAACTCATTTGTGTCAAGAACAACTCACCGGAGACCTTATCTGTGTGTGTGAGGCTTTGATTCTCTCGCACACACACACACATATATATATATATGTGTCTCAGATCAGATGTGCAAAGGAAGTGAGTTCTTCTTTTAACTTCTTTTGCTCTCTTTTGGCCTTGTGTCATGTCGTCTGCACCTTTCTCTGCTTCTGCATCTCTCTGCTCCTCCCTCACTAGATGACATTAAGCTGAGGGTGAATGACATTTGGGGAAAACAGACATTAATGCAGTTCTGCTAGAACAGCAAGAGAGATGTCATGATGAAGCCTGTGCACCTGCTGAGATGATCCCCTGCAACATATGCACTGTTGGTAACACTTTCTATGAAGCCCACGTCTATAATGCATTATAAACATACTTAGGGTTCGGATTTGCCTAACCTCCTACCGTGACCCTTACATTAGAAATCACATTAAAATGCTTTATAACAGTGAATATAATGTCTTATTCAAAAAATGTTGAGACTGCAAACTACGCAAAATATGTCTAAGTGACCACCAGTTATGAGATAGCCAACACTTCTATGATGCCCATCTTTTTAATGCATTATAGATATTGGCACTCAATGTGCTTATGGTACTGTATAATTATGAACAGTCATACATATCCATAATGCTTTACATTAATTGTAACACATAATAAGACATTTTATAAAACATTATAATGTCAGGTATCATATTACTTCTTATTATTTCATAATGGCTCGGCCTTTTCAGACATTGTTTTTGCAAGGATGATAGTTTATTATGATTGTTAGTGCTGTTATAAAGCATTATAATCACTGCAATAATGCATTATAATATATAGGGTTTGTGTAGTGGGTTAGGAAGTAGGGTTATAACCTATGAGGCATCATAAATATGTTTATTATACATTATAGACATGAGCTTACAAAAATAATGTGAGTGACATTATGATGTTCTAAAGTTGGTTATTATAACACCTGACCATATAAGTCATATTAGAGTGCTTCAATATGTAGTTCTGGAGCTTATAGCTATAATCATACAGTGGTATATTCAGATTATAACGTATGGAAAAAAATGAAATATAGACATGGTCCTCATTGACAGTGTTACTTTGAAGTATTATGATACATTTCCTTTATTACAGAATGCTTTATAATACATTATGATTATTTTTATAAAGCGTTTTGAAGATATATGAGTGCTTATAAGTATAATTATACTTTAAGCAGATCAGAATGCATTATAAATATGTTTATAATGCATTATAGAAATGGGCATCCTAGAAAGTGTCACCCATATGTTCTATCCACCATAGATCCTTGTGTGGGTTTTTTTTTTATTATTTTCGAAAACCAGAGAAGTGAAGCAAAATGGGCAAACAAATGCGACAACACACGAAAAAAAGGAGCAGAAGAGAGATGGCGACTCATTATCTAACCCAGATGATGCCAAAAGCGGTTGGACACGCTGTGAGAAATGGTTGGCCTTCAAATGAAGAGGGCTCTGGAAGGTTAAGAATTTCCTTGACCAAGAGGGGGTGAATATAAAACAGCAAAGGCCAGAGGTTGTATAAATAGCGAGCCCTCCTTCCGAGGCAGAAAATACGTGCAAACGAGGCAAAGACAACATCCTGTTCGGCTCCTCGCACGAGTTTCGAAAGCCCAAAGGATTGATTTGAAAATAAGTTGCCCCAAAACATCCCACTCTCCCTGCAGAGCTTCCCCTCATGTGCAGCTCTTTCACATGAGATGACATATACGCAGTGCTAAAAAAGCACTCAGCCTGATGAGCGATTGCTGGAGCTCTTGTTCGCGTGAGCATGCACGAGTGTGTGTGTTAGTTTTTAGTGAGTTTTTGTGTGTGTGTGTGTGTGTGTGTGTGTTTTGGTCCCAGCCACAGGCGGCATGCTGTGCTTATTGGATTATATATCTCCCAGTCATACAGAAAAGAGGCTGCTATTAAGGTCAGGAGCCCGGGGTAGAGGGAGATGGAGAGGTGAAAAAGAGGAGAAGAAGAAGAGGAAAGCTGTAATGTAAATCTGTGGTGGTCTGAGACATGTGCTGTCTCTTTGTCTCTCGTCACCAAAGCCTGTGTCGCTGTCCTCTGCCACATCGTCAGCAAGAGAGGGCTGCTTCTAGCAATCGCCCTGCAACACTGATAGCAACTGACATTATTAACATCATGACTGTACAGCATATCAGCATGCAAATGTAACTAATCCATTTCCCACTGCTGAAAACACTGTCATAATTAGAAAACACTCGAGCTGAGTGATGGGGGTGTTTAAGGTTAACATTTTTCTCAATCTAATATATGCCCTGGTTTGGGTGCTGGATACATTTTTCGGTAGGAAAGGGGGGAAAATGTAAAAATGCTATTTCCAATCTAAAGTTGATATATGAGTATATATTAGCTGCCATTAAAAAAGAAAAATGTATTATAACATTACATGGATTTATAACAGAACTTGAAGCCTGGGCGGAATATATTCAAACCCAAAATGAAGCCAGGATTTTACTCATTTTTTAATATCCATCCCTCCAGCCACCACATGAAAAATATGGTATCAACTCCCCCCACTTGCTGCAGGATGCAGTAATTGAGTTCTTTCATTTTAAAACTCCCCACAAAGTGAAAAATGATCACCACATTGTGACTCATTCCTCACAGCACAACATAAACCTATAACACAGGCCCAAGAAGTACATTTTTCTCCTTTCTTACATCAACACCGGATGACTTTTCATCTCTGGAAGATTTCAAAAGTTATTCCAAAGAAGTACAATCAAACTGCAGCATGCTTCATGAGGAGAAAGTTATACAGCATGATGGGAAATTGAGAGGCCTTGCGTACAGCTTTTTTTTCTGATTGGCACTTGAGAATAGCAATAAAGCTCAACCAACAAATCGACTGATACTAGTTTACATATTATTGGCATATTATATGCCAGACAAAAAATTAATCAGAACTTGCAGAACAGAAAAGCCAAAACATGTCTGACATCTGACACATTTGGGCATGTTTTAAAATGAGCTAAAGTTGCAATTCAGCTCATCTATGTTTGGTGAAGGATAGAAACCTGAAATCAGAAGGTATACGATTTATTTTTTTTGTTTAAAAAGCTGTAAGAGCTTGAAGAACGTAGCAAACTCACTGCTCAAACAGATATTCGCAAGCAGACGATTCAACATTTCTTATTGTAACGTCCAGCCCTATTGTCCACAAGGGAGCACAAATCCTTTTTCAACAATTGTTTTTTCTTTTTTTTTGTTTTTTCCTAAGGTAAATGTTTGCTTCTTGGACATTAACGTTATATGGTATTTGCCTTAGCCCTGGGCCACCAGGATAATCCCAAACATGTTTGTATCTAACATTCTAAAATTTAAAATGTTGTTGATAAGGATCCCTTAAATTATATATATATTTTTTAAACGTTATTTGTTAACATAGGGCTACACGGTGGGGTAGTGGTTAGCACTTTCTCCTCACACAGCAAGAGGGTCATGGGTTCGACTCCGGCTTGTGGCTTTTCTGTGTTTTCTCTTCATGTTCTCTCCAGGTCCTTTCGGCTTTCTCCCACAGTCCAGTTTAGGTTTAATTGGTAACTTTTGTCCATATGAGTGAATGAGAGCATGAATGGTTGTCTGTCTCTATGTGTCAGCCCTGTGATAGTCTGGAGACCTGTCCAGGGTGAACCCCGCCTCTCACCCAATGTCAGCTGGGATCGGCTCCAGCCCCCCACTATCCGAGTGCGGATAAGCAGTTAAGGATAATAAATGAATGAATGAATAAATGAATTTGAACAGTATCGGCCTCAAAAATCCAGTATTTTTCAAGCTCTGTATGAAATTTGGGATTTATGTGCACAACACGCAGCAGGTCTGTTAAAACCAGCAGCTTTCTGACAGCAAGCACTTCAAGAAATACCCTCTGGAAATAGGGAAAATAGGAAAAACGCTGATCTTGTTGAACTAAATCAAGAATCCACCAAAGCCTTACATGTTCGTATGTTGGCTTAGAAGAAACAATGTTCCAATAAACAATTTATCTACAAGTTACAAGAAAGACAAGTTGCTAACATGAATTAGTGCAATTTTAAAAAGCTATGAGAAGCAGAACGACCAATATTACTCCACTGTATTTTGTTTGTAGCAGATGTTGCAGAGGTGGATATGTCAAAAGTAGGACACATAACATTTCATTATGCATCAGTATCAAAAATCTGGCCCATATGTTCAGACCAAAGAGGCAAATTTGTATGCATGTGAGTCAGAATAAGCTTGGTCTGACTCACAGCACCCCACATGGGTGGAGCTGCAGTGGGTCCTGACCTCTGTACATGCACCTCCTTCCTCCCTGCATGAAGCAGGATTATCTTAGCTTAACTGACCCTGATCAGCCCCCCCGTCCATCCACCTGCATAATGACATTGCAGCAATATCTAATGATGCAGAGGCTACAGTAAACACTGAAGCGGACGTAATGTGTAGACATAAGCTACGAATGATTCATCTCTATTTCATAAAGCTGGCGAATATTCTAATAATTTCAAAAGCAAGAGGAGAACATTTTCATATTCAGCTGATGCGGTGGTTAAAAATAAATATAACAAAATGTCTTTCAAGGATAAAGAGTCGAAGAGCCATCATGAATAAATCCTCACTCGACTATTTCTGAGAAGAGCTGCACATATTATAGCAGAGCAGAGAAGGGAATATACAGGAAGCAGGAGAGGGAGGGAGGGCAACACACTCAAAAACAAGACGTTAGGACTTTGAAAAACCTGAAAGCTCTTCATTTCCCCGGGCTACATAAATCTCATTACTTTCCCCTGCATTGCCTCAGCATATGAGGTGAAATATCACTGCATTTTACATCAAAGTGCTGAGTAATACAAAGGTACCCGAGCTGTTGTTCAGGGCAAATGAAAATGTTTAGTTGAGCAGAGCGACGCTTTGATATGAGTCAATGTGTTTTACAGGGCTTGTGGGTATGAACGCCAAGACAACACTAAACCTTAATTCTTTCTTTTCTCTCCTTCTTTTCTTTGTTTTTGTTGTTGGGAGTGGTGGGACGGAGTTTGGGTTGAGTTTGGAGCCTAGAGGTGAACTTAACTTGAACTCCTCATGCTAACCTTAAAACAGAGGGACATTTTATACTTCCAACCCAGTTGCATGCTAATGTTTGCTTTTAGACAAGTCCATAAAAATTAAATAAGAGATTTTGGGTTTCCACTCTTGGCCTAAGAGGGTAAAAAGAAAGGAATTACATTTGGAGCCATTTGTACAGGTTTAAGTGGATTGCATTTGCTCTCCAAAGAGTGAGTGAAAAAATGTAGGCCCTATGTGTTTAAAAAAAAATATATGAATTTATGTTTTAAGAGACTCTCCAGCCCTCCACAAGTTCCAGTGCTGTGTGTACTTACTGTATAGTAAGTGCATCTTTGATTTTTCTTATATTTCATATCCTTTTTGTTTCCCATGAACATGTTACTTGCCTCCCAATGTATTACTAATGAGATGTATGCTAAAGATTAGAGTAAAATCATTCCAAGAGCAATATTTTGAATTATAGCGAAGAAAAAAAAGTGCTCTCAAAGTTTACATTTTGTAATATATATTTTGTAGCGACAAACGCAGTGAAAACTGCAATGTACATTTGTTTAGCACCATTTTATTAGTAAAACTGCCCCATAGTATCTACAGTGAGGTTAGAAGCTCTGTCAGAATACTTCGGCACAGCAGTGATCTGAGCTAGATGCTGATATCAACATGCTAACATGCTCACACTGACAGAACTAGCATTCAGATATTTTAGCAGGTGAAATGTTTACCACGTTCACTGGATTAGTTTAGCCTCTCAGGACTTATCAGCTATGGATCTTCCGCAATTTCCAGTCCGATTAGCAACTTGAGATGTATTATGGAGTTAGATTTGACTGAAGACGTCTAGAACTGGACTGTTTCGCAAGCAGTCATTTAAGCTAAGTTAGCTAAGTTTAGCTAGGTTAGCTAAACTACTAAAAAGCTAAATCAGTACCAGGCGATAGTGGAGGGGTTCTATAAATGCAATTCAGCCAATGGTTTCTGCCTCTTTTGATAGCAAAATATCATTAGTTTTGCAGGTAGGCTACTGGATTCTCATTAAACATGTTAAACAAGATTGATTTAGGTCAGGAGATCACCAAAGTCATTACAAATAATATTGTAAGAACCTTGAATATATTTATCAAATTTCACTTTATAGTTAGATTAATGGGTATTTGCATGGTGGTGCTATGTAGAGGAAAGGTCAAGGAATCAATGGTCACCAAAATCAATTGGATGAAGTAAATGGAGATTCAAGGTTGTGTTACATTATATTCCATAAAAAGAAAAACCATTAGTAGATTATATCAGTGGCAATTATTTCACCATCTTTTGTTTCAGCTTCCTCTTACAAACTGCCACATGGCACCGAATGGCAAATCAGTTAACTCCCTGTTGCTGTGTCCATTAGCTCGATATACACTAGTGCTGGCTTGCTCACACTGGACAAAGAGTCGTTCCCAGGCGATTCACACACTGTCACACACACTTCAGGCTAAAGACACGATGTTCTCTTCCGCTGAGTCACTTGGGTCAAATGAAGTCATGTCAAGAGCGATAAAAAGTCACAAACTGAATGTGTGACTTCATCCTCTTGATGTTTCTATGAATATATATGCATTAAATTGTATGCAATTCCATGTTTAAGGGAGCCCTGTGTTTACTAACCATAGCTATCACCCCTTGCCTCAACTCTGGCTGCAGCTTGTGCAGTGCGGACACCTGGGGAGCAGGATCAATGCCGGAGCTTTCACACTGGGAGAAAGAGGAAACAACTCTCTATGGTCCATAAGACTTTCTGCACTAGAATGATTTTCCATTTCTGGGAGCCAGGCTCAGCCCACAACAGCCTCAGCTGAAGAAGAAGAAAGGAAAAGAATGATCCGGGCGTTTCAGATGCAGTTAAACATCCCTCAGTGCAGCACAGAATGAGCTCAGAAACCCTTCTGAAAACAACAAGAACCAAGTGATATTGGAAAAGCCAGAAGGAGGAGGTGATATATTAAACTGCCAGTGGAGCAGTGCAACACAGCAGCTTGTTCTCTTTCTAGAAAAAAGGGAAAAAATAGTATGTGTGGCAGAGACTTGGCTTCAGGGAAGCGCTGCAGTTCCTTTAGTTACTTTATAATGTGCCCACTACTGCTGCGAGATTCACTGGAGCAAAGTTTCCTTTGTTTCCACGTCACATTAAACTTTCAGGGTTTGGATAGTGTTCCTGGTTTCTTTCCCCCATTTCAGTCCTGCATTAGAAATACTTCAAAAGCATTATGGATTAGCTTTATTTAACTTCAAATTCCTACTTTATTATTTCCCCAAAGAAAATGTGGTTTACAGCCAAACATCAAAAACATCCCAAAAACGCACCAGTCAGAACAATAATGTAGTTTTTTCTACTTCAACCAACTATTTGTGTTGTTTCAAATAATAATCTGTCAATCAAAACAAAGTAGACACCAGTAAAGGTGTTGAACAGTCTGTAAAAGTGCCATTATTTGCTTTATGTCTCAAATATTTTATCATTTTTTGAGTGAAACTGTGACTTTGCTTCCATGTTTGAGCTCACATTTTAGAACATAACTCTTGTATTGATAGTGAACTATGCTAAGTGGTAGTCTCCAACCATCTCTGTGTAATGAATACTATCCAGTGTGACTACTGGCTGCATGCATGTGTCCGCACAATGCTGAAACCACACGCACAACGGCCACACTGTTCTAGTCGGGGTGGAAACATGGTGTACCGGGAAGCCCGACTGTGCCAGGGGGCTAACAAAGTCTCCACTGTGTGTGTGTTGGAGTGTTGGAGTGTGTTGGACCTCTAAAAACACTCCAAACCATACTGGAGCAGTGTTGCAGGTGTCGGCAGACGGCTATTTTACGTTGGCCTTTAATGTTGTGCACAGCTTGGCACCTTGTGCTGCATAGTGCACATCCCGCTGGGCTGAACTTAACAACAAATGTTTCTCTTTCTACGAGGAAATTGGAGTACATAAACAACCAGAGCAAGAATTAGCCAATTTCTGCTACAGGGAAGATCTGATTGCAGTGTCCAGTCTTTTCTTTGGCTGGTGATCCTTTCAACTAAAGCAACTTTTACTAGTTCTGAAACAATAAGTATGGGTATTAGGCAGTATGAGAAAAATACTGGAGGGGTTTAACATTGAAGCATCTGAAGTAAATATGTTCTAGTAGAAACCCACAATACAAGAACGACCCTGGAAATTAACATATGTCTGTTTTTATTAAAACAAGAATGAACAGACAGTGAAAATAATTGCTAACTGCAGCCCTAATGTCTACTTGCAAACCCTTCATTACAAGTTCTATATTGTTGCTGACACATGGAAACATTGCATGTCAAAAACTGTTACTTTTTGGGGAAAAAGGCTAATTTCAAACATTTCATTAAACCATTTATACCTCAGACCAAATTAGACTAAATCGCCTCTAGTTCTGATGTGTGTGGCACTCCGAAGGAGACAGAAGGGGGCTGGAGGTATGAGGTTTTGGACAATGTGAAGATCCAATGGAGTAACAAAATGTATTCATGATCCATATTAAAACTTTTCATTGCTTTAAAATTTGTGCAGACAGTCGTACAGTGTGACCAAAAGCCATGTTTTTTTTAATGCCTGGTACAACTAAAGGTACTTTTGTTTGGCCAAATATAAGGATAATAACAAAAATAGCTCCTAAGAGGTTAACTTAAGAGCGGATATCTAGCCATTTTCTATGGTTTTGTTGATAATGATTTTGGTTATCAAGAAAACCATGGAAAATGGCTAGATATCCGCTCTTAAATGAAACTCTTATGAGCTATTTTTGTTGTTTGAAGAAATTGAAGAAAACAAGGGCGGTGTAATATTTTTTTCCATGACTGTGTGTAATTTAACTCTATGGAGTCTTGGGCTATTTTGTCATTTGTGTCTTTTTGTGTCATTTTTGGTCATTTTGTGTAATTTTGTGTCTTTTTTGGTCATTTTGTGTCTTTTTTGTCATTTTGTGTCTTTTTTTGGTTTTACGTCTGGATGTCATGAAGAAGTCATGCTTTGGCGATTTTGGAGACTCCAGAGGGTTAATTATGAGTAGTTAAGCTAATATATAATGTATCTGTTCTTATACTGTTTGCATTCATAGTAGGTTAAATGCCCCAAAACTTATCCAGTATTAAAAAAAAAACAATGCTGAAAAAAAACTGTATAGCAGAAAATGTCCTTTTCTTCCTTATATATCTTGTGAGCCCTTGGGGGGAATCCTGACCCTCAGCTTGGGAACCACTGATTTAAAACATAAAACATATTTATGCAGCACATAAAGACACATGCAGAACCACTGACACATGCACACACACACATCTCAGCACTGTGTGCATCATTGCAGCTCAGACTCCATCCCTCTCAGGGTGAAAGTGACTCAGAGGGATTATTGATTGTTGCCATTTAGGCTGACACAGGCCCAGTCTGGCCATAAACTCGCTATCCTCTCAGCCATTGTCTGCACTGAAATCACTCTCCTTCATCACAAAGGGCACTAAGGTGCCCAGCTGAGTGCACATACTCTGGCTACAATAGGACTGACAGCAATGTCACTCTTCATTCTCTCAGACTTTTCTACGTCTCCTCAAGCATGTTTTCATCTTCCATTCTTATGCTCTTATTTCATTCTTATCCAATTAGCTTGTCTATTCCTGTCTTTATCGCTTTCTTTCAAACTTTGTTCTTTTCCAACGTTCCAGTTGACCTCTGTCTGCCACTGCTTTTTGTCTTGGTGTCAGCCTGTGTCACCTCTGCTTCCCTGTTTGTCTGTGGGTGTCCCCTGATTTCACCCCTGTCCCTGTCTGTCTTAATCTTGCACAGTCACATCTCTTTTCTCATCCGGCCTGCACAGGCCTTGAGTAACAAAAGTTTGTTAGAAAAAGTGCGGTAATATAATTGATTTTTTCACAAATCAAACAAACACAAAATAAATGCATATATTGATCCATAAAATATAAAGAAAACTGTCTTTAAGACATGTGGCCTCTTTAAATGCAAAATATATTAAATGTATAATTGAGAAAAGCATCAAATCCTCTCATCTGAGAAACTAAAACAAGATATTTGTCTTTTTTTTGCATGAAAAGTATCTTACTTAAATGCATATATTGATCCATAAAACATAAAGAAAACTGTCTTTAAGACATGTGGCCTCTTTAAATGCAAAATATATTAAATGTATAATTGAGAAAAGCATCTCATCTGAGAAACTAAAACAAGATATTTGTCTTTTTTTTGCATGAAAAGTATCTTACTTAAATGCATATATTGATCCATAAAATATAAAGAAAACTGTCTTTAAGACATGTGGCCTCTTTAAATGCAAAATATATTAAATGTATAATTGAGAAAAGCATCAAATCCTCTCATCTGAGAAACTAAAACAAGATATTTGTCCTTTTCTGCATGAAAAGTATCTTACGCATTTAACTCACAATCAGAATTGCTGTTGATTAGTTTTCCAATCGTTTCAGTGCTGCTCCAGACCTCTGCGAGCTTGACAAGACTGATATCTGACTCGGCAAGATTAGTCTGTTTGTGTCCCTCACTCTCTCCGTTTTCCTCCCCTCCCCTAATCCCTCTGTCTTTCTCCCCCCTTCTCCTTGAGCCTTGGGGGACCATCCAGAAGCAAACTAATTTCCCTTCCCTGTAGCCTCGCTGCTCTCATCGAGCCCCGTCTCCCTCCACCTCTTTGTCAATCTTTCACCCTAATCTCCATAATGCAGTCTCTGGCAGGAGCTGCTCTATGTGCTTTGTCCAGGGCCGGGCTCTGGCTCCAGGATGATGAGCAGGTAGCTATGGGCACTCTCTCCACTGGTAATTGCAGCCGAGGCAGACGGAGCGCAGCATGGGGCTAAGGCGCGCACACACACACAATGACGAAGCCAAGCGCAAGTGTTCTGGAGGCTGTCTAAGTCAGAGGTTTGAGAAAATGTCAGAAACTGTCTCTCTTTGCCTCCTGAATAAATCCTTTCTTCAAACAAGTCTTCAAGTGTCAGGTACAGTATTTGATGTGGTGCTCATTATTATGTTTTTTTCCCATTTTGTTGTTACTTTCTGTTATTTAAAGCATTTTCTAAACATGCATACGGTTAGTTGTTGAGAACTTTTAGTAAAGTAAGAAATAAGCAACTTTTTTAATGGACTGGAGTATTCAGTTGGGTAAAACTCACTAGAGCCTTGGTGATGTATTGGGCCAATATCAAGTTATAGCATAGCTTTATTGGAGTGGGTGTTAGGACAGTAAAAAGTAGCAATAAATTAAATTCTGGCAAAATCTCTATGTAAATTTGACTTTTAATGTGCCCTTCTAACCACTACAGGCACTAGGGTTCACACAAGGGTTAGCTCAGTCTGTTGTAGAGTAGTTTCACATAGCCACACCTCCACACTTAATAAAATCATAAATCATAGTGCACATCAAATAAATGTGTCCCAAAGATGGTTTCTGTCATTTGAGGTGTTTGTTCAAGGGTTTGGTTTGGTTTTAATTGCCTATTTGCAGCTACAATAATAAATAACATGGTTTGACCTCATGATTGACAGCTGTGATTGATATGCGATTACTTGGGTGGGTGTAAGGGCGGGACCTTAATGCCACGACTGCAACACCCGATCATTAGAGATCAATATTACTGTTGTAAAAAAATAAAAATAATAAGTATTTAAATTAATTAAATAAATAAATTGTTTATTTACAAGTTCACGAGCTTCAGATTTATTTTAAACTCTATTTCTTACAATCAAATTTGCTGTTACATGTCGGCCAACTGTTATTGTTTATCTTTAAAAATAATATATAATAATACATTTTTTTAAATAAAAATCAGTTCTCATGAATAATAAATGTTAGTATCTATCTATGTAAGCCAGGCTCTTTTATTGCCTTAAAAAAACATTTCCTTGAAAGTTGGTAAAAATCTAAAACCACTATTCTATGATCATATTTATCACATTTGGATGCTATTTTTATTACATTTTTTCCCCTAACATACTGAATCTCAGGACAATGGTGTCTCTTAACACCAAGCATACAAATATAGCAATTTCTACTATTATTTTTGCTTTGCTAACGCTGTATACTGGGCAGTATTCCCTTAAGTGGAGGAAGTTTTACCTTTACCTACACATCAGGCAGCCCACCTCAGTGGCCTCATAGTGGCTGTGCATCATTACTACCTGCTACGAAGCACCTGCAGGGAAATAAATGAATAGAAGCATAGAGGAGGGCATCAGTTTAGTGGCCGCTGCAGGGGGCCTTTATAACACCTGGCAAGCTCCCCAACACCGCACAATAAGGAGCCTGGCTGCTAGCTTTTTATCGGCCGTATCAAATTACCATCCCATGCTGAACACAAGCCACAGCCACGCGTAAAAACACAATAATGGCAAGCAAAAGGGATCAGAGGTGAGAAAGAAAAGTGAGAACATGAAAACTGGTGGGAAGGAGGGATAAACAATGAGAGTACAAAGGGAGGAAAAGGTGAGAAATGAAGCAGTGGGTTATATCTGAACGTATGATGCAGAATCTGGCAGAGAACGGTGCTCCAGGGTGGATTAATAGGACCTGTAAAAAGGTAAGTGGGCTGGAGCATCTCGCCAATATCAGTCGCCATCAAGTCGAAATGTGTTGCTACAACTTTCTATAATACATGCCGTGGGTAATGAGAGAGCATGTCATCCATTCAGTCTAATTTCCATTTTACAGCCCTTTGAAAGGATCAGGGAGCACTGGCTCCAGCAGAGACTTTATGGCCCTGGGCTTCAATGTGAAAAGTGTGTGTTTGTGCGTCCATCTCTGCCCCTGCCTGTGTGTGTCATCTAGCTTTGATGGCCCCCTGTTGATGAACTGGACCGTATAAAAAGCAATGACAAATTTAATGGACGCCGTAGACAGTGCTGTCAATGGTTCAATTGAGGAAAGTGGTTATTTCCACTTCCGCGGTCACACATATCTGACACAGTCGTTTTCGGTCGGAGCATGTGATAATCCTGCATTTATGTGCCTGACTTAACCTGCTGGACGGATATTAAAAAAAGGTTATTCTGGGTCTTTGTGTTATCATAAAAACGCTGTCTAGTTTTCCGCTTTTGTGAGCCTTCACTTGGTGAACTGCAGTGTGAAGCCTGTGAGGCTGTGGGTCTCACGTTGTTTCTGTTTTGATATCACATTAGCATTTTTGCTCCCGGTGGTCAGAGGTCAGTGTTAGCCTTGGTACAGCATGCCTGGAGCTGGTTGAGTCCCATTTTCCCCCCCCTCAAGGACACTTGACTTGACACTAGTTGACTTCTAGAGATCAGGATGGAGCGGTGTCCTCAAATATATATTATATAAACGGAAGTCAGCAGTGTACAGATTTGGCAAATAGATTAGCAGTAATTTATTAACCCATTGAGGCCTGAAACGCCTGTAAAACCTCTGGGCGATTTTAAAATCAGCCCCTAAAACCTGAAGTTTTTCTGGAAATTCAACAGAAGTGTCAACGCTTCTACTAAATAATAGATTTTTCAGCCTCTGTAGCAGATAGAAATGAAATTCAAAAAGTATTTGAGAGCTTATACAAAAACTACAAAACGACATATCCGCTTTCCAGGCTTCAATGGGTTAACTGTTTTGCAATGACAGAAAGTGATACTGCAGCTTTGGAACAGTACTTCACTTCTGGATCCAAAGAAACAAGATGGCGACGGCCAAAGTGCTCAACTGGAGGCTTCAAAATATTAGTCCACACCCAGCTGATGACATCACTGTGGTTATGTCCTTTTTTTGGTGACAGCCTATGTTAGAAACAAGCATTATATCTTTAAGAGAAAGAAAGATTACATCAGATTGAAAAAAATATGCAGCACAGACTTTATTCTATAAGGCAAATTGTCTGAACACCACACCTGAATAAAGAGTGAATATGATCCAAGAACACGCCAGGTTGCTTTTTTTCCAGTTAAGGGAAAAAGTTCTAAAATTGTCATATTTTGTATGCACGTACATGCATTTGGGATCCTGATCCGTTCAAATGGAAACATTACGCTCATGACCACATAGCGAAGATCTCTGAGGATCCGAGCCAAACCCTAATGACTGGCTGATGCACACGTCAGTGAACACATGGTCCATTAACACTTGCAGGGTGCAACTAACTGGCAGAGCATTACTCCCTAACTGTGCCATGTAATACTACAAATCTGTCTGCTCTCCCCACATAATACCAATGTTGACAGTGCACTGCAAAAAAAAAAAAAAAAAATACAAAGACAATATTCTGATTTTAATTCAGAGAGCTGTCTGTGCAATCTGTCTGTTTCTCTCAGAGTATTTTGCCAGTGAAGCCCCCCTTGTCAACAAACATGAATCGTGACACACTGCCATTTGGTAACTCTCATGATTTAATCATGGTTTTTGAAAAGCAGCTTATTCCGATGATCCCGTAAAGCTACCTCCCCATTCTGTGATGTGCGTCCCAAATGTCTCCAAAAATATAATATCCTTTACAAGGTGCTGAGCTGCTGTTTACAGCGTAACACAATGAAGGTTTGGGAAATTATCTTCAATTCAAAGGTTAAATGGGATACTATTACATAATCAGAATGTACATGTAAACGTTCATACATTCAAATTGGGCACAATAAGTATGATTTATGATCCAAGTGGGTTTGCCTTTCAGCTCCATATGAGAGTAATCCCTGTGCAGTGAAAAAATGATTGAGGACGGACTCCCTTTTTGGTGATTTTCTTCTTTTTTCATGCCAGTGATTCCTCAGTGAATGTACCTGTCCATCATAGCCGTGCCTGTGGGGCCTCGGAGGGAGGAATCGGGGGAGGAGAAATAATGAGAGCTCACACTGCCTGCAAGGAATTCAGAGACTCCTGCTCTGTGGGGGCGCTTCCTCTTCACCCCCCCCCCACTTCAGTCCTGCATCGCTGCGAAGACACCGCCCCGACAACAGGGGCACGCCCTCCAGTGACCACCGACCCACAATCCAAAAAAAGCCAGAGAGGGTTGTGATCGCACCTCAGCAGCTTTTTGGGCACTCAGCACTGCATACCAGGGAGCTGAGAAACTTCAAAAAGAGCCAGGCTGAGCACAAAGCTTGGGCCAAATCACATTGTTTCTGTCTATCAGTTTGTCTAGCAGCACATAGCAACACTCACTGTCACCCAAAACAAAAGAGGCCAATTATTTCCACAATAGGATTCAGACTGCAGCAAGCTTTAGAAGTTCAATAAATGATTTTTATACAGCTCATCACTTCATCGCTTTTCTTCTCTCCCTTCTGGTGGATTTAAATGACACTGTTGTGCAATGCTGTCAGAGGGAAAACGGTACCAAAATAACATGGACGGGGGGGAAAAAAGAAATAGACAGAGTGCTTACTGTGAGAAAAATGCCTCCACTGAATGTGGAAGGTAGTGCTTTTTCTGTTTAAACAGTCGAATAGTTTTAGTACTGGCAGGAATGGTAGAGAAACACATTCATATCAGCAAGGGAAGAGATTTTCTCAGTCATCTGATTTCTGTATCAGGTAATTTTGATGAATAAAACCAGAAAACCATATTATGATCTTGTAATTATTAAAAGGTAAGTAAACTTTGGAGCCATTAAGATATGGATATTGTAATTACAAGATACTGATTTGACTCTTATGTTAATGCGATAAAGAGCTTGCAAATTTGATTTAGTTTTCTCATAATTCCAAGATTCTCCTTACATTTTTTGAGAAAATATCTCTTTGGTAACACATTACAATAACCATTATTTATACATGGTAAACAGATAGTTTAGTAATGTTTAATCATCACTTATAAACAGATTTCATTCTATATGGACCATTTAGAACAGTAAATACATAATTTTATTAATGTTTAACTAACTAAATATTTAAAATGGCTAATACAAGGTATATTATTGTACGTTTATAGTCACTTTACCATTAACAAACAATTAAATTATAGTTAATAGTATATTAATAGTTTTAGTTTTTAACACCATATTAAGTATGTTAATGATTTTGATATGATTCATATACCTTTAAGAAATTGGTTAAAAACATTTAACGATTAAATATGTATAGCACTGTGTAAATGGTAAATAATTGGTTTATAAACCATCTATAAACATCATTTAGATGTTATTGTAAAGTGTTACCATCTCTTTTACTGTAATGTGCTTCTACAGAATGGGACATACAGTATATGTGGAACAAAAAAGGTCAACTCTAGAGCAGGTGGGCAAGGAACAGCTGGAGGGTATCCAGATGGCAGGAAGAATTCATTCAAACGACACATTTTGGCTCATCTGGACGGCAAGCTTTCTGCTCATCCGTCACGCACACCAGACGACGCTGTGGACTGTTTGGGCTGAATGAGAGTGCGTTCACCAATCCAGCATCCGTCTCATCCAAAGTCACTGTAAGTGTTAATTTAGACATCAAGCGGCCACACAAAAGCCTTCCAACAGTCAGCATCCCTGAGCCAAGCGCAGACACGGGCCGTATCCCGGACAACAACCAATTGCTCAGCAACCACCTGTTTCCTCGGGTACCACAGTAACGAGCGGCAGGACTAATGAGGTCGTGGGAGTGGAGCGTGGAAGGGGGTCTAAACACAGGAAGGGGGAGGAAGTTCCTATTTATAATTCATGTCAGGAGAATTATCGTCAGCACTGTGGCATTGGGGATGAATTATTGATTATGTCTTGGAAGCTTTATGTAAAAACTTGCAGTTGGGGGGTCCTGATGGACAGGCCATGGAGAACACAGGGATAGAAGAAGAAGCCACAAAACTGTCTGCTGAGGCAGCAAGATGTGTTTTGAGAGAAGGTTATGGAGATAAGTTCTTTCTCAGGGGAGCACTGAGTGTAATGTTGGATCAAGGGACATGGTATGCAGTAGTGGAGAAGGTATTCAGATCCTTTATGTAAGTACAAGTAGCAATACCACAATGTAAGAATAGTCTAATGTATGTGTGTGGGGGATACTGGTGGATAGTTTTATCTATAATGCATGATACTTTATGAACTAATGAAGAAAGTATACTGTACATGTCAGATGCAGCGTAAAGTACAATATTCCCTGTTTGAAGTTAGTGCAGTACAGGGTTTTCTGCAGGAAATTGGTCAGTCGAGGTGTGTATGATAGAACACGCCTACTCCTCTTCCCTTTAAGGTAATGTTATATGTTACATAAGTGTAACATGTATTTTAATGTTAGCAAAGGCTGTCTATATCTCAGGTGATATGGGAGCTCTAGAGTAAAACAGCGACAAACAAAGTTCCTTAAAATTCCTGAACTTTTATCTCTCATCTCTGTTTAGTTCTGTTTTCTTCTGCATTTTGTGTTTGTGTCTGTCAAATTCCTGTTATGTTAAGCGACTTTGAGTACCTTTAAAAGCACTATAAAAATTGAATGTATTATTATTATTATTATTATTATTAAAATTATATGCAATTACAGTACTTCAGTAAATGTAGTAAGTTACTTTCCACCCCTGGATATCAAAACGATGGAAAGTACTTCACTATGAAAAACATTTGATTTGACAGATGTTGAAACTACAGACCTGACCTGCACCAGTCCAGTCCTCTGTTATGCAACTCTGAAAGCAAAACTACTATATATAACTGGATATTTTTCCAAAACTGAACACAAACTAAATGCAAAAATAATGAAAGTCCTAATGGTTTAAAATTCTCCAGAGAGCCAAACCCAGCTGTCCGCCAGCAAATCCAATGTTGCATTCAAGTACTACTGAAGTGGTCCTGTTTTCTCAGTCGTTCTTCAGAATTTCAATGTACTTTGTGAGCTTTAAATTGTAATGTGCAAAGGAAGATATGTTGTATTTTAGAGCAAAGGAAAAGGATCAGGTGAGTCATGACATATGATCAAGGACTCTCTTTTCCATTATTCCAATACCACATGAATGCAGCAAAAAATGCCCTATCTGGCAATGTTGATGAAAGTGAAACTGAATGTGTATCTGCCACATGATTCAGACCTTCCAAGAGGCCAGGACTTTCTGTAATCATACTGAAAGACCAACAAACAAACAAACTGCACCAAATACATGACCTCCTTGGTGGATGTAATAACAGTTTACGGGGCTCAAGTATCATAGTGTGCAATAAACCTCTTTAAACCACTTAAAAAGGACAAGGTAACAGAGAATCACAGCTTTAAAATCTGTCTGGCCCTTGACAGTAAAGGACTGCTGCAGAGGACGTGGTCACTAATGGAAGGGGACAAGCTAACCTGAGTGAGTGACCCTGCCTGCTTGAACCTGAAACCTCCCTCCATCACTTACTGCCATCCCTCCAGCCTGAGTCTGACAGGCATGAATCACTACCTACATTCTGCAGCAATTCTTTTTCATTCCAAAAAACCACAGCGTTAATCAATATCAATACCAACATTCAATGCCTGTGACCCTACACAGTGAATGGGGATTGTTCAGTGGCCTTGAATAATTTGTCTTGTCAAACGGGAATAACCCTTCCACCAATGTCAATCAAGAACGAATGGCCATGAATTCCTTTATAACTTCCTCACAATATACCTAGAGGGTTTTTTTGTATACACATTGTTGCAGCATGGCTTTCCATTGTGCAAATTCGCCAAATACAACTCTTTGCAATAAAACAGGCCTCACAGTGTAGTTTGCAGCTAACACGCTGACTGTAAGGCAACATTTAATCTCGATAGATATCAGCATAGTATGAATGTAGACTCTGTAGGCAACAGGACAAGATTTTGGCATTGGAAGCATTGTTAATTATAGTCTGTTGAGTGCTGACTTATCATATTTGAGTAGGCTTTGGTTTCATGCAGATAAACAGTTTGTGTGGCCAGCAAAAATATAGAAGGAATTGGCTGAACCCATTGGCTATCATATGATGGTCATTAAGCTTTTTCATCACTTTTTAAATGGTTATTCTGAATTAATTTATCCATTATTCATTGAATACTTGTGAAACAATCTGGTTGTAGATGTGATCTCTCAACTCCTACTCCATTCTCGCATCTCAAGTTTCTAATTGGACTCCAAACAATGACCAGCATATAGAAGGGTAAGTCTTGGCCCAGATATCCATTATCCAGATATCCAGAGCCCCTAAAATATTGGCCGTTGCCCCCAGAGGAGAAACTGGTGTCAGACTGATGGCTAATGGGCTCCAAGATTGGGCAACTTTACACTTTCTGTTTTAATTCCATAAAGCAAGATAGAAATTGCAGTTTAGAAACAACAGAAGTGACACAACTCATTATAATTGGATTTCTGCTCTACACTATCAATACATTTTGACAGTGCCAAGGCACAGAATTTCATAGCATTTAATATTGAAAATGTGTCCTAGAACATAACACTTATGCTCAAATGATGTTATTTCTCAGCCGCCTGTGTGCTCAAATACATTTCTCAGTAGCAAATAATATATGACAAGCCTTACTAGGACATGTAAAACTGAGCCATAGCCCCATAAAAGTCTTGAAAAACCAAGTAAAGACAGCAAAAGCTTCAAAGCTCTAATGTACTCTGCATGTTTGAAAATGTTCACAGTTAGAACAAATGAGCACAGGGCCAGACTGAGGGCTTCTGACTGAGGTTAAATCCAACTTCAGTAAATAGCATTCAGGCAGGCGGGCCAACGGTGGCTGAGGCACGTTCCAGATGTTAGTAGCACTGGGTGTGGATGCTAAGCAACTCGCTATTTTTAGCAGCAGAGTGCAGGAAGGAAATGAAAGGAGCAGAGTTCAGTGCGCGGGATTCAGAGCAGCAGAGAGGGTAATCAAACACTGCCGACCAATGGCAATCAAGCCGTCCTGACACAATGGTGGCTCGCCTGCTGCTGGCTTAGTCTTATCACAACATACTCACACTGAGAGTGGGTGTGAGATGAATGAGTGGAGAGCGGAGGACAGTGAGGAAAGGAAGAGATGGATGGGGGAAGTGAGGAGGGAAGAAAAGCGGCTGAAAGGGAGCAGTTGGTACAAATTAAATCAGGGGATTGGTGTGCTTCCTTCACATTAGAACTCTCCATCTGTTTCAAGGTGTGTTTTGTGTATTCAATATTAAGTAAACTGATTATAGGCTGTGAGGCAGACCAAATTTCTGAGATATATTGCAATAAAATCTCTGATTTCATCCAAAAAAACATGCAATCTTTCACTTATGGTTCCAAACTACCACTCTGATTTCTCCATTATGGGGAGCATAACTTACCTGTAAATTAGAAAGATTCACAAATACATACACAAATCATCACTGTGAGTTCGCTAGGGTGAAAAAAATCTACCTGCTGTCACCAGAATCACCTGCCAAGCGATGTTTGTTTCATATAAACAATAAGCTCCAATTGAGGGACTAATTTCCATTAAAATTCAGCACACAAATAAAATCCATTCACCTTGACGCTGTACCATCAAGTCAATGAGCATGACTTGGACGGCTTTGATACTTCACAAGTCAGTCAGTCATGACACCAAGACTGTTTAGATGCGATAGAAATTAATGCGAGAAACACTGTCTGCATTTCAAATAAACGACGCCATTCCCTTTAATGAAGTCGGCAAATCTGTCAGAAAGCTTCCTTCCTTCGCTGCTCTCCAGTCACAGACGGAAAATTACCAAACTGTTGATAGATGGTTAACAGGTGCAGGCTAATTATGCTAATCATGGCAACAGCCAAATAAACTGATTGCCATGTTCATTTAAATGACAGCAATGTTCCTTTGGTGGCTAATTAAAATAGGTTGGGAGAAGGGAAACGAGGCGGCTGGGTTCGGATGGAGGGAGGTGTTTAAATAAAAGCCTTCTCTGGGGTCTACTGTAATAAGCTGTATTTCATTGGTTTAATGATGTCATAATGAATTTCTAATGATGGGGGATGGGTTAGGGTGCATCGAGGGGAAGTGCGGTGATATGTGCATGAACCCATACAGCTAGTTTCCCCCCCCAGTGTAAAGTGGAGTCAACAAGGGAGCCCTAGCTCATGTTGCATGTGGTGTAGCGTATCCCTGGTTGAAATGAGTTGGGTAATGAAAATAAAAATCAGTAGAGGACATCGAGCAGGGTATGTGCTCCATCTGTTGCAATACTAGCCCCACTGGAAAGGGTTGGAGAAGGTTTTCAAGGGGCAATTACTTTTTTTCTCAGCACTGGGCCCAGTTGGCCCCAGTGTCTATTTGCATGTGACCTGGGAAAAGGCATCATTAGAGGGAGGGTTGGCGGTCAGAGGCCAGGGGAGATGAACTCTGGGGCCCCTGACAGCCACTGTGGAGGTATGAAAGGTGGATAGGGGCTGATTAATGTTTATAGAGGCAGCTGCTATCAGAACCCTCCATCTTACCTCTGCTCCCCAAAGTCCTTCGTTTTAATTTCACTCTTCCAGAGGAGATTAAAAATCTACAGTTTAGGCTCTATCTGTGCAAACAGCCCATTTGTTTTCAAAAGGAACGCCACTAGAGACGCACTGAGAGTTCCACCTTTCCCTTCACTAATAAATCTCTCTTCTGTATCGCATCCTTTATTCTCTGGCTTTATATTCCTGTTCACAACAGTATGAAGAAACAGCACTGGTGCTTATACTTCACCTCATAATGGGGACAAATTGGATATATAACACACCTGTATATGTTACGTAGAATTACTGTGTTATTACCTCTGCCAAGGAGGTTCTGTTGTTCGGTTAGGTTTGTTTATTTGTCAGCAGGTTAAAGGGAAAACTACCTCTCTCTCTTGCCATTGACCTGCTCTGGTTGACTGCATATAGTTTTTGTTGTAGCTGCTCTGTGTTTTGTCTCACAGCTATGCATATAGAGTCAACTTGTTAGAGTGTCTGGAAGCCTGGTAGGGGTTCTCTGCCATTTCTGTTAACCTGTTTTCTCCTGTTTTTGCTTATTTAGGGAGCTTAGCATTGTCTGTTTTGTTTGGTAGGTTTAGCTGACTCTTATTTTCCAGATAGTGATTGACTTTTGTTTCTTATTTTGGCCTTGGAGACCCTGAAGATTTAGCTGCTTCCTTTTTCTGTGCTACTTAGCTGGTTTATCTCTGTTTATTCCATTTGCCTGTTAATAAATATTATAATTGTTCAACTTTGAGTCCATGCAGCCATTTTTCTGCATAGTTTTATGTTTACCAAATATGTTACTTCCTGTGACCCCTAGACCTCAAACTAAGGTTGTAACACCAATCTTCATGAAACTTGGTGAAGGGTGTTGCATGGACCAATGAAGAATATCTCACAATTTGGAAATTTGGATCTGAATCCCGAAGTGGATAGAGGAACTATTTTTTCCCTTCTGTTTGCACTGATAGGGCATGACCATGGCAAGGGCTTGCACTCTTAGACTGCCCTTCGAGTTTTATTTTAAAATGTTTGAAGCATTGTCACCATTGAAGGGAAGGATAAGTACCACTGTGATTGGAGTCTATGACTGCACCACTCTCCCCAATCGACAATCCCAATGGTAAAGCTCAGGAAGCTAGAAGAAAATCTTCGAATGCAAGTCAACAGAACATCCAACCAGAACTGAAAAAAGTAACATGCAGATATACAATAAAAAGTTCTATCCATAGAATTGTTTTAGCAGTTGAACATAGACACAAACACTGATTTGTATATGTGTATTCTGAGATTTTTAAGAAGGCTCTCTCTCTCTCTCTCTCTCTCTCTCTCTCTCTCCTTTGACTGGGTGCATTCTTTCATCAAAATATACACAAGCATCAAACCTGGCTAACTTTCCAACAAAACGTTAATTCTTTTGCCAATCGTTCCCGTTTCTTCCCCTGCGCAAGGTGAAAACAAAGGAGATAAAAGAATGATATGGAAAGAATAGATGAAGGATACAGCACTATGATGTATATGATGGAAGGTAGAATTCCTTTTATTTGCAATCGGATGTGCGCACAAAGAAACCTTTGTGTTATGGTAACAAAAGAGGAAAGAGCACATCCGCTGATGAGCTGCAAAAGAAAAAATAAAAGAACTAAAGGGAGTCTATCTGCTGAAATAAAACAGGTTCCTTTTATCTTCCGTTTATGAGGCATTCTCACTATTTAAATGTATGCCACATTAGTAGGGATCTGCTCAATTCAATATATTATAATGTGATGTTTGGCCTTAATGGAAAATCAATGGGGAGACAAGCCCGCCACCGCTGCGACCATACAAAAGCAATTTCCAAATTGACATATGGAGGGCCTATGTGATTGATTCTGACTGCTGTTGGATTTTAATACCGTTCACTGGGAGCTCATTGACTCTCAGACATCGTCTTGTGGTTTATCTACGAACTGCCAAATGAGTCCTTGTCTCCTTTTTCTTCTCTCTCTCATCTTTTCTACCACGGTCTTTCTTCAGCCCTTCTTCTCAGCCGAACGCGGCGAGGGAGTAGATATGCTGAATTAGATACGTTAGATAAATGAGCAGACGACTTTCCGCAAATACATCCTCTTTGTAATCGATCACAGCGAGATGTAATGCAGTTTACTCGGATCTCACCTGCAACTAATCCCCGCTGCTAGAGTACAAATTCTCCATGTTCCTTCCATCAGGATAAAAAAAAAAAAAGCTATAGTATTAACATTCCCACTGCACCGGTCCTGACACAGTGGCATCAGCTGTCATCATCTATTTAATGACATCATTTTAACAGCCTGCTGGCCGAGGACAAAGCTACAGTACCCCTACCCCCACACACACAAACACACTCTTCTGTGTGTAGCCACATACAAATACACACAGAGAAACAATGCACTTTCAACTGGTCAACAGGGTATACCGATCATGGATTACCAGCCGATCCCTTCCCCCCCTCTTCTATCAACAATTTGTTTCCTTCTTTCATGTTCTGTCACGTGAAAACAAACATGTCATTACTCAGCGGTCTTATTTTCCGTTGACATTGAAAGGCCAGCAATGTATTACCTACTTTAATTATATATCTGATATGTATAAACTCAAACATCATCCATCCATCTATCCAACCATCCGGTAATCCAGGTCGAGGTCACCGGGGCAGCAGGTTAAACAAAGTACCAGGATGTGCTTTTCTCCAGCATACAACCCTTGTATTTTATTTAACCCTATCATTATTTCCAATCAGCATGGAACAGGTTCTGTTCTGGTTTGTGCACCAACTTTTTAACCTGTAAAAATAATTTTAAATGTAAAACTTTAAAGTATGCTCCCAGCTAGAACCAAAAAAAACAGCAGGTTTTTCTTGAACTGAAATGCAAACCATTAACCCATTAGTGCATGTCTCATATTCCACAGGTTGGAAAGAGAGGATGGGAAACAATGGAGAGTCAAGTGAGTAATCGTCTGGAAATTAAAAGTGGTCTCATTATTAGTTGGGCGCATGGTTGTTTTTTGGGATAAAAATAAATATATGTAATAACAAAACAAATGCTTGCATTTATTCAATGCAATCCACCATCTTGCTGCTACTGTTTACTTCCAGTGTGCATTATGCAACATGAAATCAATCTGGATTACAATGGTTCTGCTCAGAACTGGTGGAAACATGGGCAGGTTTGCTTGATCGCACCAAGCTACTTTGGTGGAAATGAGAGGTTAGTGGATCCTCAGACATTCCCAGTCCTGATTGGATATTCAATCCCTCCTGAGTTTTCTGGGTTTTTGTCATTAACAATCAACTGGTAGGAAACATGCCCAGACTAACTTTAAAGGACAGCTTCCATGAGGCAAACTGGTGAAATGCTTAACCACCTTTTAATGCAACAGAGCAGCAGTTCTACTCCGATCTCCTTCCGGATGTTTGAGCCTGGAAAGCGCCCAGTCAGATCCCATGTCCCTAATTCTCCCCCAGAATGAAAGGGGGGAGGGGGAAAGACCCTGCAGCTAGTGGCCTTATGACTGCCCATTTAATAAATACAAAACTCCACTCGAATACCCCATAAAAACTCTCCATAAAGCTAATATGATGTGCGAGTGAGTCAGCAACCTTTACTGCTGAGCCAACACACACATCCACACAACAATCTTGCAGCAGGCTGCTAGAAAGCAAATGCAGAGTTGAGTTTAACTCTAGTCGGTGACATAAAATGAGATTACTGACCCTGAAGTGTTACACCATCTCATCTGAACTCCTCGCTCCTTATTGAAGTTAATCTAACTGACAGATTTGAATTTGAACTCCCTATAAACCCAAGCAAATCAGAGGAGCATGGCGTGCTATACCGTGGATGAACTCCCACATGCCTGAACTGATCCACCACACACGCATGCACACAGTATGTCAGTACATTAAAACCATAAAAATACCATACAGCACATCTCAACCCTTCATCTGACAACTGAGGGACATCACTCTTGCTAAACTGTATTATCAGGGACACAAGAAGCATCACGTCCCTAAGCGCCTGCTGTAGATAGAATGTAGCCTATGGGCAGCATGGTTTTTAAGCACATCACAGTGTCAGTTCAAGTGCAGAACGCTTTGGAGGCTCCAAAGTAGAGCATTCATCATGTGGTAGATCAGGGGTGTCAAACTCTGGCCCGCGGGCCAAATTTGGCCCGCAGTGTAATTTTATTTGGCCCGTGAGGCAATACCAAATTATTCAACGTGGTCTCACAGAAATCCGTGAAATAGCCACGGATTTCGCTTAACTCAAAATCCGTGGAATAGCCACGGAATCGCTCAAATTTCCGTGAAACTGACACGGATTTCGCTACAATGCAAGTTAATGACATATTTTTTGTCATATTTTTCTGGCGAGATCTTCACCACAAAGTGATTATGTACATTCACTGAGTGAATATTTAGAAAATAAAACATATATTTCTCGCTAGAAATGTGATCAAAATCCATTTTTATGCAGAAACTAAGTCAAAATATAATTTTTTTCACTAAAAATGAGAGAACTGTCCGCCATGTTTTTTGTTCTGACCGCCGGAACCTTGAAAGTCACGTGACTTGGAACAAACCAATAGGAAAACTTATTAACTGTCTTTAACTTGCATTGTAGCGAAACCCGTGTCAGTTTCACGGAAATTTGAGCGATTCCGTGGCTATTCCACAGATTTTGAGTTAAGCGAAATCTGTGGCTATTTCACAGATTTCTGTGAGACCAGGTTCAAATTATTATATTATTATTGTAAATTAATGACATTGATGTGTTTTTTATTTGAAATTTGATTTTGCATGTCTGCACTATTTAGTTATATATTGTATTTTTATAAGCGTTGCTGGTTCCATATTTAATGTTAAAGCAAAACATGTTTGGTATATATTAAAAGGTTAATTTGTTCAATGTTGGCCCGCGATTTTATTCAAGTTTTAAATTTTGGCCCATTGTGTATTTGAGTTTGACACCCCTGTGGTAGATGTTTAACTCACCTTGCCGAAGTCCCTGACATCGAAGAGGTCAAAAGGGTCAAACAGCTCACTGTTGCGCAGCCCAAACTTGTCGTGGCACACCTTGAGAAATGTCCGTATGTTCTTCAAACACAGGAACTACAAAAAGAGGAGAAAAACATGCTTAAGTTAAATCTTAAATTTTGCATCCACAATCCCATTAACAGCGAATGGATAGCATAGTTGGATTCATACCAGTGGAGCAGTGTAGCAGCATGGTTAAACAAGCAGAATATTTGTCCTTAGAAACATATTCCACCAGGCTGGTAAATATCCCCCCATCAGTGCAACAGAATTTGTAAATTTGCATTTGTGTAAATATTTAATTTGCTGGTTGATGATTGGCAGGCTCTCCATTTCATCCTCTCCTGGTGTATGTGTGATTATTCAGCCCCAGAAGGTGAGCAGGCTGATTGCTGCTCCTGAGGCTGATGGGCTGCCTCTCTGATCCAGATAAGGAGAGCCACAAGAGGAGCCTGTCTCCTGACATCACAGCGCACAGACAGGGCGTCCCTAGACAAGCCCCTCGGTAAAGACCTGCCCCGGGGCTAAGGTGGCCTGTTGGATTCAGACACTGGCCTCACACTGAAAGGTCACAGGTCACAAGTCTGACAAACAGCCACCACGTGTCCAATGGAAATGTCTTTAGGAGAAACCCTAGAGTTCAATAAAGGCCCTTTAATGGGTTTAGTTTTATACTCAGTCAGATATTCAGGAAAGACAACAAGAGCAGATCACACTGTAAAAAAAAAAATGTTGTTTTTAAGGTATAAACGGCAGCTGTGGTTGCCAGAACTTCACCGTACACTCAAAAAAATGTTTTGTTGAATGAACATAATTTTATTATGACATTATTATGACATATTTTTCTGAATCTAGATATTTTTATTATGTTGACTGGACTTGTACATTTTAAGTAAATTTAGAAAAAAATATATTATGTAATTCTTTCTCAATTATTTTGAGTTCATTTTACTCAAATTTTCCTAGTAAATCCAATCAAACCCACTTTAAATTAATTTAAATAAATTGTGTGTTGTTTTAATAATGGAGTTAAATAACACATAATTTCTATTAAAATATGCTTAAATAATATATGTAACATTTACTAAGGGTCAAAATCACTTTTTTCAGTATAATAAATATGGTGCAACTTTTTTGTAATATTACGGTAAAGTTATCTTTTATATACTTTATAAATGCTGCATAAATTCAAGATTTTACCATTAAATATTACAGTATATTTTTGCTACAGATATGGTGTTTAGTACATTTTACAGTTAGAATAAGTATTTCTACAAAAAAAAAAAAATTATGTCTTGTATATATGTTACAGTATACTTTTGTTACAAACACGGTGCCAGTGCATTTTACAGTAGAGTAGCTCCCAGGGGTTAAACTCAACTTGAAGACTGTATTTACCAGTCAATGACACATATCTTGAAATCAACAATGGTTAAAATAACTGTCGAAATGCACCAAAATGCATCAAGGTCTAGTAGGGAGAACCTCTCTACTAAAGACTGGTGGATACAATGGCCAATAATGTGGCCGATAATAGTTTATTGCAGATTGCCATCTGCTTTTCCAACAATACCGCCTATCCAATGATGGAAAATAAAGTATTATGCCTCCTTGACACAGACATCCAATATGAAGGAAATGGTAAAGTTCACAGCGACTCCCCAGAGCTGAGAATACTCATAATAAGCTGCATAATAAATACTCACCAATACTGACGTCTCAGTCCCTAAAATATGCCATCACACAGATAAACCCTGAGGTGCTGGGAAGCAGACCAGTAGCTGCATAGGAGTATTAAAATATTAATGATAAGCATAACTGCCTCCCATCTCCCATCTTCCCTGTGTGTGAAGAACACATTACCTAGCATGTAAATCCAGATGCTGCTCAGATATGCACTTTCATTTCTCTGTGCGTGCGTGAGTGATAGAAACTCATGGCCATGGAAGAAATATGTACACAAAAGAGAGATTTGAGTGAGAAAGCTTATGTGGAACAAAATGCTTGATTGCCTTTTCAACCGAATGCATTGACAACATACATAATCCCCATAATGGCTGTTGCATAAAATCAGTGAATAAACCAGCAGCCTTGCGAGTCGCACTTCACGTTTGGGTATTGTTAGAATGGCTTCGGCAACAATAGCACCGATGGGTTTTCAGGTGCACTAAAATGCTGCAGAGCTGCCCCACTCCCCAGGCATTGACATGCACAATGTTCCTATTAAACCTTAGTGCAGCTTGATGAGCCATAGAGTTTCCTGTTGCTACAATTGACCATGTGAGACATCATCCACATCAGCCTGCTATAGTAATTAGCTTTCACACTCTCCAAAAAAAAAAAAAAAAAGGGTGAAAAAAATCAACTCATTGTTACCACTCCAGTAGTTTTTCAGATAAAAAAAAGCACAGTTTCATCTGATGTTTTTTTATTTTTTTATTTATTTATTTAAATTTTATGTATGTGTATATACGTTTGTGTATGTATGTGTATCTATATGTGTAGCTTAGTGTATGCAGCACTGAGATAGAGAATATAGGGTGGGTAAATGGGTGTGGGGAGGGGGGGTTGTTAAAGGAGGGTCGGTACAACCAATTATTAGTATTGAGGGAAGCATTGAACATTATAAGACAGATCAATTCTGAAGTAACTTTGATTTTGATGAAATACTATGAAACTGATATTGATGAAATTATGAAACTGCTATTTGTTTTATTTATTTATTTTTGTTCTTATGTACTTCCTGGTACCTAATATGATGACCCACATAAATTAATAAAATAAAATTCTAAAAAAATAAATAAAAATAAACCTTAGTGCAGCTTGATGAGCCATAGAGTTTCCTGTTGCTACAATTGACCATGTGAGACATCATGCACATCAGCCTGCTATAGTAATTAGCTTTCACACTCTCCAAAAAAAAAAAAAAAAAAAAAAGGGTGAAAAAAATCAACTCATTGTTACCACTCCAGTAGTTTTTCAGATAAAAAAGCACAGTTTCATCTGATATGGTTTCCTGGTATTTTGTGGCATTTCAGTCGGGCCTCTCCTGGCCACACCTGAGAGCCCTGCTGACTCATTCTCATTCATGTGTGCACATCTGCTCAGTCCCAGTGTCATGGGTGTGAACCCCATAAGAGAGCCGCGTTGGCCGGTGACAAGAAACGCGATTGGTTGGCGAGCCGAAGTGACATTTGCAGTTCAGCGGCGAAGGTTATCGTGTCTGCAGATCCTCACGTGCAGTAGAGGGGCGGAAAAAAAAGCTTATTTTCCCAGCCAAGATATGAAAAGGTAACATTTGCTGGAGTGGTTTGTAGAGGGAGAGAGAGTAAGAGAGAGCAAGAGAGAGAGAGAGAGAGAGAGGCTCTGCAGATATAGATCAGGAGGGGGAAGATGTGTCTGACATTCTAATGTATGTTTGGCGATAAGAGAGCCAGGATAGGAGTAGGGAGAATTGCTATGATCTTGATGAAAAAAATACACTATTTCTTGTGGAGTGGAGAGTGTGAGTGCACCTGGGAATAAACAGACCACGGTCATCTCCTTAGGCTGAGGCTGCCCTTAGCACAATCCATCTGGAATTACCTCACTGTGGTCTGCAGCACATTCAAGGCTGGGCACAGATATTCCTCTATTTTTCTCTGTGTTTTGAGTACTTCTTAGACAATGAGCAATTTCAGGCACATGTACTGTACCAAATTGACCACAATGCTGATATAAATGAAAGATTAGACTAGTTTTTATGGGGCTGTCAACAAATATTTTAAATTATATATTTGTTTCTTTGTCTTTTTAAGGTGGGTAATTAAATTATCAGTACACTGAATGAAAATCATAATGATAATGGATTATTTTAATTAATACATTGAGAAAAAATTACAGATATTTGCTGGTGAATTTCCAGCTTTTCTGCCTTTCATCTCAGATGCCACCTTGGTCTCAAGGTACTCTTTTTCGAGAATAAAATGAAAAATAAATACAGAATGTATTTATTAACATAATATGAACATGATCATTAGTTGCAGCTCTACTTAAAAAATATTTCATACTGACCAGAACATCACACACTGTAAAAAATGTTTGTAGAAATAACAGTAAAACACTGTCAAATACATCAGAAATAGGGCGTAAAATGAAAAATTGTATATCACCGTATTAGACACTTTTAATTACCGTAAATCAAAGAATAGCACATTTTCATGCAAAATTTATGGAGAAATACCATGATGTGTGAATGAATGACAATAACCCTAAAAAATAACAGGATTATTCAGTCTAAATGACATTTTTTGCTGATATTTACATTTAAATTTAGAATAGAAAACCCACTCACTGTAATTTTTACGGTGAGGTTCTGGCAACCACAGCTGCCGGTATTTTTCCGTAAATTAAACAGATTATTTTTTACAGTGCATTTCAACTCATTGAGTGAAGGCAGTGTGCAGGTTTTTGCTTTATTTTTTTACTTTTTTTTGTGCACCTGTTGCCCAACAGTCTTTTCAGAGTGCAAAAAGATATTTTTCTTCACCTGTGTCATGCACTAGGTTGCTTCTGTAGTGGAATACATAAGTGTTTTGTATGAATACATCTTCCCACATAGACCGGAATAAAAGTGTGTGGACACATGCTGTAAACTGCTTGTGTGTAGAAGTGTTTACCACTTGCTTTAAGTGTTTGCCATTTGAAGCTACCATTGTGTCAGCCTCATTACTCAAGGCTCACTTTGTACTTTGACTGGCTGCTAAAATTGAGCTACTCAAGGCTTTTGGTAGTGCAGTATTCATCAGGTCCGACCCTTTCCTGTAAATACGTGGACTGATTCTGGCTTTTTACTACTTATAAAAAGATCCCTTCAGGGTGGGGGCAGATGAAAAGAGAAGGCCAGGAAGAGGTGGTGAGAGAATGAGGAAAAAGGATGAAGATAGGAGTTAGAGAAAAAGATAGAGAGAGGATGCCTGTAGGTGGTCTCAGCTTTAGTACGGCAGTAGATTTTTTTTTTTTACATGGTGGCTTGTGTGCTCCACTGGAGCGACGGCTCTGATTTTGACTTCTCAGTCAAGAGCAAACAAGTCTTAAAAGAGGCAGACTTGTTGTCAGGGAGGCGGGGGGAGAGGAGAGAGTGCAGAGGAGGAAGGAAGCAGGAGGGAGGAAGGAGTCAGGTAACAAAGACCCGTCACATCACTGACAAGCCCTTCAACCGTATCACTACGCCACATCACACAGAGAATAATGCATTATTCCACTGGGAGGGTGGCCCTTATCTGCACACACTCCTACATGCTCATATCTGAGGAGATACAAATTAGGGCTTCCTCGTAAAAAAAAAAAAAAAAAAAATGAACAACAGTAAATTGAGGAAGTGGGGTGCAGGAAAGGTGTGGGGATATGGAGGATTTGGGGAAGGAGAGGAGGGGGAGGGAGAGGGAAAGGTGGGTTGTTTTGCCAAAACTGCAACTCTTTGGTGTCGGGGAAGTGGGGGGTTGAGGAGAAGAACACAACCGGTGGGGGAGAAATACCAAAAAAGAGGAGGAAGCTGCAGGTAAGGCTGGGAAAGTAGAGCAAGATAAATGCAAGAACTGATCTGATCAGAAGCTGTTTTCTGCATCAGATACCTGCTTTCAGTTCACTCACATTATACTGATTATTCAACATGGTCTCACAGGAATCCGTGAAATAGCCACGGATTTGCTTAACTCAAAATCCGTGGAATAGCCACGGAATCACTCAAATTTCCGTGAAACTGACACGGATTTCGCTACAATGCAAGTTAATGACAGTCATATCCCGTGGCTATTCCAACATACAAAGTGATTATGTACATTCACTGAGTGAATATTTAGAAAATAAAACATATATTTCTCGCTAGAAATGTGATCAAAATCCATTTTTATGCAGAAACTAAGTCAAAATATAGATTTTTTCACTAAAAATGAGAGAACTGTCCGCCATGTTTTTTGTTCTGATTGCCGGGACATTAAAAGTCACGTGACTTGGAACAAACCAATAGGAAAAAATATCCATGGAAAAGCCACGGGATATGACATTTACTTGCATTGTAGCGAAATCCGTGTCAGTTTCACGGAAATTTGAGTGATTCCGTGGCTATTCCACGGATTTTGAGTTAAGCGAATCCGTGGCTATTTCACGGATTCCTGTGAGACCAGGTTCTGATTATTAGAGATGTATCGCATATTTTTGGGGGTTTTTTTACATTTGAAGTTCCAATTGAGGAATTGTCTCGTTATATTTTATGATGACATTACCTTAAATATTTTTTGGTAATGCTTTATAGTAAGGTCCTTAATAACCATTAATTAACAAGTAATAAGGCATTGTTCTCGCTTTAGATCCGGTAGTTGCAAAAAGCATAGTTAACTTATAGTTAACTTATAATAGATGAGCAATAAAGTATATTTTAATATCAATAAGTAAACAAAATAAGATTAATAAAGGCATGGTAAAGACATAATGGGTGGGTCATGGGTGTTTGTAATGCCATTATTAACACTTATATAAGCTTATAAACACACAATAATGTTAATAAGCATCTTGTAAGGACTTACAAGGGCCTTATTACTTGTTAATTAATGGGTATTACAAGGACCCTCATATAAAGCGTTACCCTTTTTTTTTTTTATCCTGAAACAAAAACCTCAATTATACGTTACTTTTATATAAAACTTATCAAATGTTACTTTTTTCAGCCATCTGATAAAACACTAAAGGACACATAGTCTAAACATAATGATGAGCAACTTCAGCAAGGGTGAGCCGAAAATTATATTTTTATCATTGGAAGTCTGGCAGTTTATGCAGGTAGGGAAACTAATAAATTGAATCAGTGATCCCTGATGTCTGACCCTGCTACCAGGACCAGTATGAGACAAACAAATAAAATGCAGACAGCTGGTCGAACTACACAGAACAATTCTGCAAGTCCAAACACAATCACAAGTACTAATATAAGGCGGGGCTTGCAGATACACTTCATGTTCTTGGCTGGCGCTCATCTTATTTCCCATGGCAGAGATAACACTTGCATTATCTTGGGAAATAATCCGTTAGTTCTAATTTAATAAAATTTATTAAATCATCAAAAGAAAAGAGCATCATTTTGTCAATTTCAGAGTCATTCACTCAGTGCCAGGAGGAGCATAATGTTTCCCTTAAAGGTGATTTTTGAATCGAGAAATAATTAGCGAGATGAACAATTCATGTCAGCTTGAAACATCGAGCAACATACAAGTGCTTAGAAGTGCAGACTTCTCTCTCCATATACGATATAAGATGGGTCCACTTTTAGATCGCATCATAACTCAAATGACATGCCCTATCTGGCAATGTAAACAAATGAAAAAAAAATGAATCCATCTTAATTGTGATTCCAATCCGTTCTTCTTTGGCCCATGAATGCTACAGCCTTTTGACAAATTTCATGAAAATCGGGCCAGTAGTTTTCCATAATCCTGTTAACAAACAGACAAACTGAAGCGAAAACATAACCTCATTGGTGGAGGTAACAAGGAAGGTTCTTTGGCTCCAGCAGAGAAAATCAATAAAGAGCAGTCTACTGGTGAGATATCTGAAAAAAGAAACCAAAAAAAAAGTTGCTCTCTATCCACCTTTCCTCCTCCCCCAAGAACAAACATTTTAAATTAATTTATCTCGGTAATTTGGGGCGAAGGAAAATTTAAAGTCTTGAAATAAAACATTTTTTGTGTATCTAGGTGCTATAATGGAATCGATAAAAATGATGATTTGGAGATTGAATAAATGGGAGAAAGCATTAGAGGAGAGGAGACAAGGAGAGGAGAGGAGAGGAGAGGAGAGGAGAGGAGAGGAGAGGATGACAAATGCAAGAACTGATCTGATCAGAAACCGTTTCCTGCAGCAGTTACCCGCTTTCAATTCACACAGGTTATGCTAATTATTAGAAATAAATTGCATGTTTGTTTTTTACATTCGAAGTTTCAATTAAGGTATTGTCTCTTGTTATATTTTATGATGACATTACCTTAAACACATTTTTTTAATCATGAAACAGAAACCTCAATTGTACATTAATTATATAGTAATAATTTATTATAAGTGACTTTTTTCACCCATCTGATAAAACACACTAAAGGACACATAGTCTAAACATATAGAAATGAGCAACTTCAGCAAGGGTGAGCCAAAAATTATGTTTTTATCGTTGGAAGTTTGGCAGAGGAGAGGAAACAAGGAGAGGAGAGGAGAGGAGAGGAAACAAGGAGAGGAGAGGAGAGGAGAGGAGAGGAAACGAGGTGAGGAGAGGAAACGAGGAGAGGAGAGGAGAATAGAATAGAATAGAATAGAATAGAGGAGAGGAGAGGAGAGGAGAGGAGAAGAGAAGGAAAGGAGACAAGGAGAGGAAAGGAGAGGAGAGGAGGATTTATAACAGACACACTGATGTGAGTCAGACAGATGTTCAGATACTCAGACAGCCAGTCAGAGAACTGGAGTCAATGAAAGAGACTGATGTCTGTCTGGGAACTGTGAGGCAGCCAAATACTTATTCACACACACACACACACACACACACACACACACACACACATGCAACGCACCCTCATGTTATGTCTCGAGCTGCGAATCATTCTGCACCTTCGGAACAACAGGAAGGAGAGAACTCAGCAGGTGAGAAAGCAGCAGCAGCAGCGAGAGCACGTGACCACAAGAAAAGGATGGCTGAGCTGTTTCCGACAACATATTCACACACACACCTGCACAAATTTACACCGACACACACACACACACGTTAGAGAGAGGTGATGATGGATCTCATAAACTTGGAGTTTGGTTAATGATCCCGCAGCCAGGGTGTTGATTGCTTTTCTGGTAAGGGGAGATTTATGCCTGGCAGTGATCAGCACTCCACCTTTCCAAATAAACCTCATCCAAATGCTGGTTTCTCTACAGAATAGCACATGTCCATTATACTAGGATGGTAACGTCTCATTCAGTCTGAGCTTACATTGGTTTAATAGCTGAAAACAGCAACAAATGAAAAATCTCTTCTCTCTGCAGGGTGATAGCACCCTAGCTTACAGATTTCTAGCGCTATGAAAAGTCAAATTAACATGCAAGTGTGATATGTCATCTATCAATCTATCATAAAGATAACCTGGATACAATGCATGGCACTGTTTACACCTGGAATCTTGTGCTGATAAAATGCTGATACACTCATATGAGTGACATTCAGTTATTACTTTGTATCAGTTGCAAGTGTTTGTTCTTTTAGAGTTTTGCCTCTTTGGTTACATAAAGGCTGCCATACCTTTTTTAAGGGAGGTTTTATATAAGGAGGACTGCATACAGCGCTAGAGGTAGAGCCCTGTTCATCCCTATGAAAGTTGCTCAGTAGTGAGGCAGAGCCACCTACTTCTGGTTTAGCACTGCGCTAACTTGAATGGGGGAAAATGACTTAATCGTACTGCTCTTATAGATTTTTGTGTTTGTTTGTTATCGGACCAATTTAGAAACAAATCATTTTGAAGGGGTTGTGGCTCTCAAAAAAAATGTATACTATTCTCTCAGTGTAGAGAATGCGCCCCATTTACTAAAACCTACATCCTTGCTGTCTCTTTCGCCCTTTCTTGTCCATCGATCGCTTCCAAAGAAATTGGGACGTTGTCTAAAATGTCAAGAAAACAGAACGCAATAATTTGCTAATCCTTTGTGACATATAATCAGTTGAAAACTCTGTGACAAACTGTTGTTTTTATGTAAAAAAGTTTTTTTTAAATGGTCCGATTTTGTAAGATGTTCATGGGGATTTGTTGACTCAGTCCTATCAGCCTGCCAAGTTGCATCTTTTCTATTTAAAGCTTTGAAAGCAAATCAATCTGGATATTTTTCAGGAGTGCAGACTTCTTCCTCCTCTTGAGATCTTTGAATTCTCTTAATCAAAATCAATATCTACTTTGATGAATTTTTTAAACCAGCAAATGGTTCCTCTGAGTTCCCGAAACTTCAAACTTGCAAGGGTTGAGAAAAGACTGCAGTATAAAATAATGTGTTGCGTTTATATAACTATAATAGCTTAAAATGAAAAAATGTGAATGTTTATATTTTGGAGGTGTGACTTAATCATACTGCTCTTATAGATTTTTGTGTTTGTTTGTTACAGGACCAATTTAGTCAAATTCTAATAGCGATCTTTCAGTTCTCTTAATCAAAATCAATGTCTACTTTGATGAATTTTTTAAACCAGCAAATGGTTCCTCTGAGTTTCCACAACTTAAAACTTGCAAGGGTTGAGAAAAGACTGCAACTACAACTCTTATAACTTAAAATGAAAAAATGTGAATGTTTATATTTTGGAGATATAGGCCAGTGAACGCCTCTTCTGTTTAGGTGTTTAGGTGGCATGTGCCGGGTGACACCCAGAGGGGATTAATGAGCACTGGGGCCTTTCCACCTCGCTTCCAGGTCACCCAGATGTTAAAGTCAGTGAGGAGAGAGGCCCTGCTCCTGCGAATTAGAGAAGACGACGCTGCATGAATAATACATCGCAATAGTATGCAAATGTGTTAATCTTATCCTATTACCCCTAAAAGCCTGTAAGCAGGCATGGATTGACCACAGTTTTAAATCTTGTACAACCCTCAGCAGACGGGGCAGAACTGCTTCGGTAGCGTGGGCTACGTGGCTCATGTTAAAATATGGAAGTTAAATAGGCTAAGTACGGTTTTTAGTGAGGTTAATCTCCATTACAAAAGAAGATAATTCAGCTCAGAGCAAAGACTCTGGAGGGAGAAAGTCACAACGATTGTAGAGCATGACTACATAATTAAATCAAGTCCACCTTCACCTTTACACTGGCTACTCGTAAAAAAAAACACAAGCATACTCTCTAATTGCATGTAGGGCAGAGCCTGAGATGAAAAGCACACAGCATGAGAAGGAAAGCATTAGTTGAACTACTGGAACATGCCATCAGTAACATGCTCGCCACATGGACACATATTAGGTCATTCGTGAGGATAGAGAAGCAGTGAACCTGAAGCTAACTAAAGAGGAGACCCCCTTCCTGGTAAAGAAAAGCTTTTGTGCGAGAGAGAGAGAACAAGAATGGTGGAAAGAAAGAGAAGTGATATGTCTTCAAGGTACTGCTCTTTCCTCTCTCTGCTGAAGCGGAAACGACCACAGCTAGGAACAAAGAACCTGCTCTCATGGATAATGGAGAGAAAGAGGGAAAGGGGCGAGTTTTTCAACTCGCTTTCAAATGCCAGTCACTAGTGCTAGGTAGTGTAGAGTATTTACAGTTAATCATTCATTATTTATCATTTATTTCATTTTTTTATTAGATGTCGTTTTAACATTCAGCAACTGTCTGTTGATTTGCTGACTGATTCAACACTTCATGCTACACTGAAATGTCTCAGAAACTACTGGATAGATTGGCATTGAATTCTGTACAGACCTTCACGGTGCACAGAAGATGAATCCTAAAGACTTTAATGATCCATTGACCTTTCCTCTAATGCCACTTTGAATTCCTATCTTGCATGCAAGGAACTTTGACAGCCATTCTGAAAACCTAACCAGATAATGGATAAATGCATCAATACTGGCGAAAAGTATGGTTATCATTTGTTCATTCATTCATTTGGGAGCCTGTTGAAAATTCAATTTGATCTCCAAATAAGACAACCATATCACATGTTTGGGTTTTGGTTCAAATTTGCTTGGTTAGCTGTTAAGTCCTAATTTGTTTGTTTTTTACTTCTAAAACTAAGTTACCTGACTCGCTGCTTTACCCCATCCAAGCAGTAACCTTTGGACTGGAAAATTGAAGCCAATGTGGAAGTGTCTTACTGGGGATTTCCACCGGACGCGTTACAGCAGCAGCACGTCTCCACAGCGTTTTTGCTGCGTCTGTCAATTCACACCGGGCGCGTTACAGCAGCAGCACGTCAGTTTAGCGAGCCAGCCGTATACACGCGAGATAACAAGACCACGCGATAATCCTGACCATACGGGAGACCGCAAGCTCCCGTGATAAACTTTAAACTCTATTTATACAGTCTATGGATAAACTGTGTGTATAAAGTAAACAACAACAACAAAAACCAACTTACTTTGCTTCTCTGAGGTGAAAGATATGTTGATCTGACCATCTATCCTTATAAAAACAATATGTTATGTCATAAATGATTGTATGATGTTCCACTTCAACAATCAGTCTCTTGTCTTCCGTGTCGCCGATCCTCTGAGACCCTTTGATTGATTGATTGGTTGCTGATCTGGTGCCCCGGTCATAACATAATGTTGATGTGAAGTAGTTTTAGGCTGCATGAACTGCGTATTGTGTTTTATTTTGAAAGGGACGGAAGTGTTTTACGCTGATTCTGAGTCGGACTTCCTGTCTGGTGTGATCTGCTCTGTTGAGATTCACGCGATTTGGCAGCGTCTCGCGGAGAAATAGAAGTCCTACCTAATGCTCGCGTAGAGACGCTGACGCGACGCTGCAGTAACGTTACGCTACGCGCCCGGTGGAAATGCTCTCATTGATTAGAGTGTTACCTATTTGCAACGTCATACGCGACGCTGACGTTACGCTGCAGTAACGCACCCGGTGGAAATCAGGCTTTAGACTTGCATTCTTTCCAATGGCCAGCAGGGGGCGACTCCATTGGTTGCAAAAAGAAGTCAGTCTATAAGAAAAGAAATCGCTCTACTTCTAACCTGATTTACTACCTCAGTAAACATTTTCCCAATGAGTTTATGGTCTCAATTGTTAGTTTAAGATTAAGATTCCCTTATTAGTCCCACAATGGGGAAATTCAAACTCATTTAACCCATCCATTTAGAACACACGAGTGAACACACCATGCTTAGGAGCAGTGGGCAGCACATATATGTGCGCCAAGGGAGCTGTGTGCGACCCTCCGGTTACAAACCTGATTCCTAACCTCCAGGCCAAGGGCTGCCCAAGTTTCAAGTCTTAAATTATGGTTCCATTTGAAGTCAAATAGACAATGAAGAAGGGTATGCTTTAGGGGGTTTCTACCTTGTGATTGGAAGTTGGGCATGCATCGGGTCCCCTGATTCTTAGTGAGATCCACTCTCTTGTCTAAATAGAGCAACTTCTAAAGACTACTGCAATGGCTAAAGACCAAGATGGATAAGATAAGATAAAAGATTCCTTTATTAGTCCCACAACAGGGACATTTTCAGTGTAACGGCAGCAAAAAGTGAACAGTAAAAATAGAAAGTATCAATAAAATAATAATAAATAGAAACAAGCAGTATTAACAAGAAATATAAACACTTTGAACAATAAGAAACAGACAAAATGCTTAACTCAAGGCTTCAAAATGGTCATCCAACCAGAGAGTGATGTCATGAGGCTCGTCCACTTCTTATCGACTGTCTTTGCTCCCATTAGAAAGAAATCTGAATTACTACTATGACAGATAGGTCTTTCTCATTTGAACATAAACAAAGTTGTTTGAGCATTTGCTCCCTTTTCTTACTCTTCTTCCTTCAGTGAAAGTTGGCCTTTCCACATTATTGTGCTACCTTTTTCCACAATTCTCTTAAAAAAATGTAGATCTCTAGAGAAGGGTACTCCGTTATCAGAGCTTTGGTAGTAGATGCAAGACTATTTTTATGTCTTGACCTTTTTATCATTTTATAAAGTAGACATGGATAGTTAAACCATGCATAATAAAACATAGTCTAAAGTTACTGCATCAAAGCAGGGTCCATCCTGATTTAGACGTCTTCAGCAACACACTGAAGAGTTCCCCACTGATCTGTCAGTCATGTTAATCTGGTCTAGAGAAAGGTTTGTTTATAAGTGAGCCTCAGATGTAGAGATCAAAGAAAGAGGAGAGAGAAACAGCAAGTTAAAGACAAGAAAGCGGAGAGGGAAAAAAAAACCTTTCACTGTTATCACCTTAATTCTACCTGACCTGAGTTTCAATTTCCTCTGACCTTTAATATGTTTTTGTATTCCCTCTCTCTGTGGGCCAGTAATAATTCATAAAGCTTCTTTCAAAACTACACACGAGATTTCTACTTTTGTTTTTGGTGTTTTTGTTTTGTGCGGGAGGCTTCACCTTTGCATGACCGGCTCTAGCTCCATTTGCACTTTCAAATGGAAGAAGCCGATTCACACAACAGCATGCAATAAATATCGCCGACATCCATCTGGAGAGAGAATATTAGATTTTCTCTTTCTGCAACTGTTCTGAAAAGCATCCAGACAATATGAAATCTAACACAGGGCCAAGATGCTTAAACATATTGGTGCATAATGCAGTCCTCCAGGTTCTATCCACTCTTCAAGTAAATACTAATCTGTGTTGTATCCAAGCAACAGGCCTTGTTGCTGAGATAGAGGAGAAGTGTGTGTTTGAGGCATTTCCACTCAGGCTTAGCTGCAGACTCAATGCTTGATGAATGTGAGAAGGAGGTCCGCAGAGAATCCCAGACACCCATGGATCGATGGCCAGGTAATTTATGACATCGGACCTGGGAGAGGAAGACTGCATCTATCTTTTTCCCCAGCGAGTTTCCCTCACAACTTAGGGCTCATTGCTATGATTTAGAACCCCCATAAGATATGATACCTTTCACTTTTTTTCCTCCCACGCAAAACAAACACTAGTATCATTCACATAAGGTAGACATTACTTAGATAAAGATCCTAACTGTACTACATGGCCACATTCACAGCCCATTAAGTCTCACAGTTTTAAATAATCTTTGGCAGAGCTGTGTGGGCTCGGGGCTGATATATATATATGACCAAAGAACTAATCAGGAATTTAAATGTGAGCAGATTTATGTCTTTGACATTGCAGAGTGACAAAAACATTTTTCACTCACTTAACACTTCAAATTCATCTTATAGCTCAACAAAAAAAGGCCGATATAGTGGCGGTTCGGAAAGCAAATGGTGTTGTTATCTAGACTACATTGTTTTTACACTGATATATGATTTTAATTAACTTTATGTTTGTCTAAAATTAATAATAATACGCTCGTCGCTCAGCGTGTATTTCTGGCTGTACACCACAAATCTGACTTCTTTTATGTTTTTATACAACCCTGATTAAACAAATATGGGTGTTGTCTACAACATAAATAAAACTATTTTTGTCATATATTTAGTTGAAAACGGTACAGAGGAAATATATTTTTGTTCAAAGTGATAAACTTTAGTTTTTCAAAAATATACACTGAATTATAAATGTAATGCAATCTGTGTTTATCTAGTTTTACATGGCATGCCCAATTTTTTTGAATGAGGGTTGTTTATGACATTGGAGGTTATCAATGATAATTTTTTATTAGGGGTGAAACAAGATATATTGATACTGTGATATTATATGTTGTGATACTGTATCAATTCTCAAAAACAGTTTTATTTAGAGTTTAATTAATTGTTCATCTCATGCATATGGTGGTATGTTCTTTATAATATGACAGTTTTGGGAAAGTTGATTTTAGAAAATTGCAATATATTGCCTTGCTTACAGTATCACTATATTTCATAATATAATGTATCGTAAACCCCTATATCACAATAGCATCGCTGCCAGATTCTTGCCAATCCACAGGTCTAACAATTAGTGTATATTATGTTCAACATATAACAGAAAAACAACATGTTCTATGTAATATTTATTGTACTCAGATCTTGTGAGTACACTATGCAGTCTCCTATTAAAATTACCTGGCAGATGTCCCCTTGGGCTTTGTAGTGGGCTAAGTTATTTATTTCTGCTCTTTTCTGACATTTTATAGGCCAGTAAACAATTAAGAAAATGATAAACAGGTTAATTGATAATAAAAAAAATAATTTCTACTTGCAGTTCAAATTGATCCTAATAGTTTCTGGTTATATCTTCCACTGCTGGTATCCTGTATTTTCACAGAAGTAAGCAAAGAAAGAACAATCTGAAAATGTCATGTGAAATTTAATTATAGCGCTAAAAGGCCACAATCTGAAAGCATTGTTAGTGGCGGATGTTTGTCAGACCTTTGTTTAAGGAGGCTATCAGGTACACAGGAGGCTGCAGCTCTGTGCACTCGATGGCTGCGATTATCTCCAAGGTGACTAATGCCATTAACATGGAGAACAGCCTGTTAATTACCCAACTGGCTCTGGGGCCGAGCTCAGCCCCGCTTTAATCATCAGACCCACAGCTTGGATAAACAATCATTCAATCATCACACAGCTTTTCAGCGACACACAATACAGCGATCGGCCAATTTACAGATTAAGTGATTGGACGGGGTGGATGCTGTAAGATGCAGTTTAAATCCACTCAGTGGACAGTGGAGAGCTTTCCAATGGGCACTCAACCACACTGAATGCAACATGAAACCACAGAAATATACTTGTGCTGTACACTTTGATTTCATGTGAAGCTGCGTGAAAGACAAACTGGGAAACTGGGAATTGTCAACATTCGTGTTTGCACACTCTGCACACTCTGATAATATCCTATTTGCACAGAACACTTAACTATCGCTGACGGCTGAATGCCAAAAGACATCCTACTGCTTCTATTGTAGCCAGTGTGCACAGATACTCATACAATGACCGAGAGAAACACTAGTTTCAGATTGGCTGGCATGTGTTTGTTAAAATCGTATGACATGACAGAGACACAGAGACCACTGCAGCAGATTGACCATCATTCTAAATAAGTGCACCAATTAAATTCATACTGCAGGTAACCATAGTGACAAACCTTTTACTCGACATTGCATTATCAAATAATAACTCACACCAAGACCACTAAAAATTAATCATGAGGTAAAATGAAAAAACAGCAGCTTTAATGAATGGGTTATGGACTCTGTGGTGGAAATTACACATATGATAATGGCAATTATATTCAAGGAGTAGGCTGGGTACTGAACCTAGATATGTTCTTAGTACCTACTGGGATTTGTATTGAATGTATTGAAGCATTGGGTTCGAGTAGGGATGGGCAGACGAAGGCCCGGGGGCCACATACGGCCCGCACCCTCACTTGAAGTGGCCCTCAGTACAACTACATGCATTTGAGCATGAAATCTTAAAAGTGCAGTGTAAAAATGCACAAAATTACTTCTTGCAATTAATGTTGGTCTGCTGTTCTTGCACTTAAAAAAAAAATCACAGTAAGTGGTTATTTTTTATTTGCTTCAAACCTTTTGTATTCCTATTTGTACTGTTAAACATGCATTTGAGCATGAAATATGTTACGTTACTGCACTGTAAACATATTTAAAATTGCAGTTTCATCCTATCTGGTTAAGTGCACGGTCCTATATGTGGCCCTGTGGTAGTGTCCATGAAAAATTGTGGCCCCCTCCAGCATTTTAGTTGCCCATCCCTGGGTTAGAGGTAGGGGGAGGGTTAGTGTGGATGTATGAGGCTTCATTTGAAAGGTAACATCAACATCATGTGGGTAAAACACAACTAAAACAAACAAAACATTAGCCATAAACCTACCAACCAGTGGAAAAGTGGGTTTTAAGCGGTTGAAGAAGAATTTGACAATGTAAATAACAGTAACAGTTGTCAGGTCATAAACCCAATGATCTGTTGATCTTTATTCATTGATAGTCAAACAATGGCATAGCATTGAGTGCTGAATAAAAAAATTGAAAAACTCAATGTTTTCAAATTGTTACCTAAAAACAGTCTAATTGAATCATGGATTCAGATAATTGTAATCATGGTAAGGTTTCTGATGGAAAATCACTGACATCAGTAAAAATTTTGTACAATTTACACTTTTTCATTTAGGGAGTTATGTACGTCAAGTAAATTTGTAGAAAACTAAACCTACCACATGATTTTGTCAACTTATTGATTAGTGGATTTAATTTACAGATGTTTTCACACACACACACACACACACACACACACACACACACACACACACACACACACACACACACACACACAAAAAAAAAATCACAAATTGACTAAAGAAATCTCAGGTGACTAAGAGCAAAATGACAGAGAAGTCGACTAATGGACTAAGAAGGCACAGCAGTGATATTTGGATTCTATAAATACCTTAAGCAGATTCTAAAACACAGCATTTTTCAATCTAAAAGATCCAATTGAACTGTATTAGCTGTTTTTTTTAATAGAACAACTGTTAAGAAGTGAGACCTGTGTCAGTACAGATGAGTCACAGTTAGCTGGTCTTTCCAGGCTGTTTGCGAGCCAGTAATTAGGTCCTATATTGAGGGGGCGTAGTTTTGGGTGGCTTCCCTCGACTCAGACACGTCAACACTGGCCTAAATGAAGCAACTGTGTTTACACTTTAACATGACAGCTTAAGGTCAGTGAATACTGTCCTCTGTCACATTGCATCACATTGTCACAACTTTCTCTGGCCCTTGCCACCCTCTATGGCCACAGTCAACAACATTATGTAATGGGAGCGTACTTCCTGTTTATAGTTCCCCTGCAAATTACTTTGGAAAGCTTGTTGGCACTGTCCCTCGCAATTAATCACTGTTGAGATAAAAGCATTGTGGAAAGAAAAAGAGAAAAAGCTTAAGTGGAGGAGGCATGGGAGGGTGACGTGCATGTTTTTGTGTATTTATGAGCATTATACAAAGATGTAGAGGAGGAGTATTGGTGATGAAAACCTCTCATCTTCGTGACAGTTAATTATCCATTTACATTGCTCCTTCTACTCCATCTGAGGAAATGCTCATAAATTACCCACACCTGTCTCTATGATCTTCTCTGCACCATTCCTGCTGAAATTGAATTAACTTCTCACATATCTGTGACCCAGCTGTCCTGTCTGCGCCCAGGTAGACTAGAGCTAAATCGGAGACATCAAAAAGCAGACAGCGAAAGAGCTTAACTCTTATCTTTTTTCTTTTTTTTTAAAAAGACGTTCCGAGTGAGACACACAGGGAAAGTCTGGAAGAGAAAGAGATACAAAGAGCCTTGTCAGATGGATATAGCGGTGGTGGAGAGCAAGGCGGGATCAAACGTCCAGTTTCTGCCGGTAATCCTCCTCGAGAGGAGGAGGAGGAGGAGGAGGGGGGGAGGTGGGGGATGGAGGAGAGGAGGAGAGGAGAGGTTGGTGACTGTGCAACAGAAAGCAAATGTTACTGGCTTTTTCATCCTGCAGGCGAGGCGACGCCAGCCCCTCCACAGCTCTTCAGACAGTCTGGCACACGGGCCACAGGAGGAAACCTTTGGAAAGATCAGAGCCCCCCAGCCTCAAGCATGGAAACAGTATGTGTGTACTCTGTGCCTGTGTGTGTGTGTGTTTATGTGTGTGTGTGCACTCTAAAAAATGTCTGTAGATTTTACAGTGAAAAACTGCTAAACCATGACAGTAAAAGTCCGTAAAATGATAAATTCAGTTTCAGTAACAATGAAACACCTTAAATGTATCAGCCAAAACAGTATTTTTATAATAATATTATAAGTCATCACTGTAATTTCTGCATTTATCTTTTGTAAAAAATACTTTTCCTAACTGTTAAATGTACTTAACACCAACAGAAATAGACTGTAATATTTAATGGTAAAGTCTTTAATTTATGCAGCATTTATAAAGTATTTTCTTGTCAATTATATGGCAGAACAGCGTTTCTTTTAAAGGAAAAACTTTTTTATTTATACAATAAAAAATGTAATAAAATGGCAATCTTAAACGTGAAATCAACAGTGCTAATATAATTTTACCGTAATATTAAAAAAAAAGTTCTACCGTATTTATTACGGTAAAGTTCTGGCAACCACAGCTGCCGGTTTTCTTACCGTAAAAACAACAGGGTTTTTTTACAGTGTGTGTGTGCATATGTAGCTGCTTATGCCTTTCAGATGCAACACTGTGCCTGTTCTATAATTGTAGGGTTTAGCCCACATACAATGTCTGAAATCCACAATATGGCAGCGGTGCAAAGAAACCCAAAAAAAGCTCTATGGCTTTTTATACCCCAAAGATAAGACTGAGAACATGTGTATTGCATTTATATTCAACACATATGTCACATGCTGTGTCATCAGGGAGTGCTTCTCATGAAACATTATTAAACATTTAACAGCAGCCCTAAAAATGGATCAGGAATCCTTTTTTCCGGCCAAGTCATTGTGATTGCTGCACATTAGGAGACTACAGAGGGATATTAGTGGTCATATAATCTTAATAGCAAATGGAACATTAATTTAACAATATCTATAAAAGGTATAATGCTGCCTCAGTCGAGACTATTCTCGATTCTCGTGGATAGAGAAAGTTCACTCCTCCAATGATTTATAAACATTTGTCGGAGCTTTCTTTATTTTTTCTTCTTTTTTTCAGTTCTCTTGTAATTAGTCAACAGATACCATCAAACTACAATAATGGTTGCCAATTTCTGCATATAATCACTCTTTTCTGCATAAAAATAACCACAGTTCAGATATAATTCATGAGCCAGTCAATCAAAAATTAAGCCTTCAGCTCCTCATAACTATAGTGTCAGGGGGCTCTTTCTCCTGAATTTATCTTCTCAGGAAAGTTTCTAAAGTACTGATGTAACCAACTTTTGATTAAGTTACCAAAAGTAATCAATTTCCAACGTATAAGGACTCCTAGAGAGTGCAGACCTAGTAGTGGTGTAACAGATGGTTGAATTCCCCCATTGTGGGACTAAAAAGGGAATCTTAATCTTAACACACAACCGTCCATAGCGTTGGTTATTACTTGTTATTTATACCGAACACATACACTACCGGTCAAAAGTTTTAGAACACCCCAATTTTTCCAGTTTTTTATTGAAATTCAAGCAGTTCAAGTCAAATGAACAGCTTGAAAGGGTACAGAGGTAAGTGGTGAACTGCCAGAGGTAAATAAAAAAAAGGTAAGGTTAACCAAAACTGAAAAATAATGTACATTTCAGAATTATACAAGTAGGCCTTTTTCAGGGAACAAGAAATGGGTTAACAACTTAACTCTATGGAGTCTCGGGCTATTTTGTCCATTTTTGAATTCTTTTCATGTCTTTGTAAGTCATTTTGTTTCTTTTTTTAGTAATTTTGTGTCTTTTGGTGTCTTTTTTTGTCATTTTATGTCTTTTTTTGGTCATTTGTGTCTTTTTTTTAGTCCTTTAGTCCAACATAAAATGTGATTTTGAATCTTTTTTTTTTACTTTCAAAACACTATCATGCTCAATAAAGAATTTTAAATGTTGCAAATGTGCATTAATTTCAGAGTACACTGAGACATTAAACTGCATAATTTTCAATTAAATTCTGGAAAAGTTGGTGTGTTCTAAAACTTTTGACCAGTAGTGTATGTGAAATTAATTTATAGGCCTATTGGAGGGGTGTCAAAGTCTGAACATGATCAACATCTTACCCTACAACTAATTATTTTGCAGGAAACCTAGTAATCCCCAGCCCCTAAAACAGAAAAAACAATAATAAGTCGTTCTTTTGAAAGTTATATTTGTCTCCCTTCTTTATGGTCTTTGGCTGATCTTAAAAATGATCAAATCCGTGACTCAAAACCGTGATCAGTTTTATGATGCGTTGCTCTCCTATCTCGCTGTGTCAATGTTCCGACTTGAGGCATCGTTCAGGCAAATTTTCACAGTCGGCAACTAATTATTTCCAATTATTCTGACACCACATAAATGTAGCACAGATGCCCTAGCTCGCAATACTACGGAAAGTGAAAAATAATCTGCCCGTTGATTTGGATCCGCTCCAAAATGTAATTGGTTCTTTCTTGGACCATGCTACACCCTTCAACCAAGTTTGATGAAAATTAGGCCAGCAGTTTTTCTATAATACCGAGTCAAAAGCATGAGCTTCTTATTGGAGGTAATGAATAACTAAATAGAAGCATGGTTTTTATTAACCTTGTTGCCATCTCTCATCATGATTAAAAAAAAAGTGTGGTAACTTAAATATTAAAGTCAGAGATTTTCAAAATCCTCACCATTTCATTGAACATTTTTTATCTCTGACTCTGTTTTGCATTGAGCTTTTATTACTATTTTATTTTATTGTTTTACTGTTTTTAGTATTTTATTGTTTTTCATTGTTTTTATTTATACCTATTTGTGTATGATGTATTCTATTTTAATAACTGTACAGCACTTTGGTCAACTGAGGTTGTTTTTTAAATGTGCTCTATAAATAAACTTTGACTTGACTTGAACATTTTCTGCAAAAAAAAAACCAACAACAAAAAAAGCAGCTTATTCTCAAAAGAGAAACTGAGCCATGAGGGGTAACGTGGTCCACGACTCGAGGATCAGCGAAAGAACAACACAGCCAATCATGGACAGCTAAGTGATGCTATGAGCTATGGTTTCAGGAGCATCCCAGAGGGCAGAGGTGAGAAAATCTAAGAGGCAGAAGCAGCTTGATAAGCCAGCTCTCTCCTCTCCGTCTCCCACGCAGTTGGACGCTGCCTGCAGCACCTCTTTAAAAATAGGAGAGAGAAAAAAAAAAAAGCTGTCACTCTGGATTTAGCCTACTTTCCAACATGCCCATTAATTTCAAAGCAGATGGCAAAAAAAAGGAGAGAGAGTTTGAGGGAGGGGCGTCTGCTAAGCTGCTGAATAACAGAGTGGAGAGCTTTAGATGGCAGACAGAGAAGAGTGTGGCGACCGAAGAAAACAGGCAGATTAAAGCCTTATCATTGAAAACGATGGTCATGAGGAGGAGTTTAGTGCTATTAGATGTTGCAGATCAGGTTAGCAGCATCAAAAGGATGATACTGTTTGAAGGAAGGAAGTCTTGCTCTGCTCAAACTTTTATTGATCTGTGTATCCTCGCTTCCCCCTGTAGGCACTTATCATCTGAGCCTGTCTGGGGGATTTAAGGAGGTGAGAGGTCCAGGTATAAATCAAAGATATTTTCTGAAATTAAATGAAAGGAGGCAGAGACGGAGGAATAAGCCCAGAGATGGATGCATCGCTATACTACGATGTAAACATTCCCTGCAGGCCGAGAGAAATTGCCGGCAGTAAACAATAAAGCCATAAAGACCTTACAACCCTACGCAGCGCTGATAAAGCTGTTCCTGTAAGCTGGGAGCAAGGTGAGGCAATCAACTCAACTGCAATCAGCCTATCTGTAATTAATTAACACGCAAAGCCCATTGCGAGTTTAGCTAATGCACAGTAAGTTTTGTAAATCATATCACAAACAAGACGTCCTCAAGGACGGCCATTAATCACGAGATCAGCCATCATGACGAGTGTCCTTGAGGCAATTTTTTTCTAAGTTAACAGGAAAGGTTTCCATATCTTTGTATCAACACAAACACCCAGATGGGAATTTCCTCATGTATTCACAGCTACCATCAAACTATGATAATGGTTGCCATTTTTTGCATATAATCACTCTTTTCTGCATAAAAATAACCACAGTTCAGATATAATTCATGAGCCAGTCAATCAAAAATTAAGCCTTCAGCTCCTCATAACTATAGTGTCAGGGGGTTTTTTCCCCTGAATTTATCTTCTCAGGAAAGTTTCTAAAGTACTGCCAAAGTTACCAAAAGTAATCAATTTCCAACATATCAGGACTCCTAGAGAATGCAGACCTAGTGATGTAACAGATGGTAGAATTCCCCCATTGTGAGACTAATAAGGGAATCTTAATCTTAACACACAACCCTCCATAGCGTTGGTTATTACTTGTTTTTTATACCAAATGCATATGTGAAATTAATTTATAGGCCTATTGGAGGGGTGTCAAAGTCTGAACATGATCAACATCTTACCCTACAACTAATTACACAAGATCAGCCATCATGACGAGAGTCCTTGAGGCAGTTTTTTTCTAAGTTAACAGGAAAGGTTTCCATATCTTTGTATCAACACGAACACCCAGATGGGAATTTCCTCATGTGTTCACTTTTTTGAAAAGCGCTGAAGCGTGTCAGCTTTTACTGTCAGACACAGCTGAGAGATGATGTGTATGAGTAAGAGGGAAGGGTGAGGAGAAACAGGAGGAGAAGCATGGAGCAGAAAGTGCACGCGATGATAGAAGTGAAGGGGGAGAAGAGGAAATGTGTCTGTCTCCAAGAGGACCAACGGAGCCCGGTGAACTCCCCTCGAGATCTAATCGAACAAGCCTGTGTGACGTGACGTCAGCGTCTCCCACGCCAGGACGCCAGTCATCCTCATTAAGGAGAGAAGCAGCTGAGCGAGGCGGGGGGGCCAACAGGGAGTAAATGAAGCAGTGTTTGTAAACTGCAGAGCCAAAGTGTATTGTCAGGTACACTCACATCAACCTGCGGCAACGGTCAGCATCGAGGTTAGATAAGAGCCACATACAAGCGAGCAAAGTACAAAAAAGGAGCAGATCAGCTTCTGATTTATGGCTGTAATTTATATCCCAACCAAGCGAAAGTTTTTATGTTGTCCTGCGGCAAGAAGACCCTGAACGTCACACTTACTATACTACAGTATACAAGGTCTTGTTGCAACATTGTTGCAAAAAGTGGTTTCATTTCAAGTAAAGGACCTGAAATACACAAAAACACCCCAATTTCATGCATTTATTATGGTAATATAATCTGGGATCAGGAACAGAATTTCAGGGGAGGAACACAATCATTATTTACTTAACGATCCTTTAAATCAGGACTGAAAACACTATTTTTTACTGAAGCTTACTCTTACTACACAATGCTTGACTTGTGCTTTTTATTATTTTATCTCTTTTTTTTATCCTGCTGTATCTTATTTTAGCCTATTTTTATTTTTATTTCTATTTCCCTGTTTTAATTGACTGTTTTTACTGTTTTCAATTGTGTCTTGCTGTTTTTAATGTGTATGTAAAGCACTTTGAATTACCTTGTGTTGAATTGTGCTATACAAATAAACTTGCCTTGCCTAACATGGTTCAGAGAGTGAGAAGCAGATCCAACTGTGTGTAAAACAACCATGACTTGACACAAATCAGATGCCAAAACACTGTGCACTGGTTTCAATTTTACAACTCTAGAATGTTATCACAGCAACAATCATTTTATCATGTGTTGCCAAGTATTTTTGACAGGAGGCAGAAGAGGAAGTGATGGGGCCAGGTTCCCAGATTCCAACCAGCCAATCACAAACCAATCTCTGAACCCATCAGCTACTGGTCTGATATAATTTTGAGCAACCACTGATACTTCTGGGGTACCAGTGAATATCCAGATTATGGATATCATTCATTGTTTCCAGTCAGATTAGCAACATAAATTATGCCTTTTGTACTTCAATCAAACAAACAAACTTTATTTATATAGTTTTTATGTTGTCCTGTGGCAAGAAGACCCTGAACGCCACACTTACTATACTACAGTATACAAGGTCTTGTTGCAACATTGTTGCCGGCCACAAAAAGTGGTTTCATTTCAAGTAAAGGACCTGAAATACACAAAAACACCCCAATTTCATGCGTTTATTATAGTAATATAATCTGCGATCAGGAACAGAATTTCAGGGGAGGAACACAATCATTATTTACTTAACATGGTTCAGAGAGTGAGAAGCAGATCCAACTGTGTGTAAAACAACCATGACTTGACACAAATCAGATGCCAAAACACTGTGCGCTGGTTTCAATTTTACTACTCTAGAATGTTATCACAGCAACAATCATTTTATCATGTGTTGCCAAGTATTTTTGACAGGAGGCAGAAGAGGAAGTGATGGGGCCAGGGTGCCAGATTCCAACCAGCCAATCACAAACCAATCTCTGAACCCATCAGCTACTGGTCTGATGACAATTTTGAACAACCACCGATACTTCTGGGGTACCAGTGAATATCCAGATTATGGATATCATTCATTGTTTCCAGTCAGATTAGCAACATAAATTATGCCTTTTGTACTTCAATCAAACAAACAAACTTTATTTATATAGATTTTATGTTGTCCTGCGGCAAGAAGACCCTGAACGCCACACTTACTATACTACAGTATACAAGGTCTTGTTGCAACATTGTTGCCGGCCACAAAAAGTGGTTTCATTTCAAGTAAAAGAACCTGAAATACACAAAAACACCCCAATTTCATGCGTTTATTATAGTAATATAATCTGGGATCAGGAACAGAATTTCATAGGAGGAACACAATCATTATTTACTTAACATGGTTCAGAGAGTGAGAAGCAGATCCAACTGTGTGTAAAACAACCATGACTTGACACAAATCAGATGCCAAAACACTGTGCACTGGTTTCAATTTTACAACTCTAGAATGTTATCACAGCAACAATCATTTTATCATGTGTTGCCAAGTATTTTTGAAAGGAGGCAGAAGAGGAAGTGATGGGGCCAGGTTCCCAGATTCCAACCAGCCAATCATAAACCAATCTCTGAACCCATCAGCTACTGGTCTGATGACAATTTTGAACAACCACCGATACTTCTGGGGTACCAGTGAATATCCAGATTATGGATATCATTCATTGTTTACAGTCAGATTAGTAGTATAAATTATACCTTTTGTACTTCAATCAATCAATCAAACTTTATTTATATAGTGCTTTTCATACATATAAATGCAACACAAAGTGCTTTACAAAAAATAAGAATAAAAACAGACAATAAAAATGACAAAACCCATCCCCACATACACATATATGTACACACACGCACATAGACATGCACGCGCACAAACACACACTCATACTCACACACAGCACATATTGATTGACAGTGTATTTTATTAGCTCTAGACCACACAGGCTAACCTCTATGAACAAATATCAGCATATAAAGCAGATACATTGAAAAAATGAGCGAATAAAAAGCTGAATTGTCATCAGGTGATAAATGTGCTCAGATATTGCATTCCGGCCGACGTGTGGTGTCTCTTTCACCCTCCACATGTACTGTACACATGCATGCAACCAAAGCTGCTCAAACATATAGGTCAATACGTCAAATGGAATCCAAACGAAAACAACAAAATACTTTCCCTTCAGATTCTGCATTCATCTGAAGATTTCTATTTATTGACATCGATCACCAACTTGCTCAAAGGGCCTTTGCTGAAATAAATTAAGAGTTAGTGTTTTTGACACAGTGTCAGTCTAAACTGAAACAGTAAAACTGCAAAGTGTTATTTGCTTTTTTAAAAACCTCATATTTACTCCTCTTTGTTTGAATCCTATGAGAGATTGCCTTGACCTGTGACCCTTAGAACAGGGCTGCCTGAGGACTTCTCTATGAAGATCAATAAAACATCACTATGTACATCACCTCCTCCACATTCAAGCACACAATAAATTCACATTCTGGTTTGTAGATAGTAACAGCAGCTCGCCACGAAATCATACTCTTTAAAAAAAAAAAGAAGCAGCACCAACATGTGAGCATAACAATAAAAATGTGATGCAAAGCAACATCCTTAATCAATCTCTGACAGATGGATGCTGGCGTTTTGTGAATGCACCACAATGGAACAATCATTTCTATCAGCCCTGTGTCCACATTAGGTGTCACACAATGGGCCAAGACTATAGCTGGCTGCTGCGAGCAGATGTGGGGAGAGGTAATTATTTGGATACTGTTGCGAGAGAGTGGGTGTGTTGAGAGTCTAATACTATTTGGACATGGATCTGGTCCACTCTATTACATGCAGGGGAGCTGGCAGAGTAATGGAATATTTGATCAGCGCAGGCGCACATCAGCTCAAACACTGTGGGGCCAGAATCTGGATGTCGGACAAGTCAACTGTGTTTTTTTTTTATTTTTATGATCCTGACAGGGGTACAGAGGAGACAGAACAAACCTGACAGATCCTACATGATGAAATGAATAATGCTTTCCTGCAGGTCAGATTGACAGCGAAAGCCTAATAAGGAGCAAACTTGCTGTATGTAGTGTTATCTATCACTATGGGGACTATATTCAACACTCAGGGGAGACCTTTAAAAACAGCGGACTGGAAAGACCTAGTTAGGTTGTTTTGACTCTTTTCTGCTGATACGTGACAGGCTGACAGCTGTCCGAAAGATCTGGACTGTGCACTTCACTCCTAAGCTGTTGAAAGATGGATTGCATCCAGTCACACATCTGAGGTCCACCCATAATAATTTAATTCAACTGCAAATTTAAGGTAATTACATTTCTGCTGATAAGGGTAACATATGCTTCACTATCATACCTTAACTCTTTGGAGTTTGGAGCAATTTTGTCGATTTTGGACTCCTTTTCATTCTGCCTGTATAAACCACTAACAAATCTTTACCATGATGTGTTGGTATCATTGTTTTCAGCACAACCTCACCTATATGACCTGATTATTTTTTCATTTTGACTTACTGGATCAACATTTTGAACACAAAAAACAGACGAAAAATACAAAAAACACACATAAGACACATAAAAACACAAAAGAAACACAAAAACACACACAAAAAAACATAAAAACACACACAAAAAACACAAAAACACACAAAGAAATTACAAAGAATACAGTTAAAAACACAGAAATTACAAAAAAAAACCCCACAAAAAACAGTAAACACAAAAGATTGCATTAAAAATGCTCAATGCACACTGCAAAATTAGAAAAAAGTAAAATCATGTTACTACACTTGGTCAAGGTGTGTTTTTTTTTTTTTTAACCTTTGCTGAGAGAAACGCTGACAGCAGGGCTCAATGCTCCAGAGCTTTCGTGGACTCCAGAGGGTTAAACCATCAATAACTATTTCTAATTGCAGCTTGCTTTTGGACAGCAGAATGTTGTAATAAATTATCACCCAGCCCAAATTCCAACACACCGATGTGTAGACCACACACACAAAGACACACTGACAAAGTTAATATGAGGTCATCCTGATGAGGCCTCTCAGATAATCACAAGTGCAATCATCCTCTCAACCGGGACTCTTCAGGATAAAAAGGGTGTCTCGTTTCGTCTGACATTACACATATCTCTTCTTTCCAACACTGTCTTATCAGCTCAACCCTCATGTGAAAACACAGCTGCACTCACGAAGCAAAAATCAGCAGAATTCCTGTGCATGTAGCCTACGTACGTGTTTTTTGCATATGTGGGTGTGCAGTGATTCAATCAAGAGTAAAGATAGCAGGTTGCATCACTGCAGGGACTTGTGCAGGCTTGCAGAGTAACCATGTGTGTCACAGGGTCAGTTCACAGAATAAAAGTTCACATTTTTACTCTTACCTGAAGAGCTATATACCAATCTCTCTGCAACTCACGCAAGAACAATCTAGATCATGGGTTCCAAACTCGCGGCCCGTGGGCCAATTGCGGCCCTCGTGATGATATTTTGTGGCCCTCACCTTGATATGAAAGTTTAATGTGAGTTTCATATGAGTGGCACTTTACCGTGTTGTGTGTGGAAGGTCCCTTTATTGCGCAAGCTGGAGCTTTTTTCACTTGTTTCTATGACGATGTTAACAAAAAGAAAGGCAGTTGTTATGTAATGTAATTTTGAGTCTTTTTCTGGAAATATTGTGTTTTTTTTGGTAATTTTGTGTCTTTTTTTGGTAATTTTGTGTATTTTTTGGTCATTTTGTGTCTTTTTTTAGTAATTTTGTGTCTTTTTTTGGTAATTTTGTGTCTTTTTTTTAAAGTAATTTAATTTTTTTCTGTCATTTTGTGTCTTTTTTTAGTAATTTTGTGTCTTATTTTTGGTCATTTCGATACTGCCTCCAGCGGCCCCCAAGTAATTTGAGTTTGAGACCCCTGATCTAGATGGATAAATAGAGCTTTAGGTGAGAGGGATTATGTTAATTTTATGGGGTGAATTTCCCCTTTAAGATATAAACAGTTATCCTCTTGCCACAACAAAAATGCCAAATGGTGAACATAAGGAAGACACATTTATTAGTTAAAGGTCCCATCTGGTACAAAAGTGAGAGTTCCACGTCTTATTTGATGCAGTTTTTATACAGCACTACAACCTGATCTATAATCAAAGTATCAAGAAATCAGCACAGCCCAAAATAACAAACTGTGACTTTAAATGAGCAGTCAGGACTTTGATACAACTATACTACAGTGGCAAGAAAGAAGTATGTGAATCCTTTGAACTCACCGGGTTTTCTGCATTATTTTGTTCTAAAGTGTGATTTGATCTGCATCTAAGCGCCAAGTGTAGACAAACACAATGTGCTTAACCTTATACTACAAAAGCAATTATGAAATGTTTTGAAATGGCTTAAAGAGACACAGAGGGTGACTACAGGTATATTCAGACAAAATAATGTGTTTTTTTAACCACAAAGCATGTAAACATGTTCTAGTAAAAACCCAGAATTCAAGTATGAACCTGAAAAAGAACATGATATGTCCCCTTTATGTTATTGTTGTCCATTTTGCCACAATAAAATGCCAAATGTTTAACATATTGTACACATATTTCTCAATTAAGTCGATGAGAATGACCCCCATTTGAATATTGGCCTCAAGCATTACAGTATTAAGGTTCAATCAAACCAAAATTTTGCATGTATAGCTGATTATTTCCCTGGGCTGGCTGCCCAGATATTCAACACAATCTGCAATCACTGCTTTGAATGTGTCTGTCTACCATGTGTGCGTCTGTGTTGTGTTGCAATAGTGTCTGTACATGCACTTCCATCCGTGCATGTGTGTGTGTGTGTGTGTGTGTCCATTCTGATGTGACTGAGATAACAGAAGAGACAAACAGCCCATTTAGCCTTATCGAAGAAACTATCGCGCTGACTAAGAGAAAATATATACAGGCAAATAAACCCCAGATAGTATCTCAATATAGCTACACACCACACTTACACAAACTTTTATCCCCTTTACATGCACGGCTCAGACGCAGGCCCTCAAGGCGACTCCACTCTTTAATGACTCAATAGAATGGTCGATATAGCAGGCACATGTATACTCAGGTGAGCTGAGCTGGCATGCTGAACACAGGGCCTGGTTTATGGCTCTCACTGTGATAGTTAATGGGGCGAAACCTGGGCTAGAATACTGCAAAAAGATCACCTCGACAATTCAGAGCTGAAGTGCAAACCATGACATTTGCATCAGCATATAATCAGGATTAAAAACTAGACAGGGAAAGAAAAAAAGAATAGAATATATGGTATTTTAAGAACCTGGTCTCACAGGAATCCGTGAAATAGCCACGGATTCGCTTAACTCAAAATCTGTGGAATAGCCACGGAATCACTCAAATTTCTGCATAAAAATGGATTTTGATCACATTTCTAGCGAGAAATATATGTTTCATTTTCTAAATATTCACTCAGTGAATGTACATAATCACTTTGTATGTTGGAATAGCCACGGGATATGACTGTCATTAACTTGCATTGTAGCGAAATCCGTGTCAGTTTCACGGAAATTTGAGTGATTCCGTGGCTATTCCACGGATTTTGAGTTAAGAAAATCCGTGGCTATTTCACGGATTCCTGTGAGACCATGTTGTGTTTTAAGGCTGTAACAGAGAAAACTATCTGACTCTGTGTCCTGAGATTCTCACTGTTTTCCCAAATAAAAGTACAATAACAGGCGTCAACACATCTCCGACAAAGGGAGTGAGAATAAAACAGAACTGCAAACTAGAAACTGTCTGCTAAACAGCAGCAGGTGGATGTTGCATCCTGAGGAAGATCTTTTGTCTCTTATTTCTTTGATATTCCTTGCAAAGCAACACAGACCAGCCACAGGCCAGATGTAGCCTACGTGTCTACATAAAAGACTGTGTGCACCGCACTGTACAAAGACAGCTATTCATAAAGAATATGCCATGAGAATGTGCATACCTCCAAGCGTGCTTTGCACTAGACTTTTCAAACATGTCCAATACTGGCAAAGAAAAGGCTCTTTTTTCTTTCTTTTACAGTCAGGTTTAGATTTCTTTCAACCCCTCGTGTTATCAGATTCACCAGCAGCTATGGCTATGAACTACCCTAACATTACTAAGCTGAAAAACATGACACAAGACTGTGAGATGCCTCATAAATCCTTTTAAGGCAGATTCTAGGTTGAAATCCAGCAAGTGATTCAACAAATTCTGACGGTGATAAGGTGCAGAACAACAAAACATGCATTCACAAACAAACTGGTTCACAAACTGGACATAAACATTTCTGCTTTTGTGCATAATTCAGTTCAAATCTAAACTGATTGATATGCATCTGGCAACAGGTTCATGATAAATATTGTATTATTATCACATGACAGGGTTTCTGGGTAATTGCATTGACATTTTTTGTTGGCATATAACCCTAGACTGCATAAAAAAAGTGGACATAGCCTCCGTTTCTGAAAAGTGAAGCCAATTGGGAAGTGCCATAAACCTGCATTCTTTCTAATGGCCAGCAGGGGGAGACTCCAACAGCTGCAAGAAACAGATTGTTTATGAGGTTTATAGGAAAATTGCTACTTCTCACTTGGTTTATTGCCTCAACACAATGGACACAATAAGATTTTATATAGTTGATTATGATGAATTGCCATTCTCTGGATAACTGCTAATGACCTTTTTATGACTTGTGATTACCTTATTTAGGATATGTGTCATATCTGTGATGCAACAAGAACATAATATTCTTAGCAAAATGTAAGGGAAAGTGATTCCAGTATGTTTTCTTGCCATTTTAAGAGTGTTAAATACATTGATGATTATTGACTGGGATAATGTTAAAATCACAATTATTGTGGCCAAGAAAATCTTCTTATCATCATCATCATCATGCCTTTCATAGTAAACTAAAAGCCTTTACTTACCACACAATGTTAAAAGCAGGTTTATAAGTGAGGTGCCATCCCAGTAATGGCCTTGAAAAGCTCCTATCTGGACTTGTGTGAAAGACATACGGTCATCTCCACGTTGGCTTCTCAAAACAGCAGGAGAACAGCTATTTGCTGATAAAGGCGTTATAGTAATAAGAGTCCCCATTACAACAGGCTTTCCTCTCCAGGAGGCTAATGATAATTAGACATATACTACTGTCCAGTCATCCATCACACGGCAGGGAGCGGGACACCCAGCCCTCTACTGTACCAGTTTGTCCTCTCCACAAGACACACACAAACACAAAATCTCATATAAAGTGATTTAAAGTGTTATAGTGTGCGCTGTGGGAGAGCAGGAGGAGGATAATGTTTGGATCAAGGCAACAAATTTTGATGATTACACTCCTACAGCGATCCTGGGACTCTTCTGCTGATGTACGCCATAAAAAATATACATCCGGCGTAACATCTTTTGATGACTGAGGCATAATGTTTTCTATGGATTAATGCCATAAAGTACACTCTGTCAACATTTTATTTTTCTCAGCAAGTAAAACTCCAATAAAACGAGCAAGCAGCATTCATTAACATATAACGACAAGCACTTCAAGCTAACAATTACTGCTTTTTTAAATGTGGATTCCTATCCTGATGCTAATTACAAATGAGGTCTATCCATCTAGTGACAGTCAGATAACAAGTTTTCTCCGCAGCAGCCGCAGTCGTTATTCCGCTCAGTGTTGCACGTATCATCCAAACGGCATCACTCACAGACGCCCCGACGTTCACTCGCAAATTAACTACCTGATGAACCCTCAATCACCAGACGAGCTTGTGCAGCTGTCATCTAAATGAAGCACCGTCTCCTTTTCTCTCTTCACTTCTTTCCTCTTTCTGCCTGCCCTTTTTTTTCCCCCCTCAGCTGCCCAGGAGCAAAAGATGGAGATAACTGATGCAATGAAATTGACTTTGCTCCCATTTTGTTGGAGCACGGACAAGGTTCATTACACTTCCAATAACAGATAGTTAAATGAGTGTTACTGTAGTTAATTAAGTACATTTGTAAGGTTTTAATTGTTGCGATATTGGCAGGAGGGAAAGAAAATCAGGGGAAATACGAAGAGAGACAAAAGACGCGATTGTTCATATTCCTCACCATCGCCCACTTGGGTTGTTGTTTCATATTGCACAATTTGAGATGCAACTCCAGGGCACGGTGCCTATTGAGTGAGAGCATATTACAAAACAGCATGGTGGCACAGTGTTTAGTGAGGAAATTACACATTATGCCGCTGTGTCCCATAAGAAAATTTTTCAATTACACTTTCATTGCATTTGTTGTTGCGCGTTTGCCTGAAAATGAATCTAAATGGCTGTTGGGAATAGAGCATTAACAGATGGAGGGAAAGAGACGCGAATGCACAGATGGAGGTCAAGCATCTATATTCTGATGCAGACTTATAGAATATGACCGACGTGGAGAGATTTGCGGCGTAGTGGAAGATGTGGAAAAATAAGTCAAGCATACAGTTGCAGAAGGGGCTCGAGGATGATAAGGGGAGATGGATGGATGAGATGGAAGAGACAGTGTGAAAGAGGGAGGGAAATAAAAGGGGAGAGGGGGTCTAAATGATGAAGTTTGCTGTGTGTGACAAGCTGTGGACCTCCTACTCTCAGCAGTACCTCGTGGCAACATGCTCTTAACTATGAACTGAATCTGCACCGGCATGAGCATATTAACCAGCTCTCAGGGAATCAAGGAAAGAATCACTGAATTATTAGCTGTAGTAAGTAACCAGTGGAGCCAAGATGGACTCGGAAAACTTTGAAAACTTTTAAAGTTTTAATGTTTAATCAGACTTCCGTCTTTGAGGAGACGAAGGGGATGTAGGTCAAAATAAAGCAGCTGGTTTTGGACATTAACCTGACAGATACATGATATAACGATAAAGAGGGTATAAGTTTATGATTTCACCAGAAAAAAATAGAAAAATATTCATTTTAAAAAGGGTTGTCATTACATTATTCATCAACTGATGCTTTAATAGGGAAAAACAAAAGGAAAACAGATCATTCCAGTAAAATATTTGTGCTCAAAAAGGCATCAAGGCGTCAATACAATACATTAATATTTATGCATTTCTCACAACTAACGCTGGATAACAATCTACCATTCACATTTTTCAAAGCTTAATGCTATGCTTTGTTCTATTGTCTAGGTCAGGGGTCGGCAACCTTTACTAACAAAAGAGGCATTGTTGACCAGGAAAAAAAGAGAAAAAATATCTAATTTAGCCTTCCAACATTACTAATAAGCCATAATGAGCATTATTAATGTGATTCTTTTGGAAAGCAGCAAGGGCCCAAGTGCCAATGAGAGGCTGGACACAGAAGAAATATTTTAAAACTAAAATTTAGAGGTTAATTCGCCATTTTTTTAATGCCTATATATATAAAAAGCTGTATATTTCTGTTACAGCCACAGGGAGCCACTGCAGATGGCCCAAACAGCCATATGAGGATCCGGAGCCGCAGGTTGCCCACCCCTGGTCTAGGTAGTCAGTAGCTTTTCTCCACAACACTGTGTCAGTGCTGGAGAAAACTCTGGCTGCACCCATTATCATTCCAGGAAAAGGGGAAAAAACATACACTGTATGAAGATGGATGATGCATCACCACATTATTCTACTGTATAAAAATGAAGCTAAATGACGCTGCAATCTTACGCTGGTGATGCCATTTGGAGCAATTTAAGCTAATGTTGACACAAACTAGCACTGTTATGCTTCTAATTTGTGCTGCATTAACAGTACCCTACAGCTTCAATTGAGCTAATCTTTACAAGCTAATGCTTGCTCTTATGTGAGCTAATACAGATTCTTCAAGGTTAATGCTACAATTAGTATTGTTATTTTCTGGGTAAAAGTTTTGAGCCAACACAAGCTTACATTTTAAAAAAAGGTATAATTTTCAACCATGCTGCCACTAAATTTTGGATACAGTATTCTACCTACTGATATTAACATTACCGCTAATGAGTAATGTTTCTGGTTTTATTAACAGGACCGTAGCTCCATTTGGGACCTCGGTGTCATGAATGTGACCTTATTATTACTTATGTGGCTTCAGTTTTACTGTTACCAGTGCAAATCTTAAGGACAAAGTCAAAAAGTTGATTTCTTGCCAGTTTTCCAGCAGCCCATCTTAGCTTCATGATCTCACAGATGTCTACTTTATGCCCTAAGTGATAAAATATTTTCCCAGGGTGAAACTTAACTTTATTTCCACAGGCTACCGCACCACTCTGCTCTTTTCCTATGCTGGAACGTGCATCTAATGCATCACAAAAGTGTCTGTGATTGTCGTCAATTTAATGTCATGTAGAGCTGTTTTTTTAGCTGCACTGCCACAGTGTATAAAGAAAATTGACTGCATAAGAACACTATGATGACAGTATGCCTGCCTGTAAAACTCAAATACCAGCTATTATCTTTGCAAGATAAGGTTACAAAACTTTCCGTGAATGACCGACAAACCAACAGAGTGACTTTTAAAACGTGATTGGGCAACCGGAGGAAAGATTACCTTGGCCCGCTCTAACTCTATGAGCTGAGTGTTGCAGCAATACACCGTGTTCCTGAGTGCAGGTGATGTAGTGTCACAGACAGACTGAAATCGGACAATTTGCTGGGCTTTCAGAGTATGCTCAGCACTTAAGCCTCGGCTGAACTGTGCATTGTACTGTGAACGTGGGTGTTTGTCGGAGGTTAAGAAATGTTGCAGTAAATCCATTCTGCTCTTTCTTGTGCCTCCTGCCCAGATATCTGGATGTTGCCAAGCTTTAACAAACAGGCTCTCTGTGCTATCAGCCCCAGTTATCAGCCCGTCACACTGTATGCGGAAGATAAATCTAGGCAATTAAAATTTAAATTGCCGTGTGCACTGGCGTGACTTCCCCTCTTTCCGTGTGTCTCCACGTCTCTCTCAGAGCACCCGGGCTGGACTGCTTCAGTCCTGTGTCTGGGTGAAAAGAATGGCATGCTGCCAGGGATGGAAAACATGCTGGTCAAACACAGATACATCTCACTTCTTGGAGAGCCTTAGTGCTTTACCCCACAGCCTGAGATCTTTTGCCATTACTTTCCTGTGACTGTGTTAAGTGCTTTCCAGCCAAATGCCTCTGTCTGTCCTTTTCTGAAAAGATGTAGTATGATGAGAAGGTTATCAAACTGAATCTGCAGATAAAATTAGATTTTCTGGCTGGTGGAAGCTCATGACTGGCATGCGATGAATAAAGCTGAATATGAATAAAGAGCAAGGCACTGGACCTAAAATCACCAAATTGGACATGCTGATTGATTAAGTGATGAAATGATTCATATATTAAATGGTCAATTGACAATAATTTGATAATTTATGAGTAATTCCAGTCATTTATCAAGCAAAAATGGTACATTTTCATTGGTTTCAGCTTCTCGTTTTTTTCTTGTATGATCTATTATAATTGACTGGATGGGTTCTGGACTTTTGGTTCAATCTTTTTCCAACATTACCCCTCTTGTATAACCAGTTTTAGGTCATAGATGCTCTTGAGGCGACAAGAGTTTGTGCAGTTCACCCCAGACAGCTTTTTTGAAGGATTCCCAAGAGGCTCTTCAGTCAATGGAACAGTTTTCGTACCTGGGCAAAGCAGACACTTCTCATTTGGCTACCGAAAACAAAGGATGAAAATAGCAGTCACATGCAGGGTAATTCTGAACCTCGGGTAACATTCATGCAGCACCTTCCCCTCTGCTGCATCAGAATACACCACAGGGTTGGGAATGACCAAGAGACGAGGGGAGAGTAAGAGAGGCTTTCACAATATGGAACACAGCTCCAAGTGACAAGTGGTCCTCAGTGGTTCTTGTGTAAATGATAGGATGAGTGGATCGCACACGTGTTCCTCAAAGAGGGTATAGAAGGGCCAAGGATGAGAGGAGACCCATTGTAATAACCATCATGAGCAAGGATGGGCAACTTAAATGCTGGAGGGGGCCACAATTTTTCATAGACACCACCACAGGGCCACATGTAGGACCGTGCACTTAACCAGATATGATGAAACTGCAATTGTAAATATGTTAACAGTGCAGTAACAACATATTTTATGCTCAAATGCATGTATAACAGTATAAATAGGAATACAAAAGGTTTGAAGCAAATAAAAAATAACCACTTACTGTGATTTCTTTTTTTTTTAGTGCAAGAACAGCAGACCAACATTAATTGCAAGAAGTCATTTTGTGCATTTTTACACTGCACTTTTAAGATTTCATGCTCAAATGCATGTAGTTGTACTGAGGGCCACTTCAAGTGAGGTTGCGGGCCGTATGCGGCCCCCGGGCCTCCAGTTGCCCATCCCTGATCACGGCTCTAAGGATGGATGAAACATTGTATCAACTGCTCTCTAATCTTTTTTTCTGGTTTTGGGCTATACATATACAGCTGACTTCTTGTCTTGGAAGTGGTAGTTCTAATAATCTTATAAATTATTAAATGGCCCAATCAGTGTAGCATTACGGGTGTCAGGATTCTCTAAATCCAAGATTCAATTATATTTTCAGTATTATGGTCACATTTCAATTCAGTTTTCAATTTAAACTCAACTTTTCTCAGCAATGAAGTAAGACTTAGACTATTGAGCTTTGATTCATAAACCAAAACAGATCATTGGTTTTATGCCCTCATAGCTATAATTTTCAAATTATTTCACCGCCATTTGCTCAAATTTCACCACCCTCACTTTTGATTTTGATAACTGAAACTGAAAGCTCATTTGATCGATGTTTGATTTGAAATCATTGCCCAATTTAGCACTGAGAACCAACATTTAAAATAATTTTCAAAAAGTATGATATCTTGATGACGGGCAATATTGTCAAGTCACCTAGCCAGTAATTAGGAAATAAAGCCAAACCTCGCCTATTGTTTCTGGCTCAGTAATACAGAGATGTCGAGCAGAACAGAGATTCTCAACTTCCACGTTATCTCTCTCCTGGCTGACAGAAGCAGCTGCGTCTCTATTCAACTCGTTGATCAATAGCAATAGATCTTACCCTGGAGCTGCTTTCACTGTTATCAGTGCACATATTGACAGAGTGGTGGATCAGCGTCAGATACCAATTCAGGCCCAAGAGTCAACATTATTTAATGGAGAGGATAAAGCATGTTTTTTATTCCTTTTGGAAGGGTGATAAAGTAACCAAATAAAAAGTAAATTAATAAGTCAATTTAAGCAAAGTTAAGCGGGCATGTGTTAGCCATTTTTAATCACCCTGTTGTCAAATTGACCAGTCACTCTTTAAGTAAATAGGATTTCAACAAAGAATACAACTAACAGCTGCATTTGTAGAACTCATACACACACACACACGCACACGCACACACACACACACACACACACACAAATTGCCTCAAAGCCTGAGGCAACGCAAAGCTGCTCCCTGAATTTTCATGCGCCTCTTTGCTTTAACTGCTTCTCCATCATCACACAGACAATCTTTGATCTCTGATCCATGACAATGGTTTGGCCTTTCCCTGTGCCTCCTCATCCTCCTCCTCCTCCTCCTCCTCCTCCCTGCCTCTTTGCACTGTACCCATCCAAGTGGAATAACAACAGTAACATCTCACTACCAGCAATCAGTAAATCCAACACAATGCAGTGGCTGTGCCCAGATAATGCAAACGAGCAGATAAGCATTGGGAGTGATAACCTCACACACAGGGTTTTAAAGATGCAAAGAGCCTGGCGGCGGTGCAGCACGGGGGCCGTGCGAGGCCTCTATGAGGCGGGAGATACGGAGGATGATGAAGTCTCAGAGGTGCGCCGGGAGAGCTGTGATAATAGAAGAGCGTTTCCATCTGCTGGAGGAAGGGCCGGGAGCCCGGGCGTGACTGAGTGGCAGCGGGGGCCACGCCCAGGAAGAACGAGCGTATGCAAAACGCACGGAGTCAAAGAGAATGAATGGAAACATGAGGATCGGAAAGGAGACATCCCTCATTTTTCACGCAGGGATTTGGCTTTTGTGATAAATCCCCATTCACTTTGCAACGATCCATCTTCCTAATGGTACCACTCTCTTATCCAAACTGCTATGTAAATATCATCCGTTATAGCCCATAGGCAAGCAGTGCCAACAAAGCGTAGTGGATGTGCACATCTATGTGTGCGTCTTTGTTTGCACAATAAAGCAGAGCAGTAAAGCAGAGCAAATGGTTCCATAAAGGCCAACGTGGTTCAGATCGTTTCCACCTGATTTGGTTTAGAGGCTCAGATGATGCACACCTGCATTATCGTTAATATACAGTAACACGTATATTATCTGAAATGCACCATGGGAAAATACATTTCAGTGTGTGTTTTTTGCCTTTCAGGGGTCTCCACACTCCACTATACACTGCTGCTAATCAGGGATGGACTGAATGCTAATTGTAAACACTGAGTGTTGTTGTCACGGTGATGGCTGAGGGAGCTGGAGCAGTCCTCTCAAGGCGTGACTGCCTATGTGGTAACCTCAATTTAAGCATGCAGAACTGCCAGCGTGAACTCCCTGATCTCATCACAGAGGAGGAAAAACGAGATCTGAGTCCACTCGCTTGCCTTGTAGCTCTTTCAGGAGTTTCCATTCCACGGCAGAGTGTATTACACAAGACTGATGATTTTTTCACGTGAGGCTTTTTAATTCTAAATAATTATGTGCAATGGCAAACACAGAGAAGAGTCCGTTATCATTAAAAACATGAGAGCAGTTCCAGGGCAGCTAGTAAGAGTGTCATCAAAAAAAACACACGAATGAAAACCAAGCCAGTGCTGATGACCTCAGCTGCAGAAAGGGGTTTTCCCAGAGCAAAGAAGCAAAGCATGACTCTAGTATACGAGCTGCATTCGAAATCTGTAAAATGAGTCACAGGCCGAGACATGAAATCATTTATGAGGCTTCCTCTGGCTGTTTGGTTGACTCTGAGAGTTTCACAGAGAAGGGAAAAGACCTCCCTGCCCTATAAATAAACAAGTTCTGTCCCGACTTCCTCTGCGTCCATGCAGCAGGAGCAGTACAAAGACCCGTCTGCAGCGCCAAAACTCTCTTCTGACCAATAAAGTTACATAACGTTAGGGACAAGAATGTCTAAAAGTAACATCTAAGAGCAAAGAGTGGGGCAGTTGTTGACAAGTAATGGGGCCAATATGTCCTCAACTCTAATAAAAGGGTTGTAAAGAAGCGTTGGCTGGGTGCTGTTGCTCCGAACAAGATCTATAAACTTCTGAATTATGAGGTCAAAGAATCAGGGTGAGGATTAGCCATCAAGTTTTTTCTTCAGCATTTCATTAAAATGGGGTAAAGTTTGAAACTTTACCTACGGGCAATAATAATGCTTTGGGTTGCTAATTAACAGATTTCACAAAAAAAACACCAATTACTTTTTTTTTTTTTAAAGAACAGACTGGCTGAATCCCATTTGCTCAACATTTTTGTGTTTCCTGAACTACAACTAAATATTATTTTTTATTATTTATTAATCTTCCAGTTATTTTCCACTTAATTGTTCAAAATATTTGAATTGATAGATAACACTCACATTGGAAAAGCAGAAACAAGCTAAATTGGGGCATTTTTGTTTGCCAAAATAACTCCAGATTCGATTATTTTAGTTGTTATTATTATTATTAGTTTTGGCTCTTTTAGAGTAGACACTAAACATTGGGAGTAAAAGTTAAAAAAAAATGCTCATAATGCTGAGTCAGCTGGTCTTTTATGAAATCATTTTGAAAAGTCATTAATTTATAAAGAATGTTTACAGTGCAAATTATATTTTGATTGATTTTTTCATTGTCAAATATTAAACAAATCCTCAAATCTTGCTTTTTTCATCATCTTATGTCTGCTTCCATCTGTTTATCTAGCCAGAGCTTTCTTGTTGAAAACCACTCCTCACCCTCTTTCTACCAAAGGAAACATCAAGTCCACATTCATCAGCATTACTTCTAATCTAATCTGTTAGAGCCCGTCCCGCAGGAGTTACATCACGACTTCCTCCCAGCGGGGTCGACAGCCTTCTTGGTCACTCGAGGGGGGGTCGTCCCTCCCAGATTCCGAGCCCAGGGTCCGTCAACCTCTGCAACCCCACAAAGCGGAAACCATCCCCCCGCCACATCCAGCCTGCCTCCCTGTTCCTGATTATTTTAGCATTGCATTAGAAGCCTGGCCATTAGATAGACAGGCTTGTTTTCTGCTCACATCCATTAGAGGCTCGGCCTGCAGCAGTGGAAGGGATTGGCGAGGAGGGACTAACAGCTCCTCGCATTAAATCAGCTCTGCCACACAGAGAGAGACGCGCCGTCAGAACTCCATAACTCATACCTCAAAGTATAATAAAAACTTCTTCATAGAAAGGAAGGGATCTGAGGCTGTGTCTTTGTCTGTAAGGATCTTATTGAACCTGGTCTCACAGAAATCCGTGAAATGGCCACGGATTTCGCTTAACTCAAAATCCATGGAATAGCCATGGAATCGCTCAAATTTCCGTGAAACTGACACAGATTTCGCTACAATGCAAGTTAAAGACAGTCATATCCCGTGGCCATCCCATTGATATTTTTTCCTATTGGTTTGTTCCAAGTCACGTGACTTTCAAGGTTCCAGCGGTCAGAACAAAAAAATGGCGGACAGTTCTCTAATTTTTTGTGAAAAAATTAATAATTTGACTTTGTTTCTGCATAAATGTACATAATCACTTTGTATGTTGGAATAGCCACGGGATATGACTGCATTGTAGCGAAATCCGTGTCAGTTTCACGGAAATTTGAGCGATTCCGTGGCTATTCCACGGATTTTGAGTTAAGCGAAATCCGTGGCTATTTCACGGATTTCTGTGAGACCAGGTTGATCTTATCATTACCTAGAGTGTGGTAACACTGGGCACAAGGAGCTGTAATGGATGGTTCAAGCTCCTTAGAGTGATGCCTTTCAGGGCTGCGGCTAATGATTTGTTTATCTTTATTTTTTTTCAGCTGATTGTGGTTTTTGATTAAATCTCTGAATTCCATTTGGGGACTGGACATTTTTGGCTCCTGCCATTTTCCACACACTCTGGCCTTGTTTTTCACTGCAATATATAAGCCGGGCTTTTCTATGGAAACAGCGTAATCCTGGCAAGAAGTAGGGAGAATTTAACATGCATTTTCTGCACTATATTGCAGGTTTAATACCAAAAATCACAAAAAAGCATGTTAAATTCCTTTGATAATTCATTTTACAAAATTTGAAAACAAATTATCTCTGTATATACACAAGTTCCCACAAGTGTTGCCAATATTAGACAAAAATGTGGTCTCCATATGCCATACATATTGAACTATTTACATTTTTATAACCTCCTCTCTGCTCTGTGTAAACAGCCTGCAGATACATCAAAGTTTCACAGACTTTTTTTGTCATGTGCCTGTTTGTCTCAGATGAATCAGTTGTGATTTGGACTGCACATTTTTTTTTTTTTTTTTTTACAGGCTCTAGTTCATGCAAATGGTTTATTTTTGACAATATATAAAGGGAGACATGTAGAGTAAAGTGATGAAATATCACAATTTTAACCTCAGATTTGCAATTTTTCCCTAATGGAAGAGTTCATCATGCATGATTACTTTGGGTTCCACCAGACATGTGAAAATCCCCCAATAATTTCTGTTTTTACAGTTTCTGGCTATGATAAATGGTGTAATTTGAGCATTTAAAAGAAAAAAAAAACATGCCTTTCAGACCTGCCAGCAGGTTTTGAGGGTTAATTAAATATCTATAAACTTTATCGAAACTTTATCTAGTCTATAAACTTTCCCAGAGAACTGAATTACATTTTGCAATTGCATGTTTTTCTTACCAAAAGGCCAAATTTCTAACCAATTTACAAAGACATAAAGCAGCTAGTGTTGGGTTTTTTGACATATAATAATACATAAATCAATAATCTAAATGGCTGCTGATGATCTAATCATTTCAGTGTGTTAAGCAAGAGTCTATTATTATTATTCCCAGACAACCTCCAGCCAGACACCATCATTAAAAGACATCATCGCAGGCCAGAAAGCTGTCAGAATGATGTTTTTAGTTGTTAATGAATTTCCTCTCTGCTCTGGACATTTCCGGCAGTATTGCGAAAGTTACTTTGGTTGATGACTGTGAGCAGACATTATGTAAGCTGGTGATTTATGTTTGGATGCGTTGCAGCACATCGAATAGGTATATTTACTGCATGGACATTCCCCCGGCATCTGGCCCTGGGAAGATAAATAACACTTTCGTAGGCTGAAGAAAAACATCCAGTTGTCAGAATGAAGAGTGATAAAGTAGCCAAACATTTTTTTTATGCTCATAAAAACTGATATCAGTAGAGGGGCAGGTCTGGGGGAAGTTGCAACACATATCTGCAATTTAACTTCCATGCTTTTATGCTTACTGGAAGTTAGTTTGAATTCTGCAGAAGTGTCACATGAAAAAGAAAAAGGATGTATTTTAATGCCGAAGAAATCAGCATTACTCTCCCTTCCTTACTGAACCTTCACCCTTTAAAACAAAACACACTATATTGGATTTCACTGTATATATTTTCAGAAGGGCAAACACAGCGACTAGTGCTGAGTCATCATCCACATTTAAATTATTCATTAAACCCCGAGCCGGATCCGCCCGCTTAAGCTTTCTGATCAATTTCTCTGTGTAACGGCGCCGTGATCAGCCTGCTCACACTTTCCCTCCTTCCACCAGCAGCAACCAATCAGCACGTTCGCTTTCCACCTGGAAACTATCCATCAATCTGGCAACGTATACAGGCGGCTGTGAGTGTACATACATCTGTACATACGACATGGCATCAGTGGTGGAATGTAACCAAGTACATTTACTCAACAACAAAAGTACTTCTATTTTTCTTGAGTATTTCCATACTTCACTTAATTTAAGAGGCAAATATTGTACTTTTTACTCAACTATATTTAGCTTCTAGCTTACACTGTTAAAAAATGCTTGTAGAAATTACAGTAAACCCCTTCAAATTATATCAGAAATGGGTCGTAAAATTAAAAATTGTATATCACTGTAGTAGACACTTTTAATTACCGTAAATCAAAGAATAGCACAAAACTGTAACTTTTACTGTCATTAACTGTAGGAAACACAAAGTTTTGCTGTAAAAATATAACATTTTTATGTAAAATGAATGGAGAAATACCATGATGACACAATTACCCTAAAAATAATAATAATAATAATAATAATTTTTACGGTGAAGTTCTGGCAACCACAGCTGCCGGTATTTTACCGTAAATGAAACAGACTATTTTTTACAGTGTAGTTACTTGACATTGTTATTTGACAATTTTAAATAATTAGTCAAAATTAGCCCTACCTTGACAACAGTAGAATGCTGCTTACATAAAATAATTTAAAATAATAATCCAATAATATATAAAACAATCTGAGTGTGTCCTTTCTGCTCAACAAGAACTTTTACATTTTGATGCTGATGCTTTTGTACTTTAACTTAAGTAAGGCTTTGAACGCAGGTTTTTTTACTTGGAGTAATTTCACAGTGTGGTATGAGTACTTTTACTTCAGTAAGGGATCTGAACACTTCTTCCACCACTGTATGGCATACTGTTGAATAATAATAATAATAATAATAACTTTATTTATATAGCACCTTTCAAAAACAAGTTACAAGGTGCTGTACAACAGAAATAAAACATATCAAATACAATTGACTGACAACAAAATAAAACAAGAAGAAGAAATTACATAAAAAAAACTTTAAAAAAAATTAAAATTTAAAATCACCAATCACAACAAGGTAATCATACAACAATTATACAAGGAAATTAAGAGAAGGCCAATCGATAAAAGTGAGTTTTTAAAAATAAAAGGCTGTTAAAGAATGTCTGAGGTGTGGTTTTAAACCAGTCAAAGTAAAAACTTGCTATGAAAGTAGGATTAACTGCACAAAAGTTGGTCAGCAAAGGGTTAAAAAAAAAGGAACTGAAGTTGTTAACTAGAGTCAAGATTTACAGATGGCACGTGCATGAGAAATTTGCATACGTGCACCAGCCTCTCTGTGCTTGGCTGAGCACGTCAGACCTCTCTCCTCCCACCCTGCGTGGTTGATCTGCCGGACGTGTGTGCGCTCATTGTGTTGTCAGTTTGGGGCTCTAATCTAATTGGACTGTTGGGGTGCTTTACGTGCTCTGTAATGAATGGCAAACACACTACACATCAGGGGCATGTCCTGAGGAGGAAGCAAACAGCCAACAGATGGCTTTAATATTCAGCAAATGAACAGTCAGATCTTTCACGCGAGCACTCCGGACGGAGCCAAACGAGATAGAAATGCAAACGAGGCCAACACACCGTGCACATCTTGCTCTTTGATTTGATAAACTTTGCCTTAAACAAAGTACAGGGGGGCATGTCAGAGGGGTATGTTTAGGTGCTCTCCCATTTGTTTCTGCTTCTGCTACAGATCTGTAATTCTGCTAAAACTGTGAAACAAATCTAAATGTGTGTTGCGAGCTTATTCAGCCAGCACATAGTCAACATTGACTACAGCTATTGATAATAAACTTTAATAGGTGGTTTGTGGTCGCGGGTCAATGTTCAATGGAACACTTTTGCAATATAGCAAGTCACTGAGTTGAACTCATTTGAAACAACAGAGACACTGATACTGATATCAGGCTGGTACTGACTCAAATAACTGCAGGTGTGGTGACAATTGACCTGATCTATTCAGTTCATTTCTATTAGTTATATACTGTATGCATTATATTTAATATAATAATAATAATAATAATAATAATAATAATAATAATAATAATAATAATACAATTTTAATTTATGGTTAAGATTTAGAACCAGTCTGTTGTCACATTTAAAATGTTTACACTATAAGTTGTAATTCATGTTATTGATTTTTTTTTTTTTAACCAAGGTGCACAATTTATCAATTTAATAATACATAACTATTCAGTATATTTGTTTTCTATTCACATAACTAAGTGATTCCTCCACACAGTGAGGCATACATACAGTTTATTAATTAAACACTGATCGGATCAGAATCAGCTGTTATCCAAAGCCCAGGTGTCAGGATCATTATTGGAAAAAGTCAAATCGATGCAAGAATTCTGTTTGTATGATGCATATTGGTACCCCAACAATGCACTATGAATAAAGTCTAATAATGAGTGAATTACGGAAATAAAGTAGTTTAAAAAGAAGAATCTTATAAAGTTTCCATGATGCATATTGTTACACTGCAAATGCACAATACATAAAGAATATTTTTAATAATTTGACAATCGGTGGAATACAATAGTGCAAAAAGAAGAAGCGTATAAAGTTTCTATGATGATCATTGCGCGATAAGTGACATTTAATCATGAGAATCAGGGAAATAAGATAGTTAAAAAGAAGAACCGCATCTAGTTTCTATGATGCAGCTCAACAACAATCGGGGTTCTGCACAAAATGTGGAAGTTAATTCAGTATTTTAAAGAACAAACAACACCTTCACACATAACGTATGCCATCATATCAACTCAGATCATGAACTGAACATTAATCATTAACTGCCAGACATAAATCAATAACCATTATGTGCATCTGCTGAAGCAGTAGCTTCTATTATTCTGTCTAACATGTTGCTTCTCTGCCCACCTTTAAGTCAAGGCTTTCTCTCAAGGAATAAGTTGGGCTACGTTGCTCGTTTAAAGCCATGACAGTATTTGTTTCTAGGGCTGGGCGATATATATATATAAAAAATATATAAATATATTTTTAAATGTGATATGGAATTACACCATATCGCATATACCAATATAGTTTAAAAAAAATATTTATATATATATATATATATATATATATATATAAATGCTGCCCTTACTAGGGTTTGACATATTTAGTTTTTTTGTAATTTGTTATTTTTTTCCTCATATAAATATATTTATTTCAGGAAAAGATTGGCCTATTTTATTTCATAGGCTATTTTTATTAAATATATATTTTTTAATTTAAATGTGCACTGTGCAATGTGCACTGTGGAGCTTTGATTTTTTATTTTTTTTTAAAGGTACTCCTGTTGTTAAACAGTATTTATGTTCACTTTTAATAAACAGTTTCAAACATAAAACTACTTGTGACATGTCATTTTTGGCTGTGACTTTGACTGAACATTTGCTCTCACTTTGCAATAAAAATATCAGGATATATATCATATATCGAGATTCAGCCTAAATATATGAGGATATGACTTTTGGTCCATATCGCCCAGCCCTATTTGTTTCTCTGTTTTTCCCCTGTTTGCAAAGTCAACAAATATTGCAAAAGCACTGACACGCACCCAACATCCCTCTGAAAGTTTGTTTTTAGTGCCATCCTATCACAGAGAGTATTTTCCGTGACTATGACTTAATCAGCAATAAACAGTGTAATTGTATTGACGTGACTCTTGCCACTGAGCTTCACGCTCACAACAAAACTGCCCTGTAAATCAGACATTATGTGTTAGTGTGTAGTCATTAATGAAGCCGCAATCTGGGCCATCTTAAAAGTACGAGCGAGCCTCATACAGCTGTAATGACAGTTTGTGATTGCTGCAAATGCAAACCACAAACAGACCTAATGATCTCAGGCAGTTAAATAATTCAAGGAGCAGATGCTGTAGTGAAGAGTGAAGTCATGCAGGAGACAAGTTTCTGGTCCATTCCGGCTCAATCGACTGTTTGGGGACACAGCTGTCGAAAACACACGCCGCGATATCCTGAAGATGTTAGCTCGAAGTTTGGAGCTGCTTCGCCCCGGGGCGCTGCGATAGAAGGTGCTGCATTAAAACAAAATAGCCAATTAATCAAGTGCATCGTTAAAGTCGGTATAAAAGGAATGGCGGGGAATCCTGCGTTCCCATCACATTTTGTTGTCGAGCAAGCCGTCCTATTGTTTTTCTCATTACAGCTTTCCCGTTTGTCCTGAGGCGTTAGGAACCTGTCATTAAGCAGATGAGAAAAAAGGAAATGTCTTTCTTTTTATTCCTCTGGTTTGATTGTGCTTCTGGAGACAAAAGTTCCCCGTTTGTTCTCACAATCTCACGGATTTGGTTTTAATTAGGAATAAGAGCTTCAAGGTTACAGCGGCTTTAAAGTGTTTGTGTTCCCACACTTCTTCTCAGTGTGTTTTATCCTCTATATCTCAATGAGGAGCATAATAGGGCACGTAACAATCTGTGTTGCCTCTTAACCTTGATAAAAGTACACCTGTCACAATAGATAATGCTGTAAAGAACTGCTGGAGTTGCTACTTGAGGATGCAGTTTGGAAGTTATGTAATGATGACTAAACAGCCGATGATGCACACACATGGATCAAGGTAAAAACAGATCATTAGCATTAGAGCACTGAATGATAAAACAAGGTGTAAGTAAAACTTTTAGAAATTCTGATATGTTAATGTTTTAATTAGAGCAAGGTTATTATAGTTAACGAAAACTAACAAAATAACGAAAACTGAAATTGAAAAAACATTTTCGTTAACTGAAATAAAAATAAAAACAAGAGTTTTTTAAAAAACGATAACTAACTGAAACTGTATTGTGTGGTTACAAAACTAACTAAAACTAACTAAAATTATAGTGAAAATGTCCTTAGTTTTTGTCTTTGTCAACTTTTTTCATACATAAATCAGTGTTTCTATTTCAACTGAATTATATATATATATATATATTATATTATATATTATATATTATATATATATATATATATATATATATATATATATATATATATATATATATATATATATATATATATATTACTGAGACTGGGATGTCTACACTTCAACCAAAATACAAAACACCCGGAACTGTAAGAGTTAATAACCTTATTGAGGCTAAGATGGATAAACCAAAGGAAATGAAGGCACATACCCATTACAAAAAAACTAAAACTTACACTAAAACTAATAAAAACTAAACTAAAACTAAGCATTTTCAAAAAATAAAAACTAACTAAAACTAACTGAATTTGAAAACAAAAATTCACAATGAAATTAAAACCAAAACCAATGAAAAATCCAAAACTATTATAACCTTGAATCAGAGTCGCTGCTATTTTTCTTCATCTGTCCATCAACTAATAGTGATAAAAATCTATGGAATGTATGTTATTTTTAGATAAGAAAACTGTACATTTGGGAACATTTGTAAATCTTTAAAAGTTCTCTCAGATGTCTCTAACTAGAGGTAATGTACAAGTACTCAAGCTAAATATTTCAGTAGCCTTTCCTCTACTGGCTGTCGATGGGAGTCAGGGCACTTCTAATTATTGGAAGAGGAAGCTCCGAGGAGAGGAGTGTCAGCATGGGTGCAAAGGGTCGGAGGACTTTAACATCCAGCTGTCAGGTTTCATGGAGCTCTTCCGTGAGGTAGTTCATTTTGTCCCCCCACGCCTCCAGTAGTGGACTCGGAGATTTGGGGTGACAGCCAAAGCTTCACCCTCGACCAACCCTCCTCAGGGACTTTAGCTAACACATTTATAACGTCTCACACATTCAGACACACACACATTTGGCCATGGAATTGCTTAAGGGAACACATCGGTAAAGGATGTGCTGCACCATGTGTAACTTCTTTTCCGTTTAAAAAAATACCTGGATTCTTCTACCTCACCAGGTAGTAGGGCTGCTTGATTATGGCAAAAATCATAATCACGATAGTTTATTTGATCGTTGCTAAAATGGGGATTTCTTAAAACAATGTCTTATGGACTTTGGAAATATCATGCATAAAATGAACTTAAATTAATGTGAATATGATAAATTATATTAAAATAAATGACATAAAGTGGAAACTACTAAAATGTTCAGCAGTATATAAAAATGAATAGTCTTACAAAAAAGAAAGTCTGGCCCTGGGCCCATTGCTACATGTCATCTCATTGTACTCCCCTGCATTTCCTGCCTGTCTCTCTTACTATCAAATAAAGCAGAAATACCAAAAAATTATCTTAAAAAAAAAAAAAAAAACATTTTTGTACTACAATTTACAGACAGGGCCTTAATTTTTCTAATCTAGTTTTTGCAGAATAAATAACCCCTATTAGCAGCTGTACTTGCAGCTAAATGTTAACACAAGCATGCTAACATGCTCGTAATGACATGCTAGCATGTTGATGTTAAGCAGGTATGTTTACCATGTTCACCATCTTCGTGTAGCTTGTTAGCATGCTAAAATTTGCTTGTTTGCATACGAGTTTTGCAAATACTTGGTCATAAACCTGCAACTGAACGGTTTACTGTCTGGATTTTATCACCCTCTGAAATACTGAATGGATTGCCATGGATTGATTCTGTACAGAAATGTATGTTCCTCAGTCATTACCGAAGTCGTGGACCAACTGACCGACCTACAGACAGACCAACGTTGCCATCACGGGAAGCATGCTGCTACGGCTAAAAACTAAGGTTCTTAAAACAAAGCTTTGACTGGGTTGTCCTCTGACTGCCAGTGCTCAACCTGTGAGCAGCAAGCTGTTGTCAAAACAAGAACAACAAAAATTGAATGTGGCTCAAGAACACAACAGGACACAACAGCATCAGGTGTGAAGAGGAGACAACAGCTCAAGGCTTTTAAAACCAAACCAAACACACAATAGCCTCTCAAATATGTTCACAATATCGTCATTTTCATGTCCAAGTGGTCCAGACATGTAAATTAACATTAGTGAATGAGATTAAAATGCACCAGACCATTGAGGCGCTCTGGTGTTCTAAACGCCATAATTAACCAGCAATCAACAAATAAACCTCATCATTATTAATAAAGGTCACGAACTACAAGCATGATGTCCTTCCGTCAAAACATTTGAAGGAAATGAGTAGCAGTAACAATTTTGTAACCAACAAACAAGACGGAAGCATGACTGACAGACCAAAGCAGATTTGTAGCCATCAATCAACCCAGTGTTCAACGATGCTGCGGATTTCTAAATGGTTGCCTCCATGATTACACAAATTAAATTCCAGCAGGAGAAAATATATCAGTTCTGCCAGTCAAACAGCCAATCACCAGTGCCATTCAGCTGTCTGGTTAGAAATAAGCTCATTTAAGCCAGCGGGGCCTGTAATGATCTCCCAATAGTATCATCACTCGCGCTGACATTTAAAGACAATTAAATACCTAAGAGATGCAATATGTCTGCTTGCTGGCTCTAAACCAATACATCGTGTGGATTAACTGGGAGTGCACCACTAATGGGGTACATCATCATATGCTATCAAGCTCTACCACACTGCTCGCATGGGAATATGTTCATAGAAGAAGACACTAACCTAGTTTTGCTTGGAAAATGTTGTATTTCAACATCATTACATGTGAACAATAAGTCAGGTTTTCTGACTGCGGGGTTTTTATTTCTTCACCCATCTTTACCAGACTAAGGGAGAGGATGTGAGGGGGGAGCAGTTAGGAGAAAAGGAGGTGGGAAAGATGAATGTCACCAGGAGCAGCAGTTCATCATCTCAGAGGCCTATCTGAGGGTGGCGGTCAGGGAAAATGCGATCCCGTTCTCCCCCCATACTCCTCTGTCAAGGTCAAGTCATATTGGAAAAACAAGGTAAGGGTGAGAGAAATGAAAGAGCGTTGCCGGGGGCAAAGACGAGCAGGTCAAACTCAACATACATTCAGCCGCTCGCCTAAATGTTAGCCGGTAAAGTGGAAACAGTCACACGGCGAAATATGCTGCGTACCAAAAAGGCTACAACCTTAGCAAGGAAGGTGGAGACAGCAGAGGGTTTTATAAATTTAACAGAAATGTCTCCTGTGAGAGAAGTCTGTTGAATGAGTTAATGAATACATGGTGGCGAGACACGAGGGAGGGAAAGACCCAGTTTCATTGTGGGTCAAATGTGAAGACAAACAGTAGCAATATTGTCTTGAAATGATGCTCATACTTGTGAATGGTAGAAACATTGTGTCTTGTGTTAATCAACTATAGGGCTCAGAGTAGAGCCTAGGGCTGGGCGATATGGACCAAAAGTCATATCCCGATATATTTAGGCTGAAAATCGATATACGATATATATACCGATATTTTTATTGCAAAGTGAGAGCAAATGTTCAGTCAAAGTCAAAGCCAAATATGACATGTCACATGTAGTTTTATTGAAACCGTTTATTTAAGTAAAGATAAATACTGTACAACAGTACCTTTTTTTTTTTTTATCAAAATAAAAGTTCAAATTTGAACTATAGATATGTGCAATATGGTCTAATTCCATATCACAATAAAGAATATATCGATATATTTTTGATATCGATATATATCGCCCAGCCCTAGTAGAGCCCGTCAAATCTATCGGTCAATCAAAGTCATTTTGCCTTTTTTTTCCCCAGTTTTCATTTCTAGAATTAGTTGACAACACAATACACTGTACATATGATAATGATTTATAATAATGATAAATATTCTTTGCTAATGTTTGTTTAAGACAGGTGCAGAATTGGTGCGCAATCCACATAAATAAGGTCTATTTTCAAGCCAGCTAAAAAGCAACTATTTTGGCCACAATATCGCCATATCATCAGTCAGAGTGCAACACCTTCTACTTAAAAACCCAAAATAGTTTAAAGCTTTATATATTTTGAGGTCTGGCCATGAATGTTACAGAGGAACGCTCCATCTTCACCGCAGTCATTGCTTTGTCACGTCTGACAATGCTTTGACATCTGACTGACAGGTGATCTCTGCAGAAATCTTGCTTAAGCAGCAACATCAGCTTCACAGACTCACAGAAAGAGCTGATCACAGCTCTGAATCACAGGACTCATGATTCTACCGTGATAAGCTTAAAAGCAATGATATAATATGCTTAAGCCTAAGCAAGTTTTTGGCCACTTAGTGTACCGACAGTAGGCTTTTAGAGCTTTTTTTTGCTGACAGCAAAATGACTCAATGAGAGCAATCACATTGACCCAAACATTTTGGCTTAGACAGCTGAAACTGAGAATCACATAGATTGTTTTATGTAGAAATGTCATCACACTTCGGCAAAAACACATTAGCTCTTCTTCTTCAAACTAAAGAACTTTTTCACTGTTGACTTTTCACTGCAGGCAAAGTACGAGTGTAAACACTGAACTTAATGGTGGCTGAAATCCATTTAGCTGCATTGACATAAGGTTCCTGATGTTGTGAATGCTGACTCACTGTCACTCTCCCTGCAAACCTGAATAGAACAGAGCCATCAGCTGAGCATTTCCTATGACAAGTCCAAATGTCTGCTGTGAAGTGGGCCCATTTTTACTAATTTGTGTGCGTGTTCAGCAACCAAATCATCTTTGGCGAAGTGTAAATGGTGTAGACACCGACATGCAGAGAGCATATTGTGCAGAGAACAGCCAAAAATATTTTTTCTGTTGTTTTGCCATCTCACAGAATTGACATTAATTAGCTACAGTGGAGGAAATTTGCCTGTAAGAGCAAAATGAACAGTCAGCAGCTTGAACTTTGCTCCTGCTTGTTAAGAGAGAGCAGAGAATTGCACTGTTTTAATTATTAATAGTATCTAATAATTAAAACAGTGCATTTCTCTATTTAATTGAGTCAAACAGTCACTGGTTCAGCCCTTTGTATAAGGATATACTCTTTTTTTTTATTTTATAAATGCCAGATTAAACCCCAACTACTATAAAAAGAACAGATTTACCGCCACATTTCACCAGTAAAACAGTAGTGGTGATTAATTTACATCAATCTGGGGTACCCTTATCCTGTGCCTCTAACCACTGTGTCTTCACACGGCAGATGGACCAATTTAGTACACAAATGTAGGAAAGATCAGAAACTGAAACAGACACAGTTGAATAAAAAGGCAAATATAAAAGAGTTGTAAAAGCAGAAGTTACGCATCTTTCTTCCACAGTTCTAATTCTGGCTGAAGCACCTGCACTGCATGCTCACGTAGGATCAATGATGCAGAAAAAGCTTGTGTGGCATAGGAAGAGTGTGGTTTCTTTCGAAAAACTTGCAGCTTAAAGTTTTAAATATGGTGAATACAGCACTTTTACAGCAATATCCAGATCCACAGGCGTTAAAAAAGTTGAAGTGTATTCTTTAAATGATGGAAAACTAAAGTGAAACACCACTTGAGATGTGCAAATTAGTGAGAAAACACACCCGACAACCTGCACGCACGCAGTATTAAAACAGTTTCAGGTTGTCAAGACTAAAATGTAGAGAGGAAAATAACACCTTTTTACCCCACTCAGAGAAAGAAAATTACACACTTTGCTCAACACAGCCAGCACTCGACTGAATACACCCACACATTCTTCTCAGAAATCAGCAAAGTCATGATAAGAATGCAACGCACGCACAGGGTTTGGTGGGATAACAGTGTGGTGTCCAGACTCAGAGTGCACGGTCTGAGCCAAGCATTGTTGGACTCATCCAAGGTGGGGATGGGTGCGTTCTGAACTCTCTGTTCTCCGTCCAGATGTTTCTTGTTGTCTGGCTGAGTGCAGGGGGAAGGGAGGAGAGGGGATTACACAACTCTCTCTCTAAGTCACTCTGTAACCAAGAGAGTGCTTATGCTAAGCAAGGAGCGTGAATGTCCTCAGAAAAGAGAAAGGAAAACTAAACAGACACAGAATCAACATGTCATCGCTGATTGCATTTTAAAATTTTCGAAAACATTATGACAGTGGTAAAGGGAGGACTGAGGAATTAAACTGCATTCGTTTTAGCTAAATGTACCTTATAAACTGTCAGACCAATATTGACCACCATGCAATTACATGACGTTTACATTACAGATGTGTGTAAAACTGTTGACAGGATGCCTTGAACAGCTCCGCCGCTGCTGAATTACATGCGCTGCTGCTGAAATTTCACATCATTAATATCAATGCGCCACTAATGATTTCTACTCGCACTGTGTGAGCACAACCACACACAACGTTATTTTCAACTTGTTTTGAGTTGCTTTTTTCGCGACTTTTCAGACCCCCTAGCGACTATTTTTCAAAAAAGCGACTAGCGACAAATCTAGCGACTTTTTCTGGTGTTACTTGAGACTCTCGGAGACTCGTTCTTACTCCTCTTAACGAGCTGCCGGCCACCGCAGCTCGTTACGAGGAGTAAGAATGAGTCGAATCGGCCCAGTCCTCCCGCAGCAGTCTCTCCCAGCTGCAGTCACAGAGCCAGAGGGGATGTTAACGCCTTAGCGTCAAGTCTGCAAATCGCGCATGTACGAAGTCGCCGCTGGCTGGTTTACAGTCAGTGTCTCTATCGGGTCACTTTTGCTGGTCCCAAGGCCAGATTAAGGAGGGTTGAAATTGTGACAGAAGACAGCGCACTTGCAGTTCTAAACATATTTACGGTGTTTTTAACTCACTTTTTGTCTTCCCCACAATGAGATTCATCTCTCCTACAGCGTCCATTACAAGTACATGCACATGGTAAATTATGCAAATTGGGTGATGATGTCATTTAGCGACTTCCAGCGACTTTTTGGACAGCCAATAGCTACTTTCCTTACTGAGGAGTTTGCAACACTGCGCATGGCCTCAGACAAGCAGCATCGCTGCTGAAAAAAATTCTAGGGGAAACACCGCAGCATGTCAGTTATTATTACTCTTTGGATTGTAAATTATTAAGACATGCAGCTGAATATTTGTAAAACATTCTCAAAGAAAAGTTCAAAGAAGAAGAAAAAAAAACCTGGATGCATAAGGCACAACGAAGGAGCCAACAAGGAAGATAAATAACTTTTTTGCCAAACAGGTTAAAAGAAAACTTCACAGAGAGTTAGATGAGAAAATCGATACCCGGCTGGAGTTTACACATTACAAATGAAGCCAGCAGACAATAAGCTGAGCTAAGCATAAAAAATTAAGGGTGGGGAAACTTGGCTTTATCCACAGTTGAAAAAGAAATCTACCAGCAAGCACCACTGAAGTTTACTTTTTAACATTTCTAAATTGTTTGTTTAATCCGTACACAAACAGGAATGTAAGACAAGTTATTACGTTTTTGTGGCGAAAAAAACACCGGTCCTCCCACTATTTTGAATACGAGTAGTGTGTTTAGGTTTCGGCAGTGGGGATTGTAGGGAATGATGAAATTGGTAATACAGAATGAACTTTTTGACAAACACAACCCAACGAAATGTGAATAAATGAAAGTGAATTATTTTGGTCACAGTGCTTTTGTTCTTCTTGGACAGAGCCTAGGTGTTTCCCTGCCTTTTTACCAAGACAATCGCCTGCTTTTCTTATATAATTCTTGGCACAAAAAGAAATCTGATTTCCAAAGGGAAGTCTACGATTCTTAATAAAAACTGTAACCAACTGGTCAAAGTACATTGGGTTAATATTTGAGAAAGACTTCCAAAGGTAGAAAGGAAATACATGTGTATTAATGACTGACTATAACTTACAACCTGACTGAAGTACATCTTGGTATGATTTTTTTTAGACTTCCCAAGCTCAGAAGGAGACCAGTATATAAATAGCTGCATTAATTATTGACTATGACATAACCAGATGAAAGTCCATTTCTCAAAAAGAAAAACATCAGCCCTTTAGTATTGTCTCCGAATAGAATTAAGAGTAAACAGGAAGTCAGAACAAATAGAAGTCTACTGTTTGTAAAGGTTTGCTGACCCGGAGACCACCACAGTGTCTTTAACTCCTCCTGTTACACTGAGTGGGGCTCACTGTGAGGGACATGCTCAATTTCACAGGAGAAAGCTACTAAAAGCTCCCTCTCAATCAGTTTCTCTGGGACTCCACCTTCTGTGTGTTTTTTCCCTCTCTTTGTTTTCCCCAGGAGCTTCTGTCATTAATTCTAAAATGTTTAGCTCTCGTGTCTTCACGCTCCGTTGCTTTCATTATGCTAACACCAAACTGGTGGCAGGTTTACTCTTTTTTTTCTTCACCTTTTTAGATGGGAAATGGGATTGAGGAAGCTCACCTGCCTTCCTCTAGCTGGCACTTATGAGAAATTGGTTTTTAGAAATATCATCAATCACAGGCAGACAGGACAACTTGTCTGCGTTACAGCAAACCGTAGAGATAGTCAATTTCAGTTGAGGGGAAAAATACTTTCCTTTCCTCACCAGCTGAATCATACGTCTGAAGAACAGAGTGTGGAACGACTGCTGTTTTTACATGGACACTAAATAGGATTGAATTAAAAGGCTGTGATCAACAACTGGACCAACTTGTAATCTTATACATGAATGAACAATGCAACCATGCTAGAACTCCAAATATGTGACAAAAAATGCTAACAATGAAACTGTGTTTATCAGATTTGTTTAAATATGTCACTGCATCACACAAGATAACAGGCCCTCACACGGCGCTGTATGACAGTAGACTAAATATAAACACGTTTATACATATACAGCGTTTCCAGTGTTACAACACCATGCATAGTTGTAATACAAAACGCACAGCCTCAGAGCGGTCTGTTGTTGGATTTCTGTTTCCCGGGGGCTTTTCACTTTTCCTCCATAAAGCTTTTTCGTCTCATCTCTCCAGTCCACCAGAAAGGATTTATTAAATTGCTGTGAAAATACTGCAAGATAACTTCCAAAGCAGATAAAAGCTTAAAGTAGGTTTTTCCTCGGCTTTTGTTAACAGTGACAATTACGACTTCATTGGTATGCAAGATGGCAGCTTATTTCAGACACATTAATGGAAACGTGGTTTGAAACCTGCAGAATACAAATGAATGTCTGTTAAAGAACGACAAGGTGCTTCTGTTTTTACCCTGTATCAGGATGGTCCAGTGGTTAAAGAGGCCAACTTTAAACTGCACAACTTGGGTTTTATACTCCCTGCTGACAAGACGCTTCCCTGCCAAAGTGTCCTTGAGATAGATAGTGGAGCCAGTGATGGGAAGGTATTTCAACAAGACAGACAGACATTACATTATGATGAGATTATTTCTCTAAGCCTATAATCAGTCAATGATTTATTTCATGTGTGGGAAAGTGGATTAAGTAAGCAACAAGAGAATTGACTCATCAACTGTGAGATGAAAACAGTAAACACCTGCTGGTTACAGCTTCAGAAATACTGAGATTAACTTGCTTTACTTTCATTCTTCTGTCATGATGTAATAAATCCTTTCCTACTTGATGATAAGACTCAGAGACTAAAGCCCCTAAAGCCCCTTAAATCCATCTTGTCAGGTTATTGCTATGAATTTGGGTCCAAACCACCACTGGTGTGGACTAGAGCAAGACTGATGTATTGGTCATAAATATGCACAGATAAGAAAACTTTTTAGATTCAGAAATGGGGTCATCATCATTTATCATCAAGACAGTAAGGTGTGGGGCTACTTCCGCAAAGATGGTCGACAATGTAATACAGGGATGGGCAACTGGAGGCCTGGGGGCCACATACAGCCCGCACCCTCACTTGAAGTGGCCCTCAGTACAACTACATGCATTTGAGCATGAAATCTTAAAAGTGCAGTGTAAAAATGCACAAAATTACTTCTTGCAATTAATGTTGGTCTGCTGTTCTTGCACTGAAATGCAAAGGAAATCACAGTAGGTCGTTATTTCTTATTTGCTTCAAACCTTTTCTATTTTTACTGTTAAACATGCATTTGAGCATGAAATATGTTAAGTTACTGCACTGTAAACATGTTTAAAATTGCAGTTTCATCATATCTGGTTAAGTGCACGGTCCTACATGTGGCACTGTGGTAGTGTTGATGAAAAATTGTGGCCCCCTCTAGCATTTAAGTTGCCCATCCCTGATGTAATATATTGAATGTGCAATATATGATGATGTAGAATAATATTAAATATGCTTTTGGAAAGTTATTTGTTGTAGAAAGTAGTATCTGAGTACCTTTGCAGAGTCATACTGGTGCAAAAAAGGTCTATTTTCATTCCAGCACAGAAATTCAATATATCGGCCGCCATATCGGTAATCTATATAAAATATACAAATATAAAAATATAATATATAAAAATATATATTATCTTAAAAAATCCCATATTGTTTGGACCAGTCAGCATCAGCCGAGAAGCTACTGGCTAAACCAGCTAAAAGCGAGGCTTAGGTGTGTGTGACGAGATGACAGAGAGAGGGGGACTGTATGTTCAAAACAACAATGGCGGCTCCTAAAGAGGTTAGCATGGGCACTGCAATATCAGCAGTTATCAGATTTGGAGAGTATTTCTTCTTTCAAAGAAGAGCAAAGAAACAGCAGGAAGGCTCTTTTTTTTGGTAAATATGTTTTTGCTCCTCTTCTGACTGACTTTGGCAAGATCTTGATTTACCCAGTGGCTCTGGTGGTATTCAAACAAATGGAAAGGACGCCAAATGGTTGAAACTCACCCTTGATCAACAGTAAGACAACCCTTTCCATATAATTTTCAATGACCGCTTATCAGATGGTTTTGTGGAATAAACCATGTTGCACGAAACTAAAACAAACATCCAAGAATGAAGAAGGGTCATTGACATGAAAGTTCCAAAGAAATTGTGTAACAGGAGAGATGAGATTCTGGAAACTGTGATGGTAAATAATGAATCCAAAGACAATACAGATAGCACAGAATGTTTGAATACTAAAATTTTAATACTGTTACAAAACAGCAAGAATACACCTGGGAGAGTTTCAATTACAAATCACAGGGCAGCCTGACCTTAAGGTGCAGCGGGAGGAAATGATCTCGTCCAGCCTCTATAACCCGCAACACGCAGTTCCACTTTGTTTGCATGATTAACAAGAGACTGAGCCGTAGAGGAGATCAATAAGTTCTGGCCTTTTATAGGACTGAGTCTGACGCTGTAACCCTACCTCTGTGCCCTTCCTTTTCCACAGCCAATTATGTGATATGATCAATATATGTCGGTAATTGGATATCGGCGCCTCTTGTGGCGATTTTGTGCCAAAGGTTCCAAAAATCCATGGCTGGTGCATCATATAAACACTCCTTCTATACTTAGCTGCCACCAGGCAGTGCGTCACAGGGGTGCATATTATCTGTTTCCTTTGGCAAAGAGATAGAGAAAATATAAAGCTGTTTATCTTTCCCGCAGAAAGAGGCTGCTAATGTATTAGAGTGTGTGTTTATGTGTGTGTGTGTGTGTGTGTGTGTGTGTGTGTGTGTGTGTGTGTGTGTACGTGTACAGATGGGGTTGGAGGTGTCCACGGGGGGGATGGGAGCTGCTGTGCCTCTCCCCGGAGCACAATCCAGATCCTAATCTGTTCTCTACCGCAGGAAACAGCCACAATCAGTCTACCACCACAACAACTTAAATTAGACTCCCAGCAACAGTACCGTTCTGACAACAGCTCGCCATGTGACGGGCTAAGTGTCATTACGGACAGTCGTGGATGAAGACAGGCGCCAGTAGAGGCCTGGAAAGAAGAACTGACTGACTGATTAACAACTAAAAAGAGTCAAAATCAATTAAAAAGGAAGAGGAGGGGAGAAAAAAAAGATCTTCTGTAGTCTGGTTTAGGTTTCGGCAGTTTGGACTGTAGGGAATGATGAAATTGGTAATACAGAATGAACTTTTTAACAAACACAACCCAACGAAATGTGAAGAAATGAAGGTGAATTATTTTGGTCACAGTGCTTTTGCTTTTCTTGGACAGAGCCTAGGTGTTTCCCTGCCTTTTTACCAAGACAATCGCATGCTTTTCTTATATAATTCTTGGCACAAAAAGAAATCTGATTTCCAAAGGGAAGTCTAAGATTGTTAATAAAAACTGTAACCAACTGGTCAAAGTACATTCGGTTAATATTTGAAGAAGACTTCCAAAGGTAGAAAGGAATGAGTATTAATGACTCCCAGCAACAGTACCGTTCTGACAACAGCTCGCCATGTGACGGGCTAAGTGTCATCACGGACAGTCGTGGATGAAGACAGGCGCCAGTAGAGGCCTGGAAAGAAGAACTGACTGACTGATTAACAACTAAAAGAGTCAAAATCAATTAAAAAGGAAGAGGAGGGAGGAAAAAAAAGATCTTCTGTAGTCTGGTTTTAGAAGAACTGCAGGGGAGAGATTCAGCCATCTGGCTCCGTCGCTACCGAGATGGGACCGTGGCCTCCTCTTTCTCATTTCTCCGCGGAGTGATGGCGCCCAGCAGAGCATGGCTGGCTTCAGGAAGATTCAGGCGCCATTCCACTGCATGCCCATGCTAATCACCCCCAACAACGACAATTGCAGATGGAGCCTCTTTAGAAATCAGACGGCGTCCATAAGGCTCCGTGATCTCTTTGTCCGTCTCTAGTGGGACGGCAAAACTGGCAGCATGTTGTCATGGTGGGCCGCTTCCCTCTGTGTGTAATGCGTCTCGTGAGGTTAGTTAGGTAAGATCATTATGCAAGGTACAGAATGAGACACTGGATGTTTTCCCACATTGGAGTAATTTAGGTAACTGTCAGGTATTAAAAAAAAACACTCTTGACAGTGAAATGCTCTTCACTAGATTAGCCGTAAGCTGCCTTTACATGACATCACTTAAATTCTCCCTCTCAGTCTAAAAGATTAGGTCAAGCCGGAGTTCCCCGCATAAACTCTCTCGCGCTCGCATTTCTGGCTAACAGCGTTCCCTGAGGAATGCAGGGAAGAGAGAGAGGCAGATGAATGTTCCACTGGCTTTAGGTGGGGGAGTGTTTTTTAAATACACATGATAAACTGCATGGCTCTGGTTTTCTGTGCAGACCGGCTGAGTCATGTTCAAGCCACCAAATGAAAAAGAGGGTGCGATGATATACAACAATATGATGTATTGCAATGTGGTTTAAAAACTTGCATCACTGGGCAGAAACACTTTACTTTACCCGCTATAGCTGTAATTTCTCTGTTTGAGACTTCTGATGAAGCTGCTGCCAAAGCTAGTTCGCCTTTTTAGATTTTAAATAATACAGAACTCATCACCAGAAGTAACTCAGGAGTGAAATGTTCTTTCTATCTTGCCCCGTCCAAAATTATTCTTTTCCTCTCATATGCTGGCGTGAAAGTTTCTGTCATTTGTACCCAATCCAATCTGGTTTCAGTTATACCGGACTGGAATAGGACATCTGAGGTCAATGCTGATATTTTTTGGGTGTTCAGCAAATCTATTTCCATTTTGCATGCAGATTATTTGGACCGTTATGGTTTGTGTGGAAAGAGAAAGAGTAAAGTTGCACTGTAATCAATTATTCTGTAGTCATTTCATTTTCCTTAATATATTTGATCAAATGTATTAAATATAAATGCATCCTTGATTTTGAGGCAGTTGTTTAAGTAACTTTAACATAAAAATGTTTGAGATATAATCTACTTATTTTGATCACATTAAATATAATCTTTATGTGTATGTAATTCTAAATCAAATCAAATCAGAATTTTGAATGAATCCAACACTTAATTGACAGGCACTTCCTGTTAAGTTATTCACTCAACTTGTAACGTAGCTAGATGTAATTAATAATATTGCGTGCAATCTGTTGCCTCAATTTTATTGAGTAGCTATTTTTCCTCTTTTATTACAGTGTGTGCTCCAATCAAAGGAAGGGCTTTAAACTGGATTCAACAAACCAAAAGTCACCACTCACCAGTTCATCTTCACATTTAATCATGATTATTCAGTGATTATTGAATCATTTATTGGATTAGTGATTCATGCTTAAATCTGCATTTACATTCCTTCTTTAAATATTGGATTATTCACAATGCAAACACTTAAGGGGAATGTAAGTGTTTGCATTGTGGCACAATCGCTTTGAGTGCCACATCTTATGGAAACTGTGGTTTGTGTTACATACAGCTCATGTAAATATACCAAGCATTGACTACATACAGAAGCACTATGTGAGAAATAAAAGCCGTTTCCTTTTTCTTTATGCCACAAGCAGCAGTCCTGCAGAATTGCACTGGTGTATGTGTGACCATTCATTTGCACTTAATGAATATCGACCTCAACTACTATGCGATTCATCCAACTGCTGCATTATACAACAAGTACTTAACTGTTTCCTATTTATGTCTGTGCTATGCATTCTTCCTGAGCAGTATGCCTTTACAGACTCATGTTTATCTATCTCATCTAAGTAGACTATAACATGTTATAGCTCACAAATTAATGTATAGATTAGCTGAAAGCTTACATTCTGCTATATTCAGAGGCAACCCTCATCATCTGAAAGGAATATTTCCACCACTGACATCAATAAATACAGTGTGAATTTGATACCTGTTTATCTAATAAATAATTTAGTTTTAGTTTAGTTTAGCTTTTTTATTTCAAACATGTGCGAGTAACACAACAAAGTAAACTGGAAAACAAACAAATCCAATGAGAATAAACAAAACAAAACAAAAATAGCAATAGTAAAAAAAAAGCTATAATGTGAATGCAACATGTCCAAAAAGGAGTAGGAGTATATAATAACTATATATCAAGTGGTTCTGGTGGAGAGGTTAACTACAACTTGATTATATATTAAAAGCAAAAAGCACTTGAGTAAAGAAATAATAAACTGCAATCAACTGCTGAGTCCAACATAACATCAATTTACTGGACTTTTAAGGAAGCTGCTCTTGCTGAGGTCACATTTCCTTCAAAATAAAACAACCAGGAACCAGGAACCAAGAACCAGGAAGCTGCCTTTGCTAAATGATATATTGAACTTTACGCTCCGGTTATCTTCTGTTTTGGAAAGTGTTGTCATGCAAGCACGCACCTCTTCTCTACTTGCTTATTGGATATTAACAGGATGTTTGCAGTGGTTCAATTGCATTGTTTATCTTTTCTTTGGATTGTCTCGACATTTATGAAACAGGAATACAATACAATACAATAATGATTTCAGTTCCTCAAACTTCATCATGTACTCTAGGTGTGTGTCTTCAAACTCTATTTATAAATGTGTTGAACAGTGTTAAAGGGATACAGCTGTTCCCACCTGGATATTAACACTAGACGTGAGAGTTCTATATAATAATGAAGCACTAGGGAGAAGTTATGGAAATCCTATTTTTATTCAAGTGCTTGGATGGTGTGACTATATTCTTACTTTGTTAAGAATTGAGGCAAAAATGTATTCTTACATCCCCTGTTCACCAAATCTTTTCATATGCTGATGTCATACAACTGTTACTGTGAAAGCAGGCTGCACAGAGGTAAAAACAAACCTTTCAACACCTCTTAGCTGTTCTGGACAGCTCTCAGGGTATTTCTTTTGAGACATTAAAATGTTCTGTTTGTACAGCTCACACATGAGGTGCATTACAATTTCCTGTGAAGGCCATTACCAATGCTCTTACAACCCTGGAGAAGGCTGGAAGCTTTCTAAAACAGAATGAAAACAGGAGATCAGCCTTTGCCGAAGTCTTTTACTATTAATGTTAAAGTATTTTACTTACTATTAATGCAAAAGCAAAGTTAATAGAGCTGTAACACTAAATAGCTGATCCAGCCGTGGTTCAGAAGAAAGGATGTCTCTACAAATGTGTCTCCTTGATTCCTATCACTTGACTTTTTTTTTTTATAAATCTCTCCATGCATCTTCAGTGGGATGATGCAAGAAAAAAAGCAAGTGGGAGAAACACAGATGTGTCACAACTTGAGCAGGAGCAGCTGGACAGAAGCACCTTAACCCTTCACAGTTGGGTTTTCATCCACAGATTTATGTTTCAAAGGGGATATTTATTTTTAGGCCAAGACTGTCCTTCAACTCGACAAAGTTCGAGCTTCCTGCTGTTCCTGCATCCTCTCTAATCAAGTGACCTTGAACAGGACACTGAATTCCTTCCAGCTCCAGGAACGCTGCAGCTACACACTCTTGAATCAGAGTGCAAAGCAGCGGTATAGATCAATGAATTGCTATGCCTTCGGGCATATCTCCAGGGATTTCATTATCCATTTAATTTTATAACTATTAACCATCATCATTCATATTGGTTGTGGTATCGTTTTGCTCACTGGGGTCATAACTGGTCATCTACTGATGGGGAATCTTTACTTACAGGGTCACATGGCTACACAGGTTGACAAAAAATCTCCAATTTCGCTTTAGTATCTACACCACATATTTGAAAGTGAAGTGTGACTATTGATAAACACTACAGTATGTACAGCAGAGTTCATTTTGAACCAATTACATGGAGGTCTAGTAATTTTAATGCCTGGTACAACTAAAGGTACATTTGTTTGGATAAATATAACGATAACAAAAATAGCTCATAAGAGTTTAATTTAAGAGCTGATATCTAGCCTTTTTTTTTCTTGACAATGATTTTGGTTAATATCAAGAAGAAAAAAAACATGGTAAATGTCTAAAAATCAGCTCTTACATTAAACCCTTATGAGCTATTTTTGTTGTTATCATTATATTTATCCAAACAAATGTACTTTTAGTTGTACCAGGCATTAAAATGAACAAGAAATTGAACAAGGGTGGTCTAATATTTTTTATTTTTTTATTTTCCATGACTGTAGATGCAGGAATCATGTTCAAATTTACATAAGTCAGACAGACTAAATTATACTGTTTATATACTATGAATGGTCTTCAGTCTGGAGTTGTTAAAGAGCTAGTTAAAAACAGCAAACATCTCCCGTCCTGAACATCAGTGCGTGACTCTGGCAGGTTAAGACAAAGGCTACTTCTATCCCCTCCAGAAATGACACATTGTTTTTGGGCCAGTTGTGGAAATGTCAACACACAACCCACACGAAAATCATAAGTTACAAGTAAAATGAATTTTGTGACCCGAGGAGCAGGATTACCTCAAACAAAAGGTTAGAAAAGCCTGGCTAAGACCCATTCCCTCCTTGTCAATCCCATTAGCTTCCAGTGGCACCGCCCCAGCTGTGAAACCCAGGACGTGTCCCTAACGAGCTCCATTAGGAGTATTACCTGCATCCGGCGCACGCTGGGGTCACGGGGTCAACAGTAGACCAAATGCTGAGATTAAATTACCCCTGAGGGAGGCATGTGGGGGGGGGTGGCTGTCTACAGTATCCACCGACCCCTCCCTGGTCACAAACGGAGATTTCAGACTAGTAGGTGGGCTGGCATTTACCATGTCTTTCCTGCCTCATACACTCTTTTTGATCCTATTTCAAACCCTGCAGAGCTCTTTAAGATGAGGCTTTCAGTGTTCGGTTTCTACACAGCTATGATCTGGGTTTAGTACAAAAAAAATGCCCCACATGATGAATTGTAAAAGATTCAGGGCTTTACTGAAAACATTCAGGGCTTAACCCCCCCCCCTTAAGTTGCTGCCTATGGTTATAAGCATGACCTACAGAGAACAGTGAGTGTATACTGTGATCATATGACTATGATCAACACTGTTTCAAACTGGGATTTGATCAGAGGTGTCAATGCAGCAGTGCAGGAACTACTGTTAGACTCACAAAATTTATGACCGGAAATCAAGCCACTATATATATATATATATATATATATATATATATATGGGTCAATGACGTGATCTAACGCAGTGTCAGTTGGTGTAACCAGTATTTTTTTCCCCATAAAAAAAAAATTATATACAGGAAAATAAATGTGAACTAAAATGAGAAAAAATCCAATCCACATTTACATTGCAACACTGTGGTATATAACAATTTTTTACATAATTTGTCAAAACTTTTTTTTTTAAATGGTTGTTTTTAGAATATGTTCTGCTCAATATTGACGAAATGTGTAAATGTAGAAATACTAAATAAAAAAATGAATTCATTTGATGTTTTTTAAAATTAAGTAATTATATGTATAAGTCCACTTAAATACAATGTAGGTGGATGAAGTATTTAATGTTTATCAGTTTTTGTGGTTACACCATTTGACAATCTTGCCAACCCTTTTTTGTCACTGACCCATATATATACACACAGCCGACTGACTAAAGAAACAGAAAAATATGTAAATTGGAACAATAGTTGAGTGTCATAAATAAAAAAATAAATAAAAACAGGTGGTGAAAAACAGTTAAAATACTACCCAGTATTAAGTCAAGGAGGAAGACTATATTTACACCGGCTTTAATGAATACCTTTCACAATAATTTAAATAAGAGGACTGTGTTATGCGAAAAAATCTGCATATCATGCCAAAATATTGTGCTTTGCAACTCTGGGTAGCCTTTTAGCATCTTTTGGCTCTTTGTTTCAGGTTTACGGCACATTAATTAGTTGATTAGTTCAGTCTCCCCTGTCTTAATAACCCCACTTCAAACATGTTATCAGCAAACAAGCTGTAGATGTTCTGGCATGTCTATGTATATAGCAAATTTTCCTAATTAACTGAAAATTCTAGACGCACCACTTTTCAGTGTGTTGCCACTATAAGCAGGCCAAAAAGTAGTAGTTTAAAAGGAACTGCAGACTAAATTGGATATTTTTCACTGTACACCTTTTCACATATGTCCTTGTTGAAATATGATTTTAATATAACCGGTGCTTCAAATAAAATATATCTTATTCAATACGTAGCGTGACAATCATAAGGGTGCCATACGGAATTCTAACTAAAAGTAATACGTTTGCAGCTATGTATATGCTCAAGAATGAATAGCAGGAAAAAAAAAATTCAAATCAGCTCCTGTTACTTGCCAGCAGCAGCCAATATTGCTAGTGTGAGCTGGACAAAGAAGAAGAACCTCAATTACTGTGAGTGGAAGCGGCAGGCTCTGTGTGAGATCTGGAGTCCTACGGAGCACTTAGAAGCTCCAGCAGACCTATGGGCTCAACAAACAGTGATTCAGTCTGAGCACAGGTACTGTAACACCTCTCACTCACACTTACAGACCTACATGTTACACACATACACACACACAGGAACAAAAGCACAGCAGCACACACATACATCCGCCTGAGTCATCCCAAAGGCATTCACAAGCACCTCACTAACAGGAAAAAAAAGAATGAGAAAGGCTGAGTGAAAAAAAAAAAAAACAGAACACACAAAAGGCTTGGGAGAGCACAGCTCAGTCTTGTCTTTCAGACGCAGCCTGAGGCGCTGGATCCTGACTATGTACACTTTGAGCTCGGGAGCACCGGTGCTCATTAAGCAGCCATTTACGACCTTGAGGTAAAGAGGCAAGCCTCGATGTTCTTTGAGAAATACAGCCAGGGATTTATCTGACCACCTTAAAGAAGGTCATCTTGACAGCTTCTTTGCAAGAGATACTTCACCTTCACTCCTGTCCACAATATGTGCACTCACAGTTTAGACCACGGAATATAATAGTACTGGGCAGAAGTCATAGGCAGGTGTGAAAAAATGCCTAGAAGAATTGATGCTGGTTTGAAAGTAAAGGGTTGATTTGATTTAGATTGTTCTTCTCTTCACTCACTTTTCATTTTGTTAATTGATAAAAAATAAACTTTCAACATCTCTATTTTTGAAAACATTCTTGTTTTTTTTTGTTTTTTTTGGGTTTTTTTAAAGATATTTTTTGGGCATTTTGTAGCTTTATTGATAGGAGAGATATTGAGAGTGAAAGGGGGAGACAGAGGGAAAGACATGCGGGAAAGGCCGCCGAGCCGGATTCGAACCCGGGCCGCCCGCTTATGAGAAACGCCCCAACATTCTTGTTTTACAGCATTTTTTCACACCTGCCTAAACTTTTGCACAGTACTGTGTATACCTGGCTATGTTGCACAAACATTTGAAGCATTTTCTTCGGGTGCTTTCACACCTGAGTGATAGTTTGTTTGGTTCTTGAAGAAAGGGAGCGGACCAAAAATCCACCAGAAAGGACCAGAAATTTGAAAATCAACAACAGGCACGGTAGTAGCAGGCTTGAAAAATGTCGTGGACAAATGTGGTTTCGTGATGAAAAAGGGCCGTCATCAAAATGGACGAGCACATTACACAGTATTTGTGGCTACACACAAAAACAACAAAGTCTTCCAATTATTTAGCCACAGAATAGTGACTAATGGATTCAATCGCACAGCGGATCAATGTCACAGAAAAGCAAAAATAAACCTTCTCCAACAATCCATTAAAGTCCACAACTTGCTTTGGTTAAGTGGCATTTCTTTCCCTCACATCCTCTCTCCAATAGATGAAGGACATTTGTGCACAGTGTGAAATCAAACCAAACCAAATGAAAAATGCAACAATGTTGCAAATTCACCACTGAACTCGCTCTTCTTGATTTGGAAAAAAAAGGCCAAAATGAAGAGGAAAAAATTCAAATTTACTCATGTTTGGCCTGGGTCTGAGACTAACCCTAACTTGCCATCTGTTACTATCAGTTTCCATAATATTTACTACTGGAATAGTTTTTTGCAGCCCTATAGTTACTTCCGATGTCAGACACGTTTGGTTGACTGTTTAATGTGTATTTACAGTTCGCTGCTCGATTATTTACTTCATGAATATCACAATAACCTGTGTGACTTCCTCACTCTGAGCCAAGATGCATGAAAGGATGTTTCCCTTTTTCGCCACTTGAATGCACATTTTCAACCGTTATTTATTCAGTAGATTCTGCTGAGTGCTGATTTTTGCAGTGCCCTTCCTCATTTTTATGCCATTATTATAAAAACATTCACACCTGCAAGTCAAGCAGAGACTTCACCAAGTCACCTCTCAGCTTCGCTCAAGTGGGTGCTGATCCTGTTTGTTTCTCGTTCAAAGGCAAGACGGCAGAACTGTTATTTTTTCACAGGCTGCCCAGGGGTGTCAAAGTTTCAGTTACGTCTTAATAGCAAATACTGGATGCTTAGAAATTTGTTCTGACTTAATTTTTATCCTGTGGTGTATTCACAGTTACAGCGAGGCTCAATACTAACTTCTTAAAAAGGCTTTATCTTGGTTGCCAAAACTGAAAAGATGGTTGCCATTTTTAGCCACCTTATATTTTGATATTAAGGATGCTATGCCATGCAATTTTCCATCCAGCTCAGTGATGCCAAAATACATCATCTCCCAAGACTTCATCCGTTTTGTATTTGTCAGTTGACTCAATTTGCATATTTGTTTGTGACACTGACAGGTTAGATGAACTTTTCAACCCACTGTCAAATAACTTCATTTTCTTCGCCAGTGTCTTGAAAACAAATGCCTGTGTGCAGAGTGAAAACACACAAACACAAGTTCAGCACTGTCAGGCTCCTGTTCTGTCTGTGACAGCAATATTTACATATCATTAATGGAAAAAAAAAATCAAAAACCATTTATTTTGCTGCTTGCCGCAATCCCTATCTTTTAAATGTTAAAAGTGCTTTCCACTAATGGCAAACAAACAGATGAATGCCAATGGCAACAATTACTATCGAGCCCCATACAGGTATTCATTCTTCCAGTTTCTGACCCATTCTACACCTCAGGGGACTGGATATATCCCAGCATGCACTGGGTGAGAGGCTGATGCATGTGGACAACCCCACATATATTAACACCTATGGACATTTTCTGGGCCAGTAAACCTAACCTACACGTCTTTCAACTATAGGAGGAAAGTTGAGCAGCTGGAGCTAACACACTAGGAGAGGTGATTATTTTCAAATGTGTTGTCTATTCATTATCAGAAAACTGAACAGTGAACACTAACCATCATAAATCCCCATAGTCCCTAAAGATTACATCTATAAATTGCTTGTTTTGTCCCCATTAACTGCCAAAACACAAATATATCCATTGTACAATGATTACAAAACAGAGAAACATAGCAAATCCTCCCACTGAGATACAACAACCAGCAGATGTTTGGCATGTAAGATGGCTTACACATTATACCAATTATCAAAACTGAAGTTAATTCCTTGTTCATTGACTAAGCAATAAATTTGCTTAGCATTTTAGCACCAAACCCCATGCAGACATGAGGAAAACATGAAAAACCCAACACAGCAGGTTTCCTTTTTGGATAGAGTGCGTTTGGTCTTGGTTTAGGCCAAGTACAGGTCTAACAAGTCAAGCAACCCTTTTACATTCTCAAAATGCTTGCCAAAACATCCACAATGAAACCATCAAAATTTCAAAGCTATGAATGGTGGCTACTCTTAACATGTGGCAATACAATCACAGATTCAGTGAAAGGTTAAATGCCATTTTATAGACACTTTCATCAAAAGTGCTTTACAGTACAGTAACGTTACAGTATGACCTCAGTGTTGCTGCAGCAACTTCCCTTTTGAGGGCTGCAGAATGCACTGAAGCACAATGTTAATGCACTGGAGGACAAACTGGGATCAATGCCAACCTTTAAATCAGCATTAGGGTCCGTTAACAGCAGCGAGTGAATAGAACTGGTGGGTCCGTAAAGAAAAGAGAAGCATATCCTTTTTTAACTGAATGTTGCTCTTTTATTCTGATTCAGGTCACACAGCAATAGAGCGTCTGTTAACACCTACTCTCCGTGCCAAATACATTTGGAGACACCATGGCTAACTGTTAAACACCGAGGCATATTCAAGACAAAACTCAATTTCAAAAACTATTTATCACCATGCAAGTGGAGCCATTGGGGAAGGGGGGGCGAGGAGAAATTTAGTCCTGGGCAAATAATGTAATCACTCGGTTTCACCTCGTCTTCATTTGGCCCAGCCACTGACTCTGTGTGTTCAGAGTGTTAACGCACACGCGCTCTGACCTTTTCCTTATCATAAATCACATACTACTGTTCTGCTGCCAGGATTTTGTTTAACCCAATTTGTCACTGAGGACACCCCCTTCCACCCTCGCTGCAGATTCACACAGTGCGACTGGGAGCATGGGATTAGTGGGCGGATCAAAGCATGCCATCCAGACCTCTCTCTCACTTTGTAATCACGGAAGTCAGTAGCCTCTGCAGCTGATAAGTCAGGGCTACTGGTGGAGAGGCAAAAAGGAGGGGAAGACTGTAGCTGCAACTAGCATTTATTACCAATGATTAATCTGTAATCTGGATGATTATTTTTAAGCAGTCTATGAAAGTAGAAAAAGAAATGTCCATCACGTGTCCATGGGGCTGCTGTGGCTCAGTTGGTAGAGCGGTCGCCTACTGATCTGAAGGTCGGTGGTTTGATCCCCGACTGTGGCAATAGAGTCCATTTATCATTACTCAAAACTGTGTCCTGTCTTTTGGAAAGGTTAACTCTTCTTTGTTTAACATGAAAAAGTCAGAATTAATCCAAATCCCAAACATGATCGAATTTGTTTTTGTGCTTGGTGCAAATTAAGTCGTGAGGTTTTGTGTTTTCAAATGATGTATAATTTCTAATTTCAGAGTGGTTTCCTTTCAAAAATGACAATATAGGGCATTTGTACAGGCAGCAAAATACGACTCATATTTACGTTTTAGACAATTGTCCGCCATGATGGGGAGTTTAAATCGCGGATGCCACATAAGGACCAAACGGCGGCCTTTCACCCTGCAGAATGGGGTACGTGTGCCCCGTGTGAAAACAAACGTAAATCATTTTTTATGTAACTTGCGTTTTTCGCGCAACTTACAGTAGTCATGTCACCCTCGTAACTACCTCAGCTCCAGCATTTATTTACTTTTTAGACTTTCTTTTATATAACACCTAACCAGGAACATTTTGCCCTAAACCTATAGGTCAGTGGTTTTGTAGCATAAATTCACAGAAACTGCAGCCTTTTTTACAACCGAGTCGCTATGGGTGTTATCAACAAACAGTCTATTCTGTCGTTTAGGCTGGAGATCTTGTTTGGTCAACTACAATGTTACTTGGAGAGTTCAAACCTCCGCCAAGGCCAATGATGCTTTGACATGGTCCTCAGTCACAAGTCCAAAGTTGGGATTACATTCTTCTGACTTTGGTGTGTTCAGGAGTTTAAAGCTGTAATTTGGAAACAATGCGGATGCTACAAAGAAGATGCTTTGTATTTTATTGTACAGAGCATTTAAACAACACGTTGATATTTCTAGTATTTGCGTGACAAAGTGCAAAGGAAATAGATCAGGTGAGCTATAAAAAATGACCAGGGACAAATTTTTCCTGATTATTCCAACAACACATGAATACAGCACAATTGCCCTATCACACCATTAGAGGTCGACCGATATTTGCGTTTCTTACTTGTATCGGCATCGGCTGATACGTGCGTGTGTTCCCCGATCAATTAGCCCATTTCACTGAGCTAACTAACACCAGGCAAGGCTCGGTGCAACATCTGATGTGAAAAACACATCAAATATGTGGATCATCTGAGGCGCCACCACCTCGAGGCCTAGAACAACCTACACATTGTTTGCTATCCAACTGTTAATATGTTTTGTTTGTTTTGTTAAAAAAAATCTTTTTTTGTGTCATTTTTATCATGTAAATGTGGGGAGAAAAGGCAATATCGGCTTCAAGAATCGGCCCAAAAAAAATCGGCAGCACATATCGGGGATCGGTTAAGACTGATGTCAAAATAATCGGTATCGGCATCTGCCTTAAAAAACCCATATCGGTCGACCACTACACACCATGTAAACAAAAGTGACAAATAATTTGTGCACCCTCATTGATTAGGATCCACTTCAAATTTAAATGAGTTACTCCTTGGTCCATGCTTCACCCTTCCACCAAAATTCATAAAAAATCGGGCCAGTAGTTTTTCTGTAATCTTGATGACAAACACACAAATAAGCTGAACTGAAAACATGGTAACATCCTCATTACCATCCTTGGTAATAATGGAACAAACCAACTTAATCTATATTCAGCTGCTCGTTTTGAATTAATCAGTTATCAAAATTGTTGTTGATTCATTTCCTGTTGATTCAATCAACCACTGGATGCTTTACGACTTGAAACACAACAGAAAAAGCCAGGAACATACAAGCAAGAGGCCGCCAGCAATACAGACTGAAAGCCAGACAGACAGACGCAATACACACACATTCACACATTATTATGACAGAAACGGGTCACAGAAGGTGTGCCAACAATATCAGACAAATGTGCTGTCAGAGGGCAATTGCTCTGGTGTGATCGCTGTTTCGGCCTCTGCGGGTGTGACAATAAGAATAACCCAAAACATTCTGCACGCGGGCAACCCTGATCTATTCACACAGTGCCATTTCCTAGAGTTCTCACCATACAGTAATGAAGGCTCAGTGGTACTTCAGAGCAGACTTCAGGGTGAGTAAAAGTCAATAGAAAAGCTTGCCGCAGCACGCTTTTACTCCGCTGCTGTGGTCATGTAAACTTCCTGTGGCACCCGACGCTTCCTCATACTGGCTTTGGAAACATGAATGAGCTCAAGTGTAGAGGGAGGTTTATAGAAACTGAGGCGTGTGACATCTACGTTCCAAACCTCTAATTGTACCACCATGTAGACTCACGTTTCGTTTCAGTCTAACTATATACTAAGATGATTACTCCACTTTGTATTTCTCCACAAAAAAAGGACTTGGAGTACACTTTGTCTTTTAATTCTGACTCTTCTGCTCTATGATGTTGGTAAAAAATGTAAAGCTTTGGATTTAAACTGCTACCACCATACAGGTGATAAATCAAGAAGATTGGCAGCTAAATCTTTGACGACTTTTTAAGGATTTTTCTTTGTTTCTCCAACTTTATATAGAACTGCCACACCCGTCTGCTCCTCCACAAAAGGTCAACAAAAGTCTAAAGGAGATTTTTAACTTCAGTCTGACTGACTAGATAATACTCAGTTATCACCTTTTAAGTGATAGTAAGTCAATATAAGGATGTTGAAGCTGTTGCAGACCTACTAACCACTGTCGCATTTCATTTTCTGGATCATCTGACAATATGACAACCTTACAATAGCTACTCAGAAAAATGTGCTTGTGATGTTATACAATATCACACTTGTTTGTTTTTGTTGAAAATGACACATCAGGCCAATAAAACACAGATCTAGACATGAGCAACTTGGTAACCACCACTTGTGTGCAGGTATGGCATCTAGCTCCTTCACCTGTGCAGACCTGAACAGACCCTGCATGTGTTAAAGCACGTAGGCTACATAATGCAGACTGATGTTAGACTGATGTATTATTACTGATATACTGATAGTGGCTCTGCATTGGGCTTGTTGTGACAGGAAGGCTTAGAATCTGTGGGCCAACTTGGGAAAATCCAGGAATGAGATGCTGCAGAATGTCATTCAGCTTTCCAAACAATGCATGGAATATACCAGTGGCCTGGTGGCAAACCCAAGGTGTGAATGAGAGGCATAGCAATGCATGTACAGTATAATAATGTGTGTGTACAGTCTGAAAACATAGCCTGGAGGTGTTTAATCAAACAACCCATCTGTTGGTTTGGAGTCTGCAACTCACCTGTGACATCTGGGGTCTGAAATTGATCTCCTTCAGGTCCACTGATCCCGGCGAGAGGTTGTGCAACATCTGGCACAAGAGCACCCCGTCTCGCAGGGCCTGTGCCAAGTCGAAGACGGCCGCCGAGGGCCACACGACCCGGTGGTTCGGGGGCAGGACCTTGCAGTCTATCAACCACCGCCCGCATTGTCTCCACTCCTCCATATCGGCTCCGGGGACTGCTCCACACAAAGTAACCGAGTCCTCCAGCTGGTTCACAGCGGGCTGAAAGCAGCGGTTCACGGCACACAAGCAGGCACTTTGCTCGGTTCCCCTACCTGCGCCTGGCGTCTTAATCATTCACTATCACCTCGTTAATCAATCAAGCAATTACGCAACTGTATGTTACCGCACTATATCCCCATCCCAGACGCATGTCAGCTCTCCTGTCTCCACAACATGGAAATGAAGGCTTGGAAAAGACTAAAATAATAACACAGATCCAGCTCAGCGGACGGCGGCGATGGAACCAGACAACAGAGACGTGCTATGGGAATTTTCTTCTCTTCATTCTTAAAAAGTTTGCTTCGCATATCCAATCCAAACGGCGTGAATGAAGGGTTACAGTAGTGGTTAATAAAACAGCTGGGCGCAGCGGTTTGTCATGTAGCGACTTCACTGGTGTCTCACATTTCAGTGAACCAAACAGCTACTATACAACGAATAGAAAAAAAAAACAGCGTTTCAAGTCTGTTGAGTTGTTGAAACGAAGTCCGGAGTCTCCTACCTACCAACCTACCTACCTACCGCATTTGCATTTAACGTTTCCTCCTAAGTTAAAAACAAGAACTTCCCGTAATTTCCACAGCAAACAATAAAGAAAAGGAGATAATACACAGAGCAGTCTTTCCACAACGCCGGGGTCACCCTTTTTCCAGTCTAAACAACGCTCTCCAGCAGCGAAAACATGTCCAAGGAACAAAATATATATCAGTGTTTACATTTATCCCGTTAACGTCACTTTGGTTGGTTCCCCTCTGCACGCCCAAAAATAGCGTTACGCGTGTGTACAGCTTGGCTCGTCTGTGATTTCTGCCTCCCTTCCGTTCATGTCCTCTCTCTCTCTCTCGCGGCTCCCTCTCCTCGTTTCCCTTTCGGACGGAGATGTTTTAGCGGTCCCAACTCCCGACCCGAGCTGCACAAATGTGAGGAGAAAAGCGTCCAGCGGTGTTGTTGTTGACCCAGCTGGCTGAAAGGAGCTCGCGCGTGCTGATTATCTCGTGCAAAGGGTAAAAGTTGAATGGTATATGCCCACACTTTGGTTAAAGTGGCTCCATACTCCAAGAATGTGAGTTTCAGGGAATATTTCTGAACTGGGAGTTGTACACGCGCCCTCTGACGGATGTAGTGCACACTGCACGTGCCGCTGAAACAAGACGTTTAAAGGGACAGTCCAACTAAAAACAGGTGTGACTGACTGTTGGCAGGTGGACTTTGGTAAATTAGGTAATAGTTTTCAGTGAATCTGCTCACTGTAGTGGATTATTGTGAGTAGTCGTCTGATTATATACAAACAATTATTTTGGATTGGTTCCTTTTCATTTACAAAGTCTTGATAGGCGACATGCCACCATACCTCAGTATTTTATTAAACTGGTCACATTACCCAACACGCTGTAGTGATGCTTAATGCTCAATGTTCCCTGGACTAATACTGAATTTCGTCACCCTGTTAAAATAATCGCCTAACTCATTTTTGAAGTTTTGCAGGAAACACAAAAAACTTCACCAAAAGTGTAACATATGACATTTATTGATCATTTCACTCAAAAAGGATGTAGCAAAGGATGGCTATTGGCATAGTAATAACACTGTGTGTAAAGTATGTTACTTAAGAGAAATAAATGACTTAGGCTATTTTTTGAAAATGCCTTTGTGACTTAAGCAAGATATGGTGACACTTTATTTTGAAGGTGTCTACATAAGAGTCACACAAGCCTGTCAGAAACATGATATGACAAGTATCATGAGCACTAATGTTACTTCAAAGTGTCATTAATGTTCATGACACATCCCATGTCATGTTTATGACACACTCATGTCACTCTTATGTAGACACCTTCAAAATAAAGCGTTACCATATATTGCTTAAGTCACAAAGGCATGTTCAAAAATTGCCTAAGTCACATTTTATTTTGACTTAGGCATAAAAAATCAGCTTAAGTCACACACTTGACATAGGCCAAGTGTGTTATCATAGATTAGTTCTAAACTATGATAACCAATAACTCTGCCTTTGACTGCAACTGTTTTTAATGTTTTTGCATGTGTTTTGTCTTTGCTGTATTGTTTTTTCTCTGTACTCTGTTTTGTGTTTTCTCTGTACTCTCGACATCATTGTAAATGAGGGGTTGCCCTCAATGATTCCTCAAAAAAAAAAAGGATAAATGAAATGAAAAAAAAGGCAGTGCACCAATTTAAAAGGTCTAAATCTAACCTCCAGGGCTGAAAAATGAAGCCAATGCCAAAAGTGTGAAAAACTGCACTTGCTTTAATGGCCCCTTGAGGCTGCTTCCAATTTAATCTACATGGACCCCATTGTAAAATAGCCAATTTTACATCAGAAATAAACATGTATACACTCAACTATTTTGTTCTACTTCTCCATTTCTGAAAACTGAACTGGGGTGTATTTAACTCACCCATTTAAATTATATCAAGGCTTAAAATAAGGAATAATCACAGGTAGTTAGCTGTCTCATCCAGCCTGCCTCAGCTCACCCATACACCTACTTTATGGATTAGCTAGGAGTTGCCAAAATGCCCAGGTTGAGCTTCATTTTGGCTCTTCAGAAAGATATTTGTGACGTCATGAAGGCTATATCCATATTTTACACAGTCTGATCTAAATTAGTTTAAAAGTCACAGATCAACTAAACAGTCAAATCTTATTTTGCTAAACGCTGTTCATGGATTTTGAAATATGTGGGCATTTACCACGAAAAGAGCAGTGTCAAGTTGCATAATGGGAAATGTAGGATTCACGGTTTTGGAGCTTGACCCATTCTACAGACTAAAAGTCCTGATATCTCGGCCCCTGCTGTTTTGGTTTTTACATTTTTATTAAAAATGCTTCTACATACAAGTCCCCATATTTGCATTAAAGGTGCACTCCAGTCATTTAGTGATTCAGTTAATGTTCCCATTAAGTGAATCACTAAATGACTGGAGTGCACCTTTAATGCAAATATGAACCCCAACATCACACTGTCAGGTGCACAACCCATGCAGAATACAGTCATTGTTGAGCCATGCCTGAATGATTTAGATAAAGCAATGTTTTTGGGTTTTTTTGCTAGTTAGTCCTATGGTAAATAAATAGTTTAAAAAAAAAAAAATGTTTACAGCTCCTCCATTCGATTAGACAGTTGTTCAATATATTCTCATGGTGAGAGCTCTGGGATCCTCTCAATAAGAAAATTAACATTTATTTTAATAAACTAACAATGTGAATTGTCACCACAACTTTCATAAAAGTAAAGAGATCTAATTTAGTTCATGGGGACTCAGGTTTTAAGTTCAGGTAGCCTGTGATATCAATCTGTGACTATAAAGTCATATCAAACAACCACTACACTTACCATGGTTGGAAATGTTCTCCATACTCTGCTATTGAAAAATATATTCGACATGTCATGACTTCTTCATCATACCTGTTATTTTTCGTGATACCATACTATCATAGCCAACACTTGCAGGGCTGGCATATTTCATATCATGTTTATATTTTCCAGCAGGCCTTTTTCACTGAATACATTGTGACATGCAGGAAAAGCACAGGTGTGAATAAGACAATAAATGAAGGTTGGATTCTGTGGTTGTTATTACTTTTCCTAGTGAAGGGACAACAAAGCTTCATTCACCATTTGCTTTATTTATGGAGCCCACTAGATGGCGCTCTTTGTTCAACAAAGGGCTGAAAACACACTCAATTACCATAAATAAAAACTTTTTTTAAGCCAAGACCGCCATCTAGTGGGTTAAAAAAATAAAGCAAATGGTTCACGCAGTTTCATTCACCCTTCACTAGCTTTTCCTACTTTTTGCTGAAATATCGGCTGTAAAAAAGCCCTACATTAAAGAAGTTGCCTGCAGTTCCCCTCAGCGTCTTTCAGCTAATTGTTTTGGTTTCACTGCCAGCAGTGTTACTTTCTGGTTACCATACTCATGGGCAGGACACAGGAGGCAGGTGTTGTCATCAAAAAAGCTGTGAAAAACCACCTGCCCAGCATCAAACAGCAAACAGATATAGAGTTAAAGACTAGCTGGTGAACACTGTTGAGCATTTAGCAGCTGAAGAGCCAGATATTTCCCCGGGGTGCTGTTGGAGGGCAAAACAATGCTAAAACAGAAAGTGAATATTGGAGTTAGATTCATTAGGCATTCAGAAACACAACTCCAAATGAATGTTAATGTTGTTTTAAACCTGCTTGATTTGAAAATAAGGATCTATTTTCTAACAGGTTTGCCATTTGAATTTAAATGGTTTTGTCAGTGTTGTGTTTGTTTCGTCTGCTCCCAAATGGCCAAAAAATTTGATAATGAAAGTTCAAGAAAACACTTCAACTTTAAGCAAACAGGTCAACATTTTCTTTTACGCTTCACTTACTTTAATGGAAAAACAAAACCAAATTCCCTTCTTTGTTCTTGCTGGATGCCATCATCTCAGATCCCAGATGCCCTCTTCAGCCTGTCCTTGAATGCTGATCCATCCCCTGGCCACCATCACTTCTAACAGCTTTTTGCTATTCCTTTTCCCCTTTTTTGTCCTCTGCCATTTAGATACTTTGGGTTTTATTTGGTTCCCTCCTTAAGTTTTGTTTTTCCCTTGCTCCTTTTCCCAGTCTCTCTCCTTTTCATTAAATCCCCCAATGTCAGTCCTTGTTTGTAAGATAATCTCAACTGGTCAATTAATCACTTAATTGTCACTAAAAATCAATATGCCACCTGTTTCTTGTTAAACCCTCTTTGTCATGTCTCATTACTTCCTCAACTCAGTCATAATCATCCTTTCCAACCTTCAGATTTCCACAGGGACGTAACACATTTGGCTAATTTATCTCGGGGCATAAAATAGAGCAGTGTACGCAGCAAAGTCTGATGCTCTCGGCTTCTTTAGTACCTGAAATAGGATTTTATTTCTAAAGATTGCGAAGGCGGATTTATGCATGATCATGTACAAGTGGAGGCATTTAAATCATCTGAATATAACTTTCAGACTAAAGGAAGGATTTAAAAGACCACTTTCAGCTCTTTTCAGCTGAATATTGTGGACTCTTTGCCCTCTATCTAACAGTGGCCCAGGCATCAGACAGTAAAAAACAACTTCACTGAGCGTCAGGAGGGTCAGGCTATTCTTATAAACAGTTCGTAGTTATTCCTACAAAAAGTAACACCCTGAAATTCGAAGCTATCCTATGAAATTGTGTCGATTTATGTAGCATACAGGCAGCAAAGGCTTTATGAGCGGGGGATCTGATAAGGGAGACCAGTGTTTGTGTGGCGCATAAAGCTTTTTTTCCAGAGACTTGCATCAGTAAATAATCTTTTCAGAGTCACAACTCCAGCAATTACTCATATCACCATCAGAATTCAATGCATCAGGTATGATAACATTTGGAAAATCGCATGATTCAATCATTGTATAAACAGAAGTCTTTGGGCCCCACAGTGCGGAAGAGCCATATAATGGGTTCATAGGAATGAACGGGGCCCCGCCTATAATGCTGTATCGGGTTTTCTTCATAAATCTCTTTCTCTACTTTCATTGGACCCAACTTTCAGGAAGTGTGTATTAAGCAGACAAATATGACACTGCCACTGTCTATCATTGCAAGTGGAAGCTATGTTTTAACCCATTTAGGCCTAAAACGCCTGTAAAAAAAAAATGCCTGTAAAAAAAATGCCTGTAAAACCTCTGGCCGATTTTAAAATAATCCCCTAAAACCTGAAGTTTTTCTGGAAATTCAACAGAAGTGTCAACACCTACTAAATAATAGATTTTTCAGCCTCTGTAGCAGATAAAAATGAAATTCAAAAAGTATTTGAGAGCTTATAGCTGTTATATCTGAGCTCCCTCCGCTATAGTCGTCTTCCGCCATGATTTCAGTTCTGGAAAAGTCCCATGTTGCATTGTGACACTCCCACATGTATTCTCATTTTGTGTCTTTTGTGTAATTTTGTGTAATTTTGTGTCATTTTGTGTCTTTTTTTAGTCATTTTGTGTCTTTTTTTTTGTCATTTTGTGTTTTTTTTTTTGGTGATGATTTCTAAGTTCTGGAAAAGTCCCATGTTGCATTGCGACACTCCCACATGTATTGTGATGCATTTCATTGGCCAAGAGACCGAAAATAGGTGGAAAAAACTACAAATACTACAAAACAACGTATCCGCTTTCCCGGCTTTAATGGTAGAATAACGCAACAGCGCCCCCGGTTTTAATGGTAGAAATGTGGTAATGCTTTCCCGGCTTAAATGGGTTAATGCAACATTTGTTTAGGATTATATCAGTCTGGGCTCCTACTGGTTAACTAAGACCTTACCTGAACACTTAACCTTTTTAAACTTTTGATCAGCCCTATCAGCCTAAAATATGACATTTAAATCGTTAAAGCATGTCTTTTTCTGGGAGAAAATGTGCTTCCATGCTCAAAGCAGCTCCACAGCAAGTTGAAATATGGCAACAAAAAATGTGGCATGAAAGAGAGATGAAGTAATGGATCCTACCCACTGACAGTCAGACGAACTCTGCAATTGTCAACTGTACCAGACTAGTTTTACTGATTAGAGTTGACATATGAAAAGAAGCTGTATGCAACTTAACAAACTGTGTTAGATTTTGCTGGGAACATCCTGTTACACTTTTTCTCTCATTGTCAAAAGTGACATTTCAATGTGTTTTTGATCATAGAGCAGATCTCTGTGCTATATAAATACTGTGAAAGTATCAAAAGGCTCAATCCACTATAAAATGCACACAGCCCGTATTTGGAAATTGCCCCTAAACAGGCCATCAGCATTTCCATAAGGCTCAGATGACTCAACTATACTATTCATCAGTGGAATGGACCGCTACATCACTATTACAAGCCATGTTTCCATTAGAGTCAAAGCAAATTTTGAAGTGAAATTTTAAAAATGTTGCATGACAGAAAATGCGAATTAAGGATGTTTCCACCAACTGGTTCAGAGCAAATAAACAAAGAGAGAGAAGAAGAAGAAGAAGAAGAAGTAGAAGAAGAAGAAGCAGAAGAAGAAGAAGAAGAAGAAGAAGAAGAAGAAGAAGAAGAAGAAGAAGAGATTGTGCGCAAGAGAAAAAACAACAAAAGCGAGTTTTCTAATCGAACAAATTTGGCAACCCACGAGAGAAATCTTCGGGAATTAGATTAAATTGGGCAATTTATAATTGTTCTTTTATGTCAGCTCGTCTTGAATGGTAGAGGGGAAACAGCTGATCAGTCATGTGAGTTAAATGTTCACTACGTTAAAAGTTATTCCGAAAAAACAATTCCATCTCCCGTTTAATGCATTAACTATTCTCCAATAAAGACAAAAACAACGTCAGATGAGCTTAAAAACTTTTCTGCACTTTTTTACAAACGTTTTATCAAATTTTGTTTTTTCCATCGAGCTTTTCTTTTCGTTGATGGAAACATGCCTACAGTCATTACCCAGCTGCAATGACAGTGCAGAGATGCCAAGAGTGTAGATGGGGAAGACCCGGAAACACTGACCAATCAGGGCAGACTGGTCTGGAGCGGTACAGTCAGAAGTTGAGTACACCTATATTCAGACAAACAGGATTAGAAAAGGGATCTGGATTTTAAAAATTAAAAGCATGTATACATGTCCCAGTAGAAAACCAAAATAGAAATATAAACCTGAAAAAAGAACATAATATGTCCTCTTTAATGTCAGCACAATGGTATTGTGATTCAGGCAGATGATATTTAATGAAAACATACAGAATATGAACACAAGAAACTTTGGGACATGTGTAACCTAATTGTTAGAAAGTTAGGGTTACGCATAGGTTGTCCTGGCTTATCTACTATTAATTCTGAGTATAAGCTTACAGTCCTCGGGCAGCTCCCACAAGTGAATAAATGTATGTTCTATGTGTGAGTGTGATGCAATGCAGTGCTGCAAAATAACACACTCAGCAGTTCTTGTATAAGTAAAGGTTTCAACATAGATTTAAATAAGCACCATATATTTTGTTAAAAATGAGGCATATGAAAAAAAAGAGACTCTAACTTTGTTGAAAACAGTATCGGCTAATTTGCAATTAAGATTCTTGATATATGTCACATTAGCATAAATCGTTTACTGAACCGACGTGCATGCATGTGCGGGTCATTCTACATAGCTTGATTTAAATTGACTAACCCTTCTTGTCTAAATGTTCTTCTACAAGCTGCTGAAAAGAAAATGAAAAGCAGAGATCCATTAATCAAAGCAAACACAGTCTGGTGTGATGTGTCTGCAGAGTTGCATGTGTGTGGTCTTTTTAGCATTGGATTCCAGCGTGCTGAGCGATGGCCAGAAGTGGCAGAAATGACTAGTTGTCATTGAAGTTGTTGCATTGATCAATCACGCCCCAAGGTTGTTGGTGGGTGCCGAGTGGCATGTTCCATGTGGCACGATGTGAGTGCAGGCCACAGAGAGCACGTCTCTCTGCGACATGCACAGTGCAAGGACAGAACAAACAGTGTAAATGATAAATGGCCTCACAGTGTGCATGTACAAGCTTCCCCACCAGCACAATAGGTTATATGTCCTTATACATTGTTTAGTAAAGATCCTTCAGTATGCTTAGGGGAACCTGGTCTCACAGGAATCCGTGAAATAGCCACGGATTCGCTTAACTCAAAATCCGTGGAATAGCCACGGAATCACTCAAATTTACGTGAAACTGACACGGATTTCGCTACAATGCAAGTTAATGACTGTCATATCCCGTGGCTATTCCATGGATGTTTTTTCTTATTGTTTTTTTCCAACTCACGTGACTTTCAGAACAAAAAACATGGCGGACAGTTCTCTCATTTTTTGTGAAAAAATCAATATTTTGACTTAGTTTCTGCATAAAAATGGATTTTGATCACATTTCTAGCGAGAAATATATGTTTTATTTTCTAAATATTCACTCAGTGAATGTACATAATCACTTTGTATGTTGGAATAGCCACGGGATATGACTGTCATTAACTTGCATTGTAGTGAAATCCGTGTCAGTTTCACAGAAATTTGAGTGATTCCGTGGCTATTCCACGGATTTTGAGTTAAGCAAATCTGTGGCTATTTCACGGATTCCTGTGAGACCAGGTTGGCTTAGAGACTTAGAGAATGTATCATCTTTAAATATTTGTTATTTTTTTCTCTTAAGGCAACACATAACACATTGTTTTTTCTCTTGCACTGATCAATTTTGAGATTTTGGGCTATTTTTCTTGCATAACATGTTGTTTTTTTCAGCCTTGTTGAAAGAAAACGTCCAAAATACACACTAGGAGTGTATTTGATTGCACTTTGTCTATTTGTGTCTGTAGTTTTCTCCTTAAATTACCAAAAGTTATCATTAATGCCTCATTTGCATATTTAAAAATCTTAGAGGCACCAGTGGAAGTGTCATGGAGATATCTATTAGTTGTTTTTTTACCTATTCACCTGTCTTATTGTTTATTTAAAATTACTTTAAGCTGCAAATCTCTGATGATGCATTGACAAATAATAAAACCATGCAAATGAATCTTCAGGATAGTGCATGGTGGCCATCTGCTGGTTGTTTACTGAACTGCAAGTCATGCTGAGCCACATATATCCAGTTTGTGTAATCTAATCTTCACTCAGTGCTTTAATCAAGATTCATTCACTTTGAGTGGTCAAATTCAAGTACTTTTCAAGGCCTTTCAAGGTCAATTTTCAAGCTTTTCCATTACCTTACAACTGTTTAAAGTTGCATGTTTTAGATGAGTACTTACATGCTAAAAGGGGTAATTTCACTCAACTATACCAACAGCGATGGTTTTACACTTTTAACAACCAAAAGTAGTTTGCTAATCGCAAATTTTCAATTTATTATTTTTTTCATTGAACATGTAATTATCTATAGTCAGATTGCACGAGAAATACAGTAAGAATTTCAAGCATTTTCAAGCATTTTATCCAAAATCCAAGCACTTTTCAAACCTTGAAAAAACATTAATATTAAGCATTTTAAAGGATTTCAAGCACCCGTATGAACCCTGTTTAATACTACAGCCCTCTAACACACACCACCCAGACTACACATCTCCAGCTCCCAGCTCTCACTCAAAGCACTGAGATCTGATGGAGCGTTAAGCCGGTGGAGGCACCAGCTGTTTGAGCTGGTCAGCTTTGGGTGTGTGCCAGTTTGTGCAGAGCAGTTGGCAGGCCAGCTGAAAGCCGAGTAAATGTTTCAGGCAAGAGGGCTTTCTTTCACAGTGGTGCATACTGTTTACTAAAGGGCACAATGGTAAGGGCGTTTTACATCTACTCTGTTAAATAAACACAAAGCTGCCTTTGTGCCTTTACTTTTATTCATAGAAAGATAGGAGCCTCATTTCAGGTTAGCAGGTAGATTACACATTGGGATTTCATCACAAGTAACTTTATATTATCAGCAACCAAATAGTTTAACTCTCTGGGGTCTCCAAAAGCACCATAACATGACTTCTTCATGACATCCAGACTAGAAAACAAAGCAGCGTGGAGCCCTACTGTAAATGTACCTCTAAAGTTCTGGCTGTAAACTCCATGAGGCCAGTTTCAGTTTGATGATGATATACCAAGTAAAACTGGAGACAAGCTCAAATATATTTAGTATAAAATGATAGAACTGGATGTAACCCTCTTATATGTTATATTTGCAACCTTTGTTCACATTTGCAACATTTATAATTCTTTATTGAGCATGATTGTGTTTTGGAAGTAAAAAAAAATATTTAAAATCACATTTTATGTTGGACTAAAGGACTAAAAAGACACAAAATGACAAAAAAGACACAAAATGACTAAGAAAAGACAAAAATACACAAAATGACTAAAAAAAAAGACACAAAAAGACAAAAAAACACACACAATCACAAGATTACATTTATGTTGGTTTTTCTTTGTTTCTTTTTGGTTAATAATGTTGATCCAGTAAGTCAGAATAAAAAAATAAATTATTAGGTCATCTATGAGGTTGTGCTGAAAAAAAAATATCAACATGGCATTTAAACATTTTTTAAGTGGTGTATCCAGACAGGATGAAAAGGATTAAAAAATGGACACAATAGCCCAAGACTCCACAGAGTTAAAAAAAAAAAAAGATGGAAACAAAACTTACATAAGGGGCTCTTTTAGTGTTTCTTTCATGCTGCATTTCATTTACCACAAATGACATTCCTGCAGTTTTTTAAAAAGAGTTTCTGAATTTTGAACACAGTTTCCCAGGCCTGAGTGGGAACATGCGGAATATAAAGAATCAAATTGAAACACAAGTTAGGCAGCCATCATTTCTTCTCTTTTATATTTGTCTAACTTTCATTATTGTAGCATTTAACATAGTTATAAGAACAAACTTATTTGAAAGGTCTGCATTGCATTACCATGCAACAAAACCGTGGGAGACATAAATAACAGTGGAAATTAAGACTCAAGTCTCTGCAAATTGACTTTAAAACCACAATCAAAACACTACAACATGCTGATAATATTCAGTGTAAATAATTTATTGTAAATGTACTAGTACAACATGCAAAATACTGGTGTGAACCTCCACAAAGGTCATTCAGCAGAACAGTTTCTGTACTGCTCTGCTTACAACAATAACCAATGATGGCAAAAACGGTGAAAGTGAAATGAAAACGATCATGATGGACTAAAATTCAGAACAGAGATAAAGTAAAAAATAAATGTTAGATAAATAAAAATAAAAGGTTGAACTTGAACAGTTACATAAATTAAGTACTGAAGCATAACAACAATAAACGTCTTAGTGTTACATCTATGTAACTATGAGACACATCATTAAAGGGATAGTTTGGACTTTTTTTAAGTGGGGTTGTATGAGATTCTTATCCATAAGTAGTGTGTTATCTGGAGTAGATGGCGGTCAGCATGCCCCCAGTTTAGAGATTCAGACAGGAGTGCAGATACAGAAGCTACTGCTGAGGATGGAGGCAGCAGCAAAATGTATTATAGCAACTGTAAAAAATAAATAAATAAAATAAAATATCAAATAAATATCTGTATGGAATATTTTCACCTTTTTACCTTGCTGTCAGCCCTGTTTAAGTTCATGCAGAGGGAAATAAAGCCATTCGATGCTCTAGTAGTCAAAGCCACCAGACTCCATAGACAAAAACAGATATTTAACCCCGTAGACCAGGGATGGGCAACTGGAGGCCCGGGGGCCGCATATGGCCCGCACCCTCACTTGAAGTGGCCCTCAGTACAACTACATGCATTTGAGTATGAAATCTTAAAAGTGCAGTGTCAAAATGCACAAAATTACTTCTTGCAATTAATTTTGGTCTGCTGTTTTTACACTGAAAAAAAAAAGAAATCACAGTAAGTGGTTATTTTTTATTTGCTTCAAACCTTTTGTATTCCTATTTATACTGTTAAACATGCATTTGAGCATGAAATATGTTAAGTTACTGCACTGTAAACATATTTAAAATTGCAGATTCATCATATCTGGTGAAGTGCACGGTCCTATATGTGGCCCTGTGGTAGTGTTGATGAAAAATTGTGGCCCCCTCCAGTATTTAAGTTGCCCATCCCTGCTGTAGAACATAGGAGTTGCTGCACTACACCTGCCTCAATCATTTACCTTGTTTGTGTTATTGTGTGACTTTGGTGAATCCAAACAAACTCTTGAAAACACAATAACACAAATAAACTAACTGGTCAAGGCAGTGGTAGACCATCAACTCCTGTGTTTTGCTAAGTAAAATAACATTTTTTGTCAATGGAGTCAGGTAGCTCTGATGAGAGCATAGAGCAGCGACACTTCATAACATGTCAACTTAAACTGGACTATATAATGGTATAGAAAAGTGGTGATAATATTCTGAGAAACTTTAACACACGCCAAAACATCCAAACTATCCCTTTTATTACTTTTGTCTTTCAGCCAAGTTTTCAAATAGCCACATAATGTATGAAACAGGCAAAGATTGGTAAACACTTTACCTGCTTCACAGAAGGAGTTAAAGTAGTTGACAACTATATTAATACGCACTGCGTTACAGTGTAGAAACAGTTTAACAAATTCTTACATAATGCTCATTAATACTAAATGGAACATAGGAGGGTAATTCTGCACTCAGGTAAGGCAAAGTAAAGAATACATGCATTTTCCCTCTGACTGGACCTGCATGGTTATTTGGTATAGCAACACCATCCCAAAAAATACAATATATATTACAATAAACTTCTGGGAAACACAGATAATTTCACTTTAAGAGCTCCAACTGTCATAGATGTATTATGAATCAATGATAATATGATTGGGACTACTGATTTTTGTGGTGACTTGTATCTCAAACAGCAGAGCCATTACAACCTGGACACAGTCAGAATGAAGGCCGAAACACACAACTACGACAGATTTCAGACCTGGTCCTACAAGGATGTGAATCACATGTATGTGTATGTGTGCTCTCTAACTCTTAAGCCACCTACATTTCCACATTTGACCAACCAACCAAAAGCTTTTTCTTCCACAACTTTAACGGACACATATGTCTGACACAGGTGAGAAATAAAGCGTCACGGATTGATTTTGAGGAAGCAACATTCTTCTATCCAGTCTCTCCCTTCTCTCTAATCAACCGTACTGATCTGATAAAGATAAAAATCTCTGTTACATTCCCAAACAGTTTCCCTTTTAACTTTGCAGTTAGCTTGGAGTGGTTGTTTTCCCCGTGGCCCTTTAGATCTCTTTTTTTCTGATCATGTGCTACAGTAGAAATGATGAAATCATTCATAATAAGATGCTAAACGACACTTCTGTCAACTGTAACAGCTCTTTTGAGTGTGGTTTCATGCAACAATTGGATGTTTGAAAGAACAATTGCATATCCACATTGGATTTGAAGAAAAGGCCTTTTCTGTAATTAAACAGTATGGACAAAAGGAGTGACAGAGGCAGGATATTGGTTGAAACTCAGATGTTATGAAAGGATCACCAGCCCCCAAGCTATGCTGTGAATTTATATTGTCTGATAAGTAACACCAGTGGTGGATACTGCGATTTATATATAAATAGAATAGAAAAACTGTGTGGGAGGTTTAATTTTTCAAATACTTAAACATATAAACAAATACAAATATAAGCATGATTAACATTTTAAAGGCACTTTTTTTGGTCACAACAGAAGAAATAAATAAAATGAAGTTACAAATCACTGTGTTCTGAACCGGAGGCACTGGAGCCGCTGGTGGCAGAATCTGAAGAGCTGCTGCATCGGACTTGGCTGCTTTTTTCTGGATGAAGGAAAGTTAAAGAAGCACCGTCACCAGTAAGATGCAACACATCCCGATGGAATTTCGATATCAAATAATTCAAGCGCTTCATACTTACTTTGAAATTTCTTGAACTTCCTGCGCAGACAAGCCCTGACGTACTGCTCCAGCTCACGCAGAGTGGACGGCTTCAGCGTCTCAAAGTCAATCTCGATCTCGTATGGGTTGGTGTCGCGCATTGACGGCTCTCGTGTCTGGATGATGCGCACCACGCGGCCCAGCTTAATGCCAGGTAACCGGTTAATGTCAAGGCTCAGCTGGTGCTTCTCTTCGTACGTCATCTGCAGACTTTCATCATCTGAATCCCAGTCTTTGCTTCTCTTCCACGGCTTTCTGAAATCCAACACAAAGCATTCAAAAGGTCTCTATATGAAAGTGACGTACTATGAAAAGAATAAAGTCCTTCAGTTGTGCTAAACATCCTACCTGGAGTTGGGATTTGAATTGTCTTTATGTTGCCTGCGTTCCGCTTTTTTATCCTTTTCCCTTTTCCTCTTTGGTTTAATCACAGGGACTTCAGAGAGTGCAGAGAGCTTAAGCTGGGCAGAGTGTCAACAGAAATTGTTTTTTTAGGGTGCCACAAAGTAGTGTTAGAACAATAAGTGCCAAAAAATAGAGCAGCAATAAGAAATCAAGCCAGAGGAGTTTCTGTGTGCTAACAAGTTGAAGGGAATGCTACATAAAGTGTAATGATAAAGACGAAAGAGAAACTGCTGAATACTAGACTGAGTCCAGCTCACTATGTGATCTCTATCAGTCAACAATATCCTCTCCTCTCCAAACAAGAGTGAGACAACAAAATAAAGACATGTCATCTGATAAACCGTATACAAGATCTGAGAGCCAGAAAATAAGACTACATGAGGATTTGTTGAGGTAGCAGTTCAAATTTCTGTGTGTTTATATACATTATTTAGACAGTTACATGTTGATGAATCATTTTTTTTCCCCCGATTGCTACTATATATATATAGGCCAAAACTGAAGTCATATTGTCATGATGGTTCACACAGTCAGAGTGAAGGAGAATTAATAGGGATTTAGCAAAAGACAACGGCAGCATTAATCGAATTCACTAGGTTACATAATTATGTGACAGTGGACATAGCCGACTTGAGTCTGCTGTGGCAAAACTATAGGCGTGTTTCCATCAGGTACTTTTCCCTGTAGTGAGCCGCTATGGGTATGGCTTGAGAGAGAGGATCCACCCAAGATCTTCACCGGTTAGCGGCTCAGGTAGCAGCTGAGAAAGTACCTGCCTTGGGTCGGTACTTTCTGAGCTGCTACTGACTAGTCGCTGATTGGATACAGTTGAAGCGGTGATTTCGTCCATGCGTGATTCATTTGCAGACTGGTGCAAACTGGACACTGAGGGGTTAGCAGCTCCTGCTCTGCTGACTGCAGCTGGGAGAGACTGCAGCGGGAGGACTGGGCCGCTTGTGAGTGCTTTGGGACTGTGCCTGCAACTCGTTAAGAAGAGTAGGAACGAGTCTCCAATAACACCAGAAAGTCACTAGATTTGTCACTAGTCGCTTTTTGTAAAAAGAGTGGCTAGAGGGGTGTGACTATTCGCTAAATATAGCGACAAAGTCGCTAAGTTGGCAACACTGGTTGTCGCTTCGGTGGTTAGCCACTACAAAAGTAGCTGTATGGGAACAGAGGCCGAGGGGAACTAACTAGTGGGCGGAGCCAAAACACGATTTCAAAAAAGTACTCAGTGGAAACACGCCTTATGTTCCATAGACTATTAAAATTGGTTCTAATACACCTCGCCATGTTCTTACTGCATTGTTTCATGCAGCGATATAAACATTAAGCCAGTGAAAAATATGACTTCATGACTAAAGTTTGACTACGTCAAGACCTGGTATATGGCTGATCACTATTAGTCAATGTGATTTTGCTATTTTGTGGCCAATGTGTTACAGGAATAGTTTAAGGTAGTGTCTATGATGTGAATATTTTGGATATTAGTAGTATGCTTTTGTCCCAGTAATACAAACAAATAATAATATGCTTAACGATATAATAAACCTCAGAGGAAAAATAGTGGTTTTAAACCACTTATGAAGCCAACTTGTTTGAAAACAGGTGCATGATTCGATTGCAGAAGAGGACAGGAGACAAGCAGCCCCGCCCCCCGAACAAAGTGTAATCAGTCAATCAGTCAGTGTAATCAAAAGTCAGTCAGCACATACACACCCATGTGTAGGCCAAATGGTTATCACATTAAGAATATTTGATCACCCTCACCCTCCTGTCCACTCATATTCATTGACATGGATCCCAATTAGTATAATTGAATGAATTTAATTGTTAAATGTATGCATGATTGGCATAACATGATCATTGTTGGTTTGTCGATGCCTCACTTTAAATGTTGCTGCTGCACAGATTGTGGGAAGCGGTTATCTCCTTTCCTTTTTGTAAAGGATGGTCCGATGGACGCTATGCTAAACGAGATAAGAAAGGATGAAGTAGAGCACCTTCCCTTAGCATTTAGAGAATTCAACCTTATCATGGCTGCCACTTTGATACTTCCAGGTCATTTCACTCAGTTAGGAACCTTCCTAAGCAAAGACTATTCAACCGCACACACGCACTATACTGGGTGCATCTGTCTAGTTTGGTGCCAGTTACATGTTGGCAGGTGAATAGGCAAACGTGAAGCTGCTAAATTTAGTGTGTGTGAATTTGTACAAAAAGCTATATCTGGAACTGAATTTTACCGCATACAGAAGGCTTTTACAGGTAATATGTAAACTATGCCAGTATTTGTAAGTAAAGGCAAACATTTAGATAATTAAAACAACAGGTCAATAAAAACCAGTAAAACATGGATGTTTGCTGAAAGGTTGCTGCACATCTGTCCAAAAAACATGTTCTGAAGAGGAGAAAATGATGTTAAGACCCACCTGTTCTGCACCCACCTGCTCCTGCAACTCAGCAAGTCTGGTGGCATGCTCCACTTTTACGTCTGAGTCGTTTAAGTTGGAGGAGCTGTTGGTGCTTATCCCACTAAAACCTGCAGCCGTTGCTGGTGGGAGCGGCTCCACCGGCTCATCTGGCATCTTTGCGAACCTCTGCTCAAACACACCCTAAAGCACAATGACAGAAGGAAAATCAGGTTAAATAGAAAACTGCGTCAAAGGACCAGTAAGTCTATTTAAAAATTTTAATTATTAAAATTGAGAATTTCAGAACACACCTGTAGTACTCTGGCCATAGCGACGACATCATGATGTGGAGGGTTGTATTTGTAGCAATTGGAAAAAATGAGCCTGACGTCTGCAGCGAAGCCTTGAGCATCCTGGTACTCTCCTCTATTCATCTTTCTCTGGAAATGTAAAAAGTCTAAGTTCTCAAGAGGACATACATGATGAATATGAGATGAACCACAGAGGAAATGCTTTTGTATACTGGTACATCTAAAAGAAAATAGAATATCATGAAAAAGTTCAATATTTTTTGTCAATCATTTCAGAAAGTGAAACTATGAAATTATATAGATTCATTACACATAGAGTGTAATATTTCAAGCCTGTTTTTCTTGTAATTTTGGTGATTCTGGCTTAGAGATAATGAACATACAAAACTCAGTGTCTCAAAAAATTAGAATATTGTGAAGAAGTTGAATATGCTGGTCCTGGGTCAGTGGTGGTTTGGGGCCATGTCCTCTGCTGGTGTTGGTCCACTGTGTTTTCTGAAGTCCACAGTCAACATAGCAGCCACCTAGCAGGACATTTTAGAGTCTTCATGCTTCCACAAGCTCTTTGGAGATGCTGATTTCATTTTCCAGCAGGACTTGGCACCTGCCCACACTGGTAAAGGTACCAAAAGCTGCTTCAATGACCATGGTGGTACTGGGCTGGACTGGCCAGCAAACTGGGCTGACCTCAACCCCATAGGAGTCTATGGGCTGTTGTCAAGAGGAAGGTGAGAGACACCAGATGACCTGAAGGCTGCTATAAAAGCAACATGGTGCTGTAGGCTGATCTCCTCCATGCCACCAAGTATTAATGCACTAATTCATGCAAAAGGAGCCCAACCAAGTATTGAGTGTATAGAACTAAATATACTTTTCAGAAGCCTGACATTTGTGTTTAAAATATCCTTTTTTTTATTGATCTTATGTAATATTCTAATTTTCTGAAACACTGAGTTTTGGGTTTTCATTATCTCTAAGCCAGAATCATGAAAATTACAAGAAATACAGGCTTGAAATATTTCACTGTATGTGTAATGAATCTATATAATATATGAGTTTCACTTTCTGAAATAATTGACCAAAGATATTGAACTTTTTCACGATATTCTAACTGTTTGAGATGTACCTGTGTGTAATATTCAATGTATACCTTAACCGTCCTGAGGTCCATGGGGTATTTGATGATGTTGTGGTAATCGTGTATCCCCAGAGCTTCGACATCGACCGGCTCGTAGAAAGGCCAGGCGTAGGCTTTGTGTTTCTTAGACAGCATTTCCACCAGGATATTGTTGCAGTACTTAAGCTGTTCGCTCAGTCTGCCTTGTTCACTTTCTTGTTGTGGCAACTCATTGTCTTCAAAGTCCTTCATAGAGGGATTGATTGCTCGGCCTGTGCGGTCACGTCTCCTCTTGCTTCCCGATAAATCACTCAAACTGGCCGTGGCTGCTGAGGAACAATCGGTAGTGCTGTCTAGCTTCCGCTGCATCACAATAGGGTAAATTTCTCCTCATTATCTGTGGTTTTAAAATAATATTATTGAGGCTTAGAGATATAAATGGTGGCTTACTTTTGTGGAGCTCCGTGGAGGGTGTTTGGGCGTTGAGGATGAGCCGGAGAGTGTGCAGCTGAGGCTTGGCTGAGATGTGGGCGTCAGACTTCCATTCTGTGCACCTGTATACATGTATTAAACATACAATAAATGAAAAGAGAAAACTTATTTTGAGAAATAAGTTTATGAGATTAAAGTGGCAAATCTACAAGAAAAAAAGTAGCAGATTTAAGAGATTTAAAGTGGCAAATCTGCGTGAAAAAAGTCACAGATTTACGAGAAAAAAGTGAAAAAGCAACTTTGCTTAAGTCACATACCTTTTTGACTAAAGCAAGATATGGTATCACTTTATTTTAAAGGTCTCTACATAAAAGTCACACAAGCCTGTCAGAAACATGACATGACAAGTATCATGAGCATTAATGTTACTTCAAAGTGTCATTAATGTTCATGACACCTCCCATGTCATGTTTATGACACGCTCATGTCAATCTTATGTAGACACCTTCAAAATAAAGTGTTACCATATCAAAGGCATGTTCAAAAAATTGCCTAAGTCACATTTTATTTTGACTTAGGCATAATAAATCTGCTTAAGTCACACACACTTGACATCGGCCATTATCTTAAAGGGGTAAAATCACATGATCTGATCAACTGAGGGTGTAGGAGATTTTACCATAGGTGGCCGGCGTCGTGAGGAGATGATTTAGGCCAAAAAACAATTTTGACAAAAAATGACTTAGGCGATTATTTGAACAGTGTGAAAGCATCTAGTGTTTGTGTTTCAACTAAATAGATGAGGTATCTTTCAGTTTTTTTCCCCTGTAAATTCTGAGAAAGCACACACAGACTTGTTTTTCTCAGTGGTACGGAATTTGGGCAAGTGTGCCCACCAACATGTCTTTTCAACATGATTAGAAAAACACGCGCAATTACCACATTAATAGCTGTATACATATCCAGTGTGCATTATTATTTAAGTGGAATGAGAAAAACACAATTAAGAAGAAACCCAATTTCAGGGGCTGCAAAATGTAAGCTCACTAGAGGACCCACAGGGAAGAAAGCACAGAGTCAGGGCACTGAGCTGTGTCATTTCAAACAAGAACTGCAAAAAAAAAAAGAAGAGAGGCAAAGGGTCACTGATGCAGCTAATCTCAGCTGCTGGCTGAACTGTCACAGACTTTAGGGGGACACTGATGTTCATGCAGGCTGAATATGAAGCTTTTATGCACACAATAAAGCTTCCCAAGTTAAACAGCCAGAATTAAATTCACCATGTTTTCCACACCTGGATAATTCCAAGTGCTAAATTGAGTCAAAACCTATTTTAAGGGTTATTTTGGTGAAACTTTTTCTTTTCCTATATTGAATACAGGCTCAGACAACATTGCAAATGAAACATCACAACTGAAGCAGAAAAGGAAATAGATTTATAACAAAACCAAATGCCTGCACTGATTGTTTATAGTTCACTTTCTTCTACTTCATTTGATCTAAGAGGCGATGGACCAGTTTGTTTTTTTGCTTTAATTTATCATTATGAAGTAAATGTTGATTGCACAGTGTAATAGCTTTGGAATAATGTCACCATCTGTATTTAGATTTGTTTGCTACAAGCCTGTCTTTCACTTTGCAATTATTTTATTTTAACAATTTGGACTTCAACGTTTCTTTTTGTAGGAACTACATGTCACAAATCATCCCATTGTCCCTGAACAACTGTTGGCACGTACAGCGGAGCATTTGGTTATACATATTTTCATATTAAGCCCATTCATCACCATCCAATTACAATAGACTGTGTCCAGGGTGCTCAGCATCCCATCAATGCATGCAAAACCTTCCTACATGTGACATGGCTGCCCCATGAGTATGCTGTGTGCAGTTCATTGCATTTAAATGACCTGATTGATAAAATTCAAATTCCCGCTACCTCTTATAACTGTAATATTGTGAAGTAGCCTGCAGCAGCGTAGCCTGTTCATACATGCAAGTTCATTACCTGGACTGCTACTTTTTCTGCTCTTCCCTTTGGCTGCATGAGGAAAAATCTCCTCTTCTTTCTGTGGCATCGCGGCGACTTTTTGCAAGAAAACCTTCTCCATGGCGAGGGCCATCAGCACTATGTCATCTGTAGGCTAGAGGACAAAGGGAAATCTATGAGCATTCAGTTCCTGTGAGGCTAACCAGCATGGTGCATTTCCAATCATGAAGCCCCTCACCTTGTTATATATGTAGCAGTTGGTGAACATGGTGTTGAAGTCTTGCATACATTCACTTGCACTCTCGTAGTAGTTGTTCTCTAGACGTTTCTTGATGGTTCCCAGGTCCATGGGTGATGTTATTATAGTGTGATAATCCTGATTAAGAAAAAGACGGTCAGATCAATGTTTTGATTTCGGTTCCACATTTTAAAAATAATTATTCTACTTTATTTTTGTTTATTTTGATAGTTTTGACTATAATTCATGCATTCATTCAAGGCATTAATTATGCTGAGATCCATGAACACAGCAACATTGTTTTCATGAAATCAGATGGAGCAAGACACCAAAAGCTTTCAGACGATCTGACAGACTTTTAACCATTTATTTATATCTTATTATATTTGTAACAACATTGGACGAGTTTGTTTCATCGTGGTGCCACTTTTTCTGCTGATTGGCTTCTTTGTGTGGTCCAATTTGTTTCCAACATAGGCCTGGGTGATATGGCCAAAACCTTCTCTTTCAATATAGGTTATTCCACATCTTTTTAATAATATATATCACAATATAGCATGTTTTCTGGAAATGTAATAAATAAATAGTCCATATGAAATAACCACGTGGTCATGGCTATTTCCGTATAATCCTGCATGAATCAGATACTGTATTTAACAAAAGTACTGAGTATACTCTTATTTAAGAAGATAAATAATATTTAAGTGAAATGATATGGACAAAAATACACATTTCTATCTAAACACTGACTATGTTTACATGCACGCAACTGAGTGGTAAAGTGTGATGTTAAAACAAAACTACAATCTTTCAAATTATATTTCCTCAAAATAACTGACATCAGATTTTCTGAGAAATGTATGAGTTGTGTTTCTTATTATCAATTTCAATTTTATTTCCTTACAAAGTGTTAGAGTGTTAAATAATCTGGCTAAAAATTTTGCTTATACAACCGGTCTGATCTTCTGATCATGAGTTCCTAACTCAATCTGGATTCATTCTTGCGATGTCACCATGTTTCCATATCTCAACTAGTCATGTTAGTGAGTACAGCGTTATAACAAGGCATACAATTAATAGCCAAAGTGTGAAGAAGTGTGATTCTTTCACAAGGTATCCCGGCCATGCAGATAGTTTCTGAGATCTGTGATGTGTCAGAGTGTGTCAGAGATTTTTACATCCAGCCCCAACAGAGATGAATGGAACTCAGCTCCAAATTCAACTATAATTCAACACCGACATCTCACTTCACAACAGTGTCTGGATTATTACTCTGGGTAATTCAACATTTTAATTGGGACTAATTAAGAGTTACAGCAGGGACTACTTAAGAAATAGTCCTTAATAAATGAGTTAATCAAATTAGTTAAATCCCATAATTAGAGCTCCTACTTAAAAGTATCAAGTCATTAAGTACTGACTAGCATGTAAATTTAAGACAAATTTTTTTGCTTCATAGATATGGATAGAAGTGGGTGTAATTCTATATTCTAGTGTCTCTAAAGCCACTGTGTTGTGTTGTTTAACCAGAGTGTGCAGGAAGATCAGCAGACAACCGAAACCAAGGGACAAAAAAAAACAAACAGTGGCGAACGAATCTTAGACGACAAAATCAATAGCCTCAATGAAGGGGAATGTTAGGATTTTGAAGCAGGTTACGTCAGTGGAAGAAAAGATGACAGCAGACTTTCCATCAAAGCAAACACATATGACATTTTAGACAGACGACAGTTACACAGGGTTCCTGTGTGACAAAATGTACTTAGTTCAGGTCTCCAAAGCGTATATGCCACTTTAATTTGATTGTCAATAACTTTATAAGCTGAAAAAAATTCTATTTTGTGGAAAATGTATAACTGCCTAAAACAGGCACTTGCAAAATCAGGGCAGGTGGCTGGCTACAATGGCGAGCATTCTGTCTACTTTTCCCTGCATTTTCTTTGAATACATAAATAAATAATACATTAAATCATTGTTATATATATATATATGACGGTAAGTGTTTTTTTTACATGAATTTTAAGGTTTTACTGTAGGAAAACAAAACATTATTATTATTATTATTATTGTATTTACATAGAATTCACTATAATTAACATTCAAGAACATGAAGCAATTGAATAATTGAAAAAAAGTAATAATAATAATAATTTACACATTTCAACATTAATTTATAGTTAATATTATGGTTAATATTTATAATTAAAGTAATTTACCTTTTTTTATGTTAAAACACATTATGTATAGAAAAAAAAGTTTAAAAAAAAAAAAATAATAGTGTCAACTATTTGTTGTGATGAATGGTGATTGAAAGCATCTTTTAAAGTCTGAAGAATACTAACAACATTTGTAAAGTACTCACTGGTAGTCCAAGTTTTACTGCATCAACAGGCTGGTGGAAAGGCCAGGAGAAATGGTGCCGCCAGAGGGATTTGATCACTACATTCTGCATGAATCGCAGCTGGTTGGTCCTTCGCCCTGGCCTGGTGGGGTTGGTCACCTCAGGAGGCGGGGGATTCACAAACTGTGGGGGGTCCGGGTCTGTGTCTGCCGACATGATGATGGCAGGTGAACACAAGGTCTGCTGGTTGCTGTTGTCTTTTCTTTAGCTTCCGTCCTTTAGCTCAGCAAAGGCTCTGAGGGAACGCCAGCTCATTTCATTCATAGTTTTCCTGCCAGACAATAAAAACAGAGTCAGGAGAGTGTGCTAGGTCAGAGATAATTTATTTGGTCCAGACATTAAAGATATATAAAGCAGGCAGCCTCTACTGACAGTGTAGCCTACTGCAACTATGGTTGATCTACTTTCAAATTTGAGTTGTGGGGATGGACTCTCAAAAACAAAAAGGTCACAGCAGTATGTAGAAGCCTGCTAACACAGTAAGTTTTGATTTGGAAAATGGGTATAGACAAAAACAACGGCTTCCATACCAGAAGTAACTGTCAGGAGTTGAATGTTATATTACATAAGCAATAAGTCTAAAATACATTTATGAACAACTAACATGAATAAATCTGTCTGATTTACGACACAGCTATTGTGGTGTGTATCAGAAATAGACAGGAATCTGAATATAGGGATCTGATAAAAGCCTTCAGTGACTGGAGTCACAAGAACTATCTCCTACTGAACACCTCAAAGAAAAGGAAATGATAATAGATTTCCGCGGGTTTTTCGTTTCCTGTGGGGTGGACATGGAGGTGGTGCCAAGTTCTAAGTATCTAGGTGTTTATCTGGATAATAAGTTGGACTGGTCCCTAAACACAGACGCTCTCTACAAAAAGGGGCAGAGCCGCCTCTTTTTCTTAAGGAAGCTCAGATCTCTGGACATCTGTAGTAAGATGCTGCAGATGTTTTATCACTCTGTGGTGGTAGTGTGTTGTTTTATGCTGCAGTCTGCTGGGGAGGCAGCATCACACACAGAGATGAAGGCGGTTGGACAGACTGGTCTAAAGAACTGGTTCTGTGGTTGGAGCCAGTTGGACACACTGGAGGAGGTGGTGGAGACAGCCACTGTCAAGATGTTAGAGGCCATCTTGAAATACCCAGATCATCCACTACACAAAACCTTTATGGACCAAAAAATCAGCAGTGGACGGCTCCTCTCTCTCTGTTGCAGGATGGAGAGATACAAAAAGATCCTTCTCTCCTACAGCCATCAGGCTGTCCCATTCTAACAGAGTTACCAGACAAACTGAATTTCCCCTCGGGGATAAATAAAGTAATTTTGATTTGTTTTTGATTGATTTTTCTCTGAATTTGCAGTTATGGTATAACATACTAAGTTTTGCGTCATGTGTTTCAACAGGATTGGTGCTGATTTACAATGATTTTCAACTGCTGGTGTTACACCATCATACTCCTCAACAGCTGGTAGGAGTCTATGATCATAGATAGATTACTTTATTCATCCCCGAAGGGAAATTCGGTCTATCATGGTCTATCTCATGCAACTGTACTTGACTGTTTAATTTTTTTCTTTTTCTTCAGTTTGCACAGTTGCACACTACTTTGCACACACTACTTTGCACTAAATGTATGCATGCATAGTTTATGTTTCTATTGTATTTTTGAACATGCTGCCTTTATAATCGCTTATGTTTTGTTATTTAATCTATTCTATACTTAGATTTTTTATTGTTTGGCATTCATTGTGGACAGCTATGAAAGAATTTCATTGTACAGGAAAACATGTTTCCTTCCTGTTCATCTGACAATAAACTTCTTTGAACTCTTTGAACTTAATAAAATACTGATTAGAAAATGTCTACTGGTATTAATCACAGATAATATTCAATCAATACAAATTATATTATTTGGAGGAAAACCAAATTGATTTTCACATATATTTCATTATGGCAAGTGTTGAACATAAATTATGTTCTTGTATAAATCTGCTACATCAAGTTTAAAGTTTAATAGCAGCTGTCACGTTACAAATAAACAGTCAGCATTACAAGTGTATCAAATGATAAAATACATATATTCACTCATGAATTTACTCTAGCTTTTGCTTATTTACAGTAACCATTTCTTTTTTATGTAATATTTTTCATATTCTTCATAAAAGGGGGAAGATTACAATAAGTGTGTCCGGTAGTAGAGTAACATGAAGTACAGAGCCTGAAGGAGAAAGTTTTCATGCTGCAACTTGCTAACCACAATTGTGGTATCCGTTATGGCTGATAAGGCGTCACGTGATCCTCCCCTAAGGGGTGATTTTTTGTGTAAAGTCTGAAAAGTTTGTTCCATTTAAGGCTGGGCAATATATCGCCCCTAAATGGGCACATACAACAAACCATCTGAAGTTTGTTGTATGTATGTCTTATGTATATGTCTGTTGCTTGCTAAGAGTCTTTGAGTGTCTAGAAAAGGGCTATATAAATTAAATGTATTATTAGTATAATATCAATATAAAAAATATATCAATATAATTCTAAATGTGATATGAAATTAGACCATATCGCATATATTGATATAGTCCATTTTTTTTCTTCCTTATATATATATATATATATATATATATGCTGCCCTTACTAGGGTTTTTCATATTTAGTTATTTTGTAATGTGCGTTATTCTTTTTTCTTATAAATATATTAATTTCAAAAAAGGTTGGCCTATTTAATTTCATAGGCTACTTTTATTTAAGATATTTTTTATTTAAATGTGCAATTTATGGAGATTTGATTTTTTTTTTTTTTTTTTAAAGGTACTCCTGTTGTTATACAGTATTTATGTTATATCGGGATATATATCGTATATCGATATTCAGCCGAAATACACTACTGGTCAAAAGTTTTAGAACACACCAACTTTTCCAGAATTTAATTGAAAATTATGCAGTTTAATGTCTCAGTGTACTCTGAAATGAATGCACATTTGCAACATTTAAAATTCTTTATTGAGCATGATAGTGTTTTGAAAGTAAAAAAAAGATTCAAAATCACATTTTATGTTGGACTAAAGGACTAAAAGAAGACACAAAATGACCAAAAAAAGACACCAAAAGACACAAAATGACACAAAATGACTTAAAAAAAGACACAAAATGACAAAAAATGACTTAGAAAGACATGAAAAGAATTCAAAAATGGACAAAATAGCCCAAGACTCCATAGAGTTAAGTTGTTAACCCATTTCTTGTTCCCTGAAAAAGGCCTACTTGTATAATTCTGAAATATACATTATTTTTCAGTTTTGGTTAAGCTTACCTTTTTTTATTTACCTCTGGCAGTTCACCACTTACCTTTGTACCCTTTCAAGCTGTTCATTTGACTTGAACTGCTTGAATTTCAATAAAAAAACTGGAAAAATTGGGGTGTTCTAAAACTTTTGACCGGTAGTGTATATCGGGGTATAACTTTTGGTCCATATTTCCCAGCCCTAGTTCCATTCGTTTATTGTTATTTTAAAGGACAAAGTTTGCAATAGTAGCTTTCCTTACCCAAGAACACAATTTGATTCTGGGGTGTTTCGTTGACACTTTGTACATAAAATGAGAAAAAGGAAATGGACAAGAGATCAGACAGAGATGTTAAAGGAAACACGCGGCTTTGAACACAGATAAGAGAGGTTGCACATAGAAACCTGTGTAGCCTCACAGCTAACTTAAATGCATGGAAAACCAAACATTATCTATCAACAGGGACCACAGCATAAAACCTGCCCATGACACGCTGATCAAACACATTCAAATGAAATAGTTAAACTTAACAGGTAGCCGCAGGGCCGGTTATTCCTACAGGCCACCAAGGCGGCTGCCTAGGGTGCCAAATTGGCATACATCTTTGTTTTAACAACATTGATTAACGAAACATTTTTTAAAAAGTCTTTACAATCAACAGATCTGTGTTTTCTCATTTCTTTATTCGTATTTTCAATTCAGTTGTCGTTGGTAAAGTTCCAAAGTTTCTAAAAAATAAAAATGTTCTGAGACCATTACCTTGCTTGTAGTTCATGTATCAAATATTAGTGTACAGCATAATACATATAACATAGTGTACCTATATCAGAATGAATACATGGAATGGATGTGGTTCGGGGGGGGGGGGGGGGGGGGGGGGGGGGGGGCAAAATCTCAATATCGCCTAGGGCAGCCAATGGGCTAGAACCGGCCCTGGGTAGCCGACTTCAAACAATACCTCAAAATGGGTCCACACCTTTTCGAAGACAACAAAAGGAAACTTTACATCTTTGTCGTTCGCTGGAAAATGAACAAAGATCTGGAAAAGTCTATAGCAATAAAAACACCTACTGGATTTAACCTGTTGACGATAAACGCTTACTTATCGCGTAAAGAATGACTATAACAATAAAAAAAAACCTATATGTAGCACCAGACCAGCACTGGAAAAGCTAACGGACTGAGGAAATGGTTAATGTGGAATGCTACCACTCCGGTGTGTTGTTAGCTCTACTGAAGCTAACACAAGCTAGCTGCTGAACAACGTAGGTGACATTAGCTAACTTCGAAACGCACGTGGTCACTAAAGAAAGAAAAAGTCGTTAGCATCACATTTAATATTGCCGACTTTGAGTTTGTATTAAATGGCTCCAGTGGTTCAGCAAGGCATTGTTTTGCCTTGTTCGAGTTTCAGCCAAAAGTTTAAAGCCTTGACGGAGCTACCTTCATTAGATAGCTACACTTTAACCTTTTTTAATTACAAAGCTACCTGTCACATCACTGCTACAAGTTAAGTGCCTGTCAGGGGATGACGGGAGACCACGAGTAAGGAATAAACAAACAAACAAATAAATAAACAAAAATCATTCAGGACAGCTACTGGAGTTTGCATACACAGGCCGCTCACTTTCAGGAGAGGCTGCACCCAGCACAGAAGCTTAACCACCATTACATCAACTTAGAAACTGAAAACTTTCAAAACAAACCTGATGCATGTGAAGTGTTTTCTCCTTCCCTGGTCGCTTCACTGGCGGATTGTACAACAAGGTGGACAGCGCCACCTATTGTGCTGGAGTGTGTCGAACCAGTAGTTACCATTTTCTGCCCTTGAAGTTGTCAAATTCTAAATATACTGTTTGGTTTCACTGACTTCCCATACACAAAAAAAAAATCAATATTACATTATAAATCTAATTATACTATTGTACTATTTTTTCATATAAATATATTAATTTCAGAAAAAGATTGGCCTATTTAATTTCATAGGCTACTTTTATTTAAGATATTTTTATTTAATTAAATGTGCAATTTATGGAGATTTGATTTTTTTTTTTTTTTTTTTTTTTTTTTTTAAAGGTACTCCTGTTGTTATACAGCATTTATGTTATATCGGGATATATATCGTATATCGATATTCAGCCGAAATACACTACTGGTCAAAAGTTTTAGAACACACCAACTTTTCCAGAATTTAATTGAAAATTATGCAGTTTAATGTCTCAGTGTACTCTGAAATGAATGCACATTTGCAACATTTAAAATTCTTTATTGAGCATGATAGTGTTTTGAAAGTAAAAAAAAAAGATTCAAAATCACATTTTATGTTGGACTAAAGGACTAAAAAAAGACACAAAATGACCAAAAAAAGACACAAAATGTCAAAAAAAGACACCAAAAGACACAAAATGACAAAAAAAAAGACACAAAATGACTTAGAAAGACATGAAAAGAATTCAAAAATGGACAAAATAGCCCAAGACTCCATAGAGTTAAGTTGTTAACCCATTTCTTGTTCCCTGAAACAATCTAATTATACTATTGGCAAAATATCACATACATAAATCTCGATACACAAAAAAAAATCTCCTCTTTTCTATATTTATAAGTGAAACCAAGCAGTATATTAATTCTATTAAAGACTCTACTAATTTGAAAGCTGCTAAAACTCTGAATATTTGTAATTTTTATAATATTTTTGTATGACAACCTCTTTATGATTTATTGAAACCCCCTGGCGACGTTCTGATGTATTTTTTTGTATTACACCCCACCCAACTGCCTTAATAAAGTTTATTTAAAAAAATAAAAAAAAAATAAAAAAAAAGTTGTCAAATTCTAAAAATAATAAGTCACAATAATTGAGCCTACTCCATTTTAGTCTCAACCAAGGTACACAAAACAATTTAGTCATTATAAACTTATATAACATTATAAACTAAGCTTTTTAAGACTGGAAAACTACACTCTATTTGCCTTCGACACTTCTTGGACCTCATCAGCTTCCGTTACTTCTGAGGGTAACACGCATGCGCACAGACAGCACCATACCACATTCCCCGCTTCTCGTCGCAGGAAGGCAAACATCCAGGAGGCAGCCAGCTCATTTATGCCTTCTCCACGACCGTCTGAAGAAAAATACCTGGATTTATCTTTTCAATATTTGCGTGGAGTAACAATCTGAACGTGAAGCTGCATTAAATCCCCGTGAGTATCGGTTTATAAGTGATTCCTCATTGTTTGAATGGAGGGCCCCTCCGTGGCAGCACAGCCAATTTGTCAACAGCATCAGTGCATTTAAAGCAGACGGCTGCACGAGCACACTGTTATTAGCTCTCGTGTTAAACCAGAGGGTTTAAGGTTCAGGTGTTATTGTCGGGATAGAAACCTACATGTTGGAATATATATATACAGTATGATGCTAGCTACTGTCAAGTTAAACTCACCAGCGAAGGGATTCCGTGTCGCCCTTTGTCTAATATTTCTTCTTTTCAAATGTATTGCATTTAAACACGAATTAACGTTAACGTAAATGTAAGTGACACCAGCTAGCGCTTCTTATTGTCTTAGCTGACGGTATAAAATGTTGCTAATTAGTCATTTTACCCTTAACAATGCCAGTTAACGTAAGCTAGCTGGTTGCTAGCTGAAAAAGCTAAATTTACAGTAAACGCTCTGCTAAAATAATAGATAGATAGATAGATAGATAGATAGATAGATATACTTTATTTATCCCAAGCTGGGAAATTACTTTTTCTTTTTTTTTTTTTTGATAGATAGATTAATAGATTAATAATAGATTAGAAACTATTAATAATAAATAATATTAATTCCATAATAAAATAAAAAGCAGCCACACGGTTTATGTCTTTTTAACATCTAAAAACTAGAAAGTAGAGTCAACTACAACATTTAATGAGAATTACAGTATAATTTCCCGTGGTTGCATAGTTCTGAATTGTCATAAATGAAGTGTCATAGTTTATACAGTTAGTATTTCAATTGCTACCGTTAGTTGCAGGTAAATCTGCTGTTACAGTAATTTATTTAAAAAGAGTAAAAATTAAAAAACACTTACATTTAATTAAATTATGCATCACCTGGAGAAATCCGTGTTACACGTTAAATCCTTACAAAGAGTTACAAATAGTTACTGTAATAACACATTTTGTAAACGTGAAAGTAACAGCACTTACTAACTTAACGTTATAAAGACTAATATTTTTAATTTAAAAAAACATTATGTATGCACACTGGCAAATATCTAATATTATAGTTATATAAACATACATTATTTCATCGATAAACATGTATATATTAATTAACAAACAATCTTGGGATATCATTTTTTTTGGGTAAATTATTAATGCAAAGTTTTGGCACATACAGACACATACAATACAAGAAAGTCAGAAAAAAACAAACAGAAAAAAATAACATAAAAATAAACAAACAGATAAAACAGAACAGAAACAACAGACAGACAGACACCACTTAATCATTAATGTAAAAAGAAAATATACACAAAAACACGTCGGTCCAACAAAATGCCCCTGAATGTCCGTTCATATGAAAAGGGCCAGAGATTGAGTCCAGGAGGCCCGAGCCAGAGGGGAACAGCAAAGTCTCATAACATGGATGTATATCAAGAAAAACAGCAAATAACTAATTAAAAAAAAAAAAAACAACAACTAAAAAAGAGCAGTGCATTCAGGTCCCAGTTTGAGGTCTATCTTCTCTAATGTATACAATAAAAAGGCCCCAGATCTTTTTAAACCTATCTTGGGCATAATTAATTAAACCCCCATTACATAAATTGTGAAATAATGTTATTAGCAACAATAAAAATGAATTGAGTAATTTGCATTTACAAAATCTTAATGTTAAACACATATACACAAATTATATTCTCTACACTTTAATAAAAAAACAGTTTTCAACACCCATATTGGTGCTGGAAATCTTTGAAAACACGTGAATTTTGGTGGTGTTTTCATGATTTGAAAAGTGTTGGGATTTTATATAATGTGCTAAAAAACGTCTTGAAATGTAGGTTATATGGCATGTCAAGTTCACTTACAAACAGGTGACACAATTTCTAACATTAAACTGCACTTTAATGCCTTGCCCTGCTGTAGAATGCTATCACAAAACAATTTTGGTTGTTCATAGGACATTAACACCTAATTCATGTGATGATGATGTAACATAATCAGTATACTCTATACACTGTATATAAATTCGTAATTTAACATAGCAGGAAATGCAGTTGCATGATGATTTAATTCTTGACTTATTTCAACACTGTTTCTTCTGTTTCAGGATCGTGCTCAATAGATGCTAATTTCATCACCATGGCAACAGAAGATAAGAAACCAGAGACCGACACAAAACCTCCAGTTGTTCCATCAGCATCTGCCAGTCAAAGCAAGGTTTGAATCTCTTAAATATCAGTTTCCTGCAGCGCTTTTTGACAAATAAATGTTTACTCATTTGTCACACATCAGGGGGAGATTTTTAAAATGTCAAATTTTGTTTTCTTTCACAGTCTGCGCCTGCAAAGCCAAACTACAGCCTGAAATTCACATTAGCGGGCCACACTAAAGCTGTCTCCTCCGTCAAATTCAGTCCGAGTGGAGAATGGCTCGCCAGCTCATGTGAGTTCTTTTCTTTTTCCATTTTCTCTGTCACGTTTCCTTGAAACCCCCGTGAGACCACGGTAAATTAGGGCTGCAAAAATGATTGTTTTCATCAACTGCCAACTGGTTTCTTGATGAATCATTTAGTCTATGAAATAGAACACAAGGCCAATTTATTTTCTTCTGATTGATCAATCAACATAACAGCGAATACATATTTCTTTTGTCTTCACAGCTGCTGATAAACTCATCAAAATCTGGGGAGCGTATGACGGCAAGTTTGAGAAAACCATATCTGGACACAAACTTGTGAGTTAAACAGATTTTAATCTTTACTGCTGCAGTGTTTCAGCTTTTTGTTTCTGTTTTGATAGATTGATTGTATTTGGCACAAGATTTTGTCCATGCAAAGTGGTTGTAGCATGAGAAAGATAGTTATGAATTGCTACTGATTATGTGCTTTTGAATGCGAGTATCAGATATCATAATGTAATGAGTCGTGGTTTCCAGTACTTACTTTTCTTACATTGTTTCCATCCTTGCTGCCACTATCGGAGCTCTGAGTGCTGTGTTATTCTCCATGAATCTGCAGGGTATATCTGACGTGGCCTGGTCCTCTGACTCCAACCTCCTGGTGTCTGCATCGGATGACAAAACCCTGAAGATCTGGGATGTCAGCTCGGTAAGAGAGCAGAATGATTGATTTTGCATTAAATTGTCTCAAAAGAATAGAAGAAGAATACACTTATGTTGTATATATTGTTGAGATTTGTACTTGCATTGTGGGAGACGCTGACTGCAATGACTTCAGTGGTGGCAAAGACAACATCTCCCATGATTCCACACTACTGGGTAGAGCCCAACCGATATGCGATTTTTAAGGCCGGAAGGAAATCCATAGATAACTGATATGGCGGTCGATATAGTCATTTTAGAGCTGGAATGAAAACTGACCTTTTTTGTGATATTTTTACTACTTTTTTAAATATAACCAGAGAGCTAATTTCTCAATTATAAAACATTATACAAAACAATGTTTTACATTGTCAGCCAATTCTATAACAGTAACTCAGAAAATAAAGAATAAATATGAATAAAATTAATGGTTAAATAAACATCATTATTGTTCAATATCAGTCAATTGCTGACAAGTAAAAAAAAAAAAAGAATAAAAAATGAATAGCTGACGGAATTTCTTAGTCATGTCGAGCAACATTTTCTGCATTATATATTATGTAAAAAAGTTATCATATCACATATCAGACAGCATATACATCGATACTGATAGTCCAGTATCGGCTTATAATATCAGTCAACCCGTATATCTGTCGGGCTCTACTACTGGGTCCCGTTGGTGGTGGTAAAGCCTCTCTAAACTGGTTTGCCAGCTGCCAATAAACAAAGCTAAAAACAGGGAGTGAGATTTGTTTTTTTCATCCAAAATATTTCCATATTGGTGCAGATTTAGTTAGTTTTTAGAACTTTCCAGTAAAACAACAACATTCACTGTGTGCTCAGTTTCTCTGCAGAGCATCTGCGATTCAGTGCAGGGAAGTATATAATTAATTTAGGATATCGACATTCTCCCCGCTGTCATAATGACAAATGTCGGTTCAACTTAATTGCATAAAATCAGTTTAGGATCAGACTTTCAATACCAGAAATTGATCCGACCCTACAAGCTACTGGCGTGTCACCGAACACCGTCTTTTGTTACTGTTTTGATTGAGAGACCCCATAGTGGCAAAAAGTTACTTATTGTGTGTTTGATGTGAGTCGTTGTATCACAGGCAGTACATTCAGACCATACTACCTTGCTGCAGCAGTGGCTGACGGTGTCTTGTAGCTAGAGAGACCGATATATCGGCCGATATTTGCGTTTTTTACTTGTATCAGCATTGGCTGTACAGTACAGGCCAAAAGTTTGGACACACCTTCTCATTCAATGCATTTCCTTTATTTTCATGACTATTTACATTGTAGATTCATCAAAACTATTAATGAACACATGTGGAATTATGTACTTAACAAAAAGTGTGAAATAACTGAAAACATGTCTTATATTCTAGTAAGCAAAGGGTGGTTACTTTGAGGAATCTAAAATACAAGACATGTTTTCAGTTATTTCACACTTTTTTGTTAAGTACATAATTCCATATGTGTTCATTCATAGTTTTGATGCCTTCAGTGAGAATCTACAATGTAAATAGTCATGAAAATAAAGAAAAACGCATTGAATGAGAAGGTGTGTGTCCAAACTTTTGGCCTGTACTGTACGTGCTGCTGATACCGGAAAAAAGAAAAATACATCAAATATGTGGATCATCTGAGGCGCCACCACCTCGAGGCCTAGAACAACATACACATTGTTTGCTATCCAACTGTTAATATGTTTTGTTTGTTTTGTTAATAAATGTTTCTTTTTTGTTTAAATTGAGACTTGTGTAACATTTGTTATCATTGTGTCATTTTTATCATGTAAATGGAGGGAGAAAAGGCAATATCGGCTTCAAGAATCGGCCCAAAAAATCGGCAGCACATATCGGGGATCGGTTAAGACTGATGTCAAAATAATCGGCATCGGCATTAAAAAACCCACTACTTGTAGCATTACACATTCATTAAGTATGAAGATGAAATCCATATACACCCTTTAAATGGCTTCTGAAGTATTGTTTTAATCACAATAACAACTGCAGTTACTCCCAGTGTTAAAAAGCTGAAGGTAGTCTAATACATCTTGTGTTTTGAGCGAGAAGTAATTTTTCCGATTTGTTACCAGCAAGAACGTGACATTTCAACTTCCTTTTTCTCTCATGTAGGGGAAATGCTTAAAAACTCTAAAAGGTCACAGCAACTACGTCTTCTGCTGCAACTTCAACCCCCAGTCCAATCTTATCGTGTCAGGATCGGTGAGTATGAAGCTGCTGGCATAAACCGAGCAGTAAATGGAGAGCAGATGTTAGACCTTTGCTGAAACAGTCACTTTGAGAATTCTAAACATGTCTCTGTGAGCTTTTGTAGAAAATAAAACTGGATTTTTTTTTTGCTGTTGCTTCCAGTTTGATGAGAGTGTACGGATATGGGATGTGAAAACCGGGAAGTGTTTGAAAACATTGCCGGCTCATTCTGACCCGGTCTCAGCTGTGAGTAATGCTTTTGAAATTCTTAACAGTACAATCTTAGTAATGAGTAATGAGGAACACTAATGTGGTGATCTGTCTCGGTTTGCAGGTTCATTTCAACAGAGACGGCTCCCTGATTGTGTCCAGTAGCTACGACGGCCTCTGGTGAGAACAAACTCTATTATTACTGTTTTATTTGGGTTTTTTTTACATCCATTTGTCCAGATCACTAGTTCACATTCACTAATCATGTTGCACTCAGCTATAGAAATAAGAAAATATCAAGCCGTGGTCCTCATTAGCAGATTATTGCTCAGCCAGTGCAAGAAGTCAACAGTTTTATTTAATAAAGGCCATTATTTAAGGTTTCATAGCGGCTTGAATAAAAATATGTAGGATTGGTGCCTCTGTCACATACATGTAGATGTTTCACACTAATTATACTTTGACAAATGGATAATAATTTATGCAGATTGTAGTCTAACCGTCTGAAGCCCAAGCAGTTTTTTGTCAAACACCTACAGTGGCAGAAAACATATGTGAACCACTTGAAATTACCTAATTTTCTGCATTAATTTGTCATAAATTGTGATCTGATCTGCATCTAAGTCCCAAGTTTAGACAAACACAATGTGCTTAACCTAATTCATTGAACACAGCCATGAAACATTCATAGTGCTGGTGGAAAAAGTAAGTAAACCCTTCAGCTAATGACTCCATTAAGAGCTAATTGGAGTCAGGAGTTGGCAAAACTGGGGTCCAATCAATGAAATGACATTTGAGTAAACACTAAAACATTTTGAGTTCGCTATTGACAAGAAGAATCAGCTGATGTGAACCGTGCCTGGAAAATAAGAACTCAATCGATCAAAAATAGTTGATTTTAACAAGACTGGACGGGCACGTCCAACTGGTAGGAGGCCCCGAGGAAGACCCAGAACACGGCGGAGGGATTATATCCCTCACCTGGCCTGGGAACGCCTCGGGGTCCCCCAGGAGGAGCTGGACTTGTGGCTGGGGAGAGGAACGTCTGGAGTGCCCTGCTTAGCCTACTGCCCCCGCGACCCGGCCCTGGATAGGCGGAGGAAAATGGATGGATGGATGGATGGACGGACGGGGTTTCAAAGTAATCTCAAAGACTTTAGGTATTCACCAGTCAGACGGAGCCTTGACGGAATCACTGGAACTGGTTAACAACTCTGTTCACGAGTCTACCATACACAGAAGATAGAACAGACATGGCGTCTGGCTGTGTTGTGGCTCTCAGACAGACACAGTTCAGTTATCATGAGCCTGTTAAAAGAAAAACAAGCTCGTCTGGTTCGCCTGGCGACTCCCCACAGTACATATTTGTGTTTCTGAACTCCATCCAGAGGAAGTCTTTCTTCCATGAAGGAATAAATGTTCTGCTTCACATTTCTCATAGCCTTTATACACTGCTGTCAGTAGTTTTTGAAATGCTGATTTTATGGCAGTCAACATAACGTGAACATGTCTAACTAAACTGTTTAGTTAGGCGGTTTTTCTATGTATTTTATGGCTTAGCATGAATGCAAAAGTCAGATGTGTTGTAGCACTAGCTAAAATGGGTAGCAGATGTGGATTAGTTGCATCTCTGCTGATACAGCTGTGTCCACTTTTTCACATGCATTTGTCTTAATATCTTACCAAACGTCTTCATAACCAATCACTTTTTATTTTTTCTATTCCTAGCCGAATCTGGGACACAGCATCAGGCCAGTGTTTAAAGACACTCATTGGTAAGATTACCCAGAATGTGTTCTGCTTTCAGGCCTTTAATCGAGGCATCATGAAATGTTTGAAAAGGTCAAGATATTTAGACACTTTATTAGGGATTTAGATACTACCGTGAGCTGATGCTGCTCTTGTTTTTGTGTTTGTTAGATGATGACAACCCTCCTGTGTCGTTTGTGAAGTTTTCCCCCAACGGGAAATACATCCTGGCTGCTACACTGGACAAGTGAGTATTACAGACCTGCAGCACTGTGCTCATTATGCTGTTTAGGACTTTCACCAGCAGATGGCAGTAGAACACTATCATAACATTTTATCAGCTGCAGTTAGATCTTATCGTCACACTGTTAAAATAATCGCCCAAGTCATTTTTTGTCTTTGGCATCAGATAAGAACCCAGAAAAGGATAGCTAGAGGGAGATTGTTTAGTTATCAGTTTAGTTTATCAGTGTTTTATTGTTGACACTAGTATTGGTAGCACTTTATTTTGAAGGTGTCTACATAAGAGTGACATCAGCGTGTCAGAAACATGACATGGGATGTGTCATGAACATTAATGACACTTTGAAGTAACGTGATCGTAACGTTATCATGAGCATAATTAATGCTCATGATACTTGTCATGTCATGTTTCTGACAGGCTTGTGTCACTCTTATGTAGACACCTTCAAAATAAAGTGCTACCATATCTTGCTTATGTCACAAAGGCATGTTAAAAAATTGCCTAAGTCATTTATTTCTCTTAAGTTACATAATATACACACAGTGTTATTACTATGCCAATAGCCATCCTTTGTTACATCCTTTTTGAGTGAAATGATCAATAAATGTCATATGTTACACTTTTGGTGAAGTTTTTTGTGTTCCTGCAAAACTTGGAAAAAACGAGTTAGGCGATTATTTTACCAGGGTGACATTATGAACATTAGGTTATGATTCAATTATTATTGGTTTTAGATTGTTGTTTTAACACAGTTTTTTAATAGATCATTGTTGTATTTGTGTTTAATTTCCAGCACGCTGAAGCTGTGGGACTACAGCAAAGGAAAGGTAACATCAATCGACAACTCACTTTAAATTATTTTGCTCTTTTATTCTGAAAGTCATCCTGCATGTTCTTTGCTTCTGCTTTTCAGTTTATTAAGATATTATTTGATGTATTTAATCTCTTAGGAGTTCTTTAAACAGATCCAGTTATGTTTGATGATAACACAATTCTTGTTTACCTGTAAATACTTTAACACGTCTGCTGCTGATGGTTATAATTTCAACTGTGTGATACAGATAATTAACTTGTCATTGTTTTGCCAACATTTCAGTGCTTGAAAACATACACCGGCCACAAAAATGAGAAGTACTGCATATTTGCAAATTTCTCTGTCACCGGTGGAAAGGTAAGAATTCTTGTTTCTACCAGCACATACGAGTATTTACAGTTGATCTTTGATGTAACACACAGGATTTCTGTGGTGTTTTTAAACCCTTTATTAAGGATAAGCCATTCCTGATATTTAATGTCTCACCCTTATATTTAATTTGTTTATATTTTACACTCTTTTCTTTTAATCGTTTTTTCATCCATTTTTCTTTTGAGAATAGTAGACAGAAAACATCCAAAATAAACATTATGTTGTATGATTTAAAGTCAGCATTCTATTGCAGAGTGAAGTACTGCAAATGTAGTCTAAACCTTGTTATCACAGGCATTGTTAGAAAGCTCCCACTCTCCTGCACAATATTATGATTTAGAGGTTCTGTATCGTTGTTGCTATGAATTAGATTCAAAATTTGTCTTCAAATAGTCATTTCCATTAAGAATGTATGAAATCTTTAAAGACCGTTTTCTCAAAATTCAATTTTCTCATGCTCTGAGCCATAAACCTCAACTTCAGCTTCTCTTCCAGACAAAACAACAGTTTTGTTCCTAACTATATTCTGAAGGTTTTTTCAGAGATGTTTGTTTATAGATCAGTTATATCCTGATTTATATAACATTGTGTTCCTTAAAAGCCATGAAAAACAAATTTGTCATGTTCTTGACAGTATTTTTGTGATTTATGGAATGATTAAAGAGGATATTTCAATTTTTTCCTTCTTAAAAAAACGTTTTTTCTGTCGTGGAAATATATGCAAATTAGCATTTCAGAAAACTTATAATGCAGAAAAATATTGTCTTAATGTGAATAACAAACTGGGGAAGTTCCATGGTGAAATCTGTAAGTTTAATAAAAAAACTCACCCTACTCACCTGTAGTGTCTCTCCTTAAATGAGCGACATGTGCAGCTAAATGTAACTGAGTGTCTGCTCTCTTGCAGTGGATCGTGTCGGGCTCCGAGGACAACATGGTTTATATCTGGAACCTGCAGACGAAGGAGATTGTGCAGAAACTCCAGGGCCACACAGGTACAGGAGACACATATTGTCTTTTTAGGCAAACAACAGTTTGTCCTTATTCAATATCAGCTGTCTTTTAGTATGTTTATTGACTTTTAGGACATATACTACAGGCCAAAAGTTTGGAAGCAAATTAAATGTTCTGATCACAATGGTTTTCTTAAAAACCAGTATGGATTCTTTGGATTTTTGGATGTGTTTACTGCATGATCAGACTTTACCTTTATTGAATTGAACCATTTTCCTCCATTGACCTTTAGGTATAAATTGATGTTAGCAGACCATTGCTGAATAAATGTGTTAACAAAAGAAAAAAAGGGCTTAGTTTTAGGGTTGAGAAGTCACAACTTCATTGCAAAAGTAAAAAACAAATCACAGCTTGCATTATTCGCTTTACCTCTTTGGCTTTTGAGAGTTTGGATACAAAAATCCCAATAAATCTCAACTGTGTTCATATCTCTGACAAACTACCACAGAAATGGCTGAATTGAAGCAGCTGTACAGATTTATATATTAAGGAAAGAAGGATACATAAAGTCTAAGCAATAAAAACCTAAAGACCTGATAATTATTGTAAAACGTGTTCTAATAAGTGACTCTTTATATAATAACTACCTTTATTTTGTTGCAAAGTATAGCATTGAAACAATCTTTTTTCTGTACAAATTTGATCTTGCTTCCAAACTTTTGGCCTGTAGTGTCTTTTTATCATGTGTGACTAAACTGTATTCTGGATATGTCGTTTCCTTTCCAGACGTCGTCATCTCGACCGCCTGCCACCCGACAGAGAACATCATCGCATCCGCAGCTTTAGAAAACGACAAAACCATCAAGCTATGGAGAAGCGACTGCTAAACCCCTTTGGATCTTTTGGCCATTCATATTTCCTTTTTTTTTTATTTTTTCATTTTTTTGGGTATATTTTGTTGTAAGAAAGAGGACTTTTTTTCTAACAGAGAGCTCCTGCGGGATGCAGAGGGCTTTCAGGTAGTGAAATTCAGCAAGGAGAACCAAACGAGACACATGAGCCACATCACAGAATCAGCCTACAGCAGTCAGTCAGTCCTGCAGCCGACGTGTTCCCCTCACGTGTCTGTTAACGTGCCACTTTTTCGTTGTCTCCGCAGGGAACGTTTGTTATACATTACAACAATGTTCACACTCTGTTCTGGTGATTCAGTATTTCAGACACATTAACTCTGATGTCACAGCTTGCCACACGTGCATTTCTGGTACAATAAATATAACGCTTATTTGGCCTTTCTATGATTTCTTTTGCCTTCTTAATTTGTCTGTAACTGTGTAGTGTCGTCTAAATTACTTCAAGATGGAGAGGTGACTTTGACATAAAATGAAGGTATAAAAAAAAAAAGACCGTATGGTTGTATTCACCATTATTAGTGGGTTTTTTTTTCTCTAATCCTAATACCAGATCCTTAATATGTGCTGTGTGCCATAAAAGGATATTTTAAGTTTGTTTGTCCGATTAAGACAACAAACTAGGATTTGGAAGCATGTAAACAAAGTCAAATACTTGAAGAAAAAGTGCTGTATGAAGTCACAGATATTAGTTTGACAGTTACAAAAAAAAAAAAATCCAAATGTTATTAATTCTTTTTAGGATTGATTCAAGTCCCTCCTGTTTAACATTTTACAACGGTGACCAAATGCAGTTATTTTGTGTTCTAGTATTTGTACATATTACATTGACGTATTGTGATTTCATTACTTTAGCTGCCTTTGTTTTTTATGGTCTCTTCTGCTTGATTAGCTCCTACTGTAGTTCTGCACACGAAGCCAGCAGCAGCATCTGTTCTCTGTAGTTAACCTGGATTTTTGTGGAATACATGTTTGCATTTGACAGCTATAACCTGCAACTTAATAAAACCAGTTTTTGTATGTTTCATGTTACAGAGTCGTGAGTGAATGTTTATGTGCATCTTTCACACAAGAATCAAGCGACATTAGTCAAGCTCACTTTGAGTTTTTTAAAAAAAAACTCCACTTGTCCAGATCACTAGTTCACATTCACTAATCATGTTGCACTCAGCTATAGAAATAAGAAAATGTCAAGCCGTGGTCCTCATTAGCAGATTATTGCTCAGCCAGTGCAAGAAGTCAGCAGTTTTATTTAATAAAGGCCATTATTTAAGGTTTCATAGCGGCTTGAATAAAAATGTGTAGGATTGGTGCCTCTGTCACATACATGTAGATGTCTCACACTAATTATACTTTGACAAATGGATAATTTATGCAGATTGTAGTCTAACCGTCTGAAGCCCAAGCAGTTATTTGTCAAACACCTACAGTGGCAGAAAACATATGTGAACCACTTGAAATTACCAAATTTTCTGCATTAATTTGTCATAAATTGTGATCTGATCTGCATCTAAGTCCCAAGTTTAGACAAACACAATGTGCTTAACCTAATTTATTGAACACAGCCATGAAACATTCATAGTGCTGGTGGAAAAAGTAAGTAAACCCTTCAGCTAATGACTCCATTAAGAGCTAATTGGAGTCAGGAGTTGGCAAAACTGGGGTCCAATCAATGAAATGACATTTGAGTAAACACTAAACACTAAAACACACAAGAATCAAGCAGCATTAGTCAAGCTCACTTTGAGTTTTTTTAATAACCTTTTTTTCTGTCCATGAAAGATAGAACATCAGAGAACAACCCACAAAGAACAGATGACAAAATTCCATCTCCTTAAAAATCGACAAAAATATAATGAAAGACATTCCCGTCTTGCAGCGACAGGTTGAAAAATGGCAAAGTAAAGGCGACACAGTTACCGAGGTGCTGAAGCCAACAATTCCTCGCACCTTAAAATTTTCAATCTGAAAATTGCCTCGTTGAATAAGCTTTTCCACAACGTATACAACAGCCCGCAGAAGAAAAAGGGAAAGAACAGAGTACACAAGCAAGGGATAAAATTACCTTTGTACAAAAATAGATCTTTTTTCCAAGTGTTTTTTTTTTTCTTTTTCTTACTTTAACATTTTACCGTCTATGCAACAAAGAAAGCAGTGATTGTGTCACAAGCTCAGCTTTTCCTGATTACACTTTTTGAACATACAATTGCCAAGCAACACATACATTTTGGAGGGTTTAAAGTCTTAACCTTTTTTGTTTGTATTTTTTTTAATTTTTACATTTCATGTTTTGTTTTTAAGGTCCCATAAACTGCAGAGAAGCTGGTTCTTTTTAGAGTTTAGAGCTGCTGCGATTCTGCTGGTTGATCAGGATTCATTTTAGAAAGTCAAAATGCAAAAACTCCTCAGATATTTGTGGAAAAAAACACACCATAAAACTGAGTTTGTAGAACACCTGGTGTGGAACAGTTTGGTCTTAAAGACTTGTCTCCCTCTGTCAATGTTGGAACAGATCTGTCGATATATATATTTATAAATATATACACATATACATATTAACAAAATATAGCTTTATGTTATAAAGCGTTCATGTAGGTGATCCTTACTTTATCTAGTCAAGAAGATCATTGTCTGTTCATTTCCTGCAGGGGAGCGAGCTCACACTTCATCTATCATCACTATATGGCTTAAGAGACCTGCGGTGGCCAATCACAGTAAACCAAGAGGAGGAGACATCAGACTTAAGGGAGCAGGAGGATTTTCATTTTAAAGTTAGGTCACTCTACGGAAGCCCTGAGAGGCAAGACAGAAAAAAAAAATCGTGATCCATTTTCGGATCTAAATTGCTTCACTTGTGTTTATGACAGGTGAAATATTTTTTGTAAGTAATTTATTTTTTCTTCTGTGGTAGAGATTTTCTTTCCCGAGGTAACTTTTTGTGGAGATGTTTTGGCAGGGGATTTTTTTTTTTTTTACCAGAATAATTTTTCTAAGTATTTTTTTCATCTATGACAACAAGTGGGTAGTCAGGATTGATTATTTGAAAGTGTTTGCTGATTTAATACTCTGTATTACGGCCAAAAAAGGCTGAAGTGCACCAGTCCCCCACATTGCACAGGTGCATCTCAATTAATTAGAATATGATGGAAAAGTAAATTTCCAGTAGTTCAAGTCAAATAGCCCCAAACAAGTATTGAGTCATATAAATGGACATACAATAGTTTTTTTATAATATTACATTTTTTAGCAGACACTGAATTTTAGGTCTTCATTAAATGTAAGCCATAATCGTTATAATTAGAAGAAATGACATAAATTGAGACATGAAATTATTCATTCTGTGTGTAATGGATCTATATTATGTGTTATTTCCGAAATATTTTCGAATTACTGACATAAATAAAACTTCTATGGTAATCTAATTTATTGAGATGCACCTGTAAATACTTCTAAGTGGGATTAAAAGCATTCACCTTTTCTTCCAGGTGAGTTTTTATTTCTTTATGCACTCTAAACGGTACAGACTTTACCGTGTAACTGTTATGTCTTTCTTGTGGCTAGAAATGTATCTGCAGTTTAAAATACATTTCTCACTTGGGGAAAAAAAAAACATTAATGCTTTTTACGTATTACCACCTGTTTCACAGATTTCAAAAACATGGAAGGGAATTAAAAATATCAATGTATTTTTAGCCGTTATGTCATAAAAACAGGAGATAAAACAACTCAGATCAAACTTAGATCACTAGATTTTTTTTCTCATTTGCCCTCAGGGCCTCCGTATCACACAGTGAAAAACAAACGTTTGATTGCTTAATCATCTGCTTTGCTTGGTTAAATTCTTCAACATTCCTCTGAAAAAGAAATCAGACAATCTCGCCCAGTCTTACAAAAAGAGTCAAGTTTCTCTTTGCCATAACGCTTTTACATTGAAAACTTATGAACAAATTAAGATTTTTTTTTGTTTTAACAGACAAACAAGAATGATTTTCCCAGAATATAAATACTGTAAACTGAGCTCAGACTGGCAGTCAATACTGTCACCTGGATAGTTAGTAATAATACAGGCCACCTCACTGAGTAATAATAAAACCACAAGCCAATAGGTCATACTGAAGTTATTGCTTTTTTTTCAGTTTTAAAAAGCACAGACACTGAGGTTTTGTCTGATCAAAATAAACATTGATGATAACAACGCAGTGAGAAAGTGCCATCTGTCCGTCTGATTAAATACTTGTAGAAAAAATTCAAGTAATGTTGCAGCGCTGCTTCTCTTCCACTAGAGGGAGCTCACAGCTCTTAAATAGCCACCACATCCCTCACTCTCTCATCTCAACTGCTCTCTGACTCAGAGTAAATGTTGTTGTCCTGCTTGGAGCTAGTGTACAGTATATGACATTTCAGAGCTGGCATCAACTCTTTGCTTTTTCTTCATAAAAAAGAGCTCATTGGGCGCCTGGGGACTAGTTTCACAGAGGTGGATTAACATCTGCACGGTTAACCCCCGAGTGGAGGCCGCTTCAGTCAAACTGGACCCACATCACAATGGAAAATTAACACACGGTTATTGTATCATATGTGTCCTGGAGTCCTGATGGTGCCACCGAAATAACAAAAAAATATGATTAAAGTGGCACACTCATGACTCCATACACCTCAATCCGTTAACCATCTCAGTTTATGAAAGGATGATGAAAACACAGTGCTCAGGTTTCTTTTGTTATTTTAAAAGGTCCACATAGTGTCATATTGTGGTTATGAAAGAGTGGTGAAAAAGCAGATGCAGATAAAAACTAATCCTTTTCTTATATCATCCTCAACAATAGCTATAATTCAACATGTCCTTAAAGGGATAGTTTGGACTTATTGAGGTGGAGTTGTATGATACTTCTCCATAGGCAGTGTATTAGCTACAGTAAAATATAACAGTATTTTCAACACTTTATCTGCTGTCAGACAACCTCAATTAAGTTTATGCGAAGGGAACTAAAGTCATTCTACGTTCTCGTCAAAACCACCAGACCCCATCGACAAAACATCATTTAACCTTGCAGAACACGGGAACTGCTGTTCTAACGCTGCATCGTTTGGTTACTTTGTCTGTGTTATTGTGTGACTTTGGTGTTTAAAGGGTTTGTTCAGATTCACCAAACTTGCACAATAACACAAACAGTTGACGCAACGGTAAACCAGCCACTCTGCTACTCTGCAACATAAAATGACCGTTTTTATGAAACGAGTCTGGTGGCTTTGACGAGAAACATAAACCGGTTTCCCTGCTTTGACTTAAACATGACTGTCTGGTCTAACGGCAAGGTAAAGCAGTGAAAACATTCTAAACAGTGTTCACTTGAACTGATTTTTATTTTTCTATTATTTTTAGGTGGCTAAAATACATTTTGCTGCTGCCACTGGCCACAGCAGTTAGCTTAGCTTCCCTGTCTGTACTCCTGCCTACTTCTCTGCCACCTACTGGAGGTTATAAACTGACTCTGGGTAATTACCTCATATAGCCTCACTTCAAAAAATCCAAACTATGCCTTTAAACTCTGCTATTCTCCACTGTTCCATAAAACACTTTCAGGGCTGGGTGAATAAACCAGTACAGACTGACTATCAAATGTCTGAATAATGGGTAAAATAACCTAATTAAGATGTTTACTCCGGTCCAGGAAAATAACACAGCGGACCCGCACCTCACAAACACTTGATCTCTTTGAGCCGTACTAACATACACCCGCTCTGTAGACAATCTTTGGAAATGCACTCGATGCATAGTTTTGCAGCAGCTGCAGCATTTAGAGAAAAGGAGAGGAGCGGAGAAAAAAAAAAAAAAAAAAGCAGAATATGGGCATAAAGCATATTTATACATAACATGGAGATATCTAACATTTCAGTTCGACTTGAATGACACTTGGTTGTCCAGAGAAGTGCAGAGAGAGTAAGTGTGTGTGTGTGTGTGTCCCTCTGAGGAGGAAAACAATCGGGGCGTTCCTGCACGGGCCAAATTCCACCTCAGAGGTCGATTACATCAACATCAGCTCTCCGTTTAGGAACCCGACTCCGCTGTCATGAGGTTAAGTGCCAAGTAACAAACAAATAAACAAATAATGGCTCTGCTGCAACAACAAGCACTTCTCCCGCATACTGAAAATGGCTCAATGAGTGTAGAGAGCCGCCGGTCGGAGGGATGGAAATAGAGGTAATTGTGCGTCGTTGTTGTTCAAATGAAAACTGAAAATAAAGTCAATACTGTATGCGGTTGTAACTTCCTGTACAGGTAGATATGAGGTGTTTCGGAAAGCTAATACCCGCCGTGTGGAGGCAGAGGATTTCTGAGTGTGGAGGTGTAGAATGGTGTGCTAGAAATTCACATGAAATGAAGTGGAGAGGTTGGAGGAGGGACGAAAAAGGAGCTTGAAGGCCGGCGAAGCCACGATATTCCCTCGCAGATGAGACTGTGCGCTCCCCGAGTTTTCTGAGGCCCACATGTTTGAAATCAGATGACAAAAGTAGTCCTTGCGCCTGCTGGTAGCCTTTCAGAGCATCAAAGCTAACGTGTGGTTGATTTTCAACAGCCTGCATCTTCCTGCGTGCAGGAGGGCTGCACAGATTGTACATAACAAGCTCTCCCAACTGTCAATTTAGCAATAACCGAAGGGCTGATTAGTGAACTCATATGTCGTCCTCCCCGATGTTGCACAGTGCTAATAGAGTAAGACATTGTTGTATTTGTTGGAATTGGGCAGAGACCTGAGGTTTTTTGAGCACTTGCAGTCTTGTTACCCCACCTCTGAGAAAAGCTCACACTTCAAAAACAGCTAGTGCAAGACCTGACGTGTTCAGTCGAGTCAGGCGGGAACAGACGAGTTCCTTTAAGCAGACGTGTCGTCCCTCCCCGAATGAAGTTCAGTCCTGAAAGAGAGAGAGGGCTCAGGTCCAAGTCTAGACAGCCTGAGGCTCTTCCCAGTCCACGATTGTCCCGATCACAACGCTGAGTGTCCAAATATGACATCACCGCCGCTTTTTTTTCTTTTATCAAGATACCTGCAAGCAGAACTGTGGGTGTCAAAAACCTGATCATCTTTGCTTTTTCTTGTCAAGGTGTAGGAAAAGCGAGGATGAAAACGATGGCTCAATCCGTTTCTTTTGTCTTCTGTCCGACCTTATTTTAAGTCCACTGTTGTCACTCGTGTTGCCGTATGATTTTCATATATATATATTTCTTATTTATATATTTTTACAAGGTATAAAACAGACCCATAGACATGAAGAATTGTTTTGAAACAGAGGGGAAGGGAGGGAGAGGGTCTCCATCCAAACTCGTCACGTGATCTGTCCCTTGCTGGAGACGGGTTGCTGTTTTTTTTAAAAAAAAAAAACTCCCGATCCAGGGCTGGTGGGAAATGTGAGGGGTGGGTGGGGGTGTGGGGGGACAGGGTAAGGAGGGCTCCACCCTCTCTGCTATTATGTCATTTGATGCGGAGCTTCTAGCATCTCCATGAGGAAGGTGTCGATGGGCGTGTCGCCGATGAGCTTGAAGAAAAACAAGTGCTCCAGACACTTGAGGCCGATGGAGCGCAGCGCTGGTAACCGCAGCAACAGTTTGGCAAATCTGTTACAACACAAGACCCAAATTAGACACAAGGCCAAAAATAGCATCGTGCATCTGACAAGAAGAGGGAGGGATGGGGAGATGATCTGAGGCAAAACAATCTGCACCACTGATAGCACACACACACACAAACAGTGTCTGGTTTTAAGTTTGTGCAGCTGGGAGAGTTTGGTGATTTGGATCAAACAATCAAATGATCAATAAAACTTTATTTGTATAGCAACTTTCAGGTTTGTGCTTCACAGATCACTGATAAACTGATAATACAACAGAACAAGACAAATCACTAGAAAGACAAAAAAAAAGAAAATTTATCAGACCATAAGGGACTGATGCAAGCCAGACAATAGATTTGTTTTTTTAAAAGATAAGAATACATAATATTTTATATAGTGGTTCAGACCTGTCAGCGTATGCAGCAGCACTATTTGAAGCTCTGCAGTGTGAAGTTCTTGTTTTACTCTCTGGGCAACATTTTTGTGAATGAAAAAACCCACAATTTGCATAGAAAATGTAGCAGTATACAGAATTGTGGGGGTGCTGAATATCAAATTATTATTAAATGCTCCAATCTCACAAATGTGCACCCTTTCGTGAACAGCTGACATTCATCAGGCTGAAATTAATATTTATAACAAGTCCATACAACAGTGACAAATTGTATTCTTGCATTTTTTTAATACTTATTTTGACACTTTTAAGCTTCTTTTCAGACACTTCCTAGTGTGCAAACAGCTAATTAGCTGGAAGGCAACATGTAACAAACAGATATAAAATAAATGGAAATATATTGAAAAAGATAACAGAAAACCTATTTTTTACTCTAATCTTTCTAATATAATGTGCAATGTGCAACAGCAGAGGGGGGGAGGGAGGAGGGAAGATACATTTTGTATAAAGAAAGAGGATGTGCACAGTCATTTCTGTGTTTGTATTCGTACCTGCCAGGCTGGTCGGGGTACTTCTGTTTGCAGTAGGCCTCTAAAGACGCATACACTTTCTCTCTCAGAGCTTCTACCTCACCTGGATTGGACAGACCTTTAGAGTCTGCGGAGACACAAAAACAATATTAAAATAATAATCAACAGCAACAGAAACCCTTACCATGCATGGCTGAGGTCAAGTGTTTACCCCTTTTATTACATTCTTACAGTCTGTCAAACACCTTCTCCAAAGGCACCTTGCAGGAGCACTTACTAACTTACAAGTTGAGTTTTAACCCTGCAGGCTCATTGTGGACGTGTGTCACCCCATTCTGGGTTAGTCCAATTAGCACTGCGCTAATTTAAGCTTCAGTGGAGGACTCATCTCTGATGAACAACACAAACACGTCACTGATTAACATTTCTGATGAATAAAGCGTCACACAATTGATCGACGATGAATGAACATTTGTTGGTAATGGCTCGACTCGATCACGCAGTGTGGGAAAGGAAAGACCGAGGGCCTTTTTTTAGCCTCGCTGTCCCCTCCTCCACCGCCCCCACCCTTTGCTTTCTCCGTCAGAGCAGTCTTGTGAACCCCTAATTAACAAGAAATCAGGCCGAGACGTGAACTGGGGCCAGTAGGCCTGGATGTGGCCTGAACAAAATGTGGAACACAGAGGATCAGTGTGTCTGGGGTGAACGGATCCGCAGTGGCCCCAGAGGGACTGAGGGAGGCTCCCACACTGAGTCATTAAAAACCTGGGTCACACTCATGGGTTGGTTTAGTTCTCTCTGGTGCCATGTGGATGAGGTTTAAGTACAGAACAGAACACTGATAGCAGGAGTGACACATGCCTTGGCAACACACAGGCCTCAATTGAAGAAAACTTGCTGCCATAAACTTTATTTTGCCAGATTTTCCCCATAAAAACATCACAGGAGGAATTCGTATTATTAAACAAAGAAGCCGTTGGTTTACCCACTGTATCAGCTTTTATTTTGGGCTCTCCATCTCAGTGCTATGCAGAGGTGGAAAGACATGAGTTTTACAAGTCTCAGTTTCTCAAGAGAAGTCCAAAGTCAAGTTCAAAGAAAACACAGGCAAGTCAAAAGCCGGCTCCCAATACTCCTGTTACATTAATGAGGTCAAATTGAGTCACAAGGCCAAAACTTAAAGTGAAACTCCACCCAAAATCTAAGAGTATCAAAACTCTTTGGCTGGAAAGGTTGGTGTAAAAATACAAAGTTTCCTCATTCCAGAGTTCACCTTGGATTCAGTGATTCACAATGGATCCCAATGGTGACATGTTTCATTTTTTAAATGATTTTCTCTGCAACATAATCCCCTTCTCCCTCCATGTGCTCGGTGCATTCCAAGCACATGGCTGGATGCACTTCTTCCGTGTCCTGCGATCCACATAATGGTGAAAAAATAGATATTTGCAAAATACTTATAGGATACTGATGGGTAGTGGAGAAGTAGATAATGCTGCAGTGGTGGTTTAATAAGTTTCTCTGAATGTTTTCATACTTTTCTTCCCACTGTGAAAAGTTTTTGCTGTTGGGATCTGTTGTCACTGAATCCAAGCTCTGTCAATAAAGAAACTACAAACTTTTTACAGCCATCTGCCAAATATACTGGAACAGAGTTTGATACTTAAATATAGATTTTAGGTGGATTATCACTCAGCTTCATGAGTCATATTCTATTTTCGCAATATGTGGAGTGGAAGTGCCTTTAACTTGCATTCTTTCTAATGGCCAGCAGGGGGCGACTCCACTGGTTTTCAAAAAGAAATCTAATTGTATCGAAGTCTATGAGAAAATGACCCTACTTCTCATTTGATTTATGACCTCATCAAACATTTTCTAATGATTTTAAGGTCTCAATCGTTAGTTTCTTCAATAAATCAACATTTTGGATGCCTAAAATATTTTGTTCAGCATTCGATTGTACTAAAAAACACTGTAAGGATTTGGCTGTTCGTTCTAATAAGTATCTAGTTTTAAGACTGTTTTCCACTAGCCAAAATTAGCATCCCAATTAGGATAACAGTTAACCTAAATTACGTTCTAACCAAACCAAGTTAACTAGCTAGCATTAGCTGGTAACTTAGCATCCTCCTCCCATCCAATTATGGTCACTTCTGGCTCCAAAAAACGAAGAGGGAAATGGCCAAAATACCAAACTCAAGGCTTCAAAACTGCAGTCCACAAACCAATGTGTGTTTCCACGGTGGTTACATCCATGTCTTTCATACAGTCTATAAGAAATATTAGCATTAGTGGGGGTTTTTTCGGTTATACAACCCTGATTCCAAAGAAATTGGGACGTTGTGTACAATGTAAATAAAAATACAATGCTTCAAATTCAGAATGGTGTTGATATTCACAAAAAATAAAGTTTCCCAGTTTGATAATTAAGCATCTTGTCTTTGTACTCTATTTAACTGAATGTAGGTCACAAAGGATTTGCAAATAATTACATGCTGTTTTTATTTTTGCACGGCATCCCACTGTTTTTGGACTCTTGGTTGTAGCTGTAAACAGTAGCAGCTCCACAGCACATAAATATCTTTTAACTTTAATAAATGCCCCACTGAACTGTAAAAACATTAGCGTTCTACAGCACATGCTCTTTTAAAAACCCACACATCTTTAAACACTTAATTGTTCACATTCTTTCAACAGCCACAGCAGATGCAAGCTTCCATAGAGTGATAGTTACCTGGGTTGAAAAGGACTATAGCTCGAAGGCACCCCAGTTCTGTCTTATCCATCTGCATGTCCCTCATCTTTGACACCAGTTCTGTGAGCACTCTGCACAAAAGAGACAAAAAAAAAAGAGATGTAATTTGTTCAAAATGAGGCAACGTTTTAAATCCTTCTAGGCTACTATGTTGTGTTTTTGTGTTGTATTAAAGAACCAAGTGCCAGAGAAGTTAAGATCACAGGAAACCATTTGAGTCTAATTGGTACATTTTTGCAAATGACACCCTACGCTTCTTATGAATTATCCAGACTGGGCCATTAAAAATATGTTTTAACTACTATCCAGTTCAAATCTATTTAAAAACAAATACACTCAGCCCACATAGGCACAGTTAGATCAGTGGAAAAGTTTACAACCCTGCAAAGTAATTATATTTAGTACATGGTTTTCATAAAAGGAAAGCCACAGAGTAAACACAAGCTGTAATCTAACACCAGCACTCCCACTGTCTGTGTGTGACATCAGCGGTGGGAGTGTCGGTGCGTGGAGTCGCTCGAACTCCTCACCCCTCTGTGACTCGGTCACACCCTCTCCTCGGCACTCTTTATTTTCCTTCTCACTACCCCCTCCTTCCTCTCTCACTCGGATAGTAAAGTCAATTGTGGCTCTTGGCTCATTCTAATTCAATTTGTTCCGAGGAGGAACAACAGGGCTAGAATAAAAAAAGGAAAAAGAAAAGACTCAAGTGTTTAAGTTAATCAGTGTCTTCATTTGTACGGTGAAGAGGGAGAGGAGTAGATAAAGAAACATTATCAGTTCTCTGCATCTTAATGCTTGCCACAGTTAATGCCAGAGATGGAATATGTCCCGTGGCTGTGAATGCCAGTGATTGAGCACAGAGGCTTGGTGATCACAGGAAAGAAAAGAGAGGAAGAAGACATGGATATTCAGAAGATACACTGCTGTTAATATGGCTCTGATGACAACACCTGTAGCACCAGCTCTGTTTGATCTCTGATTCTTCACCAGTATGTACACTCCAACTTTATTTTTTAAATGAAATCATCAAATCCATTAATAGATGATAGATAATATTGATCCATTAATGTATTTTGGGTTTCTGCTAGAACATGTTTACATATTTTAATGTTCAAAAAACACATTTATTTCCTCATACTGTGTGTCTAAATATAACTGTCTGAAACGCTCCGTTTCAGTGCCTGTCTCTTTAAGAGCTCAGCCTGCTCTGATTGGTCAGTGTCTCTAGATCTTTTGTATCTGCACTCTCTGCGTCTCTGCGCCTTCATTGCAGCCGGGGACTGACTGTATGGGACTATAACGGCACATTGTGCTTTAAAAAAATATCACCAATAAAAGCTTCAAACCAAAAACTACTCAATCAAACTTGTTCCAGCAGGAATCGGCAATTGAGGTAATATTAAAAACACTGGCAACCAAGACTTGTGGTTTCCCAGACATTGGCTTGTAGCTATATGTAACAGTCAATGTACATGCTTTGGTAAGCCACATTTAACATGAACATCTGGCATTGTAACATTACATATATGACTAAAAAGGGAAAAGCATATAGGTCTCCTTTAATATTTATTTTGTCTGTATCTTGTAGAACTTTTATAAATGTGTTTTAGAGCTCAGCTCGAGGTGAGATGCTGCTGAACAGACACCACAGACTCCTGTGAGGTTTCAGTCTGTCAGACAGCTGGAATGTCAATAACAGTCACCAGGGTGATTCCTGCGCACGCCCCACTTCACTGTGAGTGACTTGTGCATGGATTTTTGGTTTCTGACATTTTCTGAGCAGTTCAGTGTTTCTGTGAGACCCCTGATGCGTACAGGTGTACATATTTAATATCGATCAATAGTTCCTGTGCTGTTTTGCCATACAGGACTTTTCAGTCTATGTGTAATATTTTAGTGGAAAAAAACATGTGCTATATGCTGTATAACACTTTCTAATAAAACATACTTATTAAAGGGTGTTTGAAGTGCTATCTAATGCTTTATTAGCAATTAAAAATCATCTATTAAAGCTTTATAGATATGTAATGAGGAGTAAATAAACCAACCTGGCATGCATTATGGCATTATTAATGGTTTAATACTGACTGATAAATCATTAATGACTAATTAATTATCGTTAGTTGTTCTAAAGTTCTTAAGCATGCCTGAAATGTTTTTACTTTCTAATATGGTTAACTCAACAAAGGGTGTATATAGGGTGCGTTCACAGTGAACTACTAGTACTAAATAATTTATTAATGCTTTATAGATCAGTAATAAGACATTAATAAGGTAAACTTTTGCACTACCTAACAATACAAAGCAAAAGATGCTGAAGGAGTCTAAACACTAGTCAATTTTTTTTAAACCAAAATCAAAAGATGTCACTATTAAAAGCTTATTAGTGATTAATAAAGAACAAATGAATGTTTATTAGTATCAGTAAAACTTTTACTTAAAATGACATAACTTTACTATAATAAATTCTTACAAAAAGGGTTTATACAATAATAGTTAATAAATACTTAATTACTAATAAACCATTAATAAACTATCTAAGTAAGTTAAATAAGTTATGTTGCCAGCCAAACATATTTTCAAACTCTGGTAATCCAAGTTTTAATAAATGATTTATGAACCACTGATAAAGCCAATGGTTACAACTTATAAACAACATATGAAAAATATCACTCTAAGTGGTAGCTGTCACTTGCACTCAACATTAGTTTAAAGACATGAAAGTTTAGTAATATGGTAATATTGACCTGTCAAATATGGCTCCCACTCCGGCACTATGGGCACTGTTGCGGTGGACGTGCAGCCCGGTCGCCAACAGGATACCGTCTTTAATCGATATCGAACGGTGCGAAAATGATGCAATGAGGAGTTCATTCCAACCTGCAGCAGAGATGGGGAAAAGGATCGAAAGAAAGTATGAGGAAAAAAAAAGAAAGAAGGAAAAACAGGCAAATCCCAGTACAAAAGTTCACACAGCATTCAGGCAAAATGAAAGTGACAACAAAGGGGGAATTCCAATGAATCAATTAAGCTGCGCGGTAAAAGCGTGCAGCTTTCTCAAGCACAGGCATCAGGTTATTACGAAGACATTTGAATCATGCTTTCTGAAGAGACAAGCGTGTAAAAGGGATGAACTGCGCCTGCCATCATAATAAAGACAACAGGCTTGATGTGCCAAAGCAGGGGCTTGACACAGAGCGCACCAAAGACACAAGACGCTGCCTTTTGAGTGACAGGGCTCCTTTAACTGTTCTGCCTGGCAACACTCGCCTCTTCTCCCCAGAGTTGAGTTGGGTATGAGAGGAGCCGTGATGCTTTTATCTGTGATACAGCAGAACTAAAGCGGTTATTTATAGAAAACCTGAGAGCTGAGAAGAGACGAGCTCTCCAGAATAATGTCTCTCTCTGCTCTGCTGAAGTCTCTCCATCATTGTATGTGCTCGGGATAAGGAACGATGGGAGGTTTTTTTTTTTTTCAGAGTATGGGATGGGTGTGTAATAGCGTTTTTTTTTTCTTTCCTCAAGGTGGATTTAGAATATAATGGTGTAATTTGGAGCGACAGGCAGGCAACAAGGGCAATGTGTTGAAAGAACCCAAAAGACCTTGGTGCATGTGATGTTAGTGAATGTAAGAGAAGTGACAGATGATTCACTCTGTGTTTTACTCTGGCTGCTTCTGTGATCCTGAGCCGATAGCTTGCTTTTACACATACAGCAGATACACACAATGAGCTGTTCTGACCTTGGTGGGTCTGACTCTCATTTCAGTCACATGACCATCACCGTTATTCATGGTTATGGCCACATGTGTGTATCCAAGCTTTGTTTTCCTACCTAGATACAGTTGCAGAGCTGGCGCTAGCATCTGTAACTTCATTTGTTTTCTCATAGAAGATTTCTTTTTTTTTTCTATTTTTCTTCTTTACCATTCTTCATTATTCTTTTTTATTTCTTTCAATTACTTAGACATGTTTCTGGATTTTTTTTGCCTATTATTCAGGATCATAAAAATTGAACACATTGCCATTTAAAGCAACATTTAACAATTGTTATTTAGCTAGCATGAAACAGCAACACATGCTATGTTCCTTGTTCGAAATAGAGGTGCAACAAATAATTGCAAAAAATCGACTTTAATTTAGGAGAAGAACCAAGAACAAAAATATGGCTTGAATATTGATTTTTTTATTATTTTTTTAAATTGAGTTTAAAGGATGTTCCTCTTTTGCGTGACAAATATGTCCTTTTGATATCAAATGGAATCTGAAGATGGAGGAAAGTTCATTAACAGACATTTTTTAAGACAGAGTTTACAACAATGGCTAGATTCATGCTGTCATGGAGCATTCACATGTGACTGGACAGTAGGAATAAAAATAATGCTCCTAATTGTCAGACATTGTTATCGTTTGTTGTTTGCTTGGCTTTTTATTGACCTTGTTCAAGTTTTTTACAGACCTGCTCGTAGAAGGATGACCTGGTCGTCCAGCGGCAGCTCAGAGAAGTGTGGGATCCTCTTGGCCCACTCCACCAAAGTAAAGAGCTGTTTGTCAGCTGCCTGACAGATATTTGTCACTGGGTCGTTGGGCTGCAGGGAAAACAGACAAACAGACACAAGTCTTGAAGTTAGTCATTCAGGTAACGCATGAAATGAAAAGGTGCCATATTTATGTTTTAGTTTGTGTGTCTCTTTTGGCTGAGAGCCTGGTGTCAGGTTGAGTCACCTATCAACACACACACATTCACACTTACACGAGTACTACGCTATGAATAATATCCTCTGAAGAGGTGCAAGTAGGAAGACAAAACAAACAGTGATTCCGTCCCAGCTCGTGGAGGAAATACCCGCAGAGAGCTGCTGGTGAAAAAAAAAAAAAAAAACGACTTTCAGCAAGCAGGCTCTTTCTTTAGGGACCTTTTAGCGGACACACAAATCAGCCTTTCGGACAGCTAGTGGAGCTCAAGAGGCCCCTCCTGACACTCCACTGACACTTCACAACATAACAAGCGCTTAGGAGCTCAAATGGGACTTTATTATCAGGCTGCGCAGGCCTTTAGAAAACTCAAATGATTACCAGCGTACAGTGTTTTACCTTGTGAGTCTTAGTGTGTGAGTGTGTGATCATGGCAAAATACGGTCCTTGAGACATCAACTCTAGCAGGAACTGCCACAGAAGAGGTACTTGAGTACTTTGCCAGGTGTTTATTTGTCTGCCTGACAGTTGGCCTATCAGCCGACAGATTTTTCTCAATAGCGTCACAATCATGCAAGAAAACCTTACAGTTGTGTCGTCAAGATAGAAATGAAGGCCAAGTTCGCAAGGGCCCTGGAAGGAAGTACATGGTTAGCAAGCACTTTACACTCCTGGCCCCATTAGCCGTTGCAGCTGATGTGACGGTGCTCTCTAGTTTTGTATAAATATTCCTTTATATTCACAGTGAAATGTATAATGATGACTGTTAGTGATGCAAGTTAGATTTCAAACTTTTTAGCTGATGCTCATTAACCGGCCATTAACCAGGCAACTGAGTCCCAGTTCAGTCATCTGGAAGAGTTACAGCTTGGAAAAACTTTCTACTTCCTGCTGCGTTCTTTATGTTGAATCTTGAATTTAAAAGTAACTAAAGCTGTCAGTCAAATGTAGTGGAGTAAAAAGTACAATATTTGCCTCAAAATGTAGTGGAGTAGAAGTATAAAGTTACATGAAATTAAAAATTCTCAAGTAAAGTACACATTCCTCAAAAATGTACTTAAGTAAAGTACTTGAGTAAATGTACTTAGTTACATTCCACCACTGGAAAAAGAGAGCTTAAAACACAACAAGTTGTGATTTAGGCTCTCAAATAAGTTACTCCAATAAAAGGCACATGTGCACGCGTTGCCCCCTTTGTGTTATATTTACTTCTTTTTTCTGTTTTTGTAACTGTTTAACCGAGTACCAATTGGTCAAAATAATTTAGCAGTTAATGACAGAGTGACCAGTCTCAAGGTTGCATGCCTGAAACAGATATCATTCATCACAAGCTAATATGAATTCATAACCTTGGTGGGGATGGTGTTTCTATATTTATATATCCAAGTTTTTGATACCAAAAGATAAATTGTTGTCATCCAAGGGAAACATTTCTGAGTGAAAAAAAAAAAATCATGTTATTTTGATCAATGATAAAAACAAGCAGTTCTCGGAAGTAGAGCGGGTGGGCTAATGGACGTCATTGCAAATTGTCAATTTAGTGCCAGAAATAGGAACACTGACTAGTTCTCTGTGAAATAAAAGGTGAACCAAGGAGAAAGCTCTAATCCTTCATTGATTTCACTACATTAGATCATTAAGTCTGGAGTAGAGATGGGCATAAAAGCTGAAAGAAAGGCCAAACAAGGACCTTACATGAATGCATCTATTAATTTAATGTATGTTATGTAAGACATAGCGCTTATGCTTTTAAAAGCCCCTCTTCACTTTGTGTGCACAATAGTGTTAAGTGTAATCTCAGCAGTGAAGTAGTACATTACTGTTGCTATGAAAGCACGCTCCATTAAATGTAAAAGTGTCTTGATTTGCAGAACAAACAGCCTCTTTACAAAAACATTTATGTTTGATTCAAAGAATTTAATTAAGTTCAGCTCCTATGGATTTAAATAAACCCACATTTATCAGTGAACAAGGCTACACAAATGATTATTTGTTCAATGATTGTATATATTCACTTGGTGTTTCTTTCATTTTTCTTGTTCAGAAAAGTTTAAATTGTAAGAAAACTGCTAAACTGCTTAACATATGGAGTTTTTCCTCTAATGATGATTATATCTGTGTGAAATTTAAACGCCAGTCCAGAGACAAGGACTGCTTGTCCTTAACTGTCCTGATACATCAGATTGGAGACATTATTCTTTGACCATCAGAGAATTGATGAGCAATGGTAGAATACTAATTTATCCCATGAACAGTGTGACTAACTCACTAAAATGTTAATCCACCTGGACACGGAGAAGAAAAAAGAAAACCCAGAACAATACAAGTAATTTACCATCATCCCAGGAGCACATACTCTTGATATGTATGTGTATAAACAAAGACATTGTGCACACGCTTTTGTGCATAATTTTAAATCAAGTAAACATCCTTAAATTCTAAGTATCCCTATGTGAACCCGCACTCTGACAAAAACAGTAGGCAACTTCTCCCCAACTTCCTTCTGCCAAATCCCACCGATCGATGCTAAAAGCTCGGAGGATCCCGACATCAACTGCAGCTCTCAAGAGAAGATTAGTTCAAGATGAAGGAGAAAACATCCCTCCACTCACACTCTCCTCTTATAATACGCAGGCCAAAGACTATCCCTTCCTCTCCTCCACGTTCTCTCCCCACGGTGTGAAACTCACACTGACTGCAGAGTATCACAGATATGAAAAACTTAAACCAGACACAAAGCCTACACTGTTTTTGAAAACTGAAAGTCGTCTTTTTCTTTTTCTTCAGGGGGGAAAAAGAAAACAGGCATCTTATGAATATTTCAGCATCTGATCTCCGTGGGAGACGTGGACGGCGCAGCTCAGCGCGACAGTTTTCGTGAGCTGCGCTTCCCCCCTCAAAAACACATAAACAGATTCATTCCAAAGAGCAGCCCCAGCCAAAACAAAGAAAAACAAAAAGGGGCTTCAGTGTGCGCCACGGTCCAACCACTCCTCCTCATAAGAATACAAGTCCCAGGGTTCTCGTTAAACATGGCAAGCCTCATGAATGTTGTATGGCTATCTTAGCCGTGTTTACACTGACCTGGTTTCTTTGCCCCTGTCTGTGGAGATGACAGGGGAGTGGAGCTTACACTTTCCTGCAACAATCCTCCAGCATCACATTACTGTACTTACTGTTCAAGTCACAGAACAGCATTTAGGATGTTCGTGGGCCACAATGGACGAGCCCGCTGTAACCTCCATGTTTAAGTACAAAAGTCCACCTGGGAATATCTCACGGCTCAACTATTAGAGCTACTTCTAATGTGAAATCACGGATGAAACAGGAAGCAAATAAGCAGGAGGAAGCACGGACAAAAGGTGAAACTTAAGACAACCAAGAGAAGAAATTTTAAGTTACTGTATTTTAGCGCCTTTAGCAGATTTTTAAACGGCTGCCACAAAAATAACAAACACTGTCTTCATTTCCAGCTAATCAAAGGGTGCATAGCCACACATGCTTCCCGCTACGGTCGATCATCCCGGCAACTTAGAGAAACGCCAGGCTTGCATACTGTCCTATGAAATTTTCATCACTTGAGGAGGGGAGACGAAAGATTTGCCTTTCAATTTTTCATTATTCAGCTTGAGCCAGACTATACTAGCGTGACAACAGAGAGAAACTTGGGTACTCATACAGATCAGTATGAAAATGAATTACTCAAGTGTCCCACTTTTTTAGATTGGAAAAAAAAAAAAGAAGAAGCTGTCCTCACATACTGGAGCGGGGATGAATCATCAGCTAATTATCATCTAAATAACAGCAACGCTTCCTGCCTTAAGCTCGGGGAAAAAGATAAGAAACTAAACCCTTATATAAATTAACACAGAGACGGTAGAACAGCCGTCCAGAAATAACACAAAGACAGGAAGATAGAGATGGAGAGAAATACATAGAATAGAGGTAAAGAAACACCCCCGGGGATTAGTGAATGATAGCATCTCCTCCTCTCCCCCTCCTCCTTATGAGAAGTCCTCTCCCTGTCTGACTGAAGGCACATTACTAACGCCTGTTTAACTCCTGTTCTAGGTCACCATGAGATAAACACACGTTATTCAGGTTGGCCAGACCCTGGCCATTAGACAGTGGCGGTGGCCTATTCATGGTGTACACTCATGGCCTGGGCCCTGTGATTAATTACAGCACGGGGCAGTGCCTCTCAATGGAGACCTCACAGGGGGGGAGGCAGGGGGACGGGACTCAGGGAGAAGGGGAGTCCTTGTGCTGAGGACAGGCTGAATGCTGACACTCTGCCAACATCCTGGGTTCAGTTTGGTTAAAGGGTCAGTTCAACGTAGGGCTGGGCGATATATCGATATAAAAGATATATCGATGTGATATGGAATTAGATCAGGGGTGGGCAACTGGAGGCCCGGGAGCCGCATACGGCCCGCACCCTCACTTGAAGTGGCCCTCAGTACAACTTACATGCATTTGAGCATGAAATCTTAAAAGTGCAGTGTAAAAATGCACAAAATTACTTCTTGCAATTTATGTTGGTCTGCTGTTCTTGCACTAAAAAAAAAAAGAAATCACAGTAAGTGGGTATTTTTTATTTGCTTCAAACATTTTGTATTCCTATTTATACTGTTATACATGCATTTGAGCATGAAATATGTTAAGTTACTGCACTGGAAACACATTTAAAATTGCAGTGTCATCATATCTGGTGAAGTGCATGGTCCTATATGTGGCCCTGTGGTAGTGTCCATGAAAAGTTGTGGCCCCCTCCAGCATTTAAGTTGCACTGTGATCCTTGCTCCAGGCAAGCTGCGGCTTTTTTTGGGGATATTTTTTTTATTAAAATGTGCACTTTATGGAGCTTTGACTTTTAAAAAAAAGGTATTCCTGTTGTTCTACAGTATTTATGTTCACTTAAATAAACGGTTTCAATAAAACTACATGTGACATGTCATATTTGGCTTTGACTTTGACTGAACATTTGCTCTCACTTTGCGATAAAAGTATCGGGATATATATCGTATATCGATATTCAGCCTAAATATATCGCTATATGACTTTTGGTCCATATCGCCCAGCCCTAGTTCAAAGTGTAAATTTTTTTTTTCTCCCAGTTTTTTCCATTTGAAATTCCCAAACCGACATGTACTGTTATCCTCATCACCATTACTGTGGTTTGCAGAAATTTGGGCAACACTATTTTCTAGTTTCAGATGAATAAAAAATGATTGGGAACGCTGTTGATGCCTCTGACAACAATGTGCCTATAAAGCAAGGATAATCTGTGTATGTGTGTGTGTGTAAATTATTTCAAACTTGGCAGCTGCATTGCTGGGGACCAAAGGAAGTGTAGTGCTGAATGTCGTGGCATTATGCCAGATGACGGCGCTATAACAATCTTTCCATTTTGGTCTCTGGCTGTTGAACCATCAGTCAGAAACACTTTTCCTCCCTGATTATATGCAACCAACACAATCTATCCATATAAGGCCTCTTATGTGCATTAAGTTCAATTGTCCGTCATTATGAATTGTGTCCAAATCAGTTCTTTCTCTACTCCTTCTATAAATTTGTAGCAATTGTCACAAAATCTGCTGTAGTACATCTCAGGATTTCAGATTTTTGAAATTTTTGTACAGACTTGCTATAGCTGTCCCACAATGTTTGTTTGAATGCTTTAGGCAGAGTTATTATAAAAAAAAAAAGGTAAATCTCCAGAATGCTTTTGCAATTGCGACCACATTTAATGTATATGAGGTCTGTGTGATCATGGCAAATTTTATGCTCTAAAGGAAAGAACCTCTGTCTGTCTGTTTATGTATGACTGCCTTTGCATATTTCTTTGGGTCCAAGCAATCGGCCTGGTCCAAACAGGCACGTATTCCGAATGGCCACACCTCAAAACAGGCAATGTAGAAGTGTTTACTAAGCCCCAGACCCAGGTGATTTGTTTGTTAGGGCTTTAAGAGCCATGTGAATATAATTTCAGGGTTGAATAATTTATTCTGAAGTAAATCTGGCTGTAGAGGCTGTTCTGTCTGGGGTGAACAACCATGAGTTCTTTTCAACAGTTTTCCAAGGAATAAAAAAAACTTCACATCTACCAACAAGGACAAGGCCACAAAAAGCTCTTTCAATGTTGCAAACGTCCTATTCCTCCACTGTCATAAACATCAGAAAATGGAAGAAAACTGGAGTCAAAGCAAGTTCTAAAAAATGTCAAATAAAATGACTCAAGACTTGGTGAGAAATGCCCAGGAAAATCAACACATCACTCCAAAAAGAGCTGGTAAATGACGTACTAACTGACTGGTTCCCAAACTTACGAAATGGATCTTTTTACTTTAAAATGTGTGTGTTGATAACATAATGTGATACTGACATTGTCCCTCTTATTAATATAAGCATGATCAGCCCTGTAGGTGTGTATATGAGAGTTGTTTTCATTTCTTCTGTAGTCCTTTAGAAAGCCTCGTCTCCTTGGTGTCAGTCATGCAGCGGGCATCGAGGGACCCACCATGGCTCGGCCCAAACACACTCAGTGCATTAGTGTGTCTGAGCTGCCAGCCGCTCCCACGTGACTCCTCACTCCTTCTCCCTCTCCCTGATGCCAACCCCCATCTCCTACATTTCCATCTGCCCCCCCAAAAATAGCTCCCATTTACTCACATAACAGCCCTTGCATTTCTACCTTTACTTCATAGGACATTTCCCTCCCCTGAAGCAGAAGAATCCCAGAAGAAGCTCTTCCTCTCTTCCTCCCTCCCTCCCTCCCTCCTTCAGTCCCACTCTCCTTCCCCACTGCCTCCTTGGTAGGCTGCAGCACAGCTCCTGTTTCTTATGTTCCAGTAGAATTCCTGAGGAAGCTGAGGCTTTGTGGGATGCTTTCAGGAACAGTCTGCCTGTTGCATTATTCATCACCCCTAGTCTCCTCTGTGTCAAAGACAGCCCACAGTGCCCAGCTGATACTGAGGGGATAGATGAGGAGACTCACAGCTGAGAGAAGGAGCTGATACAAGGTGAGCAGGTAAACCAGCAATCTAGACAACAAGCAGCCACCTCCAAAGGGACTAAAAGAGGGAGGACAAACAGTAAACATACCAATATTTACCAGCAGGCAGCGGGGGGCTGTCAGATAAACTGTCAGCCTTAGACTCCACAATACAAACAACCAAAAGCTTTAATGAAGCTTTATTACTGGAAACAGAGAAAAGAAAACAGCAAGACCCAATTCCAATCTGCATGACAATTCTAATTGGATGACGAGTACTATATTTACACGGGCAATGACAATATGTGCAAAGATATTAGAATCCAGACGTATTTTAAAGTGTGCTGTTTCTCAACTCAATTCCATGCAAAAATGAGATATAGGCGCGACATGCATCCCCCACAAACTGTGGAACAATGGTGGGACAGCTCCAGAAAGATTTTGGAAAGCAGAAAATAAAGTATAAGCCATAAGCCATAAATCTGAAAAACCTTTCTCTTTCTGTTCTGCGAGTTTTACTGGCAGCAGCGATGCACAGTTACAGTTTTAATATTGTATATCATTATGCCTTAGCACTTATTAATGCATTTAGTTCTTTCATACGAAGTGTAAAAACATACTACAGATTTGTACATAGTATACTGAGTATATGGACAGTTTGACTGTGTATTGGCAATACAATATTGGTAAAGTAATCTGGCAATACGATAGATATCATGATACAATTCAATATATTGAGATATATTAAGATACTCTAAGCAATTTATTGGGACTTTCTTAAAATCTAATTTTAGGAAAACTACGAATGTATACTGTACATGGACATATTTGACTGCAGATACAGGGGTTATATACATACAGGATAATATATAGACATACAGTACTGCAATACTGTCAGCAAGTGGGATATATTGTGATTTTTTAAGTGGAATTGTAGGAAAACTGTCTGGTACTAAGAATACACTGCCACATGCATAAAAAAGTTTACTTTTTTTAAAATCAGAACAGTGGGATCTGCATTTGCATTTATCACAATCCCTGTAACAAATTCATAAAACCAAGTTTCTGCAATCTGTCTGCTACAAATCTTTGCATGTAAACTATTAATAAAAATTTAAATCACAAAACTTAATATTGCCATGCTCATGTGGATGAATACTTCTGTACATCCGTAACGTTTAGCCAATTAAAACAGCATTGTAACTGTCCCAATTAACTCGACGACTTAGAGGTTTTAACACTGATGAAAACTGTTAAAAATGCCCATATCTATGAGAAAATGGTAGAAGAGAGAAATAGGGTATGTGTTGTAAGGTAAACTAGATTACCCAAGGTTTGTTGTTATCCTCTGTGGAAATTTTAGATGTTTTACTGAATGTGAGGCTTTATTTTGTAGTTATTTATCGCAAGGTGAAGCTTATACTGTGTTATAATGGAAACCGTACTATACAATCTAATAAATGTAGAAGTAAAAGAGAAAACATGTTTACCTATACGCCCTTGGGTTAAATTTAAACAAATGGCCAATTGTGTGTATTGTGTGAGCAAGGACTTGTACACAATGATGACAAAGTATTTCCAAAAGAATGAAGAAAAATACCAACTCACCGAATTGGATGGCACTCCAAGGTTGGTCTCGATGTAGGTCTCGGTTTTGGGTTCCACCGCCTGCTCAGCCTCCAGAATCTTCTCCACGGGCATGTCCTCGTTGGCGCAGCTGGTGGACTCCACCTCATTCTCGTTTCTCTCCTTGGCTCGCTGGCGCTCCTCCTGAACGGCTGCATGTAACAAAACTGGTTCCGGTCACTACTGCTGTTTTTTGTTTGTTTGTTTTTACAGTGTCATGTGACATGTGTTCAGGAGCACATGTGTGTTAAAGGAAAGATTCAGGGTTGCAAGTCATTTAAAAAAAATGAAAATGTCTTGATACTGTCCAAGTCAAGCTGTAATATTAATATTAAAGCTGCATTAATGTTAAATGTTTAAGCAGTCATTCGTTGTGACTCTGAATTATTCCAGATTAAGCCTGTAGAAGAGTCTCCGCAATGATAATAGAGTCAATACATTCAGAAGGAGGACCTACTTTTCTCAGTAAGTAACACTGAAATGTAAGGAGTGACTTTTCTCAGTATAAAATGCTTTAGCGTAACAAATTATTTTTAACAAATTATTTTTAACCCTTTATCAGGCATACCATGTTTGGTATGCCTGGTACCAACCATATTTGGTAACTTGAGCGGACATCTATAACAAGTCTCCTCATAGAACCACATGGATTTCTACATCACAGATAGTGACACTGTGGCATCTGACCAATCAGTAAATCACACAAAATTCAAGTTTCCTTTATTGTCATTGTATTAAAAAAGTATACAGCTAAATTTACGTGTGCTTCTCATATATAAGGTGCTTTAAAAAAGACATTCTGACATTACGCATATGTATTAAGTAGTCTAAAAAGATAATAAATACTTTAAAGGTAAAAGATAAAGTGGTGATGGATGCAGATGATGTGTTATTGTCTATTTAGGGTGGCTGTGGGAAAGAGACTATAATAAATAAAAGAATAATAATGACTCAATTGACCTGGATTTGCAATATAAAATTGAAACATTTTGCAAAAAGTCTTGTAATATCCTCCAATAATACTTCAGGCTTGATATTTTTTTAATTTCCAGGAATGCCCTATCAAGGATTACAAGTAAGGTGACACTGATGGGGACCAATGAAAAGCTAAAACAAAAGTGAATATTGGACTCCCAATCACCAGGATGCGTTTTTTTTTTGTCACTTTGGCCATTAGTGTGACGCCATTTATTAATGCAGCTTTAATACTTCATCTTTGAATGTAAGGCAATTTAAACAGGCTGAGTGCCAATTTATAGCCACTGCAATGGACTACAAACAATTATTGTAATGAATGTCACTTGTCTATTATTTGTGCAAAGACAAAAATAAATCTGCCTTACCTGAGTCTTGTTTGAGATACTGAAAATGACTCATTGGTAGATTTTTTTTTCTACTCTGAAGAAAATGACATGATGGAGGACATATCTGAGATGAAAAGACTTGAGGAGGAAAATGTCTTTCTTTGCTTTGCAATGCAGCGGCATAAGTAGATGGAACAGCTTTCAACACTGAATCTTCCCTTTGATTAAATACGTGAATACTGGAAAAACAAATTGTCCGTACTTTGGTGCACATCAGTAGAAAACTGTATACAAAGCTGACCCTGGTTTGTATCTACATATACACACATGTACATACAATATGTACATGCATGCTTGAATGAGTGTTTGCTTGGCTGTGAGTGCCTGCTTCAGTCGCTGTGTCTCTGTAAGCCAGTAAATAGTGCATGACCCTGTATGTATTACACCAATAAACATATCCAAGAGAGTTCAATCATCAATAATTGCTTCGACAGTGCGGATGGAATATATTTAAGACCTTAGACCTACATTATGCACGACGCAGTAGCGTGGACATTTTCAAGGACTTTTCACAGCTTTCTTATCAAAGAGATGTTTTTTTATGTAGTGCTCAATGACAAACAGTCAGCTCCTTTTATACACAAATCATGTAAAGCCATAAATAATGTATGGTGTGTCACTCCTTCTTTATGCCAAGCGTGGTCGCCAGAACAGCTTAAATAAAAAAGCCTGTACACAAAAACAATGAGGACTCTGTCTCATAGACTTTTTTTTCCATGTCGTGTGTAAAAACTGGTTGAGGCAAAAAAACGTGTTGGTGCCGCGTTCTGATTGGCTTGGCGAGGAGACACAGGAAGTGGTTTGTGTGCTGAGCAGACACAGAGACTCACTTTGGCCGAGGCAAGAGAAACCGCACCTCCACCCTCGAGCGAGGATGGAAAAGATGTATGTGTGTGTGTTTTGTCTTTTCAAAAAGCTATAATTTACCTAATTCAAGACACCACAGAAAAAAGGGCTGCGGCTTTTTATGAGTTTATCCTCCGCACATGGATTAATAAAAAAAGTTTGGGACATAACGCGTTGAATGATAAAGGGCATTTGGAAATTCAATGTCAGCATGCGAGCTTCCACACCTGGTGAACTGTCCTGTCTCAGACCAACACACACACATCACACACTGGGTTTGCAGGATGATCTGTCTTCTTACATTTCCCCTACTCTGGTTTCTATTCCAAGTCCTGAATCAGAGAGGCCGTGGTCTTGTTGGGGGGGTGGGGGAGGGGGGGTGGAAAGGGAAGCAGGGGTTGTTAGACGAGGAGTGGGAAAGGGGCCCCATTTTAGAGGAACTGCTGTCTGGCGGTGGAGGTCAGCCCAAGGGTAGAATACTTGTGTTGGAGTCAGAGAGAGGTGAGGAGGGCTGAAATCATGTTAGCTTTATTCTCCCCCCCCCTCCTCTCCTCTCCTGACTGGGAGAGCATAAATTCATTTAATCCTGTTTTTCTGTGGATTCGCTTAGCCTTTTGGGCTACTGCTGCCTTGTTCTCTAACCACAGCCCTCGGGGTGCAGGGGGAGGCTTAGGCAGCACTGAGAGTGAGGCGAAAGGCAGTAAATGATAATATCCTTGAAAGGAGTAAAGAGCCTAACAATGATATAAATAAAAGCAAGAAGGAGGGGAGGGCAGGCCAAGTAAAGGTCAAGACAAATTGGCCCTGGATAGAATAGTCTCCCAAATGCATTTATCCAAAAAACATGCATTCTTCTTGTTCACTCACCTTTAGAGAGTGAAGCTACATCCAACACACACGCACCTACACACACACACACACACACACACACACACATACATGCACCTACACACACACACACACACACCTGGTTAACACCTGCTCCACTCTGCAGCTCCCCTGGCTCGCTCCGTATAATCTACACACTCTATGTCTTTATTCTGTAACTACGCTGACCATAATGGTGACAGGCAGAGATTGATTTATTCAATGTGTGAAAGATGCTTAACAGCACTGCTGAGAGCGCTAATATTTTTAACACCCTCATGGAGTGTTAAAATTCACACCTGACTTCTTTTTTTTTTCCCTCCTTCGCTCACCCAACCTGACTCTTCCTGGTCTTATCGGCTCTTTGATCAGACGTTCTTTACTGTACTGCCCCACAGTCACAGGAGGTTTTTTTTTTATTTTTTAAACCAACTCCTTGTTTACAAGGCCGGATCGCACTCAAAGGCTGGAGAGAGATGAGTGAACCATCAGATAATTACAAACTATAACAATGCTGTAACAATACTCAAGAGTCAGTGCCATGTTTTGAGTGAATATGAAGAGGATACAATCAGGGAATGTTGTGATAAAAGCGTCTTTATACGCTGGGTATTGTACCATTTCAATGACAATACTAGCTATGGCCTTCACGAGCATTAATGAATATATGTAAGCAAACACTGCTGTTCAGCACAGAACTAGTCCTACACAAGGACTCTTTATAGGGCGAATAGCTCAGCAGTCACCTATATGTCTCATCGTTAAAACTTCACACTCATTTTTGTGACTTTTGCCATCTTTTAGTAATAATCATCACATTTTAGCAGTGTTCAGTGTCAGTTCAGTTTAAAGATTCTGTGTTAAAGATTTGTTTGTACATGTTGAATAGGAATATTTCCCCCCAAAATGTAGTCATTTCTGTCTTGGGAGCAGAAGCATAATGTCTCAGGAATCAAAACTAAATGCAAGAAGGAGAAATATGCATAAAACTACAGTTTCCCAACCTGACCACTTTAGTGTATACTTTCGTGGCATTAATGGCTAATTATTAAGGCAAAAGAATAAAATTTATCTTAATCAACATAACATAAACTTTGTATGAATCTTGAACCTTAAGAGCTAGAGCTTTGAGGAATAAGAAATGCCATCTAATTCACTTTTTTAATGTATAAACAAGCTAAATTAGTTAAAGCTTGGTGATTAATTTGTAATTTTCAAAGTCATTCTATTCAATGGAAACTTTGTCAATTATCAACTGTCTGTGTCAGCGCATCTTAGGCAGTTTGTCCAGACGAATAGCACCTGGTCTCCCTCAGGTAGAAGTCTTATGCCATTTTTTAAAATTTTCTCTTTTTACCCAGCGGACTCTACCTATAAGTTGCAAATGGAAGTCTAAAAGTAGAGCCACTCTGGAAGCTAAAAATAGCAGGACTTGTAGCTGAGACGGACTTCAGTATGACATTCAACGTAGTCAAACTTTCACCACGTAAATGTCACAGTGAATGATTCTATAATCCCCAGTCTGTGCTGAGAGAGGACAGGGTTTCTGTGTTGGAGGGGGAGTGATTTAAGTTTGCAGGAATGTTTGACTGTTGCATCTTGACTAAATCCTCACATGCTGAAATGAAGCCCTCCCTGTCCAAATCTGGATGATGTGTTATCTGAAAATGATCAATGATGCACTGGAGTAGATCACCAAACATGCAGCTTTCATGAGTAAAAAACATGTCTCTTCTTTATTTATTTTATGGCCATAGTTGCCATAGTACTGAGATACACAGACTTTACATAAAGCCTTGCTATGTTGATTTAATGATGACTGTTTCAGTTTGAATTTCTTTAACCACATTTACATGGATACTAAAGATGTAGATGCTCTGATACACACCGGCTTTACAAATATCCTTGTTATGTTCATGTTAAAGATGTTGGTTTTCAGTTTAATTTTTAAATTTAACTGCATATAAATGGATATTAAAGATAAGATTTTAAAGTGAAAGTTTGATGAATGGTGTGTCCTCTACAACATGCTCTGTATATGAGGCCTCACTGTGCAACTGATTAAATCCCTGCATCCATTTGTAAAGGGCGGGAGCAGTAAGTGCATTCCATCGGTAGCCTCTAATTTGTGAATGTGGTGCACGCTTTCACCATGCTGTTCAATTACAGGACATTATCCAATTTGACTACTTTGATTACATTTTGTGCATAGAGTATTTTAAACACAAATAATCTCTGTGTTTGTGAAAACAAGCCGGTTCGCAGCGAGTATGCAGGCTGTCCGACACAAATTCCAAGTTTATACAAATAATTAGGAGCACAAGGGCAGGAACGGTGACATCCAGAGGATGCAGAAGGAGAAGTTCACACAGCTCCATTGTTATATTTTTATTTCTCCAGTCTACATCAGTGAACTCCCCAAGGACTGTCTGTTCTCACAAACCTCACTATGTTTTCACATCCAGCAGTTCTGGGTTCCTGCGGCTGCCACAGCTGAATGCATTATTCCCCCAAAGTAGTGCTTGAAGCAGAACATTTTTAAATACAGTGGAGCCTATGGCTGCCATGCACAGTGAGATGTAGCAGAGCAGAATTACAGCTGCAAGTGATTCTGTAAAATTGGAAGGAAGCAGGATGGGAAACAAGCTGCTTTACTTATAGGAAGGCAAGCAAAAAGGGAAATCTTATAACCTTTGTCATATCGCAGGTAGACACTTCATAAGAGCTGGCTCAAAGTTCAGTTCACATGTATATGAAGTCGTGCACGCTCAAAGTTAGTTGTTAAGTTCACAGTCCCAAAAAATCTGCATAAAAGTGTGATTTTTTCCCCTCCATTGTAAACTGTACTGTACTGATTTGTCCATAGAACTCCTCCAAAGCTTCATATGAACCGGCTTTAAAGGAACAGGTGTTTCAGTTTAAAGAGTGACCCTGTTAACTGGTGACTCAGCTGAATGCGCTGTGGTTGCTTGTTTTGGTGGCAGCTGTTGAAAACACAAACAGATCATGTATACGTCCCCCCAAAAACTTTAAATTTGGCTTTAATCTATTTTAAATACTTACTCATCTGTGTTTACTATCTACACTAACCATGCATGTAAGTTACTAAAAGCAACCATGGACCCATTTGGCTGAAAGTCACCAAATAACACAGTAATTTCCAACAAAAATTTGAAGCAAACCTTCACGTTAACCACAGAGGGGACATTATTTAAAGAAAGCGCATACTTTGGGGCGCTTACTTTGCCACAACGATGGCATGTCGGGTGCCGCAAATCCGCAGGGGCAGAAAAACAGTGTGTGAGCGTCATTAACAGTTGTGTTTACCAGTTGCAAGATGATACATTAAGTTCACCATTTTTGTTTGCAAAAGCACATGCAAAACGCACATTAATGCACAACATTGTATTCACTTGCCCTTTGTCATTTTACCATTTCCCCTTAAAACTAAAGGCAAAGTTGTGAGTTTGTGACCAGAAAAAAAGCCCCATATTTAACTATTATCAAACAATTCAACAATATTGTGAGTTTACAGTGTTTACGTGTGTCTATGTGGATTAGTAGAGATTTGAGGGAATGGGTAAGTGGGACTTTATCCTCTACGGTATGTGCTGTACCTTCTCTCTTCATGCCCATGGCTAAACACTTCTGGTAGCGGCAGTACTGGCAGCGGTTCCTCTGGCGCTTATCAATGACACAGTCCTTGTTGTCGCGACAGGTGTAGGTCAGATCTTTGCGCACCGTCCTTTTGAAAAAACCTTTGCAGCCCTCACAGCTGTATACCCCATAGTGTTTACCTGAGGAGAGAGACAGAGATCATTTGTTGAATGCATATGAGAATAAAATCTTTCCTGGGTCAGTTTCTTGTCTCGAGTCCTGACAACAAAAACCTTTACACAAACAGCCTGCAGGAACCTGCTACTGAGGTAAGAAAAGACTAATTATGATCAAAGACCTATTAAAGTGGACTGAATGTGTGCGTGGGGGGTAATGCTGAGGAATAAAAAAGGAGGCCTACTAAAGAAAAGCTGCAGGGGGGGGCCTATGGATTTGCTTTACGGTACTGTTCTCACATGATGGTGGTGGTACAGGACGAATCGCCTCGTCCCCCTGTCCCTAACAGCTCTTTTTTTGTTATATATGATGGATGAAGTCCATTTGCATTCTCCAGGGTTGCTCAAACAGTTTCTTTGTTAGCTCTTTGCAGTCCAGACCACCAGAGAAGATAAATAAAGCCTCCGAGCACGGTTAAATGAAGCATGACTTGCTATTAAACATTGTTTTGATTTTCCCCCTTGGGTTTATGTAGCACCGATGACGCAGGATGACACTGAAACTGTCCAATGAATTAGATACCCAGCTTTATCCCCAGGCTGAGAAAGAAGTTCCCATGAGTGATGGGTTGTTCCTGAAACAGCGCTTTTCTCTATTTCAGTGGAAGTTGAGCTGAGGTTTGGTTTCATCAGACCGTACAATCTTTTGCCTCATGATGTCAGTTTCTTTCATGTGCCTTTATGCCGTTGCCCTCATATGCTTTTTCTCAGGAGTGGCTTCTTTCTGGCCTCCTTGCCACTTAGCCCAGATTTGTGAAGAATTCCAATGACTGTTGTCCTTCCAGGGAGATCTCCCACTGCAAGAAAGTGCAGAGTGTAGTTGTGCCAGAGCGGTCCGTGGGGCTGTTCTCTGACCAGAGTTCATCTTTGGAGGTTTCTCAGTGTGGTCAGAGCACCAGCTTTAGAAAGATGCTGGGCCTTCCCACTTTCTTTTCATTTGGTAATAATGGAGTCTTGTGTAGTCCCAGTTGTTAAGAAATTATTTTTATACGTTCCCCCAAAATTCTTCCCTAAATTATAGATACATTCCCCTGGAAGTCTTGGTTAGGCTTTGACTTGTGCCTTTTTTTAAATATGTCATCACCAAATGATTCAATGTTAGTCATTCCATCTTTATAACTTTCATGTACGAGAACTTGTGGACAACCAACTTTGACATTATGGGTCATTTTGTACAGATGAGTCAAGGAAAAATATTTTTTACATGAATCTGTATGACCACAAAAAAAAAACAACTTCCTAAAGGCACTGCACACGATGAACTCTCCGATTCCACCCCCATAAGTAACTGTTTAAAAAAAGAGACAGATAGAGATGCATAAAGATTTGTTTCTCAGCAGATACTTATATATTCCCAGCTTCTCCTGGCCCATGCCGAAAACTGTTATTTCACATTTTTGCATTTCATGAAGAAATTCATAGCCTGAAGTTTACGCACACCTGAGGGTAAACCATGGGTAAAACAGACTAAGATGTAGTGAAAAAAGATGGATGATTTAATATCCCACAGCTGTGATGTAACCAAATCTATCTGACATCACTACTGTTAACACTCACAAAAAACAGTTCTTACTCCTGAAATGTTCACAATTTAATCTACTAAACCACATAAGAAGCCTTCATTAACGTCTTTTATAGAGTATTTTGAAAAATAATTAATATATATAATTACACTACAGGCCAAAAGTTTGGAAGCAAGATCAAATTTGTACAAAAAAATATCATAGTTTCATTGCTATACTTTGCAACAAAATAAAAGTGATTATTATATAAAAAGTCACTTATTAGAACACTTTTTCACTATAATTATCAGGTCTTTGGGTTTTTATTGCTTAGACTTTGTGTATCCTTCTTTCCTTAATGTATAAATCTGAACTCTTGTTTCCTTACTCAGCTGCTTCAATTTTAGCCATTTCTGTGGTAGTTTGTCAGCGATATGAACAAAGTTGCGATTTATTGGGATTTTTGTATCCAAACTTTCCAAAGAGCTAAAGCAAATAATGCAAACTGTGATTTGTTTTTGACTTTTGCACTGAAGTTGTGACTCTTCCAAATCTTCTCAACCCTAAAACTAAGCCCTTCTTTTGTTTTGTTAACATTTATTCAGCAATAGTCTGGTAACATCAATGTATACCTAAAGGTCAATTGAGGAAAATGGTTCAATTCAATAAAGGTAAAGTATGATCATGCAGTAAACACATCAAGAAATCCAAAGAATCCATACTGGTTTTTAAAGAAATGTAATTTGCTTCCAAACTTTTGGCCTGTAGTTTATATATTTTTTATTGTGCAGTGCTTCCTGTGTGAGTGTCAACTGGGTGTCCATCACAGTCTGGTGTCACTCACCTGAGGAGCGGTCACCACAGATGGCGCAGATGTGTTTGGTGAGCGACAGGACCGTGCCCGAGGGCTGGGCGGGCACCTTCATCACGCCGTTGAGTCCCAGCGGAGGCTTGATGTCCTCCGTGCTGCTGACCGAGTTCATCGGAGAGTTCAGCTGGAACATCAGCACACACAAACACGCACACGCCGACAGGTCACAAAGCAGCTCCGATGAACCCGACATCATACACACCGCTGCAGCCCGTCACATATCTAAGCTGCAGCTGCATAGTTAACTGATGACATTATGTGTTGAATAAGGGCCAGGTCAGTGGAGGAGATAGAGGGAGTTTGATTACACATGCAAACAGGGAAAATAAATATGAGTGGAGTTATGTCAGACAGATTGTCATGAACAATTTGCAAAATGCAAGAAAGTGAAAAGGATATTATGACTTCTGATACTCAATACAGATGGTCAGCAGTTCCAGCAGCAGCTCTTTTGCCCTCTTTCATCGCTCCCTCCGTCTCTCTCCTCCCTCCCATTCCCCCCTCTGTTTCAGATCTAAATCTGGCGCAGCAGGATCCTGCACCACTCCACCCCAGGAACTCTTTTATTCATGCTCTCAACAAGCCCCGCTGGCTCCCAAATGTTCAGCGCTAGCATAACTCCACTGTAAAATTTAAGAGTACAGCGGAATAAAGAGACAGCATTTGTTTTAGCAGCGGTGCAACTGCAGCTTTAAGTCTTACTTCAATTGCTGCCTCCCTCCCGCTCGGAAAAAATTTCATTTCAAAGTGACCTCTTGCTAAAAGTGGAGAGCAAGGGGAGACTAATTATTATAACTAGCACCATGCTGTTTCCAGAGGAGATAAACGTTGGGGGGGGCAGGTTTTAAATGATCCTAAAACACTAAATGTACTGGATGGAACAGAAGCGATGCAGCTAACCATTAGCCCCATCTCATGTAAAAAAAAAAAATTGAAACATTAAAAGCATCAGTTCACTAGACCAACGCTAAAAAGACATTTCACTGGGGGAGGAAGAGGAAAAATAAAGGGAATATACTCAGACAAGTGGGTCTCTGACAAACACAGCCACAGCAGAAGGGTGAGAGACAGAGCAGAGCTGGCAAAACATCCACATGGGTTCATGTAGCCAACAGGTTTTCATTAAGTTACCACATATGAGACTTGTCTGATAGCACTAACATGTCTTGGCTCTAAATTTAGCAGAGAAACCCTGTCTCTGTCTGCAGGGATCAGCCAAGACAGAAGAGGCATTCTGTTTTTATGATGATGAGAGAAAAATGATGGTCTGAGAGAGTTTGCCGTCCTCAGCTGTGTTTACAGGGACCTGACAGAGTACATTAGCTACCAAGTGGAAGAACATATGTACTGTATACATCACCTCCACAAACATTCAGTATATAAACCAAACAACCACAAAGCACATATGGATGTTTGCAGTTGGCTCCAAAACTCTGCACACAACATATTTATATATTATCTCTGGACTCTTGTTTATGACTGAGTATTCCATTTATATGATTCATCAAGCAATCGGACGAGAACACACACTTTGAAAACAGTGCTGCAATATTTCTGAAGAGAGAGACGAGTTGGATTTGGTGTGCATGTGATAGGAAGCAGTGCTGAAATGATTAGTTCCTTATCAATTAGTCGATGGACCAAACTAATTAATCAAGCAAAACTACCCAAGGCTCTAGGAAATTATGAGGGGTATTTTTCACTATTTTCCGACTTTCTAGTATAAGAAATGCTTTTTGGTTTTTTTTTAAATACATACAAAAACTAAAACTTCATAACTGTAAAATGTCTGCAGGGTTCACCACCACCACTTGCTCCTATACAAATTGTTTTATTTATTTTATTAAAAAAAACAAAAAAACAAAGACTAAAGTTAATTGTGTTTAATCTCCAGGAAAATCAGAACAAGGACATAATGAGTAATGGATGACTTGTCTAATTGTCTTTATATCCGCTACCATTTTCTTGCTAGAAATGAAAAGGGAAGTAGGATGACTTCCAAAAAATTGTGATTTTGTCAAAATGGTAAATAAAACAGAATGTGATAATTAGCTAATCCTTTGTAACATACAGTATAATCAATTGGAAACTGTACAAAGAAAAGACCATCCTTACTGTTGGCTGTTTCGGTATGTGTAACAGAATACGAGAGAAATGAAAGGACTATTTCAGCTTTTTTTTATACTTCCATAAAGTTGAGATATCCTAATCTTTATGAGTCATAAGTCTGAAAAACCCTGGAGCGTACACATCCCATAATGCCACTCAACAGCATCTTTTTCATGAGACCGGCCCTGCCTCTTTAGCTCTTGAACATCTTTTACGATGCCAAAGCAGCATTCATTGACACGAACAGCAGCATTTTCATGCAGTTCATTCACATATATACTTGCAGAAGTTCACCACAGCAGAAGCTTGCACACACATCAACACAGATGCACCACATGTACACACACCCAGCTGCTGTGGCTCCTGGCATCTCATTCCACCTGCCGCTCTGATATTCGATTCTTCTCAAATAGCTTCAAAGTTTGAAAAATGTCACCATCGCCACATACGTTTTTTGCTTGAAGCTACAGTACACAGTGCATACAGTGAGAGAAATATTCAGAACCATGGTGCTTTACCATCACATCAAACAGAAAACTCTAGATGTCTGCTGCATCATTTTATACACTTTCCACATAATTCGGCATGACATATGTGGTGTCATGGGAACTTGACTTGAGAAACTTGACGAGAATTTCCAATATAAGGCTTATGTGGGTTTGGCTGCATTTGAGTGGTGGATCCAGTGGTGGGTTCAGCGGGTTGAAAAGGTTAAAGAAAGCCCTTCGCCACATGAAAATTCACTATTCACACCCTGACACCCACCAGTGACCCGCTTTCACACCCTGTTTACACGAATACAGAACTCTATGCAACACACACACACACACACACACACACACACACACACACACACACACACACACACACACACACATACACACAAAACTTAAGCTTTGAGAAAAAAAGTATTTAGCTTAATTTTAGGTAATTATCCTGCAGCATGTGTCTTTCCATGTCATCATTTATACCAAGGGAAAATAGGGAAAAAGGGAAAATCTTTTGCAGAACATCAACCAGGTGGTCATATTTTATATTGAAGTGATATTAATGTGTCATAAATACTTAGTAGACACATGCAAGGCAGCTGTCATTATGACTATATGTTGGCAAAATACTGCCACATGCTGGAAACGCCTTCCTTGCAGGGAATAAGATGATTTTTGGGAGCGTCACCAAGTCACAAAAGCCCAAACAAAAAGCTGCATCATTTGTTTGGAACCAGCTTCGGCGGCATGCGCACACACACCCACATGTCTGCACACTTGCCCGCACGCACACAACATGAGGTCTTACCTCAGTTAAACGCCTGAGTCTAGTCTTTTCCCCTGAAGCGCAGCGCTAACAGAGCTGTCTCCTTTGCTGATATCGTCTCTATCAAACCCTCTGTCTGCCTGACAGACAAGACTCTTCCACTCACAATCTATTTTCAGGAAACCTGCAACTCAATCTCAGCAACATTGCTCCCCACAGTGGGGTGGGCAGCCTTGGGGGGGCCCTTTCTTTCTCTTCTGCTGCCCATGGCAATGGAGGCAAGGCGGGGGGATTAAAGTGGCTCAGGACTGGGTCTGGAAATAGAATACATGCGCCCTCCCCTACAACACATACATGTGACCCTTCACAGGGAGGTATGCCAGCTGTGTGTACAGCCTCATCATCTTGGGAAACCCCTTGACAATCCTCTCCTTACACACTGTCTGTGGCTGTTTTTTTTTTTTTTAAAGGAGTAGGAGGCTTGGCTTCAAACTTTTCCAGGCTGAGGGAGGGAAACAAACAAGGGACATTTAACATCAAGAAGTAGAAATGTAGGACATAAGATTCCCCGCAGTACAATGTACAACACGAGCGGCGCCTGAAATGCTCCCGCTGAATAACACTACTTCATGCGCTGCAGGTGTTATGTAACATGTTGTGGAGGACATTGGATTGGTACATCCAGTACAGTGGGGGTCTCTGTCTGCTTGTGGGTGTCAGATTCTGCACTGAATTGATATATGTGATTATATGTCCTGTGCCACCCGCTGGCTTCGGAGTAAGGCTGCAACATTCAGACGTGTAAGGTGATGAATTAAGGGGTGTTAACTCAGAGAGTGACGCAATGTTTTCAGATATCTTGAGTGGCTGCATTGACAAATGGATGCATTCTGGATCTAATAATAAGAGGGAACGATAGATGTGTTTTAATATCCTTGTGTTTTGATAGAAGCGGTGTTTTGGCTTAGTTTTACAAGAACATGCTGTACAATAAGACACAAATTGCAAGCAATGAAAGCTGCAATCTTTCAGGTAAGACACCACTGTTTACTGCTGGAAAATAAAAAACGTATTTCTATGTTTTAAATCTTATTCAAAAATGTGAATCCAAGCTTTCAAACAAGGTATAACCCAGGTAAAAATAAAAAAAAGTTGGGGCACAAAAACAAAAAAAAAGGCACATAAAACAGAATGCATCTTTTTATCAGTTTGAATATAGAATATGTTTTCTTTGCACAGTTTTCAGTTGAATATATGTCAGAAATGCACCATTTTGTGCCTTTTCTGAATCATTTTATGGTGTAAATGATTTTATTTATGCCATTGCCATTAATTAATTTTTGGTAGGTCACAAATCAATATATAAAAATATGTATTCTCCTGTATATACAAGGTACACCTGATCTAATATCCTGTTAGCGCCCTCTGTACCCCACAGGCATGGTCCCAAACAGAAATACAATTTGCCCAAAATCACCAAAAGAAAGTAACTGAGGACTGCGGACTACATCACTCCGGCTGTAATCATACTCTTTTTTAATTGTTTTTCATTATACTGGGAAACTACCTACTACTACTACTACTTTTTCATTTATTTTTATTAACAAAGTCTCAAAAGATGGCTAAAAGTGGCCATTTTGAAAGTTTCGAGTCTTAAAACCCCCCAACATATTCAATTAAGAGAGAAATGCCATAATCACATTTGAAAAATGAAAACCTGCAAATATTTGGTTAAAAAAATTGTAATATGAGTATTGTTTTCTTTTAATTTTATGTCCATCAGCTAGTGCAATTTCAATACCAATACAATCAGTCCAAATATGTTATTGTACCAAAACACAATTGATAAAATAAAGATAAGATAAAATTGAAAAGAAATTAGTGCACCGTGGCTTGTCTTACTCAATCTGAATTCTTTTTAATAGAAAGAACAATGCTGGCAGCAGAGCAGGTCCTTTAAACCATTAGTATGCTATGACAACACACATGGTGGTGAAATAGAAAGAAAGGAGTCGTCCCTCGAGTCGACGGAGGAGAAAAGGAAAGTAGAGCGGAGACGGTGGAGGCCTCTGCTTAAGACGGGCTTAGCTTGATTCAGAGAGTCAGAGCACAGACTTTGCTCATAAAGACACTTCAAAAGGAGACATCAAATCCTAGCGCACCACTCCTCAACGCACAACCCTCATGTGGAACTTCAGTTGCTTTCCAGTTCAAGGGCACCTTTTTTAACACGGAGAAAGTTATCTTCACAGATTTCTTTTTTAAAACGCCCTTACAGAATTCCTTCATAAGGCTTTCCATTATGCAGTGGCACAACACGGCCAGGAATAGAACGCTCTACTTTACTGTTATATATCTCATTCTCCCAAACTGTATCAGTCCCTGAACCGTGATTATTTTTAACTTTAACCCTTTGATGCACAACATATTGACACCCATTTCTAATGCACAACATGGGTCAAAAATGACCTGCATTCATTTCCACATCTTCAACTGTATCAACAGCTAACTAACTAATTACTTGTACCTTTCTGACATGAACTTACTCTCAAGGTAAGCTGAACCTAATACAATTTTATGTAAAGCTATCTTTCACACTTATCAATTATTTTGTTTGAAAAGAAAAACAAAACGTATGTGTTCCGGATGTGTAAATGGAGCTGTGCTGAGCTGTGGATATGTTCGTACTCCCAAACAAAGACATTTTTCCCGCCAAATACTATTATAAATGCATGCGGGTCATTTTTGACCCATTTGCATAAACTTGAAGTAGAAGTACAACAGCTGTGCTTGTTCAAAAAGTAGGAAAGGAAAAGATAAAACAGATAAAAACTAACCTTAGTCTAACTTTTGATATCACTAATAAACCCTCACCCAAAAAAAATCAAATTATAACAAATTAAGATTTTTTATTTTTTAAAATTGTTCTTAAGATCTCAAAGTAGACCAACCTACATTAACAGTCAAATTAACAACACTCACCTCACATTTGTCTCACTTTTGTGATGAAATTATGTAAACCAGCTACCATCACTCATAAGTAACAAAAGTTAAAAATGTTATATAAAAATGTAGCTTATTCTTATGTATATTAAGAATATGTCCAGAAAACAGATTTGTGCTTTAAAAAAAAAAAAAAAAAAAAAAGATACTTACTAAATACATGGAATAATAAATTATATAATATATTTTATTTCAAAGATGTACAATAGAAACACTCATACGCCATACATGAAATAACATTGAAAATTGATACGGGTCATTTTTGACCCATGTTGTGCATTAGAAGATTAGTGAGACAAAAAGGGATTTTATTCAAAAATGAATAAAGGAAAACACAAAATTAGGATGCATGATGATTCAGAAACAAAATAATTGAGGAAAACCCGGAATAATGAATGATGAAATTAATTTCTTGCAAAGATATAGAAAATAAAAACTCAGTCGGGTCACTTTTGACCCATGCTGTGCATCAAAGTGTTAATGCACTTTGGCAAAAAGAATGTCCAAAGCTTGAATGTGGACAGGATACAGGTCTTATGTTGACACCTAACCAGCTGCCTCCTGGCTGGTGTGGACAGGGATCAGGTCATGATGTAACCTCATGATAACCCCGTGTCACCTTTCACCTCTGACACCTTGTGACAATCACTTCCTTCTAAAAACAAACTTATCTCAGCGGTCGTCACAGAGTACGGTTGGAATGAGCAGGAACTTTCTTCTCCTCCCCGTGGTGTGAGTGTGTGAGTCTTATCTGGACACGTATCGACAGAGATGTGGGGCTCAGGTTTCACACAGCGGCTGTGTTAATGGAGCAGCTATTCTGCTGCCCTCGGGGTATATTCACAGTAAGACACCCTTTGGGATCAATTACGGCACTGTTACGAGTTTGAGAGACACCTGTTTGAACACACATAGTTCACAAACAAGAACAAATCGACAGACATTGGTGTGAATGCTTGCAATACACAGAAGAGTTCAGATTTCAGTTCAGTTATTTGTGGATGAACTTGTCTGCCAATAGGTCTGACTGTAAATGTAAACTCACACAGGATGAGGAAACAGGAAGGAAAGACAGATTTTTGTCACTATGACATGTGTTAACATGTGACTTAAATGTGCCCTACGGAGGTTTCTTGTAAACATACAAAAGTTAGGTTACATATGTGTCATTGTGCATGTGTGAAAGATAAACAAAGCAACATAGAAAAACAGCTCCATAGTGGTAAAAAAAAAACTTTAACAATCCACATTTCTATGTACAAATCCATGGACTTACCGTCTAAAATAACAATTTTTAGACCTAATATTTATGAAAACGTTTCAGTTCACTCTCACTACTTTTCTGTTGGTCTTATTAGCACAGACTTTATGAACGATTTGTGTATCTAAATGTAATAAAATGTAATGTGAACTACCTGTTAATGTTCATTGTTATCCTCAAAGTCAGTGTGAATCATGGTGATGTCAATCCTCAAATGTTTGTCGTCACAATTACTCAATCACAATGTTTCTGCAAACATATTTTGATGCATATTTAGATTTTTTCGCACTCAAAAAGCTATATGGAGAGGAAAAAGATTTGACAAAAGTTTTAACTTTAAATTGAGGTGGTTTTTGCCCTTGTTGTAGCACTGACTGGGTTATGTAAACACATTGGCTTAATACGTTGTGATATAGTGAACATTTAATTAACATGACTCCTCTAACAATTAGTAAATTATATTTAATTATAAGCTGCTGTACCAGATATAATTAAAAGAAACTTTCAGGTTGCCAGGTTGTGAGCTTGTACTAATGACTGCAGGCTCAATGACTTATGGTTTGGCTGAAAGTGGAAAAAAAAATCTACAAACCATTGTACAAAACAACAATTTACACTTAAATTGACAGCAAAACAAATATGCAAACATGCCAATTGGATTATACTGCACAAGAGTTTGTTAATGGATGGTTTGATATAGTTGTTGTCCTCATTTACTTTGGTTCATCGTGGATTTAATCGGATTTCGCATTCTATGTTCGCTGTGGAGGCACGCGAGAGAAGTTTTCTTCAAGAATTCAAACAAACGCAGTGTGAGTTATTGCTATACTAATAGTCATTTAAAGGGTGAAGCATTCCTTTCCTCCTGCCTTTTAAATGTTATTACTGAAGAAACTGTTTTCCGTCTTCATGCTGTGCAGCTGTCTTCCAGAATCCTTCTGGTTTTATTCAAAATTGGGAGAGGTTGTAATATTAAAACAAACTTACAGTGGGTCTCACAACCTGGCAATCCAAAATTCATGCAATTTAATGGCTTATTAATGATCTGTAAGTGAACGCATAAATTACTTATCAACCATTAATAAAAAGTGTTTAGCGACTACATATAAATCCTTCCGAGGTCTGTCTTACTGTAAAATGTCTCCATGATTCTTGTCACTCTGCTCTAATAACACTCTTTTCTCTTGTCTCTCCCAGTGGATAGAATTCAGTAGAAGCAGACATTATTGTAGACAGCTCGGAGGTTTCCAACGCTCACCCCATGCTGTGCCACAACAGATAAAATGAATCATCGCAAGCACTGCTGGCGCTTATGTGTGTGCGCGTGTGTAAGTGTGTGTGCTTTGACAGAAACTTTTGTTACAGAGAAAAAAGGATATTAAGACTATCAGTGGCATGAAAGGCAGCGAGCCTTAGAGCAGTGAAGTGGGAATACGCGCAGTGACTTTCAGCTGTTGTCTCACCTCAGCTTGGCTGGATCTGAGTGTGTGTGTTTGTCTAAGTGTTTTTGGCATCTATGGGAGTGTGTGTGCACATAGGGGCTGGGTCCGTGGCATGCATATGTTTATTTTTAATTCTTGTGTCAGGTGTGTGTGTGTCTACGTGCATTTGTTTCTGGATTTCATGTGTGTGTGCATGCGTGTGTAGAACTGTGTCCTTTTGGCTTTGTGTGTGGGTGGATGAGCATGAGGGCTGTTTTTATAGGAAACCCTGTGGGCACTGCTCTGACTTCCACTGACAGCAACTCTTCCAACCCTGGAGTCACTCTCCTCTCACACCAGTCCCTCACATCTCTCTTTACTCCTCACTAAAAAGTCTTCATATTGTTTACATTGTGACAACCAACTCTCTCTTTCCTTTCTTTTCATACCTAACCTGTTTGGATTGGCTTGATGGATTTGCCTGTTCTTGTTCGTTTGGGCTGGTGTTGAAACTGTCAATCAAACTCTTGTGTTGTAAAGTGAATAAAAGAACAAAAAAAGATGCTTTGGTCAGCTTCCAAGCGATGGTTTGTTTGTTGTTGCAGCAAAAACACCAATGTCAGGAATTCACAACAGCATATTTGTATGCTTTTAGCACAAATTCAATAATAAACTACTTTTAAATCTGTCTTCTGGTGGCGAGCTGATCAAATTTAGTGTATATGTGATTTTCCCTGATCAGCTGGAAAGTGTAAAGGTGTGTTGTGCATGTTATCCTGTTCTGTGTAATTTAGCTGTGATATGTAATGACTGAATAAATCTTTCCCTAACTCTACAATATAATTACAGTAAAATACGCCTCCTTTTTGTCTCATTTCTACTTGCTCATAAAAAGAGGCTGAGCTTCAGTCTTAACTAACAATGCTCATAATCAAGTTATTTCTTGATGAGCTCATGAGAACATGAATAAACACATGAGAATCAATAAAATCCTCCCCCTATAGGGTAGAGTGACTCCGCCCTGTGGGTCTTGTAGTGATGATGACACAGGACCACTGTCGCCAAACTGTCCAGTCAACAAGTTAACTGTCAGTCTGTATAACTTGATGTTAAGAGCTTCTTCTTTGTTTGGAAAAAGACAGTTGAAACATGAACTGGATGAGAATTAAAAGAGATTCAATGTATCATTTTGTGACTTGAGCCTTGTGGTTACAGTGCAAACCCCGTTACCACAATGTCCCAGTTTCAACTCCAGCTTTGGACGTTTGCTACATTTTTACCCCTCTCTCTGCACGATAAAAGTGCAAAATCATTATGAAAATAATCATTTTGGCAACATATATGATCAATGACTACTAGACCTTAAATCAAGAACATTCACTCTAGTTGAGGAAAAAGCAAAAGTGAGTCAAGCACTTGAGAAAATAACAGGATTTAGCCATTTTTTAAAAACATGCTCAGAGTGGAATATCTTACATATACCACAGCCATGTGATAATCATTATACAGTTATTCCAATACATTATTCAAATTTAAATATTAACCTTTGTTTATGTACTGTTTTTGTCAACTTTAGAATAATTATTGCCACTCTAACAAGTAAGGAAGCTGTTGCGTTGGCTGATGGGTGAAAATGTACAGAAATGCATATTCATATTGAAGCCATGCAGATTCTACATTAGAACTGTGCTGTTATCTTAAATTATGCACATCACAGCATTGAGAGAAAAGTTTAATAAATTACATATCAGACATTGTGAATGACTGTACTTTCTTTCTGTCAACTGTGCACATAAATAGGATACAAACCATCCTTAAACTTTTTTTCCCCAAATGTATCATGTCTGCATCTGTCAGCAGCTTGCATTCAAATAGTTAGTGTGCCATCAAAATGGGTTGAAATTTTTTTTTTTATCTACTGTGAAAAAAATACTGCCATGTGGAAAAACCAGGTTCATAACACAATTTAAAAAATATGTAATCTGTCTGTGGATGTGATCATGCTCACGTAATCCACCTGTCTGTCATTCTGTGATTAATTAAAGTGTTTCCATTGTCCATTAGTAAGACTTTCAGCAATTAACTGACCATCAATTTCCTTTGTCGAAAAAGCGATTAATATTTCCATTTTCCAACTGTAAATCAACCAGTGAGTATTCCACTAGTGTTTCCACTGTCCACTGGTGTGTCCTCTAGCAAGTCATTGAGCCGAGTTTTGACTGTACAACATATCACTTAGTGAAGTATTTTCAGTGTCAAAACGAGAGCCATCCAGTGATTAATTCTCTAGTGTGTCCATTATCATCAAGTCATTCATCATACTAGCGTTATCTAGTCTGCTACGTGAAACTTAACTAAGTGGTATTTCTTGTGTGGAATAGCATGCAGTCCAGCAGTTATTTAAATTTAGATGGATTACATCCTGCAAGTTATTATGGAGAACACTTTCCATTGTTCACCATCCAGAGGAAAATGGGATGATAAATCTATATGGCATGTTGTCCAGCTTTTAATGGACTGTTTTTACTTCTTCACTTGTGAGTCACACAGGCTTGATTCACAACAATTCCTCTGCCTTCTAACAACTAAACTGGTAGTTTATTGATCAATATTTCAGTAGCAATCAGTGCCATCCGCTGAGAAATTGACACTCAGCACAGCATGTCAGAGCAGGAGGCAGGGCAACAAAGCCGATGTAGTCAGTTTAATTGATTATAGTGGATATGTAGTGTTGTAGCAGCCATTCTTTGAGTGGTCCGCATATGATGTCTTTTATATAGTCCGCCTGTCGAGACTGCCAATCGAATCGCCTAGCAGCAATCTCAACGATAATATGAAAATAGAGGCAATTGCCCAGCCCTATTTTAATTCATGTAAATGACATATACAACATTTCAAAAATTCTGTTGGCCCATATTACCTCTTACAGAGCTTATGATATACATTTTATTGAGAGCTGCCTATAACAACCTTCTGTGCACAGCTCCAGGTCATACAGGTGTGTAGAAAGTAGAATTAGTCATATAGATAGAGTCATTAGACATGCCACAGAGTACATGTCTGTCCACAGACAGTGTTGAGTTGCAGTAAGATCACACCACCAGATGCAATTAAAAGCCCTATAGGGATTATCTGGAGCTTCAAAATAACTATGTGCCCCTAAGGAATTTAAAACCGCAACGTCTAGAGTCGGCATTAGGAGGCTGCTCTCTGAAATTTAAACCTAATGTTACTGTTTCTACCCCTTATAGCTGCCACTGTCTAAATGGCTCCTCTACTGTGTGGTCCCACACAAGTCAGAACACAGAGAAGGGCCCCAACACTATCACGCTACATAGCGTCAGGTCTCAAATGATGGCCCACGGTCTCGAAGAACAAATAATGGCAGTAGCAAAGACATACCATCGGAAAGTACCTGTGCTATGACAGTTACATGGTAAATCCTTTACAATTTGGCAGAGGTGGGACCAAGTCATTGTTTTGCAAGTAACAAGTCTTTGCCCCCAAGTCAAGATTGACGTGGCCGAAGTCAAGTCCCAGAAAACCAAATATAATACCACTTAGCAAAGGAGATATGTAGTATAATTATAAAAAATAATGCTTTTTAAATTTGTTAAAACAAATGCAACTGAACCTTATCGTAAAAAAAATGTGCCGACATTGCATGTTCACAGCATACAACATGCCTTGGGGGAAGTATTAACCACTTTCAAGTCAAAAGCTCAAATCTAAGTGAAGTGACAAGTCATTTGTGTTAAAGTGTAGAAGTTGCAAGTCTTTTATTACTTGACTTGGACTCGAGTGAGTCTCAAGTTTAGACTTTGTGGTTAAAAATGTTAAGCAAATGTTTCAAAATAAAAGCTTTCCAGGAAAGGAAATTAAATCTCTGAACCACTGGAACAGTTTTGAATATGAAACATGTTGAAATGTAACCAATTAAAGAGAATAGTTGTGTTTTCTTTCCAATAAACTAAGAACTAAGGAGTTGTGTACTAAATTTCTAGTGAAAAATAACTAAATAAATTCAACATTAGTTACACTTCCTTGATCTACCATTGCTGGGAATAAAAGTGGTCTCTAAAACTGCTTGTAATTGCTACCTGGAGACAGCTTTGGCTAAAAAAATTCTTCCCCCCCATCCATCCATTTGAGAGTTGATTGACGTTAGAGTGCCTTAACTGTTCTCCAGGGACCCTACACACAGCCCCTTTGTACCGCCATTAGAGCCATGCAACCATGATGTCATGCAGAGTGACTACAGCGAGGTCCATCAAAGACCAGAGCAGCGGAATGGACCTTTATTACTCCCACACAGGAAGGCACTGAGGTCCACTACACTCCCACTCTCTCCCTTTTTTTTCTCCTTTCTCTTGAGTGTGTTGTGCTTCAGTTTCCTAGCGACCCTCGCCTAAATGCAACGTACCCAAAACCGGTGCATGACATCACCAGCGCCGCTCATTTATAACTTATTAAGCCTGTGTTCCATTTCTTGTAAAACATTTACACCTTTTTCACATTAGTGTTTCCTCTGTGTTCGACTCCAGAAACATTGAAGCTTTATATGTATTTCTAAGGCGCATTGAGAGACACTGGACGCCTGTTGTTGGTTTAGGATTCTCAGGAAGATTTCTGTGGGAGAGGAGAGAAGCCAGAGGGGGACAGACTGAGGTTGTCGGCAGTGGTTCGATGATGAAGAACCAGTTCTTTCCCAGAGAAAATCAGCCAGACAACTCTCTCCATTGTCATTCAAAGTGTAAAATGTGTTCCAATCTTGAGTATAATCACTTCCAGGTGCTCAGAAAGTCGAGGCGTCTGTGATCTAGAGACAGTCTGTATCATCAGTGACTTCAAGCCCAAAGAAACCACCACTGATGGGTCTGATCGCATTGGTCATGCCTATAATCTGCACCGCCCCCTGACCAGATACCCGGGCAGATGTTTTGCCATCTCTTCCCTCAGAAGAAAAGATATGACAATCTTAATAAAGGCAAAACCACCAAACGAAAGGTTTGCACTTTGCATTGCATGCAAACTATTTGAGGCGAAATATTTGCATGTGGCCCTCCTTAGAACAATGCAGATGCTTTTATGATCTCTAACAATAGCCAGGATGCATCAAATAGACGTGACAAACTCAGAAGTATGCAACCGCAGTATGTCAGTGTGTCTGGATGTTCGGGACAGAGCTCGAAGGGAAAGTACTGTTGTTTGAGATGGAAGAATTGGCTGATGATAAAGGTCTCTCTTCCTCTTTACATGTGGTTTAGCTGTCAGGGGATGTAAGCTTCCAGTAAGAATGGGAGTTTTGTTCATCCCATCCTCTGCTTTCATCATGTTGTCATTTACGTCTTTGATGTAGGGGATGGTTAAAGCTCATTGTTTTTGGTTTATACCGATTTTCATTGGAAATCCCACAGGTTTTAATAGGAATCAGAGTGGATGAAGACTTCCACCTGGATTTTATATTTCCATGCATCCAAGATCTGAGTTTCCTGCAAAGGGAAGACTCTGATCACTGCAGTTTATGGGAAGCAAAGTCTTCTTGTGATGAAGACAGCTAAGACAGACAGTAAAGCCACTTTCACACATGCTGCTACCCTGAACTTATCTAGACATTATCCGGAGGAGCTGTATGTGAGAACATAAATGTCTAAATCAGTTGAATCGGACATTACGGGTTTCACCTTGTCAGCTCCAGAGTAGGAAGTCTGTGCAATGGCTGAGTGAGCAAATGTGTGAATAGCGCAGGTCGTTGTCAGAAGAACTCACAGCGAGTGAGTGGATGTGTTGATGATGTTTCTGTCATGCGAGTGACATTTTTTTTTCCTTCTCCTCAGGGGCTAAAATGCAGTCAGACAAGATAAGTTTTCAGGCTACGACAGATGATGTCGAGGGTTTCTGCGATCCTGGTGTCAGTAGGGAGCTGGTTCCATCATTGTGGAGCCAGGACAGATCAGAGTATGGATTTCGTCAAACAAATTAAAGGAATGGCAAGAGACGTGGTTGCTTAGGACAGAATTACAAGTCGCCTACATGTCTGAGGGGTTTTTGCATCATGTCCTGCCTCCTGCATGTTCCACCCAGGTCCCAACACCAGTCTAAACTAAATAGCGTATCTCCAGTAAGGGAGAACAAATCTGATCAGGACAGTCTTCTGTTGCGTGCTACATGTGTGAAAGGGCAACAAGTAAGTTAAATAGAAAAAACAGGTAGGTAAATATATAATGTAAGCAATGCAAATTGTATTTTTTTCAATCAAATTAACTCTATGGAGTCTGGGGCTATTTTGACCATTTTGAATCCTTTTCATCCTGCCTGAATACACCACTTAAACAAAATGTTTAAATGCCATGTTGGTCTATTTTTTTTCAGCACAACCTCACCTATGTGACCTAATAACTACTTACTGACTTACTGGATCAATAGTTTGAACCCAAAAGAAACAAAGAAAAAACAACATAAAATGTGATTTTGAATCAGCTTGTTTTTGTTTTTTTTTTACTTCCGAAACACTATCATGTTCAATGAAGAATTTTAAATGTTGCAAATGTGAACAAAGGTTGCAAATATAACATATAAGAGGGATACATCCAGTTCTATATTTTTAGACAAAATATATTTGAGCTTGTCTCCAGTTTTACTTGGTATATCATCATCAAACTGAAACTGGCCTCATGGAGTTTACAGCCAGAACTTTAGAGGTAAATTTACAGTAGGGCTCCACGCTGCTTTGTTTTTACGTCTGGATGTTGTGAAGAAGTTATACTTTGGCGCTTTTGGTGACTCCAGAGGGTTAACAGGATTAATCTATTACTTTTTTAATCAGATATAATTATTTTATGACATACTGTGCATATAAGATCTTTCGGAAGAATACAAATTCTAATATGAGCAAAATCTATGTGGTGACAGGTAAGTCAGTTTACAGTGAGTGTGTGTGCCCATGCTGATGTGGTAAGGTGTGTGTGTGTGTGTGGTTAGTGTAGGCAGGGGTCTAGTACTGGCCCCTGGGTGGTTAAGTAGGGAGTAGGCTGAGCAGTGACCCCATTCCAGTCAACTGCTCATGAAAACAGCAAGTCAGCCGAGTGTTAAGAGCAAGTGGCATACGCCGTCTGACTCAAATCACGTCTCATCACAAGTGCCGCGCCTCACGACCACAGGGCCCTGACACCATCTTTAACCTCTGAGCCGCGCTACTTACATCTAACTGCCGCTCTCCACCCTCAATGAGCAACAGTCAGCCGCCTCTGTGGTCTCATTTATGCATATGTTTAACGGTTAATGGCTTAAATCCTCAAACATGAGTACCTGTCAGTTTTAGGGCTGGGTACCAGTTGTAATGTTTCAACACTGGCACTCACACAACTCTTGAGTTTTGTTGGAATAATCCAATCAGAATTTTTTTTTTTTAGTTAAAAGCAGCAGTCTTTAGTTAAAAAGCATTCCCATCAATCATTTTTTTTTATAACTTTATTTTAAATTCCCCTTTTCAGCCTTTATAAACAGTTTAGAAAAAAATAATGGGTGGTTAATAACATATTATAAAATAGTTGTACGCAGGTACAGTATGGGCTTTAATCTATTTGTCAACAAATACAACTGTGGACATCAGATAATGAATGATAATATAGGAAAAGATAATTTATCACAATATAATACCATAATAATAATAATAATAATAATAATATTGTGTAAGTCTGCACAGGAGAATGTTATAATTGATGATGAATACTGTACATGAATAAACACTTAAAATATCTCCTTACAAGTACATTTAAGTGTGTTACAAACTGATTACTGCTATTTACTGCATAAATGTTAAATAGGGGGACTTTAAAAATAAAATGGTATGAATCAAATTAAATCAGAGGAAGTATTCCATTGCATCAGTTTTTATTTTTTGTTTGAACATAAGCAGCACAGTCTGCAAAAGTTTAGAGGTTTATGGTCAAAGTGGAATCAAGATATGTAAGGTGAGAGTAACGGTTAGTGTGAGGGATGCTGCTTTAGCACTCAGTGGCATCTTGGAACAGGTGGGAAGCCTTAAAGAGAAAGGAGGTGGTCATTTCCTGACTATAACCCCTTGACGATAAAAAAGGGTGTGTACAAATCTGATGTTGTTATTTCTCAAAGGGGAGGCATTGTTTCTGTGTCGATGGTGAATACAGCTGTCATATCGAAACTAGTAGCGTTTTCTATAACTCTCCCTACTTTCAGTTCATAGACTGCCATTATCCAACACATCGCAAAGCAAAGAATACAATGTGAACTGCACAAATTGCAATAGACCCCAAAAAAAAATAGTGGTGGTAATGGTAATTTTTTGCTGCCATTCACTCCTATACCAGCTGTTTCAGCAGGTCCAAAACAATGTAGGACTGTTAAAAACTGGAAACCAGACATGACCTATAACACAAGTCAAATACCTGCTGTAATTACTGTACATACAGTATTAAACTGTCACCAGTCAGAAGCAGCTGTTACCTGCAGCTGTAAAAATGGCAGGATTGGAAAAGTGGCAGTAAGGATAAGTTCTATAAAAAAAGCATTATACTTTTCATGATACCCATAATTTGTATGTATTAACATGGTAAATGTGCACACTTAAAAAGTTATAGGCTCACTAAAGCTCCTGTTATAGATTCATTCCAATGAGACAGACTGAGGCAGACAATCAACTGTAACGTTTGCTACCTAAACATCCAACCTGCATACCAAGTATGCCGCTCCGGGACAGAAACAGCAGCACGGATGAAAGTGTTGGAATTAAAAAGTGGAGAAGAATCAGAAGGAGGTTGGTGGGGAGGGGGAAGGGAGGCTTTCTAGCAATGAAAGATTCTGGCCGCTTTCTGAAAGTGCCCCTAATCCACCCTTAACTCCATTACATGTGGGACACTTGGGCGATAAGCCCAACAATAGCAGAGAGAGCCCATCCCAAATAGCATCACATTGCCGACACACTTAAACACAATTATTCACAAACACAAAAAAGGGCAGCCACTGCATTTTGGGGGGGAAACAATTTCAATTTTAGATATGGCTCCAGACGGAAACTGGGCCACTGCAGGCTTTGATGTCTTAATTGTGTGTGTGTTTTTTTTTAAACCAAAGAAACTGAGGCTTACTGATGGAACAAAAAAAAAAATGACGAAGACAGAGAGGAGGAGACAGGAAATGGAGATGGTGTGAAAGAGACAAGGAATAAGAAAACAAGAAATGGGGAAAAAAAGAGAAAAGAGGACAGCCAGAGAGAAGAAGAAAGAAGAGCTAAATATGGCGGGAGAGAGTGACAAATCGGCCTCAGATATGGAAGAAAGAGTGACAGAGCAAAGTACTGTGGAATCCCGGCTGAATAGGCCTTGATTAACTGTGGCACAGGGTCAAAGCCGGGCCTCTGTCTGCTGGGGCCTGGCTTAGGAAAATTATGTGTGTGCAACTGTAAGTGACTGTAATTTGCACTTCTAAGACATGTGAGTACAGTTTGTAAGACATCATACTCAACCATTTTTCTGGTTGGTTTATAGGGCAGCTGAATTTGGGTTAGAATACACAGCTCATGAAACCATGGCAGAGGCAGCTGAACATGAAGATTTCTGGTTTCAGAATGCAGCTTGGCCCTAAACACACTATAATTTGTCACACTTTTGACCTATTTTAGTTTTTATTTAAGGGAGAAATTGATGCTGCTGTCATGTCTGTCCAATTAATATGTTGCTACAGCTAATAGATGGTTAGCTTAGCTTAGAGTGGAAGCAGGGGGAAACATCTTGCTTAGCTCTGTTAAAGATTTTTTTTAAATGCAGAAAGCAGCACATCTAAAACTCTCTTATTGACAAGTTGCAAGGTGTTTGTTGTAATGTACATAAGGTGTCTTGTTGAAGCTACTTTACAGTAGTAGTATATTACTCTCTAGATGAAATTAAAACTAAATAAACTAAACTATTTAATGTCATGAACTAAAGAAATTAATATTGTTGATGGTAGTCCTGTGTGTTTTTACCACAAGGAACTGATGGTGCATGGTCTAAATCATGGGTCTCAAACTTGCGGCTCGCGGGCCAATTGCGGCCCCCGTGATGATATTTTGTGGCCCTCACCTTGATGTGAAAGTTTAATCTGAGTTTTATATGAATGGCACTTTACCGTGTTGTGTGTGGAAGTCCCTTTATTGTGCAAGCTGGAGCTTTGTTTCACTTGTTTCTATGACGACGTTAACAAAAACAAAGGCAGCTGCTAGCGGACCGTTTATTATCTGCCATGTTGTTGTTACCGGAAGGCCTTTTTTAGTAATTTTGTGGGTTTTTTTGGGTAATTTTGTGTCTTTTTTTGGTTATTTTGTGACTTTTTTTAAAGTAATTTAGTGTTTTTTCAGTAATTTTGTGTCATTTTTTTTTCATTTTGTGTGTTTTTTTTAGTAATTTTGTCTGTTTTTTGATAGCAGCATTCCTGCTGGCGGTGGTAATGCCAACAGAAAAAGAGACCTTGATGATATTTGGTCTTCGGGGGATCTCCCAGGTGGGCAGTTTCTTTCAGGGAGTCCCCAGAACTCTTTCGTCCAAATACTCCTACTGACTTCTTCTCACATTCATTAACTCCAATAACTTCGCCATTGCTCCAGGTTTTTTCCACGTATTTGCTCAACCCTGAGGACCTAACGGCTGAATATGCATCTGTACTGAACATACTGTTTAAAAGTGTGTGTGCACATGCATATCTGTGGCTCTGTCACAGGCCTCACCTGGGGGCTGACGCTGGGGCCGTAGCCCATGCCGGGCGAGTTCATGGAGTGGGAACCCATGGGCGAGCTGATGACGGAGAAGGGTGAGGCCAGGCCGTTCATGGGTGAACTCAGCGTGCTGATGGGAGAGTGGAGAGAGCCCGAGGGCCCCATGGACGTCGGGCTGAGCAGAGATGGGTGCATTCCCCGGTGAGATGTGGGTGAGCCCAGGGGCGATGACAGGTGGCTCGAATCTGGTAAGAAAAAAAATGGAAAAAAGAGTTAGAAAAAGTTTTGGTAATTTGTGTTTTAACAGAAAACGTATTTTGAAAAACATGTTGTTCAAAAACACCTTTATATTTTTTTAAAAGGAGATTTTCACACTTGAGCTAATTCAAGTTTTTCCTGTGTAAAGTTATTGGCACCAGGAATCCAACACATCTGGTGAAGTGTGAAAGTAGTTGTTGCATCTGAGTGCGCTCCAGGAAAATGGACATTTCAGTGAAAACACCCGAGACAATTAAATCCAACGATAGCTCTGGTGAAAACAACAAATCCTGACATGTGATTCAAAGAAGGCTGACCATTATGTCACAGAGGTTCTCTTGATCTGTCATACACTGGTTCTGTCCCTCTATGAGGAGTTTACCTCATCACAAGTGCTTCCCTCAGGGATCTATGAGGACAGGATGCAGATCTATAATGTATGTGGCAGATGAGTGGAGCAGTGGCCCAGGAGGATTAAATATATGACCTTGTGCTGGAGCACCGGGGAAATCTACAGCAAGATTGAAGTCCGAGGTGATGTTAAGAAGAATAAGGTCATGTGTTTTGTACAAGAGCTTATATGCTCTTTCTGCCATTCTTCTCCTTCCTAGAAAGAGGCCTACTCTTTACCTTGAGCGAGCGGGCCATCTTCCCATCAGCTGTCAACACAGAAGATATGGGACAGGCGGGAGCGCGAGCAGACGGAGGGTACTGCGGTATGTCACGGAGAATTTGTCGACGGGGTTGAATGTGCACTGATAAAAACTCCCTCTCTCCTCTCTCATCTTTCAACACAGATTCTCTTACTTTTCATTCAGGATTGTCTCCATCTATCCTTGTCTTCTTTCTGTCCAATCTGCACATCATGGAGGAGGGATGACTCCTCTTTGGCAACTTTTTTTCCCTCAGAGTTTCTCCTCATGAGTTTCTTATGATCAGGTACAGGTTTACATTTAAATTTAAAGGTTTCAGCTTCTGAAATGGAACAATTTGCGGCTAATATATAAATTAGAATGTGTTAAAGATTGTTGGTTGGACAAAATAAGACACGTGAAGAAGCCATTTTGGACTATAACAATAATTGATGAATCGAGAAAATGATAGTTTGATTAATAAACAATGAAAATGTTGATTAGCTAAAGGAGTAATAATGTTTCTACCTCACGTTAGAAGCTGACTTGTAATGGACCGTATTTACCATAAGTGAGATAATTATGAGCAGAATAAGTTGTGTCTGTGTATTTCTCTGGTATTTAAAGGGCATTTCCATCAGATTATTCTATTTTGTTTCACAAAAAATGACATATATATCATGATAGAACAATTTATCTAAATGACACTCCCCTACAGTTGACATAACAGGGCTTAGGTTGACCTCTGCTGAGTCCTTCGTCCTAACATGCCCCCCTCTTATAAAACCCTGTCCTATTTTGACACCAAAAAACTTTGCTCTCTGTGCAGCGGGGACATGGCCAGGTTATGTAATAAGTGTGGCTTGTCCATCACACTCCCACGTTTCACAAGTGACCAGGTTCCTGTGTTTCCTCGCAGCGGAATAAAACTGATGGATGGCTCAATTAGATGACAGCCCGAGAGTAACGAGTCCAGTTCACAGCTACTTTCCTGGAGTGCTTTGTCTCTGTCCCAGCTGACTTTACAGGCTTTTGTGTGTGTGTGTGTGTGTGTGTGGTTCTGTGTGTGTGTTCTCTGTGTTTCTGCTGTGCGAATGCAGGACAAAAGAGGGGAATCTTTGCATCTTTGTCCCTCGCATCAGCAATCCTCAGAGCAGCAACCTAGCTGGCAGCTCTGCCAAGCCAAACACTTCCTGCACATCCTGCTTGCCTCACAAGCACTTCCTGGAAGCACATACACGCACATACACACATGGGCCCCATCCTTTTGAAAACAAACACACATCCTTCTTAATAAAGGGCTAACAACGGCTCTGCATCTAGCTGTATTAGTTCAGTGTTTAATCCTCTGACTGATACCCCCTCGAGCTTCTATCCCTCTGATTATATATTTTTTTTCCTAAAATGCGCCCACACACGTAATTCCTGAAAAATAAAATAAATAAATAAAATGCTCTCCCTGAGCCAGCAATTCCCATAACCCTTCGCCAATTGGGTTTTAATTCAGGCAGATAAAGAGAGCTGTGGTATTAGAGTTGCCAATCTGCCATTGTAGGTCTCAGCAGGGGGGAGCTCAGCTGACTGGAGTCCCAGCAAGGCCCCACCTCGAGGGGGGGATGACAGAGACGGGCTGGGAGGTACAGCAGACTGTTTATGTATCTCTCTCTCCCATTAATTCCTTATGTCTCTCACTCTTCCACCTTTTTTTTTGGAGAAGAGAAACAACCAGAGCAGAAAATTAACTGCAAAATCTCCCCCACATCGTTGTGACTTTCTTTTTTCCAGATGAACATGAAGCCAACTGTGTGGTTACGTGGTCATATTGTATGTGTATGGTCTTATTTGGGAAAAGCCCCAAGAACATATAGATATCTCACAGCAAAATGTGTGTGTGTGTTTATTCTTGTTGGAGTTGGGTTGCCAGTGTAGGATTACAGCAGGATGAAAAGGACTCTGTCCTAATCCTCCCCAGAGAGGAGAGGAAAGAAGAGGAGAGGAGAGGAGAGGAGAGTAAAGGAGTAGAGGAGAGGAGTGGAGAGTAAAGGAGTAGAGGAGAGGAGTGGAGAGTAAAGGAGTAGAGGAGCGGAGAGGAGAGTAAAGGAGTAGAGGAGGGGAATGGAGAGTAAAGGAGTAGAGGAGAGGAATGGAGAGTAAAGAAGTAAAGGAGTAAAGGAGAGGAATGAGAGTAAAGGAGTAGAGGAGAGGAGTGGAGAGTAAAGGAGTAGAGGAGCGGAGAGGAGAGTAAAGGAGTAGAGGAGTGGAGAGGAGAGTAAAGGAGTAGAGGAGGGGAGTGGAGAGTAAAGGAGTAGAGGAGAGGAATGGAGAGTAAAGGAGTAGAGGAGAGGAATGAGAGTAAAGGAGTAGAGGAGAGGAGTGGAGAGTAAAGGAGTAGAGGAGAGGAATGGAGAGTAAAGGAGTAGAGGAGAGGAGTGGAGAGTAAAGGAGTAAAGGAGATGAATGGAGAGTAAAGGAGTAAAGGAGAGGAATGAGAGTAAAGGAGTAGAGGAGAGGAGTGGAGAGTAAAGGAGTAGAGGAGTGGAGAGGAGAGTAAAGGAGTAGAGGAGGGGAGTAGAGAGTAAAGGAGTAGAGGAGAGGAATGGAGAGTAAAGGAGTAGAGGAGAGGAATGAGAGTAAAGGAGTAGAGGAGAGGAGTGGAGAGTAAAGGAGTAGAGGAGAGGAATGGAGAGTAAAGGAGTAGAGGAGAGGAGTGGAGAGTAAAGGAGTAGAGGAGAGGAATGGAGAGTAAAGGAGTAAAGGAGTAAAGGAGTAAAGGAGAGGAATGAGAGTAAAGGAGTAGAGGAGAGGAATGGTGAGTAAAGGAGTAGAGGAGAGGAGTGGAGAGTAAAGGAGTAGAGGAGAGGAATGGAGAGGAATGGAGAGTAAAGGAGTAGAGGAGAGGAGTGGAGAGGAGAGAAATGAGAGGAGGAAGGGATGAAAAGGAGAATAGAGGAAACAAGGTAAGGAGAGGAAACAAGGGGACAAGACAGGAAAAGAAAAGAAATGACAACACAGAAGTAGAAAGTTTAGCAGAAAAAATGTAAAAACAGTTAAAGGAAAGTAGACGGCAAAGACTGGATTGTTTTTTTTTTTCTTCAGTATACAGTAAAACTGTCACGGTGACACTCTGCCTGTGTACAGCCCCTTCATCCCAAGCTGTGAAGTAAAACATGTTCTTGAGGAAACACAACAAGCTCCGGCGACTGTTTGCACTATCTGCAAAAAGCATAAAATAAACATGCTCACAAGATTAGATAAGACTGTGCAAAAAAAGTAAACCAGCGAGCGAGTGCAGGGCAGGAGAAGACAGCGGAATAAAAAATGATTTAAGCATCCAAGAAACAGGTGGCAGTCGTCCACGAAGAGGTTGACTCGTGCTTAGATAGGGGTTGAAGTGCGTCTGAGCCTGTCAATTGGCCTGGATCGCTGGGCACACAAAAGCACAACTGACAGCTACAAATAAGCAAATTAGGGCCCATCTTACAGGCAGCCGCAGACAGAGTTCTCCACTTATCACTTCTGTACTCCATACAAGCATCTCCTGTTTCTAAACAATGCTCCCCTCCCTCGCTCTCGCTTTTCTCGCTCTTTTGTTCTGCCGTTGGGTGTGATTACACGGAGGAAATTTGCCAATTTGTGTCTGTGGCTGTTGCTGGCTCGTGCATTTAGAACATGATAAATGGATGATCGAGATGAGGATGGATGATGAGATGAAAGGGGACGGTGCGAAACATAAAAATGACAACGAATGGCGTTCATCCAAAAGCTTGGAACAACCTTTGTTTATGCTTTTTTTGACAGCTGATCTGTCGTGGGTGTGATTAACGGGCGTCCTTTCAAGAAAAATGACACCACCTGTCATTTGTTCTGCAGAAAAGGTGGGAATATTTATAATAGGTTGTTTAGGTTTGTTCAGAATGAAAGCAAAAGGAGCTTCAGAGGCCTCATATTTCTCATGGAAAGGTAGATTTCAATGCAGGCACTGCAGTTTGTGGTGAACAACAAGTTGAAGATCTTTTAATGAAGAAAGACAGGCTAAAATCCACTTCAAGCTTACTTTAAAATAACTTTTTGGCCACCATAAAAACTGGTGTGAATGTCATGAATGTTGAAATATTTTCATTTATAAAGGTGATCACTCTCTAACTTTAACAACTCATATGAATCATTTTTGGTAGTTGATTTGCTATTTCGGTATACGGTGTTGAAAAGCTAATGAAGTGGAAGAGGAGGATGTTCTGTGGTCTCTATAGTTACACTGAGTCATTGATACTCTTACTTGTTGGCAGAGGAGAGCATATCCTGAAGGAACACAGTGGAGGTTGCACTATTAGTCAGCTATACAGACTCTAGTGAAAGGTGGCAGACTGGAGGCTGACAGGAAATCTGTAACAGACACCTATGACTTTCCATCTCTCCTTAATTATTTTATCTTGTTGTGTGATTCACAACTACTGTCTGATTGTGACAAAAAGACACACGCCACGACTAGTTTCAGTTCCTCCCATACACTGAAAAAAAGCGATTTATTTGGCCCTGTCATTATTATTTCAATCATCTGGATAAATTCTACAAAGAAATACGAATTCAGTGCTTTTACTTTAAAATAGCAGTTTTTCATGTAGTGCATTACTTAGTGATTGTTTGTTATTATTTTCCACAGTTTTGTATGTAAATTGAATCATTTGTTCCAAGTAATATTCACTAAACCAGTTCTTGGCTTAATTAGTTGATATTTCCAAGTAATTGAGGGGACATCAGTGAATCTGCAATTTACTTGTGTATTTTCATAAAAAAAAAAAAAGTAGTTCTATTAAAGTAAATGTCACTCCAATTTTTTTTTCAGTGTAGCAATTCTTTCTTAATTGGGGGTCACGACCCCCTCAAGGAGCCTCATGAATAAAATCAAGGGCTGTAAGGTTGTCAAAAGTATTGCAGCATTTACACTTTAAGTTCATATCTGCAAATTAATATAATGGGAAATGAAAGCTTTTTATTTTGTTTTACAGGATTATTCAATTGCTTAATGGTTTTTGTAAAGTTAACCTTTCAATTTAATGTAAAAAAAATGTAGTTTTTCTACAGATATGCATTTTTAAAAGATATAGATCTGAATTTTTCAATAAAATATCTGTAATCAAACTCAATCAAACTTTATTTATATAGCGCTTTTCATACATATAAATGCAACACAAAGTGTAAAGTAACTTACGGTTGTTTACTGTTAATTGATAGTAAATGTTTGGCACCTTTGCTGCCAGACTGTTTACTTTTGTACTGTAATTAGGCCTTTCTATAATGTATTAAAACACAATCTATTTTTAATTTGGTTTATATAATGTTTATCTGAAACGTAGCCCATGCTTTCTATGGTACACAGAGCTAAATGTAGGGCACTGCAAAAAAAAAAAAAGTTTTGTTTTTTAAAGCATTACATGAATCAATCAACTTGAAAATACTGAATCACTTCACCTCTTCACCCAGGACTGAAATGAACCAATCTAAATGGGAAAATCAACCTGTGTTGAGGGGTTACAACCCATAGAGATAACGAACCACTGCCTCCACACAGCTTTTGTAAAGACTACAAATGACTCAGCTGGCTGCAAAATAACACCAACGGTTGCATTCCCTAACTGGCCCCTGAGCTCATGTTGCCTCTGCCAACAGCAACGGATGATGCATTATAGATGGAAAGTGCACCCCTACATCCCCCACGATGGTCCGAACCATCCCGAGAGCAGATGAAACCACCAAGTCCGTCTTTTCCTGTTACCTCACAAATGGCTCCTGTAGCTTCATGTGTCTTCACTGTCAATGTCTCCTTCACCATACGTCTGGACACCAATCTGTTGTGTCTTGCCTTTCTATAAACACATTTACAGTCACAAGCATGTGCCTATGCACAAGCCGACAGATGCTCATTTTTCACTCGGCGGCTAACTCTCCTCCTCTATTATTCATCTACTGGTGCCACGGGGGAGATTTAGTGGAACACGAGGACGTGGGATGCAGCAAAAACAGAAAGGGAGAGCTCATAAATCTCAGTAAATCACATACTTTACGTCCAGTTGCCACTTTTTCTTTAAATCTCTTCACTCATGATCAGTGGATTTGACTGTCAATAGTCCCGTCATAATGCTTTGGGTCGTCGGCGCTCACAAAAGGATGGATGGAGCAGTGCAGTTTTAGGTTAATACCCCTATATAGCTTTTGTGCAATCCTGCATTCTCCTGAGACTTTATTAGAGCTTTCACGACAGCACAAGCACACACAAATGTGCACAAACAAACAAACAAAAATCAAACTGGCTCCATGCAGATCCTTGAGCACACAATGGGTTTTCTATACCACCCAGCTGGCAGTGGGTCAGCTGAGGGATGATGCCATTGGCGAGACAGCAGCCAGGAAAAAAACGATCATTTCATGGAGTGACTTTGGCGTAAATGAAGCAGTCATGAGTCACTTGCACCTACACCGTAGCAAATAAGCAAACTGCGGTTCCTCACTGAGAGAAAGCTGGATGAAGCTGCAGCCTGTCAACAATAACTTACCCCCCATTCTTTTTTTTTTCTTCATGTGTTGATTTGAGCCGACAAGGAGATTTTTTTATTATTCACAGGGACGTTTTAGGAGAGGCAGGTGAGTCAGTTTTTGAAGCGCGCCGAGCGCCAGAGCACAGTCAGGATGAAACGCTAGTCATTAGCATTTCTCAGGATGTGTTCAGAGGAAGAGGAGAGTAGAGGGGAAAAACATTCAACAAAAAAACCCAAGAGATTCAGTCAGTTGCGTAAAAACCCAGAGCCCAAAATAACACAGGAGTCGGCATAACAGCTTCATTTTTAGAGTTTTTACTGCTGATGTCTATATCACCATGACGACAGCAGGCTGATGTTTCACTTAATCGTCCATGAAGGTGTGTGTGTGTGTGTGAGTTTGTATGTGTGTTTCAACAGTTGGACCATTACTCATCAGCCTTTTGTTTTTACTTTCTATCTGTGATTATAATTAAATGCAATGTGTGTGTGTGTGTGTGTGTGTGTGTGTGTGTATGTGTGTGTGTGTGTATGCTCATTAGTCAGGCACTGTCTCCCTACTGTTTTCCACTATATAAACAGACTAATCTGGTCCCTTCAGTTAAGGTCCAAAGAGTAAATATCCCAGTCTGATGTGTTTACTCTATGGATAGGAGAGGTAGTGTGTGTGTGTGTGTGTGTGTGTGTGTGTGTGTGTGTGTGCATGTGTGTGTGCGTGCGTGTTTGTGCATGTGTGTGGGTGAACTGGCTGTTCATATGTTACTAGGTGATATTAAACATTATGAGCACTGGCTAAAGGTCCTTTTGCAATGCATTTGATTGGTGAAGTTGCAATCCAGTGTCAGTCAGTTTCACAATGCATATATAGGTCTTCAGTGGGTAGCTACCTGTTCCTGTGTACTTGTGATACCTATCATGCAGCCTACTTGAAGGCTATTTTTGTCTTTCGAACAGACAAGACATTTATATGGTATTAGTCAGCCTGGTGAAGACAGTCTTGCTGCACTGAATGCTGATTGGAGTTGTTGTGGGTTGAACAGATAGAATCTTTTGAAGCATGTCTCACTTCTAGTGCAAATTATGGTCAGTGTGGACTTAATAATGGTTCTTTATTTTCATACCCTATTTTGTCAGAATATGCAGTACACAATTTTTAGTTTTTATGTGATACCTAGTCTTGGAAACAATTGGCCTCCGAGGCAACAGCCAATATTTCTGGGGTTCAGGTGTAAAAAGAAGATATCCAGATGAAAACTCTCTCTTCTATGCACATTGAAACACGAGAATGGAGTTTGACTTAAGAGATGAATGGAAGGCTGAAGTATTTTACAAAAAGTCCGTTTGTGATGGACATATGAATGCAAAAAAATATTAAAAAGCTGAATCATCAACAGACAATAGCCAATGGCTTCTCAGACTGCATTTCAGCTAATGCATTCCTCCTGAACAACTGTTTACCATCCTGCAACCAAAGCCCACTCACTCATGATCGGTCATTACTACTCAGACTACAAACGAAAAACAGAACGCTTCAAATAAAAATTACCTCCAGATTCTGCATTCATATGCAGATATTGTTAGATTAAAATAAATATGCAAACCTAGGACTGATCAGAAGTGATGTTGATGCAAAACAATGCACAAAACATCCAAGAATAAACTAATAGTTGCAGATCATAGGATCTGAACATCACCTCTGAGATTGGGATCTAAGCAAAGGCCATCACAGCCTAACTTAATGCACAAAGCTTGGCGACAACAAGGTTTTGTTCCCAGGCGTTTGTTCCCTGTTGTCTTTGTGCTTTTTATAATCCCTGCACAATCAAAGACACACTTCGGGAGACAATCATACATTATGTTTACAAGGTTTTTCCCCCCAGTCTTATTACATCAAATCCTATATCATTACAGCAAATGAGGCTTGGAGAAGGTGTAAAAAGCCATGAAGGGATGCGGGTTCTTTAACAGTGACTCATGCCAAGACGAGATATGATCAGACAGAGCAGCTGCAACTATATCTGCACCTTTGTGACAGCTGTCTGTTAAGGCCCCTATCTGCTGGCATCCAGCTGCCAACTAAAAAAGGGAGCTAAAGAAAAAAGTGTAAGTAATGTGGGATAAGTGGCAGAAAAGACCCAAAACAGGCCACCCATAATTTCACAGTAGGTGGGCCGCTAACAACCATCATTTGATACAGTGTTGATATAACCCGATTCTTTTTGCCTGCTGAAACAACTGCCCTCATTAAAGACTTAATTCCTTCCCTCCCACCTCCCTTTTACTCTTTTCTGTCTCTCGCGGGCTCCATTTATTTTCCACCCATTCCAATGCATCACCCTGATAGCATGTGGATGAAAGCGCCAGCTCCTGGGGCATGCCGGTGCCCTGTGTGACTCTTAAGTGTCTGAAGAGGCCATGGAGCCGCGGCTGGCCGTGGCGAGGTGCCAGCTAAGCCACAGATTACTGGCGCTATTGCTGGCTGTGCCCCGGCTGCCAACCCTCTGATCTGCTGATATGGCCTAATTGTTCTCTTTAGCTCAGAGGTGATATAGCATCTCTCCCTGGGAGCTCACAGCCAGCCTGCGGGCAGCGCTGCGCAAAGAGAGGCTGGGCAAATGCTGCTAAAGTAGCCTGGAAATACTTAGGTATGAGGATTCTGACATACTGCTTGTCATGTCTTGCCAAAACGTTTAAACTGGTGCAATCATCTCCTTGATGTTCTGGATTTAACCATCTTTTGGACACTGTGTCTGCATGGTTGGTATGATGCACATCCTCAGACAGCAGATGAGTTATGTTGAAGCAGCAGGTGACAAGTTTCTATTACGTTTTTTTTTTTTCCCCCACCATTGAAATCCTTCACTGACTGAATTCAAAATCTGTTGTTCATTTTGAAAATACTTTACAGGCTTTTTACAACCACCTATAAAGCCGATGGAGGCTGATAGATGTTACAAATTAGAGTGTTTTATTTTTTGCCCAGGGCAATGATAGCTGTGGCCAGTATTTGTGTAGTGCAAAGGAAACAGATAAGGCAAGATGTTATATATGGGAACCAAATTTTTCAGATTTTCCCGAAATCACATGCAGCACAAATGCCCAATCCATCAATCTTAACAAAAGTGAAAAGTGTATCCCCATCGTGATTCAAATTCGCTCCAAAATGAAATGGGTTCTTCCTTGGTTTATGCTACACTCTTTCACCAAGTTACATGAAAATCAAGCCAATAGTTTATCAGTATTTCCATAAAAATGTAGTGGACAAAAATATATAGATAGGCTTCTTACAAAATGCTTTCAAACCTTATCCTGAAATGGCCTCAGAGTAGAGTGGTGGTCTGCACTGAAAGTATCTCCAAGTCTGTTTTATTTGCACCACAAATATTCCTCGCTACACTCCGTCTGAAATCGTCAGCAGAGCAACAAGTGGAGAGACGGACAATAGACACAAAGATAGCAAAAAGACGACTGAGCAGGAGATGTATAATACAGATGAAGGACAGCCAGCATGGTGAATGCATCACGCTGGCTGTCCTTTGCTCAGCTGCTTACATCAGCAGTAGCAACCGACAATGGCAGTTGATCAAAGACATGGCATGGAGCGATAATTACCGCTGCAGCCTGTGGAGCTGCCTTCAGGAGAGGAAGATTACATTTGCAACTGGTGCTCTTCAGGTCTTATCGAGGACTCGTTACCTTTTCAGCAACATGGCAGCTTGGCAAGTAGCAAAGGGACAGTAAGTTAATAAACTCCAACATGTTAAAGAACAACAGGCTTTCTGAATGACCTTAACCAGATGAAGTAAGGGATTGATTTTTGACATCCGCAGGACGACAGTTATTTGAGAGCGCTTACATTGTTATCCTTGAAGAACCTCCAGCATTGAGGAAATGGCTTGGCTATTTTCTCTATTATAGCTAAGAAAAACGTGATATCTGTGCTGTAAAGGCCCTCTGCGCTGTCACATCCGAGTCTGTTGTATGAATCCCAACAACCGGGGAAATGCAAGGAAGCCAGGAAGCCATGATTCATCGAACTTCCTCTTTTGTTGCACCCAGAGATGAAAATCACAACAAAAGGCCCTAATCTGCCTCACTCACTGCCAAAACACTCTTGAAGGCACATGGCCCAGCATATACATGTACACATAAATACGGAGATAATAACCCGACTGCAAAACACAAGCCTGAGTGTAATTTAACAACTGCAACTATGAGAAATCCGATAAGTGCTTCACATTTTTTGTCAGTTATGTTATCAGAAGTTTGACGGCGTTAAATCAGGCGTGAAGATGCATTATTATTCTGCAGCAAGTGTTGAGTGTCTGCGAGATTACCTTTCACTACTGATATAAAAAGGAAAGTCACATACAAAAGCATTTTTTGAATAAAAAAGAGAGAAGAAATGGTCTGTTTGTGGGCCCAGCTTAACAAAATTCAACCAAAAGGGTTGATTTAGGTTTTATTCAAAATGAAACACACTTTCATGTGAATGGGGACGAGGGAAAACAGCCACTGATGTGGTGGAGAGGAAGAGAAATTAATCTACAAGGTGCGTCCGCTCGCTTTCTTGCTATGACTCAGTAGTCATAAAGCCATCAGCCTGTGGAGACTAATTATGCCAATTACTAAGGAGGAAAAACAAACTGTCCCTTCCCTCCAGTGACATCAGAATGAGGAATTTGCCACTTGATGACTTATTCAGAGGCAGCAGGTGATGGATGATTTCCATTTGTATCGCAGCAGCACTGAAACACATCAAGAGTTGAGTACTGTGTGTCTGCAGTGTGTGTGTTTGATCCTGTACAACACCTGAATTGGGCCCAAGGCAGATGTTGGAGCACACGGCGCCCCCATGTGCACCCCTCCCCCTCAAACGCCCCTGGCTGAGTTTGGAGAGGCAGTATCACGGCCCATAAAACAGTTACTGTTCTCCTGCACAAAGCTGGACATGTTAACATGTGATTTAGGATAACAGATCCTTTTCAATTAGTGTCGGCTCAGACAAAGGAGGCTGGTTCATATTTAGGTTTTGGGACACAGAAATAATATCGGAGCCTTTTTGCTTGAATTTATTGACTATATTACAAGCCTTTGAAACCTCTTTCTTTCATTTTTCCCCCTCTGATTATTATTCTTCTGTGACGTGCTGGTCTGTTTGTAATGAAATCCAAATGGAGAAAGTTCTGGCTCCTGGCCCTGAGCTGGAACCAGCCCCCCCCCCGCCTCGGTTTCTTTCTCCCTCTGGGGAACACGCCTGAGATAAAGGGAAAGGGTAGGGGATGGGATAGATGGATCAATAGATGGACATGCAGAAAGAGAGATAGAGAGATTCATAGATAGATAAGAGGGATTCAAACGGGAAGAGAAAGCGTAAGAAAGTCTCAGAGAAAGCTGGAGACCCCTGGGGCCAGTCGGAGGGGATGAGATGGGAAAATATGTGTGTACGTGCTGCAGGAAGAGGCCTTGCGAGCCTGGGGGGGGTGGAGAGAGAACACGCGCCTCAATGAGGGGGGGGCTGCATGTCCTGGTAATGTGTGTATGTGTGTGTTCTGTGTGCGATTGTCACTGGAGGAGTGTACTTTGGATCGGCGCATCGACTCACAGCAAACAAATAACACAAAAATCCTTCAGGGCGGAGGCGCGGGATCGGAGGGACGCTGCATCCAACATAAATAAACAAAATCATGAAAATATAGTTGCATTGAGTGATGAGGCCCGACCTGGCCACCCCCACCCCCACATCCGCCCCTTCTGTTGCTCCATTGCACACTCTGTCCAGTACACACAAAATCAATTACCTTTTGGCTCGTTATCAACTGAATAAGTCACATGGACAACTCAAACAGTTTATGTCAACAGCTTGGTCTTATTCCACTGAATGCTCTGTTTCAAACGCATATTTTGTCTGGCTGGAAAGTTTCAAATGAGCTTTTGACTACAGTAACGCTGCAAGGAAATCTTCATTTTAAGCAAATTTTAGTCCATTTGAGTCCTAAATGTCCAGTTTACTTAAATCAAGTAGAAAAAATAATGCCAACTTGAAATTTCCTGTATAAAGCTCATTTTAGTGCTGCAACTGACTATATTTTACTACAATTCTACAATGTCATTTAGCAGACACTTTTACCCAAAGCAACACACAAATGAGACTTAAGCAAGGAATTATGTTTATAATTATGTTTCCCCATTTATTTAAGAAATCAAAAGTTCAGCACATTAAAAAAAGATATCATCACAGAGCCAAAAGTGATATCTTCAATTTGTTTGTTTTGTCCAGCCAACAGTCCAAAACCCAAAGATACAAAACAGAAAAATAACAAATACTCAAACAACGAATACTCAAACTTACAAATATAAAATACTTTGCATTCTCTTTTGAATAAATGTCTTAAATCAGCAATTTGAAGCTTGAGCACTCTTAAGGGGCCACCAAGGTGGTCTCACCAATTTGGGGGACGATGATTTGAATGCTAAAAAAATGACATAATCATTTAAAATATGGAATTACAATTTTGCCTGCCAGTCAAAACATCATTAATCACATCATAAGCTGTGTTGACTTTCTAACAGTCTTCTGTTGCTACAAAACAAAAGATTGCTAACTATTTTGCTCCCTTCTTCATCTACGTATAGTGCTAACTCACAAACATGGACATGGCTTTGCAAAAGGAAAACAAACGGCCAAGCAATAACCCAGCTGCCAAAAGCTCAACTGCAAAAAATCAGAAGAACTTCTGGCCAATTAAAACTCGCAAGTATGAGGCAGCATAAATAAAGTATGGATTTATTGCTGCACATGGGAACGACTATGCCTTGAATGAATTCTCTGGCTTGAGACGCCCTCAAATGAGTGTGTAAAGAGAATTAAAAATATTAATTAAAAAAATTAGTGTGAAAAAATGCAAGATAAAAGACATAAAAAATTTAAGAAATGATATTTAGGAGTTGGGGTCCCTGGCCATAAGCTAATACTGATTATCATGGATATTCTGTCACTTGATTAAACGATCCTCTCCTTGTTTCAGCACTGTATTTAGACTGAACAGACCAGATGACTAAAGTAGAACAAAACATTTGATTCTTACTTTGTACACTCTAGGAACTATTTTTTTGCAGTGCAGATCTGTTTTACCTGCATCTGCTTGTCTGTCAGAGAGGAATGATCACAACTGATTCAAATTGTCTGCGCCTGCAGAGATGATTTTCAGGATGGAGTCAGATCAAACAAGGACATGGATCTCTGGTGAATTAGCTGCATGGCCCACTCTTCAGGGGGTTGGAGGTACGTTTTTGAAAAAAGAAGGGGGGAAAAAAGCACAAAGGTGGTCAACTAAAGCAGTGTGAGCATCAGCAGGCCCCTAAGAGGAACTGGCGTCTATGTGAGTGTATGTCTCTTTATCTCTCCCTGGTGCTTGCGCTCTCACGTTTCATTTTTCCTATCCTCCCTCTCCTCTCTGTCCCTGTTTCCTTCAATTTCTCTTCACGTCTTTCCTCCTGCTTTCTCTGCTCATCACAGGGACTCCCCAGAGGTGGAGGATAATCCCAGTTCGGAGCAGCGAGTCTTTCATGTCCTGGGAAGACACGCTGGTGAGAGTGCTGCCAGCTCTCTTTCCTCTCCACAGATACCTGCATCAGCTTCCCGGCCTTGCTCTCTCATTCCTTTTCCACCCCCACCCTCCCTTCCCTCTTATACTGTGCTTGTGTTTTCACCCATGTCTGCGTTCTCCTTCATTATGGAGCCCATCGGTTCTGCCGGGGACGTGACTAACACCGCTAGCTTGTGTTTAGACAGCGCAAACACAACACAAACACCTGGGAGACGTTCCATCTCCAGGTGTTGGAGCTAAACAGCAGCACTGACTGCTGCTCCGCTCTTTTGTATGCTCTGGATGCTTGTGAAGAGCCCCGGGAGAAAGGCTGCTTCAGAGGAGTGTACTGCAGATCCCCGTACTGTGACCAAAACATTTAGACTTCAGAGTGCTCGCAAAGGACGTATTATTTTTCAAAAGAAGTTCATGTAATGAACCTTAACAATGTTCCCTCTGTGCATCAAAGATCCAACCTCTTACTCGCAATTATTTCTAAATCATGTGCACACTTGACCTAACCCACAAGCTGACTTCTAATCTGGACCTAATCAAACATATAAGACTTTCAGTCATAGCTTGCTCAAGCCAACAGAAGACATTAGAAACATGCTTTTAATGAACTGCTCAGCTGGGTTGTGAGTGCTCACTCTCACTCAAGCAGGTGCTTACTTTTTTTTGCAACTTTGTGTTCACAGACTATATTAAAAATGGCCAACATGGCAACTCCCCATAAGTGAACCAAAACCAACAAGATCTCCAATCTAAACAACACAACATTTTGTTTGTCAACTCCACACATAATGACCAATATGAGCATTTTGCTGTACAGAGCAGAGAGTAGCATTCTAAAAATAGTGCACACATTCATACATACATACATAAACTGAAGGTTTGTGCTTGCCAGTTTCATTAAATTTTTGCTACAGAATCACTGATGTAGGTTTAGGGCAAGAAATTTCCTGGTAAGGCGTTATAAAAGAGAGTTTAAACAGTAAATAAATGTACGGAAATGCCAGACGTGAAGTAGTAACGGGTGACGTAACTACCGAAAGACATAGTTCGGTTAAAACATGATGCACAAAATGTGACGCGTGGAAGTTCAGTGATGTTTAAATCACATAGTTTCCTTTTGTTTTCACATGGGACATGAACCAGAGTCTGTTTGATTCACCCACCACCACTCCCACGCGCCCCAAGTGCAACTTCCGTGTTTTATACTCTGCCTCGCCATCATTCGGAATTATTACAGCCACTAGAGGGCGGGAGAGGACAGTCTTAAAGTCTTTTTGCTGCCTGTACTCGTTTTTGGCGGGAAACCAGTCCGACCAAAACATCTCAATTGACCCCTAGTTGCTGGCTGCAATATAGGTCATAAACCCTGCCTCTTCCATACAAGTGGATGGGACACGGGCTAAACTAAAATCTTAACTACTTATCACACTGATTTATGTTAAGTGTTCATTTCTCTGTTTAGTTTGGTCCTAATGACTTATTATATGCTACAAAAAGGGGGCATAATGTCATAAATCACCAGTGCAAGATGGCGTAAATATCCAATTCAGTTTGGCTTCATTTTTGTGCATCGGGAAGAAGTGGAGACACATAGTCTGTCTTCACATACAGTCCATGCATTCATTTATATTCTTCTCAAGTGTATAATCATGTCACCATTTAATGTAATAAATTATCTTCCAATAACTGGAGGCTAGACAAACACATCACCAGAAGCATTCCAGAGGATTTCATGGACTCTGGTGGTCTACGTTTTTTAAATTAAAAGGCTAAATCAAGTTATCCTATAAAAGAAGACATTGCATACCATCATGTGATTCCAGACACACTATGTTATACTTCGAGGAAAAGTAAAAAAAAAAAAAAAAAGCTAAAATAAATGTCCAATCTAACAAGCCATTTGCTACAGTTCTGTATTTCAACATTATTAATAAGCTCACTTGTACGCTGGCAGTCTCCCCATGTTTTGAACAACAAAATACATGACATATATGATAAAAGGTGACATATATAGAAGAAAAAGTTAAACTTCTCTTCACAATTCCGAGCTGCACGTACAAACACAGGCAAAGCTTTCACACTTTTAAAAGGCAACAAAATGAGTCATTTTTCCAAAGTCTCACCACTGAACAATGATCCCTCAGTCCTATCAAAAGGTTGTTTTACAGCGAGATACTTTTTTCCGATGATGCAATGACACAACGCACATTTGCTGTGACATTTGTGCTGGGAAAGTCATTTTCTGGACGGTCCGTTCCCCAGCGATAAAATCCATATTTCTTTTTGCCTGCGCCTCTCACGGCCTGGGTGCCCGGGAATTACGTGTTGGGATTGGCTTCACGACAGAGGCCAAATAAAGTGGGTGTTATGATTGGCATGGACAGCCATGCTCCAGAGAAACAGGTGTTGTTCATTGGCTTACACCGATGTGCCCATAGCTGCAGAGGCTCACGATTGGTGGAGGGAAGACACCACCGCTCTGAGAGGAAGCTGCTGATGCCGGGCATGTTTGTGGGCACGGGATGGCCGAGGCTGAGGGAGGGGAGGGGGGGAGAGGGCGCCGCGGAGAACAGACCACCTGGATCACGGGCCTCAAAGGCTGGCCTGACAGAGTCAATCTGAACAACAGTGAACAGAAGACAGCCAGTCTGCTGACTTCCCCTCTCTTGCATTTTCACTGGCAGCTGTCCAACAAACACACGGCGTCCAGCAAAACTTTCAAAGGAGCTTCAGCTCGGGTTTTTCCACCAAGTTAAGGGATTTTTTTTTCTTACTTTGCCCAGCGCAAAGAGAGAGTAGATCAAAAGGCTCAAAAACACCACATATAGTCAAGAATCATAATTAGGTTTAAAGGATAGTAGTACGATCAAAGGGTTAGTTTAAGGATGCACTCAAGAAACAAATATTGCTCTTGAAGAAAACAGGGTTGCAATGTTTAAGTGATAAATACCCACCAGTAATAATAACACTGGTTATTCATAAAACTGTTGAAAAATAACTAGGTTTAGTCATGACAGGGGTTCAAAGCATGATAAATTACATAAGTTTGACCTTTTTTCTACATCCTTAATAGGAATTGGACCGTGTCTTGATAGAATAATGGAAGACAGGTGGTCAGTCGAGACAGTCACTCAAAAGTCTAGAAGTCTTTCAAAAGAAGCTTCAGTTTGGGGTTTTCAACCAAATGAAGGGACAAGATAGAGAATATACTGGCTCATGTACCACTAATGCTGAGTCCTTATTGCAGTGGCCCCATGTTGGACACCCAGGCACCTCTGCTATGTGTCTCCCCTTTCCACACTGTCTCTATCAAACTATAAAAATAAAGCAGGAGAAGTAATAGACCACAATCTATGAACTATTATGGTAATTGTTATTACACTGAAGTATGAAGCTCTTTTGAAATAAAGGAGACGAAAAAAAGATCCATATCATCTAGAATCACTGTTTTAGAGGACTCCATCGCTTTTAGTTGTTATTGTACTTAACTAATATAAGAGCAACTGAGGTTACAAGCCTAAAGGATCTGCAAAAAAAAAAAAAAAAAAAAAACTTCCTTCAAAACACCTTACTTAGTCATTTCTGTTTTTAACCGAGTCCTAAAAAGATCCCAAGTGGAAGAAAAACTGCGTTGAAGGATTTTTTAGAATTTATTTTCTCTATCTTAAAAAAGAAAGTGGCCATATGCTGCACCACAATCAAGACGAAGGAAACCTGACTTTCAACACTGAGACACTTACTGCAAAATAAGTTAAATTGATTGGGACCACGTTGAAGATGCAGTTGAAGATGTATTTCTATTTTCTTGTTTAAAAGAAAACAACACATAAAGCTCTTATTCTAATGACTTGGTCAGGGGATTTCTGCAGCATAGACAAACAAAAACGTGCGGGACAATACAGGGTTTGTGTTTTCTAAAAGCACATAGTTCACAGTGTATTCATACCGCTTTATGGACCACGTGGGCTGTCATACATTAATCAACCCTGAGCTTCTGTCATCCCCTCCGGCCTCCGACTGAGCCTTTACCATTACAGAGCGAGGCTGACCTGAGCTGACCCTGACACTCGGTCTTAGTCGAGTCAAGGAAAGGTCTTCAGATGTGGTGCAACAAGAGTTATTCCTTCACTTAAGTCTTTTTCTCCCTCTCTCTTCTAACCTTAACTCCTTTATTTTCCTTAAGACATTTCTGTCTTTCTGTGTTTTGACATAACTTATTTTCCCTGCCCTCGTGACCCCACATCCTCCTCCATGAGGTCATTCTGCCATGACTAACAGGGGTCCTCAGGGTAAATCGGCTGTGGGATTCCCCATCTCTTCCTTATTGCCATCAAGGGTACAGCGCGGGCGTTGATCCAGACATCAACAGAAGAGGAAGGCTCAGCCAAGTCAGCAAACTAATGGGAGTCGGCCATTGACAGATAAGTCGCACACAAATACATGGCTCCTCATTACCACACACATGCTGAAGTGTTTTATTTGGACTCAGCTCCATGTGATAGGCTGAGCCTCATAATCCTGGCTGCCTATCTCCCCACAGCTGAGAGAGGAACTCTTGCCATGGAAGTGTCAGAGCAGCACGGTGAGGAGGACAGGACTCCCACGGTCACACGTTGCCTCTAGAGATAAGTCATGGATCTTTCACAAACACATATACACACTGATATCCCACCCACAGAGACATGATTAACATGCCAATTAGGCCAGGAAGCAAGGCCTCAAGGCCCCCCTCCTTTTCTTTTTCCTTTTTTTTTTTAGCCATAAATAGAATTCAAACACACGCAACACACTGTGCAGATACACTGCATGCATGAAAGCATATTGCGCACAGGCATGAATGCATAAACATACAGATACCATGAAATGATCAACAGATTCTTCATTCCAATACACACTTCCTTCCACCCACACACAATGTACATATTCAGACTTAAAGAATAAACAAGCCTCTCATTTGCTCTTAATAGTCAAGTATGTGGAACATATAGCCATAGAGGATGCTACTAAAAAGTGCTGAGAAAATAAGACCACTGACAGAAAAGTACTAGACAACAACTCTAAGAATCAATTTAGTATTTTATCAATCATTATATAAGAACCTCACAACTGCCCAGTGGGTTTGAAAAGCAAATATGATGTCTTCAAACTGCTTGTTCTGTCTGATAAAAAAAAAGGTAAAATCCCAAAAGATGTGTCTTTTTGCAACAGAGAAAAAAGACATTTCTCACATCTGAGAAGCTGGATCCAGTTTATTAACTGATCTGAGACACACAGAAAAAAAATGGAAAATAACACCTCAGGTAACTGTTAATTGTGACCGGCATTATTTTCTACTTGCTGATAGTATAGAGAATAATGGATTGAATTGAAAACATTCAACAGATCTACTGATTATGAAAACAATCGTGTTGCAACTCCACTATAGAATATGGCACAGAGTGACATGCAGCAGCATCATCCGAGGGACAGACACCGAGATGAACCAACGTGAGCTCTGAAAGCAGCAGCTCGGCCTGACGCTGACTGATAGCTGGCTGTGGATCCTGAGGGGCATCGGGAGTTTAATCACCCATAACCGCAATTACAGACGTACACGTCAGACTCATAAAGCACTGAAACAAGATGAGCGCCTCCCTCCTCTCCTCCCCTCGGCGCACATCAGCTAAATTCCACTAAAGCTCAAGGAGGAGCGAGGGAACTGAAGGCATAAGCTCAGAGACAGAGAGAGAGAGGGAGAGAGATCCCTACCTAGTGCACTGCATTAGAGGGAGAATTGCAGCGCATTAATTAGTGCTTTTAATACACTTATGAGCCATAAAACAAGTCGTTATGCACTCACTGTGTAGTAGCATTGCCTTGTTGTCAAAGTGAAGAGGTGTGCCGTGTTTCTACTGGAGATATTTGCAGATCTCTAAGAGCCTTGAAATGCAAGATTCAAAGGACTGAACTTCTGCATCAGTGATTGCACAAAAAGAAAACATTAACATATCAAATACGCAAACCCACATACACACACGCATACCTAAAGGGTGCACGTGGACGTGCATGCGAGCCCACACTCTTAATGATCACATAAAAGCTCATAGTACACCGTAAGACAGGCCTTAGGATGGATTAAGATGCAAGCCTTTATCAGTGGGTTCCCACAATCCCCTGTAGAATATCTCAGCTCTCTGTCTTTCCTCGTTTTTTTTTTCCATTTCCACTATACCTCAGGGAGAGTGCTGGGAGAAAAAGAAGGGAAGGGGAAGGGAATGATGGAGGATGGTAGAAAAGAAGGGAAACATAGTTGAACAAGTATGCTAATAGACAGGCCACGAGCAGGAGGTCAACGTCTTTGACAACTCTGACAGCAAAGCAGCAAACAGGAGCCACACTCATCCTTGTGGTCGAAGTAAGTCGAGCACAAGAGAGCTGCATGGAGGGTGAGATTAGTTAGTGGGATAGACTGCCAAAGGCCACAAGGTCAAACGGTTGTCATCTGCAGAGGACCGACAGAATAGTGACGGAGGCATCGCATGATAAAAGACAGAACTCTTTTTCTACACTTGCTGTGCAGTGAAAGCAGCATAAAAGCAGATGCAATTATCCAGCAGTTTCTCCACAAGATCTGTTCTGCCTGGTGCTCAGCAGCTATGGTCCAATACACATCCAGATATGTGCACAAGTGGGACTCTTCAAGTTGTATTTGCAACTACCATATAAGGGTGTAATGATGCATTGCTCTGGATCGATATATCGATTCAATCATCTTTAACATACACCTTTATTTTGAAATTCCTACTTAATATTTATCCTTTTTAAGAAACAGAATCAATTTTTCTTTAATTTAAATGTCTGAAAAAGGTCAGTTATACGATTGTCAAAACATATTTCTGTTGTTTTTTGTAAGTTGAGTAAAATAGATAGATACAGACAGACAGATAACTGATTGCATTAAGGTACAATTATTAATTATTCGATTGATCGATCATGGCAGATTTTGTGTCATTGTCCAAATAATCTAAATCATATCATATTGTGATGAAACAGGTGATTTACACCCATACTAACAACTGCAAGATGAAAATGACTTTTACTGATGACTTCTTTAGACTATAACAAAAGTCCAGTCCAGTCCAAAACCCAAAAGAATGAATCATCTGACAATGATGAAAGTGAAAAGATAAATACAGCAAATCCTCACATTTGAGAGGCTGGAACCTTAAAAAATTGTCAAATCACAACCCAACACGATGAATTGCTTCAACATTCAACCACAGTGAGTAAAGGGATGAGACAGCTAGAAAGGGCTGATGCTTTAAACATTCAGATTCACAAAGCTGCTGCATATCACTCTGCACCATATTATATAGTGGAGCTGCTTGTTGTTTTCATAATCAGTGAGTCTACTGAATATTTTTAATTGAATTGATTAACCTGTAAAATGTCAAAGAATAAGAACAAATGCCCATTGCAATCTCCCACAGCCTGATGTGTCAACTTCCAGTTTTTTTCTGATTGTTTAATGTGTCTGAACAACAGTTTTAATAAATTAAAAAAATTAAAAAATAAATACCTTTGGGTTCTATACTTTGGGCCAGACAAAAAAAACAATATATAGACATCACGTTGGGATCTGGGAGCTTGAAATGTTTTTATTCTTTACTACTTTCAAACATTGTAATGACTAATGAACGATTGAATCAATTTATTACTTATTTTCCACTGAAACTACGTACACTACAGGCCAAAAGTTTGGAAGCAACTTAAATTATCTGTTCACAATGGCTTTCTTAAAAACCAGTATGGATTCTTTGGATTTTTGGATGTGTTTACTGCATGATCAGACTTTACCTTTATTGAATTGAACCATTTTCCTCAATTGACCTTTAGCTATACATTGATGTTACCAGACCATTACTGAATAAATGCTAACAAAAGAAAAAAAAGGGCTTAGTTTTAGGGTTGAGAAGATTTGTAAAAGTCACAACTTCGGTGCAAAGTAAAAAACAAATCACAGTTTGCATTATTCACTTTAGCTCTTTGACTTTTGAGAGTTTGGATACAAAAATCCCAATAAAATTTAACTGTGTTCATATCTCTGACAAACTACCACAGAAATGGCTAAAACTGAAGCAGCTGTACAGATTCATACATTAAGGAAAGAAGGATACACAAAGTCTAAGCAATAAAAACCCAAAGACCTGATAATTATAGTAAAATTGTGTTCTAATAAGTGACTCTTTATATAATAATCACGTTTATTTTGCTGCAAACTATAGCAATGAAACTATGATTTTTTTTTGTATAAATTTGATCTTGCTTCCAAACTTTTGGCCTGTAGTGTTGAAGTGTGTATTATGCATTTTTTTCTCTGTGTACATCTGTTCTCATGTCCTACATCCTGTAACCATTTTGAATAAAACAATCTTGATTTAAAAAAAAAAAAAAGATGCGTCAATGACTTTTCTGTGAATCTTCTTGCTTCAACACTATTCTGCAGCATCATCCACCACTTCGTGTTCCACACTTGGAGCAAATGGGAGCACAACGGTGCAGAAAACATGATGTGGGACATGCATGTCCAGCCTGCCACCAATAGAGGGCCAATTTACACCTTCCCTCTATGATGTTGAAGTGCATTTAAGAGACAAGCTTCAGAGACAACCTTTGAACTCCAGAGTTGACCGGGGGGAGCGGCGGGTCACAAGATCACTAGAGCAGTTGATTCATGAGACGGTGGCTGCACAACGCCGCCTCTGTCTCCCACACACGGCCCCCCTTCAATAAATAAGCCCTCCGCCAGGGGCGATGAAACTATATGGACGTGAACATCAGAGGAAAACATCCCTTGTTCCCTCATCGTCCCCACTCACACAGACCTGAGTGTTTTTCCCCGCTATCGTCAGCGAAACCTTTCCCTACATGATCGGCTGCGATTGACTCTTCAGCTGCACAGTGGTGCGAGATAAAGAGGCTGAGCTGCCCCGTGTGTGAAAGGTCAACGTCTCTTTTGGGTGCAGGCGAGCGCACACTGTGTAAACAAGACAGGCAGAAGGATCAATCACGTAGACCCTATTTATTGGCTTAGTTGGCCGAGTAGTACATCCGCTGGAAACATGATTCAGGACTAATCGCATGGAGAAAAGGAGGAAGAGAGGCGGAGGAGGAGGGAGAAGAAAACAGAGACAGGGAGAAAAGTCAAAGGGTGTAAGTGGAAGAAAGGGAAAGGGAGGATGGGGAGAGAAGTATGTTTCTATTCATCTGTTTTTATGCACAAATTCAATTAATTCCAAAGTGGTACTGCCAGAAAAGTAATAACACGGCACAATACTGGAAAAAAAAAAAAGACTCTTGGCGCGATTAGAAACACCAAAGGGTACACATGAGAAAAGAAAATGAACACAAATGTCATCTTAGGTGTGTAGCAGCTACAGTTTATCAGAACTACTCAAGTTTGAATAACTATAATCTTGTTATGTTCCCTTGAATATATTCACATAAAAAGCAGCTGATGACTCACTCAATTAAATTTATTTTGATTAAATTTCTGAAATATCCGGCCAACTTAGGCAACTTTTTCATGGAGAAAAAAAAAAAAGAAAAGAAAAAAGGCAGAGAAAAAGCTAAGTTAATGCACATAAGCAGAACTCTGGCCTCTAAGTTACCCTCAGAAATTGCTCTGCAGTTCACAGTGTAATGAGGGAAAACTCGGAAGGAATATCAAACACAGACTTCACAGAATTGACATTTGCAGATATGAAAACATTACGATGCGTTCCATCGAGGGCAAGAGAGACGTTATATAAAACACTGTCTTTTAGCATTTTGTGTGATGGTGTTTCTTGTCATATATGATTTCCAGGTTTGTATGCTCACGCTGACTGTGTGTGCTTCTAATTTCCTGTCATTTCTTAGGCATGCCTTCCCATCCACTTCCCAGCAGCACACAAACAGGAAGGCAGAGCCCTTTGTCTTCCTGGTTTGTTGCGCTGAGGGATTTGTAATATGGAACATGGAAGTAAACATGCAGGGGAACTACAAGCTTGTCACACTGTCTTATCCTGTACATAGGTACAGGTTTGGTCCTGGATCACATAACACACGTATATCAATCAGACATGAAGTCTGAATGATGGAAGAATCGTTGGATGTGAAACTAAAGTATACGTGTCAAACAATATTTCTTAATTGGATAAATATTGTTTTTCACTCCTGTAAAACTTATTCTGACATGTGTCATCTTTGTCATTGTTTTCGCGCCATTATCAGCAATTCACAAAGTTAATCTACCTTGTTCTTGATGTGTTCTTGTAGGGCTGGGCGATATGGACCAAAAGTCAAATCCTGATATATTTAGGCTGAATATCGATATACGGTTGATATTTTTATTGCAAAGTGAGAGCAAATGTTCAGTCAAAGTCCAAGCCAAATATGACATGTAGTTCTATTGCAACCATTTATTTAAGTGAACATAAATACTGTACAACAACAGGAGTACCTTAAAGCTCCATAAAGTGCACATTTAAATTAAAAAATATCCTAAATAAAAATAGCCAATGAAATAAAATATCTTTTTCTGAAATAAATATATTTATATGACAAAAGACTAACGAACATTACAAAACAACTAAATATGACAAACCCTGGTAAGGGCAGCATTTATATATAAAGAAAGAAAAAATAAATTGAACAATATCGATATGGTTGAATAAAAATCTTTTATATTGATATATTGCCCAGCCCTATGTATTTTTTTTTTTTTAATGAACCCCATGAACGTTTTCCTGTTGTTGTTTTTTTCTAAATCAGTCACCACAAGAAGTAAAGGGAAAAAAAACTTGACCTTAACTGAACTGTGCTTTTGGGGAATCATTACAACAAACTGGCATCCACATTATTTAGTGACACCAGACAGAAGTCACACACACAGTCGTCGTCCTCTGACAGAGAAAGGAAGGAAGCTGCTTGCATCACTCAGACTGTAAGTGCAGTCGGATGTACAGTATGAAGTAGCGGATAAAACATCTTGAAGGATTTATGAGTGTTGGCGTATGCCTCTGGTGAAGAGAAAACATCAGAGATGTTGTTTACAGTCACTTTCATGTCGACCTTTTCCTCCTCCTGCAGCCACTGCTCCACATTTATTGCCTCTTTTAAGAATATTTTGAATAAGATCCTCAATAAAAGAAGAGCCTCACTTCATGCTACACCAACAAACTGACTCTCTTGTGTGCAGTTGAAACAGCTCTCTTGGCCATGTTGGGACTTTTCCCTGTTTATTCTGCTAAATCGGTTCTGCCAGTAATACGGACACCGCTCTGCCTCCCTGCATGCACTTGTATGTGAATATTTCCTGGAATTTTTCATTATTTTATATGGCACCGACTGCAAAAACTCCCCTGCTGTTGTTAATGTCATCCAGACCTGTAACCCACTGGACATTCTGTACATTTTTGTTGTTGCACTGAGATGTTTCAGGGCCTGCTTTCATGTCACTCACTTCACTAACAATTCACTGCAAAGGAACTTTGAGGACAGACAGCCATGCAGACGTTATGTGGTCTTGCTTGTCCTGATATGTTACTGCTGCTGTGACCGCCCTGGCATCTGTCACATTCTGTTTTTGGATGTTTGACGGCCAATGGGAGCAAGTTTTCAGATCTGACAGCCATGTTATTGTTCTGAGTAATGATGAATACTGTTTTGATGTAGCTGACTTTGTTCTTGTGGGGGACTCGGGGACCTCGGGCTGAGCAGACAAAGAGGACAAAACTAGACAGCCATCACAGGAGGCTGTATCAGTGGAGTTCCATTGTCAGACTCTCCAAAACGCTTTTATAATTTAAAGCATTTAAAGCAGGGGTCTCAAACTCATGGCCCGCGGGCCAATTGCGGCCCTTGTGATGATATTTTGTGGCCCTCACCTTGATATGAAAGTTTAATGTGAGTTTTATATGAATGGCACTTTACTGTGTTGTGTGTGGAAGGTCCCTTTATTACACAAGCTGGAGATTTGTTTCACTTGTTTCTATGACGACGTTAACAAAAAGAAAGGCAGCTGCTAGCGGAGTGTTTATTATCTGCCGCGTTGTTGTTACTGGAAGAAATGTTATGTAATGTAATTTTGTGTCTTTTTTTGGTAACTTTGTGTCTTTTTTGGGTCATTTTATGTCTTTTTAATGTAATTTAGTGTTTTTTCAGTCATTTTGTGTCTTTTTTTAGTAATTTTGTGTCTATTTTTGGTCATTTTGGCCCCCAGGTCATTTGAGTTTGAGACCCCTGATTTAAAGCAAATTTAAAGCAAAGCACAGGCAGACTAGGATGGAGAGGACGGGAGGTATATATATAATGTATTTATTTCAATTTTATTAAGATAAGCATTGCTGTAAATGTACCATAAGCAAATTTACATCCATAGTCCCTGGCCAGATATTCAAAGCAACCTAAAAGCAGAAAAAGATAGTCAAATAGGCAACAACAAAAAAAAATAATAATATTATAATATCAACATTAAAAAAGGATATAGTATAAATGCAGCTTATCACACATGAAGATGAGTTAAAGTATTCTTCTGCTGTTGAAAACTGTAAAATGCTGGAATTTACATAATTTCCATGGATGGAAGAGATAGACGATATCTTGTTTGGAACATAACTGTCAAAAAAAACAAGCGCATATCCACACGTTGCGTAAGGTTTTATGAAAATCTATCTCTGTTTTGAATTCTGCTGATATGCTAACACTGCTCGCCGCCGTGGTTACATATTAAGTAACATTCTGAGAGATAAAAGATCAATCAGACATTTTCCCAGCCATTAAAGCAGGCCAAAGTCAACTTCTCAGCTCTCTTCTTCAGATAGTATCAACATCTGAGGAGATAACTCATGCAGTCAGATAACCACGAGCTGTAAAGCGGTGTTATAAATACTGCGTAGAGAATAGGGTACTTTTCAGGTTATGATTATTATGTAACCTGCAGCACTGCTGAGCTTGGGCATTAATTTTTACACTCCCACATACTGGATGAGTTGGGTTCAAAAATAATGATTAAGCGGACAAGTAGTGAGAGGCAAAAATCAACAAATGCTTAATTATCACATAAGAGCAAGGTATAATCAGCGATAATAGACTTGTTTGTTTTTCCATACGCTGTAAATGCTCTTTTAACCCATGTAACCTTTGGCAGACAGATGGAGGGCAGAAAAACACAGCAATCTCTTGTTGTATTAAGCATAATGATGTCAACACACAGCGTCCTCTACGTATGCTTCGGTTCACTTGTTAATCACGTTTCTCTAAGTGCTGTGTGTGCATCTGTACGCACACCGACAGCAGATATGACTGTGCAGCATCTTGGTGTCTCTGTGTTGATACATGTGTATTTGACACTTGATGCTGTCTGTCTGTCTGCTCATCCTGTTTTGATTCGCGCGTCTTGCCGCCAAGTCTGCAAAAGTCTGAATAATGAAACCGCTGGTGCGTTGGTGTCAGGTGAGACGCCGCCACCACAAAACTAGCCTGGCTGTTGTGTAATCATCAGGCTCATACACACGTGCCCTGCCTGTGTATCACAATACATGGAACAGATGGCAGGGAGGGTGTTTAATAAACACAAATACATGCTCATAATCAGCTTGGGTTACACGCAGCTGCTGCTGCTCCATTTGCTTTTGACATAGACGCTATATAAAATCACACCCTGAGGAACTCTTTACATAGGTAGGTGGAAAACACATCACAGCGCACGAGCCAAACAAGTCATTTTCAAGTCTGGGGTGACCAATGGAGTCAGCTCTTCCTAATCACTCACCTGAGATAAATGCTTAATCTAAAGAACTGTCAAGCACAGCTGGAAGGACACACTGAAAAAAAATATTTTTAGGCCCTGTAATTCTTATTTCAATCATCTAAATTCTACAAAGAAATACAAATTCAGTGCTTTTACTTTAAAATAGCAGTTTTTCATGTAGTGCATTACTTAGTGATTGTTTGTTATTATGTGTCTTCAGTTTTGTATGTAAATAGAATCATTTGTTCCAAGTAGGGTTGTCAAAAGTATCGATACTCAAAAAAGTATCGATACTAAAACGTTGTATCCGGATACGATACTCATTTCGAGTATCTGAAGCTTGTTATCATAATTGCAGTTTCTTTTCGCACAACTGTTTTTTATGATAAATGTTTAACCTGTGGTTCTGTTAATTTTTACATGTTGCATTTTTCTTGTTAATAAAAATATTTCTATTAAATTTTGGGGTCTTTGTTTTTATCCTTGTGGTATCGAAAATGGTATCAAGTATTGAATATTTTCCTGAGTATCGGTATCGAGTTGAACATTTTAGTATCGTGACAACCCTAGTTACAAGTAATATTCACTACACCAGTTCATTGGCTTGATTAGTTGATATTTACAAGTAAAATGTAATTGAGGGACATCAGTGAAGCTGTAAGTGGTTCTTTTAGATAAATATTACTTAGAAACAGCCTGAGTAAAGATTACAAACACTTTCTGTGTGGAAAAACTTGCCTAGCTCTTTTTAAGTAAATGTCACTCCAATTTTTTTCAGTGCAGATATTAAGAGCTCACAGCCTTTTAAATACAGTACATACACAGATGCATAAATGGAGACACCATACACAGAGCCAAGACATTCGGCCCTGTGGCGGCTTTTCTTTATGGTATTGTATTGTCCTGGTGCCTTTGTCTCGCCGGAAGATTGAGATCTTTACTTGAAGAGAATTACCAGATAGGGACTAAATGTTCCAGTGCCTCTATATGGTTTTACAATATTCAGTACAAAACTGTCACATAAATGATTAACCCCATCCTGGGGGAGCCGACTGCTGCCTCACGGGGAAGAGAGCAAGTATTTTATGCACATTTTGAAGAATTGCAATACAAAAGCGAAATGGAAAAATTCCCGAATTGCACAAAGGTTTTCACACTCACTTGAGATGGGGTTTTTTTTTGTTGCCTTTTTTGCCTTTGTTGATGCGCTAAACGGGATATGGTATTGACTTTGCCGAAAAAGTTCTGATGTACAGAACAGTTACTCCACATGACTGATCAGCTGATTCTGCTGTTGGCATCTTCAGAGATGAGGTTTATTTGAAGATTACAACCGTGCCTAAACTGTGATGAAACTACCTTGCTGCCTGGTTAATTAATTCCAAATGGAAATGTACCTTAATTTTCATGACATTTTTGAGAAATTTCAAAAGGTCACTTAAAATCCTCTCCTCTATCAAAAGGAAACATCTTCAAATAGCTTGCTGAGAACCAGCAAATAGTTGGCCTTTTGGCCTTTTGTCACTGATCAAAATGAGTGATTTGCTGTCCATTATTACCCATTCAAATCATTCTGCCCCCTGAAGATTTGTGAAGCAGGAAATCTTATCAGTATGATTCATAAAGGTCTAGTTAAGTGAACCACAGAGCCAAAACCATGTGATAAATAACAACCAGAGATATGTCAATGCTGAGCCATCGAGTTTCGACTTTGACTTTGCCCCCCCTCCCTCTGCAATCTCTCACTGTCTCCACCACTCTCCCTGGATATAACTCTCCCTTTCCCCATCCTCATTTCAAAGTCAAGCCACCACTGCTGCACAAACGCGTTAGTCAATTAGCTCAATGTCAGTGACTGTAATGGACTTGTGGACATGATGCCCCTGTGGCGTTTGGTGCGCTCTTTCACACAGCCTCTACTCCATCACACAGTCCCATTGACTAAGCCGTCTGCATTGGCAGACAACTAAAGGTCAACTTTCTGCAACAGTTCCCACCCGCCAACGCCCTGGGTCTTCCTGCGCCCCGGAGCCCATGGGCAAGAGCGCGGCTGGTTTAAAGGGTGATTCCACTTCATTTCTGTTCTGCACTTGTTGAGCAGCCGCATGAGCAGATCTAAGAAAACCCTGAGGTTAGCCAAACGTATGTGGAGGAGAAAATACATTTGAATGCTAAAATGATCATCCACACACCATGAACATTTGTCCCACTTTACAGTACACAGTTTTCTTTATTACTGGTATTTCTGTTGTTTCCCTTAAACCCTCAACAATGAATCCAGCAAGTCTCTGGTTGCTTGTTCATCTGTTCTGTCCCTTTCAAGTGACTGTTTTCCCATTACCATATGACCTTTGATGTTGAAGTCTCGGACAAGATGATGTTGGTGTCATTTTAGGGATCCACAATCAATCATCTTATTCTCTTATCTCTTATTTTGCGGTGCATGTTCTGCCTATTTTTCACTTCAACCAAAGGGCCAATAATTGGTTGCCAGTTTCTCAAAATGGCTATGTGTAGCAATTTCTATGTTCAGTCTGTCAAACTATCATAACTGCTAGAAATGATGACCAAAACAATGATGATAAGACCCAATATGTAGTTGAACTCGCTCCATTTTTGATCTGCAAAACAACAAAAATCACCACTGTGGCTCCAACTTCGACTTCTTGCTTCTCAGCTGTTGTCCTGTTTGTTTGGTGAAACGGGGGCTAAAGCTCTAGTGTCGCCACAGCGGCCACAGTCTGCTCCTCCAGGGCCGCCAGCTTCTCAGACCAACACAGAGTCCCGACAAGACATTTCCATTAGCCGCGGAATTACCATCACCCCCACCTCCCGCACCTCCCCCCCTCTCTTTCTCCGTGCACCTCAAGAAGTGGCTCTCTGAGGAGAAAGCATGTGGGAGTTGCAAACACTTCTCCCCCACTTCCACCTCTCACATCCCAGCATGTACCGGCCTGCATTAGCACACTCGGGTGGGCCTGTTGCTGTGCGGCAGAGACATGTGACATTGGGAGGTCAGGGCTCTCTCCCCCCTGCCCCCCTGCCCCCCCTGCCCCCTCACCTCACTCGTGTACACGTCTTCTGCAGACCTTCATCCTCGACCCTACACCCCTCGATTCCTGGTTTGCCCTTTGTGGGAGCACAAGGGCGGAGCTATGGTGGCAGGTGCTACATTTCTGACCTTGCACTTCATGAGATCGGCTTCGGTGACATTCGGATCAAGCGCTCGGTGGTGCTACCTCTCCCTCCCCCTCATTGCCAAGCCAGCTATAATGCCAAGCGTGTCGAATCACTTTAGCATCAAAATACCGACAGCCCACCCCTCCTTTCCTCTCTCCTCTGCTAACTCCCCACCCTCTCTCTGTTTCTCCCCTAACATCCCTAACCATCTGACTCTCTCTCTCTCTCTCTCTCTCTTCTCCTCAAGGGGCAAGGGAGATGCACACAGTGTGATGATCTGTAGCTGTCGTTGCCCTTCAAATTCCCATCGACGAGGACAGAGGCAACTGACCATAGTGAGAAGGAACAGCCAGAACCGCCACTGACAGCATCAAGCTCCCAGGCCACTCTAAAAGTACACCTGAGCTCCCTTACCACCTACTTAACACACAGGCCAGTGAACAAACAAGAAGTGGACTGAGGTGGACGTGTAGAAACTCTGCTGTAACATTATGGTTTAGAGGGAGATTACATAATAAAAGGAAAATGAAAGGAAAATGCCACGTATTCAAACATGGTGACCCAATGTCCAAACAAGAAAAGTAACATTAAGAGTTATTAAGAGCCAAGAAAAATGTTCCTGCATTCTTGTGCTGTTGTTTTTTCATAGTTAGCAAAGCAGCGTCGGATGTTGCAAGCAAAGCATAACAAGCAGGAAACGCATGGTTCCGAGAGAAAATAAGACATGATAAATAAATCACAGAAATTGGCTTCCTCCTTTGGTCTGGACTTGTCCAAATTTCTGGCCCTGCTGCTGTTAGCTGATCCAGATGTTCAAGACAAATCCTTTTGGTGCAAAGAAAAGAAAAGAAAAGAAAAGAAAAGAAAAGAAAAGAAAAGAAAAGAGGCACTGATGCTATTTCTCATAATCCTGTCTTACTTTGCACTCTTGTTTTTCAGCATAATCATCTATCACAACACATATGGCAGATTTTTGTTGACTTTTTCCCCCGTTCTATTGTCATGACTTATCCCTGCCTGTGGTTAGGCCTGTCAGAATAACAACAATATCGACTTATCAGGCTCTGCAATTGTTGAGGCCATGTCCATATATTGTATAATACTGCCCATTGTGTGCCAAAGTGATTCTTTACAGCACAAGACTGAATGAACTGAAAAATATGGTCCTAACCATTGTGGAAGTGGACTGGCAGTGCATTGCCTGTTAAGGAATTAATGGCTATACCCCTGTGCCAAATGCTTAATATTTATTCAAGTGCAAGTTTTGTTAACAGAGCCCGAGAGTCGATAGAGTAGATTTTATTTAATTTAATGTTTTGGTTGGTTTCAATTCATTTTTTTATGTCCAATTCCAACGTTTGATTATTCCGAAGAAATAAAAGTATCTTGCTCTCTGAAAAGACATTATTATTATTCTAGGATATTATCATTAGTGGTATAAAATGGTCATAAAATGAGAAAATGTAAACATTTTCTGCATGGGAACAACACATTTTGCACATTTGAGCACAGTGTATCATGAGCCAGCCTACCTATCCTTTGTGAAACACATGCAGTGCTTTCATATCCCAATCCACAATGTTTATCTGCAGTTAGAAGAGGACCGTCAACACTTAGTCAGCCTCTCAGATATAAACATGGCACTCAGGATCAGGCTTAAGCAGACAGGAAAGCCAGAGCGACTCCTCGGCTTGTGATGTGTCTATCAGCTGGCCCATAGCCCAGATACAATCAGGACTGAGATATCTGGGTTAAGACGTACATATTCATTTATATTCATGCCGTTCGTTAATTCTCCCGTATATTTCAGCGGCATACCCAGCGTGCTTTGCTGTGATTAACATACTGTTCTGTGTTAGGCAACATGGGGCCTGAAGAATGAGAACTTGCTTATTCATGTTTAATTGATGTTAATAAAAAATGCAGGGTTTTTTTCTTTCCCGTTTCCAGATGCAAAGTCTCACACACTGTACTGTAAACCCCACTCATGGGGTCAGGATCAACTCCGAGGAGAGATGGAATCTGTGGCAGAGAGAAATTTCACCTCGTCTGCGTAAACTGCCTCTGAGAGAATATATTATCGACAAGCTAAATATATCCAAGGATGCGACAGAAAATGAATTTAAAACAAAAAAGAGACTGTTTTCTGCTTGAAATAAAACAAAGAGCTCTCTCTGATTTTAAGAAGCAAAAGGAACAATGGATAAATTTGTATTCCGCTCACGAATTCATTAGGCATTAAATTATGCTGTACTCCTGATAATTTCAATTTAAATGTTGTTTCCTTTGCGCAACCATGATTCAAATTTAAACTCATAATGACAACCGTTGAGAATTTGAGCTGTTAAAAATTCAAGTTCAACTCTCAACCCTCAACTCTACCACCCTCAATTACACCGTGGAGATGACAGCGAGTGCACGATGGCAGAGATACAACCACTTCCTGTCTGTCCCCCGTGTCCCTGGCTGCCTGCTCACCTCGCTCTCCGCTGAGTTTGAGCTGTAACAATGAGATAGCATTTCACTCTGATGGTGCTGCTGGGGGATTATAGGCTCAGAGAGTTATCAAAGGCTTAGTCTCTCTGATTTCTGGTGACCCGCCGTGGATGGCTGCCGTCACTCTGTGCCAGCATGGAGACCTCCATCTCTGCAGATGCATCCCAACTGCTGCTGTTGTGGTGGCAGCTGGCCACCAGGGGCAAAGCCACTCGGGGGAATCCCACTGGCAGATATGATGGACGGGTATTACGGGTATTCAGTGAATCCCCGTTAGATAAAAAGACGAGTACATAAAACTTGCCACATCAGTAGCCATTTTTAAAAACAGATTAAAAACCTATTTTTTCTCTACAGCATTTGGTTGAATTGTGTGCATGTGTGGTTGTGGGAGTGGGTGCACATGTGTGAGTAAGTAAGTGTATATGTGGTGAATATGGAATAGCTTGTCTACCTGCACTCTTCAATTAATTTGTAATCGATTTTTTTTTTTTTTGTGTTTTTTGTTGTTTTTTTTAACTGTAATTATGTGTATACATTGTGAAGCACATTGAGTCTGCCTTGTGCATGAAATGCGCTCTATAAATAAAGTTGAATTGAATTGAATTGAATAAAAAAATAGGAGAACATAAATGGGAAAATAAAGTAAAAGTCCCTTTGTACTGGAGTCTTCATTTCCCTTTTGGCTCTATGGGGCATTTCAGCATCTTTCTTTCACAGCCTCTATCTTCTGTCTCAAGTAGGCCTGTCACGATAATTACTATATCGACTTATCGTTTGATGTATAAAAATGGACACAACAGTTTTTTTCTGGACTCGATATATTGTCGTTTACATGCGTGACTATTTGTGCTTTTTTGTGTTTAACCCTCTGGAGTCCATCTATTTATTGAAAATACACGTTTTATGTAAGGACAGACTGAAAGATGCTAAACAGAGACAGAATGCATAGGAAGTTGACAAATTTGAACCAAAATCTCCTGGACTTCAGAGGTTTAAAGTAATGCTGCAAATGTTTGACAGGCAGTACGAATTGCCAAAAAAAAAAAAAAAAAAAAACTATATTTCCCAAGCAGCAATTCCAGCTGTTTATATGTTATTTATAATATAAAATAATACAATACATAATGTTTTTTGTTTGCAATTTTTGGTTAACAAAGCCTGAAAGTCTATTTTATTTTTTTTGGTTGCAGTTTATTAATTTATGTTTTATTTATCGAGGATATTTTCATTTTCATTTTCCACATTTCAATTCCAATGTTTAATATTCTCGAGATTTAAAAAATTCATTGCTGTGGAAAAGGATGTACTTATTATGCTCTAATATGGTTCTAAAAATAAAATGCCATCGATATAAGGATACTATCATTTATCGTGATAGTTTCTGGTAAAATATATCGTCCTAAAATCTGTGTTATCGTGACAAGAAGGGTTTTTTTTAAAAGAAAGTCTCATACACCCACTCTATGCTGCCTTCCCAGCAGTCAAAGTTAGTGACTAACTGGTAAACATAAAGTAGAAGTGGAGCATTTAGTAGCTAAACAGCCAGACACGTCCCTCAGTTGTTGGTAGGGACCAAATACAGACTTAAAAGTGAGTAAATATTCAGTTTTATTTACCAGACAGCCAGAAAAATGACTTAAAATAGATGGTAATGTTGTTCCAGGTAAGCTCGATGTTTAACGATGTTTACCAACTTCACAACGTATTAATGTCAGATGTTGTGTTTATAGTTTGGTGTGTTGCCCAGGCATAATTTTACTGTGACTTCTGAGTACATATTAAATGTTTATTGGTACACTGTCCCTTACAAACACATTTGTCTTTGTTAAAATGTATTTTAATTGCTTTATTCAGACGTTTGTTATATCTACAATTGTGATAATTTGTGGTTAAATTTGACAAAAGCCATATTTCCTCATTAATTCAATTAACATCTACATCTGATACAAACTGACAAGTGCTCTTAAGTTTTATTAATATTGCGCAACAAATTTGTTTTCAATTACATGACTTGATTTTTCAGCAATGAGGCCAATTTTGACTCATCAAAAAATAAAAACAGACACTAATCAGACTGGATTTTAGCACGCTATCATTGTTCTCATGTTTACATATAAGAGACAAGAAAAGGCTTTCAAATCTCCTCATGATAGTATCATTTCATTAGATTGCATTTATGCTTCCCATGCCATTTAATTTTTACAACAAATATATAAAGCATTCTTCAGGGACCCTCAAAATAACTTCAAAGAGCAGCACGACGGAGTTTGTATATCTTGGGAAACACAGCCAATACATCCCTCAGTATGTGAAAAGTTTAATACAAGTTAAAACAGCCAATTAACCAAACAGTTTGGCAGTTCTTATCCCAGTTATGACAAACCACAGTCCTCCGGCCTCCAGGAAATCATTTTTAAAAAATGCAGAGATTAGCTGCTTAAGATGAGTCTGGAAAGTTGGAGTTTGTGTATGAAGAAAAACCTGTAGTGTGTGTTCTGAATGAATGGGGGCCAGGGTCCATAATCGGCAGCTTGGCGTCCTCCGGCCCCTCTGGCTCCTGACCTAACAGGAAGCAGCCAGCGAGATCGCCGACACCGGCCAGCCAATTAGAGCTCGGGGAGCACGGAGCACACTGAGGCTAACGAGCTCCCTCTCTGTGACCCTCCTCACCTCTGCAGGACCCCGCGATGGGAAATATGAGGAGCCGGGAGCCACTTTAACCCCCCCTCCAACCTCTCTCTTTAGCCTCCTTTTCCTCTCCACCCCAACTTGTAGTCTCAAACCCTGCTGTGTGACCACAAGGTCTACAAACACATGCTGCCTCTCTCCAGAGGCCCACCACATGGCTTTTTACTGCTGCGCTGATGCTAGAAAGTGCCACACAGAAAAACAATGAGCGCGTACACACACATTCCTTGCACAGAGCTGGAGCTGTGTCACTTGCATTTCCCTGTAGTTTACTCTGGCCCGGTTCTGGATGGAGAGCCTCTTTCCAAGTACTCTGAATAGCAAATGGGTTCCAAATTAATTGGCAGGATTTGTGAGGCAGTGAGATAATTCTGAGGCACTGTAATGAAGTGGGACTGCCGTGAAAACACTAATGTGGCTTGGCTTTGGGCATAATTGCTATTTATTTGTGCAAAACAACATCAATGAAGAGTGATGAATCAAAACCTGGTAGGTTAACCGCAGCAGGTAGTGAGAAACTGCAAGCGGGACAGTCAGATTATGTTGGTGTGTTTCCGGCACACCGCTCGGCCACATCCAAACCTAATGAAATAAAAGAGAGGGGGAGCCAGTAATAATTATCTACGTCCAACACCCCCACCCCCTTTTCTCTCCAGGCAGAATTGGTCCTGTCATTTGGACCCTCCAAACACAGACCATATGTGGGTTCAGCTCTGGCAATCAGACTGCATTGTGGAGCAGGCGGCTGAGTTCATCAGGAAAAAATTAGCCCGCCGCTCTGCAGGCCTCACTCCTATTGGCCAGTCACGCGGCCCGCTCCGTTTGAGGGCACCCCAGACATTCCTGCGGATAATCTTTTCCATTCCTCTGCTCAGCTCGGTGAGGACAGACCAAATCACAGCACAAGGCCTGCATTGTGAGGGCCTTTTCAAAAAGCCCTGTTTTCAATGCCGTCCCTCTTTTATGCTTTCCCTCTCTCTCACCTCATACACCACAATTCCCCAAAAACTTTTTTTTTCCCCCATCATGACTCCGTTTTCTCATAAAGAGCACTAAATGATTGCCTTTTTGAAATGATCCTGCGGAAAAGCGCGAGCCCGAGCACTACGTTTCTCACAGCCCCCTTCCAGTAAAAGTTTGTTTTTTTAAAAAGCCCAAACAATGTAAAACCGCTGAAACCAGAGCCCGGCCACATCAGTGTGCGGCCTGGAGTTCAGCAGATCTCTGCTGAATACGGCTCCCCGGGGCGAGGCTCGCAAGCCTTCCCAGAAACCTCCCGCTCGGTCACTGCTACACGCCTCGCGCCTCCCACAGCAGCTTGTCATTGTGGCCGTATCGGGCGGCTGGAACGCCGAGATTGGAGGACAATCACACGATCTGGGGACACTAGTGGATTTATAGTAACACGTTCCATAATTAGACCCATGATTATTACAGGGTCTATAAACTTTAGACTCCAGAGCGGCTGTCCAACCTCTGCTGCTATGACTTAACAGTTCATTTTCTCTAGTACACTCTGCTCTTGGCTGCTCCAGGAGCATTTAACACACCACTGACTTTAACATCTCATGTGGTGAAACTACAACAAGAAAAGATAGCAAAATCCTTCTTTTTCAACACTTTCACCCCTCCTTTTCTCTTCACTTGCCCCTGCATCTGAGGTAGACAAAATAATCTAACATGACTCGAATCCTAGTGTGCTGCTGCTCTTAAAATAGCCACAACACAAAGCAGGAAAACCTCTGACATACTTTAGCAAGACTACACTTCTAATCCAGATGCTCTTAATTGTTCAGGAAGCACGTCCACCCTTACTGCAGGCTGTGACAGTAAAAAATGCTGCAATCAATCAAGATAGCTCTGTAAAATACACAAAGATGGGGGTGAGGTTGGTGGAAAAACTGTGCACCTCAGCGATCGTGCTCAAACATGTCCATGAAAAAGTATGCATGTGAAAGAGAGGGTAGTGGGTTCGCATCCAGCCTCGACTGACACAATACAAATCCATGATCTTCTAAAAAGAAAAACAATAATAACCTGGGCTACTCTATCTTACTTGAATCGTCTATTAATTTGAGGTTTTGGCTGTATGAATTATTTCCGAGAATGTTGAGCATAACACGAAATTGTGGAGAAAAAAAGTGGTGCTTTTAGATGATTCTTTGTGGAGAAACTCAGTTTTACAGAAGTTTTAAATGAATCAACTAATGGATTAGTCAACAGAAAGTGCACAACAAAATACAAAAATATAATCACAAGACAAAGCCATTTTTTTTTTATCTATGCAAACATATGTTTTGTTGTTTTTATAGTGATGTCTAAACCTGCAGCAGGGACATAATTCCCATCTGTGCCTGTGGTCTGTGTCCTATTCTGAACTTTCACTTTCCAGATATAGAATAGTGCATGCAACAACCAGGCAATGTGAACCAAAACTGCATACACTGTTTGGGTAACAAATATGATTTACAGAACCACTTTACTATCTATTCACATTTCATTCATTTATATTTTAAGTATGACCTCTTTGAAAGGTCATTAAGAACAGCTTGTTTGTGATTTTTGAGGTCAAAACTTTACAAAAAGTAATAAAAGACAAGGACATGTTTGCAGCTATGGATCTGATATGTGTCATCATGTTATATCATAGCTTTATCTGACTGGCAGGTATAAAAGATGGAATGATTTTAATTATTGAGAGGGCTCTTCATCGTTTTGATACAGACTAGAAAGGAAAAAAAAAACATGGAATCACCAGGAAACTAGACCTGTTCAACAAAATATTTATGTCATGATGATATTTTCTTGAATGTTTCAAGTGCCTTCCCTTACAAACAATTTGATGAACACTGGAAGACTGATTCAACAGAGCAGTTAATGTTATCTACTTGTACATTTCAAAAGCAATGAACCACTTAAAGCAGGGTAGAAATGATTGAAAATAAAGCAAACCAGAATGGATTTATTTGTCGTGCTAAGCAAAATGGAACAAGGAGACAAAGAGGGAAAACACTTGATTTTCTGGCTGAGTTCTCTAACAATATATCTATATTTCTGTAAAGCTTTACACAATCACATCTTTTCAGAACTAAAACAAAACACTAGAATAAGCCTGAACATTTACTTCTTCAAGAGGTCACTGTTCAAGGACAGAAATAAAAAGGTATCCAACTTTAAATCAGTCAAACAGCTGCGCTCGTGGAGCTGTTTATGTTTATGTGACTCTGTCTTGCCATACTAGTCATGCTCTCCTCACATGACAGGCAGCTCAGCTGGCCACACCACTGACACTGCCGAGGCAGCGAGCCTTGGGGACGGAGTGATAAATGGATCAGCATTAACCCCATGTTCTGCACAGCTCTGTCTCCTATTCATTAGCCACATACCAGACAGTTCAGTTCAGAATATCAACTGATGTCAGAACCTGCTGGCCTGCGAGGACGGGGCGGTGTTTCGGAGGAAAGGGCCGATCTCAAAGCAGATCTGTTAACTCGTCCATCACTGAGGCTCTGCATGCAAAGACACTAATAAGTATGAAAACCAGACTGAATGCTGCCTCCAAAAAGGCTCCCAGCCACACATCTGACTGGAGCCACTGGTGTGTGTACGTGTGTTTGTGAGCGTGCAATACTTCCCACTGTAAGACAAAACCAGTTCAACTATCCATCATAGAAATTTATGGTTCCCTATTTCTTTTTCTGCATTTTGTGTTTATGTGCATCTCAATTCTGTTATGTTAAGCAACTTTGAGTACCTTTTAAGCGCTATGAAAATCAAATGTATTATTATTATTATTATTTAGATCAGGGACGGGCAACTTAAATGCTGGAGGGGGCCACAATTTTTCATTGACACTACCACAGGGCCACATATAGGAGCGTGCACTTAACCAGATATGATGAAACTGCAATTTCAAATATGTTTACAGTGCAGTAACTTAACATATTTCATGCTCAAATGCATGTATAACAGTATAAATAGGAATACAAAAGGTTTGAAGCAAATAAAAAATAACCACTTACTGTGATTTTTTTTCAGTGCAACAGCAGACCAACATTAATTGCAAGAAGTAATTTTGTGCATTTTTACACTGCACTTTTAAGATTTCATGCTCAAATGCATGTAGTTGTACTGAGGGCCACTTCAAGTGAGGGTGTGGGCTATATGCGGCCCCCTGGCCTCCAGTTGCCCATACCTGATTTAGATAATACTGTTAATTTACATTATACATAATGATCCCAATTCCACCTAATGGTACCATCTATGATGTCTGATATGCACCCAATTAAATTTGTTTTTTTTCACAGAGATTATAATGCAAAAAAATATGCTTGGGGACATTTAGAAATGGTGTTAGGTTTTATTTTTTTATTATTATTATTTATCTAAATGGTCAGCGATTGAATGTAACTTAACATACAGTACTAATGTTTTTTTTTAGATTATTTAATCATTTTAGCACTGGCTGACAATGTGATATATTGAATGTATAATGTTAATGTTTTCCTCATTCCAGCTCAAAAATTCACTGCAATAGCCATCATATCTGTAATCTGTGAATGATTATCGTCTGATATCAGTACCATCTCAAAAGTCCAATATCGTTCTATTTTGGACTGCCTTTGATGTCATGAAACAGATTAAATTAAATTAAATGAGATGCTATTTTCAATTATAGGACAAAAAGACTCAAGAAGTGCATCAGGTCATGAGTTGCACCTAAAAATAAAAGGCTCCTCATCTAAAAGAAATCCTAAAGCTGACCTGATTTATGTAACAAAAACACATTTCTAACCTGGCATCTCACAGAGGTGTTTCCTACATTTTACCCAAGAACCAACAGGTACCCAGGTAGCAACAAGGTGGTGTTACCTGAGGATAGGCGACGCTGGTGGAGGGGACACATGCCACTGAAACAGGAACAAGCCTCGCCCGAACGACCTCGCTGCATGGGAGGAGCCAACGAGCACTGGGGCTTCAGGAACCCTGTAATGAAAGACATGAAGGAAAATAAGAGACAGAAAATTAGATAAAGAAGGAATAGAATAGAAAGAAAAGAATGGCTTCCAGTTGATGATAAACAGGACTCTTGTGGGCATACAACACTGGTATAACAAAGGCCGACTCCAGCTGAAAAAAGCCAAATGCCAAAAAATTGGATTTTGCCTTTAGGGGCTTTTTGTTTGATGCATGTGGGGTGAAGTTAAAAAACATATCTCCGCCAGCATCGTGCCCTCCATCAGCCCCAGCCAACCTCTCACATTTACAGTTCTGTGGCTGGCTGGCCTTCACTCTAACCTCCTTACCAGCTGACTGGTCATGTCAGCTCTGTGGCTGTACCCGGGGCGAGGGCTCCAGAGAGCGGACAGAGCCTGCAGAAGACTGGGCGAGGCTGGCCTGGAGGAGGCAAAAAGCAGCCCGGGCAAGGGGCTGAGGTTAGCAGATCTGTGTAGGCAAAATGCCAGATTAGGGCCGAGGTGCCTCGAGGGGCTGGATGAGGCCGTCTTACTGTCTGTCTCTGGGGTCATAGGGGTCATTTTCAATAGGGAAGTCATTATCCGGCACAATGAAGCAACTGAGTAGGGCTGTACCCCCTCCAGACAAGCATTCAACCGTCACTGACATTATCCAGCACAGAGAAAGAGCAACAAATAAACCTACAGTAGTAGACAGTAGAACAGTAGAAATGTTCGGCGGAAATAATTCTTGAATTACAGCACCAAAATGTTAAAAAACAAATGCACCATAAATCAAACAATTAATCGCAAATATGTGGCAAACTCCAGCCCTGCAGCACTGATGACCTTTTGAATTTCCTGAATATCCCTGTTGATACCCTGGACTTAAAGTGGCATATGGGTGGCATTTCATTTCATGATTGACACTGTAGCTTCTAGCCAAAAGTAGAAACTTCTGCGTCAGTCAGTCAGAGGAGGATTCGCTCGGTTTTTATCGACTGGGTAGCTCATGCGGATCTCATTGGCATCTGCACATCTCTGCAAATCCAAACTTTATTCATTCCTCATGAGGACCTTTAGATTTCCAGCAAACATCAAGAGCAGCAGGCGCTGCCCCCCCCACCCCCCTCGTCACTGTGTTCTCAGCCCAATAAAGCGCCTTTATTTCCACCATGAAAAACATGTCACTCCGGATGAGCTCAGAGAATGACATTTAAAACAGGCAGAGGGATATTGAATTAGTTCCCCATGATAAGCTGTCTGGGACGCCGATACTTTCTTCTTATAAGGGTGTGTGAGTGGGAGTCAGTGCCGTGTGCATGTGCAGTTATGTGGATGTGTGATGAGAAGGGTGTGGGGGGTGGCGTTCATGTCCGATGCATTCTTCAAAGCTTTGATTAGCATTACGGATGAAGCAGGGACTGACAAGGCAGAGCGAGTCTGGACCAGCCAGAGCAAACACAGACAGCCTGAGATCACTCTGAACATCATGAATTAAATAAAACAGACGAGGACTGTCTTATTTAACTCCAAGTAAACATGTTTCTCTTCAAATGCTTTATCTCATTGTTTTCTGAACACAATAATGCTATCAGATGTTGGGAAAATACCAACTGAAAATAACAGCAGTGACTCGAAAACTCACTTTAATGGCTATCATTAATTGTAAAGGCGTGTTGGAAGGGCATAAGTAATATTTAATGACAATTAATGTCTCTATGTTTGATTCAACATTACTACATCTTAAGAGATGACAGGATTAGAGTTAAGACATGTGTGTGATTAAGTTCTGAAAAAGTTGTAAATTCGTTGCCAATCTTAAGGGATTAGTTGACTCCAAAACACAATCAAACATGTTTTTCCTCTTAGCTTGGGATCAATTTATCTTTTGAGATCATTTCAGTATGATTTGCCAAAATTTGCATATATCCGTCTGTCATCACCCCCGATACTTAATGGCCGTGATTAAGATGGTGAAGTTGATTCATATTGTGTCACGCATACAAATAATATTATCCAGATCCAGAGCGTAGTGCACATATTTCAAATGATACCACGAAAAAGAACAAAAATAAGGGATAAACCATTGAAGGTCCTTCATGTCAACAACTAATTTCCCAAGCAAAAGGACATTGAATTTGATTAACACTTCCATCTGTTTATCATCTGTTTGTTTATGTTTACAGGTGCTTTGTTATTAGACCCCAATAATTAGTTCATTTTTAAAATGCACCGGTCAATTTTATCACAGACATAGAGTATCCATCAGTATCAGCGTGTATGTTGTCTGATATGGGCCGACATAAACATTTTTTTTTTTTACAAAACATACAATGTAGAAAACATTGTTTGGGGTGATTTTGAAATTATGTAAGCTACTTATTTTATTTGTATTTATTCTATTTTTCAGTACTCACCTCTTGACTTGGTTTACAAGGTAATACATTCTATCTAGTGATGATAGCGATTTGTTTATGATAGCAGTTTTTGCATTGTAATCCTCAAACTTTCACTATCACCTAATTTTATTAGCCTCAGACTCAATAATACCCCTCCTACTTAGTATTTTAGATTTTTTTTCCAGTACTCATGGTTAAGGTGGATTTACTCTGGTTTCTCCTGGTACAATCTCGTAAAATTCTAAACCCTGCTCCATTTATTACAATCAGCCACATTTTCCCCATCTTCACCAAACGAATCAATTCTCCTGAAACACCGCACATTCCTGGCTGTACAGAGGGGTTGAAGGGCAAACAATGACACATGGTTTAAAGCTTTGAGCAATGTCACTGAACATTAAGGCATTAACATATGAGCCCAGGCTCCCAGTCAAACTGGACTTTTCCAAAATCAGGAGTAAACTAAGCAGACAGCAGCTCCCTCCCCAAAAAGAGCCGAACACTACAAGCCATAAACTAGCCTAATGTTCCCACGGGACACAGCAGTGTTAGAAAAGTATGTCGTTCAAACACCCAGAAACTTTATCCTTTGCTATTTAAAATGTAAATACACAGATCTAGAAAAAGAAAACTAAAATCAAATAGTATAAGATGGATCATTAAACAGTAAGTTACTTGACAGTTTGAGAAACTATGGATTTGAGAGCCATGTATGCGTCGTTCTCCTGTTGGCATCATAAATTATTTTAAATGAAGGGCTTTACTTTTCAAGCCTTGAAGTGAATGATGAAAGTGCAGCAGCAGCTCGGACGTGTATGTGCAGGTTCAGGGATCTGCTGTCATGAGTGGTAAGGTTGGTACATGTCTTGTCATTAAATCTTCCCTATCACGCTGCATCAATACATCTTGGCCCGTATACTTTAGCAGGACCTTGATTATAGAAATGTTTGATCTCTCTTCACTTCTAAGCAGCGAGAATCTCATTGGCGTTAATAACTGTATGATCCAATCTTCAGGGGACAAGCTCAAATGCTCCCCCCAACTCGGAGCCAATCAGCATTATGCTTACCGGCGATCATGGGGGATCAGAGCAATGTAAACACACTGGGGGTTTCCTCATTAAAGATAGGCTGCTAATGAAATCGCATCCAGCATTTATAACCTTGTGCTAATGACGGCAAGCCTTTGAGATGCTCCGCTAATGAAAGAAGGGCTTTTATTGATATAAGGGGCTAATAAAAGAAAGGCTTAATGACAAGGTTCTAATGAAACAAAGGTGTGTAAATATGCTTCTATAACAAACCTCACTGATAAGTATTTTCATTAACGGACAATTCCCATTTATCAGATGCACCAGTGAAAGTGCATGCAGACTTTACAAGATCCCACAAACTCCACTCTTTTGAATGAAATACATTCAAGAATTTATGAGAGTTTAAGGGATCGCAGCTGAGCTCTCTTTAAGTGTAACGATTGTTCGTGTCCTGCGTTGCCAGGGTGATCAAGCCCAAGGTCAAAGTTCATTGGGCTCTTAATGCATCTCCCAGGTGCTATAAAAAGAAAAAAAAAGCCTTTCCCACATGGGACTCCAGAGGCTAAGGTCCTGGTATAGCGTGCAGGAGAACAGACCGGCAGAGGAGCCATCAATCGCCACGGTCACCATTGTGAATGCCATTCACCTTCAGCGGTATACTAGAGAGCATGCCTCAAAGCTCCACACGAGGAGAAAACTGGTTTAAAACACACCCTCCCATCCTCCCTCCCGTCCTCTACAAACGGCCTTGAAGACATGAGTGTGTCCATCAAGTGCTCATCCACATGTCCTTGAGATATCCATTTCATTAGAGTTTGTGTTTTGTAAGACAGAAGACTTGACAGTGAATGAGTAAAGATAGACGATTTAAGCATTAAAACCAATTATCAAGCAAAATGCATGTATTGTTTCTTTTGCTGCTGTTCTGTTTTATATTCATGTGTCACCATTCTCCAAATCCAAGATTCGATATAGACTCATGATTGGATTTCATTTTCAGTTCATATTTTCTAATTCTTCTTTAAAAACATGGTATCAAGTGTGATATCATACTTTTTGGGAATGTTCCAGAGTAAGGCCATGTGGTTAAATTTAAAAAGAGTCGCAATTTTCATTTTGATTAAAATTGAAAGTTAATATCGACCAAGGGCCTGGCTACGGAAGAGGATTAGGGCCACACGTGAAAAAAAGTCAGAGTCGTCAAAAACCCAGAATTCTGACTTTATTCTCAGAATTCTGAGAATAAAATCAGAATTCTGACTTTAAACTCAGAATTCTGAGAATAAAATCAGAATACTGACTTTAAACTCAGAATTCTGAGAATAAAATCAGAATTCTAACTTTAAACTCAGAATTCTGAGAATAAAATCAGAATACTGACTTTATTCTCAGAATTCTGAATTCTGAGAATAAAGTCAGAATTCTGGGAATAAACTCAGAATTCTGAGAATAAAATCAGAATTCAGAATTCTGAGAATAAAGTCAGAATTGTGAGAATAAAGTCAGAAGTCAAATATTTTTTTCACGTGTGGCCCTAATCCTCTTCCGTACCTGGTACAATGGAATTGTATCATTATGAAATCGTAAGAAACAATGTCATCTGAATTTAAAAACAACATACTAAAATTTCTCAAACAATCTGATGTATGCATGGATATATTTATTTTAATGCTGTCAATTCACACATTTCATTCATAGATTACATTTTTCTTCTCTAGTTTTACTTCATTATGCTCTGAAGTACTACATACTAATATGTAATTCACATTTTGACCAATTTAAAATGAATTTTGATAATTAATTGAATATTTGTGGGGGTTTTGACTATTAGTTAGACACAACAAGCAATCTGAAGACCTAGCCTTGTGCTCTGTGCTTCAATTTTCTAACATGTGAACAGATGATTAATTGCAAAAAATCATTGAGAGTTTAGTGAATGATTAAAAGTATGCATTCTCACATCTCATCTCAAAAAACTACCGTCAATGCTTTCTGCAAGTGTGTCCGACACATTGTGCGTTTGCGTTTTATGCCGTTTTACAATAAATGAAAGGCATTGAGTAGGACACTTAATGGTCCTGTGATGTTTGGTTTCCTCTGAAGAGAGCTAATCCCATGCAGCAACGTCTCATTACACCAACAATTACCACTCTGACAGAGCCTATGTGCTGAAACAACTCTCCCCGTTTCTTCACTTCACTGAGCCCTCTGTGTGGAGCTAAAAGACACTTCAGGACCCATCAGCTGATAATCAAACACTCGTCATCTGAGCCGCAGCATCCCTCTCTGATCCCGATCATCAGCATGGAAAGCATCCAACCTGCTTCTGAGCATATCTGCTCCATCAGCAAACTGTCTTCCCTCCCCCTAGATGATATCCATTTTGAAGGGAAAAAAGACAAATTTAAACATGCCTCTAAGCTCGTATTTATCTCAAGCAGAACAAAGCCTGAGCAGATCTATCATGACAACAAAGCAAACCTCATAAAGATTACTGGAGGCGATACCTAGATGCTGATCATACGGTTATACTTGCTCGAAAAATAGACTCAGTTAACACACATGTAAATCCTTTTGTTGTTGTTTACATGTTTCTCTGCCTATCTGAATGCATTGCATGCTTTTTTTTTAAAATAGTTTCAGAAACACTACCTTTGGGAACAGAAGTTAGATCCCTTTACTGAGACTTTGAGGGTTCCTGAGCGGTCAAACCGGACACAGAACGGGTCAATGAGAGCAGCTGAACTGAGTCCGAAGACATTAGGTGACCCATAAAGAGGACTTACAGGCCTCTGCTGTAGGGCTGGGCGATATGGCCCTAAAAGAATATCACGATATTTCAGGCTATTTTTGTGATAACGATTATACTTCACGATATTACGAAATACTTAAAAAGATATAGAAAACATGTTTTTTTTAGTCTGTATTAATAAATAAAAATCTAAAATGTAGTGTGAAGTGCTAATCTCAACAGTTGCCAAATAAAAAATGTTTACTCTTGACTCTTGAGTATGAGCAAATAATAAAAAATAACCATTTAGGGGTTTCGGGGGCATATTTTAATGAAATTTTGTAAAGGAGAATAAAGGTTCTTATATGTTTTATTCAAGGCATCTTATTTTGACAGTGTTCTTGTAAGTTCTGTGGTGGATTCTGCTAATACACCGTGCTCTTATTTTGAAAGCTGCATGTGTTTAGCGACAGAGAGTAAGTAGCTTTTTGTGATTAAAACAACTTTAATTGTTAGCCTTACGCCACTCCATCATGAAGTAGGAATGTTGCCAATATCATGATATGCATTTTCTTTAACCATAAAAAAAATATACCAATATTATCGTGAACGATACGATATGGCACACTCCTACTCTGCTGTTGCATATTTTATTTGGTATATTGTGTCAAACAGTATTCCCTCGTATCAAGGTACAAGTGGTTTCTGCGTAGAGAAACTCAATGCTAACCTGCTTTTCACTGTGGCTACAGCTTCTTTGAAGCCATAATTTGCCCAGCCTTGGATGAATTAGGGCAACATCAGCCACCTGAGGGCTCCTTTTAGCCCTAATGGAAGATTAGACTAAAAATCTGCAGAAACAGATGCCCATGAAGACCTTGGCTGAAAGACATAATTCTCAGGTTCAGCCACAACAAAACCAGATCACTTGCGGCAAAACTTCTCACAAAATGACGAGGAGGTTGCTGTTATGAGTAGTCGTCTCTTAACTGGTAGACAAATGTGACTAAAATCTGCAACTTGCATTTGTTTCTTGCGCTGTGAGTCACAAAACCAACCGCTGTTTGAGGTCTGGGCTGGCAATAAAAAGTTAACTGGACAGCTTTATTGAATGACTTATTAAGCCACTGTGTTTTTGCGAGACCTAAACTGAGGCGCTTTTGAAATGAACAAGAGCACCTTTTTGTAAACGGCTCTTTCAGAAAAAAACATTCCTTCCTACTTTGTCTGAAATTGAGTCTGCACTTTCACACAGTCTCAGGATAATGAAAGTGGCAGTTGCCCTGGTGTGGCATTTGAAGCTGCAAGGCATCCGTAGGAAAGGTAGAACTGACAAAGATGACCTTTGTGAAACCGTAAAGCTGGGACTGTTATTACTGAGCAGCACATGTCGATCTGCACACCACGGACAGTTCTCAGAAGTGGTTTTTTGGACTTTTACCAAACTTAAAATAGCAATGCAATTCCACTCATGGCAATATGATTTAAATTTAGGCTAGACAACGTGGAGAAAATTGATCTTTTGACAAAATGTGGATATTGTGATGAAATGATATGGTTGACACTTGCTAAATATTTTTACACAATAATATTTTTGATAGATAAGCATCAGTTATGAGGTTCCAATGATAAAATTGGCAGTCTGGTAGGTTCCCAAAATAACTTGTAACTGTAACTGTATTGCAGTTATTAAAAATAGGAAAAGACAACACTAAAAATATTATGATAGCCACTATTTAAGATGATATCTTATCTATAACTTTGAATACTAATTAAAATAAAATGGTAAATTATATTCATTTAAATCAAAGGTTTTTGTTACTTGTTTTAAATACATACTACATGGAGGAACACAAAACAGCACATGAAAGCAGCAAACATACAACAAACAGACAAAAACTGTATTTTTTTCCCCACACACTATCACCCCAACACTATTATGACGCTGTTGGATCTTTGCGAAGCTACAAAACCTTGATTTATGTCCCTCACAGTTTAAAAAAAGACATAATTATGGAACAATGCTGCTGCTCCAGTGCCCTTGTGACACCGGGTTATGACTACGCTCGCAGAGCCAGACATAATTCTGTCACTTTGTAAAGAGAACACACGTCTGGAGACAAGTAAGTGTGGTTGTGGTTGTGGCAAAATCTGCCGCTGACAAAGCTCCGCCCACAGGCTTCCTTCCAATTCAGTTGCAATTTCTGGTGTGAAACCCCACCACCTCCACAAGTCCCTGGATTGGTTGGTGTAGATTTTTTTTTTTTTAATTCTTGGTTTGATTTCTTTCCCACACTGACTTTTATGCCAAAACGAAACTCCTTCCAGACAGACACTACACCTGCAAATATAATGGCTGTGAAGTAGAGTTATTAAAAAAGATTTGAGGATTATTCAATACTGATTGACAGACAGACTGGGTGTACTCTGGCTGTGGCTCAGGTTCACTTTTCCCACAGAGATGTTCTGTCTTCTCTCGAAAGGATTGTATCAAACACTACACAGTGCCGGGGTTAAGCTTAGATGACACCAAAGCAGCAGTTCTTGATAATTTATAACAGCCATTTGTCTCACTTGCTGTGACGTGATGAAGCCAAAGGCAGGCCACAGCAGACGGGGGGTAGACCAAAAGAGTGTGGTAATTGAGGTTAGAGGGGAAGAAAAAGAAGGGGCCGGTTCAAAGACTGCTTGTCCACGTCAGAACCTTTCTCCGGGGCAAATAAGGGGAACAAGGGCCTCACTGCAGCCCAGCAGCCGGAGCAGCTCCTTGGGCAAACGACTCTAATCAAATTTGTGTGATTGGACTCAAAAAAAGAGCTGCGAGGGTAAAAAAGAGGTTCCTTTCACCCGGGAACGGACACAAGGAAGCATTTAAAAATCGACTATCCCGCTGCAGATCTTTACAGTAGCCGTTCACATGACGGACTATCTGCCCATGCCAACAGCCCTTGGCACAGCACACACAGGCCCATTCTCAGCTGTGAAATATCACCCTCAGAAAGGGAGAGATAAAACTTTGTTTTATGTGCTTCCTCTAATGGATCGCGGTGGGGGAAATTCGGCCAGTATTTTGTAGGATTCACCCTAGATTGCACTGTTTTAATCTAGCGTCAAAACTGCTATTTTTAGCCTTGATTAATGGTTGCAATCGGATACAGTTCTGGCCTCAGTTCACGGCCTCGATTTTCCTTGATCGTAGCTGACATTTTGGAGTGATCAAAGAGAATTACCTCCAGCAACTAATGTTAAAATAAAGAGTATGGAGATTAATATTCTGAGGGGGGAATATCTAACACGTCGAGAGCAGTGCAGAGGTGCTTGGAGGCAGAAAGTGAGGTGTGGTACAGTGCAGCGACCTGTGCCCCACTCGCTGCCTGCATGGTCCTGGAGGAAGGTCCCAGAGCACGCTTCCTGTTAGCCTGCTAAATTAACTCCACACGCCCACGCTCCCATCTCTACAGGAGCACAAAGTCTCCCATTAACCTCCCCCCGCCGCACAGTACATCTTGAATCCAAGTACTGAGGATGTAAATATGTACCAACAACCAAGGACAAAACAGGAGGAAGGACTTGTGCTGCCACCCACATCTTCTCTCCTGAACTATTTGTCCTATAACTCTAACCCAGATTCACCAATCAAGGTCGACGCATGCAAAAAGTCAAGGCTTGCTCACTCTGCCTTTGTGGTTGTAAAGCCTTCAGCCCCCACTGTCTCATTCAAGCCAACATGGTACAATGCTGTAAATCTACTTGAGTACAGTGACAAATCTAGTTTCTTCCATTTCAGACGGTGGAAAGAGCAAAATGTTCAGCACTGATTGAAATTGTCGAATAAAAAATTAATTCCAATATGTTTATATATGACAAAAATTAAAATGACAATACATCTGCATCTTAAAAGCTTGATTAAGAGACAGCCACTATACATATCATGGGAAATTGTGTTTGAGTTGCATGAAACATTAATATGGAGTGGTACATTATTCAAAACCTGAATTAAAAACATCTGGAGCCCCAGCTGCTGTGCATGGGTGTGCACTAAAAACCAGAACGACAATAAAAGCCTAAAAATTCATAATACAGTTGAATAAGAATTACACAAGACAGACCACTCATAGGACAGTTTTAAAAACAGGGATTAAGTGCACTCTTTGGCTAAAATGCCTCTTTAAATTGGAGGCATTAAATATGAATGGGGGATTTTTAAAACCAGCAATGTGGATTCCAGCCTGTTGACTGTAAAGCTCCATTAGAGAGTACACTCCAGCCGGGAAAAATATTGAAATAATCCTGTCCAGGATTTGAAATCTACAGTAAATTGGTTGTAAAGTGCTCACCTCCAGTTTAGTATCACTGTATGACTTTGAGCCAAGCTGGACTGTGAAGGACTTGGACAGGAAAACGGTGCTTACAGAGCAAAGTCAAGTTTTGGAATGAAGGGTTTGGGCCAAGATAATGAATGGAGACAACAGGGCTCTCTCACTGAGCAAACTTTCAAGTATCAACATTTCAAGCCCCATATTAATGGCATGGCTTAAGGCTGCTGTACATTGGGAAAGAGCTGTTTTTCATACTGACTTTTGACTCTTAAAAATAAACACATTTTGACCTGGCACTGGACTGTATTACAGAAATGGACTTAGCCTCAGGGTCTGAAGAGTGAACCCAATGTAGAAGTGCCCTTAACTTGCATTCTTTCTAATGGCCAACAGGGGGCGACTCCATTGGATACTAAATGAGTCAGACTGAATAGAAGTCTATGAGAAAATGAACCTACTTATTAGCTAGTGTTCTCAGTAAGATTCACCCTATTGTCTGAACCCTAGCCCACCAACCAATGGGTGTCGTCATGGTGACCACGCTTGGCATCTTAGCTCCAAGAAAGTCATTTGTGATGAAAATTCAACACATTGTTCCTTGGAGTACTTTTCTAATATATCTTATTATATACATCTAAAAGTAATATCTTTATTTGACCAGTGTGTAAAAGGCTGAAGCAATGTTTCTAAAATACAAAATATGTGAAACTAAGTCTTAGACATAAATATATATCCCTAAACATGTTGTTTTTAAAAAGATGGCATTGGTTTTTCCCCAAACATAACATCTGAGGTAGTTTTAAGAAAAGCAAAGCACTAATTAATCCTAAGGTCTTTAGCACAGACATGAGAAGGCTCCGGAAAGCTCTGGCTGCAAATCTCAACTTGCTCTTTGGCTCTTTATGCATGTTATGTAAAAATTATGAAATACAGCAAGAAGGAGCCAACAATCACTGAGCTTTTAAAGTAAGCAGTAAAATAATTACTTTTACATGAGCCAATCCTGCAAGAAGTTTTGTGACAATAGATTCTTTTTATTATTATGAAGTCTAACTTACAAAAACCCTTTCTCAGAGCGATAGTAATCAATCTTGTATAATCAGTTTTACACCCTGTAGAATGCCATTCAAGAGGGAAAAAATATTTCCACCCCCATGCAGCTTTTCGGCCTTGAGCATATATATATTGAGAATATAATGCCTTACACATAATGCTACGGTTTGTGATTCTTTTTCACAAAACCTCGACATTAAAAAAAATCCATCACCCAGGTTAAATCAATACTTTCTATTTGCAGAGAGCCTATAACAGCCTATAAACCAGTTGTTATGAAGACACAGCCAATAGCTTGTAGGGATGCAAATATAAAGTGTGTAAAAAAACCCACATGTGGAGTACAGTGCTGGCTGGGAGAGTGAGACAGCTGAGGCTGAGGCTGAAGCTTGTTATGGGTTACAGTATTATTCCAAAGGCTGAGTGATCTCTTGTGCTCTTCAGGAATGGATACATGCCATGCATTCCAAGAGGCGACCAAATTGTTACACTTGAGACTTTGCCAAGCAGGCTGCAGCTGCTCTTACAGGGACATCCATTCAGATATGTACCTATCAATTTTACCACCTATGCTCTTCTCAAATCCAAAGTCAATAATCTGCAAAAGCATAAATGCATTTTACATCAATACAGCAGCACATCATTTGCCTGGCTCTTCTGATTTTTCCGCAGAGTGCAACAAAGTGAAAGTGACTGTAGCAAGTGGCATCATAAGTCCCAAGCATGCAAAGGTGACGAGGTACTTTTAAATATACACAGGATATTAAACCTGCAGACAGGCTGGACGGAGAAATGTCTCCTCTCCTCAGATTCAAGAAAGAACATTCCTTCAAATTGCCAGGAAAATAATAAAGTATTAAAAGGCATTTGATGTCTTTGTCAGATGTCTAAATGTCTGAAAAAGTGACAGCTTTTCAGTTTCTTTTCGGGTGATTATGTAAGTCTTTGGATGACACAGCTAGCTTGAGTGAAGTTTATTCACATGCAGTATATCACAGTTTGAGCACTGTTTTAACAAAATAAGCCAAAGATTTGCTGGTTTCTAACTTCTCAAATGTAAGAATTTGATTAACTTTACACACCTTGGGCTCTCAAAAAATGCACAAGGTAAGATTTTACATTTTACTGACAAAATGATTAATAAAAGAAAATAATTGTCAGATAAATAAAGAGTTGATTTGCAAAAAAAAAAGATAAAAGCCTCTCTTTTTTAAATGAAAAAGAAACAAAACCATTTTGATTGTTTGCTCTTGATTGCACAAAACATGATTTAGCAAAATGTAACATTTTTGAGATTTCTTCCAACAACTAGACAATAAAAACAATTGTTTGTTGCAGCCCTGAAAATAAATAGTAAAATAATAAGTTACACTATTGAAAAACAAGAGCAAAGTCAGAAAAAGGCCCACATGTCACAGTGAAATGTGCAAAACTTAATTGGATCATTTTTTGTGCAACGTGTTGATATTGGAGTCACTTCTGCAAGTCACAATAAGATTCAAGACAAAAACACAACCAAACCAATATTGGCACTGAATCATCACATCATGCTAATTTCAATAGAATCATAACCATAAAATATAATCTAATCACTGGAATAATCTTATTATTATTCAGAAGATTCATATTATTCAATATGTCTTGTCTACAGTACTTTTCACAGCAGGAAAAAAATAAATTAACTGACTGAAAAGAATGTCTTGGCTCACAAATGAGGGCCACTAAGGAGGCGCAAACAAAGCATAGAAGAAAAGAAAATATCTATGAGATTCCTCACATTGCTATTAAAAAAAGGAATAGAAGCTTGTTGAAAATGTGAAATCTGACCTCCTACTTGACATGCATCAGCTGACATTTCAGTTATGCAGAAATGACTCTGCAAACTGTCTTGTGGGTAAAAACATGGAGGGAGGATGCTGAGATGACTCCTGACTTCAGTAATAAAACACAGTCTGCTGCCATTCTCTAAGTGAGTGCCACTTCCTTCATATGACAGATAACTTTATTTTAGAAATTGGTTTGTATTCAATAAATTATCAAGGAGTTATTGGCCACATGATTACAGATCTTAACACAGCAGGGGGGGAAAAGAAAGATCCTTGGATCAGTCATAAAAAAGCAACAGAAATATAGACAGCACCCAGCATGGGGGCGAACAAAAGGGAGTAGAACGGAGAGGGAACGAAGGGGGAGAAAGAACAGTGAATGAAAGAGGGATGGAGGGAGGGAGAAGAGAAGAGCAAAGCATTGCTTGGAGACTGGGAGAAAGGGAGAGCGAGAAAGAGAATGAAAGAGAGAAAAAGAGGAGAGACAGGCAGAGGGAGGCTGACAAAACTAGGTCAAGTCACATGACTGGGATCGACTGCAGGCAGGATTAAATATCCTACAGCATGTGGTCATTTACACAACAAATGTACTTTTCATTTTATAAATAATTTCTCTTCCACGGGGGGGATGAGGCTCGGCATAGAGAGTGTGATGCTTCGCTGTATTCTGGTTGGAAGCGAGGCTTTTCACTGAGCACAAAAAAACGAGGCATTAAAGACTCGAGCGAGCCGTTCCCTCTGAGACAGGAAACAAAGCCGGAGCCTGAGATAGCATGAAAATGATCATAACAGTAGGGAACATGGTTCCAGTATGAGATAGCTCCATTGTGACAGGCTAATGGCTGCATCATACACTGTCCATTATCTTCAATGAAAGCACAGGACAGGGAAATGTTCAAAAAACAAAGATGTCACATGTTTCAACTTCTTGCAAAGTGACAGTGAAAGTGTACCGTAATGTCTGGACAGCCTGGCTGCATGACTGGATTCTCTGATACTGATCGCAATCTGTCAAATGTCTGGGGCAATGTCATGATACGGGGGTTACGATTAATATTTTGCAATATATTGCGAAACTGTAAGCAAGCTGATATGTGTCAAATTGTCGACACTGTAGAACAAGAGTAGTTCTGGGACAACTTCACCTACTTCACGGTGAAAAACGCTAAAGAGATCAAAACTCAAGCGACACTTGTTTTATAAAGAACAACACTTAATAGTATATAGATAAAGGGATGACCCTGATGAAGGCCACAAGCCGAAACACATTGGACTTTATACTATAGGTGCTGTTTTGTGATTTTTTTTTCTTTATGTAAAAAAAAATATATTTCCTTATTTTTTTCCAGTGGATTAAGAAGCATGTGCAGGTCATTACATGGCTGCTATCATTTATTTTGCATGCAACGTTCAATTTTGCCATTCTGCAATACAATTTTGCGCCTGTAACCTGTCCTGTACAGCTAAATGCTTAGTTACATCCTGTACAGGAGGCAATTACTGCACTGGCAAAAATTACATATTTGATATTTTACTAGGGATGCATGATATTATTGGCTCGGTATTGGCCAATATTGGCTTAAAAATGAACTATCGGACATCGGCCAACACACCGATATCCGCCACTATAAACAGATTAAATAATGTGTTGCTGCTTACTTGACTAAATGCACAACCTCGGCGCCTATGCCTGTCATATGTTCAGATTTTTTTTATTGTTTGCACATCACCTCCCTGTTGCACCTTAAGCACATGTTTACTTAATATGTCAATTGTGAAATTGGCCAAATTTGCCCTGATTGTGGGTATTGTGATTGATTATCTCAGGGAGAGCATCATCCAAGTTTTAAGTAGGATGTATCTTTTTGTATTTTATGTGAAAGCAATTGTCAAAAATAAGTATGCAGTTTTAAGCATCAAGTATTTTGTCTTATTTTGCACAAGGAATGAATATTACATAACAAATGTGATAAGAGTATGCTCCACAATACTGTATGCTAATTTCACTACAGAAGAGAGATGAAGATCTCTGCAATTAGTTGTGTGGGAAAAAATATCTGTATCGGTATCGGTAATCGGCTAAATTAGTTGCAAAAAATCAGCATATCGGATATCGGCAAAAAATCCAATATCATGCATCCCTATACTTTTACTATTAAAAAGATAAAAATGTGAGTGATCAAGGCTGTGTCACAAACAGACAGCTCAACAACAACTGACTTGATGCACTCTTGTTGTGACTCAAAGCCTGTCTGACTGGAATATGAAACGAATGACTGAGATGCACATACAGTAAACATAATGCAGGATGACATGTCATGAGAAGTGAAATGCCACTGGTGCCCCCTCAACCCCTCCCCCTCACCACCCACCCTGCTCTATGCAGAGGGGAATCTACAGCTGCCAATCAAGCAGAAGACCACAAGCTAAGCTGGTCATAAACTCAGTCAATCCACTGTAGCTCCGCATGAGAAATATCAATCATTCATTCACATCTGTGGCCAGCTGAGACCGGGACATACACAGGAAATGTATGTATGCGTGTCAGTGTGTGTGTGACTGTGAGAGCGCTAAGCATTGGATTGAAATGTGTCGCTCGCTGCTCGTAATTTCAACAAGTGAACCCTAACTGGACATTCCCCAGCGGATATGAGCCAATCAATGTGATGTAATGCCAGTGAAGACCCAGACCGACACGTGGCGCTTCTCTCCAATCAGTTTGACCCCGGGGCTTTCAGGGTCACGGGGCCCAGCACAGTGCATTTAGATCACTGCGTTTTAGAGTGCAGATAAAGCAGACAGCTGCTGCACTGCACTTCAGATCTGCAGAGTTGTACAACACTGATAAGAAATTACATACAGACGACCTTATATGACATATAGATCCCTCATGCTGCTTATGTGCTTACAAGAAATGACTGGTGGGAACCTAATGATGCAATTCTGCTACAGTCTACATAAAAAATGCATTTTATTATCAATATAATCATATGTCGGTCTTATGAAGGACTCATTCCAGGATACAAGATAAGATACGTAAACTGGAATGTATATCTTTACCGACAAGATAAGATATTTTAACTGCCAACTGCTTGTTTCACTAGTTGTGATGTTGTTTTTTTCTTTAAAAGAATTTTAAAAAAAAGGGTTGGTAACACTTTACAATAACCATCTAAGTTATGTTTATAGATTGTTGATAAAACAAATATTAAAACTGTTCAAAGTACCACAATTAAGTATATATATTTAATCTTTATAGATGTTTATAAGCATTTTCTTAAAGCTATATAAATCAATAAACATAAATAATTAGAATTGAATAGTTTTTTAATGGTAAAGTAACTATAAACTTACATTAATAAATGATCTTATTACCATTTATAAATGATGATTTAACATTAATAAACTATCTATTTACCATTTATAAATGATGATTTAACATTAATAAACTATCTATTTACCATTTATAAACGATGGTTATTGTAAAGTGTTACCAATGGGGTTTTTTTTACTTACTCGTCATTTTAACTTATGTAGCTATATTCACCAACGTTGTGGGTCAGTTACTGATGTGTGGCATTGCTAATGTTTCCACAGGTCTGCTTCTTGCTGTGTGGGCACTCTGAATTTTATATTTATGACCATTTTTTTGCCTCAAAAGTTAAAAATCATTTGGCTTGGTATTTCTAAGAGGCATTTATGAGGAAAGTATGAAATTATTTGGTTAACCTTAAGAGATTTATTTGAAGTTTTACTGTGTGGACCAGAGGTTAGAGCACAAGCCCTCAGGTGCAGAAAAAAAATACAGCAATAAGAATGTGGTTTTATTTTGATACTATAGCGAGGTTCGGGGTCGAGAGGTGAGGCACCTTATTGAGGGCTTGAAGCGTACTCCTTCTGCTGAAATGTCATCCATGACATCACCGTGTGTCTACCTGCAGGAGGCCCCAAGATGCGATGAGCCAGCGAAGCATAAGACTGCTCCAAAAATACTAAATCTGCCTTTTGGGGCAAAAACTCTTATCTCAAATAACAATTACTGAGCAAGAGAGACAGAGATGTCAGATCGGCTTAGAGCTGAGCAATGGTGCATCCTCTCAAAAAGTAGGGTCCAAAACAGCAAAGTTAATTTGGATCAAGGGACAGGCAAGAGGACGAGTCAGAGCAAGGTCATTCTGCAGGGCCGCACAGAGATGTCTGCATACACGCTAACCTAAAGGCAGAGGGAAAATGCTTCCCAATGAAGCACGGTGCAGAGGTTGTGTGTATTACACAACCCTCAGGCTCTCAGATTCACATTTTAAAGGAAGAAAGGCCGTCACTGTCATAATCTGATTTGCGTAAAAAGCCTGGCAGGGGGATACCTCTTTCCAAGAATGCTAATAATAATAATAATCCTGCATGCATTTGTGCCCACGTACATCTATTTCTGTGATGGTATGTGTATCTACTATGGCTAAAAAATATAAGTATAAATCCAATAGTTGATGGACAGGTAATTCATCAACAAATTTAATCATCAAATAATTGTTTTAAGACATTTAGAGAAAATAAATTCTTCTTAGATGTAAGAATTTGCAAATGTTCTGATTTCTGTCATCTCATCTCTGCTTCAGCTTAGGCTTTGGAAAACTACAATGTTAGTTTTTACTTTTTTCTGGAATCAGAATCTACCATTATTTCTTATATGTTTTGTGTTTTAGATACTGGAATATGAAAATTATAATTTTTAGTTTTTACAGTTTCGCTGAAAGGGAAGATATATGTGTACATTTCTTCAAAGTAGCTGATTTAATTTGCAACGTTTTCACCAGGATTTTTTTTTATTTCACTCATCAGTTGATGTCCTAAACATTAGTGAAAGAGGTAATGTGCAGAAAATATAAGTAAATTGTTGGAAAAAAAAAATGGTTTAACTATCGCATACAATACTTTTAGAATTCAACTATCAGCTGTTGTATTATTTTCCAAATGTTCATTCAGTTCTTTAAATCTGAATAAAAGAAGAAATAATTGCTTCATTCCAGCCCATATAGACTCAACTGACCTGCACAAATACTAGCTCACAATCCCTTATATAGATAAACAGGTAACTGCTCTGTATACATTATCCAACAACACACACACACACATATGGCAGGCTGTATCATCAACATCAGCATTCCTAGAAAGGAGTCCAACTTGTCAGTTCATCCATGCAGAAAGATGTAGGCCAACTGCAGAGCAACATGGGGAAAAATCAGCTCAGTGTCCTCACAGAAAGAGAGATGATTGACCAAATGAAACGTTTGCCTCCACACTCAGATAAAAGGAAAATAACGTGATCTAGAATGGAAAACGTTTTTGCTGCATCATTTCTATGTTACATCTATTCAAATGTTGTTGTTCAACTTCCTTATCCGTTAGCATTCTTTGGATTTCTCTCTTCATCTTGCCCCCGTTCACTATCATCTATCCCCTTCTATGCAACTACAACTTTCTTCCCCTCCTCCCATCTTTCCCAACCCATCCTCCCTTCTTTCTCCCTCTCCCCTCACTGTCTCCCTCTGATCACTGCCCTACTCCTGGCTGCGCGTACTGTAAAGCTCTCAGGGGGGCCAGGCATCAGTAAGCCCATCAGAGGGAGACCGTGATGCATCTCTTTTGATCAGAGCAGTCGCCACATTAGCATGTACCTCTGCTGCTCTGCTGCTCTCCCCTCTGCTCTGAGTGTGCTACCTGCCTGTCAGTGGCGCCGACCCACGAGGAGCCTCGCCCAGGTAAGACAGAAGGCGCTCGGAGCCTGTCTGAATCTTAATCGCTAATGAACACGGGCTCGCTCTGCCGCTGATGAGAGGAGAGAGAAGCACGCTTGTGATCTCACTGCAGAGAAGGACAAAAGCCTCCTCGTACATCAGTAATATAGTGTAAGGGCCCCGCAGCTGAGCGCAGCGCCGTGCACTCTGAGTGATACAAATCAGCTGAAGGTGTTGATTCAATACTGAGACTTTTTTTTTTTTAATCTCTCTTGGGACTTTAAACCTCAAAGGGAAGCTCATGTACAAACTCTTTGTTCGTGCTTTTCTATGATAACAAACTAAAACATGAAAAAGCTACATTTCTTTTTGAAAACACACAAAGGTAGCCTGTTTTTGTTTTAATCAGAATATACAGAAGCTCTTTCATGCTATACCAGAATCACCAAACAGAGAGGTTATTTTTCATACCATGATTTAAAGTTTACTGTGTGAAAAAATGTAGAGGAATTCTTCTGTTTTTGTTGTGGTTTTTATGAGGGGTTGTGTTTGGCCCAGGACTGGTCTAGGTCTGGGTCCACAGCCGGGTGCCCTCTCACTTCTGTGCCACTTAATTAGCCCAGCCCTTGCACAAAGGGGAGTTGGTCACATGGGCCCAATTTGGCCCCGCTATAAAGTCTGCGAAGGCTCAACATGCATTACTACAGGAGTATTTACGTGCCTGCCTCACTAGGGTAAGAGACTTTGAAGATGCAGAAAACAGGACGGAGGAGAAGAAGAAGTGAAAGGAAGGAGAAAAAATAACTGAAATGAAAGGAGGGGACCCTTAAATTCCAGGGAATTTTTCCAGATGTTGCACAAATATTCTGCTGAGGCAATCCAGATGTGCTCACTCTGTTTATTCCCTCCTTCTGCTCGCTGTTCCAGAGACTTCTCTTTCTTCCCTTTCTTCTCTTTCACTCTGTCTTTCTCTTTCCACACCCCCTCTATACCTCCCACCCCCCTCTGTCAAGCAGCCCACATCAGTGTTCCCTGATAGTGCCTTTTAAGTGAGGGCTTTAATAGCCCCCAGGGCACCTTAGCATCCACAAGGATCCTGTAATAAACATCCACTCTCATTCTCTCCTGCACACACATGTGTGTGTGTGTGAGAGAGTGTGTGTGTGTCAGAGAGAGAGGGAGATTAGGTGCCTTGTTTTATCGCTCTTTGGATCAATTAACAATTAACTCTGTTACTAACAATAGCTGCACTGATGCGATGAGAAAAAAAAACAAGCGCCATGCACACAGGGAAGCAAGACAGAAATGAAAACAACATGCTTCCTGCTTTTTTTTTTCTTTTTTTTTTGCGAGCATCCACAACGATCCGGTTTTGTTTTCCCCCTTTCCATCACTTCTCCCTTCTCCTCACCTCTCCCACAGAGCGTGACCCAGCCACAACCCCTGACCCTCCCTCTCGCAGACAGCGCACTGATTCTCAGCTGCTGCACTGCTCCAGATACACCACTTCATGAATCAGCGTGTCAGAGACGCCGCTGCAACCACCGCTACCACCGGTTCAGAACATACACGTTGTAGCATCGGCTAATTGTGCACATGGCACATTAAAGCATACATGTGCAAGCTTGTACACGCTGACACATATGCATGTCCAAGCATACACACATCCCCCTTCTGACACTCAAATACATGGCAACATACTAGTGCTGAACAGTGGATAAATCTTTTATTTTAACCCTCTGAATCCCACAACTAACGGGTAGGTTTTAAAAGGGATGCTTGTTTGTTTTAATTACCATAATAACACCATTTATCATAGACAGGAAATGTAAAAAACGAAATTATTTTTGGCTTTTCACACTTCTGACGCTCCTTGAATGAAATTTGTGATGCATGTTTCAGTCAGGAAAAATAACCAAGCTAAGCTTAAAATAGCGATATTTCATCAAGATTACTTTATTTCTCATTTAAAATTTCACCAAAATACACCATTTGCATTAACTAGTTCCTGTTAAAATTATAAAATTCTGCACTCTTCAGGACAACTGGGAAGCCATTAATGACTTGACTGAGACCTTCAGTCACATGTCAAAAAATTAAGCAAAATTTCAAAGGTACTGTCTGCTGTTTATACAGAGAGAGGAGAAGACAAGAGAGGTTGTAAAAACATGAACACTTCAATATGTATGGCATGTGGAGCCCCCTTTTGTCCCCAGTACTGGTAACACTTGTGTGCACTTTCCATAGTGCACACAAGTACAGAACTTTTGTATTGCAATAAAAAACAAGGCCACAGTGAGTAAAATGTGACAGCCATCAACTGCTTGGCATGAAGAGGGTTATGTAATTTATCTAGCAAAAATATCAAACATGCATTGGTTCAAGCTCCTCAATTGTGGGGATTTGCAACTTTTCTCTGCTTTATGTAATTGTAAATCACATAAGGCAATCTGAGCCTTGGCTACTGATCTGATATTGTTATGGGCATTTAATAGACTAAATGATAAACTGACTACTGTCAAAATAAACAAAAATGCAAAATAATAATTAAAGTAACTGTTAGCTGCTGCCGTTGTGTATGCCCCCCCAATACCCCCACACACACACACACATAAATCTACACAGCTGCACACGGTCCTGCCAATAACGTCCTGTTCTGCCAACAACTCAGCGCTCAGATCTGTCCTGTTTAATCTGCAGCCTTCTCCTGTTTCCCATTCTGAGCTGAAACAGAAGAAAGCATCCTAAATGTGACACTTGAACTTGTCAGAGCCGTTTGAGCAGGCAACTGTCAGCACTTTGGTATGCAGAACGCTGATGACAAAGACATGGCCAGCACCTGCGCGCCTGCCTGTCTCCGTCTGTCTAGTAAACCTGGTTGCTCAACTTTATTCTCCTGAATTGCACAAACAACAGATTTATATAGAAGGTCGGGTTGCCTTGGCACTGAATTCTTAATTCATTCTGATAGAAATGACACCGTCATGGAACAGTGATACAAAGCCATGTACATAATCCATTTACATGACTCTGAGAACATTTTCCTTGGCGGCACAATGGGAGGGTTTTCTCAGTCTAATAAGCAGGTTAACAAATTCTATAGCCAATATGAAAGAGCATTCAACTTAGTCGCTGCTTAATGCGATTTCTGTATTCATTCAGTCTTCTTATTTTCAGTGACTAAGTAGTGGAGCTTGGTTTAAAAAAAAGATACCCTGCATTCTGGTCTTATTGCGGTCAAGATGGGTTTATATTGGAGCAATTTATTATGTGTTTCATTGTTGACCAATATTATGTGGCCTCGTTGTTTTGTATTGCTTGGGTCTCCTGTGTGATTTTACTGCACACCCTGTCTGCAAAGCAAATTTCCCTTATGGGGCAATAAAATGTTGAACTCAAATAGATTGAATGTTGTGGGCAGAGGAAGGGAGGGAACAGCCAACTAAGCTCCGTCACTTAGTTACAAACGACAGCAGTTGAAATGATACTTTTCTTTTCAGCCGTTTACAGCGCTTGGTACAGTATGTTCATCCAGAAATATTAGGAGTAAGAGGTTCCAAGTTGCCGGTGTTGTTTTTCCAGATAGAAAGCCCCTCCCCCCTCTATTCTTAACACCCTTCCTGCCGTTGAGAACATTCCTAAAACCAGACGGCCGCAGCAAGGTGTCTAACCATAGGTGACAAAGCCCTCCAGACTTCTGTGCAGACTTTCTGTTTTGTGTGCACATGCATACAGGTGTGTGTGTGTGTGTGTGTGTGTGTGTGTGTGTGTGTTGAGGCCGAGGGGCCACAGTCTGGGCGGATGTATGAACATGCTAGGCCTGCAGGCGTCAACAAAGAGTTAATGGCACTTTTTCTACTGCAGGCACAGGAAAAACCCACAGAGGAACCCTGTTATCTCACATATCATCTTATAACTGTCATGCATGGTAATTTGTAAAATATAATGTTAACGTCACAACTGGCTAAGCATGTGCATATTTATCCTTTGTGCTCATTTCTAAGATGACCTGAGTCAAAACTTTTCTATCTGCTAACGTCCCTCGGTATCCTCTATCTCATCAGTAATCCAGACTGTTTGGTAGCTGTAATGAATCTTCTGTTTATCATAATTACAGTTGTAGCCTCTGATCCTACACACTGATTTTACTTCGCCAAAGTTGAACCTGAATGTGATAGTTTTACCATGAAAAGAATGTCAAAGTCGAATGAAACTTTCTATTGCACTGTGTCTTGACAGCTTGCTCTTATAGGATCTGGAAATACTCTCGCTGATATCTGGTTCAACAGCTTCAACTGTCCCCAATCCCTGCAGGGCTGACTGCAAGCAAGGGAAATCTGAAAGGGGAAAAACTACTAAAATGAGACAAGCAAGAACCCTAAAGGCAACTCTCAAAAATTACTTTTATTTTGAAGCCTTGATGCTGCAATCAGATATTTAGGGATGCTGAATAACAGAACAGAGGCTAATGCAAATATGGAAACCTGGTGTGCGTGAAATTGGGGGCTTGAAACCAAATGGACACAACCATCGCTATAGAAACAGGAACATGATAAAAGGTGGATGTACAAGTGTTGCTATCAGCGATGTAATAATTCTCTGCATTATGGCTGCGATAAAAGCCTAGAGTATTTGCTAATAACAGTAGGTTGGATGAGCAAATACGGGGACATTCACTATTTCCGCTCCATGCTTCCAAGCCCACAAAAAGCAGCAGTTTTCATCCATTTGCCAGGTAAACAGAAGCATTTGCTCTGACATAACTGGCATGTAAGCAAGAGTAGCAATGGCATGTTGCTGTGCAGCATTATAATATATAAGGTGAGGAGCAGTATAGACAATGTTCCCAGTGATCCAAACAGTGAAAGATTCTTGGAGTGATGCCATTAGAATTTCACTTAAATATGACATTAAATCCTAATATAACCAATCACAAAGCATCTCAGCCAGAGTTCCTAAAGTGAAGAAATGTTTAAAGTAGGGCGAAGGACTTTTTTATTAGGCTTAGGAGTTTCTTAAGCAGAGGAGAAAAAAAGCTGCAGGAAGTGGATGAGGGGAAGTTTTACAAATGGTGAATAAGAGCAGCAATAGATTCAATGACATTTGTAATTGAAAGTGATCTCATCAGAGCTGTGGCTGCTTTACTCATTCAATGATTCAACACTCTTATGTCATTAAGGCTATTTTACAGACTTTATTATCAGTATGATTCAGTGCAGTTATGTTTATTTTAAGATCATTAATGCCAATGACTATGCCAGGTTCCTCTGGCCAATACAGGGCAAAGTTGAGCCTAAGTTTTTAAATATTATTATCACATCTGCAGAATGCCTGAAAATGTGTACCATGTGAATCAATGGCTATTGTAAGCTACTTGTGTTTTTCGCCCACATGCCACTGGGCCTTTTCCTGCCTCAGTCCAATTTAAATCGTGGCTGATGCCAAATAAGTTATCAATAAAAGACAGACTGTATGAAAATGTATGGATAACATGACTGCTCCCAAAATTGAAGCCTAAACATCCTTATTGTACATGTCATAAGCCCCGCCTCCCCCATGTCTGCAAATGCCAAACTGAAGTACACGTCAAATAATTTTTGTCATTAAAGGTAGTTCTTACCACGATGATGTTTGTTCAAGTGTTCATTTTTTTTTTATACATTTTGTTTTAATTAATTCATGTTATAAAACAGGGGTGTGACATCATGGCTGACAATTGTGATTGACTCGTGATTGGTTGGGCGGCTGTATTGGGACCTTGATACCACGGCTGCACTGCCCGATCACTGTTTCTGAGATATTTTGGTTTCATTTTGTACAGTCGGATGAAGTGGAGGTGGACGTCGTCCATCTTTACAGTCCATAGCATAAAGCCTTCCTGTGTTCAAATCAAGCATATCTCCATTTCCCTGAAGAATAAATAACTACACTTCAAGTCTGAGTTGGGATTGGTCTCAAATTTGGCAGTATGAGGCGGGCTCATGGGGGTCAGATCTCATTTTCATGCCAGTGCAAACCTCTACCTGACTGGGGGGAAAATATGGGGGATGTCCTGAGCCAGTTTTGAGTGTATCTTGGCAAACCACTTTGTTTTTAGAAGTCTTCCTTCCTCTCAAAATATAAAAACATTCAAGATTGACTTAACATTCGACTTGATGATAATGACAAACCTTCATCTCAGCATTAGTAGAGACACCAAACTGCTTTACTTTAATCCTAAAAACACTATTAAATGTTGCTGTAGTAAACCTACAGACAGCATTTAATCATAGGCATGAAAAAAAATGTAGCTGGCACATAATTTGCAATGCAAAAATATACAGTAAAGACATATCTATGGTGGTATTCCGGTGTAAACGCACATAACCTTCACCCTCTGCTCTCAAACTTGCTGCCTTCTGCTTACACCCAAACACCCACTCACTCACACACCGTCACCCTTGCACACACAGAACATAACCGAGGTGTTTTGCATGCGGTGGGATTTCCGTGGCCCTGTGCCCAGCAGTGCGTGGAAGCCCCACCCCCTCCCGGCATCTGGCAAGGTGACAGACAAACATAACGGCAGTGGTGGCAGCGGTGGCGGCGACGGCTGTGGCGGAGGGCGGGACAAAGGCACGGGGCACTCTGGGACACCTCCTCACGTTCCCCGTGACCTCGAAAAGAAACTGATGAAGCAGCGAGGGACACGGTCTTAATTACCTCGCTCTGTTTCTGCTGCGGCGGCTTGTGTTTACATGTACATACACACAGTTGGACACACGTGGCGTGTTTTCAGTACGTGTGGAAAAGACAGAAAGAGTATTGTGTATACACCTGGATATACAGTTTTATTAAAACAACCTCACAGTCGGGGTCCATAATCTCATTCTTTTTCTTTCTCTAAGGAGTGTAGAAACATCAAACACATCATTCCAGCTTTTGATCATGTTACACACTGATGGTATCGCAACCAGTGTAACAGATACATATTATTACAACATGTAAAGCAATGATCCAGTGTATGTTAATCTCACTTCTGTGACCTATCATCTTAAAGCAGAAAACAGAACTATATTTACTGCTGCTGCGTTGTTCTACACTTTATGTGAAATAAATCAACATTATTTTTTACATCCGTAGGTTCTCATTGGGGCCAATTATAATTAGCGTGGAAAAACATGTGGGCATAAGGAAATATAATGACATAAAGGAGCATAACATATCTTGGATTCACTCGATTCGTCATCCCTCTCCAGCGAATACCCATCAAAGCATATGTGCTCATAACTTAATTAGAAAACACATCATAACCGCCAAACAGCCGAGATATTTTCCTGCATTACCGCGATCACAGAAGAAGAGACGACAGTTGTTTTTATTATTGAAAACATGCCAACTTGAGGATTGCGGAGGAGAGGAGGGGTTAGTTAGCGTCTGACAGTTATTTTTGCTTTTAATTTCACATCACCACTACAATATGCTGTGTTCTTTCTTACTCATATAGTTTATTTCCATGCCGCTCTCCTTTCTCAGTCTTGTTCTATGTGGCGCGGTGATGCACACAGAACAGAGAAGAGAGTTCTGGCTGGAGTAGGGCAAACCGACCTTCCTCTCAATGCGAATTATGAGTGTGATCTGGTCAAATCCCCACAGAGACTACGTTTCCACTTCAAAAGAGTGGCTGTACGCACCCTGAATACTGCCAGCCCACAGAAAAGCCATTCAGGCACTCGGAGGACCAGCAATAAACCCTGAGACTAATGGTGCTCAGATGATTCCAACACTGAGCAGTGAAAGTGTTCACAGCAACAACCAAGCTTCTACAAATCCAAACCGTGAGTGTAAATTACTGCTGGAAAGATTGGTTCATTAACCCTCTGAGCCCGGGATTTGAGAACCATGTTTCCATCTTTAAAAAAACCCCAAATTGTAAACTGTAAAATCAGACATTATCGTCAGATTTTCGACTTTTAATGGTCCTTTAATGAATCCACAAACGCTTTCACTAGGAAATGTAACCAAATTTTAAAAAAAAATTCCAACAGTAAGCACTCTACAGCAGGAAAGGAAAGCCATAATTGGCTTCACTGAGACCAAAAGTTCAGCAATATCCAGCTGAAATGCAGACTGTTTACACAGAACTGAGAGGAGAGGGCAAGAGCGGTTGTAAAAATGTTAATAGTTCAACATGTATAACATTGGCACTTGGGAAAATGTATTAATAATAAGCTACGTTATAATGTCTATAGGCTCTGAAAACTCAAAGCCATTTTTCAGAATTTTATAGACTAATTCTTAGTTGCAGGACAAATCTTCCTCACTACAAACCACACATTGTGGAATCTAGGCACAGAGGGAATGCCACAGGATATTAAAAAGGAATGAAACATTGAGATGGATAGAAAAAAGACAAACACCAAAAGAAAGACAATGAAAATACTACATGCTACTGTCCTTGAACACTTTAAACAACAGATTGAACGCCAAAGGCGAATTCCTGAAATGATAGAGCATATGAGGAGCAAAGGTCAAGGTTTGAGGTGCAAAGTTCAGTTCGGCCGTTATCAATAAAGACCTCCTGCGAGCGAGGAGCTCCTTACACAAATAATTAACGAGCCTTATGAGTTATTCCATGATTTGTGCATCAAAAAGGCTTCCAGCAGTTTGTGATTCGTACTATGTTTAGAACATAAACAAGTGAGGGCTGCGGATGGGAGTGGAGAGAGCATGACAGGCTAAAATATGTTCTGTTTTATCTGAAGCCAGCGCTTAATACTTAATGATGATCAGCAGAGATATTCCAAGAAGCAAAAAAAAAAACACTGGTCTTAACTTCATCTCAGTTTACTGTAATTAAAGAAACACATACTCCCGCTGTGTTCATAATTGGAGCGTAAATCTTTTTTTTCTCCCGTACAGTTTGGTTTGGAGGTTGGCAGGGGTGAGGGGTGGGAAAGTGAAGGGTGGGCACATAGAAGGCAAGCAAATTTTCTTTGATTTGAGTAAAAGGCCTCGTGGGTGAGATTGGGAGAGGGAAAAAAAAGAGAAAGGCGAGGAAGAGAGAGCTGTCACTTTAAGCCATTAAGTCTCGCTATAAAACTCCTCCAATAAAAATGACAGCTGCAGCCCCTTTTCTCAAAAGGGGAGCAAAAGCATCACATCAGGAACACAAAACTGGACGGCCGTAAAAGACAAACTTGGCCAAATGCTTTTGGCAGTGTAATTCCACCAGCCCACTCCCACCACACACACACACACACACACACACACACACCCCTCCCGGCAGACACACACCCTCTCCCTGTATTACCTTTGTTCCTGAGTTACTGCCAGAAAAGGAATGTCAGTCTCTCCCACACACACACACACACACCATCATGAATCTCACTTTCTCATCAAAGACCATGAACTTCATTGATTCTGGGTGTGTGTGTGTGTGTGTGTGTGTGTGTGTGTGTGTGTGTGTGTGTGTGTGTGTATGTGTGTGTGTGTGTGTGTGTGTGTGTGTGTGTGTGTGTGTGTGTGTGTGTGTGTGAGTGTATGTGGGGGGTATCTTATATTACCCCCAAACAGAAAGCAGCTCAGAGTTTAGTTCCACCGGATTCAGGAAAAACAACACACACCTCCTAAGCAGGTGGTAAAACCTTTGAAGTGAGCAGGCACTTTTCAATAGAGTTAAATTAATTTCTATCTACCAAAAGAGAAAGTTTTGCAACTTTGAGCTTTGTAACTCATAAGACCTCAGTCAAGTTTACTTTAGCACTTTAAATTCATCATATAAAACTTCTATAAAGACAGATGATTAAGTGCTTAAAGGTCTAATCCAAAACTGATTTTTTTTCAAAGTTGTGCATGTCATTTTGGAAGAAAAAATATGTTAAGCATTAAGCAAGCATGTTAAGCAAGCAACAGTTCAGTTTCAGTTTTATTCATAGTCATAAATTATGTCCGTACATATCACACAGTTGTCTCTTTCTAATTATAAATCAAGCTGCTTTTAACTTAATAGCCTAAATGTGTCTCTGATGTAGGGTTTGGCAAAATGGCAATATATATTGTCAAACCACTATAGAAGATGTCTATCCTATATTTTTTTCACAATTGTTTCTATGCAATGTCAAAAAAAGCAGTGGCTAAACTATGATCCACTAATATTTACATCATCTTGATAACTTTAGGTTCTGATCCGTGTACTAGGAAGAGAAGTTGAGGCAAACTATTGCAGCACTGCTTTGCTAAAATGCATAAGGAATGATGACTGCCATCACCATAGGATTATTTAAAATTAGGCTTTTGCAACTGTTATTTCATATAGACTATTATTTATTACAACACTGATTTGTTACAACAGTGATGCTGTGTTAAACTTAAATAGAATGCATGTGGAGTGTATTTTAACAAAACTAAGAGTTTGAAAATATCATAAACTGTTTTGTACAGTTTAAATTGACTCACAATTGATGAGTGAGTTATCAATTTTTGTTTTATTTACGTTTTTGACAACGTCCCAACTGCTTTGGAATCAGAGGTTGTGTGCTATATTGTGGTAGATATATTTATCATGATATGAAATGTAGTAGAAATAGTATGCTCCTGCAGTACCAGAGGCAGTTTCAGAACCATGACTGCAGAAAACATTTGTAGAACCCAAGATTTTTGTGGTAACTAACCCTAGCTCTTATACTTACTCTAACAACTTAACCTGCAAAAACTAAGGACCTGGAAATGTGGTACCATCCTGATCCTGAAACTGCTTCTTCCAGTACAGCAGGAACATATTATATATTTATTGATGAAATGACCTATATCGGGAGAGAAGATTTTGGAGCAGCCAACCCTACTCTGAAGGACAAAACACGACACAACACCTTCCATCCTCTATCAGCCACATAGAAAATTACAACCTTCCGATTTGACTGACTTGTAGCAAAAGGGATTTTCACCTCGCACTCTCACTCAAAGACTCTCCTTTCCTTTCACTGCCACACTGTTTATTTCATTGACAGACTGTCACGATCAGCCTTATATCGCTCTGACAAAAGGACACATTCTCCTTTCAATGTCATCCCTTCAGTCTTCGTAGCTTAATGTCAGATATGGAGGGGGTTGGTTGGTTGATAGTGGGATCAGGCAGCACATCACCATACAGTACCGAGCACACGGTGCCAAAGGGGGGTGTCGTCATCACAGCCAACAACCGATCTATAATTGTAAAGTGTACTCGCTGTCATTTCAAACAGTTGCATGTCCGAATATCTAATGCAGCACGACAGATAATTACACTGAGTAAGCGGCTAATCGATACGTTCAAGGACTTAGCAGATAGTGCCGTCCTTGAAGTGGCCAATTACCAATCAGCACTCAAGTGGACCTTTGATGGAGCAAGTTTAAATATAAATGGTGATTTAAGAGCCCACAGATTAGGACTATGGGCGATGAAAAAGCTGCTGATACAGCATGTAGTGTAGCTGGGAGGGAAAAGATGAGATCCAACACTGCTGGAAAAGTGTTCCTCCTCATTTAAACAATTAAGTGTTGAGCCTTATAACAACCACAGAGGCTTTCAGATAAGACTGCTGTCAAGTGTCTGCATGAGCTACTCTGGTGTACACTTAGGCCGACTGAAACTTGAATCACTTTCGGCGTGGACACACAATACGGTGCACCTGTAATAACAGCCCGTCAGTGTGTGTTAACGCTGGCGGTTTAGAGTATTTCTGGGAAGCCACATAAAGGGCGTTGTGGCGACAGTGTCAGCGAGCAGGGCCTGTAACAGAAGAAAGACGCCCGGTGTCTCAGAAGTCCCCGTGAATCTCCTTGGTGCATCCAGGCAGCTGATGATACGTGTCGAGGTGTAACACGACGCCCTCATGAAAGAGCAGCAGACACAATAACAGGGCCAGCCTACAGCTCTGTGCTGTACCTCTGCTACAGGGGACAAGGGTCCGTTCTGTTCACTTTGACAAACTCACAGTAGCAGCTCGCCATTAATAATTTACAGTGTGGTGTGCTCGTGTGTGACAGCGTGTGTTTAAAGTGGAAATTAAAAGGAGCTCTTAACAATAATTTCCCTGGGATTAATGGTTCCAAAACAAAGTGATTCCTAAATGTATTCGAAATATTGTTTATTCTTCTAGAAATCGACTACAGTGTTTTAAATTGTGACAGCTGTGTAGTTTAAATGCCCACTTTTTCTTTTAAGTCTTTACTTTCTTGGGAAATGCAACATGAAAAATGTATGTGAAAGTCACTTCTATTGCTCCATAAAAAGACACAAAGTGCCAAAGTGTCTTTCTTGCTTGTGATCTTTGTTGAACTATAATTGGCATTTGCATGCACACAAAATTGGCCCCTGTTCAAAACTTGGAAATGTCAGCAATGTACAGAGATCATGGTGCAGTTATTCCACACCTGTATCACCTGTTTGTAACTGAACTATTCTTAACTGGAGTACAGTTTTAAGAGATAAGCTCAGACTGTCCTTAAGAAGTCGAGCAACTTCTTTTTTTTTTTAGCACTGAGCCCAGTTAAATCAATTTTTCATGCTGCTTGGGTTCATTTTCAAACCACTAGATCCACATTCAAAGTCAAGCGGAAGCAACTTAAACCAAGTCACGTGAAAAATAATGTAAAGCTTTATAAAAAAAAAAAAGAAAAAAAAGAAAGGCGTCCTTACACGTTTAAATTGTCCCCAACACATTAAGAAACTGACGTGAAAACGCACACATGTCGCACACGACATTTAAACTTGCTTAATGCACACAAAACATGCTAAAAACTGACAAACTGCTCCTGCAAGTTCAAATTCCTTTCACTGCTTATATAATGTTTAAATTCAGTCTTTGTCAACACGCAAAGCAAACGCCGAAGTACAAAGCTTCAAGACAGTTTGCACTTTTGCTTATGTCCCTGACTAGATGTATTTAAATAAACTTTTATGCAAAGTTGAAACAACTCTTATTTAACTGCAGCGCACGCGAGCTCTGCGCACGGCTTATCCCAAGCGAGATGTCACTCCGTATCAAAGCGAAATGTCATCAGCTTAAAAAAAGCAATATTAAATATGCGACACAGAGAGGACATTTCTGCTTTTATTTCAGCATAAACGAAAGAAGACAACGTCCACTAAAGCTCGTCAACAGCTCCTAACATGTTGATGCATTTGGCAACTCGCTTGCACGCGCTGTCAAAAAGGGGCACAGAGAGGGAAAAAAAAAACACCGCGAGGACACGTTTTACACAAACTGCCCATGAAAGTCCTATTAAGAAACCCCACATTTAAAACATAACACGGTATAGTCATTAAACAAACAAACTTACCCAATGACAGGAACGGTTTGGTTTCCATGTCTGTCTATTAGGTTAGCTCATGCCAGCTGAGACGACCGCGTTTGGGAGTTTTACGCAGGCGGCTGCTCGAGCAGACCAGACCAGACCAGGGCGCTGCTGCTGCTGCTGCTGCCGCCTCCGCCGCCGCTGACTGCCGCTGAGGTCCTCTTCCAAGTAGACTTGGCACGGAGCGGTAAAAGTGACAGGTGAGTGTTTGATAGTCTCAGAAGATAACCTAATGTTTCTACCTCTGTTTGCTCACTCAGCTGCTGCGCTCGCGCTCCTCTCCTCTCCCTCTCGTGCTCGGTGTACAACAACTCCAACTACTGGATCTGCACTGCAAAAGGGACCTGTGCAGGGGGTACTCCCACCAACGTATGCCGAGCTGCAGCGACACCACACATGCAGACAGAAAGCCTCATCGTGAACTTTGAAATTAACACAAAAGAAAGACAAACACGCAGCGCGTTTCATCGCAGATATTAAAAGTCTGCAGATTTCCTCGAGGTTAGAAGTTTTCCAAATCATGCGGAGAGCCCTTTCGGCAGAGCAGCAGCTACTTATTCTTTCCACTGCTTATCTCCTGTTATTTTAACCTGGTCACATCTGTTGAACCAGGGCTGTTGGCTCAGTAGATAGATGTTTCTGCTGCAGACTCACCGCGAGAGCAATTAGCCTATCTCTCTCTCCAGAAGCTGCTACAACTTAAAAAAAAACTTAAATAATCATCCACACAGAAGGGTTAAGGGGTTGTATCAAAGTTTGGTATCAAATCCTTATTTAATCTGAATAGATCTGAAACTTAAACTTCAGTTTAACTGGAGAATGGATTGGTAAGACTAACATTTAAAGACTTGCTTGTTTATTTGGAATTAGGTTCACTATACCTGAATGTTTTATCCATTCAGTAAAGACGTCTTCCGATTCCCAAGGTCCCAATTTAATATTGATTTGATTTGGGGTATGACATGAAAGAGATTCATAAAACTCATGCTGCATTTTGTACACCATCTAAACTGGTGCATTATTAAATATATTAATGTTTGCATTCAGAATTTACCCTGAAGCAGTTAAATTAATGTACTCTAAAGACTCAAATACTGAGTGACCATTAAAAAAGATTGATTCTGAACTGATACCGGATCATTTAAATGATGATTGATTTGATCTGATTTTTTTCTTTCTTTTTATACCCAGCTCTACTTTTGTTACTACAATACCATGGAAATGTGTCTTTGTTGTGTCTCCAGGTAAAAACACTATATTGCTCGTTTCCAATAAAACTGGCAACTTAATTGATACTCAACCAACCAACAATTGAACCAGCTCTCATACCTATATGCCTAACAATTAAATAGTGCCTTTGTATTGCATAAAACATTTTTTTTTTCTTAAAAGTCAAACCACACCAAGAAAGTTGTGCAACCTAAAATGTCACAGTTTATAACAATATTTTTCTCATAAGTCCCATCTGCTAATACTTACTAAATTCATGCTGGAATCTGCTGACATGGCACAATAAAAGAAAAATCTATGAATTCATTGCAGATGCATAAAAGTTTGGGGCAGATTCACATAAGCCCCCTTCGGCTAGCTTCACCGAACACTTAATTAACATAACCCTCGCTGCATTCGAGCAATGCCAGATCTAGATCTCTGACATTGTTCTCGCTGCTGTATCTGTTCTGGACATGACAGTTTATACCTAATTCCAGCCACATCCATCATGTGTGCTCCTCCTCCCCTCCGACACTCAATCCTGCACACAGAGGAAGGCATATGTTCCAGGAGAGTGAAAAATGTCCTTTCGTTGGCCCAGATTGAAGGAGAGTACCACAGATGCAGGCTTTACATTACCCCCATACTGTAAAATCCCTTATGCAGTGCATTATAGGAGTGGTGTAGGGTATACATACAGCTCCTGCAGCCTTCCTCCAGGCCCCTGTGATGAGCCTGCTCCGATTAAGCATTTGAAGGTGTTCACCACGTTTGTACTGAGGCGAGATACATAATTAATGCAATGCATGGCACATCAAAGATCAAAGGCAGTTGTGTAAAAAAAAAAGGAAAAAAGAGAAAAGTTAAGTCTGACTGGGCACTGTTTCAAGGTGTGTTTGTGTGTGTGTGTATTTTATGTGTGTTTCTGTGTGAGGAAAGAAAAATGAGGACGACGATTATTCCAGTCAAGATCATGCTTTTGTGCAAATGTGTTCTCCATCTATCTTCCGAGTAAACAATTATCAATCGTCAGACTGTGCTGTGTTCGCACGATGATGTTAAGTGACTTAATTGGCTGAGTAAATGCTCATCAGAGGGGGAGGGAGGGAGGGAAGAGCAAGGATTGGACATCCTATTTGTCCTCTGTTTGCCTCAGGCCTTCGCTCTGTAATAGAAGACAGACACAATCTTTTTAAACACCTCGATCAGGCCGAGTCCTCTCATCTGCCCGCTACAACGGGCTATTTAATCCTCAACTTGGACCATGATTAATAGCAGACTGACCCTTCACCCCTATCCATATAAATTCTCTTGAGGCTGTTTTGGCTCTCCTCAACACCTTACACCTCTGCTGGAGGAGGTCTCCAGTCTATACTTAACTCTTAATTGCAATATCTCTTAGCTCGGGTCTTTCTCTCCTTTCTTTCTTTAGTTTTTTCCTTGTTTTTCTCCACTTTAAGCAACGTGTTTGGGCCTCAGGGGATGGGAGACCACCGTTAGGATAAACTCTGCTGTGGTTGCTTTGACAGCCAACCTCCTCCTCTTCCCCCCCTCTCTTAAAGTGGGTGATAAATGAGACAAGGGCCTTTTGGTCTCCTTTGTACTTTGACCATTCACGACATGCTCATCCGTAAAAGCGATTATGGCCTCTTTCAGCGGCAATGACAATGGTGTCCAATCCTGAGGAATGTACGGATAAATATGAAGGGAATTTTTTTTCCAATTAATTATTTAGTCAATTCAATTAGAAAGTACTGAAAAATGCTCGTTAGAACTTCCACGAGTCTTAGGTGATAGGTCTTAGGTCTTCAAATACCTTATGTCCAAGCAATGGTACAAAGGTATTCAATTAACAACTGCCAAGGTCATACCCAATCTCGGAGTGTTAACAAAAGTGGAAAATAATTTGTGTATCCATCCCATGATTCAGATCTTGTCCCAAACATATTCTCATGGTTTGTATGGTTACTTGAAGCAATGCTTGAGAATTCATATCCTGTTAAAAACACATGAGGATCCATGTTTTAGACACCTTGTTTTGAAACGGAACAATTTTAGGTTAAGGCACCAACTTGTTAGGTTGGGAAAAAAGGGCAGAGTAAGGTTATAAAAACTATATTTGTACTTCAAAACTTACAATGGGACACTAAACACAAGAAAACCAGTCTCCTGGTTGAAAGCTGGGGTTTGTTTGATCCATTCACCACCCTGTCTGTATGCCCTATCGGGAGCTACGTGGCTATGGAATATATATAATTTATATTTGTATGTTTATATACATAGTTTTTGTATGGTTCCTCCATGGCTCATGATACACCTTTCCATCAAGTTTCATGACAATCAGACCTGTAGGGATTTTTTAAATATAATTTTGAAAACAATAATCTGACAAGCATTATAAATCGAACCTCCTTGGCTGAAGTAATTATACAAGGAAAAAAAGAAAATCAGCAAATCATAACAAACAAGACAAATTCAACAATCGGGAACAAGCCGAAGTTGATGAGCAAATTGGTTAATCGACTGTTTAAGAATGGATTCCATTTTTTTCCCTTCAAATTAAGCCATGCTATTTCTGGAAAATAGATTAAACTACTTGAAGCATGCAGTCAGGCAATTAGTTGGTTTGGTTTTTATTAGGAGGAAATACCTGTCTTTTCTCTGTTTTGTTTGTTTTTCTTCTCCCACTCAAACGTGGACATGATTGAGGTCCGAGGAAGAAGGTGTGCTCCGAGGAACACAAAGCATGTGAGATCATTAGGGCGTTTGCTGAGGTGTTCAGCATTGTCCGCCCCGAGGGAAAGTCTTGATCGTCACAGCCCCGGGTTCACATTCCTTAACCCCAGGGTCAGGGCTTTGTCTGAGGATAGCACTGAGGCAACTTCCCCTGCGGAAATCAACAAGAGCTGACACACTAACGCTGTAGACGCACACAGAGGCAGGAAGAGGGACCACCAGACACACAGAAGCACTCATGTGGTCATAAAAATGGCTGTTTTGTCTAAAACCAAGAAAACTGCAAATGTACCATACCACATACCATAAAAATCACAAACTCATACTTTACGTTTTTGCTGACCACTCTCGAACGCCTGCTGTACAGATTTTAATTTTTGGGATGTATTTTTTTTAATCTGTTCTAGGCAGCCATTGGTTTCCATTCATTTATGTACAGGGTTAAAACCTAAAAGCAGAGATTTCCAGTGGTCATACTGTGCAAAAGTCTTAGGCAGGTGTGAAAATTGCTGTAAAATGATTTATTTATTTTTTACCAATTAACAAATTGCTAGGTGAGTGAACAGAAGAAATATATAAATCAAATCAATATTTGTTGTGACCACCCTTTGCCTGCAAACCGGCATCAATTATTCAAGGCATTTTTTTCCACACCTGCCGAAGAGTTTTGCACAGGTCTGCATGTTGTGTATTTATTGACAAAACACATGAAAACATGTTTTAAATAATTTTTAAAAGTGATTTTCATGAACACAACCAGTAATTTCTACAGCCAGGGGTTTCTTAAAATGCTAACAAACAGACAGACTTTGACCCTTTGTGAATTAGCATGGCATCATGGGAGGTTTTTTTTGTCAATGAAAGTCTATCTGACGCTACTGAAGCAGAAAAACACTGTTGTGTGTTAAGTGTTAAGTTAAATATTAAAGTTTTATTCACATTATGTTTTGTCATATTTCATATTTTATTTTATTCTAATGAAATAGTAACGTAAGTGATGTTAGCTCACAGGCTAACTTTCCATTGGAGGAGTTGACTACACAAGCAGCTAGCTAACGTTATTTGGTAAATCCAATCATGGGGTAGAACAGTAATGTTTCCAAATCCATGGTCGAAACAATCACAACAAAAATAACATAATGAGCGTGTCGGACATTATTGTAATATTATAATGTTAACATACACGTTAGCTTGGGGGCTAACTTTAGCCTCTTGTCATAGTAGCACATTATAGCAAGCTAGATCTGGATTGATTTTTAAAAACTATTCAATAAATGAGGTCTGGATTGGATATTTTGTTTAAAAATGGCATTCAATTAACCCTCTGGGGTCCATCTATTTATTGAAAATACACGTTTACTTACAGTAATAACTTTATTTATATATGATATGAAGACAAGCTGTGAAAGCCAGTTGAAAGTGCATCATAGGAGCTTTCACAGTGTGCCATTTATGTTTCTAGACCATTTTTAAAATGTGAATTTTCTTTCTACAATGAAAACTATTTCTATTTTTAATTTGCATTCAAATAGACTGTTTTGTAGTTTTATTATTTATTATTTTTTCTTCTGCTCCATAGACACTTGTGTCTTTTGTTTGTATTTTCGGTTCCTTGCAGCTTTATACTTTGTTAATTAAAATAAAATGAAAAATCAGACTGATAGACAAGTTTGTGTGGAGCCATGCATGTGATGTAAGGACAGACTGAAAGATGCTAAACAGAGACAGAAATGAATGCATAGGAAGTTGACAAATTTGAACCAAAATCCCTTGGACTTCAGAGGTTGGATAAATATACTATGTTATGTGGCAGAAAGTAACAGTAATACAGATTTTTATTGAGTTTAATTCTGTGACGTATGAATTACAATTCTCTCTGATGTATCATTTGGTGTTTCCCCTGAAGTTAGAACAACGAGGACACTGTTGACTAAATGCCATGCACAGTTACCTTGAAAAACATTACAGATACTAACATATTATACCTTTAAATGGGCTAAGACAAGCAAAACAACTTGTATGGTCCACTTAAACACAATGCAGCCATGTTTTAGACTACATCTTTCCATGTTCTGACATTTTTGAGGGGGAAAAAAAACCAACATATTAAACAAAGATCTTAGAAACAATTCCTGGTTTCAAATGAAGCGCCCATGAAGCACATTTCACCTCATATGCACAGCACCACTTTGCTCTGCTCTGTTTTCACAGACAGAGTTCATTTCATCCGAGGTGATAAGAGCTTTGTGGTTATCTGCCCATCAAATCGAACTGATGGATGACATGAATCTAGGCGCGGGGCCAGGAAATGGTAGTTTAAAAAAAAAAAAAAAAAAACGCACAATATTTTCCTAAATGATCAGAGCCCATTCCGCTCAGGGCTGTTATCAATATTGAACATTACATCAGCTGTATCTGCTGGGTTTTGAATGCTGCCATGGGCAGACGAGACTCCCTGAACGGGAACATCTGAAGCTCGGGCATGCATCATTCTTTAATATCATATTAAAGTGAAATTGGCTACATTTAAACAGACATGGCGATAAATCTCGTCAGCACTTGGCAGAAGCTGGTGTTATCGCGGAAGGGAGAATCACCGTCCCTGCAGAGCATCATCTTCTTACCTACGATTGAGTCCAGCATTATTGCACAGTGATGGAGCGACTGTGCCTCTTGAGCGGGCAGATTGAGAGGCTGAATTATGGCTGTGCAAAGGGTTGAAGGTGTAGTCAAACATTTTTTTCTTTGGTCTGGAGTTGAAAGAGGACAGGTGAGGTGAGTTCAAGTTGGAAGGTTACGAGAAATTCAATAAATTGAACTGATTTATATTACAATCATGCCCTTTGCATGAGACGCCTTGTGAGATTTTAACCCATAAGAACCCATGGTGACACGCGTGTAACAAAAACTTTAAATGTTATAGAATCTCCCATATTCAGCTTTATGCTTCACCTTAACTCATTAAGTCGCTTAGCAAGACTGTGTGACTTTGACAGGAAGTGACTTCTCCAAAATATGTGTGTGACTGGAAACAGAAATGTGAAAAAGTAGCTCATTTCAAAAAGCTTATTTTTTGTTACGAGGCTAAGTTCAAACCCATTTATTGCATTAAACCTGTTTTGACCATATTTCCTGAACAAATTAATATAAAACAAGTAACAAAAATATCGCTGTGACGTATATGTCAGAAAAAGGCAAATTTGTGTCTCTGTAAGCAGAAAAAGGTGTCTAGTTTATTTATTTTAAAATAAGAAATATCATAAACATAAATTCCATGGACGACTAATGTAACGCTGATGTCACATCACAGATCTTTGACATTTAGGGGTATCATTTTTTTTTTAAACATCAGAAATGTGTTCTATGTGGTCCACTTGGTCTGTGGTATATCCCCCATAATTTTCCTTTAAGGATAAATAGGTCTGGGTTCTTATGGGTTAAGCCAAAATCAGTAGAAAAGTCATAATTTGTGTTAGGAATATTCTCCTCTGTTCCCATTTAAAAAGCACAAGTAAAAAAAATGCACATAGTGTCACCTTCACAATGTCCTTTTTATTTTTAGCTAGCCTGTCTCCATTGAGATTCCGTGTGCAGAAACTAAAAATACAGGTGGCTGATCACAGTTTTAATATTAAATTCCTGCAGTACCATTACATGAAATCTGTCCCTCCACACAGACTTGAGTTAAAGTAGGTCTACAGCACATTACATAAGATCTGCCTTACCCCAAGCCCCCATTCACACAGCCATCTAGGTCTGACAGTAGAACTACCAATTCTGTTGTTTTTCCCATTACGTGCTGAATGCAACACATTTCTGCACAGACATTTGTTGCCAAAATGCACTGAAACCCACCAAAGTGTGTACAGCCACCGACTAGAATCACTTGAGTCACTAATTTACATTTTACAGAAAGCTTTTTTTTTTGGCTTGCAGTTTTGCTTTGCACAGCTCGGCTGCTTTGTGTTGCATTGTTGCTGATCCTGCTTCCTAATCCAGCTTTGCTTTGCAGTGTTGTGACTTGCAATCAGAGCGCATCTTGCTACAAAAAGGTGGTTCCAGTTCACTCCTATAGGCTAAAAGATTTGGAAGCAGGATAAATGGCTGGCTGGATAAAGTGTCTATTTTTGTATTTGTTTTCTTTTTTTCTTTTTTTTATCTTCCATTTATGAGCTTTAGTTTGCTTTAGCTGCAAATGCACAAGTGCTTGTACCCTGAGTGCACTAAGATCTGGACAATACTACTGGACCAAAAAAAATACACAAAATGACCCAAAAAAGACACAAAATTACCAAAAAATACACAAAATTACTAAAAAAGACACAAAATTATTTTAAAAAGACACAAAATTACCAAAAGACACAAAATTACTAAAAATAAGACATAAAATTACCAAAAACAGACACAGAATTACCAAAAAAAAGACACACAATTATTAAAAAAAGACAAAATGACCAAAAAAGACACAATATTACCAAAAAAAGTAATTAAAGGGACCTTCCACACACAAAACGGTAAAGTGCCATTCATATAAAACTCGCAGGCCGCTAAGATCTGGACAATACTTATCCAAAAATGTCAGCATGCAATAATATTGAATAAAGGTATTGAATATAGGTCTAAAACTAAACACATAATGATGTTTAATGAAGTTATAAAGCTCATAGAAGCATCCACATATCTGATATTGGTCAATAGATGTGTTCTCATGACTTCCTCTCCAGTCAGTACAGTACAGCTGGGAGAGAGTGCAACACTGTTGGACTTCAGCTGGGTAAACATTCCCCACCGAGGCCAGAGATCTTGTGTACACACGGGGCACAGCGCACGTTCAGCGAGGGGGGCCTCCCGACCGCCGCAAAGGATGGATGGTCTAACCAGACCAGAGTCCATGTGGGCACAGCAGTCGAAATATGACAAGAGACCACCCCATCTGCTGAAACCATTAAGATCTGATGAACAGATAGCAGCTCAGGCTGTAGACGGAGTGTTTCCACACCTCCTGCGTCCTGATATAGCCTACACATGTGCTCGCAAAGATGCACACGCGCTGTATGTTAAACAATCCTCAGAGCGCCTGTGAAGGAAATAGACTCAATGGTGCTTGAAAGAGACACAGAGTCATTTCACTGAGACGAACATTAGGGTGAAGTGGAGTAACAGGACACCTACAGACCAGCAGTGACAGTCACACACACACACACACACACACACACACACACACACACACACACACACATACGTGCACGCCAAGACCGTAGCTAATAATAAAGCTCTGTGAGTCAGACATGGCAGATGCAATAGAGATAATATATTTTCCTATGCTGAAATCAAAGTCATTTTTCCTGGATTTGAAAGACGGCCTGTGGAGATATCCCAGCGAGACATTATTGTGTGTGTGTGTGTGTGCGTGTGTGTGTGTGTGTGTGTGTGTGCAAAGCCCAGTTAGCCCAGGGGATGCAGAGAGATACATTGATGCTATTTGTCTGTATTAACCTCTCCTCACAGGAATTCATGTTGCTGCCAGTTAGACATCCCACATTTACTATCCTTGTTTTTCATGCACCGTTTCAAAAAAATACTAGGTAGATTTCAGTGAAATTTGCCCAAATTGATTGGTTTTTCGGAGCAGATAGTGCACGCATTTATAAAGCGTCTTTATTTTGACTCGTGAGTCCTGATTTAAGTGAGATATAAATGCAAAAATTATTTGGTTTAAGGCAATACATGCCAAGTCAATGTCTGCTACTGCCATTAGCTGCCACTTTGAATTAAGGCAAAACACTTTTTCCAACACTCTTCTGACAAATGTCACCTAATCAACACCAGGTTTGGTGACGGTAGTACTTGAGCGAGGCTGGAAAAACAACATGTCCTCCAAATTAAATGGTAAAAGACACTGTTTGCCCTCTAGCGCAACACAGGAAGTGGTTTGGCACAAAAATTATAAAATCATGGTTTGGGTCAAATAAATACTCCGTCCAGGGAGCTTTGTTAATAAAAATGTGGTCAAGGCTAGTGGATGATCATAATCACAGTCAACTGTCGGTTGGAAAAATCAGCCTTCTGTGTTTGTTTCTTGCTATGATTTCTTGTTCCAGTTGTGATCAATTTTACATAAACTACCACAAATGTCAAATGCACTATGCAATTGCAAACAACTTGACACATGCATGAATAAATGTAAAGAGTTTCAGAAACAGTTGATGAAATGTTGAGGTGGCGCTACAAAGAAATTACATATTGAAATAGCTCAATTTAACCTGATGCAGAACACTTGTTCCAAAAAACCATTTGAGAAGCCTTCATCATTAGAAACTTTTTGGAAAAGGGCAGGAACTTATTTTAAACATACTTGGCAGGTGATTGGATGGACCATCTGTCTATCACCAGCCAGACAGGAGCTGAGCGACAATGTCTTTTCCATGGAGAAAGGCCTTCAGTGCCTTCTTTTATTTAGATTAAGAAATATAGTCCCCAGTTGCAGGATCCAAGATAACCAATTTAGGATGTGCCATTGTTGTCATTCCTTTGTTTCATCACACACTACGGAAGAGGATTAGGACCAGGTAGGAGAAAAAAATTATGAGGAGGAGGATTTTTTTTTTTCCATTAATTGGTTTGATAAAAAAGTTGAAATGACAAGAAAAAAGTAAAAAAGATGAGAATTAAGTCGAAATGTTGAGAATAAAGTTGAAATACGATTTGGAGAAAAAAGTCGAAATGACAAGAATAAAGTCAACTGGGGGCGTCCCGGTGGCTCACTTTGGTAGATCGCTTACCACATGGCCGTGTGCTTGCTGCAGCGGACCCGGGTTCGAATCCGGCCTGAGGTCCCTTTGCTGCATGTCTTCCCCTCTGTTTCCCCCTTTCAATCTGTCTCTATCCAATAAAGCAGTAAAAATGCCCCAAAAAATAATCTTTAAAAAAAAAAGAATAAAGTCAACTATAATAGAATAAAGTATTGAGGAAAATAAGGTTGTAGCTTGCAGTCTACTTTACAGAACTCAAAAAGTTGACTTCAATCTCAACATTTCGACTTTTTTTCCTCAACATTGTATTTTGACTTCTTTCTTTTAATTTTGATTTTTTCCCCCCCCTCAACATAGTATCTTGACTTTTTTCTTGTCATTTCAACTTTTTTCTTAACATTGTATTTTGCCTTTTTTTCCTCATCATTTTGCCTTTTTTTCCCCAAAGTACTCTGGGTACAACTTATGCTTTATATTTTTAATTTCAATGGGTGACCAGAGGTCTTTTATTTCAGAGAAAAATAAAAACAAAAAAATCATAGACTGTTTCAAAAATTGACTTGAGGTCATGTAACTTACTCATCACATCTCAAAACCTTGAATTTTAAAGTTCCAAGTGTCAAGCAAGAAAAAAGAAAAAAAAAACTTATTTTCAAACCTTCCATGCTAGAACAGCTCTATCTTGTCAGCAGACTACTGGAGAGCCGCCCTTCCTTCACACATTATCTGCCTGTGAACTGTGAGCATAGGGCTGGATGTGTTTGTGTATGCGGGTGTGTGTGTCTGAGCCACACTCTCACTGTGATTTACAGCTCTACTCACACTCTCCCCTTCTGTCTGCTGGTCAACTGCCATGGTGAAGGCGGCTACAATGGCCGGCTACGAAGAAACCATAAATCTGGACGCTTCCTACCACTGTCTCCCACTTCAAGGGAAAGCCAGTCCTGTTGCAAACATGATTAACCCTCTTCCTCCCTGTCCACAACCCCCTGCACACACCCTCCAACCTCCATCCTCCTTCCCCCAACTAGAGGCCATGCTGCAGGGGAAAAAACAGGGCCTCCTTCACACCTCAGATTCAAGAAACCTTCCAGATATGCCATTCCTTCCCTCCACAGGAAATAACTAATAAAGTATAACCTAGACTTTGTATTGGAGCTACAAAGACATAAATAAAAAATTAAAAACAGTGTAAAAGTAAACAAAACAGTTCATGCAAGGAGTTACAGTATTCCTCCCCCACAATATGCTAAGTATAAAAGCTAACGCTTTTTTCTTGAAGTTTTTATGAAAGTGCCTCACTTCTCCCAATGACAAAGTAAGAAAAAAAGTTTTCAAAAGGCTTTCAAACCACAAAAGACTCGTTCAAGATGAGTGAAGCGATAGTCCCAGAATGCCAATTTGCAGCTTAGTAAGGAAGTTTGCTTGGTGCTGCGAGGTTTAGAGCAGGAATAGAGACGTGTTGTCATTGAGCTGCCTGAATGCATCTATGAAATTTCAGATGAAATAGGGGGTGGGGGGGTGCTGTCAGTGGAGAGCGGGTCCTTCAGTGAACTGTGACAGCAGACTATAACATGAGCCTTCAGCTGAAGACCCAGCCTCTTTAGTCTGCTCCTGCCCAGCAAACCAAACACACACACTTATAATCACCCACGTGCACACAAAAGGACACACTGTCTTGCATATCTATCTATCCGCCCGCCCACTTGCGCACATATATAGACAGATATAAGCATAAAACTGCATGCACATACACAAGCAAAAAGCCTACACACACACCCACACGCACACTCATTATTCCCGGAGAAACACACACAGATGCTTGATCTCCTCGCTGTCAGTCAGGCTCTTATTCTGAGTTCCAGCTGAGGACACTGATGTAACATTTTTTGAGAAACTTTATATGGCCAATCAAACCAAGTCAGTCAGAATTCTTTGAGTGTTGATGCAAAAAAAGACATTGAATTTTCATGCTGAGTGCTGAACTATTCCAAGTGAAACGGCTGGTTGGCTGGTAAATAATATTGTTTGTATGACATGACATGATTTTGACCTCTGTTGAATTAATGGGTTGGTAAATTACCATCAACATTTGTCAGTGGACTAAGCCTGTTGGTTGCCCTAATGAAGTGCTTCTGTCAACTGTTGCTATAAATCCTTCACTAAATACATGATAGCACTTTATCTGTGTAGTTGCTTTTACTAGCATAACAGCATATGCTAATGTAGCAGCTAATGTTGAACTAACATTTAGCTAAACTAAACTAAAGCGTCCGGTTTGTGTTTGCTTGACAATATTTGATAAAGCTTGTGAAAGTACACAGAAGGCTTAACACCACAGAATGCAGCAGCTACAGTGGTAGCGACCTGTCAATCACAAGGTACCCATAAAGCAGCACAACCTAAAGCAGGGGTCTCAAACTCATATTACCTGGGGGCCACTGGAGGCAGTATCAAAATGACCAAAAAAAGACACAAAATGACCAAAGAAATACACAAAATGACCAAAAAGGACAAACAATTATTTAAAAAAGACCAAAAATTATATAAAAAAGACACAAAATGACCAAAAAAAGACACAAACTGACAGAAAAAACCCCCTAAATTACTCAAAAAAGACACAGAATTACCAAAAACACACAATTGTTTAAAGTGCCATTCATATAAAACTTGCGGGCCGCACTAACATTAAACTTTCATATCAAGGTGGGGGGTCACAAAATATCGTCACGAGGACCGCAATTGGCCCACGGGCCGCAAATTTGAGACCCCTGCCCTAAAGCATACCCAGCTTTATCGTCTATACTTATCTGAATGGGAGCATAATTTTCAAAAATGAACATCATGCTGTATTGAGGAAGAGCTGAAACTAGTTATTAAGACCATAAATGCATCATGAAAATGCTTACGAAGGTAAAAAAAGAAAAAGGAAAAGAAAAGTAGGGTAATTTTCCCATTTACATTTATAAAATTGGACTCTTTTTTGCAACCAGTGGAGTCCCCACTGCTGGCCATTAGAAAGAATACAGGTTCAAAGCACTTCTGCATTGGCTTCACTTTTCAGACTAGAAAGTTGTTGCTTGGTGAAAGTCTTGTGTTTGTTTGACCCATCCATCCACCCTGACATCCTCCCTGTGTAGACTTTGTCGCTCTTTAAAATCAGGGTTGGTACGGGTGCTTGAAATCCTTGAAAATGCTTAAATTTTAATTTTGTATTTTCAAGATTTGAAAAGTGCTTGGATTTTGGATTAAGTGCTTGAAAATGCTTGAAATTCTTACTGATTTTTTCTTGCAATCTGACTATAGATAATCACATGTTCAATGAAAAAAATAAAAAATTTAATATTGAGATTAGCAAACTATACTTTTGGTTGTTAAAAGTGTAAAAACCATCACTGTTGGTATGGTTGAGTGAAATTACCCCTTTTAGCATGTAAGTACTAATCTAAAACATGCAACTTACAACCGTTGTAAGGTCCTGGAAAAGCCCTTGAAAAGTGCTTGAACTTGACCACTCAAAAAGTGTATGAACCTTGTATAATACATCAGCAGACTTCCTCCTTTGATGCAGCCATGCATGTGCTGGCTATGGCTCACGATAATGTGGGTTATATGCAAACTATAGTGCGTAGCTTGTTGTAGGCACAAACATGAACAGTAAATGCCCATAAGAAGAAAATAATAAAAAACCACAGACATTAAAAAAAAAACTTTGGCTGTGACCTTTAAACTTGATTAAATGTTTTTGTGTTTCTTTTCAAAACAGAGGCTATATAAAGCATTGTTGCTGCAGTTTCCTGTAGTTGTTGACAGTGTGACTTCACCTAATGTCCTGCTTCTAAGTCAGTTAATAATCTGTAAAGATGGTCTATTGAATAAAATTCAGAGAGATTTTGAGAATGCATGGTGTGAACCTAAACTGAACTTTAAATTTGAAATATTTCCAACATTAATGATTCTACATGTGAAGTAGCTGTGAAGCTGCAGCTCTCATGACAGCTGTGTATACATGCCTGCTAAATGATGATGCATCTGCAGGCTGTATCAACATGGGAAATCCTGTATATACGGCGAGATGGCACAGGGATGTATACAATTGGCATGCACACTAACTAGAATAGACTCCATTATAACGTGTAACATGTTCTGATGTCAAAACAACATTATTAACAGAAACTAAAGTATGTGTTTCTATCGGCTCTACGGCACTTCAACACCTCACAGAAAACAGCTGCAGAGCCCTAATAACTGTACTCCAGAAAATCCCGTTTTCCAGGTTTAAAGCCTGAAAAGATATTAATAGCTCGCCAAAATAGAAAGTAAACAGCCACGCAGAAGGTGAAAGCCAATAGTGACTATGTGTCAGAGACATCCTGATGACTAATCCTCATGTCCTGTTTTCTTTGTAAACAGGTCTCGGTTTTGTGTGTTGTGGGTGGCAGACATGCTCCTCTGCTGCAGTGTTTGATTAGAATTATTCAGCTGAGTCTCACTTCCCCCCCGTCTTTAACACCTTGCCTTCGCTAATAGAAAAACACTGATGTCATGAGCCCATTAGCCACGTAATGATTTACACCACAAAGACCTGTGAAGGAGCCGCCACCTGCTCCAATGCTCTTTTTGCCCCCAATTCCCCTCCCTCAACCCCTGCATGTGAAAGCATGATGAGGTCATTATTACAATAATCCCATTAATGAAGTCCCAACCGCGGTAACAACACCTGTTTGATGCAGCCACAGGGATGTTTTCAGCAAGCACTCGGCATCTTTCTTTTTCTTTTTTTTTTTTTTTTCTTCTCTTAGCTGAGGGGAGAAAATAAATAAGTGATGGAGCAACACTGTTTATGCAAATCTCATTTCACATGCGTCTTATGTCCTGCCACGCTTTTCTTGGCAGCACACAGCTGAGATTGCGGGGCAAGTGACAGCGCAAAGGCTTAATATGACTGATTTGCTCTGTAATGATAATGCGATTGAGCACACTGTTTGTGACGAGCACAAAGGGGGCACATGAATGAGAAGAGGTTCGGTGTTAAAGTGCGAATGATCAGGAGGACCAGCCGTCTACTCCTCAGGCTCGTACAGCAGATACATTAAAGCATGTTGTACCTCATGGGAAGAGTACAGTCTGCTGTGTGTGTGTGTGTGTGTGTGTGAATGGATCACACACCATATGGAAGTCTTCAGTGGGTGAAGTCAGCCATTGTGCTGCAGTGATGTATGAGCCTGTCTGATGGATTGCTGTCAACATGTGGTATTTATTGTATATATTGTGTCACTCTGGCTCTCTTGTTTGCATCACAGCTTTTTAACATCTGCCCAGTATAAGTTCTCAGCATGCACGTAGTCTGAACATGCTTAATATTTATTTGGAAAACTTTAAAATGTCAAATTAAATCACGAGATTCCAAGGTCTTTTATTAATCACTAACTAGCACAGCTTCCCACGTATCTCAGAATTCCTGCAGGATTTAGCTAATTTTGTCCTCCATTAAATTTACTCTAACTGTGTCTCACAAACAACCAATTTAGTTATTTCCTGTAGAGCTGGGTAGCATTTTTCCAATATCAGTGCCAGTATGAGTTTCAATTTGGATCCCAAAACAATACTGTAGTCAGCTCTGGTAACAATGTAACTTTATTAGATACCTTTCTTTGAAGGATTTTAATATGTTTTTATGCTAATCTTAACAACAAACAGCATATTTATTTCTGTTTTGTATTAATATAATCTGCATTGTAACTACACCGTTGCCCATAAAGTTGGAATATTTTTGTTTTCAGACAAAATCCTCTGTTTATTCCTATTTAAATGCATCAGTATTCACTTTGAGATTGATTAATAACGTTTTGAGAACATATACTCTTTATCTGTCAAGAATAAATCACATTATCATAACAGTTTCATGGAAGGAGGTAAAAAATATATTTTGTTCCAACTTTATGAGCAACAGTGTATTATAACCTGCAGTGGGAGCAGCAGAAACAAGCTGGAAACGCAACATTTACACAATTTTATCTTCGAAAAGGAAACTTTAGTATTTCAAACCTATTTCCCCATGTTTTGGTGTTTACCCAATATAATGGGACAACATTTTTTAAAATTGGTCCAGTATTGAGAGAGAGTGCTGCAGCTGCGAAACATGCAGCAATGTAATCCTGCACCGTCCACTTTTCTGCAGCTGACAGGCTCCGACTGTTATAATATTATTAGTGTCTGACAACATTATGGGAAAGACCCTATGGAGAAATAAAACATTTTTCTTTTGCCTGATCTGGCCTTTTTTTATTCTGACTTTTTGCTGCTACTGTAATGTGAGTGAGAGATTTTGAGAGTGGCGTCCTGAGAAGACTTTGTTGTGTGAAAGCATAGCTTAGTGTTATCTAAAAGATATTTAGTGTCATGGCTGACTATCTACTTGATTTTCAACGATATGGAGTGGACTATGGAGTCCCCCTTGTTTGGTAAGAACACAGCTAAAATGCCATCTTGGATGCCTTTCAGGTGGAGAAAACAGAATGCAGGGCACTAATGGAAGCCCTCAAATGGAGAAAACGTAAAAGTGCATGCTTGGATGCCCCTATGGTAGGCAGACACATGATGAAGTGACCTGTATGGTGCCATTCCAGTTGAGAAACCTTGATTTAGTGTCCTGTAGTGCCTTTTAAGTGAACAAAATGTGATGCAGCATTCATTATCTGGAGCATGGGTCTCAAACTCGCGGCCCGCGGGCCAATTGCGGCCCTCGTGACGATATTTTGTGGCCCCAACCTTGATATGAAAGTTTAATGTGAGTTTTATATGAATGGCACTTTACCGTGTTGTGTGTGGAAGGTCTTTTTAATTACTTTTTGGTAATTATGTCTTTTTTTAGTAGTTTTGTGTCTTTTTTTGGTAATTTTGTCTTTTTTAGTAGTTTTGTGTCCTTTTTTTTGGTAATTTTGTGTCTTTTTTAAATAATTGTTTGTCTTTTTTGGTAATTCTGTGTGTTTTTTTGGTCATTTTGTTTCTTTTTTAAGTAATTTAGTTTTTTGTATGTTTTTTTCTGTAATTTTGTGTCTTTTTTGGTAATTCTGTGTTTTTTTTGGTCATTTTGTGTCTTTTTTTTAGTAATTTTGTGTCTTTTTTTGGTCATTTTGATAGTGCCTCAGCGCCCCCAAGGTAATTTGAGTTTGAGACCCCTGCTTTAGATTCTTGAAAGTTGGACAAGGTCTTTTAAATCCCTTTTCAATCCACTCATACAATGGCAATACGTATAACAGACACACATACTTTTCTATAAGTTAATATCTAATCACAGAATAATCAGTCAAGACTAATGCCAGAACCGTGTTCCATTAACAGCCCAATTTAATCAGTTAAATTAAAAAAAAAGTACTTTTTGTGCCGTTTTTGCCTTTAGTTTGACAATATCTCCAATATAATCTGTGACACTGATTCCAGATCCTAGACATCTGAGTAGACTGCATGCTAATATTGGTCACGGTTCAACCCGTAGTCTGGCATGTCTCTCAGCAAAGACACAGCAGGAATTTAAATAACCACCTAATCTGACTGTGACCATCTCAAAGGACATCAGTGGCATCAGAATCTGAACAAGCACTCAATGTTTTTGTTTCTGGACACTTTTCAATACTTTGTTCCATGGAAACATTTTAATCAGGACTGAAAGTGAGGCTTTTCTTCCTTCCAGTGAACTTCTATTCAAGCCAGATTTGGTTTTGATTTCACATTATTATCAGGCTATTTTTCATAAATGTGTCTTGTATACAAAGCAAATACGACACACATAGATTTGTCTTGTTGTTTGGTGAAATACAAGCCGTACTTATATTTGAGAATATAAATAGCCTGTGACCCAGGTCAAAATATAATGTATGCTGTAAAAAAAAAAACGTAGATACAATGGGCTGTGTTATAAGTGCCGGTAACACTTTACAATAGCCATCATTTATACATGGTAAACAGACCATTTATAAAAGGTAAACAGATAGTTTATTAATGTTTAATCATCATTTATAAACCGTATATAAGCCATGTAATAATGTTGAACTATAATTTATAAATGCCAAATAGATTACTTTACCATAAACAAACATAATTATTAGTTTATTAATAGCTTTACACTCGTTATAACATTTTAAACACCATATTAAGTATGTAAATGATTTCAAAATGATTCTTATGCCTTTAAGAAATTGCTTGAAAACATTTAAAGATTAAATATGTATAGAATTTTGTAAATGGTTAATAATAATTGGTTTATAAACCATCTATAAACATCACTTAGATGGTTATTGTAAAGTGTTACTTAAGTGCCTATTGGATTTATAATTTACAAGTAAGCATCCACAAACCCACTTCTTTTCGAAAAGCTGTTGATTCTATCTAATCATCAAAGTGTTTCTAATTCAGTGTCAGTGAATTTGCGTATAAAGAGGTGCATTAAATGAATATCAAAACGCGCCTGTGTATCTTGTCTCGCTCGACGATCCAGGCAGAACCACGACATCAAAGCACAATCACCCATCACACGTCCACATGTTGGACGGATACCTCCACTCTGACAGAGCTGCTGTCATTTACATAGCGCGGCAGTGAGACAGAATCAAAAGGCAGAGACATCAAAAAGCTGCCAAGAATTTTTTTTTCTCATCATTTCATTTCTGCCTTTCCAACCTCTCCATCCCCCCTCCCCCTCCTCCCTCCCAACTCCTAATCATCAACCAAGCGGATTAGCATGTCACTGCTGGGTATCCCATTCTCCTTCAGAGGGGCCCCAGACTATTTTTCTCTCTTTTTTTTCCTCCCTCTTCTTCTTCTTCTTCTTCTGGGGGGAATCTGCCATTTCATCAGAGCGTGCAGGAGTCACCAGTCGGCTAACTTCATTGTACGGCTGGGGTCAGGGGCGGGTCAGCTCCCAGGATTCTCCAAAAAAAAGAGAGAAGCACCGGCCTGGCTATGCAGAACCTCATCCCACTCTTGACCTGTCCTCATCTTGGGCTCCCCCCAGACCAGAGACGGAGGTCAGCAGCCTATTTGCGAGGACACTTGGCTCTCCACGGGGGGTGAGATATCCTTTACAAGAGCCCCTGTCATGTGGACAGTGACTAATGAAGCCAGCCTGGTGACAAGTACTGATGAGCAGCCCCAGGCTGGTAAAGGGGGTCCATTGCTCTGCTGCTAATGACACCAACTGTGGCTCCTGTCTTGGTATGTTTCTAATGCGGGTTTCATCATTTGTAGGCTCTCAGGCCACAAACATGTCAGCTTTTGTTTATTAATAAAGCTCAGGTTCATGCAGTCACCAGCGGCCAGAAGCTGCCGGCTCTTTAGAAACACTGGGTTCCCATGGCCTGATGCCTCATTGGCATCCACACAAAGGCGGGTGATGAATGAGCCTAAAAGGCCTGATAAAACATTAACATGGACAGTTGGTCCAAAGGGAAGAGCTGCACAGATTAAAACATGACTCAGTTTTTTGCGAGGCATCATCCTTGTGATTTCTCAGCGCTAAAAAATGTCTTCACGGGGTAAAAAAAACTAGACATTAATGAAAAACAGCATGCTGCCGTGTTGATGTCTCATTATTTCCTGTTTGGGCTGTGCAGCCCAGGAATGCAGGACAAAAAAAAAGTCTACCTGTGGCATCAGTGTTTGGTTTGCAGAGATGTGAAAGTTGGACACAGAGCAGTGCTGTTCCACCTCTGGCACCACGTCAACTGGGGCAGAAACATTCATTATTCACAAGCTCCATGCATGAATTATGTAATGTGATAGGTCATCCCTAACTCTTTGGATGCAGGAGTTTTAATAGAACGCAAATAAGGGCTGCCAGAGGACAAAGACGTCCTCAGTGGAGCCTGTCCACCAGCCCCCACCCAAAATATATACATATATGCGAAGTGAGCTTCATATTCCTCTTTGATTTCTCTTTCTCCACAGTCTTGTGTTATTCATCAAAAGCATGCTTGTTTTTCTAGGACAGATTTTCCTGTAGTTGTTTTGCCATTTATGCCATTTGAACAGCAAAAAAGAACAAATGCATTCAAAAAGAGAACGTTTTATAATGAACTGAACGGATTTATTCGATGTCCTTTCACAAACGTTATCAAACGCTGTCAAACAAACACACATATGATGCTTTATGATTAGCATATGCTGTTATGGTAGTTAAAGCAACCACACAAATAAAGTGCTATCATGTATAATCCTGTCTTCTAAAAATTATGTTCCCACACAATGAAACTGCTTTCTCAATTACGTTTTATGAAAAACATATTTTTTCCTGAATTATGGTCGCATGGTTAATGTTGTCAAACAGTGTTGAAAGATGGGAAATGTGACACTATTGTACCAGAGGCTTAAGATATTTGTATTTTGAGGAAATAGTCATAACCACATGAACAATTTGCTAGAATGTGTAATTTTACAGAACACTTTTACCCACATTGTTTCACAGAAGCTTCTATTAAAAAGCCACAATGCATGAAAGTGACTTATTGTTCCAGACACATCCAAAGGCAAAGAACAGGGTTTCAATGTGTGTCGGTACAAAGTATCTGTATTTGACAAGTTGGGATAAGAATGCATTGGAATGGCTGGAAAGACGTCGTGTGAGAAGAGATGCAGAAACACAGACATAGGATCTGTATTTTGCTACCAACATGGTCTCACAGAAATCCGTGAAATAGCCACGGATTTCGCTTAACTCAAAATCCGTGGAATAGCCACGGAATCGCTCAAATTTCCGTGAAACTGACACGGATTTCGCTACAATGCAAGTTAATGACAGTCATATCCCGTGGCTATTCCATGGATATCTTTTCCTATTGGTTTGTTCCAAGTCACGTGACTTTCAAGGTCCCAGCGGTCAGAACAAAAAACATGGCGGACAGTTCTCTCATTTTTTGTGAAAAATCAATATTTTGACTTAGTTTCTGCATAAAAATGGATTTTGATCACAAGTCTAGCGAGAAATATATGTTTTATTTTCTAAATCTTCACTCAGTGAATGTACATAATCACTTTGTATGTTGGAATAGCCACGGGATATGACTGTCATTAACTTGCATTGTACCGGGGCGTCCCGGTGGCTCACACTGGTAGAGCGCTTACCATGAAGGCCGTGTGCTTGCTGCAGCGGACCCGGGTTCGAATCCGGCCTGAGGTCCCTTTGCTGCATGTCTTCCCCTCTATCCCCCCCTTTCTATCTGTCTCTATATAATAAAGCAGTAAAAATGCCAAAAAAATAATCTTTAAAAAAAAAAAAAACTTGCATTGTAGCGAAATCCGTGTCAGTTTCACGGAAATTTGAGCGATTCTGTGGCTATTCCATGGATTTTGAGTTAAGCGATGTTATTTCTTATTAATTCTTATTTCTTATTTCTTATTAAGATGTTATTTCATGGATTTCTGTGAGACCATGTTGTTTGCTACCCTGATCATATGGGGAAATTAATTAAAATGAGTGAACTATTAATTATAAATGTCACAACATGGTCAGATTAATGTATATTATGTAAATTTTAGCAATACTCATAATACATCTGGCAACACACATTACTTACCATATTTCCTCAATGTAAAGGGCCCCTATTATTGACCGGCCTCATTTATTAACCGGGTGTAAAATCAATTTTTAGTAAATAAAACTAAAATAAACATTCAGAGTGCTGTTCATTGTTTGTTTACATCCGAGTACTTCCAATATGGCCGACATCCGGGTAACTGGCTACAATGTGCTGTGTAAAACACTCTAAAAAGTGCCGGTCAGAGCTGCTCTGATTTTATTTTTTTAATAAAGCCGCCTTCAAATAATAGCCTGCCCCTATTATTAGCCGGGTCCCAAACTGATTTTTTATTAATAGAAGCCCTGGCTACTATTTGAGGAAATAAATTACATTACATTACATGTCATTTAGCAGACGCTTTTGTCCAAAGCGACTTACAATAAGTACGGTAGTTACGTTTAGTAAAATGGATGGATCACAGATTGGGTTGAAAACAAGCAAGACTGTGACATATAAACCTCATTATTAACTGTTGGTATCACACAGACAGTGGTTTCCTGGGTGAAAGTTCTGTATTTTTTGTTTTTGGGGCATCCATCCGCTCTGACATCCTCCTACATGTACTTATGTGACTTTGATTAGAAATATAAATATATTAGAAGAAAACAAAACAAGCATAATCCAGGAGAAAATATGTTTTGCTCAAAATTTAAAGGACAATGCAGTTTGGTTTTATGGAAATGTAATTTTTGGGCGACCAGGCTGAGCATGCTTTGTCTCTATATGTCAATTTTTCAAGTTAAAAAGTGAAGTGAAACAAAATGCAGACACCGCTCTGTTACACTTACATAACCTTATGTAACCCAAATGAGGAAGACAGACTTCTGTCTGTATTCACTGTTGGCATGGTACCAAACCCTACTAATTAATCACATGTGAAAAATAATGCTGAAAAACCATTACAAAGGCACCAAAAGTGGTTCAAATGTCACCCTGTTTCTATTGGTGGCAGCCTTGCAGGTAGATCAGGGTGGTGTGCTTTGAATTTATTGAGCTTGTCACTACACCAGTCAATTTAATGTGCACAAGGTGAATAAATATCTCCAGCAGTCATTTTAGGACAAAGAAAAAAATAACACAGGGGCGTATCCATTACTGCATTGTGACCTCCAAATGATTTCAATTCAAACGCTGAATAGTTATCTGCAGATTCACTCTGTCGCAAGGTGATATAAAAGACAAACGGTCTGTCAGGGGCTCTCAGAGAACAAGTCATAATTGAACCATCTGCACAGACATTGCTGTAAATATTTCAACAGTTATGGACTAACCGGTCCATCTGTGTATAAGTATCCCTCCCTAGTTTTTTCCCCGCATACTCTTTTCTCCTAATGTGATTTATCGGGGGTGGGATTTCAATCTTTAGTGTTTTTTTTTCCTCTTTAGTGGTTGCGGGGGGGTTTATTCTTTAATGTGCCTATTTCTAAATATATCGAGTTTCCTAAAGAGAGGAAGGAGGGGGAAAAAAAAAAATACTCTTTCTCCTTCCCTCCCCCCCTCCCAACCTGAAGCGCTTATAGCTCCACACCAAGGATGAGAGAGAATATTTAATTTTAAAGATGAAAAAAAAAAAAAAAATGTGTGAGGGAGGCCACGGCTCGCTGCTGTTTCTCTCGTGCTCGCCTGCTGTGCACACATTGGCGGGAGCCGGACGTATTCTTTTATTTTGTTTTGGTTCGTCTGGTAACAAGAAATTAGATTGTAGAGATATTCTGAGGGGCTGGACTTCTTCGTAGCCTTTTTATCTATACCAACAACTATATTTGCTTGCATAATTTATTCCAACATCTCTTGTTAAGCTCATTGCATACTGGAAGTTGAAGGCTTATGCACGTGTAGCCTCTCTGTGTTACAAAATGCATGTATTTAATAGGAAAAATTGAATATTTACAGCATTCTTTACATGCAATTTCCACTTTATTAGTTGGAATGAGTCTCTAAATTCATTTTCTGTATAAGCATGGTGACTCAAACCTTTGGAAGCCTTTATATCCCCACCTCCTCCAACACAGTATTCTTGTGCATCTGCATTTCTTTCCTCAGTTGCACAGTTTCATTGTAAAATATTTTTTTTAGGTATTAAACCTGGCACCTAGCTATTTTGAGGTCTCGTAACCTGTAAATATCAGGTATCAAGTCTTTTGAAATAGAAAAGTATTTCAAAAGACTCCTCTAACACAAAATGTAATGCGCAGAAATGTTTTTTTCAAAAGACACTGCAGCTTTTACATCGCACCGTCTTTGTTCTTATGTCTTGAAAGGATGGTTTGAAGTGGAAAAAGAAGTTAAGCCATAATACAGAGGAACAATAACGTATGCACAAGGACTTCTGGACAAAAACTAATCATGTTTTCCACAGTGGGATGGAGAGCAGAACCGCATGACAGAATTTTAACTCGTTTTCTTTCTCCTGCTCTCGTCTTTCCAAACACTGTGCTTCAGTGTGGGGGAGAAGGGACCCTATGGGATTGTTCTATTTAAATTCCTATACAGTTTGACTTGGGCCTTTGTCTGCCACTCCAAGGCGTCTGCTCATTGTTCGCGTGCAACAACCTATAAGACCGAGATTGTGTGGAAAAAAAGCAGCCGTGCAGAGAGAGCCTTTCCGCTCATTTTTCTGCAAACTGACAACAGCGAAATCACACATCGAACATATGGAAAATTCCTCCAAAGTGTGACAGAAGACATATAAATGGCCGGTGAGCCTGAAACCGATGAATGAGGCACAGACATGGCAGTGTGTGCCGAGGCGGAGGCCTCGTGAAGCAGCGCAGTGTCTCAGTCTTGTAAAAAGTGCTCGTCCAGGAGCCTCTTGTCACATACAGTACAGTATACATAAGGGCAGGGGGCCAGGGTCGGGAGCTTTTTGTGTGCCCAACCCCCCATATAACTAATAAAAAAGGGAATTTATCAAGGATAGAGAGAGAAAATTGCCACAGGAGAGAAACAAAGATACATTCTGTGAGATGTTTTCAAGAAAAGGGCAAAGCTATGACGGAACGTTGTTTCTTTCACAATAAAATGCATTCAAAACTATACGGAAGATCTAGGATCCTTGAGACTTGCAGGAAATCTTTCAAAATTCTATTAATTCATTGGTCATCGAACGACAACCCTGTCTCCTAAAAATATCCCATATATAACAAAACTGCATTCTCGTTTCATGTTTCTAGGGAAATGTTTCTACTCCCAGATTACATTCAGTTTTAACATTATGAATTGAGACAAAACTAGCCGACTTGATTAGGTTTAGGGAACAACACTACTTGGGACGGTTTTGGAAAAGATCACAGTCGGATTAAAATAAGTGAGTATCCGACATGATTTAAGTTACGTATGTAAGTTAAGTATGTTATGCACGTTAAAAAAAAAAAAAAACAATGTTTGCTTTAGGTTTCATATGGGACATGAACAGCAGTCTTGTGTTTGTTTGCTTGTAAGTTTATGGACCCAGAAATGCCTGACTTTGCCTTGTATCTGTGCAAAATCTGTCACTAAAGATATGTTTTCACATCCCGCTGTCTGTGCAAACGAGTCTGGGCAAGCTAAATTAAGTACATCACTGCTTCGGAAAGCCAATCAAAAGTAATAAAACAAACACATTGAAAACACACTGTAACATCGTAAAAGATACGATTGTACATTTGACAACGGCTAACTGTTTGTCAGCCATGGCCGGGTTACAAGTTAAGAAGATAACAAACAATACAAACTAGCGGAAAAACGATAACTTCACTTAACTGTTCTGATATGTCTGCTAGTTCCAGAGTCTAGGACAGACTCCTCATCTGTTTCGTCTAACTGAGAAATTAGGTTAGAAACTGCCAACACTACCGCCACAGTCTGCAGATAGTGAGCCACACTTGGCCGGCTCGCACTACTCTTTCACTGGTCAACCTAACACGCAAGCAGCACTGGCTGGCTGGACCAGACTGGTCTTCCCTCAAAAATGTCAGAATAGATTGTTTGTACGGCCAGCAAAATACCACACTATTTATATTTAAGACTTTCCTCCACCGCGATCTTGCTGACGTAGTAGTGCTGATTGACGGCGATGCACAGTTTAAATGGCGGATGTCACATTTGGGGGGTAAGAGAGGAAGAGCGGGTGTGATTTCAGCTTTTTATGCGGGAAAACCATTTATAACAAAATGCTGGCAGAGTCAAAGCAATCTGGAGACGTCACCATGTACTGTGGGAAATTGCGTTCGGCATATTTTCATGATTTCCCAACATTTCATGCAGCAAACAATAAATCAAATGACCGATTATTTGAAATTGTTAGTTGCAGTCCTACATGAGACATGAAATTCACCCTGTAATAGATATCAGTGGGCATGTAATTAGAGCTGAGACAAATCCATCATATCCATTTTCCACCTCTATTATCTAATTAATGACCGATCAGTTATGCAGAGAGGAGGATTTCATGTTGTGTTTTAAAAAAAGAGATGACCCATAGCATCTCACTCACTCCGTCTCACCAGTCCCGGTCCCAGCAGCACAGTAGGAAGTACGACAACAAGACATGTCAGCGGCTTCGTGCATAATTACGGCCTGAGATGGATGGCTCAGTCCTGTCTGCGCCCAACCGCTACCGTCCATTTTTCTTTCTGATGAACGAGGAGAGAGACAGCACCCTGTCATCTGCTGCTTTGCTACTGCCGGCAACAGTAAATCTCCCGCTCAAAGTCACCCTTGCTTCAAGATGGCAAGGGGTGGTGTGTGGTGAGATGGAAGGGGGAATGTTGTGGACTCTGTAGGTGCTCCCCCACCCCCGAAACACATTCACACAGACACACGACCTCCAAGATTCTACCACATGGGAATACACTGTACTGTGGAGTATTTCATGCTTGTTTCCTTTCTGTAGCTCTTCTTTATCAAGCATTTGAGAATTATTCCTAATTGTGGCAGTTCAAACAGACAGTTTCATTTGGCACAAAAACACCCCGGAGGACATATAAGTTCTTTGAAAGTGAATGCCGTCACCGCTTTGGGACGCTCAGGGCTGTAAAATAAAATTTATAGAAACGTCTTGTAGTTCTTTTCTCACTGACTGTATTTCTTTGTTTTCCATCAAGATAGAAGATCCACTGTGTTCCACAAATTGGACACAGTTTATATCAACTGACAAAATCAGTCACAAGAACTTTAAATCCAATTATTATTTTTGAAAAGGCTCAGTGGGAAAATGGAAGGTCGGATCTTTGGCTTGGAATACACCGCATGCTTGTTAATCGAGTGGTTTACGGTGAGAAAAGTTCAACTGACATTAAAAAAATAGATATTGTTTTGCTTTTTGCATTTCAGCATCATATTTAGGGGTGAGATAAGGTTAAACAATAAGGAAAGTAACATCTCAGGGTGCCAACAACTCAGCATAAATGACAATGTCTAAACTGTGAGGTGTCAGATTCCTCTACTTAGTAAGTCCAAATGGAGTCGTTCCATGTTTAAACATGATCCTACTTAAAGCAGTGAATCAAACATTCTGCCCTCTATGTTTTATCATGTAAAGTGTAATAGTGCATGTTAAAGTGCTGGAAACAGGTTAGAAAAGTGATTCCACTCTTATAAATCCCTGGAGTAGGTTCATTGACTGCAGTGGCGAAACTTTATAAAATACTTTTACTCCTAAACCAAAAGTAGCTAGCTAGCATCACATTTTTAATTCAATGACAATTAGCGTCTGTTTTTGTGGGCCTGTAAAACTCTTTAGCATGCGATCTGAGGCTCTAACTACAATCTACTAACTGCAAATGTACAAAAATGCTGCTAATAGTTTAGCCTTGTTAGCCTAGTTATCAGAAGGCTAAACTATTAGCAACATTTTCTCTCCATCATTGAAATGCTTCGCTGTTGTAGACACATTTTAACTCTCTTTTAAACTGTTTTTGATAAGTCTATCTTCCTTTTTTTAAGTTGCTTTGCCATGTAGCCTGTTGTTGCAGGATTTTGCCATTGATTTGTGCACACATGTGCACATTCACGTGCATTTGTCAAACAGTTAATAGAAAAAGATCTCCAATCTAAATGACAGAATTGATCGTTAATAGCACCCATTATGACCCAGATAATGGTTTGTCAAAATGACCCATATGAGTAGTTTGCAGTTCACGAAACAGAGCGGGGCAGAGAGCCAGACATGTCATTATACATATTAAATTTAGGTTACAAAACCACTGATGTAGGTTTGGGCAAAAAACCTTGTGGTAAAGACAGTTTAGTCAGTAAAGTAAATAAATGTACATAAAAATGCCAGAAGTGAAGTAGTTATGAGGACGTGACTACTGGAAATGGAATAGTTACATAAAAACGTGATGCACAAAATATGAAGCACAGAAGTTCAGCGATGTTTAAATCACATTGTTCACTTTTGTTTTCACAAGGAACACGAATGACGTCAATTGGACTCATCCACCTCACCTCCTGCCTGCCCTAAGTGCAACTTATGTGATTTATAATGCGCATTGCTGTCATTCATAATTACTGCGTCCGCAAGAACGACCTAATATGGGTCGTATTTTGCTGCCTGAAGAAACAACCAATTGTTTTTGAGCGGAGACCAGTCTCACCAATAAGAACACCCTCTCTCTGACCTGTGATTGGCCAAAGTCTCTGTTCATGGGCAAGATTTTCTAAAGTCCAACTGAATCACGATATGTTGAAACGTTATATACTTCAAATGGCAATTGCTCATTGTTCCGACATCTCATAAGTCCTATGCATAAATACATGTCAGATGGCCCAATGGTGCTGTGATGTTTTATGTAATGATGTTTTATGGAGACATGTGCTGTGTTCCAATTCCCATACTTCCATGAGTACACTTAAACGCAGTATACTATCTGCACTTACTAAGTACGCAGATTTCAGCAGGTGAGTGTTGTTCCAAATCTAATACTCTGTGGTGCACTTACCGGAAATGATGCTCGCGATAGCCGCCCCGGCTCGTCACGCGCGAAAAACTTCCGGCTTTGAACGGCGAAAAAATTACCCTTTGTGTTGTTTAATCTTTACTTCTACAATCCGGCAATATGGCTCCTTTAACGCAGCAAATGTGGAGAATGTGCTGGCGGCGTCAGCAACATTACCTACCGCTCCGCTGTTGTTTCGGCCGCCATTACAAACATTTTTTTCGAGCTGAGCGGCTCTGCCTGGCTCCGCCTCTTCCGCTACGTAGACAGGATGGCGGCCGTTGAGTGCGTATAGTGTACATCGTTCCACACTCAACGTTTTGACCGTTATGAGGGCAACATCCGGGTCCTTTAGGTACACTTCTTTTCGCCACGATCAGAATCGGAACACCCTGCATACTCAAACTACGTATAGTAAGTACGGGAAGTATGGGTATTGGAACACAGCAATGGTTAAGTTCAAGCTCAAAAACCACTTGGTTAGAGTGAGACAAAGATTAATTCTTCAAACTTTGAGGCAGTTCCAGCCAATGGGACATAAAAAAAAAATGGCATACCACACTTTCGGACAAAAGAGGTAAAAAGAAGACACGCAAAGGGTAATAAAAATCAACTGGAGTCTCTGGTATGTCTGGACTTGAGCCGTCATATGTTGCCTGCTAACATCCGTTCAGTCTGTACATTGGCTGTTTGTGGGAAACACAAATAACCACAGACAGCTAAAGCATTCCAGTGGTCAAACTCGCACAAATATCATAACGGAAAAATGTGCTGCAGTCTGGTTGTTGCTTGAGGATATTGTACCAGTTAAGACATGTTTATTTAATCTGAGGAGCTTCATGGACACCATAGTAGCTTCTAATTATCAGCTAGATCCTGTTTGAGTCCAGTGTCTGTATGAGGTGAGTGATGGGAGAAAACCTGAGTCTGACCCAGATCCAGAGCAGGGTGTCCTCACACGGGACTCTCTGAAGGCTTTTCTCTCTCTTTGTGCTCCCAGTTCAGTCGCTGAGTTATGCCTTTGCCCCCCAACTCCCCTTTGATAGCTGTTTGTTCCGTGTGGCTTTGACGAAGGAAAAAGCTGTGTATGAAGGAGGCAGGACATTAAAAAGTCTTGAAATGTTTTATGTGCTTTCTTTCTCTGAGGCTCGCTCTGTGTATCTCTGACTGTGACCAAGAGGCGCCTCAGATGGCGCGTTCATGTTTTTGTTGTGGAAATCGCAGTGTGAAAAGGTGGGACTGTGGGTTACCGAGATGGGCTGTGTTTGTGTTTTGTTGTTGCTTTATGTTTTTTTGTCGCTTTGGGTTGTTTCCTCTCCCCTCCTGTTCATTTCCCATCCAGGAGCCCGCAAATCAGACTCAGTCTCCTCAGCCACCTCTTTCTCCCCTTCTTTTTCTTCTTTCTCTTTCTCCCCACTCGCTTCGTCTTTGCTTCACTTCTCAGGAAATAACCTTCTATTGCCTTTTCCAGTCCCAGAGGACTAAGAGATAAAATCCCTCCTCGGTCTAGGGGGTTCTGTGAAGATAGCGTAACAGTATTCTCTCACAGTCACTGCTCCAGGCTTTGTGAGGAAGCCTCTGCCCATCCTCCCCTCCCTCCTTACCCCCTCCTCCTTCCCTCCCTCCCTTCCTCTTTCTAACTTTCTCTTTGCCAGATTGCAGCGGTTCTCAACAAGGTGTGATAGTTTATATTGAGGCTTAGGTGCTGTTGGAGATGGGAAGAGATGGGTATGCGTTTTCATGCTTGCCATTTTAGCTCCTACCACTGTGTACTGGCTATTATTTCCACCAATTTGCCAAAGAGTTAAACTACAGTTACCACAAAGGAAATTACTCTGGATTATTCCTGCCATTGCACACAAACATAAACTGAACCAAAATTAATCATTTAAATTTTTAACCATGCCCGCAGCTTGGCTCTAGGGAAAGCAATATCCATCTGTTTGTCGTCACTTTGGTCCAGAATGAAATATCTCAACAACTATGGGGTAGATTGCCATGAAAAAAATCACAAATATTCAGGTTCTAGTCCGGCTGAAGCCCCTGGGGTTTGGTTATCCCCGGACTTTTTCTCCAGCACCACCATGAGGTTGACATTTGTTGTTTTTGGCTGACCGCCGAAGGTCAGTCCTACACAAGGGTCTGTATGTCCCTTAGTGAGTGAGTGAGTGAGTGATTGAGTGAGAGAGTTATCTGTACACACATTTTTCGTGTATGTGAGAGGTAAAATTGTGAATGTGAGAGTTTAAATTGTGAATGTGAGAGGTAAAATTGTGAATGTGAAAGCTATTGTTAATATGAATAGTAAAATTGTGTCTGTGAAAGGTAAAATTGTTTATGTGAGAGGTAAAATTATGAATGTGAGTGGTAAATAGTGTATGTGAATAGTAAAATTGTACATGTGAGAGGTAAAATTGTTAATGTGAGAGGTAAAATTGTGTATGTGAAAGCTATTGTTAATGTGAATAGTAAAATTGTGTATGTGAGATGTAAAATTGTGAATGTGAGAAGTAAAATTGTGAATGTGAAACGGAAGAATGAATCATGGCCTATATGGCCCCTCATAAGTGTATTAGAGTATACTTATACTCAACAGAAATCAACAGCATCGTTTCTCTCTTCTCATGGTAGAATGGATGTTATTATTTATAGTATTATCGATAAGAATAATGATGTGAGGCAAGTTTGTATATTCCACTTTCATGTGAGCTAATTTATGATTATTAAGGAAACATATATTTTACAGCTAATTTAAGCAGCTTTTATTTTTATTTATTATATATAATATAAATATATCATATATGTAATGTTTGAAAATACAGCGTGGTTGGTGGTAGCCACTGTGTGTTTTCTTTACTCTACACACCAGCAGCAGCACCTATACATGACAGAGATGACTATCAGCACTGAGGCAATTTTTAGAAAGTAGCAGTGAATACAACCAGTTACAGATGACAGCACATGGTGGCTCAGCACACACTGGGCATGTGGTGTGTGTGTGTGTGTGTGTGTGTGTGTGTAACTATGTGTTTGCTCACTGTATTTGAGTTCCAGTAGCTCTGTGAGTTGAAGCGGATAGGCCGTGGTGTTTGTTTAACCTTATCAGGGGTTGTCATCCACTCAGGTCGGCGTAGAGTGGATTTCAAAAAGGAAACTCCATTTATTACCTTCATGTGAAGCTCACTTCCCCCAGAAATGAGCCTGGTGCTATGAAAACAACCATTCATATGCAGTGTTATTTGAGCAGATTTTAAACCTGCTCTGATTATGTAATTGTGACTTATCTTAAACTCTGTGTACAGAGCTTTTTGCGGCAGCGTTTGAATGCATGCAAGACCGAATGAAAAACAGCTGTATTTTGCAGAAATGTATTCATAAGTTGCATCATTCATCTTTTAAATGTCTTTTGGGGCTGGAGAACTCATTCTGTAGCTGAATAATCACACGGGCGTTTGAGAAAACTCTCTCTGTGTTCTTTTTTGTCTTTTTCTGAAAAGATTTATGGTCTGGAAGTATGATAAAGAGGCAGTGACCTGTTTGTACGACCTCCATTCATCTTCTTTGCTATTTTAATGATTCATTCTCAGTCTGACACGTGGCACTGCCGCCTCAAACAACAATCAGAGAGCGCTGCCAAGAAGTTAAATGCCCTCTTTGGGTGGTGATTAAGAAGGGTCCCAATGGGGAGATAAAAAAAGATAGAAAGTTGACACAACCCTGTGCCAATAGAATTGATTCATGACAAAAATGTGTTGTTTAAACGAGTTGTAAAATTATAAATCTATATGCCGTACAGCTGGCAACAAGACTAGACTTGTCAGAAGCCCCTCAGTTTAGTCAGAATGCAAGTATGAATGGGTTTCATTGCTTACACAATCTCACCACACTGCAAAAAAGCCAACTTGTATTTTTTTGGCCTAAAACAGTGATTTAATTTGGTAAAACTTGGAAATATAAATTAGTGACATTTAGAGCAATAATGTAAGTTAGCACAACAAAGGAAGCCAGTTGTCTGCTCAAAAACAAGTTTGTGAGTTGTTGTTACTTATATCTTTAAGTTGGGGTTTACAACAAGGGACAATAGTTCTGCTAAATCTTATTTCTTTGTTGTGAAATTCGGTCATTAGCGAAAGCTAGCGGCTAACTGATGCTAGCGGCTAACTGATGCTAGCAGCTAACTGATGCTAGCAGCTAACTGATGCTAGCGGCGCTGCTTGTTACAGCTACAAGAGTAGCCATTAGCGTATCAATGCTAACTCAAAATTGTAGTCACAACATTAGCTGACATTCCATAGCGCCGTTTCAATCGTGCCAGAGAAATTCAGAGTTAAGCAAACTCAAAAACAAAACTTTAAATATTTAGTTTAATTGTCCAACTTAAAATTGTATCGAAGTTTGTTGCCTTGAAATTTTGAGTTCACCCAACTTTTCTTTTTTTTTGCAGTGCACTTGACAGCAGGTGTGATATGAATCTGAAAAATCAAGTCTCATGAAACAACAAGCTGCAAACAGGAGCAGTAAATATGGCACACATTTGTATCAGAAGTCAACTTTTCTCTCCCGATGAAGTCATATCTGTTGGATAACTTTTTCCTCCGTGACCTTCTCTCCCACTCCTCATGTGCAGCTCTTTCTGACCTAATTCTCCATGTGCAATGGAAAGTACCTCAACGAACTGCAACTGTATCTGAACAAATTACATTCATATGCAACTCATTTGCTTCAGCAATTACATTTTGGGAAAAATGCACCACAACTTGGACTACGTTCACAGCCAGCATCTTCCATGTATTCCTTCAAAAAGCATGGTTACATTTAGGAAATGTAAAGTGCTCCGATAAACCACAAAAATGAAACTTAAGCTAATGAACTGCAGAATGTAATTGAGTGGGACCGCCGCAACACAATGCCACACTACGGGGGGTCGGGAAAAGCTGTTCTGCCATTATGCAAAACATTATCGATGGAAAACTAAGAAGGAAAAAATAGTCTGGACATAATTTGTGGGAATCTTAGACATCATTACTGTTTCTCACCAGTGCAGTGCAAAAATCCAGAAAATCCGCAAACAAATTTTCCCAGAACAACTATGCACAATGGGTCTGGTGCAAATTATCTGTGTTGCTATTTTCCATTTTCTGTTCCAAACAACAAAAAGCTATCTAGACAGAGAAGCTACATTATCTGTTGGTCAAAGAACAGGGTTAGCCACAATAGCTAGTTAGCATCAAATTTTGGGTCAGATTTGTTTCTGCCTTGTGTAGTAAAGGTAAGCTAAATTAATATCGCTATGGTAACCCCCTGGGCTGGCGGATGAAGATATGCATTGTCCTTTATTTGGTTTTGAGGTAGTCGTCACAGTGTTTGACGCACAATATTGGGTGTTGAGGAACCAAACTGATAGCTAGAATATTTTGGCAGCCAGTTTGATTGAAGGATTTCTTTGGTCAGACATATTTTTGCAGATGGAAATCTGCTGAAATCAAGGTCTGTCTGAATATTTTCCCCCACAGAAATGTTCCACAGTGGTGTGCAAGCATTCATATTACAACCATTTTTCTTTTCAAATTTTTGTGCAAATTCCTCAGACAAAGTTTCATGCTTGATGTGGAACAGCTTCAAGCTACTTATTAACTTTTTGAAAAGTATTGCACTTTCATATCTATTGTGCAATCATGATTTTTCATTATAGATTAATCTTCTGAATCATATATTGTTCAATCAATACATCTTTTAGTCTAAACCATGGGTCTCAAACTCGTGACCCGCGGGCCAATTGCGGCCCTCGTGACGATATTTTGTGGCCCTCACCTCGATATTAAAGTTTAATGTGAGTTTTATATGAATGCCACTTTACCGTGTTGCGTGTGGAAGGTCCCTTTATTGCGCAAGCTGGAACTTTGTTTCACTTTCTGTCTATTTTTTATAGTAATTTTGTGGGGGGTTTTGGTCATTCTGTGCCGTTTTTAAGTAATTTAGTTTTTTTCTGTCATTTTGTGTCTATTTTTAGAAATTTTGTGTTCTTTTTTTGGTAATTTTCTGTCCTTTTTTTTTTGTAATTTTCGGTCTTTTTTCAGTAATTTTGTGTCTTTTTTTGGTCATTTTGATACTGCCTCAAGCGGCCCCCAGGTAATTTGAGTTTGAGACCCCTGGTCTATACAATGTCAGAAAATGGTCCATAGCCGTCTGCAACAGATTTTTGTAATGTCTAACGCAAAGAAAAATATATATCTGTGATTTAGCATAAATATTTTTTCTGTCAATCGTCCAGTTTCTTTGAGGAAAATGAAGCCATTCTTTACAGTCTCTGAATTATTATCATCAAAAAAACAAGAATGTTATCATTTCTTTATTAGGCACCCAGAAAAAAAATCATAAAAAATACATATATTAACTAATTACTGCCAAATCACTGCTTTTTTTCTGTCAATATCTTCACGGTGGTGTGTTTCCCTTTGCTGGCATATATTAACGAGACTTGTCAAAACCACATTTAATGAGTGGCTTTCCAGTTTTTGCACTATTCCAAGTCAAGTGTCTGTGCAGTCAGGGCCGGTTCTAGCCCATTGGCTGCCCTAGGCGATATTGAGATTTTGCGCCCCCCCCTCATCAAATTAAGAATGGCAAAGACTGAAAATAAATAAAATGTAGACATACAAATGCAATAAAAATAAACATAAAAATTAAATTTAAATGTACATTTATATTTGATGCATGAACTACATACAGGCAATATAATGGTCTCAACATTTTAATTTTTAGAAACTTTGGAACTTTACCAACAACAACTGAATTGAAAATAAGAATAAATAAATGAGAAAACACAGATCTGTATTATAATATAATATTACATTTTCATTCGAAATATGGGTTGGGGCATGTTCATTTAATTCAATGAGGGTTTTATTGCCCATGCTTTTTAAAAAATGTTTTGTTAATCAATGTTGTTAAAACAAAGATGTATGCTTGGCGCCCCCTGCCAATTTGGCGCCCTAGGCAGCCGCCTTGGTGGCCTGTAGGAATAACCGGCCCTGTGTGCAGTACAGGCCGCTCATAAATGTAACAGCAGCAAAAACAACAACAACAACAACAACAAAATCCCTCAGACTTCTGGACAGTAGTTCCACTGATTCATGTCTCCCACACACTTGAACTACGCATGTTTTCACACACAACAGGCGATAAACTGGAGCCGAGTGGGATTCTTAGACAACAATTCACACTGTTCAGTGTTCTGGTGGCTGATTTATGATGTTGTTGTACGATTCCAAAACCTGCGGCGCGGTCACATCAGCGCTGGTGTTGTCCCACTCATTTCATCCGACAATGCTGAACGCGGGCCGAGCATGCCTTGGCAAACTGCCTGAAGGAAAAATCTGCATTGTAAGTGTATTTTCATTGTTTACTGTTTAATTCCACACCTCAGGGGCGGGGTGTTAGTGTTTGTTTTTTGTTTTTGTTTATGGAGTATAAATATTATATGATTATCCAAAATTAAAGGGGACATATTTGGGCTTGAAGCGTAAAACCCAACAAAATGCAAATACAGGAGGAACAGATACCAGCGGGTAGGTGACATGAAAGTATTTATTTTTCAGGAGTCAAAAGGGAATTAAAAAAATCTATTGTGCATGAGCAGATTGTCTACCTAGAAAAAAAGTTTGAAGAGAAAAGTTTTCTTTCCTCACTAGCCTCAACATTTACCCTAAATAGAGTTTTCATACACCTGCAGTGCTTGACAGACTCTTCTCCCTATGACATTGTAAATATACTGTATACTTAGTCTATGTTCCTCCACTGCAAGGTCAAAACAATGGGTTCAACCAGTCAAGCTCAAGTGGGCTAGACTATACAACACAGTCGTGGAGTAAAGGTTATGTTTCCAGATGTGCTCTAATGTGTATTTGGCCCTGTAACTAAAAAAAGGAAGTGATGTCTGAGCCTCGTTTCTCATTTTAGTTTAAAGATAGGTTCACGGTTCTTTAAGTGTGACAGTCAGGTGCCTGTAATGGAAAGTGAAACAGGTTTTTCATGCCTCATGTGTAAAGATCCAGTCTTAATGTGCTTTCATTGTTAGTCATTAAATCTACAGTCCTTCCTCTTTGCAAAATCTGAAGCTAAAATGTTGAGATGTTTCACAGAATGAGTTAAAACTTCCAGCCACTGATGTGACCGGATCACTAATCTGTATAAAGAGATATTTGCATATAAATCAATCAATTAGACTTTATTTGTATAGCACTTTTCATACAAGAGAGATGCAAAGTGCTTCACATAAAAAAAGGAGAAAATAACAATAATAATGATAAAAAAAATAACGGAACATAGAAACAAGCAAACAAGCAAGCGCCATCTCAACATTGAGCACTGAGGAAAAACACTGGAGGCAGGTTAGAAATTAAAAAATAAAGTAAGATAAGATAAAATAAAATAAAATAATATATATATATATATATATATATATATATATATATATATATATATATAATAAAAAATAAAAAAAATTAAAGTAAAAGTCAATAATAACAATGGAAAGTTAATAAAATAAAATAAATAAAAAAGCTAGATAAAAAAGATAAAGATAAAACAATAAATAAATAATTAAGAAATAGAGCATGATAATATATATATATATATATATATATATATATATAGAGAGAGAGAGAGAGAGAGAAATAGACTAATAAATAGTAGCAAATAAATGAATAAAAGAGAAGATGTTATAACACTTAGATGCATGAGCAGAAAAATCTCTAAAAATGGTTCAGGTAAAAACCAAATCAAAAAGATAAGTCTTAAATTAAAAATCGGTTGGCAACTGGACCATATTTTGCCATTGGTACTGGTTCTGGTTTCTGTTTTTAGTCTGTGACCAATCTTGACCAACCATGTTTGAGCAGGCTTTGGTTGTCTGCATGTAAACAATCCATGTAGAGAACAAAAGAGACAGAACGCATTGTCGAAACCCATCTGATGACAATTTAGCACTTTATTAGTTTAGCTGGTTTCAGATGTCACATGTCTCCATTCTTGCATCTCAAGTTGCTAATAAGACTGTAAACAATATTGTTGTAGGGGAAAATAATTCATTTTTTGTAACTGAATCAAGAAAGTGTCATTTTTATTATCGTTAATCAGTTGTACGAACCCTGGTCGCCGGGGTCTTGAGCCAATCCCAGCTGACTTTGGGCGACTTCACCCGACTAGCATTGATACTAAGATCACTTTTACATATAAAGTCCGGTGTGATTCAGTGGTTTCAGCCAAAAAAGAAGCTTTTTCTTACTTTTCTGTGTAATTGATCCACTGAACGATTGAATCCATTAGCCACTATTGTGTGGCTAATAAATTGAAGACTTAATTGTTTTTCTGTTCAGCCACAAGCAACCTTTTTCTGTGATCTTACCATATTTCTATAAGGACCTTTACTTCATCATTAGATCACGTCTGCCTAAGAGACTTTTTTTAAGCCTGCTACTACCGTGTTGATTCTCAAATTTCGGTCCAAATTCAACCCAGAATGTGTTGGGTTTTGTTTGGCTTCCTTCTTTAGCTCAGACGGCGTTCTCACCTGCAGCGAACTGAACTCTGGTGCACTTGGAAGCGAACCAAGACCCTCGTTTTTTAGCAGCCCAGAGTTCAGTTCTTTGGTTCACACCAGCAAAAACACACAGACTATCCAACAAAATGCACCAGATTTCCTTTTTTAAGCAGACCAAACAGCTCAGGTGTGAAAGCACCCTAACTTTTACTAATTCTATCGGTTGATGTTCTTTTTTCTTTCTAGGTTGTGCTTTTTTTTGATCATTCAGACATGTTTTAGGCCTATAATTGCTCTCAAATTGACTGCCTTGATTTGTAACATCTGTCCAAATAAATAGAAACCCAGCAGGTGATTTAAAAGGTTGTTTGCAGAATCATAGATCTTTATAAGTTCAAATAAAGCTTTCCTTCCTCTTTTTTTTTTATATCTGTCTGCAAGCACTTTTTGCAACTGTTTTTTTGTTCTTTTTTAGAAATGCAATGGCGTCACACTGTTGTTTGAGTAAACCTGTGTAGCTAACCAAAGCCGTGTTAACTGTTCTGAAGTCAGTGGCCCTTTTGTGGCTTCTTGGACAAGGATGTGGTGCACACAGGACAAGAATGTGTCGTGTCATTTCTGACAAACAGTGAAGCAAAACACCACAGCGTTACAGTGCACATCCTCAGTATCAAAGCCAGGATTTAGCTACATTTTTCGGGTGTTGTTCTTCTCTCCGACCTCCTGACCCCGTGCCCTCCCCGGCCCTCCTTCTTTCACGAGTCCACTAAGTCAAGCAGAACAAAATAAACAGCAAACATACACTGTGACCACAGCTCAGAGCTTCAACCTTTCACTGCTCCATTCACAGAAAAACCGCCATTCAAAACCCCCACCGACACACTCACGACCGCAGACACACAGCTATAAATCCTGCCGGCAGATAATATCGTCTGTGGAACACGATGGAACCGAGTCACTCGACACGTTCACCACTCCTCTGCAGTCACAGGATATTACTATAAACTATTTTAAGGTTGTGACAATCATGTCGCTGTGACTTCAGTCCATAAATGTTTCAGAAAGCTGCACAGGAAGTGCTGCAACTCTTTACAGCCTGAAAGTGAATAGCTGCATACAATCTAGTGGAAAAACATTTTCATACAGGGCACAGTCAACGCAGACTTGGCACCAATATGTTATTTATTTATTTATTTTTGACCAATCAGTAAATATCACCTCCGAACTCAAACCTACAAAACACATCACACATGTCTCAAAATAAGCTTGTTCAAACAGAACACCAGCAACAGTTCTCACTCATAAACTGTCAAACTGATCTGACACACTGACAGAAGGAAGCATTACATAAACCATCAACTGTTTTCTTTGAAATTTGAATGCTTTTTAAAATAAATCAGGATAAGAATAACACCTTTATTGTACTAAAGTATACGTAACAGATATTGAGCAATTTAATTTGCGTCAATAGCCTATATGTCTATATACACTGCTGCTCATGAAGTTGGAATAAAATATTTTTTACCTCTTTACCATGAAATGATTGTGACAATGTGATTTATTCTTAACAGATAAAGTTTATACCTTCTCAAAACTTTATTAATCAATCAAGTGATTACTGATGCATTTAAATAGGAACAGACAGAGGATTATGTCTGAAAACAAAATTATTACAACTTTATGGGCAACAGTGTATTTACATATCGGAAGTTATTTCTGAAAAATTAAAAAATGTGGAAAAATCCCTCCACAAAGTCCTAAAATTCCAGGGCTGAAATAAATATGAAAATAAATAAAAATCTAAAAGTTTTTCTAAGCTGTCCCCCTTTGCCTGTTTAATTAACTGCTATTAATAAAGAGTCAAAGAAAGTCACATATTGGCATGATAATAAAACTAATTATTCTTAAATTTTAATTGTAAATATGCAGCTAAGATACATAATAATAACAATATAATAATATATATATATATATATAATGCAATGTTTTGCATTAATTTGGGAGAATGTGTTCCTTGAATACATTTTATGTAAAAAAATAAATTATTGATTCACAGTTTGGTCCACAAAGACTTCTGTTTCGCTCAACGTGTGAAGAGTTTTTACAATGACTTCAGTTTAGAACAATGCATGTTTGTAAATAGGAAAGAAAAGAATGTAAGTGGATGAAAAGATAACACCCTGTCAAAAAAAAAGTTACATTTCTCTCTAAATATATGAATGATGGATGAATAAAACCTCAAAAATAAGAGAAAGACAGAAGAAAGGGTCCATAATTGGGCTCTGTATTACAGATAATAACAGCTAATAGATGATTAGATGCTTTGTTTATATAAGGAAACATAAACACAACTTAAAAATGTCGCCTGAGGTAACATCCGTCAGCGCTCTGGCTATGAGCCACGATGATTTGTTTATGGTTAAATAGCCATTTGTTTACTGAGGACTCTGACCTTTGTCTGGACCCTCACTCTCTATTATACTCTCATCTCCATTATCCCCGAATGTGTGTGAGTGTGTGTGCGTGTGTGGAGGATTTGCATTATGTTACACCATAATCACCAAATTGCCATGTCAGTGTTCTTAAGGTCAATAATCGCATATGGCAGCAAAATCACATCATGTTTCTATTAATAAAAGTGATTTTCAGGCATGTTTTACTTCCCCTGTTCATACTGGGTTTTTTTATATATCATAAGCAGTGGATTTACACTGTAATGGTTAAACAGCAGTGTCAGCCTCTCGTGGCACCCCGTGTGCAGGATGTTGAAAGTGTAAAACAACAAGCTGGCAGAGGAAACACGAGTAAATAGCGTAGAGGCGTTGCACAACAACACGTAGTCATACAGAGTGCTGCAGACAGCGGTTTCGCTTCAGCTCTCCTCTTTTTTTTAATAGAAATCCAGCTCGACTGGCCAGGATGACATCTTGGAAGATGAAGAAGAAGCTTGAATGTTGTTTTTTAACCTTTGGGGTCAGTGTGTTGCATTAAATGAAAGCTGCCTGCAGTCGCTTCACACTAACCAGGCTCATTTGCAGGTTGCCAATTTTCTCTATTTTTTACCCGCTCTGAACATTTTGTTTTTCTGTGGCAGAAGTCACACTTTCCATAGCACTATTTCCGTCTATGGGTTAAAGTGCGGTGCAGACAAAAGAAAGAAACCACTCAGCTGGCCAACTTCCTGTTTTCTCACATGGTGCCTGCTACTTTAGAGTAGAAGCAGAAAAAAAACATTTATATAGACTGTATATATTGCGCTGGTATTACATGGGTGATTTAACAAAATGCACCCCTGAGTGCTTTTCAAGCTATTATGTGTCTTTTTACATGGCTAGAAAATAAATTGAGTATTTCACAAGACAGAAAATGCCACTTATTCCAGGCAGGTTTGGAGCTTGGTGCGTATGACTCTTCGTCAGCCCACTGCGGTCTAATTCCTACCTTGGAAAAGACGTACGCCGGTAGAACACTGTCGGTGCTTCAGCAGATTGCCCCTCTGAGAGCTTTTAAAGTTACTGTGTTTTCACATGGCTCGAAACGAAAATGAGAAGGAAAATGCATGTGGTTTCAAGGAAGGTTTGCAAGCAGCAGCTTTCAAGTATTCGCTTTGCATCTTTCCAATTTTGGCCTCAATCACTCTCGTAATAGCTCTTTTCTCCTATTTATTAGCCCTCAATTAAACTGCTGATGAAATGAATAAACCACAGCAGTAATGTGGACGCTTGTGGCTTTAGTTCAGGTCATGTCTGAGGAAGATTAAACAAGGGCATGTGCAGTCAATTTACACGTTTTCTCAGATCGTCTGATGATGCCCTGCAACACCTAACACACATACACACACATATTTTTCATGTTCTGTCCTTATCTGACTAATATTTATCTAGTAAGTAAGTGTGTATGTGGTGAATATGGCATAGCTTGCCTACCTGCACTCTTCCATTAATTCGTAATTGATTTTTTTTAATTGTTTGTTTGTTTTCTTTTGTTTTGTTTTGTTTTTTTTAACTGTAATTATGTATATCCATTGTGAAGCACATTGAGTCTGCCTTGTGCATGAAATGTGCTCTATTAATAAAGTTGAATTGAATTGAATTGAATAGTACATGTGTTTTAAGCTTGGTTTTCCCCTTAAATTAAGGATAATTTCTCCTTTTTTTCTTTTTTTTAAAGGAACCGATTGCAATCTTATTCAATAAAAGTGGCCAATATCACAAGTTTCTCAATGCAACAAACTCTGTATGTCAGTGAAATGAGCATGCATGTTGCATAACTGTAATTTCTACATTTTGCATTTTCCGCCTTCATGTCATGTCATGCTGAGTTGCAAGGAACATATATAAAATGTGCAGAATTTCACGTGTTTGAACATTTCATTAATATCAGCATCATATAGCTTCAGTGAAGTGTTTGAAAAAGCAGATACAGAATATATAAGTGATGTCAAGCAGCGTGAGGGGGGAAAATATATATTTCTGAAGCTCCTTTAAAGCAAATATCTGAGTTGAAGAGGTTAAAATGAAATGTTTAAAACATGAATCCAGTCAATAGACTTGGTCTAAATAGCAGTAAACATTTGCCTTATCTTATAAGTTGGTCAAAACTAACATCTGGATATAAACCTTAAGCTGTAGAGAAATGAAAACATGGAAAATTAAAATATGTGCGAAATTTTTCCAATAACAGACCGAGGATTTGAAGGATTAAAAAACTACTCTCCACCACCACCTGAATACATACACCTGCACACACATACACTCAATCCCTTTCAAAAACATCTGACTACATAGTATTAGTTCACTTTTTCCAGTGTTCTTCTGAACACAACTCCTAATGTGTGTGTGCATCACACACTGCAAACCATCATTTGGTTTATTTTCTCAAAGTCTGCATGCAGTTGCTGCTTTTTAATGGACTCACACATACAATTACAGACACATGCACAAAGCAAACATGTATGTGAACGCATAAAAGTAGATATATAAGTTCTTACATAAAAAAATATGGCATGATTGTGATGTAATGTATTGTTATTCTATTAACCCATTTAAGGCGGGAAAGCATTACCGCATTTCTACCATTAAAACCGGGGGCGCTGTTGCGTTATTCTACCATTAAAGACGGGAAAAGCAAATACGTCGTTATGTAGTATTTGTAGTTTTTTCCACCTATTTTCGGTCTCTTGGCCAATGAAATGCATCAGAATACACGTGGGAGTGTTGCAAATCACCAAAGAAAAGACACAAATGACCAAAAAAAGACACAAAAAGACACAAAATGACTAAAAAAAGACACAAAATGACCAAAAAAAGACACAAAAAGAAACAAAATGGCTAAAAGAAGACACAAAAAGACACAAAATGACCAAAAAAGAAACAAAACGACTAAAAAAAGACACAAAATGACTTAAAAATTACAGAAAAAGACACAAAATGACACAAAATGAGAATACATGTGGGAGTATCGCAATGCAACATGGGACTTTTCCAGAACTTTGAAATCATGGCGGAAGACGACTATAGCGGAGGGAGCTCAGATATAACAGCTATAAGCTCTCAAATACTTTTTGAATTTCATTTCTATCTGCTACAGAGGCTGAAAAATCGATTATTTAGTAGGAAGCGTTGACACTTCTGTTGAATTTCCAGAAAAACTTCAGGTTTTAGGGGGTTATTTTAAAATCGCCCAGAGGTTTTACAGGCATTTTTTCCAGGCGTTTTAGGCCTAAATGGGTTAACGCAACTACCAATAACTTTCATTTTGTGCTGGTTTTGGCGCCCCCTGTGGACAAAAGTGATTGTGTTCCCAAGAGCACCACCACATGGTGTTGTAAAGATCTTAATCTGGCTGCACATGCATTTGTTTTGGACAAGAGGGAAAAAGACTCAACTTAAATTTTTTCATTTGTAAAAACAGCTGTTTGCAGGATGCAAAAGAATGAGGTAATGTATCTATTTGTGGTTATGTAAGATTAATAACTGTAATATAATGGTGGTGAAAAGAAGTCAACTTTGTTAATATAGTGATGTAAAAACATGTCTCATAAGTAGAGAGGTGTCTGAGAGGAAGAGGCCAATTTAGGATCTGACTTAACTCTTTAAAATTCTCAACATCTGTTAAATGACTCACCAAGGTTGTTTTTGCCTGTGCTCTGTCATGATCCCCTTTAGCTTTTATTTGGCTTTCAGTATTTTTGTTCTGTATCCTGTCCCATTCAGCCGGAAACCTCAAAATCAAACGTCAAAACTTGAATGCCCTAAAGACAAATCCATTCTGTGTCCTTTTATCTGGCCACTTACTGCCAAACCTTGCCTGGGAAAATGTTAACCAAGGCTTTTCTGGACTGTGCGCCATAAATCGTTTTGTCTGAATTTGCAGGGGAATCAAACCCGACGACAGCCATTAAGAATAATTACAGTATGTAGAAAAATTCTGCTCACTGATGGTCATTATAGAGGCATCTGCATTAAACTGAAACTCTTTTATAATCAGTTAAAAACTCCCTGTAGATAAAATTAAGATAAAGGGTAACACTACAATAACCAACTAAGTGATGTTAATAGATGTTTTATAGACCAATTATTAACCATTTACAAAGTGCTATACATATTTAATCTTTAAATGTTTTCAACCAATTTCTTAAAGGTATATAAATCATTTAAAACTCATTTACATACTTAATATGGTATTAAAAATCTTAAAATGAGTGCAACTAAACTTAACTTATTATTAATATTAATTAACTATTAATTATAATTTATTGGTTTGTTAATGGTAAAGTAACTTTAAACTTACATTAATATACATTTATAAATACTTTAGTTAGTTAAACATTAATAAAATTATGTATTTACCATTCTAAATGGCCTATATACGGTTTATAAATGATGATTAAACATTAATAAACTATCTGTTTACCATTTATATTTATATGATGGTTATTGTCAAGTGTTACCGATAAAAAATATATGAAAGTTGTGAAAAAATGCCAGAATGAATTCCGGTAACGCTTTATAATAAATAACTTAATAACCATTAATTAACAAGTAATAAGGCATTGTTCTCGCTTTAGATCCGGTAGTTGCAAAAAGCATAGTTAACTTATAGTTCACTTATAATAGATGAGCAATAAAGTATATTTTAATATCAATAAGCAAACAAAATAAGATTAATAAAGGCATGGCAAAGACATAATGGGTGGGTCATAGGTGTTTGTAATGCCATTATTAACACTTATATAAGCTTATAAACACACAATAATGTAAATAAGCATCTTGTAAGGACTTACAAGGTCCTTGTTACTTGTTAATTAATGGTTATTACAAAGACCTGAATATAAAGCGTCACCTGAATTCCTATAGTTCAAGGTGACTTCAGTTCAAAACCTAAAGATACCTAATTCACATTCAACAGAGAGAAGAAAAAAAAAAAAAAAGCATTAAATCATTTGAGAAGACTTAGCAGTCAGGAGTGTCACATGTGCAACATGTACTACAGTATTGCTCATCAAACCATGTGGCAAATAGCAGAAGATGATCACACAATGAGGAAGATAAAATAGAAATGCAAAGTTGATGGAAAAAAGCCCCTGCTGAGCTTCTCACTGCACTCTCTACTGGAGAAAGGCCTGCTGTCAATCACATGCAAAACCCCCAATTCAAAAGCTCTCCGTTAACTCCGCTGCAGCAGCTGAGTGTTCAACAGGCTTCACTACAAATTACACCATGTGATCATGATCGCACAAACAATCCAGTCCCCCGGCTCTCCACTATATCACATGATCAAACAGTGAGGTGTTGCCCGTCTGTGTCAAGGCGTCGCCTGTCAGCGATAGCCCATGTGGTTTTGTTGACTGTGTCCTCTGAGGAATGCTGATAAGGCTCAGCGGCGCAATCCCCTGAGCTCGCAGAGGCTCGGCACATGAGCGGAGATTCATCAAAACATATGTGAAGTGGACTTGTGGCTGATTGAGGGCCTGATATCCTCTCCTCTGGTCTTCATTAGACGGAGGAATGGGGGGAAGGCAGGGGGGTTCCTCACCGCAGGGACTGCATCGCTCCGAGCTCCAGTTCCCAGCAACTGGGTCAGGCAGAGTGGAGCCACTGGCAACCCCGGCCTGCTGTATACATTACCGCATTATTAGAGGCCCCGATTCGGAGCAGTTCACTGTTGTTTGCTTTGTTTTTGTAGGTCTGAGAAAGTCTTGTTTACACTTGGTGGTGAAGTGTGTCTCTGGTGATCTGATCACATCCTGTAAAACATCTGGATTTGTCAATTCGCAACCGAAACTGAGTTACCTTCACAGAAACGTCATGCCTTTATTTAGTTCTTTAAGACATCTTCTATTTTTGGCCTCCAAAGTGAGTCATGGCCTTCATTTATCAACCAACATAATATGTAGTTTGTTTGTAATAGAAAATGAACAACCAGGAAATTAGCATCAACATGTGATCAATTGAGAATTCGCCTATGGGGTTTTTGCATTGGATGTTCGATCATTGCAGAAAATTAGCTCTGTGGCAAACATCAATTCTGATGCTTAGCGTTTGGTTCAGCAAGATAATCTTCACAAATGAACACCACCTTTATTATGTTTGAAGTGTTAATGCAGCCGACGATGGTAAAAAGTCATGCTATAGCGAACTACTCCACAGTCACATGACTTGAACGTCACTGCAGTTATGCTTCAGGCACTCTCCAACAAGCTAACCAGCGGTTTCGACAAGCTAGCAAAACCAGGTCCTAATAAATTGTTTATTAACCTAATTGCAATCTACAAGAGTTTGCAAGAGCACAGAAAGACACGACTAGAGGCTGTGAGGCGGACTAGTGTGAAAGTTCCTGTCCGTGTCCAGCGTGATGACGTTTAATGTCCCCGACAACCACTGTAGTCTCATTTGTTAGCATAGCAACCGCCTTTTTAAGGACACGTGAAAACTTCAAAATTCACAGGTGGGGGAATTTACTGACGTATTTTATGTCGTACAACAAAACGCGAACATCTCTTATGCTTGTGTTAACCACAGACATTAATTCAAGAATCTAACTAAAAACCTATTCAACATGAAGGGACAGACCCCAGGGCACTAAAATAAAAACAATTGGTTAGGTTTAGGAAAAATATCATGATTTATGGTAAAATATATGTTTGTTATGTTAAGTACTATGTTATGTATGTAACCCCGACCTTCTCTATACGTGGACATTAGGGACTTTAGGCAGCGACTGTTAAAGGGCCCAGCTACAGCATTCGTGAAACATTCCAACAATTTGCCGTAGTAGTGAGTAGTGGGCTACGACGTTTTTGAACACACTGCTTTATCACTCTTTATACTATATCACCTGACTTCCATCTTAGAGGCAGGCCTCAATATCCTGGCTTAAGATTGTGTTGGTTAAATAAGAATTATATTGTATTTTTATTGAATTACTCTCATTTTACAGCTGAACAGTACAAACATTTGAGGTGAGGAATAAGCAATGCATAAGCTACCAATTGTAGCTCAAGGTTAGGGAAATACTGTGGTTTAGGTTAGAATAACTACTTTACTACAGTTGCTCACTTCTCCAAGTAAAAGTATATATAGAAAGTATATCAGAAAAATCACTGGAATAAATATTGCACCTGAACACTCCAATGGAGCCACTGGATTTGGACCCAGTGCAGCAAGTAGTTTGACATTTATACACACCAGAAAAAATAATGGTGCATCGGGTGGTGTGGTGAGTGGTGCTTATGCCTGAATATTCTAGAAAATGTGGTGTAGCACATTGGAGGTGACAAGTGGAAAAAACTCTGGCTGAAGTCAAATCAATATCACACTGAGGAGCAGTCGGTCACAGCGTTTGATCACTTTGGTTGTTGAAAGCTGAGGTGTATCTACAGCATCGACTCACATTTCCTTTAATCATTGTCAAATTGGAACAATTATATAAAATAGATGATGATCAACATAAGGATTGAGATTTATCCGGTATAAACATAGTTCTCATGGGAAACTTTGAGAATTAAATGATTCTAAATGTAATTTTAATGCAGTTTTCTCATAAGTAACAATTGCTTTCCTGCAGCTGGTGAGTCATTGATGAAATGGGCCCGAGATGATGATCTAAGATAGCCACAGAATAATAGCCACAGAATAATGGAGTAGCATCAGTCCTCACTCCAGAACAGAGCACATGGAAAAAGTATCCAGATGGCTCACAAAACCTACTTCATTTATTCATTGCAGCCTGTTGCCTGGTACCTGGTCTGTTTTTTTTTCAGCACAATAATGACAAAATGGCAGGGGTCAATCTTCTAATGACTACTCTACTGAATTTTGCAAAACTAAATGACATGCTGTTCCCACGGGGCCAAAGCTTTAATGAGCAGGTGGGCGATGGAATAAAGCATATTGAAAAGGTAATAATTTTGAGATGGTAGCCATTAGCAAAAACATGGTTGTTAGTACTTAAATGGAATATTTGTGTGTTTGTAAGTTACCTAATTTGTTGCCTTTATTCAAGTTTTTCTTTCAGTATTGCACTTCTTTGCCTTGTTGCTTCCTTTTTTAATCACTTGTATTACAGTCAAAGTTTCCACTATTTCTCCCTCTTCACACCTTCCACATGATGACATATGTCCCCTGTGTTCTGTAGGTAAGCTCACTTCAATGAACAGCAGCCGCAGCTAGACAGGAAACAGGAAGGGGGCGGTGTGGCTCGTTGTAAATGCGCTCCTATACAGTACATATCCAATATTCATGGTTTGAGTGGTCAGACTGTTCGCAGTCATTAGTGCACTTACTGCCTCTCTGTCATCTCACTCTGAGGCTCATCACCAAGCCAGTCACTTAAGACGTGTTCCCCTGCAATAAACATGAGCCTGTCATTTCCAGCGGTCCCCACACCCCACGCAACAAGGAAGTGTTCTTTTTTTCTCCACTAGTTCCTTCAAAATGAGAGGAGTGCTATCAGAACTTTATTAAAATGTTAACATTTCAGCCTGGTATCCCCAAATGACATGAATAACACACCAGATATTTAAGTTTTTTTGGGCTCATTTGGGCTTTCAACTAAACAAATCTGCAGCAATATTAAATGCTTGGAGCTAGAAGTCAGATGACGTGGTATAAAGAGCGAGAAAGTCCACATAAGGAGAAGGTGAATGGGTAAAAAAAAACAGGAGACTGCTGTTGTCCGAATGAACCCAAAAGTCAACGTCAAGGTATTTGTGCTGACTTCTTTACTTACATGCTTATTTTAACTTACTGAAAAAGTACTTTTTTAAACCCAAATTACTGTCTTTTTTCCCGAAACAACAAAGTACTTGTACTTTGTACTGGTACAAAGTACTGTTTGAATTCAGTTTGAATTCACAACATTAACCACATGTTTAAAACATATCTGTGGTTGGGTTCTTGTATTTTCTCCAACATGGTCTCACAGGAATCCGTGAAATAGCCACGGATTCGCTTAACTCAAAATCCGTGGAATAGCCACGGAATCACTCAAATTTCCGTGAAACTGACACGGATTTCGCAACAATGCAAGTTAATGACAGTCATATCCCGTGGCAACATACAAAGTGATTATGTACATTCACTGAGTGAATATTTAGAAAATAAAACATATATTTCTCGCTAGAAATGTGATCAAAATCCATTTTTATACAGAAACTAAGTCAAAATATTGATTTTTTTCACTGAAAATGAGAGAACTGTCCGCCATGTTTTTTGTTCTGACCGCCGGGACCTTGAAAGTCACGTGACTTGGAACAAACCAATAGGAAAAAATATCCATGGAATAGCCACGGGATATGACTGTCATTAACTTGCATTGTAGCGAAATCCGTGTCAGTTTCACGGAAATTTTAGTGATTCCGTGGCTATTCCACGGATTTTGAGTTAAGGGAATCCGTGTCTATTTCACGGATTCCTGTGAGACCAGATTCATTTTCAAAGTGTTTAAGAAGTAACAAAAAAGTTTCTTATCACAGTAATGCATTCAGTAAAGTAATTTAAATTTTTAATAAGGTAACAAGTAACTAATCACTATTTTCAGTAACAAGCACAACACGGTCAGGAGTGACTGTTGTTCGAATATAAAGGTTTACTCTACCACTGCACCAATACTCAGAGGAAATAAATACATAAAGACTCAAACCTTATATTTTTATTGTGATTTTTTCTTTAAGACAACCTTAACAACATTGTGTTGTGTTGCTTCTACTTGAGGGAAAAAAAATCTATCAACAGCAGCCTGCTTTCTGAAGCTGTGTGCATGGCATTGACTCACAGGGTGAAACCAGGTGAATGTCATCATCTTATTGATTGAACTATAAAATGTGCCTCGGCCATGAGGCGAGGATGTCAATAAACAAGTCAACTGAAGACGAATTTTAAAGCAACCGAGGCATTGACAGTGCTATCCATGGTATGTGACTGTAAGTAAACACTGCTTTTTACTGGAGCCAGAACACAACTATGTGAATGTTTGTTGCAATAGTTGTCTTGAACTATTTTTCATGAATAACAGAGAGGTCTAGTTCTAATGTTGCTTGATATTGCTTCAGCCAACTCTTCTATTCTCTCCTTCTTCTTCCAAATACTGTGAAAAATATCGAAATACTTATTAAGGTGGAGAACTGAAACTTGAATACTGGATAATAGATATAGATTTTTCTTTTTTTTAAATTAAAATACCTGTCTATTATGGAAGAGTAAGCCAGGTAGGAAAGTAATGAGGTGGAAAAGTTTTAGTGTCTTTGCATTTTGAGAATAAAACTGAAATGTTGAGAATAAACGTGACATTTAAAGGTTAAAATTGAACTTTTGAGTGTCTACTATAATGTCATCATTTCAACTTTATCATCAACCTTTGGACTGTGAAAATTCTATTCATTTTATTTTGTCATTTCAACTTTATTATTGTCATTTCTACGGTATTTTCAACATTTCGACCCTAGTCTAGACATTTCAACATTATTCTCAACATTGCGACTTTATTCTTGTCATTTCAACCGTAATATCAACATTTTAACAAAGTTATTTTGACATTTTAACTTTGTTCTTATCATTTCGACCCTATTCTTATTATTTTGACCATTTGCATGACCTTTCAATGTTATTCCTGACATTACAACTTCATCATTTTAACTTAATTCTCAACATTACGACTTTATTCTTAGCATTTTTGCTTTATTCTCAATATTTCAGGTTCATTCCCGTCATTTCAACTTTATTCTCACATTTCACCTTTATTCACGACATTTTGATTCTGTTCCCTTTTTGAACATTATCTTTCTTGTTTATATTACATAATAAGCCAAGGGCTGGATCAAAATACAATAAGCAAATACATAGTCACCCATTCAGCCCACCCTTTATCTCCCACACACCCCAAGAACCCCCACATGTCCCTTCCTCCCTCCCTATCAGATCTGAGCATTGATTATTTTTGATTCTATTCTTAAAAGGCAAACTAAATCTTCCTCTCTGATATTTTTCTTATATGAAGTTTGACTAAACATTTCAACCATTACAGTTCAACATATTTCTCATTATGTCAAATACAATTTTATAAATCATCCTCTAGGTTTTTGTATTTATTTTCAGATTTAAAAAAACATTTTTTTTAGCATTATTGTTGTAACAATGCTCTTATGCTGTCTTCTCATACAGATCTTTCTTAACAAATAGACTTAAATCGTATTGTTAACTAGCTGAATAACGGAAAAAAGACCCATTTCTAGAAAAATAATGTCCTCAGATGAAGTTCAAATGTTTCTTTCTCTCACTGTTTTATCACAGCACTTCCTAAATGATAGATATTTAATTGGCGCCAGTAAAGCTAAGGCTCCCATAAGTCTTTTCTTGTGTCTCTGAAGGCCAAGTTGAAGTCCTGAACCCTTTCAGTGACCAGCTGTCCGTCTCTCCACTTTTCTCTTCCTCCTCTTTGTTTGTCGTCTGCTTTTGGAGCGCTCCGTGACACCATTTGTCTCCATAACAAGTCTGAGTGAACAGCGTTTTGGTGGGCCCACCTGCAGGAGCCCCGGTGCTGGTCACTGCTCACCGCGGGCCTCCCAGGACTACCCACAGAGGAGGAGGCAATTAAGGCCTGGAGAAGGAGCCATAAATCTCCATAAACTTCAGCGAGCCACTCTCCCCCCACTTTCGCTGGACGCTCAGATAATGCATCTCCTTCTCAACAGCCCCCAGACGGACTCCAGAGGAGACAAGTCAATCTCCTCATTTCCCACAACTGAGCAGCTCCTTCTCAAAGTTTCTCTGCAGTCAAGGCCATGACTCATGGTGCAATAATTCCAGTCTGCTGATTGGGCAGCGTTGCTGAAGTCTGCTGAGGTTTTGATGCTTAGAAAAATGTATTTTTTTGGTTTCCCATTTCCCATTTATATTGCTGTGTTTACGTACACATATAATCCTGCACAGCATGCTTTCTAAAAAGAAGCACATGGCGAATAACTGTGTTGAAACGTGAGAGTCAATACAAAGCCCTATGACAGTTTCATGATAGAGTGCGAGCTAGACCAGAGTTATGAATTATAGAAACATTTTCCGTCTCAATGCAATGAGAGCGTTTTCACAACATGCTGTATAACACGAAACCTTTTTTTCTATGAATGCGTGGTAATGGATCGTCTCGCGGTGCAGTTCAGGGGGAAGAGGCACGGTTCTCACTAATCAGACAGGACGTGCAGCGGAAAACATCCCTCCTGAGGAGGAAATGCCTGCTTCCTCTTTATCATATTCTTGAGGACATGCTCCTCTGCAAAGCTGCTGATGTATGGAGTTAGTTCCACCACCTACGGAGACATAGGTGTGTGTGTGTTTGTGAGAAAGAGAGAGAAAAAACAGTCCGTAGGCCTATAATACTGAGAAATTAGAGAGTTAGCAGCTCTGTAATCAGGAACAGGACTGTAATTTTCCTGTGTAGCAAATCATGCAACAAGAATATTGAACACTTGCACCTTTCTTCGAATAGTAAAGTATAATGTAAACCCATTCCTAATCATGTTCCTTGTGAAACCAAAAGTCAATGCTATAATTTGATTTGTGATTTGTCAACCCAAGTATCTGTCTCTGGTAGTTATGTGTGAGGGTTTGTAAGCCCAACCCTGTTATTTTACCCTTCTAATCAATTCTATTTATACCTTACCTTTAATCTTACCTTAGTCAATTGTGTTTTTTGTTTGTTTGAAATCAACCATTTCCTGTAAAGTGGAAGTTTGTATTGAAAAGCAACAATGGATATTATTAGCATGAAGTCACACACTATACCCAACAAGTCCAAATCGGAGCAATGGGGTTCTGTGTGCGTTAGTAATGGTTGCCAGGGCTGTGATAAAATGTTGTTTATCTTACAAGCAGTGTTGGGGAAGGTTACTTTTAAGACTAAATACTTACTTTATAAAGTTACATCCCCCCCACTAAGTTACTCGTTATTGAAATTAACACCTTTCAAAGTTATCTATTTACATGCTTTTTAAATATGCTGTTTAGTAAAGAAATACCCACACACCCAATTCTTATCAAAAGAAAACATGGAAAGCATAATATCTTCAATATAACGTATTTGTTTTTTCTATAGTTTATACAAACCATGACCACAACATACAAAAAATAATGTCTTCAATGTAAAGTGAACATGTGATTTAAAACAAGCCTAAGTCGGAACCTAGCATATCGCTAACTTGTTTGGTGCTAACGGTGAACTCTGCTTACTGCTCTCGCAAAATGCAGTTAAGTCTGTTAAAGTTACACCTACACCAATTTTGCTTAAGCACTTATATAGGCCTATCCTTCTTATTACGACTTTATCGCTAATCTCTGCTAATCTGTTTATATGTTATTCAGTTCTGTTAGCTAGTTATCTTAGCAGCTAGCGATAGCTTCTCTCTCTCCTGCTCGCTGTGTCAAATGCTTAGCTGCTCCTCTGCCTCCTTTACTGATAATTGCACATACGTGTAGCTTATTAGTAGGCAGCTTGCTGAATTGTAAGTGCAGCTTCCAATAACGAAAACATTAACATAGTAACGGCTAACTACTTGATAAGAAAATGTAATGGGTTACAATTATCGTTACAACAAAAAAGTAATGTCAGTACTAATGCTGATTGCTTTATAACATGCTCCCCCCAACACAGCTTACAGTTGGGAGTCATATGCAAGAAGTTATTGTGCATACTGTTCAAAATTGTGCTTACTCTTTTGCACATGTGGCAAAACACGTGCAATGGAAATGCAAACTAACTGTTAAATTTTTTTGAAGGTAATTCTGAAAACAATATTTTTCATACAAGAATTCAGCCAAAGCGAATAAGAAAAAGTGTAATATACAGTCAAAAGTATGTTTTCTGTGAGTGGTTAACATAAAAAAGCCAATGCAGTGTTTTATATTTAAAGGCTGGTAAGCTCTTAAAATCCAAGACTGAAGGGGCTTAAATATTTATGATGCAAAAACTATAAATGTGAGTTTGTTTAAAATAACTGGCATTTTTACATCCTTTTACGGCTGGAATATTTTATGCATTTACAATAATACAAAAAGGTATTTTGGCCAGTAAAGTGCAGGTTTTAAAGCCATATACTCAGTGTCAGTTAGCTCCTCAGAAAGAGAACTGTTGCTAGGAGGATGTGCTAATAGATGTCTCTCAGCAGATGCTGTTGATTGAGATGTGAAAGGTGTTGACGTGATCTGTGAACTGTCTCTCCTCTGCCTCCTCTGCACAGACCTGTCTGCCACATCTCAAACACACATCGGGGGGAAAAAACTGCTGTTTGTGCGTGAGTGTATGTGTGTCACTTAAATCTTCTACCTTTCATTGACCTGAAGACACACTTTTTCTGTGTGCCGGTAAAACCACGTGTGGAGGTGGCAGCACGACTCATTCGATCCCTACACCCCTTTACTGTTCTTTTCCTCCCCCTCCCTCCCCGTTTCTCCTCTTTTGGTGGTGTGATATCACTTTACTGGGTCACCAGATTTCCCAGAGTCACTGAGGGGACATGTTGCTCACCTTTTGACTTCTTTACCTCTTGAACTGAGAGAAATTTCCCCTGATATAGGGCTAAGACTGCCAGCTGTCAGTCTCACCTCCCACTTATTAACGACTCAAAGCCAGAACGGGAGAAGGTGTGCAATTTAGTGAAAGTAAAAGGCACGTAACAGAGGAAAGCTGATAAGCATCAAGCTGTACTTGTAGAGCAGCTCATCTAACATTAATGGTAGAGTAATTGGTTTGTAACTGTAACACTTACTAGGCCATCAATAATGACCACGGAGGCGAGTGTTGGGTTACTTGGTCGGGATAAGGGGCCATTGTGCCGGAGCTGAAGCCACAGGATCAGCTGAATGGGGCTGCAGTTATGTCGGACAAATATTTATACAGTGTCACGTTACTGGAACATTCTAACTAGAGGAGACAAGAATAGGCAGGGTGATTGAAAAGTCAGATACACATGTACTACATTTCGACTTTATCTGAGGATCTACGATTGGATCATTCACTGATCAAAGCTCAGGAAATACAATAATGAATGGGGCTCCTTATACTTAAGACTTTTTTTTTTGATGCTGTGAGGTCTACTTCTGGAATGCTATTAGGGTTTTGGAAATATTTCTCCATCTAAAATGGATTTATTATTTTCAATTTAACATGTAGTTATTACAGAGATGGGGGGAATGTTCAATGATGGTATATTAAATTTTTAGATTGGAATTAAAAATAAACAGATGGAAGTCTATTTTTTCTTCAAATCTGATTGATACCTGAAAAATCAAGGTACTTCATTAACTTAATCTCATTGTTCAGAATCCAACCCAATTATAATGACTTGCAGACAGATGTCTCGGATCACAGCACACAGTAGCATTTATTTATTATATAAATGTTTTATTTTTTGCCAGAATTTGAATACCCATTATGTATGCTTATCACAAGTGGTAATTGAAAAGGTTCACTATTTTATATATATCAAAAGGTGGCTGTATGGACATGAAAGCAACATTGCTGACTTCTTTTAAATCACAACTAAATCAATTTTTTATAAACTTGTTTTAATTTGTTGTTGTTTTTTGTTTGATGTGATAGGTGATATGTATTTCTATTTTATATTATCTGTCAAGCAGATGAGCACAAGTTATTATTATTATTGTTATTGTTATTATTATTATTATTATTATTATTATTATTAATAATAATAATAATAATAATAATAATAATAATAATAATATTAATAAAGCAGGTTTTGCTTGCTGTAGTCATTTTCATGAATTAATTATTGAACAGGCCAACCAGCTGCAGACCCAGGGATCAAAATTGCAGAATGATCACAAGGGAACATAAAATAACTAAAGAGATGCAAGGTAACTGCAAAGAGACACAAAATAACTACAAAAGAGGCAAATCAGCCCAAAAGATACATGAAATTATCACAGAAAGACCACGCAGATACAAAGAAGATCACAAAAGACACACATAGACAGCAAAGAGAGACCAAACCACAAAAAGATGAGTAATGACTCCAGAAAAGACACAAAACAACAACAAAAAAGAGACAAAACCACCACAAAGTCTGTGTGTCTTCCAGCTATGTGAGAAAGATATTGGGGCCTTTTCTATGTCTGTGCTCAGGGGCCCACTGTCTCACAATCTGCCCATGGTCATTCCATCTGTTCATATCCCTTCCTTATGCATTTTTTTTGCAAGTGATGGGAGAGAAAATCCACAGTCCCCTTTCTGTGCACTAATGTATGCAAAAGTTTATCTGAAAAGTTACGAGGCTTGATCAGTCTGAGTTAAACGAATAAAAAGCATATTTTAAAAGTTAGTGGTTTTAATGTAAAATTCCCTTTTTGTGTTTCTTTGGACAGTGTGATAAAAAAGGCTGTAACATTGGATGTGGACAGCTGAAGACTCGTATTTACTTCAGATAAATTTTTGAAAACATTTTTGCAGGGTTAGGAGACTCTATATTTTGTTTACCATCACTGACTGTACACTGTTAGTGCATCAAGAGTTGATAGATGTTGTTAGGAGTGTTTCCATCTCAATTTTCTCAAGGATATAAACTACCATGTGCAAACCAGACTATTGTCAATATGTCACAACAATAAATCCTTCTGTCTACTTGATTTATGCTGCTAAGTATTAAGTATGACCATCCGCTCTCTGCTGATGATAGTATGTTAAAGTAAAACCACTTTGGCACCAGTTTAAGTTCTCAACAACAAACCAACACAGAGGACAGGTGTGTTTACCTGGATGTAAGCTGTGAATCATGTCTGCCAACAACTCAACAATGGCTTGCTTTATGCAATGGGAAAGGAATAAATGAAGCATCTCCACGTAAGTCATCTTACTAGCTAAATTTAACAGTCGCAACTACAGCAAATATTGGGCTTTGTGCAGGAAATGAAACAATTATCCTCTTATTTTTGTTCTTATTTGCCCTTATTTTGTTAGTATCTGTTGATTTCAGTAATTCACCAAATGTTTTTTTTTCTGTAAAAGAACATGTTTCTAGTGGTTGAGAGACCTGTTACCAAGATAACAATATTGATTATTACATGTTTTAGCTGGTTTTTTAATTTCCCCGTACAGGGAGTACAATCACATTTATTTTGTGCAAGTTTATTTAACAGTACATTGATTTCACCACTGCTTCTTTTTACAGCTTTCTTATGGTATCTCTTCAATTCTTGGGCATGTACCAAGGAATTTAAACACCTGCGCATATATAGTGTTTCAGAGGACTTTACCTATGCTGATGAACAATTTTGATAAGGGGGATTGATCATACAACACACCTGGAAAAGAGCAGGTCTGGAAAATTCCAACATGGTCTCACAGGAATCCGTGAAATAGCCACGGAATCACTCAAATTAAAAAAAAAAAAATCTAATAATATAAAAAAAACCCATCTCAAAGTTAATGACAGTCATATCCCGTGGCTATTCCAACCTACAAAGTGATTATGTACATTCACTGAGTGAAGATTAAGAAAATAAAACATATATTTCTCGCTTGAAATGTGATCAAAATCCATTTTTATGCAGAAACTAAGTCAAAATATTGATTTTGAACTATCCGCTATGTTTTTTCTTCTGACCGCCGGCACCTTAAAAGTCACATGACTTGGACCACGAATAGCCACGGGATATGACTGTCATTAACTTGCATTGTAGCGAAATCCGTGTCAGTTTCACGGAAATTTGAGTGATTCGGTGGCTATTCCATGGATTTTGAGTTAAGCGAATCCGTGGCTATTTCACGGATTCCTGTGAGACCAGGTTCGAAAATTCAGTCAGGGGCCAGTCCAACCTGTGCATCCAGAACATCTTCAGTACTGTCAATCACCAGGAGACTCCACCTTATACAAAAGCAGAGGAAGGCAAACTAGGATAGGAAACTACTCTCAACACACCTCCTTGAGAATAGCTGCAAATCATGTGGTGTTATATAAATGCTACTACGACTAATATGCAGACATTTGTGAAAATGAGGTTATAATTTGCTGAGCTATTAAAACTTAATAACAGTTATTTTGCACTCCACATTTTCATGGGCTGTTGTAACTCCATCGTGTTCCCAGTTTCTGGAGAACATTTTCTACAGAAGCACCTCATCTACACTCTGCTCCCGTCTCTGCAAAAACTAACCTTGAATCCTGCCAGGTTGCATCTCAGTGCCTGCGCTCATTTAAAAGGGAATGCTGTATATCATTTCCAACCTTAACTTTCTAACTCAGCCTCATCAGTTTGATAAATGCCAGAACAAATCCTTGCACTTATGTCAAATCCAGAACCGTCCAGATTTTAGATCTCAAGAAGGCGTGACGAGGAAGTAAATACATCAGAAAACATGTGAAACTGTATTCCTCCTGTGATGAAACCTGAGGAGTGTATATTGCTCTAAAAAAATCAAGACAAACACTTGGTTTTTGAGGTCAGATTGAGTTGCCATGTGACCCTAAACCCCCCCTCCCCAGGGCCCGACAGCCCTCTGAACCTCCCCTGAGAGCCACAGCTGTTGGGGACCTCTCTTTGAACTCTCGGCAGGAGGTCTGCAGCACCCCCTGGCCCTAAGCTGTCCCTTGTCTCCACCACTGCCTCAGACTCTGCTCACTGTAACCATAGCCTGACGTGGACTTTTAAGAGGGCACAAACCTCCCACGGCAGCTGCACGGCTGGTAAACGGATCCACGCAAGGCTGATCACCTGAGAGTGCCGGGGGTAGATCTCTGAAGAGCTGCTCATGTGTCCTACTGCCTGCTCCATTCACACAGGATCAGAAAAGGAAAAAAAGCCTGCGAGGACCCAGGAGACTAAGCAGAAAAGGGAAAGTATCAGGACTAGAAACTTTCAAGGTGACCCATTTATGAAAAGACTGCTCGGACTGCTTAATTTGACAGACGTGGTCCTACGTGGTGTGTTCTTAAACAGCAGATGAAACGGGACTGAAACCCTGCAGGATTTACCGGGAACTTATCTGCAGAAAAACCGAGAGGATAGACTTATTTAAGGATTGTCACAAATAGTGACCAGGTCAATTTGTTTCTCTGTCTTGTTGTCTCTGGCTGAGATTGAACCAAGGTTATAATAGTTTTTTAATTAGTTTTTTTTTTCATTAGTTTTAATTTTAATTTCATTGTGATTTTTTGTTTTCAAATTCAGTAAGTTTTAATTAGTTTTTAGATTGAGTTTGCTAGTTTTAATTAATTTTTATTTTTTGGAAAATGTTTAGTTTTAGTTTAGTTTTTATTAGTTTTAGTGTTGGTTTTTTTGTAATGGGGTATTTGTTGGGTGCCAGATTCAATAAAGTCACAATAAATGTTCCTTTATTTCCTTTGTCTGATCCATCTCAGCTCCAATAAGGTTATTAAGTCATAAAACCAAATAGATGAAATAGATTTCATATCAACGAAAAAGGTTTATGTATGAAAAAAGTTGACGAAAACGAAGGTTATTTTCACTATAATTTCAGTTAGTTTTAGTCAGTTTTGTAACCTCAAAATACAGTTTCAGTTAGTTATCATTTTTAAAAAAACGCTCGTTTTTATTTTTATTTCAGTTAACAAAAATGTTTTTCAATTCTAGTTTTCGTTATTTTGTTAGTTTTCGTTAACTATAATAACCTTGGATTGAATCCCCTTTTTTTTTGCAATGTTGTATTTTCTCAAGCATTTTTCCTTTTCTCAGTATGGTTAGGGTAAGATCATGGTGATCACTATTTAATAAACATGAAGCTGTGGTTGGGCTTAGGCAACTAAAACACTTGGTTAAGGTTGGGTAAAAACATTGTAGATATGACCTCCAGGCTCCTGCATGAAAATGTAACTTGCCACTGAACAAGCGCTCCACATTGCTACATAGCAACTACCTCCTACTTTGGCATTCAAGGCCAGCGTTGGATGTGTATCATAAAGTGTAGAATCATCATATATGTAAATCATATAATTCCTACAGCACTGGGCAGTTCTGGTTGACTATTCCTCCTCTCCATACTGACTGTGAAGAGATTCCTTGTGTAAGTCCAGTATAAAACATGATGAACAAACCCATAATACTTATTTACAAATATGAATCTTCAGTATTTTGATTTGGCCAAATCCTCTGGCTTCTTTTAGTATTAAATGTGCATCTGTGTCGTCTGTGATGTGTTATATGGAGTTTTCCATCCCACCTGATGTCACACCAACATCACGTGACACCTCTGATGAAAACTACAGAGGCAAGGTAGCCGAAACTTGTCAGGTACAAGAAAATATTTTTGCTTTATTGGCCTTGTATAGAGAAACAGTGTAAAAAATGATATCAGTAGGCCTAATGAACCTCTTCAATACATTTCCATTCCTATCTTGTCACATCTGCTTCTTTGGTCAGGACCCCTTTGTGTCACTTTTCAACTCATTTGCAGCCCTATGCTGCGATTTAGGCAATAATACTACTTGTTTAAGTTTAGGAAAAGATAACAGCATGTACCACTCAGACCAATATTGCTGCTGTGGTTAGAGGAAGCAGGTCATAAAACGAAAAAATATGTGAAAAACAGACTACTTCTTTAATATTGGTGCCATTACCAACATTAACAAACATAATTATGGTGAAAGATCTTGGAAGGTACGTACCTTACATAAATTACGTTCATGACTTAATGTAACAAACACATTTTTATCAACAATGTTTTCCTAAACCAAACCAAGTACTTTTTGGAGCTAAACTGAACTAAGAAGTTTTATTCAATTTACAAACATTAACCATGTGTTTAAAACTGCTGATCATGACAATCATATAAATAATTTGGGAGTCACTGGCAAATGACCTATTCTGCTGTTTCGGCATGAGGACATGCTGTCCCTTGTCATGCTGCCACACATTATTCCCACAGAAGTTCCAACGTTCCTCTTATGTCAGGGTGTTAAATCAAATAAAGATTGGATCAGCAGTGTAGCGGCAGCTGGGGCGTGCCATGTGGGACTTGTAGTCATTAATGAGCAGTGACTAATTGCTCTACAGTTGTGTGGGAATACAGTGAATCTCTATGGGACTTGTTCAATGCGAAGTTTCCCCCTTCAAACAACCTCTTGCCTCTCTCTCTTTTTATATCGTCAAGGTTTAAAACGCTTCACCCTTACTGCATATTAGATAGATAGATAGATAGATAGATAGATAGATAGATAGATAGATAGATAGATAGATAGATAGATAGAGAAAAAGAACAACCTAGGCATACTTCAAGCAATAAAATATAAAAATACAATAAAATACAATGGTAACACTTTACAATAACCATCTAAGTAATGTTTATAGATGGTTTATAAACCAATTATTAACCATTTACAAAGTGCTATACACATATTTAATCTTTAAATGGTTTCAACCAATTTCTTAAAGGTATATGAATCATTTCAAAATCATTAACATACTAAATATGGTGTTAAAAATGTAATGAGTGAAACTAAAACTATTAATAAACTATTAATTATAATGTAATTGTTTGTTAATGGTAAATTAATTATAAACTTACATTAATATAATGTAAGTTATATTTAATAATATAATTATAATTATATAATATAATTAATATAATGTAAGTTATATATTTATATAAATACCATCTATTAGCCATTTATAAATGATTTAATTAGTTAAACAGTAATACATTATGTATTTACCATTCTAAATGGCCTATAAACGGTTTATAAATGATGATTAAACATTAATTAACTATCTGTTTACCATTTATAAATGATGGTTCTTGTAAAGTGTTACCAATACAATAAAATACAATAAAATGTAATGTAAAAATAAAGTGTCTAAAGAAGGAGTATGTATTAAGGAGTAGAATTCCAGTGCAGAATAAATATGAATATGCAGTATAAAAATGTTGGTGCCGTGAAACAAATAAGGTGCAATGAACAGTGTGCATAAAATGAAACATGGAGATAAATAAGGAAAAACCTGTTCTACCCCTTGGGTTTTGTCATTAAAAGATATGTATCATCCAAGCTACATTTATATGTTGCTGGGGGAAAGAAACATTCAGCCCATTCTGCAGAAAATCTATTTAGGCAAACAATATGTCAAATACTGGGTCAGTGACTGGCAGGCCAAAGTCTGTGTTCATGACCTTATCTCTGTCTGTTTCACAGGGATATATTTCATTTAGGCCAGTAAGTAAGCAGTGGTGATAGTTGCCAGCTGGCTAAAAGTAGCATTCAAGAAACCAAGGACACAGCCTAATTTTCTCAGCTGCATTATTTATCACTATTCCAATAAAAGACACCAATAGACAGAAACTATAAATCAGCTAGTAAACATCCCCCTCATCCAGCTGATTGACAGCATTTACTGCCTGCCCTTCACTTCTCTTTACGACCATTATTGCTATTGATTGCTGTCACTTTGGAATGATATTCTTTATTTTCTCCGCTCGACTTGTCACGGCTGCAATAATCACTTACAGCATGAGCAGGAGCGTTGTAGCCTTGAGGTGGTAGTTTGGGCAGAGCTGGATACAGTATGTTTTGTCTCAGCCGTGATGGCTTCTCACAGATCAATAACACCTTGTCAGAGACTAACACTCTACTTGAGTGAGCATCTTTATTGAGAGTGGCATTTAGTTTATTCCGAGACTAAACTCACTTTGGTAGGTTCAAAAACCAAATTTACAAGTTGTTCTTACTGATACTTTGAATGAATCCAATTTGTTTTAAAGTTCCGACTGCAAAGGATCAAGTTTTTTTTCTCTGTGTAATAGTGCAATTTCTGTTAAGTCTGTCTATATTGTATATGCTGTGTCTAATTTTAAATTTCTTATTGTTTAACCCTCTGGAGTCCATCAATTTATTGAAAATACACATGTTTTATTTACAGTAATAACTTTATTTATATATGATATGTAGACAAGCTGAGAAAGCCAGTTGAGAGTGCAATCATAGGAGTTTTCACAGTGTGCCATTTATGTTTCTAGACCATTTTTAAATTGTGAATTTTCTTGCTACAATGAAAACTATAACTATTTCTTAATTTACTTTGAAATATACTGTTTTTTAGTGATATAATTTATTATTTTTTTCTGCTGTTTTTGTGTGTATAAATGGTAAAAAAAACAAAAAAGAAGAAGGTACATTTCTATAGACACATGTGTCTTTTGTTTGTACATTGGGTTCCTGGCAACTTTATACTTTGTTAATCAAAATAAAATGAAAAATCTGACTGATAGTCAAGTTTATGTTGAGAAAAAGGAGCCGTGTATGTGATGTAAGGACAGACTGAAAGATGCTGAACAGAAACAGAAATGAATTCATAGGAAGTTGACAAATTTTAAACCAAACTCTCCTGGACTTCAGAGGTTTAAAGTGTAAATCTCTTCTTGCTTAAATTGTTAATACTTTCATATTTCTTGTTATTATTGCTTGTTTCCACTTGTTATTTTGTCGATGCTTCTTTCTATTTTGCTGTACACTTAACAGAGCCTTAATTTTGTTATATGAAACATGAGACCCGAGTGGTTTCCCAAACAAGTCCTACAACCAAAACAACCACGAAGGTAATTTGTTCTTGCTCTCTTACGACGCACAGGAGCATTTCCTGAATTAGGAAATCAACACGTCCTCCTACCTCAACGGTCACAGTCTTAAACATGTAGTTAACATTGTGAAACAGATCCAGTTTGGTAAGGTTTAGGCACCGCAACTACTTGGTTAGGTTTAGGGGAAAAAAATCATAGTTTGGCTTAAATGGGCTATGTATGTTTGTTATGAAACTTAGTCTTGTACGTAGGTTAACCTAAGTTACGTTTGCAGCGTAAGTACATATATTAAACCTCTGAAGTCCAGGAGATTTTGTTTCAAATTTGTCAACTTACTATGCATTTATTTCTGTCTCTGTTTAGCATCTTTCAGTCTGTCCTTACATCACATGCATGTCTCCTTTTTCTCCACACAAATTTGGCTATCAGTCAGATTTTTCATTTTATTTTAAATAACAAAGTATAAAGTTGCCAGGAACCAAAAATACAGACAAAAGACACAGGTGTCTATGGAAATGTAACATTATTTAACAATTTATACACACAAAAACAGCAGGAAAAAAACAAAAAAAAACTACAAAACAGTCTATTTGCATGTAAATTAAAAATAATAGTAGTTTTTATTGTAGAAAGAAAATTCACATTTTAAAAATGGTCTAGAAACATAAATGGCACACTGTGAAAGCTCCTATGATTGCTCTTTTAACTGGCTTTCTTAGCTTGTCTACATCATATATCATATATAAATAAAGTATGGACTTCAGAGTATTAAAATCGTTCAATGCTGACTTTTGGTTTTACACAAACAATGGTCTCCTGCTGTGTTTGTTTGACAGATCCATCCACCAAGGCCACTGGAGGTTGCCAAAATTGGCTCAATTACCACATAAATTGAGAAAATGTAACTGAAATATTATGTTAACTATATGGAAACCTGAGTAGAAATCACTAAACAAACTGAGCAAATATAATTGAAAACATTTGTAGGATGTAACTGCAAATGTGCTTATGATTTACTTAAAAACATGTGTTGCACTGACTGATTTAACCCTTTGATGCACAACATATTGACACCCCTTCTAACCCACAACATGGGTCAAAAATGACCCACATTCATTTCCCATGATATTTAATTAATATTTAATGCTTGCTGCGTGTTTCTGTGTTCTCTTTTGATATCAACTTATTTTATGATTGAATATTCCAAGTATTCTTTAAATATCTTGTTTTTGATAACAACAGATCATTATTTACATTTTGCTTCTCATACTTTATGAAGAAAAAGTTTTTGTATTATTACATAGCTAACAACTTGGCTAAGTAGCTTGCTAAGCTAACTACTTAGCGAAGAAGTTAGCTAAGTATTTAGCTTAGCAAGCTACTTAGCTAAATACTTAGCCAAGAAATTAGATAAGTAGTTAGCTCAGCAAGCTACTTAGCTAACTACTTAGCCAAGAAATTAGCTACTTAGCTAAAAAATGGATATGGGTCACTTTTGACCCATGTTGTGCATTAGAAGGGTAGTGACACAAAAGGGGATTTTATTCAAAAATGAATAAAGGAAAACATAAAATTAGGATGTATGATGATCAAAAACAAACAGATTGAGGAAAACCTGGAATACTGAATGATGAAAATAATTTATTGCAAAGATAGATAACATAAAAACTCTGTCGGGTCACTTTAGACCCATGTTGTGCATCAAAGGGTTAAACTTATTGTACACATATTTTTACAAATATTTAAACCATGTAATCTGTGAGTCAAATGCTAATTAACAGGCTCCTTGAATCATTTCTTAAGAGTGCATATTAAAAATAACCCTGGTTGGGTCCGCTTCCTTTTGAACCAGTCAATCACCCAGCAACCTTTATCTTGAAACAAATAAGTACAAATTTCCTGTGAGATCAGGTCGGTGTGAGAGAAAGGAGGGAGGGACTCAGCACTAAGGCTGCAGGGCAGCAATCACACAAAACACATTTGGAGGTCATTACAGAGCCAGTCATGCTGAGTGACTCCTACAGGCAGAAACACTGCTTACAGTGTTTAAAGTGGATTTGATGAAAGCTTTCATTCAGTCCAGCTCATTAGTTTGAGCCTTGGATAGTATACTTTTTGAGATTACTCACTCTGGGCCTGCGCAGCGCCGCCAATGCCAGGAGGTTTGCTTTTCATTTATTTCTACATAAATCACTCAGTAGAAACACAAATCTGAAGCAAAGCACCTAATATCTGAAAAGCAGAGCACATGTCCTCCATATCAGCCTTCTGTTCTGTCAAATACTACAAAGACATTATTCAAAAAACATGTTCGGAAAACATTGGCAGTGTAACATTAAGTTTCTGCAAACTTATATGTTGAATCCCAACCTGTAAGTTAAGTTTAAATTTTTAAATGTTTGCTTGGTAACACTTTACAATAACCATCTAAGTGATGTTTATAGATGGTTTATAAACCAATTATTAACCATTTACAAAGTGCTATACATATTTAATCTTTAAATGTTTTCAATCAATTTCTAAAATCTGTATATGTATCATTTCAAAATCATTTACATACTTAATATGATGTTAAAATGCTATAAAGAGTGCAAAACTATTAATAAACTAATCATTATAATTTAATTCTTTGTTAATGGAAAAGTAACTATCAACTTACATTGATATACCATCTATTTGCCATTTATAAATGATAGTTCAACATTAATAAATTATCTATTTACCATTCTAATGGCCTATAAACGCTTTATAAATAATGATTAAACTTTAATAAACTATCTGTTTACCATTTATAAATGGTCTTTTTACATCTATAAATGATGGTTATTGTAAAGTGTTACCGTTTGCTTTTTTAAAGTCACATTAACTGGCTGTTATCAGTTGAGTAATTATGTTTGGTAACACTTTACAATAACCATCTAAGTAATGTTTATAGATGGTTTATCAACCAATTATTAACCATTTACAAAGTGCCATACATATTTATTCTTTAAATATTTTAAACCAATTTCTTAAAGGTATATGAATCATTTCAAAATCATTAACATACTTAATATGGTGTTAAAAATGTTAAAATGAGTGCAACTAAAACCATTAATAAACTATTAACTATAATGTAATTGTTTGTTAATGGTAAATTAACTAAAAAGTTACATGAATATACCATCTATTAGACATATAGACATAGACATTACAAATGATTTAGTTAGTTAAACATTAATAAATGATGTATTTACATTTATAAATGGCCTATAAATCTGTTTACATTTATAAATGATGGTTATTATAAAGTGTTTTATGTTTTATGTAGTAAATTGACTTTGGACAGTACTTGACCAAAATGGACCTGATGTAAAAAAGTTACTTAGGACTTGCTTCATTGTGAATCCAGAAGAATCTGTTATGAACTTGACTTAATACAGAACTAATGGTCTTATTATGACTGTGGCACTCTAATCCTTGTAGGAAATGTTTTTTTTAACCTTCGTATTGGAAGATTGAGCATTTCAGTATCTTGCTAAATGACATTATGGCAGATGTTTGCAAACAAAAAGCTTTAGATTGTCTCTGTTCTGACATCAGTCCCCTGCTGCCCATAATGGTCATTTTAGGGACACTGTGCTCAAACAAATGAGTGTTTTTTCCCTGTTACCATTAATGCCCACAAAAAGCCTCAACCCAAATGCATTTACTACAGTCAGAAGCTATTAACGTCCGCTCAACAGCAGGTTTCCCGTAATTTACCAGAAACCAAGGGCTCTCCATGTTTCTGAAAATCCATTAAAACTATTTACAGGGGAAAAGTTTGGGCACACAGAGTTATTCTCCCTATTCCCTTAGATAACGGGCCAAACAACGGAAGTCATCAGGTTGAGCCATTACCAGTGAAGCTGCAATAGTCTTTCAAAGCAAAAATATTTATCCATTTTATATGTTTCCATTTTATATAGTTGCAAATTGAATATTTGAGGTTATGAACTGTTCTTTGAAAACAAGTAAGTCATTTAAATGTGTCAAAGTGGACTCTGGGAGGTTGGATTTTGGCATGTCCCATATTGAAACCAACAGATCCATTTTTTCTTTAAAGTAAGAACGTGTTGGACCAGTGAACAAGCCTACAGGGCTCAGGCCAAGGGGCCCAAAGTGTCTGAGGGCCCCCCTTGGCCTTCACCTACAAAATGTCACTCAAAAAGACAAGCACCAATTAGGAAGTGACTCAAAATGACAACACCGATTTATAAAATGACTACTAAATGTCACAAAAAGGCTACAAAGGGATAAAAACAACTACAAAGAGATGTAAAATAGCTGGAATGACACACAAAGACTCAAAACGACCATTAAACCACCAAAAAAATCTACAAAGAGACAGAAATGTCAGCAAAAGGGTCTAAACAACCATAGACAAAAGTAACCCAAAAACAACTACAAAGTGACACAAAACAACCACAAAGAGACACAAACCGCAGTGAGACAAAAAATGACCAGAAAGAGACACACAATGACCAGAAAGTGACACAAAACAACCACAAAGAGACATCAAATGACCACAAAAAGACACAGAAAACCCACAATGACACAAAAAATGACCACAGAGAGACACAATGACCAAAATGTGACATAAAACAACCATAAAGAGACTTTAAACAGCCACAAAGAGACACAAAACAACCACAATGAGACAAAAAAAATGACCAGAAAGAGACACACAATGACCGAAAAGTGACACAAAACCACAGAGGGACGCATCACGACTACAAAGACAAACAAAAAACAACAAAAAGATGCAGAACAATAACAGTCTGTGTGCCCAAAAACAATTACAAAGTGACACAAAACAACCACAAAGAGACATCTAATGACCACAAAGAGACACAAGACAACTACAAAGAGACAGAATGAACCACACAGACAGACACAATGACCAGAAAGTGACTGAAAACAACCACAAAGAGACATCAAATGACCACAAAGAGACACAAAAAACACAAAATGACCACAGAGAGACACAATGACCAAACTGTGACACAAAACAACCATAAAGAGACTTTAAACGGCCACAAAGAGACACAAAACAACCACAATGAGACAAAAAATGACCAGAAAGAGGCACACAATGACCAAAAAGTGACACAAAACCACAGAGGGACGCATCACGACTACAAAGACACACAAAAAACAACAAAAAGATGCAGAACAATAACAGTCTGTGTGTTTTGCCCCTATGTAAGAGAGGTGATGAGGCTTTTTGCATGTCTCTGCTCTGTATAATAATATGTTCCTTGTTCTTTTTTATTTTTATGTTATATTAGGGAATCCCACTATTCAAGCCCCATGAGGGTTTTTTGGGTTTTCCTGGCATGTCTTTATTTTATTTCAATATGTATATGGAATATATAAATTGTATTATTGTTATACAATATATATTGTTATTATTATGTTATTTTCTTTCTTTGAAAACTGTGCCAAATAAATCAAATTAAAAAAAAAATCTAATCTGTGCCCATTGGCCCTTCGTCTCATAATCCTTCTATGAGTAAGAACTGTTGAAAAGCATACTGGGAGAAGCAGTAATATCTGGGAAACAATAAACGTCACAGACATTACGCAGTTGATGTAAACAACACGCCATCCCAATTTTCCAAAAACTGAACTTGCATCAGTACCACTTATCTAACAGTGTAAAACCACTTGAGGGTAAATAGTCTTCAGTGTAAGTGGCTGATCTAAGCTCTTATCTAAATGTTAAAGATTGGAGCCATATTTTCTCCTCGGCTCTCTCTATCTCCTTGCAGCCTTTGCCGTCCGTGTCCGCGGGCATTCATGCGCACGGAGGGATGCAGGCCCTCGCCAGCGTGACCCTGGGCCCTCACAGACGGAAGACGAAGCAGGCTCCTGTCTGACTCAGCTCAGGTCCACGCAGCGGGCTGTCAAAGCCCATCATCATCATACACTCCTTCGATCAATACCTTACAGCCTCCTGACAGAGTGTGTTAACGTAACACACTCCTCTTTCTCTCCTAAGTCTTAATCGGAAAAAGCTACAGAGCCGGGGAAAGAAAGCAAACAGCAAAAAAATATGCGTTTTAATGATAAATTCCATCTCGTTCCCTTTGGTTGACACTATGCCTGCCACAGTATATTGGAATTTTAATGGACTGTGAGTTCTCTGTAACAGTATAGTGTACTATTCAATGAATCTCTTCCACACTTTAGAGTTCAAAAATGCCTTTCAGCTATGAAGCCACATAATTGGAACATTTATTTTCTCTCATCAACCGAAGTTGCGAGCAGAGATATTTTTGCAAATGTTACAAGTTCTTGCAGCAATTCTTGCACAGATGATGATTCATATCTTGGAACTCGAACGCTTATGGCATTCCAAGCAGTTTTGAAATAAAGCTCAAGTTAAGAAACACTGGCGGAGTGTCTATACAATAAAGTGACACACACTTCATCATTTTAGTGCTTTAGCAATTGTTACATTGATGTGTCCATGCAGTAAATCTGCCAATATTTTAAGGCTCGACATTACTTTATTTTGGATCATTTCTGTTTCTTATTTTGAGATACATATGTCTCCTCTTCTCTGAAACAACAACCAAGTTTATTCTGAATTATTTATAGGTTTATGGAGCCGTCCTGCTTGTGGCCAGCTTTCCAAATCAGTATTAAAACTCCTGTTTTCATTTTGTTATCTCCTTCTCTGCAGAGATTGTTGGAGCAGAGTTGAGCCCTCACCACTCTATTGATTCTGTTTTTTTTTTTTACCGAGCATTGGAAGTTGGCCAAATCCATGTGAGTAAAGCAGAACTTTGGGTGATCAATGGGTAGTACCTCCTGATAAGATAACATGACATTTAGTAGCAGATTTCAATATGTATAATATAATAATAGTATCTTAAGATGCACAAGGGAAGAGGGATTAAAGGTGAAAAATGAAGATAGAAGTTATTGAGAAAAAAAGGAGGCTTTTATTGCAGCGGTGTAGATCCACCACTTACATTACACATATGGATGAAAGTTGTTGCACAAAAGTGAAAAAAAGACTTTTGACCTACAGTACAAAGTGTCTCCAGGGACACGTATGAAGCAATCTAAAGTCGAATCATGAAAGTTGGTGGGTGTAGCCTCGGCTGCCTTCTAAATCGCCATAGCTGTTGCAACAGCAACTGCATGCATTCCAAGAGTATGTGCCAGTTCCCTCTTCAAACACACACATACAGTTACAGACACACTTGCAAAATCAATAATCTTCAGTCCCTCTTGACAAACAAACACACCAGAGCTTCTCTGTGGTACGAGGGCTTTGCATCCTGCCAAGTCTCAGTCTGAAACTTGTGTACAGAATTGAATCAACTTTAATCTTCTTTTTTCTTTCTTTCTTTTTTTTTTTAGAGGTCTGAAATCCAAGAGTTTGCTTTCTTCTTATGGTACCAGACCTCAGTCATCTCAAATAAACATGAACATTGTGTGGATATACTGCTATAGCTGCAAAACTTCAACATGTACTAGTTACTTTTCACCCATAAGAACCCAGACCCAGTAATCCTTAAAGGAAAATTATGGGGGATATACCACAGACCAAGTAGACCACATTGAACACATTTATGATGTTTTTAAAAAAATACTACCCCTAAATGTCAAAGATCTGTGATGTGACATATATATGATACATTGGGAGTTCATGGTATTTATGTTTATGATATTTCTTATTTTAAAATAAAAAACAAGCCACATTTTCTGCTTACAGAAACACAAATTTGCCTTTTTTCTTTGCACCTCCACAACATTTATCAAAATTGTGACATTAATAGTGCTGTTTAACAACAAATTACTTTTCAGATTTGATTTTAAGTAACAAAATAAGAATAAATCAATACTAAATAAAAACAAATAACCCATTTGCCTTTTTGTTTGCATCTCCATAACATATATCAAAATTGTGGCTTTAATTTGTTCAGGATAATATGGTCCAAACGAGTTAAATGCAAAACAGGACACTCTATTAACAGATAAGAATTGTTAAATGGGTTTAAACTTAGCCTCTGAACAAAAAAATATGCTTTTTGAAATTAGCTACTTTTTCACATTTCTGTTTCCAGTCACAGCCGTATTTTGGAGAAGTCACTTCTTGTGACCACACCAGGGTGTTGAGTATACGTCACTTAGGTATTTAATGAGTTAATGTGAAGCATAAAGCTGAATATGGGAGATTCTAAAATATTTAAAGTGTTTGTTACACGGGTGTCACCGTGGGTTCTTATGGGTTAAACTGCATATGGCAAAACAAATGGATTCCTTCAATTGTAATAAGCATCAAATTAATTAGTGATAAGGATTTTGAACTGAGGCAAAATTATAGATACATTAACATTAACAATTTAGCCTCCAAAGTGACTGTGCCCTGTACTTCCTTTACATGCATTTTTACAAAGAAACTATTATGGTAAATGGAGTGCACTCATATACACTACGCTCATTCACCCGTTCACACACACATTCATAGTGGTGGCTGAGGCTACCAGGGCACACTGGTGCCACCTGCCACCATTAGGAATTCATTCATACACTGATGAACGCAGGATCTGGAGCAATTTGGGGTTCAGTATCTTGCTCAAGGATACTTTGACATGTAGGCTGCCATGGTCAGGGTAAAAGATAAAAGAGAAAGGTTATTAAAATGACAAGCACAGCTGTGTGCACTTGTATTGCCTTCGACAAGCATTGTTATAAAGCCACTATTTTTTAAATTAAGAAAATAAGAGACGCTTATTTTGATAGACAAACTAATTCTTCAAGCCAGACATTTCAAAATAAAAGAAAAAGGTAAATAAAATGACAGCTGTGTGCACTTGTACTGCCTTCAACATGCATTGTTATAAAGCCACTATTTTTTAAATTAAGAAAATAAGAGTCGCTTATTTTGATAGACACACTAATTCTGCACCCCGGAAATTTCAAAATAAAAGAAAAGGGTTATTAAAATGACAGCTGTGTGCACTTACTGCCTTCAACATGCATTGTTAAAAATCTGTTATCTATCAACTAAATTAACAAAAAAGAGTTACTCATTATAATAATATTATAATTATGATATGTTTCAGGCAGACAAACAAATTCTTCAAGCCAGGAATTTCAAAATAAAAATGGCTTATTAATATACCAAGCACAGCTGTGTGAACTTGTGCCCTGTACTGTATTTTTTTTTTTTAAACAAAGCTGCTATCTATTAACTAAATCAAGAAAATAATAGTCCCACATTATGATAATAATGTAATCATGATATGTCTTACATATTTTCAGGCAAATATTTCAAAATAAAAGAAAAAGGCTTATTCCCACAACACACACAGCTGTTCACAATCAAACAAAGGCTACTGAGGGTATTACACACAATATTATTTTTCTGATTTCACAATAAAAGTACGTTTGACTCACCCATGTTGGAGTCCAGACAGAAGGGGTCCATCTTGAGCTACCTCTGGCAGACACACAGATCCACAGATTTATGTCTTTCCCCTGTCAGGTGCAACTTGCCCTGGAGATCAGACAGTTTCTGTCTCAGACTGTTCTCCCACCAAACTCTTTTCCTTCTTTCTGGCCAGCTCACTTCCAAAGAATAGACAGTCCCCTGTTGCAGATCAATCTGTTGAGAGCTCCCCATTCTGGGCATTAGGAAATCCTGGCTTTCTTTTGTTGTAAGGCAATCGAAAGAGAGCAGTGCATGGCTGAACTCCTAAACGGGACTTTCTCATGCAGCTGGTAATTCCAGGACAATGCCACTGCTGGTAGGGGTTTGTTTTCTAGTTGTTTTTACTGTTTGGGGGGCTTCAACACCACTTTGTTTCATGGCTGTGGTTTGCAAGAGCAGGGATATGAATATTATCAGGGCTTTACACACAGGTAGCATACAGAATTAGCCTCGGAGAGCAGAAATCCTGTGTGGTAAAATATGTTCATTTCTTTATTTTTTTACTGACTAAGCACCAGAAATCTGTCTTGTTCAGCATTAGTAAAAAATCGTTCAAGTGAAAAATACTATGCAGGTGTGATAATTATTAGTATTCAATCAAGCATTTTTGCATTCACATGCTCTTTGAATGGTCCTATTGCAAACAACATGGATGCTACAAAAGAGATATTTTATTGCTCAGAGCATTTAAACAACACATTTATTCACTAAAGCCACTAAAATATTTGCTTTACCTGACTTGGTTGTGTTTACAGTAATAAATAACTTAAATGTACTTAAATATAAGTACTTAAAACTTAAATATACCCAATAGGTCACTGACTCAATGATTTTAACTAAATTCCATATTACAAATTACATGTTAGTGAAAAATTGCTATGCATTTTTGAAATTATTGAAAAGTTTATCACAATGACACCAACATGTTTCTGTGTAATATGTCAACTCTGCAAGTCCTGTACCGAAATTTTGCATGCTTTTTAAAACTTTCAAACCAAAGGGGATGTTCATGTGAATTTTCCCAGTTGAGAAGAATTTTTTTTCTATTATTCTGCCACCACATGAATGCAGGACGCCTACAAGACCTCATTTTCTCTGTCTTTGTAGTTGACGAATGGAAGAGAAAAAAAAACTGCACGAAAACCAATAGCTATCCACTAAAAAATCACTTATATAGCACGTCATTTTTAACCCACACTGTTAACCATATTTGCAAAAAGCCACACCACAGCACAATATAGAGGCTGTACTATTTTGTTGGACAGGTGTGGAAAAAAAGCTTAAAAAATACTGATTTGATTGAGATTTTCTTCTGTTTGCATTCTGTTAATTGATAGAAATAAACTATTAACATTTCTATTTTGAATGCATTCTTATTTTACAGCATTTTTCCACACCTGTCTAAAACCTTTACACAGTACTTTGTATATAAAACAAAATAGTTTGGCCTGTATTGGAACAATCAACTGAAATTTACCAATGCACTCAATCTGGACAGAATGACACACCTCTCAATGCATTAAAACCAACCTGGTCTCACAGGAATCCGTGAAATAACCACGGATTCGCTTAACTCAAAATCTGTGGAATAGCCACGGAATCACTCAAATTTCCATGAAACTGACACAGATTTCGCTACAATGCAAGTTAATGACATATCATATCATGACATGTCATATCCCGTGGCTATTCCAACATACAAAGTGATTATGTACATTCACTGAGTGAATATTTAGAAAATAAAACATATATTTCTCGCTAGAAATGTGATCTAAATCCATTTTTATGCAGAAACTAAGTCAAAATATAGATTTTTTCACTAAAAATGAGAGAACTGTCCGCCATGTTTTTTGTTCTGACCGCCGGAACCTTGAAAGTCACGTGACTTGGAACAAACCAATAGGAAAAAATATCCATGGAATAGCCACGGGATATGACTGTCATTAACTTGCATTGTAGTGAAATCCGTTTCAGTTTCACGGAAATTTGAGTGATTCCGTGGCTATTCCACGGATTTTGAGTTAAGCGAATCCGTGGCTATTTCACAGATTCCTGTGAGACCAGGTTCATTAAAACACCATTTAAGTACACTTGGTATGAAAAATGACATTACTTATCCTTTAAATGTAACACACTGTTTAGTATAGTAAGTAAAAAAGGAAGACAACAAACAATGAGATTTGGATTCGTTTCACTTCATTCTGACACTTTTCACTGAATTGTTAATAAACTGTTGATAATCAGTTTCACACCAAAAGTCACAGGTAATGCTGACAAAACTCAGCCAGTGTGTAGAGCCTCTTGGTAGAATATTTGTCAGATACATTTGCAGCCAAGGAGAGACCTATAACACCATTCCATCACACACACTGTGACATGAGGCCATGGACATACAGTATATGGACCTATTTGATATTTAGACGTCTCAGGGTTAGCAGTTCAGTCCCTGGACTGTAATAGGCCAATTCACTGAGATCATAACGTACTTTTCGGAGCTCATGTTCATTGTTATAGTCTTCATTTTCAGAACTACTTCTTTTGTATTGAGAGAGAAATTTCTTTCCATCACTTACGCAAAGTAAAAAGGAATTGCCAGGCTGTTGGGTCAAGCTAACCTTTTAGTCATGACCTTTTCCTGTTGACCAATTATATTTTTAATGGAGTTGTGTTGTTACAAAATGCATGCAACATGGGGGGAAAAAAGTATCTTTACACTGAATTCGATCCTCACTTCTGTTGCAACTGTGCAGCATGCAAGAAGACACACAGATTGCATACTTTATTTAACCTATGACTTGTGACTGGAGGATTGTGAAACTCATTTGAAAATACTTTAAAAGACAAACGTTTGAAAACCCTTCACATTGCAAAATCTCTATAGATTCAGATGTTTTTAGATGACAGTGGGTCTGGCATGATCAATATTTTCAAGACTACAAATGATGTCATCAGTTGTCAATATTTTGTCCATTCAGTATAAATATAATTCCCCCTTAAAAAACCATTTGCATTGAAAACTTGGACTTGGAATTGAATATGTTAGATTTTCTTGCAACATCAAGACGAGAAGACCAACTTAAGACAGCTCAGCCTATGAAAATACACATTGTAGATGAAATAATTTAGCTAGAAATTAAACCACATCTTCCACAGCTAGAACATTCTACCAGCATGGTAGGATTTATCCGTCTAAAACATCCTCTTTTGTGTCATTGCACATATCTCTAGGTCATATAAGAAAAGAGGGCTAGTATTAGCAAATGGATCTTGAAAATCGTCATGGTACAATAACTGTCATATTCATATGTGGAATTGTGTTTCTGACCCTGAGTGTCTGAACTGTCAGTTTAATTACTTGGTCACTAATGGCCTTGGTTACCAGGCTCTATGCGGCTTATTCAAGAACCACTTGTAAGAACGTGTTCTTGCTCAAAGGGATACTTCGGAGTTCTCCAAGTGGGGTTGTATGATGTTCTCATAGTGTACAATTTATAATAGATGGTGGGTCAGCATGGCCCCACTTTGGAAAAGCTGGTATGAGTACTGACAAGGACACTAAGCAATTAAATGTACTGCTATGGATGGGATTCAGCAAATGATATTGTAGCAACATAAAAGCGTGCATTTTTAGTTTACGTGTATGCTATATTTTTAATATTTTTTACCCCTTTACCTTGCCTTGAGACATCCCTGTTTAAAATAAGGTGGTGGAAACCAGGGGTGAAGATGGGATTTTTGAATTTTGGGGGACGAAGCTGTCAGCAAATGATTTCAACTCAATGAGTTATTTTTCCACTCCATGCCTGAACCAAAATATGTTTTATTTAAACATTTTTAAATTAACTGTAATGTAAACAACAACCAACATATTTACATAAATAAAAAGAAGTTTGTACACGAAATTCCCAGTGCAGCTAAACAAGTTTACTGACTCAATGAAGGACCCAAAAACATCTCTCCTCCTTTCATTACCCTGATCATACTGCTGGGCAATTTGTTGTCCGTCTCGGGTGTCAAGCCTTTATAACCAGTGTTTCCCACAGGATTTTCTGAGACTTTGATGGGGAGACCATAACTTTGTAAGGGGCATGATCCCCCGGAGAAATTTGTCACCCTAAAAGCCTAAATGTGGTGCCTCTCTGACATTTTAATGCCACTATTCCATCTTAATCTTTGCATATTTTTAATGAATTATTGTAAAGGAGAATAAGGGTTCTTCTATGTTCTATTTAAGGCATCATATTTTTTACAGTCTTCTTGTAAATTCGATGGTGGACTCTGCTAACACGTCCATGTGCTCTTGTTTTGAAATCTACATATGTTTGCTTTTATTTTTAAGGCGGGTCTGACACGTTCTTACCATAACGCCTTATTGGGTGTTTTATCAATTTATACTGAAAGTCGGAACTTGTAGCTCGGAACAACATAGAAGATTCTGACATTCGTGTAGACCTTGAACACACCATTAACTGCCGGACTCTATGTGCACTCCAATGTATGGGGAGGGGGAATATCCCTCCCGTCCTTAGTGCCATCTGTGCGCATGGAGGAAACTAAAATGGTTTTGGTAATGGTCTCTACAAAGCCACCAGCCTCCAATGACAAAAACAATCATTTTACCTCACAGAACACAGGAGCTGCTGTTCTACTGCTGTACTGATTGTTAGTTCCTTAGTGTTATAATGTGTGACTTTAGTGAATGATTAGAACAAACCCTTGAAAACAACAAAGTCACAAAATAATCACTAATGGAGACAGCGGTAGAACAGCTAATCCTGTGTTTTGCAAGATTAAATTAGTGATTTTTGCAAAGGAAGCTGGTGGCTTTTGAGAAAGCATAGATAACAGGTTAAATTGTGAAAATATGTTCATAAAACCTCACAACCTCACACAAAAAGATCCAAACTATCCCTTTAAGTGGCATGTATGAGTCATTTAAGACAGTTTGTTACATTTATAATGTAAACCTCTGAAGTCCAGGACATTTTGGTTAAAATATGTCAACTTCCTATGCATTCATTTCTGTCTCTGTTTAGCATCTTTCAGTCTGTCCTTACATCACATGCATGGCTCCTTTTTCTCCACAAACTTGGCTTTCAGTCAGATTTTTCACTTTATTTTAATTAACAAAGTATAAAGCTCCCAGGGATCGAAAATAAAAACAAAAGACACAGGTTTCTATGGAAATGTAAGTTTTTTTTGTTTTGTTGGTTGTTTTTTTTTATTTTTTTTTACCATTTATACACACAAAAACAGCAGAAAAACAATAAATAACAAAACTACAAAACTATTTTCATGTAAGTTAAAAAATAGTAATAGTTTTCATTGTAGAAAGAAAATTCACACTTTAAAAAAGGTCTAGAAACATAAATGGCAGCTTGTCTACATGTCATATATAAATAAAGTTATTACTGTAAATAAAACGTGTGTATTTTCAATAAATAGATTAGACTCCAGAGGGTTAATATGCTTTTCAGTGTATCATCATAATGGCTTGAGAGATTGTTTTTATTCATTATTCTATGACTTCAAGTTCTTTTTTTAGAAGTCACCAGTTCTCTTTTCACCCCATGAGGTGAATTACCACAAAATTAACATTAACACCAATAAATATACAGTACAGTCATACATAACACCACAAAGAATGTTATTAACCCACACACTAACCTGTTGCTTACATTATGCCACCCCATGAGTGACGTGTTTAAACATTTCCATACCTACGCCGCCCACATCCTGACCTCCAGTTTGACCCCGGGGTCGCGACCCCTTCACACCAGCACTGGGTAAATATTTCCTTCCTGATTTAACAGAACACACTGAGCTGGGTGGGACAGACTGGCTATGGATTCCAGCGGCTGAGTCAGACAGAAAGACATGGTGTGAGAAACAAATTAGACAAGAAGAGAATAAAGGGGGAAAATACAGGCTGGCGGGTGGGTTTATGTGTGCCAGGGGGTGGGAGGGGCTTATGAGGGCACGCCAGGCCTCTGCACGTCTATCATCTTAAAAGGCAGGGTTAGTATACAGGTCCATCCTGCTTTAATTAGAACCTCTGGCCTGAAGGGGACCACCGCTCAGGGCTCCGGCACACATGTGCAACTGGAGGAGAACGGGGGGAGGTAGGAGTTTGGGGTGGGATGGGGACTGCTAGGGGGGACATTTGAGACTGTTTAAACAAATCAGCGAAGAATATCAGTCACCGAGGACCCTGCGGGAGATGCTGTTGCTCTGTTCCCCTGCTGCAGAGGCATTTGTCTCCCCTTGAGAGCCCGTTTTATCATCGGTAGAAAGACGGAAAGGAAGAGAGATGTTTCTAAATGCCAGGAGAGGGGAAAGTACCTGCGTGATTGCTCCGGGCATTAAAGCTTTCTTGCAAGAAATGACGGCAATCATGTGTCACTGACATTTAGCTTGAATGCAGCTAATAAGCTATCGGCTGACTGCGGGACCTCTGACCTGTGTTTGAGCTGTGTCCAGCAGACATGCACGTGTAAAACCCAGATGGTCAGATGTAATAAACATGGCCAGTGTTTTTGGCTCACATAAAGGGCATGGCGCTGGTGTTTTATTTCATCAGGGCCTCGGGGCATGAATGTGTTCACCCAGACTCTCAAGTGGGCTTTACGAGGGTGGAGAGGGAAGCCTGTTTCCACCTTGTTTGAAATATTTTTTCTTTTCTTCCCCTTGCAATGGGGCGCGGCAATTGGGAGGGTTGCTGAAATAACGGACGCCATAGGGAGCTGGGAGGGAATTCAGGTGGCCTCCTATTGGTGCCGGATGTTTTAGTAAGACAACATGGCGGCCAGAGCCTTGTGACAGAGGTCTGTTCAGAACCTCCGTCAAGCAGGCTGCACTGTGAAGCAAGCAACCACATCTGTTTTCACTCAAAACAATCAGGGGCCGGCACTGCAGGCAGCTTGAGCCTGTTATTAAAGGCTTTCTGGGGCCTGCTGAGGGACGGCCCAGACGGAGTGATTTATCCACTCTTTGCTGAGTGGACGAGGATCGAGTGTGATGTATATGGACATGGAATTCCAATCAGTCATCCTTGCCAGGACACCTACCCAGAAGGACTGATGAATCTAGGCTGTCTCCTGCAACAGGATGAAACTGGGCTTCACATCCTGCATTACAGAAGGGATTTCACTGTGAAATGTTGTATATGTAGATTGGTTTCTGTCTTTAGCCATAGCGTCTTACATCATTCAGAAGCAATGACGTGAAGGTTATGGAAGCACTGAATCTGTGATTAGGGTTCAAATGCCATACTTGCCCCCCAACATGTGTCTTTTGTACAGCAGCTTAAAACGCACCACATGTAAGTCTGTAGTTTGTAGCAGTGCCCTCTAGTGGTTTGAGTAATTATGACACACGCTAAGGTGGAAGTGAGAATACGACGGGCATGATGGATGTTGTATGGGTCAAACAAATACAGAATTTGACCCCGGGAGACCAGTATTTGTGTAATCATGTGAAACCAAACGTCAAAGTTGTTATTTAAAGTTACGTCATTGAACTTCGTGCATAGCCTATGCATTGCTTCATCGCATCTATGTCATGCTTTAAGTCACCTACATTAACTACCTCACCTCTGGAAGTTATATCCAGTTATGTTACTCTTTTAAAGCACCACAACCTCGTGTCTTCACATTTTGATCGCGTATGTTTGTTTTGGGAGCAAGTAAAAAAGAGACAAGTTGTTTTTAATAGCATTTTTTTTTCTTGATCGCAGCTGTTTGCAGGATGGATAGCGATGAGGTAATGTACCTCTCTGTGGATATCGAAGAGTAATATGACGAATGATGAGCCCAAGCCTCCAACGTAAAATCATGTCTTCAGTGTACTTCATAAATAAATTTGACATAATACATAACTGTCTTGCCTTGTGTTTACACCCATGCTCTATCACTGTCCATTTAGCTGTGTCTGTCCTTTGGTCAATTCTTTTTTTAAATTCTTGTTGCAACCCCTGCCCCAGTATCAGCCATAACCACAAAATCTAACATAAAAAAATAAGAATTCTCTAAAGAACAATCTATACTACCTCCTTATAACTGGTCATGAACTGCTCACTATGAAACTTTACCAGGGCAAATGTAAACAACCACTCTTCCAGTCTGTCTCCCGAAGTGGTTTCGTTCGATTTTGAAGGGAATCTAAGCCCTGTATAAAGAATAATATAATATGTATAAAAATAGCCAGTCTTCTCACTGATCGTCTCCTTTGCTTTTCGATGCATAGTCATTAAATAATTCTGTCTCTTAACCAGTCAAAAACTCTGTAGTTGCTTTAACAATCTTTTGTTATGGCGATAAAGATGTACTTTTTTCCTTTAACCTTAGGCAAGTACTTCTGTTGCATAAGCCTAACCATCATTTAACAATGATAAGGAAGTTGTGAACATTACAAATATGATCGGCTCCTGCCAGCTTATTTTGAAAACAGTCCTGTGGGTCGTATTTGAGGGTAGGAACATATTACATATTGTAGATTTTGAGGACTTCTTGTTCTCTTGTTAAAAAGCAACTGCACTTTTTGAAACGATAAACTTTTCAGACAGTGCCAACTCCATGATGTCATGTGTATTACTCAACACTCTGTATCGTGGTGGTTTACTCAGCAATCTGAACGCCAAGCAGCTTCATCACACAGACTTAAATCATCAGATCACTTTTCGCTGAGGGCAGACTTGCAGGCTTGGGGCCTTAAAGAAGAAGATAGGTGAAACTCATGCAAGCCTAAAAGTCAAACTCTGAGCACTTCATTTGGGCCCTGCCTTGTTCCTCCCAACGCCAAAGCGGGCTTTTAAATAATTTGGGGAGAGCCCTCTTGAAGCTGAATAATTCACTGCAGCGTGATGAAGTCTCTAGCCAGCTGGGTGTTCCATTAGTAGACTCACTACTCGACAGCTCTATTGCCTGGCAGGCCAGCGGAGGGAAGGAGAGCTGGGGAGATGAGTATGTCTCCGCGAGGGGGGGGATCATCCCGTCCTCACTCTGCCCACTTCAATTACATCAGCCATGGGCTCTCTGAAAAGAGAATCAGCCAGCGTCTGCCCATTTTGCTTCAGACTTGCCTCCATCCACCACACCCAACACGTGATAGTTGTTGCAACCCAACCTCAAAGGACCCCGGTGCTTGCTGGGAAAGAAGGAAAAAGCATGTCCTTTGAGCGTTTGACAATGCGGACTCTTGACATCTAATTCCTCCTGCCATATGACCTAAATATGCAGTTTTTTTGTTGGAACTGGCTGCTGTAAATGACCCCATTCTTGTCCAGATGGCTTCCATCATTGGGCCGTTTTCTCCAGGAAGGCTGGTGAAAAACGCTGGCCTGCTGTGGCATCATCACCAGTTCAGCTCATCTAAGCTCCCCTGGCAGCAGAAGCAATGAAACGAATGGACATAGCAGATCAAACGGTGCTTTGCTGTGACTAAAATCTACTTTCCTGTGAGGCATCAATGCAAAATGGGATTTTCTGCTGAGAGATATCTCCCCGCTTACTGTATCTCCCACATGCCAATTATCTGTTATAGCTGATAGCCAGGGTATGAAATGTGAAGCAAACAATGACCTGTCACTGAGTTACCATACATGTATGCACACATTGCAAGAATTCCCCAATGCCTCTTCATATAGGATTTACCCATTCATCTCTCATGTCTTTTCTGAGTATGGTCACTTCCCTATCCGTTCCAGATATCACTCAGGTTAACCTTGCCTGCATTCCCAAGGCCTGTCTCCGTCTCTGTGCAAAGACCCTGTCAACTCTTGCCCTGAGTGACGGAGTGGCCGGCTTTACCTTGTGCCGCCAGCCAGCCTCATTCATAACATCATCACCTTCACTTGGCCATGTCATGCCTCTTACGGGAGATGTATGTCTCCCACCCAAGGACAGCTGGGTAATGGCCCTCATCCTGGCTTCAAGACGGGGTGCAATCACCTGTCATTCTCAATCTGTATGCTGCAAGCCAGAACAGATAGACAATGCAAAGAGAAAAAGGAAGTAGTAGGGTTCCATTGGAGGACAAGATGCATGCTAAACACTGGTTCAGATAGTGTGTTGTATGTAAATCTGAATACTTCTGGTCCTGTACCCATATTTACTTGCAGGATTTTGATCCAATATCAAGCAAAGCCAAGGCCAGATCTCCAATGTGGATACTGATATTGATAGTTATTTTTATTTCCCTTCTTTTTACTGTTATTATTATATTAAATCACAAGACATTTTGTCACCGCACATAATTGTTAATGTAGTGAATTCTCTGAACTAAGGAGAAGATCACTGGGAGGCTAAGAGTATTTTGTGCTTAAGAGTGTTCACGTGAAGGACAAAATCTCACATGAGATGGGTCCTTTTATTGGCGGGAGTGGGTATTGATTGTATTAATGCAAGCTTAAAAAAAGACTTAGTATCAGTAGCATCTGTTCTTTGGAACTGAACCTTTCCTTGTCAAGGGTTAGCTGGTGAAGAGGGTAAAGTAAAGACCAAGATATTAAAAGACCAAGAGAATGTTTCCCATCAGAAGGCCAGAGAAAGGACTTTATTGTCCATTAGGGATTGTTATTTGTCCAGACTGCTGGTGTGTGCCAATATTCTGGCTACGACACAGCCGCCAGAGTTGATGGTGACCTGAATTACTTACATGAACATAACTGTTGTTTCATCTTTTCAAAAATTGTGTAGATAAGTCTAATTTGCTGCTCATTCTCCATCATAACTCAAAATTTCATTAATTCAAGAATTTGTTGAAAAAATTTGATTGATCTAGAATTTTTTTCTGTTTTGGGAGTCATCCTTCACCATTGATGTTTTTTTAAGAAGTCATGATAACACAGAGTTAGCAAATGATATACAAATGGTCATTGTGCCGGTAAATTACCTTTAACCCTTAATAGTGCACTCATTGAAATATTTGCAAATTCCAAATTTCAACCCTAGAGAATATTGGAGGATATTACATACAGGCAGAATGTGGAATGTGTAAAAAACAAACCATACGGATGGGAGGGGGGGGTAATATTTTGAGAAAAAAAGTTTACGAGATTAAAATGGCAAATCTACGAAAAAAAAAGTGCAGATTTATGAGATTTAAAGTGGTGAATCTGCGAGAAAAAAGTTTTTTCCCCACTTTTTTCTCGTAAATCTGCGACTTTTTTCGCATAGATTTGCCACTTTAAATCTTTTAAATCTACGACTTTTTTTCTTGTAGATTTGCCACTTTTTTCTTGAAATATTTTCAAATGCCATGTTGTCACCGTCTGTGACGTAGCCTGATCTTTTCTGATTAGCTGGAAGAAATCCATGTGGTTCTACGATCAAACAGAGAGACATGGGGACCTCATTTTGATATCCACTGAAGTTACCAAATATAGTTTTTCACCCGATAAAGGGTTAAACCTTACTGCTCGCTGTCTGGTGGATACAACAACTATGAGAAAATGATAAAGTGATACTGTATCTTTAGGCTTGTTGTGTATTTAGGGGAAATTTAGCAATTCATATTTCTATTTTATCCTTTTTCTCTATCTCCCCCTTTATTTTCCTTCATTCCGCTCCATCCATTTGCTTTCATGCAACTTCTGCTTATGGTTAGTTGACTTCAAACACTAATGCTTCAAATACAACAATTTATTCCAAAACCCAAACAAAACTAAGTGTAGACAGACATTAGAACACCACCAACATGATACTGATAACATCTGCTGAAAAACTGTGTTAAATCGTCTCCATTGCTCTTAAAAGCACAAATTCACACTAACTGTGTAAGGACACAATTTCCCTGGGGTCTGTCTTCGCTCATGCTCACACACTGAAACCATACAAGCCGAGTTCTTCCTCCTCGAGTTCGTATTTCTTGCATGGTACAAGTCTAGACCTCTCTGATTAAAATTTAACATCTGCCAAAGTTCTGTGAATCTTTCATTTTCCTCTGGGGGCACACCATGATGAGTCTAGCGTACACTAATGAACACATAATGAGCTACAAATAGCTCTCCAAATGGTCTGGTTCCTACGCTGCTTCCTGTGTCCTTAGATTCATCTCTACCAGGAAAAAACATCAAAACAATTAAACATTACTGGTTTATATAGTTAGAGTGATGCGTAAGAAGCAGAAAAAGCGGTAGTGTAGTCAATAGTACAGTATTAAGGAAGAGTAGTCATGATGCATGACCAAACGCATGACTAAACTGGAAGTTTCTGTCTTTTAGAGAACAGAAAGGTAACACAATGGTACACTGTGTTCAGCGTGGGGAGACTGTTTGAACAACTGCTTGCTTTGTACAGTGAAACAGCCCAACTTTTGCTGATTTAATCCCTTATGTCTTTATTAATAACAGTGATGACAGCATATCCATGACTAGGGGCGCTTCCTCTTTGGAAGATTACTTCGAAAATCTCTTAATCCGTCACCAGTTAGCTGTTTTCCAAACACCCCAACAGTCATCCCTGCATGTGAGGCAGGCGGCTTTCTACACAGCTTGGCCTCTCTCCAGCTCCGGGCAGAGGGAGAAAATGACAGAGGGATGACAAAACACAAATGTAGGACAGAGGGAAAGAGGTAATCATCATGTTATGATTCATTTGGTCGCTCCTCTAAAGTGCTACCTAGATCCTTTTCTTATTAATAAGAAAACACTGACTGAAGTGCTGAGTAAATGTCACGGTCGAGCTGTTGTTGCTGGTTTTTATAAATGTTTTAAACACCCCACAGCAGACTGATGCTGGTAGTTTGGAGTATGCAACCTCCACCATGTGCAGACCTTTTGTCCTCCGAAGTTGTTTGTTAAAAAATCTAAATTATATAAATCTCTGTCCTTCATTGTACTTACTTTGAATAACATTTTCACAAACACAAACCAAAGCATTTGCTACTGAGCTTATGAAAATTGTTTATTCTTTTGATTTGAAGGTAAGCATCTGTAAGAACCTGGATTTTTTTTGTTTTTTTTACCTATTGTGTCAATATTGGCCCAGTGAGGCCAGAGATATACGTGTTTTTAAAACACAACTGGCTGCATTGTATATAGAATTGCCTATATACTATATGTGTTACTGGAGGTTTCCACTAGAGGGCACACCGGAGGAGTCAGGCCAGACAGACCTTGATTTGCATGATGCAAAAAAAACAACAACATGGTGACACCTCAGGTTATTATATTGTTGATTTCCAACCTAAATGACTGTTTGTCAACACCACCAATAACAACACATACCGTATGAGCGTTTGTCAAAATGAGTGGCTTAACGGTACCGCAGAGCGTTCTAAAAATACTACAAGATCTCCAACGCAAACAACAGAATAGGTTGTATGTCATTACGTACATGACGTATTGCGGCAAAACACTTCCTGGTAGGATGTTATAAAAGACAGTTTAAACAGTTAAAAAATGTATGTAAATGCTAGAAGTCAAGTAGTTGCGAGGGTGACGTGACTACTGAACGTAACTTGTGTTTTTTACGTAACTTACATTCAAAAACCTGATCCATGTAGTTGCGTTTTTACGTAAATTGTATTTTTACGTAAATTGCATTTTTGCGTAAAATGCATTTTTACGTAAAATGCATTTTTACGTAATTTGCTTTTTTACGTAAGCTGCATTTTTATGTAAGTTGCATTTTTACACAAGTTCCGTTTTTATGTAAGTTACGCAAATCGTTTACTTTTGTTTTCACATGGGATGCGAACCACATTCTCCTGCTCTCAGCAGTTTGTTCGACCCATTGATCATGACTACTACATCCGCAAGATGGCAACAGAGGACAGTCTAAAACGTAAATATTAGTCATATTTTGCTGCATGTTCAAACTGCTTATATTGACGTTTTTGAGGTGAGACCAGTCTTTAGATTATGTTCGGGACCTACATTGCCCCCAACCGTTAATGTGTATATTGCACCTTGCAGACATGTATAGCGTTAATTTCTGAATCTCTGAGGATGTGCACAACGTACACTACAAATATATGCAGGATAGAAGAGGCACACAAAAGCAACAAGTAGTTAAAAGCAAATATTTCTTTGGCTACTCAATGAGTCTGTTTCCATCCACTTTTTTAATGTGTTTTCAATTTTTGCATAAAAGTGGAAATGCCAGAAAAGTACTAAACTACTGCAAACACGTTTTTACGCTTGACTGAGACAGAAAATTTGGTGCATTGATCAAAGCAAAATGCAACTTAGTGCAATGGAAACTGATGGAATTACTTTACATACAAGATCAATGTGGTTTAAACACCCACTCAAGCAGACAAAAATATCAGATCTGTGTGGAGCCATGCTGAGAAGCTCCAGAATATTTAGAACATGTTACTTGATTTGAGTAATCTAATGGAAGAGGCAACAAAATTACATTTAAGCGTTTATGTTTTCATTAATCTGTTGTAGAATATGTTTTAAAAGTCCTCCTTCCAACCCTGGGGCCTGACCTAGAGAGGAGGCTGTAAGGAGATGGGAGAGTAATTGGAGCAAGGTATCTCTTGTTATTCTGTGTATGATTTATATATAATAACAGGGTTCATACAGATGCTTGAAATACTTGAATTTTAATGTTGAATTTCAAGGTTTGAAAGTGCTTGGATTTTGGATACAGTGCTTGTAAATGCTTGAAATCCTTACTGTATTTCTCTTGCAATCTTACTATAGATAACCGCATTTTCAATGGAAAAAAATATATAAACTGAATAGCCTAGAGCTTACTTTTGCTCCTAGCCGCTAGATTCCCATACCAGTATATTTTATGAGATCAGCAAACTACTTTTAGTTGTTAAAAGTGTAATACCATTGCTGGTTTGTATGGTTAAGTGAAATTACCCCTTTTAGTATCGAAGTACTCATCTAAAACATGCCATTTACAACCGTTGAAATGTACTGGAAAAGCTTGAAAACAGACCTTGAAAGTAATTGAAAAGTGCTTGAATTTGACCACTGAAAAAGTGTACGAACCCTGTAATAAGAAGCTCAAGTGTGGGTTTTAATTTATTTGAAAATGTCCCATTCTGGAGATTTCTCTCTACAGATGTGACCATACTCCAGGCTGTGCTTCTGAAGTTTAATGTGTGGGCACAGAGTGATACTGAAAGGGAGTGATTAAAACTGACACACATGCAAACAGGACAGACACATAGTCAGACTTAAAGAAGGCCAACAAGCTGGAGCAGGTGATGGCAGGGTGAGACCGATGTGCTGAGAGGGATGAGAAAAGCTGCCAAGAAAAACCTCATTCCTACCATGCTGTTGCTGTGACAGACTCTGTACCCTAGAGTGATTGAAAAAATACATTAAAACGTGGGGGGTTGAGGCGGTGGGCTGGAAATGTGAATAAAGAGCTAACTCACTTGGGTGCAAAGTCTCTCCTCCTCTGCCTTTCATACCCTACCTCTTTTATATGGGATCTTACCAGGAAGCAGAGAGGAGTGTGCAAGTTTTACAAAGGACTGATGTCTGCAGCCTACTGTACCAGCACCTGCACTCTCTGGTCCCGAGTCCTCATAGAATACAATCAATAATGTTTGAACATGACAAGCAGATGCAGGAGGGTTGAAGTGCTTCTGTACTTTCTGTTAAGAAGTCCTCCATGTCTTCATTTCTCAGGATTTAAACCTCTGAAGTCCAGGAAGTTTTGGTTCAAATTTGTCAACTTCCTATACATTAATTTTCTCTTCTCTGTTCAGCATCTTTTTCCATTTTTCATTTTATTTTAATTAACAAAGTATAAAGCTGCCAGGAACTGAAAATACAAACAAAAGACACAGGTTTATATGGAAATGTATCAATTTGTTTTACTATTAATACACACAAAAACAGGATAAAAATAACATATAAAAAAAACTATAAAACAGTCGCACAGTTGCATGTAAATTAGAAATGGTAATAGTTTTCATTGTGGAAAGAAAATTCACATCTTAAAAATGGTAAATGGCACACTGTGAAAACTCCTATGATTGAACTTTCAACTGGCTTTCTCAGCTTGTCGACATATCATATATAAATAAAGTTATTACTGCAAATAAAACGTGTATTTTCAATAAATAGATGGACTCCAGAGGGTTAAACAAGTCTCAACACCACTTCCACTTGTAATCTTAACTGGATGGCCAGACACTTATGATTAATAGGTGTAAATAGTAATTTAGCAGCATCATATCATAGCTTATCATAGCTTTGACCAAATTTATATAAATATTGTCGTAAAGCAGTTCGGCCGCTGTTTTTCCAAAATGGCGATAGAAAAACGAAATGGAAAACTATATACGATATGTATGATGTATATTGTCATATTGCCCAGTCATATTTAAGTATTTTTAAGGAACATTTTTTTTGGCAATTTTTCAGCTTTACATGCAGACATGCAGGAAAGGGCTCTAAACCGGGTTCAAATCTGTAAAAAAATGTTAAAACTTTGGTATTTCATGCAACATTCAACAATTTTAAAGCAGCTATGAGACATTTTAATGCATGTGGCTAAAAGTGAATCCACAGAATCCAACCTGATGACGAAATGATAAAAAAAAAAAAAACTTTTGCAGAAACTTACTGAGTCTTACTAATAGTCTTGTTTGCTCATGTAGGTCATATAGAAGAATACATATTAAATCCACAGTGTCTAAAAACCAGTTAAAGTCCCTTATAGTTGCTTTAACATGTTGCTGTGAAGTGTCCAGTGCATATATGTCACTGGAGCAAAGGTTAGTGTTGCATGAATCATGCAAGCATAATGATTCACGTTCTGTTACACAAAAAGTAAAATGACTCCTTTTTTTTGCAACATGAATGCCTAAAGTAAGCTCTGACTCAAAAAGTTTTCTGAGGTTGTTGCAAAATTTTAATTCAATAATTCAGCTGAAAAAGCATTAATTGAATGTGAGAAGTACATGTTGTAGTGGAAGAGCTACACATACTAATGTAACTATATGTATATTCATAAAGGTGCAGAGGAGAATGTGTGCATAAAACCAACACCCCACCTTATTTCACTTTTAAATTCACAATCCAGGCAGGAGAAGAATATAAAGAGTTTCCACAGAGCTTTGGGCATCTTTCCCTTCAACAGTGGATCTATTGTTTCCCAGTTATCATGTCTGATCTGATATAGAGATTAATTGCTATGTTGTCCAGAATGAGGCTGTTTTGTCCTTGTTCATTTTAATTTGATCATTCTCACAGCTGGCCAATACTGAGGCCCCGTCTCACAACAGGAAGCAAAAACAACTGGCGCCAAACGTGGAGCAGAGCATTTCAAAGATATCTCAAAAAAATTCTTGAAAATGAGAGGGGGATGGGAGTAGAAAGAGAGAGAGACAAAGAAAAATGTTAAGGCTACAATCACTAATGATTTCCATTACTGATTATTATTATTATATTTATATTATTACTTTAATTTCTCTAATTTCTCACAAATGTCAATAAAAAAATTTAATGTACAATTTCCTACTGCCTAAGGACCTCAAAAGGATAAATAAATTATTAAAATAATTTTTAATAAAATGAGTGTCATAAATACATTTCTGACTTTTAAAAAATCTTATTTGTAAAAAGAGGTTTATAATATATTATTATATAATTTATTATATTATAAAGCAAGTAAAGAGAAATAACCGGTGCTGGTTTATATGTACTATGACTTTTCTAAAAACCTTGCCTAAATGAGAAAAAATATATAGATATGAATAAATTAAAAAAGTAAGTAAAACATCAATTAGCATTCATATGCAGGTCGCCCATGAAGTTTGAATAAAATGTTGTTGTTGTTTTTTTTTTTTTTACCTCTTTCCATGAAATAATTGTGACAATGTGATTTGTTATTGACAGATAAAGTGTATAATCTCCTCAAAACTTTATTAATCAATCTCTTCCAAACATATCACAATAAAAACCAAACCACAATGGTGAGGATTGTGTCTGAAAACAAAATTATTCCAACTTAATAAATACAATTATGTAAATTACGATGAGCTGCAAACGAAAAAAAAACAAAGCATTCAGCCGGAAACAAAACAAAATCAAACCAATAATTCTAGATTATGGAAAGATATGGACAATCATGAATGAATTTAACATTTTATTTTGCTATAAAGGAGTGTTTTGATCACGTCCCACTGCTTTCTTCTTTTTTACAAATCCCATTTGTCTCCTAACTCCCAACTCCCCTGTCTCCTCCTCTTCCTGTCGCTCTCCCTCATCCTCTCGATCCATTTTCATTACATTTAAACTCCCATCCATCCTCTTACAGCATCCAACCTGCTAGACGCTGATGAAGTTATCATCATTCTCCTTTACCCTTCCCACCCTCGGATACCCCCAGACAGCTCTTCTCTCCCCAAAGTAAATGTTTGTTTTTTTCAGACAAATGTAGGGCAGAGTGTTGGGGAGCTGACATCCGCCCCCCTGTGTGCCAAACGCCCCCTAAGGAGCTGCTCTTACAAGCATCCGAATCAAATACATGAGACATTACTGAGATGAGAGAGTGGGGGGCGGGGGGGTTGGGAGAGCGTGCATTCAAAAATGACATCCCACTAAGGCTCTTAAGGAGGAGCATGGATAATTAGCATTCATAGAATTCCAGAGTGTGTCTGGCACTGCGATGTGTGTCTTGTAACTCTGCACTGTGCTCTGTGTGCTTCACACTGTAAAAAAATACTCTATTTAATTTACGGAAAAATACCGGCCGCTCTGGTTGTCAGAACTTCACCGTAAAAAGTACAGTGAGTGGATTTTCTATTCTAAATTTAAATGTAAATATCAGCAAAAACTGTAATTTAGACTGAATATTCCCATTATTTTTAGGGTAATTGTGTCATTCATTCACACATCATGGTATTCTTCTTTCCAACACACAAAGTGATTATATACATTCACTGAGTGAATATTTAGAAAATAAAACATATTTCTCGCTAGAAATGTGATCAAAATCCATTTTTATGCAGAAACTAAGTCAAAATATTGATTTTTTCACTAAAAATGAGAGAACTGTCCACCATGTTTTTTTTCCTGACTGCCGGGACCTTGAAAGTCACGTGACTTGGAACAAACCAATAGGAAAAAATATCCATGGAATAGCCACGGGATATGACTGTCATTAACTTGCATTGTAGCGAAATCCGTGTCAGTTTCACAGAAATTTGAGTGATTCCGTGGCTATTCCACGGATTTGAGTTAAGCGAATCCGTGGCTATTTCACGGATTCCTGTGAGACCAGGTTCCTTGTAACTCTGCTCTGTGTGCTTCAGCTGAATAAAACTGGTGCGGCCCTCCATCAAACTCCCTTTATGCCGATATGTAAAAAAGCATCTGACGTGTGTGTTTCTCTTTTTCCATGAATGAATTCATCTCTTCTGATTCATATGTGCCCTGTTGTGCTTTTATCAGCTGCTATGGTGATAAAGAGCTCGGTACAAGTCTGCCAGCTTTTTTCCAATATTCCTGCCTTTTTTGTGTGCTGTTTTTATGTGCAAATTCTAGACGGGCATAAAAACAGATGGATGGAAAGTGAACAAGCTCAGTAAAAGTTGGAGTGAAAAAAGTACACAAAGGCCAAATGATGCTCAACTGGCTGAGGCTCACTGCAACTCTATTGCCAGACAAGAATGCCAATATTTGATATTTCTGCAAAACCTAGATTAAGTCCAGCCAGTGTTATTCAAATTCTTGCTTTCCACAATATATACCCATAGCAACATACAACAAGTTCTCCAACATAAACAGCAGAATAGGTAGTGTGACAGTACCACAAATTACGGCACGTAGGTACGTATCGAGGCTCTCGGTACAAAGGCGCGTTCTAAAAATAGCACACACGTGTGGTCTGTAGTTGTAAAAAAGGCTGCAGTTCCTGTCAATTTATGTTGTAAAACCACTGAGCCAGGTTTAGGGCAAAAAACGTCCTGGTAAGGCGTTATAAAAGACAGTTTAACCAGTAAATAAATGTACATAAATGCCGGAAGTGAAGCAGTTACAAGGGTGACATGACTACCACAAGTTGCGTAAAAAACGTAAATTAAAAAAAAACATAATTCATATAACTTATGTTAACAACGTAACACCCACGAATGTAATAATGCCCGCAAACGTAATAAACCAGAAACTTAATAAAAATCTGTAGCTTTTAAAGCAATAATCCCGAAAACGTAATACGTTTTTTTACAAACTTAACATGCGATTTCTTACAAATGCAATAACTATTATGTTTGTAGGGACTTATTACTTTAGTGGGGAAGTGAAAATCTTCAAATTTCAATATTTAATAAGTTCCCACAAATGTAATAACGCTCATTGTGGTTGTTTGTTTGTTTGTTTGTTTGCCTATACACACTACTGACCGTGGTTGCAAAATCAAAATCAGCTGCTGGCTCTCCGCTCAAAATTATTTAGTGTTTAAACAGATTTATGTCTTTGCATAGGCAATAATCAATAATCTGATTTAATTCGATTCAAATGTATTTGTATGAATATCCTGTCATTACAATACACATGACAAACCACAAAAAACATTAAAGGTTAGGTATTTATGAGACAGAAACAAACTGTATTGTCTCACAAATGTAAAAGGTATGAACAGGTGACTAAACATAAATACAAACATAAATACATATTTTTTGGAATTTGTCTATGTGCCTATTTGCACAAAATACAGCAATTAATTGTATCTATCTCAACCCAACCATAACTTGCCATAGTTAACATGCCATTATGTATCATTTTCCCTACTTTGAACTAGTTCCCACTCACACATAGAACAATTAAACATCCCTGATAATAAAAGAAATAAAGAGTATTTTGTACAGAGTGCACTACTCATATCCATGTTGTCCTACAGCTATTTCAGCAGTGCCACATCCAGCTGTATAGGGAACTTTAGTGACCAATGGTCCATTAGTCCAGTGTAAACAACCTGTGTAAATAAATGGGACATGGCTTTAAATCCAGCTTAAGCCCACTGAAATGGTGGTTGGTTGCCATTTTTGTGTTTACTTTAATCAAACATTTCATCATCTTGAAAACCAAAGATAAAATGCCCCATTTTTCTGTAGTGTAAACAGGACCCGTACCCAGCGCCACAGCTCTGCACCATCATCAGCATCAAGAGCAACTGTACATGGTGCTGCATTCAACGTAAACACAAAGGACTCTTCAAACAGAGATCATGACAGCTGAATATACAGTATATAAATATATTTTCCAGTTACATCATTGTAAATCATTTTGGGGGCTAGAAGGCCCCAGAAGAACAAATCACAGAGGCGAACGTACACACAGAATGTATAGCTTATTCACAATCCTGCAGCCTGCTCATCTTTTCCCACATGTGCATTAATTTACATGAATATGGTACTATATTTTGTACAATTAATTTGCTAGGACACATGGATAAGCTAGAATGCTAAATAAAGATCCTAAACCTCACTAGCAAATGTATTTTTGTATTTCTGTACTGTAAATAAAGTATTTAATAATTCAAAATCCCTGGAAACTTGTTTCTCTATACATTTATTCATGAATAGTAATGCAATAATGAAAGTTGGAGAGATTTGATTGATACCTGGCAGCAACTATTGTTTTCCAAACCACTTTAGATGAAACCATGCCCACTTCCTTATCGGCAAAAACCTTGAGGCAGTATCGACAGCTGCGTTAATTTGTTTTTCTCAAGACAAGAGTGTGTTAATGAAGCATTAAGTTGTAAAATTTTACTAATTTAGTAGCTGGCTGGTTAACTGGCTAGCTTGCTAATTACAGTAAGCTTTAAACAGCCACCACCGTCCACTCTGCCTGTGAGGTTCACCAGAAGAAGAACAGATGGCAGCTCTGAAGAGGGACCTTCAGTCGTGGCTATAGAACGTGAATTAAGTCACCCGCGGCGATGGTCAGATCCCGATCCTCCCTGAGCGCCTGCCAGCCATGTTAGACCAGACACAAAATAAAACATCCGGTATATTTTCAAAATAAAATACCTCGGGTTCACTGCGGATCGTATTTCACAACTTGAAGACGCCATGATGGGCGGGGACAGACCTGAAGTCAACAGGTTAGAGGTTTTCACTCGTCTTTTCACCCCACTGACACCATGGATGAGGAGATGTTGATTCTGGAGGTCCAAAATCATACAATTATGAGCCGTCACATCCTTTGTGTAAAGACAACCATAAAAAGGAAGTGGCTTGGAACTCCATTGCAGGAGTAATGGGAGTGGTTGGTAAGTTACTAATATGGTCCAATAAATGTTGTTTGGAAGCAAATGATCTGTTCTTGTACATTAAATGAGACATTCTCTAGTCCGGTTATATCACATGATTACGCGTGAGTTTGCGAGATCTCGTGCGTCCTCGGGACTCCGCTGTCCGCAACAGATGGTCGCAGACGGATCCGGTGTGTGTTGACGGACTGCGAAGATGTCAGCTGCTAACTGAAGGTTTTTCTCCAGAGCTGCGTTACTATCTCCTCCCGGTGAAATAGTGTCTTTGAGGTGGAAAGTGAGGTAGACGGACTGCAGGGTGCACTAGCTAGCTAAGTCTTGCCTCAACAGTAAATTTGTCAATGCAGTTGTCAAAACTATGTTGAGGCTTTTGTCATACGGAAGTGGCCATGATTTAATTAAAAGTGGGTTGAATAGACTCTATAATAATAATAATAATAATAATAATAATAATAATATTTATTTATATAGCACCTTTTCATAACAGCAGCTTACAAAGTGCTTCGACAGAGAGCAAGTCTATAGAAGTGGGTTTTAAGAAGTGATTTAAAAGAAGTTACTCTACCTGGCTGACACAGAGACAGACGATCAAGCTCTCATTCACACCTTCGGGCAATTTAGAGTCACCACTTAAACATAAGTGCATGTTTTTGGACTGTAGGAGGAAGCCGGAGAACCCGGAGAGAATCCGCGCTGACACGTGGAAAACATGCAAACCCCACACAGAAGACGTCAAACCGGTGACTCTCTTGCTGTGAGGCAAGATTGCTAACCACTACACCACTGTGTAGCCCAGAAACAAAACAAAACAATGAAACAAAAACATAAAAGTTTCACAAATCTTCATAAAGGACCCCATCATAGATAGATAGATGGATAGATGGATCGATAGATAGATTAAATTGCACTTCAAGCAGCAGCACAACACCAATATAATAAGATAGAATAGAATACATATTTATTTTTCATTTAAAGTAAGAAGCCTATTAACATTTTCAAGTTTAAGCTTTTCAGGATTTGGTGTTTTTTTAAATGTTTTTATATAGTTTAAATAGCAGTGTATATGTTTTTTTTTTTTTTAAAGTTTCCCCTATTTTCTTACATTTCATATAATAAACAATCCACAACAAATTCTATTTTTATGATATGAAGTGCCTGTTGTTTGCCACTTTATATGATCACAGAGCCTGGTTATAAGCTCATCTAAGTTCAAGTTAAAACCTATTGAAAATAATAAATAATAGTTGAACTACAGTATTTACTGGCACGACGTATCACTCTTGGGTGTGGTTACGGGTCAATCTGATTCTGATCACACCTTACCAACTTTAAACCAGAAAGTGCAATAAATCACAATCATTTGTTTGTAAATGAACTAATGTTTAGGGATTTTCCTTCAAACAAGAATAATGTATTTAGTGATGTGTTATTTATATGCATGTAGATGGAACTCATACTCTTTACTATCCACAATCGTATTCATGAGAGGAGAGGAGAAAGTGGGAGAGTGAGAAGAGATACTCTCCCTTATTTCATCACATTAGTATTGATTTGAATGAAAATGACATATGCGGCAGAATCACTTTTCCATTCATCACGGCTGTGGATAAGAGTAATGCCACATACACCACAATTGATGACACTGGCAGAAGAGAAAAGAGCGTGGCAAAGCACCTCTCAAGAGTACTGCACCCCCAGTTCAGTCGTTGCAATGTGATAGATGACTTTATGGATAAATTAAACAATAAGAATGGAACTAATGCGCGTGGGATTGACAGTGATATGTGAGCTATGAAAAGAGATTCATGGGGATAGAGTCATGCTGTGTACTCTCGTGTTAAATGCTACGTTTTTTTGCGAAACCTCACTCTTGGCATCCTTTTCTTTGGTTTGTATTGACTTCAGGCATCTAAATGGAAGGAAAAGGTTTTTGTGGTATTGGCAGAGTAAAGAAAGGGGTATATAAGGGAACTGGCTGTCCCAAAGCCAGGGGTAAAAAAACACTGAAAAGCATGTGTTTCCAACAAGAGGCCCACTTCATAATGTGGCCTCAGGAATTATGTGAAAAGTTGTAGTAAAAAAGAAAGAAAAAAACACCAGACGCTGGGATTGTGGCTTCGCTGAAAAGAGATAAAATGGTTTTGCAGATGAAAACGCATCCTTCCTGCATTCATGTTCTCCTCTTTTTTGTTTGAGGCTTATTATGTGTAAATGAGCCCCTGGCATTGAGCTCTCTGTGTGGCAGCATTTGGTCCGGGAAGGTCCAGAATCCCTCAGCAAACCCAGCACAGCTGCCAGAAAAGCAGGGAGGCAAGAAGTCAGGCTGAGTTTGGCAAAGCACCCACGTGGAAGGCTGTTCTTTGATAAACATTAATATTTGTGTCTTTATTCTTGTGCTGTTTGTTCCGCTGCACCTATATGCCCATCAGAGTCCCTTCTTCAGACTCCCCTTATGTGCACTACCTTTCATTGTCTCTGCTTTACTGCCTCCTCTGTTCATTTCATGTTCCTTTGAGTTTTTGATTTTTTGATACTTTATGGTGCTAATGAGTCCTCGCCTCTGAGAATATAAACAGCGGATGAGCCACAAGAGCTACGTAAACACAGACAAACCTTTTGATTATTCTCACACTATATTGTCAGAGAGTCCTATTATTATTGACACGCTGCACAAAAAGCAATTGATCCTTGCTAAAATTAGCGCCAATTATAGAAGCATAGTGAACTGACTCTATATGACTCAGTGGAGTCAATCAGAAGTCAGATTTAATGGATGCATTCACCAGCAAATTCTATCAAGATTTTTAAAGTATATGACTGGTTTCAAATCTTACATCCAACCAACATGTTATATATGTTTCTGATATGTGTATTATTGTCATTCCACATGTTTCCAATGATGTTCAAACCCAGTAAAACCTGTAGTTTTAATCAACAACACACCATCTTTTGTGGTTCTTTCCCAGAAGGCGTCAGAAATGTTCTATTTTTGTTCAGTTTTGAGTTACAGTTTTCCCCAATACATTTTTTTTGGATTCTGGTCATTTTTAGCAATGTATATTTTAACAGGATGAAGGGTTTTAGTCATCAGACTTCTGGATCTTAAGTTATCAGAGTAACAAGCTGTGTAAACGTTATCTGCAGCTCAGTTGGGCCCCTCAGCTTATGTGCCAAACAGCATTAGAGAAATACTGAATTTTAACATGAAACTGCTTTATTCAGCATTTTTATTGGTTTACATCACCAGGTCCAGTTATTTTGAAGAGAATGAGACCTCTGCAGATAATTCAGCTCCCGGTGAAAACCTTCTGAATTTCTTGATCTTAAGTTATCAGAGAAACAAGCTGAGCAAATGTTAGTGGCAACCAGGTGGCAACCTCCGGGTCTGAGCAGGGAGGCAAACCAGGAAGTGCCTTAAGCTGCATTTTACCGAAAATTCCAACGGGGGGCGCTGATGGCGGCTGCAGAAGCATTTTGGTCCATTCATTTCAATACAAAATGAGAAAAGTAACTTGATTTATTACCTCAAAAAATGTTTAGGACAACACTATGGTCTCAATCGCTAGTAAAAAATATTCTTCAAGACAATTTGATGTTAATAGTGTAAATAATGGCCCATTTAGAGGAAAATAGAAGATAAAGAATCGTATGATTTGGGGCGGGGCTACCTTTGATTGACAGGTCACTAACAAGGCGAGCCGTCATCAGGAGAGAAGCAGAACAATGCATAACCACGGCAACGTGTCAATAAAGTTTTTAAAAAAAAGATTTCTGGTTTCATCTCATAATTTTGACACTTTCATTGTATTTTCACTTAATGACAGTTATTTTTAACATTTTGTTAATTAAAAATATCTTGTTCAGCATTTTGTTGGACTAACAGACACTTCAAGGAGTCGCTGTTCATCTTTCTTAGGTAAGTAACATACATTTTGTTTTTGTTTTTTGCTAGCTAAAATTGACATCCCAGTTAATGCTAACATGAATTCTCTCAGTCAGGTTGAGGTGTAGAGAGGCGTGTAGTCAGTGTCACTCACTCCTCCACAGTCCAAATATGGTCTGCTCCCCGTTTCCGAAAAAAAGATGGCAACACAAGATGGCGACAAGTGCAACACAGAACTCGATGCCTCAAAAAGGCCACAAACCAACGGGTGACGTCACGGTGACTACGTCTATTTTTTTATACAGTCTATGGTGGCAAATCAGCTTCATCCCCCGTCAACAGCATCAGAGAAACACAGATTTTAACGCTGAACTGCTTTATTTAGCATTGTAACGGGTTTAAATCACTGTGTACATTTTTTTTAGACAAGACAAGACTTCTGCAGATAATTCGGCTTCTGGAAAAAACTTTTCTGAACAATGAAGGAACAGGGAAAAACTTCCTGCAATGGCGGCATCTCTCCATCTTTGTGGTTACTGTTTTGATTGAGAGACCCCTAGTCGGAGAGTTAAAGAGATACTTTTTCAGACCTCACATGCCTGGTTTATTATCAGCTTGTATGGAACTGAGGACAGGAGGAGGTCACACAGAGGCTAGCATCTTATTTGTGCAGATAATGGATTCACAGTCGAGGGGTTTATGCTTAGAAAAAGCCGGCCTCGACCATGTCTTCTGTAACAGGGAAACAGAATAACCTGAGCTGAAATAAACACAAAACCTCTTTTAGGAAAGCCCGAGACTGCCAAGGTCTGTTTATATAGTGCATTTTTTAACTCATCCAACAGAACGCACGATGATTTAAGAAAAAAGGTTGTAAAATGGAAATTCTCCAGCATCAAGTTACACAGTGGCCCAACAAATGTAGATTCTTATCCTTAGGAACTGAGGGAAATGATCCTGTATGGAAGACATTTTGACAAAATCACTTCACTTCTGTCTTTCACAAACAGTGAGTCAATTACTTCAGTTTCCATGTTGTATCGTGTAATTGATAACTTATATTCCAGGCGTAAGTTCCAGGCAAACACCCTTTCATTACCTCCTGCTCTGCTCGCTACATGTATCACTCTCCCTCAGAGTGGAGTTTCCAGCACACATGTGGTTAATGGGATGATGGTGTGCAGACCTCTCAGTGCAGTTAGGGGAGGAAGGGGGGGGGGATACAAGCCCCAGTCGACTTAAATAACCAAATAATTGGAATTTCTAAAAACAATGGTTTCCTGACTTCTCTACGACCCCTCACCTTATCATTTTAGGGTCACGAGGCCTAAACTTGAACCCATCTACTCCGGAGCATTTGGCGAGCTGCCACCTCAGGTTAACCCCACAGCCAGCAGCCTGCCACAAGAGTTACAGGCCTGTCAGTCTGACTGAGCGGATGTGGACTGCTGAGATAAGCCCTCCCACTGGACGGCCATTGCAATTTGCTTCCTTCCACTCTCCCTTCTGGTCTTTGCTGTGGTTTTGAAACACCAACAACATGTATTGTGCAAAACTTGTTTCACCACCCTCGAGCGCTATATTATTAACCAGTGAGTAATGCACAGAGTTTACACCTCCTTGAGAATATAAACATCTCAGCATTGTATGGACATGCTGTTGTTCCACTTTGGTACCAGGGAAACAACAGCTAGTTACCTTGGTTACAGATCTCTTTGACTGAGACCTGCTGCTTTCACTAAAGAGGAATGGGGCTGATTGTTGTTATGGTGCAATTTGAATGGATTTCTCCTCCAATAGTTTGAAAATAAAAGAAATGAAGGGTCTGCAGTTAGAGGGTATTAGCAGAATAAAGGTAAAGATAATAAATAAAACCTGCAAACTAATTATATATAATATAATTATATGAATTCACAGATTAATAAGACAAAAAAGGTATTCAAAATTAAATTACAGTCATAGTTTACTTCAACTGGATACAACTTAAAGTGGCTAAGTCCAACTGAAATCATTTTCTTAACCTAAAGAAAAAATAAAATTATTATATCATGGTTTTTGACTCGTGTTCTCTGCACCTGGGCACTATATGAAGTTTTATTATTATTATTATAACCACACATATCACTTGTCAGCCGGTGGTGAAGTAACCATGTCACTTCTGGTACTCATGTCATCCTCGTACCTGCTTTTCACTTTACGGCATTTACATACATTTATTCTAGTTTTTAAACCACTTCTTAAGTATTTTATAAGGCCTAATCATGACCTTGTTTGCCCTAACCTTAGAGAAGTATTTTAGTAACCTAAACCTCACAAAATGGTGGTGCCTTAACCCTACATAACTGAAAATAAATTGTAATGGAACAGCAACCAGCCACTATATGGGCTGATAACAACCTACTGGACCTACTAGAAGGTGAGTAGGCCCCGACTTGCCGATGCTGATGGAGTGATAAGCGCTGATAAAATGCTCATTCAATTTTGTGATAGCAGTCTGTCTGTAGCCTATACAAGCACATTATGTCCTGAAATTTCAGCCTGAGACGAAGTTTGTTAACCTTTTGTAGTCCCACTTTTAAATGCATCTTCTTTTGGCGCCTCCAAAACTTATTTTAGTTCCCTTGCACTTGAAAAATGAAGACAAGTTAAAACTTTAAGCCACAGTCAACGAGTGGGATTACATTGATGTTAGGTTTCGGTGTTAAAAAAAAGGTGATACTGTGGTTAAACATACTAAAACTATAAAATATGTTGTTTGAAATCCATTTTATGTATTGGTAATATGCCGTCTATAGCCAAACACATTTAACCAACAAAATGCATTTATGTCCAGTATCTCTGATAATAAAGACGCTACTCACACAATTTGAAAATGAATGAGTGCGAGATCCCACAGTTTCCTTGCCTTATTCTGTCATTTTTTCCCTCAGATCTTATTGGCAAGAAGGCTGGGAAGATAAAATAACACTGAATGAAATGAAGCAACGGAATAGAACTAATTTAAAGGCGTTAACAGCTCGATACGGGATCAGAGTATAGTACCACCTGCTGAGCTCAGACACCCCGCTGCTGACAGTTGATTTTATTATATTGGAATTGAGAGCAGATTTGTATTGTGCTTCACTCAGTTGAACTGAAAAGAACGCTTTTTGCACCTTCATATTTTCCTTTTTCCCTTCATTACGTTCTTTGATCTGAAACCCCAAAAGGGTTGCTTTATTATACATAAATACATCTTCCTTGCCCATCTTTGATTTTATCTCTTCATCCCAGCAAAGGATGCCTTTTATGTAGTCACAACAGATGATTAACAATAGATTAAAACAGCCAGACAGAGAGTGATGGAAAGCTACATGCAGAATTATTGGAATTTAATGACAAGGAAATATTTATTGGACTATTTGAATGGTTTACTGAGAAATGAAGAGCATGTTTTCAGGGAACAGGATACAGGAGAGGTCGGCTGTGCTTTCTTTCCCTCAGCAAATGTGGTCACAAATGTTCTACCGTCATGTTCCCTCTATATTTATTAATTCAGGTTTTGTTCTCTTTTGTGAAATGTTTGAGCCTCTCAGCCCGTCTCATAATGAAATGAGACATCTTGACAGGACATAGTTTGGATGAAGTGTTGTCGTCTGGGCAGCCTGCACATGGAGGTACGTTTTTTTACAGGGTCAACATGAAAATGTTTTATACATTTCTGGCATTGAGAATCGAGCTGGATCATTTGAATGGCATTGATGATAGCAGATCCTCCAGTCCATATGACCAAAGGTTGTTTGTTCCTACTCTCAATTACGACCGACTGAAGTGCTTCCAAAAATACTGTCCTTATTGTTCGCAATCCTCAAATGTTAATGTGACATTTGCTGAAGCTTCACCAAGGTAAGGGCAAAAAGAGTTTTTGGTTAGGGATTATAAAAGGTAGCAGAAAAAGTAAAATAAATACCAGACTGGTCTCCCCTCCAAAATGTCAATATAGGTCGTTTTTACAGGCAGTACGGTAACAACTTAAGTTTTTTGCGTAACTTACGTTTTTTGTGCAACTTACGTTTTTTTGTGTAACTTACGTTTTTTGTGCAACTTACGTTTTTTTGTGTAAATTACGCTTTTTGCGTAACTTACGTTTTTTGTGCAACTTACGTGGGTCACATCATACTTGAAACTACTTCACTTCCGGCATTTACATACATTTCCTTTTAAAACTGTCTTTTATAACACCTAACCAGGAGTTTTTTTGCCCAAATCCCAAGTCAGTGGTTTTGTAGCCTAAATTCACAGAAACTGCAGCCTTTCTTAAAACCGTGAACCGTACGTGTATGTATAATGACTTGTCTGCTATTTTTAGAACGCTCTGCTCTGTACCGGGAGCCGCTTTTGACAAACGCTTACATATATTTTTATGGCTGGTATTGAATCTACAGGGTTCGTACGGGTGCTTGAAATCCTTGAAAATGCTTAAATTTAAATGTTGTGTTTTCAAGGTATAAAAAGTGCTTGGATGGGCGTTTCCGGTGGCACACCTAGTAGAGTGCATACCACAGAGGCCCAGTCCTCGTAAGCGGGCGGCCCGGATTCGAATCCGGCTCGGAGCCCTTTCCCGAATGTCTTCCCCTCTGTCTCCCCCTTTCATTCTCAATATCTCTCCTATCAATAAAGCTACAAAAATGCCCAAAAAATATCTTTTAAAAAAAAGTGCTTGGATTTTGGATAAAGTGCTTGTAAATGCTTGAAATTCTTACTGTATTTCTCTTGCAATCTGACTATATCCATCTATAGACTATAGATAATCACATGTTCAATGTAAAAAATAATGAGTACCCTATCTGGAATGAAGACCGTTCCTCCTAAAAGTGTAATACCATCTCTGTTGGTATGGTTAAGTGAAATCTACCTTTATTATGTAGGTACTTATCTAAAACAAAACAAAAAAGTGTAAGAAACTGGAAAAGCTTGAAAATGGACCTTGAAAGTCCTTGAAAAATGCTTAAATTTGACCACTGCTAAAGTGTACGAACCCTGTCTATTCTGTCGTTTAGGTTGGAGATCTTGGAGATGCATAAATGTTATGGTAGCTACTAGAACTGAAGCAGTTATGCTGGTGATATAAAAATGAAAGCACCCTTTCCACCCCTTAAGGGCATCTTTTCGTGACAAACTTCCGTGTTTGTTTGACGTGTCCCAGCATCCCGACCTGCTATTTACACGGACTTTGTCGATCTTTATAACATGTCCATTCTTCAATAATAACGACAGCCACCAGAGGCCACTGGCTTACAATAAACAAAAACATGGCTCGTAATAAGCTGCTTGAACAAACAACTTATAGGGTTGTTTTTATGGGAATGACAGTCTACATTATAAATTGTTACATTAATAAATCTTTATTTTAATTCTACGTATCCTTTCAATTATACAAAAAAATATGTCTGCAGTGATAGATTGAGCTACTTAAATTATTTACTCCTATTTGGTGGCAAATCTAAACTGTTGATTTGTTTTTGCTCATAATAATTGAGTTATATAGATTACATTACATGGTTTACTTCTGAAAGATTTCTAATGTTACATAATCTGTATGGACAAGTTGTTATTGTTTTCATACAAGCCCTGCATGTGTGTAACGCTTTGGTAAATAGGAAATGTTATTTCTTGCGTAGACAGTATACAGCCATGTGACAACTGACACATCTAGATGCTGACAGTCACAAGAGCCTGTGCTGTCAAAGTGTCCTGCCTCCAGACAGCGCCTACAGCATGCAACATACAAAACGACAATAAGCTGGAGAAATGAGAGCTGTGAGGTCTCAAGCACCTCTACGTTAAGATGCTGATGTCGATTAACCCTCTGGAGTCCATCTATTTATTGAAAATACACATGTTTTATTTATCAGTAATAACTTTATTTATATATGATATGTAGACAAGCTGAGAAAGCCAGTTGAAAGTGCAATAATAGGAGTTTTCACAGTGTGCCAGTTATGTTTCTAGAAATGTGAATTTTCTTTCTACATTGAAAACTATTACTATGTTTAATTTACATGCAAATAGACTGCTTTGTAGTTTTATTATTCATTATTTTTTGTGCTGTTTTTGTGTGTATAAATGGTAAAAAATGGTACATTTCCATAGAAACCTGTTTGTATTTTTTGGCTCCTGGCAGCTTTATACTTTGTTAATTAAAACAAAATGAAAAATCTGATTGATAGCCAAGTTTGTGTCGAGAAAAAGGAGCCATGCATGTGATGTAATGACAGACTGAAAAATGCTGAACAGAGACAGAAATGAATGCATAGAAAGTTGACAAATTTGAACCAAAATCTCCTGGACATCAGAGGTTTAACGCAAAAAAAGGAAAAAAAGTAGTTTAAATAATAAAGATCACAATCAGCAGCGAGCTTCCCGTCTACATTATTTTACATTGATGGAAAACACAGATATCACCTCATTATTACCTCTGAGAAAACACCACTTTCCACTCAAGTACCCTTTCTGAGTGAGACAAAGAGGGGTTTGTGTACAGAGCTGCCTCGCTGCCAAAGACAATATGATGTGGAAGCTTTACCTGTCTGCACACTTCCTGACTTGTGTAAAAGCTAATTTTATTTACAAGATAGGACTGGTCTTGGATCAGTTTTGGGTAATATGATTAATGCAACCACAGGTCTCATCCAGGACAACAGAGTCGCTTTAATTAAAAGGCTTCAACTGGAACTCTGCTTTGGCTCCTGGCTATGTTGTGAAAGGAAAAGAGGAGGGTTGAGGGGCATGAATTCACATGTGTTCTCTCTGTCATAGAGGCACATTCATATATCATAAACACAGGCCTGGAGATCACACATGTATATACACGTACGAGAACACATACACACATACGCTCAAACAGTTTTCTGAGGAGGGGGAGCCTTTTATCTCCACAATGTCAACTTTCCAGAAAAGTAAGAAAAGCCGCTTTGTTTTTAACTCGACAACCGTGCATTTTGAGTTTAACAAGGCTCGACGGTTTTCACATTAAACCGGCATTTATGCAGTAGCACACACACAAACACAGAGTACAAAAATATAACTGCAACCTATAAAATCTATACTTTCACTGATGAGAAGCTGAGAAGTCCTGTGCGGGGATCTGTTTGACAGACAGTTCACTTGGCTGGAGAGAATATTGCCTGTGAGTGGAAATACTCCTCTGCGTCATAACATTTACCTCAAGTCATCATTAGGAAGCCGAAGGCACAATGGTTGGCAGTGTGTTTTGCTCTGTGCGCTGTGCCTCACACTGTTATTAAACATCATTAGACAGGCAAATATGACAGATGATGAGGAGGACAGCGCAGCAAAAAGCCCACCCGAAAAAGGAGTCTTTTAAAATCCCATCTCGTTTTTTTGCCCACTCCACGAAAACCAATTTCTGCAGCAGCATTAAGCTGTCAGTTGGAAGTGTGGCGCCACAGACGCGCTCCAAGATGTGGGGCAGGGGAGGGGAACTGGGGGCGGTGGACTGGGGAGGCTGGACAGACTGTGGGTGAGTGTGTTAAAGTAAGCTCATGGTGCTGTTCACATCATGCCTTGCTGGGAATGGAAACATGAACATTTTACAATAAGTCAGTCATAATTTTTTTACAGCGCTCTTCAATTGATACTTTTCCCACATGTCCCTGGGATTTATATAACTGTTGCAAGTCTACGAAAATCCTCTGTTCTTTGCTCAGCTGGCAGAGGAGCTGCTGCCTATCAACTCACTCCTCTTTGCCTCTTACATAAATACTAAAAAACATTAATGAGACGCCTATTTATCGTTCCTCTTTTCTTTCTTCTCCCGTCTCCGACAATTCTCTCTCTGTCACACTCTTTCTGCAACTTTCTCTGCTGCCTCCAGCTCTCTGTTGTCCTCTGTGCTGTTGATCAGCTAAAGGAGAAACAGTGACGAATGGGTGAAGGGATCGGCAGGTAATCACCGACAATAACATATCCATAAGATAATGATACTTCCATACAAACTTATATATGAACCGACTTGTGGCAGGTCGTGGACTCACTAGGGTGAGGTTTCACCTTAACGATCAAATTAGCAGTGGTGTAGTAAAAAACATGGAGCGCCAGCTACTAAATAGGTAAAATATAACTTAACTTAATGCTTCATCCACTCTTATGACACCGTAGGTAAGTGCATTGATATTGCTAGATGTTTATCAACTAGTTGCAGCTCATTTAGACCATTTTATCTGGAAAGCATGGTTGGAAGGAGCAAGCTAGCTAATTAGCCAGCCATGGGCTAGTTAGTTAACCCTCTGGAGTCCACTAAAGCACTGCAGACGACTTCTTCACAACTTCACAACGTAAAAACGAAGCAGCATTTCTCAGCTTTTCTCTAAAGTTTTGGCTTTTCTAGAAGTTTCCATGTCATTAATGCATCAACCCTTTTTTAGCAAAGGTAAAAAAAAACAAAAAAAACACCTTGACCAAGTGTGGTTACATGATTTTACTTTTTTTTCAGAGATTTTTCAAATTTTGCAGTGTGCATTCAGCATTTTTGTGTTAACTGTTTCTTTGTGTGTTTTTATCTGTTTTTTTGTGTTTTATGTGTGTTTTTTTGTAATTATTTTTGTGTGTTGAAAATGTTGATCCAGTAAGTCAAAATGCAAAAAATAATAATCAGGTCATATAGTTGAGGTTGTGCTGAAAACAATGATACCAACACGTCACTGTAAAGAAGTCCAAAACTGACAAAATAGCCCCAAACTCCAAAGGGTTAACTGTTACGAGTCCCTGGGCTCGACCTAAAACATACTAGAGGGATTATATATATCTCATCTGGCCTGGGAACGCAGAGGGTTCTATCCAGCCTTGGATAAATGGATGAGAATGGATGAAGAGATGTACGGATGGATGGCTGGATGGGCTAGTTAGCTTGCTTGTTAATTCCACTATGCTTAATGTATGGTTGTTTAATGCATACACGGTTTACAGCTCAAGACAGTCACCACTTCATTTTGAACGAGTCAAATGACTGAAGCACAAACACAAATGAAAACAATACAAGTAAAGTTACGGATATCAAGGACAGATTGCCATAAATTGTTAATAAGTCCTCAGAACTAATTGACGAGTAAAAAACAACAACAAAGTTCATATTATGATTGTTTTCTAATCTATCTCCTCTACCACCTAACATGGTGAGGGAAAGACCATAGTCACGGTTATAAGAAACTAATGTTTACTGCTGGTAAGAGACAGGATGTGAACAGCTGTCTCAGCATCAAAGTCAGACCCTGCTCTATAACCAGGTCATGGTACGGCTTGTGACAGACAACAGTCATAACATGCTTCGCCTAATCAGGTCAAATGTACACAAACTGCAGACATTGTATTGTCATTTTACATTTAAACAAGCACTCAGTGTGCACTTTTTGATTTTGAAAATATACCATATAGCCTACATAACATAATTGGAAATACTAACAATTCTTAATTTATCCCGCATTAATACGTATACATTGAAAATACATGTTTTACCATGCAGGTTAATTTAGCAACATTTAGTAACTAAGTCGTTCCCCACATGTGGCCACACTTTAAAGTCACCAGTCTAACACTTTGAGGAACACATTTTGTTTTTAAATTGGTAAAGGGAGCCATCTTGTGGACATGTGCATGGTTTGGATCATAACATTTTCAGTAGCGTGTGTCAAACTTCATGATACTGCAACTGGAATGATGTAGTGATTGTCGATTATGGATAAAGACACTTATTCCCCTTTTTTAGTCTTTGATATGTGTGTCCTCAGCAATTTACAGCAGCAAATGTCTTTTAAGAGCCAAATCCAGTGGATATTGATTAACTTATGCAATAGGTTTTAAATAATACAAGTTGGCATTAACACTTCCCCTTTATTTGTGGGGTAACATACTCACTCATGAACAGATTATGACATAATGGGTCCCTCGATACAGACATGTAAACGTTGTGAAGGTTGTTTGTGTGTGGAGGCAGGTGTGTATGTGGTCACAGCCATCTGTGGTTGTTTTTTCACCTTTTGTAGTAATTGCATTTCTCTTTGTAGTTGTTTTGTGTCTCTTTGTTGTCATTTTGTGTCGCTTTGTAGTTGTTGTGTCTCTTTGTTGTCATTTTGTGTCTTCTTATTATCATTTTGTGTCTCTTTGTTGTCATTTTGTATATCTTTGTAGTTGTTGTGTCTCTTTGTTGTCATTTTGTGTCTCTTTGTAGTTGTTGTGTCTCTTTGTAGTTGTTGTGTCTCTGTTGTCATTTTGTGTCACTTTGTAATTGTTGTGTTTCTTTGTTGTCATTTTGTATCTCTTTGTAGTTGTTGTGTCTCTTTGAAGCTCTTTTTCGTCTCTTTGTTGTCATTTTGTGTCTCTTTGTAGTTTTTTGTGTCTCTGTTGTCTTATTGTGTCTCTTAGTTGTCATTTTTTATCTTTTTTTAGTTGTTTTGTGTATCTTTGTTGTCATTTTATGTCTCTTTATAGTTGTTTTGTGTCTCTTTGTAGTCATTTTGGATTTATTTGTGGTCTTTTTCTGTCCCTTTTGTAGTTGTTACATTTTTTGTGTGGTCACTTTGAAACTGTAAACTGCATTTAGTGCCTTCTGATCCAGGCATGGGCTGTGCTAAGAGCCACTTTCCATTTGTCAGTGAGAGCGACTGAAGGTCTGAAGTCTGGTGTTACATGTGCACACTCTTGTGGGCACAAAATGCACTGCACTTTATTGTTTTTTTAAAGAAGATCCTGCAGAGTTTGCATTACCTGGATTTTTGAGAAGTGGAGTCAAATGAAGTGGAGACAAATTTGTTCAAACCAGAAAAAAATACACAAAAAATCAAAAAAGAGAGAAAAATGCTATTGTACACATACTTACAAGGTTAACACTTTCATCAGCTGCAGTATAGGTTGCTTTAAGAGTGTGCAAGTTACTCACATTTGATTAGAAACTTACAATATAATTAAATGCATTGATTGTTCTATCCTAATAATAAATAATAACTAAATGATTTAATATTCTGTGGTCATTTTGGAGTTTAAGGGGAGAGAAGCGGGTATATAGCACTAATATACAGCATAAAGAACACAAATGGGTAACACTTTACAATAACCATCATTTATAAATGGTAAACAGATAGCATATTAACGTTTAATCATCATTTATAAACTGTAAATAGGGCATTTAGAATGGTAAATACATAATTTATTCATGTTTAACTAACTAAATCTTTATAAATGGTAAATAGATGGTTATATATTAATGCAAGTTTATAGTTACTTTACCATTAAAAAACAATTAAATAATAATTAATAGTTTATTAATAGTTTTAGTTGCACTCATTAAAACATTTTTAACACCATATTAAATATGTTGATGATTTTAAAATTATTCATATACCAATATAAGAAATTGGTTGAAAACATTTAACGATTAAATTTGTATAGCACTTTGTAAATGGGTAATAATTGGTTTATAAACCATCTATAAACATCACTTAGTGGGTTATTGTAAAGTGTTACCCACAATTGTAACATAAATACATTTGTTTTCTTTGTTAACTATACAATGTGCAGGTTTGTGAGTGCTGTGAGGCATTTGGCAGCATTCACAGTTTATATATTCTCACCTTCTTCTTGCTGTTGGTTGTCAAAGTGTTTGCTAGGTGGTGTCGAGCCCGTTACCTTGTTACCTTGTTACCTAGGTCTCACTTTCTCCTTCCTCTGCCTCAGCTGAATGCTCTGCATCTTCTGCCTGCTCGTGTAGCGGCTCCAGCGCTGCAGGCATGATTGATCCCCTGACCGTTAATGCCTGCAGCTGTGAGAGCACCTTTCTGTAATCCAAGTCATGTAAACGGCTCAAACATGCCTCTTTGTTTTCTTTTTCTTTTCTCTGGCTTCTATATTCTTTCATTTCACACAATGAATTTACCTAAATATCACAATACGGGCGCACTACATTATATAAGAGCGGCTGGTTTGACTACAGAGAAGCGAAAGACAGCTCACTTGACCGCAGTCAAACTTCCGGGTCACATAAACCCGACCAATTAAATATTGAAATCAAATTCAGTCCTGGTGCCCATTTTTCCATTTTGTAATTTTTGATCTGAGCCTAATATTGAAATATAAAAAAAACAAGCATTTTTTCAGTTTTTTTGTGTTATAATAAAAAACAAAAAACAAAATAACCAGTAAATTTTTCGTTATTTGATTTTTGATTGCCAATTGAAAATGGAAAGAACGAATGCCTCGGATAAGCGGACGAGAATGGATGGATGGATGGATGGAAGAACGAATGATACACGGGTTATAAAGAGACAAATCGTTGTTGATAATCAAATTTCTGAACACTATATTTACATGGGTTCTGATTCATGTTGAGTAATAGAAATGACTGCAGGCAGTGACAGAATTCAGGGAGGGTTTCATCTCCCTCCATGAGGGCTTTGACATCAGCAGCGGGCCTGTCTGTAGTGTTTACTAATGTAGAGTGAACAGTAATGACACTTTGAGGGTTTTCCATTTGCCATGTTCTATATGACTTCTGGCTGTGACAAGCAGCAACAAACCACTCAAGCATAAATTCTGCACATGTAACCTTAGGGGACACAGCTGTAAAAACAGGCGTTTTGTATGGGATCACACTGTCATTTTCTCATGATGGATAGTACAATCGCGGCTGAACCACTGAGCTTTACAGTCGCTTTCAGTTCTGCGGTTTATCTGCGTCTACAGTCCGTTTCTTGATTTAGTTTTTATGGTTCGTGATGTTAAAATGTGTTTTATTTATTTGTATTTTAAAAAATTTCAATATGTCTTATTTTATAAAGAAAGAAAATGTTTTTGTTGTTGTTGTTTTTTTTAGAGTTTCCACCAAGTTTTTTCCAAGATCGCCTCAAGATTAATGTTTTTGCTTCTTGCTGTGTTGGAAATTGATAATCCATGGGGGATTTATAAACATTTAAACCCTTAATGACAATTTGAATTCTGTGGAATGGAATGTCAATATTTAATAAATAAATAACAATGTGACGTAAATAAATATGACCATGATATTTCTGAAATAAATGAAATAAAAGGCCCTTGAAATAAATAAATGTGGCATTATGAAAAAACGTCCAAAGAAAAATTCACATTTATTTATATATTTATTGCCTCATCTATTTTTTCAGGATTTATTTCAAAACAGTATTGATTTGTTTTGTAGCCATTTATTCAATAATGGCTTAAATAGCATTCCATAAACACCCAATAAGCAAGAGAGTGAGAGTTATAATACATGTTGCAGAAAAAATGATGTGGAAATTATGAAAGAAACGTGTATACACTGTAAATGACACCGACTGTTTTTGTTAAGTGGCAACAGAAATAATTACATCATTCATAAAACTCAAAAGAATAATTACAGAAGAAATACAGAAAAATATTTTTTACCTTGTTGCCAAACATTAGAGGAATCACTTATGATTATACTAAATCATTCATAGAAACACATAGGGTGCATAATCACATACTCTTTTCTAAACGCTCATGAATATAGATTGATGCTATAACCACACATTGCTGGCATCATAATGTGAAAAACTCACAAAATGAAGCCCTGGCACATCTGCTATTAGAATGCATGTGGGCTGATTGGGTTGGATTGCACAGTGCTTAACTGCATGAAAATCTAAGTGTAAATGTTGCTATGCATTGAAAATCCAATCCACTGAATCACTCCTGAGGTGATCACAGATGCTTTTGTTCTCATTATGGGCGAAGTTTGCGCAGCACAATTGCAAACCTCACACAGGAAATGCTTGTGCAAACCAGGTAATAATTCACACAGCTACAGTATAAGGTAGGAGTGCTGAAATGGGAAAATATAATAGCAAGGCTTGTAGTGAATGTGCATTAAAGCTGTATCAATATTTTATCCGCGTGAACAATGAATCAAATGACGACCTATAATGTGAAAGGAAGTCACTTGCAGCGATGATAACAACCAGCCAGTAAGGTTTATTATTGTAACCATGATGATGGAGGTTTCTAAATTTAACAAACGACCATGAAAGCGCCGGAGCATGACACCTCATGACGTTGCAACGTAAAAACGAAGCAGCATGGAGCTCTGCTGTCAGCTTTTCTCTAAAGTTTTGGTTTTTCCACAAGTTTCCATGTCCAATTAAGCACATCAACTCTTTTTCAGCAAAGGTAAAAACCACCTCGACCAAGTGTAACATGATATGACTGTAGTTTTTGCAGAGATTTTATTGAATTTTGCAGTGTGGATTCAGCATTTGTAATGCAATCTTTTGTGCTTAATGTTTTTTGTGTGATGTTTGTGTGTTTTTATGTGTTTTTGTGGTTTTTATGTGTTTTTTTCTGGGGTTTTTTTTTGTTTTGTTTTGTTTTTTTGTTTTTAGTGTATTTTTGGTGTATTTTGTTTTTTGAGTGTGTGGTTTTTGTATTTTATTTTGTGTGTGTGTGTGTGTGTGTGTGTGTGTGTTCAAAATGTTCATCCAGTAAGTCAAAATGACAAAATAATAATCAGGTGAGGTTGTGTTGAAAAAAATGATACCAACATTTTTTTAAGTCGTTTATAGAGGCAGAATTAAAAACAGTCAAAACCCTTCAAAATAGCCCCAAACTCCAAAGGGTTAATAAAGTGGGTTAAAGTGAAAAAAATAATAGTCAGATCATGCTGAAGTTGTGCTAAGAAAATACCATATACCAAACATGGGTATAGTAAATATTATGTGGTATATCAGACCCCAGAGGATTAATTGAAACAATGATCTTTCCCTAACCCTAACCAAGTCCTTTCTGTGTCTAAACCTAACTAGCAATAATGTAGTGTTGTCACACAATAAATCTGACTTTTCTTTTCAATGTTTTGTTTTATGTCAAGGTTATGGAAATGTAATGTTCTTTGTCCTTAAATTAGGAGGACTTGTTTCTCATTAGCATGCAGCTGTTTTTAGAAAACAATTTCTTATAACCCCCTGCAGGCTACCTGCCCTGCACCAAACTGAAGACAGAGACTGTTTAGTATGCTGAAACAGTATGCATGATTTTTTTTTTTTAGAATATCCATAACCTGAATATTAAACCAATTGTACAAGAAGTGCATACTATTTCCAATTAAACATTACAGTATGCAAACACTGGAAACTAGTGATGTGTCCTTCTGTGTCAAGGCTTCGAATCGTGTGTCGAGTCATCCAGGAAGATGTTTGTGAAGCACATATCGTGGTTTGTGTTTGTTACATACAGTTGCCTCTCAACTAATTAGAATATCATAGAAAAGTTTATTAATGTCAGTAATTGAACAGTGAAAATAACATATTATACAGATCCTTTACACACAGAATGAAACATTTCATGTCTTCATTTATTTATTTTCTTCTAATTATAATGATTATGGCTTACATTTAATGAAGACCTAAAATTCAGTGTCTCAGAAAAATTTGAATATCACAAAATATCAATTTTAAAAAGTATGTTTAATATGGAAATGTTGGCCTCTGAAAAGTATGTCCATCCATATGACTCAATACTTGGCTGGGACTATTTAACCTATTTAACATGCTAAAATATATTTTCTCCAATGTGCAATATCTGTAAAAATGCAAAGTACTCTCAGGAAAAGAAGCAAACACAAAAAATATATATTAATAATGAATGCCAACTAGCAGAAATGTATGTATAGAATGTATATGTATTTTTTTATATTTTGCATTCTTTATTCTGTCTTCTATATCGATATGCCTGTATCTTGAGCTGCTGTGATGACTAAATTTCCCCACTGTGGGATAAATAAAGTCATATCTCATCTAATCTAATCTTATTTTATCGCATCTTATATCTAGAAATGGGAGCAGGTTCTCTTCCTCTGAGCCTAGCCATGTTTCTACAGTACCCAAGAATGGGCACTGGCTCTAGAGGCATTTTGCATTTTTTTTGTTACCTGAAGGCCACTGTAGGTTCTCCAACATGCTTTAATCCATTCCCCCCGTTTCTACCATAAAAACTGGGGGCGTTGTTGCGTTATTCTACAATGAAAGCCGGGAAAGCGAATATGTTGTTTTGTGGTATTTGTAGTTTTTGTAGTTTTTTCCACCTATTTTAAGTCTCTTGGTCAATGAAATGCATCAGATTACATGTGGGAGTGTTGCAATGCAACATGGGACTTTTCAAGAACTTTGAAATCATCACTAAAAAAAGACACAAAATGACTAAAAAAAGACACAAAATGACAAAAAAGACACAAAAAGACACAAAATCACTAAAAAAAAAGACTCAAAAAGAGAAAACATGTGGGAGTGTCGCAATGCAAAATGGGACTTTGAATTTAATTTCTATCTGCTACAGAGGCTGAAAAATCGATTATTTAGTAGGAAGTGGTGACTGTTGAATTTTGAGAAACACTTCAGGTTTTAGGGGGTTATTTTAAAATCGCCCATAGGTTTTACAGGCATTTTAAGCCTAAATGGGTTTTTTTTAAAAGACACAAAATTACAAAAAAAAAATCACAAAATTACCAAAAAAAGGCATAAAATTACTTTAAAAAACTTCAGGTTTTAGGGAGGTATTTTAAAATCGGTTTTCCAGGCATTTTTTCCAGGCGTTTTAGGCCTAAATGGGTTAAAAGAGAGGTGTGATCAGAGGTGCATTGAGTTGGTTGTAATCTGCAACCTCACCACTAGATGGCACACTGCTCCTTTAACACAGCTTTGTTTTTATTTTGTTACGAACATGGAATTAATGAAATTCTTGGCACCCTCAAATAGTCCTCTGAGAACATAAAAATATAGGAATTAAATATTTGTTAAACATCACAAAAGCCAATATATGATGCATTGATTGCTGCTCAGAAAACTGCTAAACTGCAAACAGCAGCAACCATATGTCAATGACTGCTGCAAAAATGTTTTAGAAGGAAACATATCATTTAACCGTAAAAGCATCAGAAAACAATTTCATGCACCCCAGGTGGAGGCTGACATTTTGCTCTGATGGAAGCAGTGATAATATTGACAATCACCGCTTAAATCTGCCTTTTCCCTCAGCTGCTCCCTGTGGTGCAGTGGTTGTTGCCTGACATCACTTTTTTTTTTAAGTGACAGGGCAATTTTTATGCCAGGTTTGGATCATAAAGTCTAAATCATACCATTGCAACAGATATGCGGTGTGCGGTGTATGAATTGTGCAGTGGGTTGGAGTTAAAAGTTACAAATCATAAGAGAAATATAAGGAAGTAACTCAATGGAAGCATTTTTAAATCATGAGTCTTAAGAGGAACCTTGACTTTTCTATTAAATGGTTGAATTGTGTTGAGTGTACGGTTGTGTAAACTGAGGACAATAAAATGTTTTAATAAAAGAGACATGGAGGGAGGAGCAGGGTCATTGTGTTGGTGTATTGTGACTTCAGAGCTTTACCTTCACTTTTCACTATCGCAGTCCAAACTGCAGTTTATCACTGTGATAGAAGATGAATAACACATTGAAAACTTCTGTATCACAGCAATACATCACAAGGTCTGAAAAGTTTCTTCGGCGAACACAACAATTGCTCAAGTTATCCGAAAAAATTGAAGCTGAGCTGCAGAGGATGTGAGAGTATTTGACATTTATTAATAACAGCCTCTCTTCTGGAGGATTTATTGCACTATTGATTGGCATGCTCAGTGAAATCATCTTGTAGCTCAAATGGCAAGACCAGCTAGTTGATTATGCACCTAAACTCTCATTTATCTGCAATAAACAATAGAGAAATTGATTGATGCGTCTTGGTTTTCTGTCAATGTGTTCTCCATCATCCCACGGTGCCAGAGACAGCATTTCCAGTATATTCCACTCTGCCTGGCACAAATAGATGCTGACATCAAGAGAGGTTTGTGCTAGTTGATGCTGATAAAACATTACAATAGAGGACAGAGGTCAGGCTTACACAATCATGATGAAATTAGAGTTGTCTTTAGCATGGGTGTATTAAGAGACAATGGCTTCCTGGGCACAATCATGCAAAAGCCCCCACTGCCTCTAGAGCATGGGCCTCAAACTCGCGGCCCGTGGGCCAATTGCGGCCCTCGTGATGATATTTTGTGGCCCTCACCTTGATATGAAAGTTTAATGTGAGTTTTATATGTTTATATGTTGTGTGTTGAAGTCCCTTTATTGCGCAAGCTGGAGCTTTGTTTCACTTGTTTCTATGACGACGTAAACAAAAAGAAAGGCAGCTGCTACTGGACCGTTTATTATCTGCCATGTTGTTGTTGCCGGAAGAAGTGACTATGTTATGTAATGTAATTTTGTGTCTTTTTTGGGGGTAATTTTGTGTCTTTTTTAATAATTTTGTGTCTTTTTTTGGTAATTTTGTGTCTTTTTTTAAATAATTGTGTCTTTTTTTTTTTTTTTAGTAATTTTGTCTTTTTTGGGTTATTTTGTGTCTTTTTTTAGTAATTTTGTCTTTTTTGGGTAATTTTGTGTCTTTTTCTAATAATTTTGTGTCTTTTTTTTTTAGTAATATTGTGTATTTTTTGGGTAATTTTGTGTCTTTTTTTGGTCATTTTGTGTCTTTTTTTTAGTAATTTTGTTTCTTTTTTTGGTCATTTTGATACTGCCTCCAGCAGGTCGTAATGTGTCTCTTCGTGATAACTTTGTGTCTCACTTTTGAGTCTTTATGCAACCACTTTGTGCCTTTCTTTTGCTTATTTTGTGTCTCTTTGGGATCATTTTGTGTCCTTTTTGGTTGTTTTGTGTCTTGTTGTGTCTCTCTAATAATTAGTTTCAGGTCTTTTGTGATTGTTTGGTGTCTTTTAATCATTTTATGTCTGTTTGGTTGTTTGATGTCTCTTGATGGTTGTTATGTGCCTCTTTGTAATAATTGTGTGTCTCCTTGTGGTTATTCTGTGTTTATTTTGTTTCTCTTTGTCTCAGTGTCACTTAGTGCGTATTTGTGTTGTCTTTCTGTCTCCATGTAATCTTTTTGGCATCTCTGAAGTCCATTAATGTCTTCTAATGATTGCTTTGACTGCCTACATACATGTACGTGTATATTTGAGTGACGATTTGCAAGTCAAGGCCTGGGAGACCGCTGACTCTGGACTCTGGACCTGTGCCTGGTAAACCTGCTCAGTAATCCATCCACATGCTTTATAAGTGCTTTATTGTCAGCTGGTTGTCTTCAGTAACACATAATGACAAACACAATTACTTTAAACCACAAGATGAGAACGTTTTAGCCTCTGTTCAATTAGAGAGGGGAAAATGACAACAAGAAGTTACTAAAAGCAACACAAAAAGAAACTGCTACTAAACTGAAATTAACTGCTTAATTGAATCTGCAGCCACAGCAGATGGCAATGTTGCTCTGTCTTTGCTGCAGAAGGGCATGACAGTGAGAAAAGAGGTAAAATCCCAGCAGGCAGTAGATGGCAGTCTAGCTTCATTACACTGTTGCTTGGCTGATTTTGAAGACACTCCGGGGGATCTGGAGGACTCCATCGTCAGACACATGGGAGGACGATGAAAAATATGTCACGACCACGACCAGAGATGGCAGTCTTGCCACGGCGTTGGCTCAGAGTGGGGTATATGAGAGGAATGGAAAGAACGGGGTGTCACGGGGAGGAGATGGGAATAAGGGTTGGAGGTCGGACAGAAGGGCAGAGTGTGTGAACGGCGGAGATTAAAGGGGCTGGAACACATGAGACGGAGGGGATAGCTGCAGAGGGCTGCGCTCATACACATGATGATGCAGCGAGGGGTGGGTTGGCGTATTTGTATGCCCCCGCCTTGGCCCACTTTATCCACAGGCTTACATGGGAATTCAATTTAATTGCAATATTAATACCTTTTGATTACATTGCCAATGTTGCACAATCCTGCATCCGCAACCTCTGTGCCCTCTGTCCAGGTAGTGCGCTTGATTGTTTACCAAAAATCAAACAAGTCAGAGTGAAAATGTGTGATAAATTATTACCCAACTCTCATTCTCTCTCTCTCTCTCTCTCTCTCTCTCCCTTTCTCTCTCTCTCCCTTTCTCCCTCTATCTCTCTCTCTCCCTTTCTCCCTCTATCTCTCTCTCTCCCTTTCTCCCTCTCTCTCTCTCTCTCCCTTTCTCCCTCTCTCTCTCCCTTTCTCCCTCTCTCTCCCTTTCTCCCTCTATCTCTCTCTCTCCCTTTCTCCCTCTCTCTCCCATTCTCCCTCTATCTCTCTCTCCCTTTCTCCCTCTCTCTCTCTCTCTCTCTCTCTCTCCCTTTCTCTCTCTCTCTCTCTCTCTCCCTTTCTCTCGCTCTCTCTCACTTTCTCTCTCTCTCTCTCTCTCCCTTTCTCTCGCTCTCCCTCCCTTTCTCTCGCTCTCTCTCTCTCTCTCCCTTTCTCTCGCTCTCTCTCTATCTCTCTCTCTCTCTCTCTCCCTTTCTCCCTCTATCTCTCTCTCTCCCGCTCTCTCTCTCTCTCTTTCTCTCTCTATCTCTCTCTCTCTCCCTTTCTCCCTCTATCTCTCTCCCTCTCTCTCTCTCTCTCTCTCCCTGTGCCACCCCCTCACTCACTCCACATCATGCATACTAATGCACTTCTCTTCATGTACATTAATAATCATTTGCATACAGACAGAGGACAGACAGAAAAAACAAGAGGCTAAAAGCAATCATAACTTGCTCAGCTTGTTTTTCATGATGTGACTCGCATGGATTACTGTGGCCCCTGGCACCTATTTCATTTCCAAGAATGCTACATACTGGCAGTATTGTGCAATTAACCAAATGACCCCTTAATCATGTCATCTTGCTGTCTGTACATCACTGACAGAAATAGGCAAATCTGATCGCTCATTTCAGCCGATCACCCAAAGCAAAATATAATGGAAACCTAATGAAGTGTATTAAATGTCCTCATATTCTATCCCTGCACATTAAACAGAGGCTCTTGCTAAACAGAGGTAGTGCTATGTTCATCACTTTGGACCAAACTCAAACACAGAAAAAGCTCACAGGGAGCTGGAATTGAATCCTCATGATGATTTTTTTTCTTTTTGCATAATAGAGTGGATTACAATTAATGCATTAGTTAAATAATGGCAATAAAATGCACATCGATGAAAGGAGTCGCCTTCATGTTTGTGTGCAGCCGTCCTAAAGTTGGTCATTAATTTTCATTAAGTGCTGTCAGTAAGGACCATTAACCAGGCTGGAGAATAATCACCTCCCCAGAGAGTTGACCTGTTTATGGTGCAGGTAAGGGTTAATAGAAACAGCCCACCTTAGTGACACAACACTCATAGCACACTGTAAAAAAATATGTTTAATTTACGGTAAAATACCGGCAGCTGTGGTTGCCAGAACTTCACCGTAAAAAATACAGTGAGTGGGTTTTCTACTGTCACTTTTAATGTAAAAACTGTTATTTAGACTGAATAATCCTGTTATTTTTAGGGTAATTGTGACATTATGGTATTTATCCATTAATTGCACATATTTTTTTCAAATATTTTTACAGTTTAAGTTTTGTACTATTCCTTTATTTACGGATAATTAAGTGTGTACTACGGTGATATACAGTTTTTTATTTTACGCCCCATTTCTGATGCTATTTGACAGTGTTTTACTGTAATTTCTACAAACATTTTTCACAGTGCACACACACCACAGTAAGCATACTGTAATTATTCAATTTGGTTTAGGACATTGCATCACCTACGCTAAACAGGAAAACATTTTTCTGAAAGGGCAAACAATTATGGTCATTAGTTTCTGTGTATATTTTATAACATAATGAATGGGAAAGATTCTGCTACTTATCAGACATTAATTCAACCCAAGTCCCTCCAATCAAAGGTTCTTCAGAAAAGCAAGATGATCATGTGTAGCTCAATTCCCAGTGGTGATTAAATACTGCATGGCCCGCTTTAATTCATAATGTATGAAGGAGGTCAGAGAGACCACCCACTTCAGATGAACTGACACTGAACTCACATTTTCTACTACTGTATGTGTATGTCTTTGTATGCAGTTAAGAAGAAATAAAGTTCGAAGCTCGTTTTCTAAAAAAAACACTGAATCTCATGCCTGCATGTATTATGAAAGGGTTCACCTTTAAAGGGGGCATCGAAATCAAAAATTCCAACATCTTGGCGAGAAAAGTTCAATCAATATTTGTGAACATGAGCAACTCTCTCTGAAAGCTAGAAATCAGAGAAGTAAGTCTCAAACTCACGATGTTGGCAAGTATAAAGTCTGGAGCTGCACACAAGCAACAGAATGTTTGTTGTCTTTTTTTTTTTTTTACACTCAAATAAGCTTTATTCTAGTTTGTGTTCCCAGTTTTAATCGAGCCAATTAAACAATATCATAGAAACTAGGGGATGGGGAAAAAACATAAATTTACAACATTTAAATTTTAAATGCCTGAAATGATATATTTCAAATTCACTTGCTTCATTTTTCATTGGAGATTCATTGGAGAGAGAGTAACCACTTTTATTTTGGTAGTCTGAGTAACGTGGAGACTTTTGCATTTGCACAGGCAGAAAAATATGACTCATATTCTAATCTAATCTATCTATTGTATTGTTATTAATTCTATGTATTTTATTGTATTTTATTGCTGTATCTTTTCTATCTTTTGTACGGTGTCCTTGAGTGCCAAAAAAGGCGCCTCCAAATAAAATATATTATTATTATTATTATTATTATTATATTTACATTTTAATGTTAATCTTACTGGACTTTCACCTCAGAGAACGGGGTTCTTTTTTTACAGAACTTCTGTGGCTTACGTCACCCTCGTAACTAAGCTTGCAGCATTTACGTACATTTATTTATTTGTTTAAACTGTCTTTTATAACGCCTTACCTGGAAGTCTTTGCTCTAAACCCAAGTCAGTGGTTTTGTAGCATAAATTTACAAAAACTGTAGCCTGAGTATACCCATACTGCCTTGCACGCTCGATTTAATTTTGAACTGCAAAAGGGTCTGTTGTCTATAGCCGTTTCTTAGCCCTGTTTTAGGGATCCAATCACAGGACGGGGAGGGAGGACAAGGCGATGACGCGTACTACTCGATAGACGGAAGCTTGTAGTTTTGTAGTTTTCTTAGGGATCCAACATGGCAGCAGCAGACGCCAAGCTCTCTTTGGATCTAGCTGTAGACAGTTCTAGATAGTTTAAAGCCAAAGTTTATTTTAAAAGAAGAACAAAGTTTGACTTTACACTCCTGTTTCACCACGAAAATGGATGTTTTAGCCTTGCTTCAGACAGGATTTGGCCAAAGCCTAATCTACCAAACTTTGAACTTTGAATAAAAAGTGCAATATTTGCCTCCAGAATGTAGTGGAGTCAAAGCATGACATAGCAGAAAATGGAAGTATGTGGGTAAAGTACAAATAACTCAAATATTTACAAAAAAGTAAATATACTAAGTGAGTTTCCACCACTGCCAACCACATGCCTGACAGCTGCTTTGGGATATATCCACTGAACGCTCTATCTGTCCAGCTCCAAACAGAACAAAGACAGTTAGCTGAGCCTCACAGTTAGAGTCAGGTATTCTCTCAAGAGAAGAAAATAAAGCTAAAAGACCGCGTCACATTTAACCCTTTGGAGTCTTCTGCTATTTTGTCGGTTATTGAATACTTTTCATTCTGCCACTTAAAAAATCTTTACCATGGTGTTTGTGTGTTGGTATCAGTTTTTTTCAGCACAACCTCACCTTTATGACCTGATAGTTGTTTTTTAACTTTGACTTACTGGATCAACATTTTTAGCCCAAAAGAAACAAAAAACAACAATATAAAATCAGATTTTAAATATTATATATATTTTATAAAACCATGTTCATCCTCAATAAAGAAAATGAGTGCAAATATATAAAATGCCTGGAATACATGTGCAAATTAGTTTTTGTCATAGGAATAAAGTGCGTAGACAACATGTGAGTTAAAGTTTACAAATGTTGAAAATGGTTGCAAATATAATATAAAAAAAGGTCAAATGAGGATAACATTTTATACTAAATATATTAAATCTCTTCTTCTAGGATGTAGTTTAAGCCAATCCTTTAGAGCATGGGTCTCAAATTCTGTGTCTTTTTTGGGTCATTTTGTGTCTTTTTTAATAATTCTGTGTCTTTTTTGGTAATTCTGTGTATTTTTTTTGGTAATTCTGTGTATTTTTTGTTCATTTTGTGTCTTTTTTTGGTCATTTTGATACTGCCTCCAGTGGCCCCCAGGTAATATGAGTTTGAGACCCCTGCTTTAGAGGGAAGCTGACGGCTCGACGTTGCTTCGATTTTATATTGTGACGTCATGAAGACGTAGAATGAAGAAGAAGTAATGTGCTGGTGCTTTCATGGACTCCAGAGTATTAAGTTACCAAACGTGCACAGAATAAGCACATGTGAACTCCTAAAACGAGCAACAATCTGCTCTTTCTTGGCAGTTTGCCCCTGATGACAGTACATACAGCACAATCAGCCTGCAGAGAAACTCTGATACAACTCAAGTGCAACAGTATCAGCAGGCAGGTGTCACACGAGGACCGAGCGATCATCACAAACTAGCTATCATTACAACCATCAGTTGGCACCGTAGCAAAGTTGGAGGTGATTAGAATAATAGCCCACTTCACAGTTGCTATCGTCATAGTTGCAGACAATTCAGCGCAGACTGGATTTGCAGGATTATGATAGCTACTTTCTTCTCACTAGTCTGTGCATGGATTATCCAGTGTATGTGACATGCTCTCCAAGTCATTTGGTGAGGGTTGAAAAAGGATTTAGGATTATGTGGACTAAATCTGCTCTGAATCTGCCATATGGAGGCTATGTCTATCCATTATCCATCAATGTGTCAAACACTGTGCAAGGGAGCAGCTGTCCATAGAAGGCCAGCCAATTGGTTTGATACAGGTGAAAAGTGATGTATGATTGCCTTAGTAAACCTATCACTCTCTGGCTGCCAGATGGCTTTGGCCTAGGGACACTGCTACCATATTAGACCTTGATTTCTTCACTCTCTGAGGGTTTCACCAGAGTGTTGCTATCTTGATCTGGCCTGCTTTCCCCCCATGTTGATGGGTGACCTCCCTGGCCTCACTCCGTATTTGAGCTAACTAATAAAGATGCTCAGAAGGGGCAGTGCAGTGCAATCCTGTGCCGTGCTGCGGTTAATGGCAAGTCTTCACCGACAGTTGCGAACAGCAACAAAGTGACTGTGGATCATGACTCGAGGGAGAATCAAAGAAGAGCTGAGACTGCTGGAGTGGAGAAAATGACCTTTGTCAAAATCTCTTAGGTTGCTTTCAGACCACATGGGGCTGTGTGGGGGCTGTACTGCATGTTGTTACAGGTAGTGGTGAGAAAATGAAACTGAATCAGAGAATGCCAGTCTGAATAAAACATTCATAACGTTGAAGGTTTACCAACATAATGTACAGTGGCTTATGATACTATAGTATATAACATGTTAGTATTTAACATCTATAGCAGCATTAATCTCTGTCTCAACAGTTATAAGGTAAATATTACTATTAATGAGCTTTATCCTTTACTTTGAAACTGTGTTTTAAAAAGTGCCTCATAAAATATAGATATGCAAATACAAGTACACAAATATATCTACATACACTGCCGCTCAAAAGTTTTGGGTCACTTAGAAATGTCCTTATTTTTGAAAGAAAAGCACCATTTGGTAACACTTTACAATAACCATCATTTATAAATGGTAAATAGATAGTTTATTAATGGAAGTTAATAGTTACTTTATATCAACCATTTTGGACACAATTGACTGGGCGTTATCAGCTGTTATCATTCCTATACGGATGGACAAGTAGGGCCCTGCTCCACCTTCTAGTAGGTCCAGTAGGTTGTTATCAGCCCATTCAATGGCCGCTAGCTGAAAACTAAGTAGGTGTGTTAAGTTACTGTGGAATATATGCACTTTAAACACTTTTATTGACTTGTATTGACTGTTATCTTTCTTCCAATGTTTACATTGTACACTATAATGCCCATATTTATTTATTTATCTATTGCTGAGTTTTTCAGTCCATCACTGCGCTGCCAAGGCCTTACCTTTTTGCACCTTAACATACTCACTGTTTTTCTTATTCTTATACTGTGTGTTGTATATGTATGTTTGTACGGATGTGTATGCCATGTGTGATCCCTAAGCTACTTGGAACCTGAATTTCCCACTGGGATAAATAAAGTTTCCATCCATCCTTCCATCCATCTTGTTAAAATGCTGCAGGTTTGTTGGGTTTACACTACATAATTACTTCTCTAAGGTTAGGTTATAAAAGAAAGTTTAAAAAGCAAAATAAATGCACGGAAATGCCGGAAGTGAAGTTGTTAAAAGGACGTTTAAAAAAAAAAGTGATGCATTACAAGGTAAGTTATGTTTCCTCAAATAACATTTTTGCCTTTTTGTTTTACCCATAAGACATAAAAAATGGTCTCCTGGGTGAAAGCCAACCCTCAGCTACTTTTGTGCCTAATACTCTGTTTCCATGCTTCCCTGTTTGCTTTCACACTCCGTAACACCACTTCCGCCTTGGCATCATTCATATTCACCGTTAACAACACACATTAATATAGCAGCCCATTGCATGGGGCCCCTACTCTCCCCTTCTCATGGGAAAGATAACTGCTAATAATGACCATTTAATCTTGTGATAACATCTGAATCAGGTGTATGTATGTACCATCCTCTTATCAAAGGCATCATTTCATTATTATGGAATAAGTCATGGTGACATATCACAGTTTCATTATTAATAAGGAAAGAACAATTGCTGATCATATTATCACATTACCTTGATTGTACTTTTCTAATATAGTTTGACTGTTTGGAAAGGAACCCTGACTGCCTTTTAACTTGCTGAGGGACTAATTACATGCTGTTGAAAATTGCATTGATTAGAAACTAGACTTTTTCCAGATGGAACATTGTATTTTCCCCTCTTAAATTAACATCTCAAGAGGATTATAAAAAAAAAGAGAAAGAGCAATTACACTGATTATTATTTTTTGTGTTTTGCCTATGAGGCACATTCTAACATGACTTGTTTTTACTTGTATAAGAATCTGTGTATTATGACAGAAAATGGTAGAGAGAGAGAGTAGACTGTAAAAAAGGTACTCACCATGTATGTTATAGGAACTATTAGAGATGGTTGAAAATACTTTTTACAGCCTATGGAATCAATGCAATGCTATTGGGATTTGCAAATCTGATATATATATATATATAATATGTAATATGTAATATGTAATGTCCTTTATAAGGAGAGACAGCAAGATGGAGACAGATAATTTTCTTAAACTGCCTTTTTACTCAGTCAACAAACTTCATAACAACTTCACTTCCTGGTTTCTCACATCCCACCAGACTGAATCAACCAATCAGAAGCCAGTCCTAAACTGTCTTAAAGACGCAGCTGCAAACATTCAACATGTAAATATGTAAATAATAAATGTGCAACATAAATACACAAACAGCCAACTGATGAAAATTATAACATTGTAAAAGCATCTTTTTGTAACCTTACAAACACTACCGGTCAAAAGTTTTAGAACACCCCAATTTTTCCAGTTTTTTTATTGAAATTCAAGCAGTTCAAGTCAAATGAACAGCTTGAAAGGGTACAAAGGTAAGTGGTGAACTGCCAGAGGTAAATAAAAAAAGGTAAGCTTAACCAAAACTGAAAAATAATGTACATTTCAGAATTATACAAGTAGGCCTTTTTCAGGGAACAAGAAATGGGTTAACAACTTAACTCTATGGAGTCTTGGGCTATTTTGTCCATTTTTGAATTATTTTCATGTCTTTGTAAGTCATTTTGTGTCTTTTTATAGTCATTTTGTGTCTTTTTTTGTCATTTTGTGTCTTTTTTTTGGTCATTTTGTGTCTTTTTCTTCCTTTTTTTAAATCATTTTGTGTCTTTTTGTGTCTTTTTTTTGGTCATTTTGTGTCTTTTTTTAGTCCTTTAGTCCAACTTAAAATGTGATTTTGAATCTTTTTTTTACTTTCAAAACACTATCATGCTCAATAAAGAATTTTAAATGTTGCAAATGTGCGTTAATTTCAGAGTAGACTGAGACATTAAACTGCATCATTTTCAATTAAATTCTGGAGAAGTTGGTGTGTTCTAAAACTTTTGACCAGTAGTGTGTATATATATATATATATATATATATATATATATATATATATATATATATATATATATAAAGCAAAATCTTATCCTTCATGAAGACTCGATACATTTAAAATCAGATATTGTGTCCTCGTATTTCAATACTGGAATATTTATTCCCCTCTAAATGATCGTAAAGCAGCAAGTAAGATCAGTCATTCCAAAAAATATTTTTACACATTTTTCAGATGAAACCCAACATCAAAGTTGTCATGATCTCACCTTGATGGAAGTGCTGGATAAAAAAGGCTTATTTAAATCACTTGCATGTATGATCTATATATATCTAATGAGAAGTGGAATATTAAATAAATACCATCCAATTACACCAGGAGCATCCATTGAGATTACATGAACATAATGGCCTGAGAACAACCGTTTTCCCAATGAGGTTTTGTAAAGGTGTTTTTATGTTATGTTTTGGGGAATATAAACTTTATGATGGCTAAACCACTTCCTGCAAAAAAGAAAAAAAAGAAAGAACAGTTGACACCAGAAAAGGTCAAAAAATAAAATAAAAAAGGAAGCTGGCATTTCTCAAGTCTCACATGGGTGATAGCATTGTGTGAGAAGGTCTACATTTTCCTGCCATCAGAACAGGAGTATGAGTAGGTGAACTTCTTTTGTAGAGTGAACTTTCTCTTTTTTTGCACTCAACTCCTACAGTTTTAAAGACACTACAAATAAAGAAAAACACAATGGCCCTCAAATATGAAACGAGCATAGAAACAAGTGCAGATCTGAACGTATATTTCATCTTACGACAGGATTCACGTGGGATTTATCAAACGCGTAGAAATGATCGGCTGTTGATAAATGTGGCGGCTCGAAACAAGCGTAATTTAAATGCCACGCCCTAATATATATAATATATATATATAATATATACCCAATTCAGAAGGCTCACCTCGGGAGTTTACGACACCGAAGGACGCAATACGGTCAAAAATAGGATTTTTTTCCCCTAAAGTCAGCTTTATTAGCAAAGTGCACTGTTACAAATGACAACAGGAGCGAAATAGACATATTACAGAAATACGCAGCAACAGAGGTGTATGAAATAAAAGTACTTATAGTTATAAACACAAACAAGTTTGGTGAATATTTTACATTTGGAGCACAGACTTCAACGTTTCCACAGGTTTTTGGTTGCAGCCAGGAGGTAAACAATGTTTTGAAGTCAGTTTTAATACAGAAAGAAGAAGAATTTCTCAGAGTCAGAAAGTGAAACACTGACGTCCAACAGCTGCAACACAACAAACTGGTTTTGTTTGGCAGCATAAAAAGTGAAAAGAAACAAAATCAGTGGTGCTGTCAGCAGAGTAGCAGTGGAGCATTCAACTCCTGGTGAGGTTGGAATATTTCATTTAAACATTGTGATATATAAAGCCTGATAGCCCATATACTATCCAAATATTGTTATTATTATGATGAAGACAAAGACATATTATTCACTTCTAATTCAGTGATCAGTTGGACTTTTTTGTGCATGTTCTGGTTGCACAAAAGCTTGCACTAACACAGCTGATAACAAAGCTGATAACACAGCATCCCTTCAGCTTCTGGCCCATTTTGTGCATGTACTGGTTGGAAAAAAACAATATGGTGGCAGCCAAAATACAAAGTAATAGGCTTCAAAACCAGAGTTTACAAACCAATAGGTAACGTCGCAGTGGCTACGTCATAATTTTTATACAGTCTATGATATTGACGTGGATGGATTTGCATTAGAGATACTGTATGTCTCATACAGACACTATAGGGTCTAATGTTTCCGTGGTTGAAATAAATGTACAACATTTTTTTCTGATGACTGGGCTGCCAACTGGTTAGCACAGTGGAGTAAAAAAAACAACCTGATATAGCTGTTAAAGATGAGCTGAGAAAGAGAAGTATTATTAAACTTTTGCCTGCTGTTATGTAATGACTGGCTAATCTGCACATTGACAGGCATAATTGCGACAATTGTTGACCACCGTAACGGCAATGCAGCTTCAATAAAAGGTGTCAATCACTGCAAGAATACCTTATGTAACTCTTGTTCTTATGTTAATACCCATCATTTCCTCACCGGCACAGCCTCGCATCAGGCTTCCTCACACTGAACCATACCGAACAGGTTTTTCTATAAAATTAAAACACATTGTCATCTTCCTGATGCGTTCTGCTCTGTGAGTTTGATTGAATCACATATCCGTGGCCACAAACACGTGCTTATCTCTCGGCGCAGTGAAATGGGCTATCATTTTACCCTCGTGTGGTTCATCAAAGACGTCATTTCTCACCTTAAGGTTTGAGTTCTTTATCTGTCTTAGGGGGACATTAAAGCAGGCAGACCATAGAATTGCCTCTTTGTTGTGTACATTGGATTTGTATTTGAGCAAGATGTAATGACATTGTCTGCTAGTTGCCATGGTGCTAGAAAGAGTTTAAAAAAACTGTCTGAGAGCTTTTGTGGTCCTTGTCAGTTCTTTTATTCCTTCATTTCCCACTTTCGGCTCTTTGTTCTTGCACATAGCTGTCATAAGTGTGTCGCAGCAATACTCTCAAAGCGTACTTGATACTTATTTTATGACGGCGTGAAAGCAGAGCAGATGCTGTCAGCTGCTATTAAGACACTGTTAATATAAAACACGATACACAGAGTCGACAAAGACGAGTCAAAAATAACAAAGGAAATGATTTAAATAGTTGAACTTGTCATAGTTCTGCTGTTAAACTGTTAACATTAATAAAACAGACTAATGTCAGAGCCAAGAGTTGTGTTTCTGTTTTTACAACAGTCTGTTAAGTTTCTCTTAATGTTCTGTTAACCCTCTGGAGTCCATCTATTTATTGAAAATACAATATAAAAGCATGTTTTATTTACAGTGATAACTTTATTTATTTATCAAGCTGAGAAAGCCAGTAGAAAGTGCAATCATCACAGTGTGTCATTTATGTTTCTAGACCTATGTTTCTTAAAATGTGATTTTTCTTTGTACTAAACTATTACTATTTTTTAATTTACATGCAAATAGACATGTTGTTGATGATGTTTTTATAATTGTTTTTTTTATTTCCTTATTTTCTGCTGTTTTTGTGTGTATAAATAGTTAAAAAAAAATTGGTACATTTCCATAAAAACCTATGTCCTTTGATTGTATTTTGTGTTACTGGCAGCTTTATACTTGTAATTTAAAAAGAAAAAGAAAAATCTGACTCATAGCCAAACTTGTGTTGAGACAAAGGAGCCATGCATGTGATGTAAGGACAGACTGAAAGATGCTGAACAGAGAGAGAAATTAATGCACAGGAAGTTGACAAATTTGAACCAAAATCTCCTGGACTTCAGAGGTTTAAAGGAAGAATAGGAAGAGTCAACTCCTGATGCACCAGATGTTCTTAGTCGTCCAAATCTACCACATGCCGTTGGGGCCAAATGCCCTTTCGGTCACACCAGTCACAAATAAGGTCTCACATTTACTTTTACCCGTAGAGCAGGGGTCTCAAACTTGTGGCCCGCGGGCCAATTGCAGCCCTCGTGATGATATTTTGTGGCCCTCACCTTGATATGAAAGTTTAATGTGAGTTTTATATGAATGGCACTTTACCGTGTTGTGTGTGGAAGGTCCCTTTAATTACTTTTTTGGTCAGTTTGTGTCTTTTTTTAAAATATATTTTGTGTCTTTTTTTGGTAATTCTGTGTCCTTTTTTTGATCATTTTGAGTCTTTTTTGGGTCATTTAGTGTCTTTTTTAAATACTTTTGTGTCTTTTTTGGTAATTCTGTGTATTTTTTTTGTCATTTTGTTTTTGTTTTTTATGTCATTTTGTCTTTTTGGGTCATTTTGTGTCTTTTTTAAAGTAATTTAGTTTTTTTTCTGTAATTTTGTGTCTTTTTTTCTGTAATTTTGTGTCTCGTTTTGGTCATTTTGATACTGCCCCCAGGTAATTTGAGTTTGAGACCCCTGCTGTTGAGGAAGCCGGAGAACCCAGAGGACACCCAGGCTGGCACTGGGAGACTGCAGACTCCACACAGCCAAATAAAGCAATAATATCCAGAATTGACTATAGCTTTTATGCTCCTAAAAATTGCATTGGACAAATAATTTGTGTACTGTGAAATTAGATGTTTTTCTTTTTTATTCTAGTAAGAGTGCTCGCGACTGCTCCTATTATTTTTGGCACTTTGAGAATTAGAAAATGCAGACATCTTTATGGTTATTTATGGATATCTCCAACAACTGGCAACTCATACCAAAAAAATCTAGATTGTTAAGTAGCACCTCAGGTAAGTATTTTTTATTTGAGGTGAACTGTGAAGTTTTATATAATTTTACATCATGAATTAAACAGAGGCGTCCAGATTTAAAGAACTCAAATTTAAGACAGATTATATGTTTTACATAAGACTTGTTGACTGTCACATTGTCATGACCAGTGGTGGAAAGTAACTGAGTACATTTACTGTACTTGAGTATCATTTTGAGGTACTTGTACTTGACTATGCTTGAGTATTTCCAATTTATGTAATTATATACTTCTACTCAACTACATTTAGAGGCAAATATTGTACTTTTTACTCCACTCTATTTAACTGCCAGCTTTAGTTACTTCTCACATCAATATTTAACATAAAAAACATGAACAATTCAAAGTGATTAGACATGTTTTAAAATAACCTCATAACAGTATATTAAATGAGCCCGATCTGGAAACAGTAAAATGCTTACATATATGCATCAATGATAACAATCCAACAATATATTTGGAATATATAACAATATGAGTGGGTCCATTCTGCATAACAAGTACTTTTACTTTTGATACTTTAAGTACATTTTGATGCTGAAACTTTTGTACTTTTACTTCAGTAAGTTGTGAATGCAGGACTTTTACTTGTAGTGGAGTAATTTCACAGTATGGTATTAGTACTTTTACTTATTTAAGGGATCTAAATACTTTTTCAACCACTGGTCATGACTCACTGGGACACTTGAATACAACAGTAAGTGTTGTGAATTACACTAGTGATTTCCTGCTTTGACAAGTTTGCAAAACACCTATTTAAACTTTGTCAAACTGTGGCTTTATGCTTTTATTTGCATTGTTTCACAGTGCTATATATTGGTATGATATTGCGTATTAAAAGTTAGCCAGTGAACTAAGATGTGAGTCTGTAATACTCAAAGAATGAGAATACCACATTACAGCCCTTTGGATTTTTCCCCTATAAAACATCCTCCTAACTCTTAAAATCCTCCATGAGGAAAAAGAGTTCTGCTGCACTGAGCGTGTTATCCGCTTGAAGCTCTTAGTTGAAAAAGAGTTAATTTACCCAAAATGCATTGCAAATTAGTCCCACTTAAGATAGCCTAGAACAAGAGAACTTTTCTAATTGTTGGATCGGAGCCATAATCAACGTCTACCTTCTGTGCTCTCACGTGCTCCACACATGCAAAACAATTACAAACTCTTCTTTCAGCTATATAAACACAGAGCTCTGCCCCGGAGCATGCTCACTGATGTCTTCCATGCAGCTTCCCTATGGAGACAAAAACTGCAATCACAGTTGTTTTAGAATAGACTACACTGGCCTTGTTCATCCTAATAAAAGCCTATGTCACCCAATGCAACAGTATGGCCCTGTAATGTCTTTTTAATAGCTTTTGGATAACAGTGGAGTTCTGTGCCACGATGCTACATCAAGCTGTGGTAACACACTTGTTAGCAGGATAAATTCTTTGTTAGCTTTGGTCTCTACGGGGGATTTACTGATAATGGTAAGAAAAAAAGGGCTAAATAACACCGGTTTTCCCCTTTAAGCAGAATCATACAGTTCCAGAACAAACCAGACCCTGCTATCAGATTTGAAAATGACCCCTGCTGACGGAGAAATAATGACATCTTAGTCAAGCACTGGGAGCTGTCAGGCCTAAGGGTGTGTGACAGAGGCAAGATGGAGGCCCGGACAATCAATACTTCACTCTGTATGAAGCAATAGGCATTAAATACTCCTCTTTCTGCTCCCTAAGGAAAAGAGCAAACATATCAATCATAACCCAATCACCCACGCCCACTCCAAACACAGAAACCCCAAAGCTACATGCCAGCTGTCCCATGTGCTAGAACCTTTTTTTAACCTTGATTGGATTATTATAGTTTGAATGCAGACATGTATATTTTGTTTGCGGGTGCTTGAGTGACCTTAGTAAAGGTTGTCTCAGGTTGGAGGGAATGCAGTATAGGGAGGATTTTGGCCTCCCTCTGTGGACGAGTTTATGAGAAGAGATCTTGCAAATGACTGTTGACAGGGCAGGGGGCATTCATCAAGAAAACAAGCCACATGAGCACCGAGACCAGAGTTAGGGCTGGAATGAATCTCATAGAAACAAATCTAATCTAAGCGCTGCCAGAGAAGCCATTTATAATGTTAAGATCACAACATGAATCCACAGAGAGGAGTGCAAGGGGGAGGGAAAGAGAGAGAGAGAGACACACACACACACACAGGCAGAAGGGTACCAATTGAATAAATGAATGTATAAACTTTGTAGTAGGAATATAGTCTTTTGAGGTATTATTCTGCTGCCCCATTGTTAAGCAGTGAGGAAACTGATTTTGAAAGGGAGTCATTTTAGTATTAAAGGTTTGCTGTCAGTGAAACTCCAAATTCCTAGAGGTTTTAGCCCATTTACAAAACACGCCCCACATCCTCTGCACCACCTCGTCTGCAGACAACAGCTCTCTTGGGGTGAGCTTGTTCTTACCGAGGAATGGCAGCATGCTCCATCTTCTACAGTTATTCTGGCAGCTCTGTCTGTAGACTGATTTACACCCACAAGTAAAACTTTGAGAATGGAATAGAAGTCAAACACTAGATGGGAATGTGTTGAATTCAATTCTATTCTCATAATTTCACAAAATATTGACTTTTTTAAATTGAAAATATTTTTAGTGGACATATCTGCAAAGGTGCGAAATGTTGCTTTTATACTGAATATTTCTGCAAAACTAAAAGACTGCAGAATAGAGTTAGAAAAGCTCAGCGGGGACTCGAGGCACACAGAACGTGTATGTTGTTTCAATATTTATCAAAGCTGCAATCCTACACCAAACCTCCCCACAGGTGGGCTAGGACCATATAAGGTAAGACGGATGGTACCGTACTTCCTGTTTACTTTTTGTCTCCACCCAAACACATATATATATATATACACACACACACACATATACATATATATATAAACACACATACAAACACATATATACATATATACACACACATATATATATATACATACATATATATTATGATTATTTTTTATTTTAGTTTTCAAAGATTTTATGCAGAACTTTGAAACCAGTCAAGACAATTATTTGTTTTCCGATAATATTTTTTCTCACAGAAAGAATGTAATCTTTACAATAATCTATGTGAAGAGAAAAGTTTTATTCAAATTTCACAATTATTACTGTAAGATGTTTCTGTTCTGTTGTTACTGGTAATAAAAGTGACTTATTATTTTGATGTTGTATTGCTAAATGTAGATTGCATTACATTCCTTTTCATTAAATGGAACACGCTCTCGCAGTGACTTTGTTTTGGAGAGACTTTATATTGGAGTGTAAAACACAGATTATCAGTTAAAACAGTTGGGGAATAATGCCCTGCAGTGCATGCTTTGTTTTTCTTTTGTGTTTGTTTTAAGTGAAGATGATTGAATATAATAATTGAATAATAATAATTCAATAATTGAAATATAAACGACAACTTTTAAACACTGTATTTTTGGTAAATTTGTTAAAATAATCGATAGATTAATCAATTAATTCAAAAAAATATTCGTTAGGTGCAGCCCTAGTATAGACACAAAGAAAAAATGATTTTTGTACTAAGCTGTAAACGTGTTTATTTCTGCTGTAAAGTTGGGGATTTTAACATAGGGGTCTATGGGGTTGTCCTTGCTTTTGGAGCTGGCCTTACGTGGCCATTCAAGGAACTGCAGTTTTTGCCACTTCATGCCGCTTCATTTTTCAGCCCAGAGGTTGCCGCTTGCTTGGGATGCTTCCCTGTTTTCTGGCATCACAATCATAGTCCTGCTTTTTGTATTCCCAGCCTCAACCCTACACACCTTCCTGTGACTTCTATACAGTAAGATGTTTCCTTGGAGCTTTCCTTTGATGGATTTCTACAAAATTATTTATAAATCAAAAGGGCCGTTTTGGACAGGACAGAGACAACCCCTTACCATCCCAACCAATGAACAGAATACTGAAGTTTGAAGGCAGTTTTGAGCCAACAGAATCATTTAACCCTCTGGGGTCTGAGCCTATTTTGTCATTTTTGAATGCTTTTGATTTTTCCCTTCATGTACCACATTAAAAAATGTTTACTATATACCCATATTTGGTATCCATCTTAACTTTAAGCGACTTAATCAACATATTGAGTTGAAAAACGATACTATTTACTACAATAAAAAACACAAATGTGCTCAATGAACTGTTTTGGAACCTGAAAATGTAAACATGGGATACAATTATGGTAAGGTAAAATTTAAATTTAATAAAACTATACAGAAAAAAGGCCCATGAAAACATGTATATTTATAGGTGTTTTTTTCCTTGTTAGCTGCAACTCTTCAAAACAAACTATGTGCAAAATTACACAGAAAGCTACACCAACGCTCAAATATTTCTTTACTATCAAATTAAAACTATCATATCTTTGGTTTTACATGACCTAGGAATGTCAAACAAAAACTGGGAGAAAGTTTCAAGTCTGTACTTTGGAGTGAAGTTGATGGCAGCGCTCCATGTGACCTAGTTTTTTTTGTTAAATGTCACATGATCTGATCAGGACGCCACCATCATAGACCCCAGAGGGTTAACTCTATGGAGTCTTGGACTATTTTGTCCATTTTTGAGTCCTTTTCATGTCTTTTTTAGTCATTTTGTGTCTGTTGTTGTGTCTTTTTTTAGTTATTTTGTGTCTTTTTTTGTAATTTTGTGTCTTTTTTGGTAATTTTCTGTCTGTTGTTGCGTCTTTTGTGGTCATTTTGTGTCTTTTTTTCTAGTCATTTTGTGTCTTTTTTGGTTATTTTCTGTCTGTTGTTGTGTCTTTTTTGGTCATTTTGTGTCTTTTTTCTAGTCATTTTGTGTCTTTTTGTGTGTTTTTTAGTCATTTTGTGTCTTTTGTGGTAATTGTTGTGTCTTTTTTTTGACGTCATGAAGAAGTCGTGCTCCGGCGCTTTCGTGAACTCCAGAGGGTTAAGAAGTGTACTTGTAAAAAGTCTTCTTCTAAAATAGAGGTATGTTTTTCTTTCTTTACCCAATGTGTCTCTGTCTGCATCACTGGTGCAGTACTCTTCTTATAGAAAGCTCTTTTGTGCAGTGATGCCTGGATTGGGAAGAGAGCAGGCTTTACAAGACCAACACAATTTTTCTCTGGATTGAACCAGATCCGAATCCTTTGGTCAAGCTCTGGATACTCCAATTAATTAATGTTGGAGATACCACATAATGGTCCACAACACACTGTCACAAAGAGCAGCAATATAGGGAAAATATGATAAGAGAAAGACATTCTGGTCTAAAGAACCAAATGAACAATGTTTCACACAGTTGATTCCAGGTAAAATTGATAACAGAGTCTTGGCTCGGATGTTGCCACAAGCAATTTGGAGCGAGCCATTTTTCTTCTATTCTTGTTCTCTACTGATGAAAATTGGCAATCATGTAATAATCCACTTATGAGCGTGCAAGCTTGCTTCGCAGCAGATTCGGCAGCAGTTTTCACTTCAGAGGCCACGATCACCTCAGGCTGCTCCATCATGAGCTCTCCCAGGCCAAACGTGGAGCTCTCATCTTAGAGCTTCCTATGTAATCCCAGATCAAAGGTCCCAGGGAAACTGGAATGGATTCTCCGCTCGAACAAGCACACTTTCTCAGATGGAAGAAATTAAACCCATTTTTCTTTATCTTCCTTCTGCAGGTTAGCTCACTCAGTGCACTGAGAGATGGACCTCGCAATGATATTGCGCGTCTTGCTCATGGCAGAACACACAAGAAGATAGTGGCCCGACCCCTCTCCGGCTGTTTGATGTCTGTTTTAAACCCCCCGTCGTTTTCATGCTACCCAACTGATAAGCAACAGAATGGAGGGGTCACGTGGGACTCACCGGGACTTTTCAATGAAGCAGACCTCTATATCTTATTGATATGTATTTTATGTTGACTAATATCTAATGACAAAACACAATTTAAAACCTTTGTTGTCAGTGGAACACAATTCCTGCTATCACCTCTGAGGTGTTTCACCAGCTTGGTGTTTGTTCGGGGAAATACAATAAATTAGTGCTGTGGCAGTCAATCTTTGTTTTACATTAATTTACAATATTTATCTACAAGATAGACTGAAGCGTAATCTAGAAGGTTGGATTGATTGATGGAACGATGGAAGCCATTCACTTACAATATACAGTTATGGAATAAATGATTAGACCACCCTTGTTATCTTCAATTTAGTGTTCATTTTAACCCTCTGGAGTCACCAAAAGCACCAAATCATGACTTCTTCATCACATCTAGACTAGAAAACAAAGCAGCGTTGAGCCCTACTGTAAATTTACCTCTAAAGTTCTGGCTGTAAACTCCATGAGGCCAGTTTCAGTTTGATGATGATATACCAAGTAAAACTAGAAAATTCTTTATTGAGCATGATAGTGTTTTGAAAGTAAAAAAAAAAAGATTCAAAATCACATTTTATGTTGGACTAAAGGACTAAAAAAGACACAAAATGACCAAAAAAAGACACAAAAAGACACAAAATGACTAAAAAAGACACAAAATGACCAAAAAAGACACAAAATGACAAAAAAGGACACAAAAAATACACAAAATGACCAAAAGTGTTACGCTAAACACAAGATCAACTATTATTATATTATTATTAGTCATATAGGCGAGGTTGTGCTGAAAAAAAAAAGAAAAAAACAAACAAACATGGCATTTAAACATTTTTTAAGTGGTGATTACAGGCAGGATGAAAAGGATTCAAAAATGGACAAAATAGCCAAAGACTCCATAGAGTTAAGAGTGTCAAAATTTCCTGAAACACTTAAATGTGAAACATTAAACAGAGAAGAGTGAAGAGCTTCCTTATCTGTGCCCCTAAAAGTTTAAACTTGACTAATTTAACTGTTTATATAAAATGTTGGAACGTTCGTTAAGTACACATACTTACTTTCTATAGATTACTTTCTGTAAATATTGTACTTTTTACTCCATTATATTTATTTGCTTTGCTTACACTGAATATAAAGGGTTATATGATCTTTTTTATAATATGATGCATTGTTATACTGTCCATTAAACTATCCAACAGCCAACAGTATATGAAATAGATTAAATTGCTTAAACCAACTACAACTTAAAATAAATGCTTTTGATGCTTACAGTACATTTATCTGCGATTACTTCTGTAATCCTACTTCTACGATTTTGGATGTCGCATCCCATTACTTGTAATGGAGTTAATAGAGACTTAAACATCTATGAATCATCAGACTGTTGATGTGATGATTCAGTATTCATAGTAACCAAGCAAAGCCTGTTTTTAGTACGCGATTTAGCTACAGATGTCACCATGAATCACAAACATGCCTAAAATCCATCAGTGATGGTTCTTGTTTCTTCCTGGATATGTGAATGATTTTTTAAAAAAAGCCAGTTCGTCATCTAATTAAGCACATCAAACCTCCATCAACAAGTGGGCTGCCTCGACTTCTTAATTCTCAATCCATGAATTTTAAATTCTGTTTATATACTAATTTGCAACAGCAAATACTACTGAGGGAAACATGATGCCGCCTGAATTATATCTTTTATCACCACAATAAGGAAACACTGTTGACATATCGGTCAATCTGCAAAATGTTGTTACTAAATTAATCAGAAAAATGTTCACAGACAGGGCTGGACTGGGACAAAAAATAAAAGCCCTGGCATCAAAACTGATTACTCAGCCAACTATTTTAGAGCCCTCCTATAGATCAGGGATGGGCAACTGGAGGCCTGGGGGCCGCATACGGCCCGCACCCTTACTTGAAGTGGCCCTCAGTACAACTACACTGAAAAAAATGATTTTGACCCTTACTAAATGCTACATATATTAAAGCATATTTTAATAGAAATTATGTTATTTAACTCCACTTATAAAATACATGTTATTTCAACATATATTGTCAGAATAATGACAATCTTATTTTATTTCATCCAAATTTCATTTTTTTTTTTGACTGTTTTGATTGTTCATTCCATCCTTATGATTCTGGTTGACAGAATCTGAGCAGTGTGTTTCTGCTTTCTTGTGTTGTGTATTGTTTGTATCATATTAAAGTTGGTGGTCGACACATCTTGTGGTTCTCTGTCATATATGATAGCTAAAATATTTAATTAGAATCAACTTAATAAAAAAATGTAGCGCCTGTAGTCTGATTAGCAACAAACAAAGGACACTAACACTCTTGCTAGGTTCGGAGAGCTGGTAATAGTTAGAAAAACGCAATACCATGAGGTTAATAGTTGACATTTATTGCCATGACATGTAAGTATTTTTGCAGTGCATGAAAATAAAATATACAGAAAAATAGAGCTCTTTTTAATTGGTTGAAAAATAATAAAATAAATAAAAAATGAAAAAAAAGGTTCAAAACAAGGTGTCCCTCCTTCTTTTGTAGAAGGTTAGAGTTCAGTTTATGTTCATGTTCCGTGTGTGTAATGTTCAAAGTTCAGTCCTTAAGGTTACTACCCGGGTAGATTTTTGTGTTATGTCCTTATCTGTGTCACAAGTGAAGTGAGATGGTGTCAGAAGCTCCTCGGAATGAATCCCACAGTTGGCCAGACCATGCACCGTTGCGTCTGAATCGCTCGTCCTAATGGCTCGCCACCGAACCTCCTCGGTCCGAAATCCGAATCAAATCCTAATCCTTCGAACGAAACCAAAACGAAAAACCAGTCTACACATAGAGTGTAGAATGAATAATCATTACTTTCTATTCAAATGACATCTTTCTACTTTCACTTTTCACTCTATTTCTTCCATATATATACCCAGATAAAGGATATACTGCATTTAAATGCTTTAAATTAACCTGCACATTTTATAAGTATAAGTATTTTTAACATGACTATTATTTATCATGAACTTATATTTCAACATAAATTAACTTATTTATTTCAATAAAGCTCTATTTATATTTATAAACAGCTCTATGAATCAAACCATATATATATATATATATATATATATATAACCATACTTTTTATCTGTTTTTAACCATAAAGTCACAGTATAAAATTATTCTTTTTAAACAACATGTATATTTAACCAACTTTGGTGCAATAACACTCAATACATTCAGTTCAATGACCAGGAAAAATAATTAGCATTAACTGGTATCAAATAACCACATTTCTGTACCATATCATGTCTCTATTTCTCATCATGAAGCACAGGAAAGGCTCATTAGCTTAACCAGCTAGTAGCACGTTAGCTATATATAGCTCTACAGTTAGCATTCACATCACCTTTTGCAGGTAAAACCCAGAGTTAGCGGCGCTAACCGCGATTAGCATTAGCTTCGCGCTAGGTCGTTAGCGATCTTTTTACAGCTTATTTTCAAAGTAAACAATAATACGACATGTACCGGAGTAGGTTTAAAACATTAACGAAACATATCTTGGACTCCGACTGGTTTTATGAACATACTTCAGTAACAGGAATCTTCTCATATCATGCTAATATCAACAGCTAACCTGAGGCCTAGCCCAGTAGCATATAGCATTTCTCTTACCGGAGTTCTCAGAGGCTCAACACGGTGAAAAACCCGGCTCCTCTCTCGCTCACGCACACTCACAAGACTTTTCCTAATAAAAAGAACACTTATGAAGACACTGCTTGAGTATTAATGATTATTTTGCGTGGTTTTATGCTACCTATACACCAGAAGACTTTGAAAAGATTTGGAAAGACTCCTGCAAGACTATCAGCTCACACCTGCTCACATCTAAAGACAGGTGTTAAGAGTTTTTAGTCCCAGCCTAGTCTCAGACTGAGATTCTACAAAGACTGTGAATCTTGCAGGGTTACTATTTACAAGACTACAACTAGATTTCCTTTAGCATTTTTTACCTACCATGCAATTTTTGTGTGCGCAGTGGTTTGTGTTGAAAAAAAGAAAAAAAAGAAGAAGAGAAGACGCCCTCACAAAGCTGAAAAAGGATTTCTGTTTTTCTGAAAAGTTGACTATTTTACAGTAAAAATAGATATAAGGAAGAATAAAGGAAAGGAAACTGTAGAAAATAATTAATGATATACATTTATGTCTTATTTAATTATAATTTGTTTAATTGAATAATCATAGGCCTACTTATCAGCTCTATCAACTTTCATTTAGCTAATCACACATTCATCATCAATTATTTATTACTTATTTATGTATACATTTTAACTGGATCAGCTTACTGTTCTCTTTACTAAGAAACAGCGCCCCCAAAATCCCGCTTGTGGCCGTAAATATATTACATCTCTATATTTGTATTTAGGACTGAGCTTACTAACATTATTGTGATGATACTGTGATGATAAGTGGTTTTACTGCCGGTCTGGAACCGCTCATTTATTGGTTGTTGATTGTGTTCCGTCACTGCGACTTGCGATAATATCAAACACGTTTGATTTGATCGCAAACCAAAGACTAGGAAAAGACTGATAAGAAACAGCGCAGATTACTATTTTACACTTAACGATCGGGATGACGGGAGCTCGCTGTGACTCCAGTAAGACTCCTAGATTTACTAAAGACTTTTAGTTTTCAGTCTGGGACTGTGAAAATCGTTTGGTGTAAGCCCAGCATAAGATGGCGCTCGGTGCAGACTGAACTCACGCACAGGTCAGACCGAGGTCACGTTCAATGCGTCTGAGATTACACATAGGGGTAGTGCGCCACCAAGTGGTGAGCTTAGGTATTACATTTAAATCACAAATATTGGTTTAGTAACCATGGGGGTTACAAAAAGGTACAATTTAAACATTTTAATTGATTTGAAAGAACACAATCTATTTAAAAAAAACATACACAATTTGTTTAAGTTCATTTAAAGTGGGTTTAATTGGAATTACTAAGAAAATTTGAGTTAAATGAACTCAAAATAATTGAGAAAGAATTACATAATATATATATTTTTTTAAATTTACTTAAAATGTATAAGTCCAGTCTTTCTTTCTTTAAAATATATTTTTTGTCTTTTTTAATAATGCTGTGTTATTTTGGTAATTATGTGTCTTTTTAAATAATGTTGTGTCTTTTTTGATAATTCTGTGTCTTTTGGGTCATTTTGTGTCTTTTTTTGGTCATTTTGTGACTTTTTAAAGTTATTTATTTATTTATTTTTAGGAATTTTGTGTCTTTTTTTTGGTCATTCTGATACTGCCTCCAGCGGCCCCCAGATAATTTGAGTTTGAGACCCCTGCTCTAATACAACCAACAGTAAATCAACAAACCTAAACATCACGGTCACAATTTTAAACACATGGTTAATGTTGTGAAACTGTCACAGCCTGGTTAAGTTTAGGCAACAAAACTACTTGGTTAGGTTTAGGAAAATATCATGGTTTGGGTTAAAATTGGTATGTTTCTTTCAGAGTTGGTAAGTACGAAGTATGCGGATATTTAAAAAACAACTTAAAATTGCAACATTGACCATGGAATTAACTGTAATCTCCTGGGTAAAAGTTCTGTTTGTTTCACACCGTGCCTCCTAAACTATCTCCTCATTATGAGCGTCTTTGTCGCTCTTTATACAACATCACTTGACCTCCTCCTTGTCTCCCTTTTTTTTTGTAATAAGCTGCTTGTACAAATGACCTACGTGGTCATTTTTTGAGGGGAAGGATAGTCTATTTTCAATTTTTTTTAATCAAGACTGCAATGTTGAAGAAGGTCCTCTAAATTTAACAAAGTAGTAATTTGAACCCAAACCAAGTTGAATTTCCTGTTGTGAAGGGACCTTTTCAGCCTTCACATTGTATTATTAGTGTAAAAGCAATAGAAACCCTTAAAGATATTTTTGTATTCTCATTGGTACCGCGATACAATAGTTGCCTGTTGCATGTCTGCCTGCCACTCTGGCTATCAGGAAGAGACAAAAACGGAGAGGCTTACCAAGATAGAGGGAAGTGAGAAGGGAAGATCAGAGAATGAAAATCTGGCCCATGTTCAGAGCCTCTGTTTCATGCTCTAGAGCCTTTGAAAATCAGAAGGGCTGACTGGCAGCCAGATCTGAAGTGATGGAAGGCTGTGTGTGTGTGTGTGTGTGTGTGTGTGTGTGTGTGTGTGTGTGTGTGTGTGTGTGTGTGTGTGTGTGAGGACAGAAAGAAATGCAAAAGGAAACATCACATGGAGTCAGACAAGTCTATGGCAAACAAACTCAATAGAACATCAGTCACTTTTTCTCATGTTTTTTCCTACAGCCCCCGCAAAACAGACAAATATGAAAACTGAAAAAATATTGTTGACACCACTTTTGAAGTATTTCAGTTAGATGTCTATACTTGAACCCTAAATTCAGAATCAAAGACTCCACTCAGAACAACATTGGTGATACAGAAGATCATGATATATATGGACTGCATGGAAATTGGAACATATTTTTACTGATAATAGCCAGCAATCTTTTCTGTTTGCATAAATGTTCCTCCTGTGTTTGAATGTTCCAGCCTAGCTGTTTACAGAATTGAGTACTCATTACAGAGGGGAGCTATTTTCTGCTTCATGTGGGCAGAATGCAAGGGCAAATTAGCACACCTCCTGGAAATTTCACAGTATAAAACATCTTCACCACAGTAGGTGGCATCACTTCCACCAGGCAGCTAACAACTTTGAGAGACATGCTGTGAACCCTAACATTATCAACAAATTGACAAGTATATTCTAGCATATCGGAGTACCAATTTGTCTAATAAATGTGATGGTGAGTTATTTACGTGCTGTACACCAATTTGTTTTCCTTACATGGTGGGATGTGCTGGATAACACCAAGGTCACAGTAAACTCTCTTTACTCAGTATGTGAAGTAACTTCAGGAAAGTTTTAATTGGCTGAATTACTGCAAAAACCAGATTGTGGTCTTGTGTTTAAGATTCAGTTAAAGGCAAAAGTGCCCTAATTTTTTTTTTCAAACTATAATTGCCACTTTGTGATTCTATGCCCCTGCCAATCAGTCAATTTGTCCTTTAATTTTTTTTTTTAAATTAGACTTTTGTGTGATTTTTTTGTTAGAATTAGTAATGGAATTCTTGAATTATGGCTAAAATATACTTTGTGAGGTCACGGTGATCTTGACCTTTGAACTTCAAAAACTGGTGTACAATTTGAAGAAATTCCCTCAAGAAATACCCTGTTAGTTCAATGAATTGCATTTATTGTTTACCTTAACTAATGTAAGAGATTATAAGTCTTAACCCGTTTAAGTTGGGAAAGCATTACTGCATTTCTACCATTAAAACCGGGGGCGCTGTTGCGTTTTTCTACCATTAAAGCCGGGAAAGCGGATACGTCGTTTTGTAGTATTTGTAGTTTTTTCCACCTATTTTCGGTCTCTTGGCCAATGAAATGCATCAGAATACATGTGGGAGTGTCGCAATGCAACATGGGACTTTTCCAGAACTGAAATCATGGTGGACGACGACTATAGCGGAGGGAGCTCAGATATAACAGCTATAAGCTCTCAAATACTTTTTGAATTTCATTTCTATCTGCTACAGAGGCTGATAAATCTATTATTTAGTAGGAAGTGTTGACACTTCTGTTGAATTTCCAGAAAAACTTCAGGTTTTAGGGGATTATTTTAAAATCGCCCAGAGGTTTTAAAGGCATTTTTTCCAGGCGTACATAATCTTCACTTTAGTGCTTTTTTTGCAATTTGGGTTAGATGCTAAACTCCATTTGATGCAGTACCTTAACCAAGTGCATTGACAATAAAGTTGAATATAATCTTTTTTGATTAAAGGGGGAAAAATAAATTACTTTAAGAAGTACTATAAGTATACATATGACAAAACTTTTTTCCAGTAGATGGTCTCATACTCTAATACTTAACTGAATTTGTTAGAAGTAGTTTAATAGTTTAAACGTCCTTTAAGACTTATAATCTCTACAGTGACCCGCAAAATGCTTATTTTGACAAACAGACAGATTCTTCAAGGTATTGGAAGCGTTACTCTGAGATGTTGGTCCGTATTGACATGGTAGCATCATGCATTTGCTGCAGATTTGAGTGCAATCTCCCGTTCCACCACATCCCAAGGGTGCTCTGTTGGATTGAGATCTGGTGACTATGGAGGCCATTTGAGTACAGTGAACTCATTGTCATGTTCAAGAAACCACTTGGTGTCCTCTTGGAAGAAGCCATTAGAGGATGGGAACACCGTGGTCATAACGGGATGGACATGGACCAATAGCACCAATTCTCAGGCTGGAGCGTTTGAATGATGCTCAATTGGTATTAAGAGGCCTAAAGTGTGTCCCAAACCATTACAACACCACCACCTGCCTCGACCGTTGATACAAGGCATGATGTGTCCATGCTTTTATGTTATTTGAGCCTACCATCTGAATGTCACAGCAGAATTGGAGACTCATTAGACGGGGCAACATTTTTCCAATCCTCTATTGTCCAATTTTTGGATAGCCCATGTCAATTGTAGCCTCAGTTTCCTGTTCTTAGCTGACAGGAATGGCACCCAGTGTGAATTCTCACTGTTGTAGGCCATCAGCTTCAAGGTTCAAGAACTATTTCTCAGAGAATATTTTCTCTTTCTCCGACCAGAGATGGTTGAGATGAAAATCCCACTAGATCAGCAGTTTGTGAAATACTCACTAACGCACCAACAAACATGTCATGTTCAAAGTCACTTAAATCAACTTTCTTCCCCGTTCTCATGCTCGAATGCTTATAGTGCGACATAACATTGTTTCAACACTTTATCCTCTTATGTTGTAGCACAGACACTTTTCTTCTCATCCTGTAGCACAGCCCCGCTTTTTGACAAGTGGGTACTCAGTAAATCAATACCATCATTTGAATGAAACAGTATGAAGTAGAACTGCACTACAGTTCAGCTATGTATGAGGATATTTATCTGCCGCAGTGTGTAGGAGGAAACCAATAAAGTGACAAAACATACACCCACGCCAGAAGAGCAGCATTGTTCCCACACAACATATTCAACAACATCAGACCTTCACCGCAAGGAAGAGTTCAAACTTTTGCAAGAGGGCATTCAGTGTTTTTACTGAAAAGTGCTTCTTGAGCATAAAGAAATTTTTTTTTTTCTCCCTGTGGTGACTAATCTGGTGAACACAGAATAACAAACCTGTTGAAATCCCCCTTCGCTTGCTGGTAAATAGCTGTTAGGTGTTACAAAAGGGGAAATTTAACGACATGTCTGTTGCACATATACACAACCCAGACTGTTACCTCCGACAGATTGTGTGTAATCTCCTACGGCAGCGTAAGTGAAAAAAAGAAAAAGAAAAATCCAATACAGTACAATTGTTTCTGCAGAGCTGGTGCAAAACGTGCATTGTGCTACATAAAAGAAAGAAGAAAATCGCGATTAAATGTTTTTTCTTTTGAGATGTGACTGATAGCAGACAGAGACTGCAGTTTGCATGTAGCTGCAGTTACCTTGTGTTTATCAGGACACACAAACGATGCCATCTGCACTTTTAAAATCCTTCTATGTGCCTTCAGATCCAGATGCTCAGTTTAGTCATGTCAGCCTCCTGCAGATGGCTTCATTTTTTGTCTGTCTTTATTTCATTCCATCTCTTATTTGGGCCATGGGTTTGTGTCATGACTCACGCTACATAGAATGCTCTCTATTAATAAACACAACTAATATAATTTTATGAGTAATATATGCCAAAACACATTTTCTCAGGTGGAGTCTGATTGCAGCCCTGGGAAATGTTTTTGTATTTCATTTATGAGTGTTTACTTTATTTTCATTTTGTTTCTAAACTAAAACATGTCTCCCTCTGGAATTGGCATCAACACAGTTTTCGTACACACCAATCAGAGTTCTGTCAAGAGCATTGACGTCACGTAGCAAATACAGACGGCGATATAGTTTGACTTGGCAGTGAAAATCTATTCTCGGGGATGCTCCCTGCTGCGGCAATAAAGCACATCAGCATGAAATGCGTAGCAGCATGCAGGGGGTGTTGGGAAAAAAAAAATCTCCCCCATGGGTGTAAAGTAGGAACAAACACTATCAAAGGTGCATATAGAGCGTAATCACAGCAGGTGGAGGCCGGGGTGGAGCAGGCTTTAACCTGCAACTGCAACAAGAGAAGTAAACAAACATAAACGTTCACTGGGGATTTAGCACAATATGACATATTTACTACAAAATGGCATATTTATGTATGACAATATGACAAATGTATCCAAAGTCACTTAGAAGAAAATATTTCAATATCAATGAACAGAATTCCACTGAAGTGTCATGAGACCAAACTCATCATACTGCATGTTTATACATAAACAACTCAAAAATACTGTAAATCCCTCGAGCAGAACTATTTATTTTATTGCACATTTGTTTTTAGATCAACATCAGTACATCATCCTGGAACCACTAATAGCTTGAGGATACATAATATGGTGCCAATACATCAATCACTTTACAATAATCAACTAAGTTATGGTTTATAAACCAATTATTAACCATTTTACAAAGTGCTATACATATTTAATCTTTAAATGTTTTAAACCAATTTCTTAAAGGTTTATGAATAATTTCAAAATCAATAACATACTTAATATGGTGTTTAAAATGTTCAAATGAGTGCAACTAAAACTATTAATAAACTATTAATTATAATGTAATTGTTTGTTTATGGTTAAGTAAATATAAACTTATATTAATATACCATCTATTAGCCATTAATAAATGATTTAGTTAGTTAAACATTAATAAATTATGTATTTACCATTCTAAATGGCCTATATACGGTTTAAAAATTATGATTAAACATTAATAAACTATCTGTTTACCATTTATAAATGATGGTTATGGTAAGTGTTACCGAAAACTCAAAAAAATTTTGATTTATGCTTAAGGGATCTTTAACATTTGCTATAAATTTCTTGAAAATCTTTAATGCTTGTTAAGATATTTACAATCTACCTGTGCAAATTATATCCACTGCCCATAACACCCACTCTGCACACTTTATTTTGCTAAAAATCCCCAAAACACACTCTGTAACTGCTCAATTGTCATTCCAATCTGCTCTAACCACATGCTGGAGCAACTGAGAATTTACTCTATTTTGTACTCCTGCAGTGGTTAAACTTTTCACTTGCTTGATACACATCTGAGCCAATGGCGTCACAGTGTTCTACTGATCTACAACTGGTGGTAAACAACACAGCAGTGTGCCAGTGTTACTAAAACGGTACACCACAATACAAAAATGACCTTTTTTGGCAACTGCACAAGCTACAGCCAACCACTCACTATAATGCTAATTACTCAGTCTGGAGAGAACAATATCAAACTGGATCTGCCTCAGTGCAAGTTTAATTCTGTGGAAAACATGAACCAAAAAACCTTTGAACTGTTACACATTCCCATACCATATGTAGCTTTGATACTTCCTTAGACGGACATTTGCAGGAAGTGGCAGCTGGTCTGAGACTGACCTGCTGTAATTTAGTGGGAATCGAGCAGCACCGACACACCATGTTGAGATGTGTCCAATCAAAGTGAAAGATCTTTAGAAAACTTCAAAATGATCTTTTCCACATCCAATTTTTAATGATTGATTCACAAAATGTTGTAATTTAATGCTTTTGGTAACACTTTACAATAACCAAAAAAGTAATGTTTATAGATGGTTTATAGACCAATTATATTATAACCATTTACAAAATGCTATACATATTTAATCTTTAAATGTTTTTTTGTTTTTTTAACTGTATTGCCTTTATGCACATTTACAGACAATTAACATCACAAAGGAAAACAAATCAAAACATCTTGAGATTGGGTCTCATCTGTCACACAAATGGCACTGTAAAGGGTATTACACATATTGTATCTGGTTCTGTATTCCAAAAAATAATAATAATAATAATAATAATAAATAAATTAAAAAAATTAAAAAAGGCTAACTTAGATAATAATAGTGTAAGAGTCTTAAGCAATATAGTCTGTAACTGGGGCCCACCTTCTCATAAAAACAGGTACTTTTAGCTGTATTTGGGCAGTCATATATTCCATCATGTAGACATGTTTTACTTTCTGTAACCACTGAGTGATCATGGGGGGAATCTTTAAATGTTTTAACCAATTTCTGAAATGCGTATGGGTGCAACTAAAACTATTAATAGACTATTAATTATAATTGAATTGTTTAATGGTAAAGTAACTCTAAACTTACATTAATATATCATCTTTTTGCCATTTATAAATGATGTAGTTAGCTAAACATTAATAAATTATATATTTACCATTCTAAATGGCCTATATATACGGTTTATAAATCATGATTAAACATTAATAAACTATCTGTTTACCATTTATAAATGATGGTTATTGTAAAGTGTTACCATGCTTTTTTACAGGATGCCTCACAAGACACACATTCCTGTGGGTTACATTACTATATTCACTTTGACATCTTAAGTTTAGTTCTGATATCTTTAGTGATAGAAAGTGAATATCAACCTAGAGGTGGGGAAATAGTTTGCAAGATGTTTTCTTAGCACACACAAACTGACAGAAGGGACAGAATAAAACAAATTGGGAATACATTTTTAGGGCTTTTCACACTGTATTTAGCCCCAGGCTAAAGGAGCTGTGAGCCTGGGGCTAAGAAAGCTTTCACACTGGCACATTCCAAAGTGAGCTTTCCCAGACATAAGCCTGAGGCTTGCTGGCCCTGCACCGCAGCAGTTAGCACGACTTTGCTGGTTTATCCCCTGAAAATGGACTAAACCCAGGGCTTAAAGTTGCCAGGGCTAGGTAAACAATGTAAGTCTAGAATTTAAACATTAGTCACATGTTCAAACTGACATTTAACAAGTGGTACAACTGTGAAATGTACAGCCCTGGGTTTAACAACGTGCATGTGGAAAGTGTGAAAATCCCTTCTCACTCTTTACAGAATAACACTCCTTATCTTTATAACATTAGATATGAGAACACATGTTAAATGCAGTGCCACATATCGGCGTTACAATATCTATGAGCTGATTAGAGCTGCAACTATGAATTCTTGTCTTTACAAATCTGTCACATTTGCCTGTATACTGTAAAAATAAAAAGGCCTATCTACTCAATTAATTTGGTGAAACATTTTTACACTCAAACATATTGAGTAACTTTGACTGCTATGAAATTGTGTAAAATAAACCTCATGAATTGAGTAAGTACAAGTAAAACCTTTAAGCAAATCTAAATAACAATGTTAAGCACCTTGGCACAAAAAATATTGAGTAGATATGCTTTAATATGCAATGGAAAACCTAGGTCAATACCACATAAAATATTGAGTATATATAATAAAAATGCTTGGTTGATCCAACTAAATATGAGTGTGTTATTTAACAAAGCAAATGTGTTAAATTTACTCAATATTACCTGTATTCATTATGTACATGTGTGTATATATACAGTACAGGCCAAAAGTTTGGACACACACCTTCTCATTCAATGCGTTTTTCTTAATTTTCATGACTATTTACATTGTAGATTCTCACTGAAGGCATCAAAACTATGAATAAACACATATGGAATTATGTACTTAACAAAAAAGTGTGAAATAACTGAAAACATGTCTTGTATTTTAGATTCCTCAAAGCCACCCTTTGCTTACTAGAATATAAGACATTTTCAGTTATTTCACACTTTTTTGTTAAGTACATAATTCCATATGTGTTCATTAATAGTTTTGATGAATTTAAATGTCAATAGTCATGAAAATAAAGGAAACACATTGAATAAGAAGGTGTGTCCAAACTTTTGGCCTGTACTATATATATATATATATATATATATATATATACACATAAACACACACACACATATATAAATATATATACACACACACACACACACACACACACACATATATATATATATATATATATATATATATATATATATATACACACATATACATCCATCCATCCATTTTCCTCCGCTTATCCAGGGCCGGGTCGCGGGGGCAGCAGGATAAGCAGGGCATTCTTTATTCACCCTTGTCAAAATGAATACACAATGCAAATATACAGACAATTAAGTTTTTAATAAACCAAATTTGACCAGTGAAAATACAAGACTTTCAGGAAAATACAATTTTGAGATACTTCCACTTCTTATGTCCGTGTTTCCATGCACTTGGTTTCTCTGGCTACTAACAGAGCAAGTTGCAGCTTTCTGTTGGGTTGTAAGATAAATGGCACAGTGCAGGAAGCAGTGACAGCAGGGGACAGATGTGTATAAAGGCATTAGCTGGATGACCTTCACTGACAAGCTGCAACATGTGTCCTGAGATGGCCTTAAAAGAAAAGGTGGCTGAGTTTCCTTGACCAAGCTCTGCAGCCGGTATGAAATAATACCCAGCTGTAGGGATTAACCTCTCGTTCGCTGTTTTCCTGCTGATGTCTATCTCACACACTCTCCTTCCCCACCTGTCGTCCTTTCACTTGATTCATCGATTTAGCCCTGTAGGCAAGATGAGAGCGCTGTGGTGGCGGGATGAAGCACTTGCTGAGGGATATGGACATGACTGTAGCTAAGAAGGAGAAATTATAGCTTGTTATACAATTTGCAGGCAGTGAGAGCCTAAAGCGCTGAAAGAGTAAAGTTGTGATTGGAAGGTCAGCATCTCAAATCCACCGAAAAACCTGTTGAGAGTGAGTGGATAGCACTTTTCCTCTGGCCAACAACCACTGCTGAGGAAGGCACTAAAAGGGACACTTCACCCACTTTCAACCCCATAACATACACTACCGGTCAAAAGTTTTAGAACACCCCAATTTTTCCAGTTTTTTATTGAAATTCAAGCAGTTCAAGTCAAATGAAGAGCTTGAAATTGTACGAACGTAAGTGATGAACTCTCAGAGGTAAATAAAAAAAAGGTAAGGTTAACCAAAACTGAAAGATAATGTACAGGCCTTTTTTAGGGAACAAGAAATGGGTTAACAACTTAACTCTATGGAGTCTTGGGCTATTTTGTCCATTTTTGAATTCTTTTCATGTCTTTGTAAGTCATTTTGTGTCTTTTTTTGGTCATTTTGTGTCTTTTGGTGTCATTTTTGTAATTTTGTGTCTTTTTTTGGTCATTTTGTGTCTTTTTTTAGTCCTTTAGTCCAACATAAAATGTGATTTTGAATCTTTTTTTTTACTTTCAAAACACTATCATGCTCAATAAAGAATTTTAAATGTTGCAAATGTGCATTCATTTCAGAGTACACTGAGACATTAAACTGCATCATTTTCAATTAAATTCTGGAAAAGTTGGTGTGTTCTAAAACTTTTGACCAGTCGTGTATATTAGCCAAACGAGTGCCATTTCTTTTTTTTTTCAAACTTCTCTTTATTGTTTTTTTTTTCCTTTCGTTCACATACAAAAATAAAGAATGTACATGTTCATTTATGCTTATAATCTACACAAAAGAACAGAATGATAGTAGAAAAATAAAAGCAATAAAAAACCCACAAAAAACAAAAACAAACAAAAAAAAAACCTAGGTGGAGTCAAATCAAATATCAAAAATAAAATATGGTTTACAAATAAAATAGATTTAAATAGTAATACAACTCAGACGATGTCAAGTTTTCCAAAATTTACATTTGTTAATTTTTCATGGGTTTATATTTAGTATAATAATCCATAAATGGCTGCCATATTGTGTAAAAGGTATCTATCTTACCTCTCAGGGTGAATTTTATTTTTTCTAACTGCAAATGTTTCATTATATCATTCACAAACGAGTGCCATTTCTATGACATTGTCAGTGACCCGGGTCTAAATCTCAATATCTCAATATGTGATGGTTGAAACTAAAATTAACGGTAACACTTTACAATAACCTTCATTTATAAATAGTAAACAGTTTATTAATGTTTAATCATCATTTATAAACCGTATATAGGACATTCAGAATGGTAAATACATAATTTATTCATGTTTAACTAACTACATCGTTTATAAATGACAAATAGATGGTATATTAATAGGTAATACAACTTTTTTTTTCTACCAGATATGATGAACTATTCGATTTATTATAATTTAATGACTATTCGAATATTCGAAAATCGATGCCCATCCCTAGTTGTATGTATGTTGTACTATAACAAAACGAAAAACTCAGGACACTTTATTTATGGTTGCAGTTCTTCTGTTAGTTTGTCCTGTAAATTGTTATTTATTTTAAGTTCAATATTTTATTAACTACCTCAGACATTTTGATTTCCTTTTGTTAAAGAAAAATACTGCTGTATTATTGTTTTTCAATAAAATAAGATTCAAACATTGAAGTTCAGCTGTGAGTTATCAAAAAAATCGGTATCGGCCAAAATCGGAATCGGCAGGTCAGGCTTTTTAAAAACCGGTGATTGGCAAGAAAATTGCAATCGGTGCACCCTTATATATGAATGTACGTTTATAGTTACTTTACCATTAACGAACAATTAAATTATAATTAAAAGTTTATTAATAGTTTTAGTTGCTCTCATTTTAGCAATTTTACCACCATATTAAGTACATTAATGATTTTGAAATGACTCATATACCTTTAAGAAATTGGTTGAAAACATTTAAAGATTAAATTTGTATAGCACTTTTTAAATGGTTAATAATTGGTCTATAAACCATCCATAAACATGACTTAGTTGTTATTGTAAAGTGTTACCAAATTAACATAATTGCACATGTATTCACAGATGCATGTATCATTAAAAACTTTGAGTACTTTAAAGCACTTAACACCCAAACTACTGCTGCAAAAGTGTAGCTCTCTTCTACAACATACAGTAGCTGTTTACTCTGCACCATTAAATTAGGAGCTGGAAGGAAGCGGGGTCTATAAAAGGAAGCATAGTAATTGCAAAAATATTTTATGGTAAATGGGAGATTTACCAACATAAGTCATTACTGTGGGATTCATTCTGTTCTCTGAAGAAGATTTCTGAGACAAACGAGCAAATAGAATAATAAGAAATCTCGGATAATGTCTTGTACAGTGTTTTTAATTAGCAAGGACAAAGTAATGCAGGAAATGTTTGTTTCTTAATTGGCTTTATCTCATCTCCAGAATGTATGCAAAGAATAATGTCTCATCAGATACCAACTTTGTAATGGTAAATCAACTTATAAGTTTGGTTGCAGCAGCTATAAGCTAAGAGAATACATACATTCTTTTTCACTTATGATTGAAACAGCTTAGCCTGCATCCATTGGTTTGATACTGTGTCTGCAAGATGTGTCATGAAGAACCATTACTGTTAAGAAATTGCAACTAATGTTAGTTCAAGTTAGGGTGTTTTAAGAAGTTTGTACAGAAAACATTATAAAAACACATAGAAATCAAGGCTCACCAGTGCTCTGACTCTAGCCTTTGACCGCTGGTCTATATGGAGGGTGACCATATTTCAAACCCCGAACTAAGACTCTTTGCCTATCGCATTTTCATGTATGTGCTCAAGCAATGTAGCCTTTTTCATCAGGATGGTGGGCAATTATTTTGGGGTTACATGCACCGAGAGCAGTGATTCCCAACCTTTTGTAAACTTTGGCGATTTGGCATTTGAGCATGAAATCTTAAAAGTGCAGTGTAAAAATGCACACAATTACTTTTATTGTACCAATTAACGTTGGTCTGCCTTTCTTTCACTGAAAAAAAGTCACAGTAAGTGATAATTTTTCATTTGCTTCAAACCTTTTGTATTCCTATTTATACTGTTATACATGCATTTGAGCATGAAATATGTTAAGTTACTGCACTGTAAACATTTTTAAAATTGCAGTTTCATCATATCTGGTTAAGTGCACGGTCCTATATGTGGCCCTCTGGTAGTGTCAATGAAAAATTGTGGCCCCCTGCAGCACTTTAGTTGCCCATCCCTGACTATGTATGCTAAATTACTTTAGATGTATTTAACCCATTAGATTTATTCCACCCCTTAAAATCAAGAGGGCTTTGCGACCCCCCGTTGATCTTTGGCGCCCCCCTGGGGGGGTCGGGCCCCCCCGATTGGGAATCACTGACCTAGAGAACAACCATTTCAACACCATGGACGCCATGGATGCAGCTTTGTCATTGCCAGGTACTGAATGAAGAAAACTAGTAGTAGTCTCTTGCAGCTCTTTCGTTCAGCATGACAGCTATTGGTTAGCATAACGAAAGAGCTGCAAGTGTCTTTTGTTTTATAGGCTAGCAACAGGCTTAACAACTTGACTGACATGTATACGTCAAATCAGTGTTCACTTCATGTGTGATGCATTGTTTAAATGTTTTACTCCGGTTATATGTAATAGAGTGGGAAAGAACATCGTAAATGTTCATAGAAGTGCTGAAAACAAGTAGAATTTTTGAATAATATTTATTCAGATGTGGTGAAAACAAGTATAAGCAAATATTTGGTTGTGAATGCTGAAACTGGGGCATTTTTGTATTTACAGATGTTTGTAAGGACCTGGGACACCTAGTTTGACACCAGGACAATCCTGGACAAACCGGGACATGTGGTCACCGTAGCTATATGACATGAGGAGAGTGGTGATTTTGTCAAATCTAATTTAATCTACGACAGGACTAAACTGAGATAATGGTGCTTCCTACCCTCAGACAACCCCGGTCATAACTTTTGGACTACAGCTCCTATAACTTTGGGGTGTTAGTTGTAAAGTATAAAGTAAAGTCACAATGGAATCAGTGAGTTAGCTCAGACACAGACGTTTTTTTTTTGTGTGTATATGACTTTGTCTAGGTCCTAGTTTTCACTAACAGCCTGTTTGCTTTTATACCGTTATTTCCTGTATTTGCTAGAAAAATGTACTAGACAATAAAGTTCTGTTGTATTCTAATCACAACGAGATAATCCAAGTCATGGTACATTTTAAATCTAAACATAATGATATCTCAGAAATATAGTTTTTGCAGTACACTGTCTTGAAATGCATTAATTTCAGTAAATATTTAATGAGCTGTGACAAAACAAAACTAAAAACAAACCGCAGAAATCGCAGAAGGAGCACAACCAGAAAACAATTACAGACTGTCACTTAATCATGCCCTGAGCGTGGGAGCAAGATGACAATACCTTAATTACAATGTCACAAAACTGGGAAGGAGTTGGTTCAGTCAGCCTACCCACGTGGAACCGATTTATTTATGTGAATACAGAGTGTGCAGGGAGTTGATATTTGGTGTCTCTGCTCTGACCTTATCACTCCCTGCAAGCAAACACCGAGCTCAGCACAGCGGAGAGTGAAGAGTGGTGATAAAACACCTAAAAATACAATATATACACAGGCCAACAAGAGTTGTTATGTGAAATCTATGTGTGGCCACTTCCCAACAAAGCACCTCCACACAGGGAATATGTCATCTGCTGAAGTGAGATTTCGAAATTCAAACCCAGCGTCCACCTGATATGCAGCTGACAAACAGTATCAGCAAATGTATTAATGTAAACATTGACCAGAAGAGCAGAAATTAGCAGTTTGCAGATCCCAGCTCATCAAACAGCCAGCAGAACACAGCCGCGTAGCTGTTTTAGCAATATACAGGCTAAGTAGACAGGAAATGACCTTGGTGAAGTGAAGCGGGGAATTGTAGTGGTTGCAACCTGTAGATATCAAACACGAGTTAACCCAGCCTTTTGGTTATAAGATAAGATAAGACAAGATAAGATAAGATAAGATAAGATAAGATAAGATAAGATAAGATAAGAAACACTTTATTGTCCTTGGAAGGAAATTTGTCTTGGACTCCAATGCTGTCATATAAAAAACTGCTTTACAGTAATAACAGTACAGGTCAGGGATCGAGCCACCGACCTTCCGATCAGTATGTGACCACTCTACCAACTGAGCCACAGCTGCCCCCTGCTGCTCTAATATGACAACATTACTTTCAAGGATGCCTTGTGCATCGGTATCACACGCCAAGGGCCAAAAGCATTGGTATCTGCCGCGTTTGGAGTGAGACTGGGCTGAACTTGCTGCAGCCATCATGCAGTTGAGCCCCACCTGAGCCGCGCTGTTCAGGCGGACTTTGTCGTGGCTCAAACCTAAAAGCCAAGAGCCTCACGCGAGAGTGCGGCCTTGGTCGAGTCTGACACTGAACTGGAACAGAACCAATGCTTACAAATGTTTTCCCAACGTTTGTGAAAGACTAAGGTCCACATATTTGGTGGAGGGATTGGGGTTTTCAGTTAAAACTATACAATTTTGGAAAACAACAAATTCTCCACTTTGGAGAGAATATTCGCGGAAAATCTCATTCGCTATTTCTGCATTCCGTATCAAAACAGATAATATTCCAATTAGACAGAATGATGGAGATGTTGTGGAAGCAAAGAGGCGAATCACTATCACATATTCTGCTGTTGCCCTGTTGTGACCCCATTTTGGTTGAGCGTAATTCAATTCATCAAATTCTAGAGACTGTGTTTTCAACAAAAATAACTTTTTGTTTCAATTTGTTATATTTGGTGGATCTAGAGGAACTGGAGTGGAGGAATAAAGATAAATATTTGCTGAGAATATTACTGGTGGCCTGTAAGAAATCAATAACGAAGAAATGGCTGAAGAGGGAGGCACCTAGTGCAGATGAATGGATTGATATTGTGTACAGCATCTTTGTAATGGAAACAATTACTTTCAATTTAAGAACACAAAAAGAGGTATTTATTGAAAATTGGCAAATATGGATTACATATGTCTCTACCATAAAGCCGGATTTCAGGTAATCTCAGATTGGACTATCAGAATACTTTCATTTCTTTGTACCTTTCCCTTTTTTTTTTTTTTTTTTGTGTTTTGCCAATCCCCTTTTGTACGCTTGTACTTTTCCCTTGCTATTTTCTGTATTTGTCTATAGGTCTTCATGTTGATTGTTTGTTCATTCACATGTAAAGTCAAAAACAAATAAAAAGTAAATGACAAAAAAATGCACATTATTTTGGACCAATATTATTACTATATCTGCAAACAATAATTTGGAAGTGCTTGAGCAGATAATAAATAAACAAATTCCAAAAAGCTTAAAGACAAAAACTTCCTGAAGTCCATCGGGGACCAATTACAACCAGCAAGCAACATGTAGCTCTTCTAAACTGACAAAATAATCCATTCGGTCCAGTGTGGCACTGCTGAAGTGACATGATCATCATGCTGCTGGCAGGCAGCTGGCTTCCTTATTCAATGTTACTGCAGCAGAAGCCTTAGAAGTGTTTACAGCAGGGTTTGAAAATGAGCAGGAGAGCAGTGGCATTGACAGAGAAAGAGTGTGGGCAGAGCATTGACAGCCTGAATAAACACCTTATGAAAGGTTGCATTGAATATATACTGTATGTAGACTGAGTCATGTGTGTATCAGCCCGGTTGGAACAGAGAGAGGGGGGTTTGGTCCCATTAGCTCATATCACATGTGATCTGGCTTTGTCTTCTGATGTGAGAAACACATTCAGATGAAAATGTGAAGATTTCACATTAAAATACACATGGAGTCATGGCTGGTGTGAGTCAGGCAGCATGGATAGGCACCAAATGCAACTAGGCACATGCACACAGTTAAGGGTTTTTTTATATTTATATATATAATAGGGCGAGGACTTCATCGCGTTGATTAAGATTCATTAATTACACGAAAATGAACGCGTTAAAAAAATTTTAACGTTTTTTAACCTCACTTATTTTTGCACCACGGAACGTTTCTCACTGGATGAGTTTCAGGAGGACCGATTATACTGGAGCACCAACTAGCGTTGATGAGTTCAGACAACAACAAACCACAGTGAACATGAAGGAAGAAGCTGATGAGACGCTTTGGTTGGCCCCGTGCATGATGGGACCTTTAGTTACTAAAAACCAACGGATGGAAGCGTCGATAAGAGCATGGTTGTGTTGCTATGCAACAAGGAATTCACATATCACCATAGCACATCCAGCCTCAAGTATCACCTCAATGCTAAACATATAGCAGCTAGCGGCTAGTGTGGTAGCTAGCGTGGATTGTGTTTTACTTCAAAAACCAAAGTATTCTAGTTTACAGAAGGTCTACCTACCTATAGGCTACCTGGATTTATGAAATGTACTATATTTCTAAATATGCTATTGCTACACTTAATGGCAAAAATTGCACTGGTCTGTTGGACTTGAACAAAAATAAACAATATTTTTGTTGCTTAAGCTTATGTATTCAGTCATTATTCAATGGTATACTAAAAATCCATGTGAAAAAAATGACTTCTCACTGTTCTCAGGTCAAATATTTATATGCGATTAAAATGTGATTAATTTCGATTAATTAATTACAAAGCCTCTAATTAATTAGAATCTTTTTTTTAATTGAGTCCCGGCCCTGATATCTATATATATAATTCAAAGTTTTTATTATATTTTCATTATTACAACATATAAACGAACATCCAACAAAACAGACAGGATGGAGGTAATAAAAATACAAAAATAATAGTAAATTAATAAATAAAATAAAATACAAAATAAAATAAAATAAAATAAAATACAAAATCTGAAAATAAATTAACTAAAAATAAGACAGGTAAGTGAGTAGGCAAGGCAGGCAAATTAACACATCTGTCTACCAAAACTATCCCATTTTTCTTTTATCACATAATTTTCACAATTTAATCTCCCCAACATATTCTCACACGGCACAGTCCCCATCATCTGTGTTTTCCACATACTCAGTGTGGGAGAAGTTAAGGGTTTTAATGAGAAAATGGAGGTACACACACTCACAGAATCGTAGAGCAGGTCAGGGTCAAAGCCAGGAAAGTCCGAACGGGTCCAAATTAATTTATAGGGGTTAAGCAGAGAGTCCTTAGTCCGTTTAATCAGGAATAAGTCAGGTAACACTGACGGACTGAGCTGTGAAAGGGGCTGGTGTATGTACTGCAAGGAAAAGTGGAATCAAGGACACGTTCAGCCCTGAAAAAATATGGAAAAATGATTAATTCAGGGGAAACAGTCGTGTGTTGAACACCTTGTTTTGTACACAAGCACACAGCTTTTTTAATATGGCTGGTTTACAGTGTTAATCCTCTGGGGTCTATGATAATGTGGCTTTTTTTAAAGCGCTGTAACAAAAAAAAGAGGTCACGTGGAACGTACAGACTTGAAACTTTCTCCACTTTTTTGTTTGACGTTCCGAGGTCACGTAAAACCAAAGATATGATGGTTTTAATTTGACAGTAAAAAAATATTTATTCAAGTGTAAAAGTAGGATGGGACGAGGCAGACGTGGCATTCTGTAAAAATGGAGAAAAAGGGCTCTAATCATCTAACACTGTTCCTATAAATAAACATGTTTTTATGGAATTTTTTTGTGTATAGTTTTATAATATTTGAATTTTACCTTCATATGTTCATATTTGTAACCTATGTTGACATTTTCCAGGTCTTAAACAGTTCATTGATTATATTTGTGGTTTTTATTGTCATAAATAGTATAGGTTTATTTCAGATTTCATGATTTTTGTGTATTTTTGGGCTCAATATGTTAACAAAGTGGGTTAAAGTTAAAAAATAATTGTCAGATCATTGATCGTTGAAGTGGTGCTGAGAAAATTCCAAATACCAAACATGAGTATAGTAAATAGTATGTGGTATATAAAGGGAAAATAGGCTCAGACCCCAGAGGGTTAATGAGGGGTAACGTGTCTGACACATCCATCAAATGAGAGAAAACATCCCTTGAACCCTGTTATGTTGTGCACCATTGTCAGATTGAATGTGCTCCTGGTGAGAAGGTAAATGGGAGTCAGGTGACTGAGACCAGTGGGAAGGCAGAGAAGGGCAGGTCTGAGTAGTTTGAAGTTGATTTCAGCTTTACTCATGATCATAGACTGTATATAAATAATGGACGTAGTCACCGTGATGTCACCCGTTAGTTCGTGGACTGCCCGTTGGAAGCATCAAGTTCATCGTTACACTCGTTACATCTTGTGTCGCCATCTTGTTTCTGATACAGGAAGCAGACCATATTTGGACTGTGGAGGAGGAGAGGGATCTGATCACTGACTACAGCCTCTCCACACCTCAACCTGACTGAGAGAAGCTGCTGCTAATTCATGTTAGCATTAACTGGGATGTTCATTTTGGCTAGAACAAAAACAAAACTTATGTAGCTTACCGAAGAAAAATGAACAGCGACTCCTTGGAGTGTCTGTTATTCCAACCAAACACTGAATAAAAGACATTTTTAATGAACAAACCTTTATATATAACTTTATATATAACTTTATATATAACGTTATTGACACGTTGCCGTGGATACGCATCGTTCTGCTTCTCTCCTGATGACGGCTCACCCTGTTAACCACGTTAAGTTTGCAGCCAACTAAAGGCACTTCCTGGTTTGCCTCCATGCTCAGACACGGAGGTTGCCGCCTGCTCATGATGTGTCTTTCCATTAAAAATTTTTTTTTTTGCTGTTTTACAGCACTTGAGGAACCTCACAACCTCAAGCAGAACCTACAGCTCTACCACTCTACTAAAACATGCTCATGTGTCGTGTCATGATGGGAAACATTTCACTTTGTTTCTTTAATCAGACTAAGAAAAACATGTCATAATAGTGTGGAAAATCTGCTGTTATAAAGTGAGGATTATAATGAGGAACTGAGCCAGTTTAGTGTTTTGCGTGGCAGCAGTTTGCTGCTGTAACTACTTTGACTTCATTGCTTCCTAAGTTGTAATTAAAACTGTGAGTTTGTTTTAATTTCTTCAGTGTTGCTCTTATTTTTTTCCAAGAAGACTGCTGAGATAAGAGCAGTTTACTAAATTGACTTAATTCCATTCTTTTAACAATGCATGAAAGCAAAATAACAAAGAGATATGTGCTTCTTATAATTATTTCCCTCCCTTACAGATATGCAAATGCTAATTTAGATACACAGCAGGTTTTATACTCCTGAGTTGCACTTGAATGGTCCTTATAGCTATGAACTCACATCACATAACTTCCAATTTTTCACATAATTGGTACATTGTTGTATTTTATCCTCGCCATTTGGCAATCTCATAATGCCTTGACTTTTAAAAACCCATAATTCAGATGAAAGATTGAGTGACTCACAGCCAAGCAGAGCTGTTTTCTCCAATGGCCTTTTGAAATTCAGCCAAGCAAAATCTCAGTTAATTAGAAGTGAACAAAGACGAGGGAGTGAGGGAAGAACAGTGAGGTTGACAGCGGTGTTCTTGCCCTGGAAGAAACAATGATCTGTTGTGGGCGGTGGTTCTTTAGCGGTGAAGGAAAGAAAGAGTGATGACACGAAATGATAGAAAGGTAGATAATGTGAGTTACCCTGTGATCATCCATCAGTAGTGATTTCATAGAATCTTTATGAAAATGAAGACAGATGTTTCTCGGAGGTCCAACAAGGGGGACTTTGCAAATCTGGCAACGCAAAGAGAATCTGCTTTGAAAGAAGTACAGTATTAAATACTGATTATTGAATCTGATTGTTATTAATTTCTTCAAAGAAAGACAGAGAATTTATTATCAAGGTCATTTGGTCTTCATTTATGCAAACTTAGAGTTGCTGCTGAATTTTTTAATGCATTCTTTTGGCTCTTTGAGCACCACAAGCTGAGTGCCATCAAGTTTCCTTATTTTGGAGAGATGGCAGATATCTCTACGGCTGATATTTCAAATTCTCTGCTTTTTATGCCAAAAACAATCTAGTCTGATAAACCAAACTACAGGTAAGAAAAATATAAGTAATTTTAATTTGGGGGTGAACTGTACGTTTAACGACTTACCATCTGGGGTCCATTTATTTGAGAATTGGTGAACATCATCTGAAAGCTGTGAACCTGAAGATTAATTTTTAGGAGATGCAGCTCAGCACTGTGTGTCAAGCTGTTCTGGCCAAAAATATCTAATAAAATGACTTAATTAATTTATTATTTATCTATATTATTATGGCGGAAATTGTGAAGTTCCACCGACTTGTTCAATGTTCAGTTATACTGAAAGACACTCTTACGAGTCAGGTGTATTGGTAACACTTTACAATAACCATCTAAGTGATGTTTGTAGATGGTTTATAAACCAATTATTATTAACCATTTACAAAATTCTATGCATATTTAATCTTTAAATGTTTTCAAGCAATTTCTTAAAGGCATAAGAATAATTTTGAAATCATTTACATACTTAATATGGTGTTAAAAATGTTATGAGTGTAAAGCTATTAATAAACTAATAATTATGTTTGTTTATGGTAAAGTAATCTATTTGGGATTTATAAATTATAGTTCAACATTATTACTTTTTCTATTCACCATTCTAAATGGCCTATATACGGTTTATAAATTATGATTAAACATTAATAAACTATCTGTTTACCATTTATAAATGGTCTATTTACCATCTATAAATGATGGTTATTGTAAAGTGTTACCGGTGTATTTTGCTAGCCAAAATTAACATCCAAATTAATGCCACAATTAATGTGAATTTCAGATGCATATTTCTAATCAAACTAGCAAGCTATCACTCTGATTAGCTGATAACTGAGTGCTTGCTATGCTAACAGTACTTGGGCCAAATATGCTCACTTCTGCCTCCAAAAAACCAAGATGGCAACAGCCCAAATGCCAAACGTGAGGATTGAAAATGATAGTCCACAAACCAATGAGTCCACTTCTTTGATACAGTCTACGCAGCAAACACACAGTCCAATATTTCTTATTTGTCTCGGGGATATCTGAGATTTCTCTCTCTTTTTTCTTCCCCTTCTGGGTCGAGAATTATTGAGGCTGCCATAGAAGTAATTAATGAGAGCTTTGATGGCATTTTGAGTGCAAATTTAGGCTCATCTAGCCGCTCAGCATGGAGGCCTTTCAGCCAAGGGGCAAGCTCAAATCCATCAAAAGAATAAAATCTGGAAAGATAATGACACGGATGACATGGATGAGTGAGTATATTCCTAAATCACCAGTCCTGTGTGAATGTGGATGTTATGATGAATCTATTCTGAATGTTCTGAAACCTGGACAGAACTAAATAGGCCAGCCTGGAATCTCAGCTTGTGATAAATTGCAGAAGCCCAGATTCAGCCATGAACAAAGCCACACATTCAGGCCTTTCCAGGATGTGTGAAGAGAGGATATAAACCTGACAGATCCCCACACTGTCCTGCTTTTGGTTTGTTGCATTGAAACATGTTTGGAAGTGTCAAATTAAAGCACATCGTTCTTTGAAAGTAACTCGCTTTCATGGCCTTGATGCGAATAGACAAGCTGTTCAATGGGAATTGCAGCTCAAATGTCAAAGCCGATAGTCTTCCTCCGACACAAATGGAAACATTACTTCTGGCCTTAAGGGAATGAATTGTCAAAGTGACTTGCTTGAGTGTATTCCTCTGAATCTCATCAAATGCTTGGCAGTCTCCTGTTTCTCCACAGAAGGAGATTGGCTGCAAAGCAAACCGTTTTGGTAGCTCATTACTGCTTTTTTCCACCGGAGAAGCATCAGCTTATTGTCTGTGGAATAATAAGGCACAGTGGACTACCTGAACTCGAGAACAACTTTCACCTTCACTGTGGCTTTGAGGGGACGGACATTTATCACCATCAGCATCCACAAGGCTCCACTGCTCATTCACACATTACCTTAATTAGGATTTTATGAGAGGTCATTCCTCTTACTCTGCCACTTAAAGAAGTGCACTGTAGACATGAAAGGGGCAAAACAAATCACATTTATTATCTCCGTTAACTCACCTAAATTCACAGTGCTTCACGTAGCACCATAAGAGATGTTTAGAGCGCTACTGTAAAATTGGACTGTAAATGTACTCTCGCTGGCAATTAAAGGCTAATTTATAGTTTGGTGTTACCAGCGATATCACACTGCCACCACCCCGACTTCCATCATCACACGAGTTCAGCTCCGTTGAAGAGCTTAAAAGCTGCATATAGAGTTCATCAAGTCTTGTTAGCTTAATAAAAATGTATATACTTTGGTTCACAGGGACAGTTTAGCAGATGTTGAAGATAAATTGTGAGTATAAGGTCTAGGCGAGATTCTCTTTCTCATCCAGCATATTTAGCCAGCTGTTTAGTCAAGATGGCACCAAAGGGCAAAGACCACGCTATGCTAATGAGAGCAGGAAGAACAATGCTGTCACCATAACAACACGGCTGCTGAGTTTCTCTGCTTATGTTATGCTTGAGTGTGTAATTTAAGATACAGCATCCTTTTGCATTTGTATTATGTATAATTATGTTTCAGTAAGCATAATAACCAAAACATTAAATCACTGAAATGATAAATTGTAAATGAAGTGCACTTGTTATAGAGCCCACTCAAAATGCTTTTACACTACAGATCATTGTTTACCCATTCACACATGTTCATACCCTGATGGTCGAGGCTACCCTGGACCCTACATCAGTGAACCTGGTCTCACAGGAATCCGTGAAATAGCCACGGATTCGCTTAACTCAAAATCTGTGGAATAGCCACGGAATAACGCAAATTTCCGTGAAACTGACACGGATTTCACTACAATGCAAGTTAATGACAGTCATATCCCGTGGCTATTCCATGGATATTTTTTCCTATTGGTTTGTTCCAAGTCACGTGACTTTCAAGGTCCCGGCGATCAGAACAAAAAACATGGCGGACAGTTCTCTCATTTTTAGTGAAAAAAATCAATATTTTGACTTAGTTTCTGCATAAAAATGGATTTTGATCACATTTCTAGCAAGAAATATATGTTTTATTTTCTAAATATTCACTCAGTGAATGTACATAATCACTTTGTATGTTGGAATAGCCACGGGATATGACTGTCATTAACTTGCATTGTAGCGAAATCCGTGTCAGTTTCATGGAAATTTGAGTGATTCCGTGGCTATTCCACAGATTTTGAGTAAAGCAAATCCGTGGCTATTTCACGGATTCCTGTGAGACCATGTTGACATCAACACACCATTCAACCATTCAGTAAACCATTCAATTTGCAAATTGGGGTTCAGTATCCAAGGATACTTTAGCATGTGCTAAAACATAAAACATTGAACTCCTCAGTTGAGTTAGTTTTATGATTGATAGGATCAAGTCTCTTTTAGTCCTTTCAAAATAAAAGCGTTCGTTATCAAAACAGGCAGTTGCATAGTACTGTATATATATTTTTTTTAATTTTGCAGTGATTAATCGATTAATTGATCGTTAAGGTTATAGATCATCGAGTTGGCAGGTTTCTTCCAAACGCCCATCCCTAAATGTCATAAACACTAATATATTTTTTTGTATGAGACCTTTTACGCAATGCTCATGGGTGTCTTTATCTGGATCAGTTTCATGGGTTTGTGACACTCAAACTTTGACTTGAGGAAGGCTCTAGATGAAAAGTTATCGATCCTGTGGGTAACATGAATAATTGTCATGAAAACTTAATGGCAATCCATTCCATAATAGTTGAGACTCACAATCATATAAGCACTACAGGTTTCCCATAGCTGGGAACCTTGAATGTCTGTGAAAAACAAAACAAAAAAGTGCCACTTCAATAAATTGCCCAGCTAAACTTCTCCAGCAAACATGCAACAACAGATGTGATGTAGATGATATGAAGACACACAGACCTCTACAGTTAAATGGATGGGATATGCCAAGCTTCATATTGCTGCGATTCTCCAGAGAATCAAATCAAATCGCTATCAAATTTGATAAAATGATACCCTGCTAACCCTATCAGCTTCACCCTGACATACATCACATTATGACGGCTCGTTTTTTATGCTTCTTATGGAGGCTTTCTGTAAGTGACTAACCTACACAAAACCCTGAGTCACAAACTTTTAGAGGACCTGCCAATAAATCAAGCATGAGGAGACAGTGATTTGACCATTTTCATTCACAGAGATCCACTATTAGGGCTGGAGGAACGGGAAATCGCTTGAAGTGGCGTATCTCTGATAGATCCTGTTAGTCAAAAAGTGCTTTAACATGAGTCATTAGACTGTGTGACAGGTGCAGTCAATACCGAGCCAGCATCACTCACCTGTAACTGGAAGCCCTGTTCTGTGGCACTAATCTGACAATCAGGCTGGATCAAATACGGAGGTGTCTTGCTTCATCACTCTCCTGTGTAACTCAAGTCAAGGGCTCCGGGTATGTGAGCAGCACCTTGGGGATAGAGATGAGTGAAAGGTGAGGGGAGAGAAGGGGGAGAGAAGTTGGTAAAGACCAGGAAATCAGAGGCGAGCCCTGTGACGCCCTGATGGTTAATTTCCTCTCATTAGTTGGAGCCAGAATCCAGGACACAGAAGCAGCCGCCTCATGCACTGACAGCTAATCAACTCCTCATTCATATCAAATGTCAAATCAAGGCACCAAATCCGGGCCCCTCATCCATTTAATATTGTCATATGGCCAGATTTGTCTTCAGCTCAAACAAGTGAATACTCATCATGTCAGACCTCTATCATTTTTGTCATTGAGAAAATGAGCCCATATCCCCTTAATAAAAAAGAAATGAATAAATCTAATCTTCAGTTATTAGATCTGTCTTATTTGAAGAGGGGCTGAAGGAAGGGAGGAGGAGGAGGAGGAGGAGGAGGGGGATTCAAGACGAACACACTTTTTTTCAGCTCTTGGTCAAACAAAGTAGAGCAAACAGTTCCACTAGAGGCATAGTTGCTGTGTGCACATCATTAATCAGGAGGTACAGAAATGGGAGTTTGCTGTGCTTTTGTCGACAGTATTTCAAAGATATACTCGGGCTAGATACACAATGTGTTTATCAGCAAGCATACTGTGTGTCTTTGTTTACTGGGAGTATACAACCCCAGTTCCAAAAAAGTTGGGACTGTAATCAAACTGTACAAAAATAGGTTCAAAAATGTGTAATATTCAGACTGATATTGTTTATTTTAAATATGCTCTTTTTCTGAATTTTATGCATGTTCCAAAAAAAGTGAGTCACATGTGAGCTCAGGCCCAGAGAAGTTGGCAGCGTTTTGTGGTTGTTGTTGATATATGGCTTTACTTTGTCTGTTTGAGTCTTCATTGCATTTCTAAATGCAGCTTCAAACTGTGTATACCGACCATTTTTCAAAAAGTGTAATCACATCCTTTACACAATAATTTTTTTACAACATAAACGGCAGAAGAGGTCGTGTGTCAGTACCACAAATTACGGCACGTAGGTACGTATCGCGGCTCGCGGTACAACGGCACGTTCAAAAAATAGCACACATACACGGTGTGCAGTTGTAAAAAAAAAAAAAAAGGCTGCAGTTTTTGTGGATTCATGTTGTAAAACCACTGACCTAGGTTTAGGGCAAAAAACTTCCTGGTAAGGTGTTATAAAAGACAGTTTAAACAGTTAATAAATGTACTTAAATGCCTGAAGTGAAGTAATTACAGGAGTCATGTGACTACAGCAAGTTATGTATAAACGTAAATTACGTTCAAAAATGTGATTCACGTAACTAAAGTAAACGAAGCAGCATCGAGCTCTGCTGTCAGCTTCTCTCTAAAGTCCTGGCTTGTTTGTGTTTACTGTAATTTTTTGTTTGTTTTTGTGTTTTTATCTGTTTTTTGTATTGTTTGTGTGGATTTTATTTTTTTATGCATGTTTTTTGTATTTTTTGTGTGTGTTTTTATCCGTGTTTTTTGTCATTTTTTGTGTTTTCTTTGTATTTTTTTGTGATTTTATGTGTGTTTTTTGCATTTTTTTTTGTTCTTTTGTGTTTTTTGTGCTGTTTTTTTCATTCTTTTTCTTTTGTGTCTTTTTATGTGTGTTTTTGTGTGTTGTTTTTGTCCAAAATGTAGATCCAGTAAGTCAAAATGAAAAAAACAAAATAGTAACCATGTCATATAGGTGAGGTTGAGCTGAAAAAACAATTCCAACATAGAATACTAAACATTTTTTAAGTGGTGTATACAGACAGAATGAAAATGTGTCAAAAACTGACAAAATAGCCCCAGACTCCAAAGGGTTAACCTGTTTACCTGTGGGAAGTCATGTTGTCCAAATCCAGAATAAGACTATATTTACAAAAAAAACCACACATTTTGTTCCACAATGAAGAATTAAGTATCAAAATAAAGCACAGGCCACATGGTGACTATTGCGGCTTTCCTGTTCCTTAAAGCCGCTTGTGAGGCAGAGAATAGGTCCTGTAGATTTATATGACGCGCTGCTGCTGCTCCAAGGAAGCACACCGAGTCCAGAGAAGTTTTATGTTGTTTTAATGATTCTCAGCGGCTTTACACGCACTTGTAGATGTTAATTGTGTATTGAAGCAGATTACAAAATGATAACAAAAGCGGTCAACAAAAATTACGGCTTCCTACACTCGCCGCTCCTTTCACCCGTGCAGGTGAAGCACACCCTGATTTAACCCACCTGAGCTGTCAACTACGGTGCTCACATGACCCGAAACCATGGCAACAGGAAAACAAATTAAACACAAATTAATCAATCAATAAAGCAATATATGGCTCCTACACACCAGCCCCTAATTATTGAATTAATGTAAATAATTACATCACATAGGAGACATAAACATAAGGAAAAGATTCAACAATAAAGTTTCAAAAAATGAATGTCCATTAATTAATCCACAAATGAATCTTCTTTCTTCTTGAATCATATGTCCATAGTCCATAGTCTCACTGGTCAAAGTCAAACAGTCAAAATCCAGTGAAGGGTATAGTAACAGTCAAAAACCCACAAAAAAAACCCATAACTGAAGCCAGAGTGACCTCAAATGGCTTCAGCTTCCTGCAACAGGCAAAGCTTTGTGATGGGCCGGTCCAAGCAGCTGCTCCGGGTTTTAATCCGCACCTGACGAACTAATCCTCTTCGGTCCGGGAAGGTCTGTATCACTCGTCCCACAGGCCAAGAATTTCGAGGTGCTGTGCTGTCCATTATGATGACCAGGTCTCCCACGACAAGATTCCTCTTCACTCCTGTCCATCTCTGACGCTCCTGCAGTTGAGGAAGATACTCTTTTATCCATCTCCTCCAAAACAGATCAGACATGTATTGCACCTGTTTCCACCTCCTATGTGCATAAACATCTGTGGGTTGGAACACTCCTGGTGGCAATGTTGGTGAGGTCTTCAACAGTAGCAGGTGGTTGGGCGTTAATGCTTCCAGATCATTCGGATCTGAGGAGGCTTTGGTGATTGGTCTGCTGTTTATTATGGCTTCGATCTCACAAAACACTGTGTGAAGGCTTTCTTCATCCAAGCTTTGAACCCTCAAAGTTGAATTGAGAACCTTTCGCACAGACCGGATCAGCCGTTCCCAAGCTCCCCCATGATGCGAGCCAGCAGGTGGGTTAAAGCTCCATTGTATTCCCTTTTGCAGCATGACATCATGGATCTGCACCTGATTCCACTGTTCTATAGCCTTCTTCAGCTCCCGCTCTGCACCTACAAAGTTCGTTCCATTGTCAGAGCGTAGCTCCCGAACTTGTCCTCTCCTGGCGATGAAACGCCTGAGTGCATTAATAAAGGAGTCGGTGTCCAATGATGATGCAACCTCAATATGTACTGCTCTGATAGCGAGGCAAGTAAATATAACACCGTACCTCTTTACCATGCTCCTTCTACTCTTAACCTCAAATGGGCCAAAGCAGTCAACTCCCACTCGGGTGAATGGTGGTTCATCTGGGATGATTCTTTCAGGAGGCAAATCTGCCATCTGCTGGTGAACTGGCAGAGCATTCAGGCGGCGACAGGTGATGCACTTGGATAACACCCTCCTAACGGCTGAGCTCACACCAGCTATCCAGTATCTCTCTTTTAGCTTAGACAGCATATGGTTACGGCCACCATGTCCCACTTCCTGATGTACATGTCCAAGTAAGAGCTCTGAGATGTGGAGATCTTTTGCCAGAATTATCGGATGTTTCTCTTCCACAGGCATAGACAATCTACTGAGCCTTCCTCCAACTCTCAGGACTCCATCTTGCAGCTGTGGGCAGAGCTTATGAAGGTGACTGGACCTTTTAACCGACTGCCCTTTTGCCAGACTAGCTAGTTCTTCAGGAAATCTCTTTCCCTGACAGAACTTGATGATGGCTAGCTCAGCTTGTTCCAGATCTTTCACAGTGAGACTACAGTGCACCGCTGTCCTCTTAAAATCTTTAATTTCCTGTTCCACAGATGATGCATGTTGTTCCTTGTTGATGTCAGACTGTGCAAAGGTCAGATATAACTGTCTTCTTTTCTTTACACAGGACATGAGCCAACTTTTAATCTTCAAGAACCACGCCACTGATTTCTTTAGCCTCATCCAAGAGGAAAAGTACTCAATTAGGTGAGTCACAGGTTCTTCCCTGGCCTGCACAACATTCACTGCAACCACTCCTTTGACTTCAGGGTCACCAAGTGAAAGGTGATAGAGGTCATCAGGTGCAACAGGCCATTCACTCTCAGGATGCAAGAGAAAGTGAGGCCCTGACACCCATGTAGCATCAGCAATGAATACCTCAACTTTCACGCCTCTGGAGGCTATGTCTGCTGGATTGCTGCTGGTGTCCACATACCTCCATTGAGCAGGACAGGAAACCTGGAAGATTTGTGACACCCGGTTTGCAACAAATACTTTGAAACGTGAAGTCTCATTCCTAATGTATTTCAGCACCGATGTGCTATCTGTCCAGAATACAGAGTCCAAAAGATCCATCTGTAGCTCTTTCCTCCACAGCGTGTCGATGCGGCTGGCCATAGTTGCGGCGATAAGCTCCATCCTGGGGATTGTTACACATTTCAGTGGAGCTACTCGAGCTTTTCCCATTACAAAGGCACTGTGAACTTCTGAACTCTTGGCCTTTAACAACAGGTAAGTCACTGTTCCATATCCATGTTCACTGGCATCGCAGAAGTGATGCAACTGGGCCGAAGTAACTTGTCCAAAGCCTGGTGGCTTCATACATCTGCTGACCTCAAATCTTTCCAACAGATGCAGCTGCTGCAGCCACGCCAACCATTCTTTAGACACTGAGTCAGGCACAGTATCATCCCAGCCTATCCCTCTCCTGCACAGATCTCTCAGGATCCTTTTTGCTGTTAGAACAACAGGGCTCAGCATTCCAAGGGGATCATAGATGGAGCTGACAGTCGAGAGGATGCCTCTTCTGGTAAGTGGTCTGTCCTTAAGTACTATCTTGAATTTGAAGGAGTCTGATTTAATGCTCCATTCCACACCCAGCACTCTCTCCACTGGTAGTGAGTCCAGCTCCATGTCCAATCCTTCGATTCCTTTTGCTCTGTTATTCTCTGGGATGACTTCCAGCACTCCGGTCCTGTTAGTCAACCACTTTGTGAGAGAAAATCCACCCTTAGAACACAAAGACACCAAGTTCCTGTAAAGCATCACTGCTTCCTTCTCCGTGGCCACAGACACGAGGCAATCATCCACATAAAAACAGTGCAGTAGTTTATCCACTGTCTCCTTACTGTAGTGATGCCCATGGTCCTCTGCACACTTTCTGAGGGCAAAGTTAGCACAACTGGGAGATGATGTCGCTCCAAACAAGTGCACCTTCATCCTATATTCAGCAGGTGGTAGCTGCATATCTCCCTTTGGCCACCAGAGGAACCTGAGGAGGTCTCTGTCTTCAGGAAGGACTTGGACCTGGTGGAACATAGATTCTATGTCAGCCATGATGACAACTGGTTCCTTCCTAAATCGAGTCACCACTCCAATCAGAGAGCTGGTAAGATCAGGGCCCTGTAGAAGCTGAGCATTTAGCGATGTTCCCTGATATCTTGCTCCACAATCAAACACGACTCTGATCTTCTTTTTAGTGGGATGGTAGACTCCGTGATGTGGTATGTACCATACTTTACCATCACCACGGTCCAGCTCCTCTTCGGGCACTTTCTCAGCATAGCCTTTAACCAGGAGGTCATTTATAAAGGTCTTATACTCCGTATGAAATACTGAGTCCTTCAGAAACCTCCTCTTCAAATAACACAGGCGCTGTTCAACAACTCTCCTGTTGTTCGGCATGCTGATGTCACCGTTTCTTAAAGGCAACGCAATCTGGTAATGCCCCTCCACCTGTTTCACTGAGTTGTTGACAAACTCCAAGAACCTTTGATCCTCCCTTGACATACCTTGTTGCTCCTCAATACTGCTTTCAGGGAAATCATTCTTAAATTGTTGCTGCCAAAGGTCATCCAGGTTCACGACTGAAACTCTGTTGACAGTTATTCGAGGATGGTCCCAATTAACAGTCTCTCCACTGCTTCCAGTCAGTGGACCATTGACAGTCCAGCCTAGCAAGGTTCGGATAGCATATGGTCCATCATTCACACTACATACCACTTCCAGTGGTTCCAGTGCTTTGGGAACATTGGTTCCTATGAGTAGCTCAATTCCTGCATCAATCTGAGGTAGACGAATGTGTTTTAGGTGTGACCATCGTTCAATGTCCTTTTCGGTGGGAATATTTCCTCTGTTGACAGGCATGGAATCTTGTGTGTAAACTCTTGGAAGCTCGAGAAAATTGTCCCCCTCCAGTGCTGCAACCTCCAGCCCTGACACGATATTACTTTCTACTACTCTCTCTTGGCCCATGGTACGAAGCAGAATACGTCCCTTCCTCCCTGTGAGGTGTAGCTTGTGCATTAAGCTTTCAGTGCAAAACACCGCAGTACTCCCCTGGTCCAAGAAAGCATAAGTAATGACAGTTTTGGTTCCTTTGTTGGATTTAACCTGAACCGGAACTATGGGTAGTTTGCAGTCCAGATCTCCAGCCCCTGTAAGACCACTTGACACCATTGTGTTGTTAACATGCAGCTCTGGGTTCCTTTCCATCTGCTCAGAAATTTTAATGGGTTCCTTATGAAGTACAGTGGGATGTTTAAGGCTACACTTTGAGCAGGAAATCCTTTTTCTGCAATCTTTACTGATGTGCCCTGTGCACAAACAGCCAAAACAGATGCCATTTTCCTTTAAGAAGCCTATCTTCTTCTCATGAGTCAATTTTCCCAGCTGTACACATACATCTAATGTGTGTCCTCCACCACAGCAGATGCATGCTTTCCTTCCCATTTGTTTGATTTCCTTTTCTTTCCTTACAGAGTAATATTGGTTCTCCACAGGGCCTACAGTGGTAGCAAAGCTGCTCCCCTTGTGTCCAGGACGAAGCTGTGACTTGGGTTTGTTTGTTCCTTTATTTATGCTTGTTGATTGAGAGTCTTGTATATTGCCAAACACAGGATCTGTCAAAATTTTCACTTGCCTTTCAGTGAAGTTAGCAATGTCTGTGAACTTAGCTCTCCGCTTATGCCGTTCCTGTAGCTCACAGGCATGGTTCCTCCATTTGTCTCTAAGTTTGTAAGGCAGCTTTTTAATGATGCTCAACATGTTAGAAGGCATATCCATGTCTGAAAGATACTGCACATCCTCCATGGCGTTACAGCAGCCTCTAAGGAACAGACTGTAGTCCTGCAGAACCCTCACATCCTCTGCTTTAATCGGAGGCCATGACAGGGCCTTATCCATGTAAGCGGAGGCGACCTTTTGTTCATTACCGAACTGCTCCTTTAATAAAGCTTTGGCCTTTGAATATCCTCGGTCTGGATGGATGTGTTGACAGCTTCTCACAAGCTCCTTAGCATGTCCCCTTGTGTGTTGTTCCAAAAAATACAAACGATCACAGCTGTTATTTGTGTTCCTCTCGACTCCGTTCTCAAAGGCTCTGATGAACGTGTGATATTTTAATGGATCACCATCATAGATAGGGATCTCTCTCTTGGGTAGAGCTGAGAGGTTTTGCTGTTGAATTAGCAACGTTGTGATTTCATTTTGCTTCCTCATGATGCGAAGAACTTCATCTTTGGTTTCCATAGCCACTGTATTACCTTCTAGTTGTCCATTGTATGGGTCATGTGTGCTGAAAAGGGGGTCCATGTGGAATTGCATTTGGTTTTGTTCATATGAAGTTATATTTGGATTTGTGTTCATTTCAGTTTGTTTTGGAATAAATTCATCTGCTTGAACATTAAGTAACTTCTGAGATTTTGCCTTCTCAAAGTATGATTTCATTCCATCTGAGACCTTTGATGTCCGTTTTCCACTTGTTGTGCTTCGTATTTTAAGAACTTCAAGTTTTGCCATTTTTTCAGCAATTTCGGTGTTTAGTTGGAGCTCTTCTCTCCTTTTACGCAGGCGTTGTTCCTCTTCTTCCAGAGCATGTTTTTCCTTTAATAATTTGTGCCTCATGGTTAAGGCTGCCAGCTCGGCTTCGGCCTTTAAACGTGCAGATGAAGAGCATTGTGACTGAGATGATTTGTCACTTCCAACATTTGAAACACTATCATTTGGATTGATTTCATCCTCAATTTGACTTGTTTCATGCATTTGGTTTAATGGGATTTCTGCTGAATCCTGTTGCTCCAGAGAGATTTTCCTTCCAGTTTCAACAATCCATTTTTGAGTGTCCTTTTGAAATGTATCGCTGTAATTCACAATGCTTGAAAACCATTCCTTTTGTTTGATTTGTTCATCCTCAGGGAGTAGAGGCAACAGCTCATTGTGTAAAGTTGTGGCATTTTCCCACAGTGTGTTTAAATTCCCAAAACATTGTTTCACATCAGACACATTTTCTCTTTGTTTCATGAGCTCTTTCATTTTTGGTATTAAACCTTTGATTTTATCAACAACACGTTTGCGTTCATTTTGCAGGTTTTCCATTTTATTAAGCAAACCTTTTTCAGTGAGTTTCCTCTCCCTTTGTTTCACAGACTCCATGTCAGGGCCCAACGCTGCGTCATGTATTTGACTCATTTTTTAACGTTTCATTCAGTTTTCAATGAACCGTGACATTTAAATCCATCCACAATGCACAACAAATCACGACATTTCATTTCAACAAGGCAGCATCAGCGTTCCTCCACGTAACATCAAAAAGCTTCGCATATCAGCATTAAAGTGCAGACAGCCATTCAGAGCGCAGGGCAAACATAATGCACAGACATTGCATATCCGACCAGCATTCATTTACTTGACTTCTCGAAACAGAGGCACTTCAAAGTTGATGCAATCCGGATCCGTTTTCCACACACATACATGCACAGGTGAGCTTACCTGTCCTCCATGACAGATGATGTGGCGCTTTGTCTTACTTTATTTCGGGACTGCCGCGCTGGCGTCCTGCAGATTCCTTTGCGCTGCAAGCGATCGCTTTCATTAATTGTTGCCTTTTTTGTTGACAAAATATTGCGGCTTTCCTGTTCCTTAAAGCCGCTTGTGAGGCAGAGAATAGGTCCTGTAGATTTATATGACGCGCTGCTGCTGCTCCAAGGAAGCACACCGAGTCCAGAGAAGTTTTATGTTGTTTTAATGATTCTCAGCGGCTTTACACGCACTTGTAGATGTTAATTGTGTATTGAAGCAGATTACAAAATGATAACAAAAGCGGTCAACAAAAATTACGGCTTCCTACACTCGCCGCTCCTTTCACCCGTGCAGGTGAAGCACACCCTGATTTAACCCACCTGAGCTGTCAACTACGGTGCTCACATGACCCGAAACCATGGCAACAGGAAAACAAATTAAACACAAATTAATCAATCAATAAAGCAATATATGGCTCCTACAGTGACATTTCTTTTTTTATCAGTGTTGTGCTGACTCAGCTCAACTCTCCCTCTGAGAGGCTGATGAGAAGGAATGGCCTCGTGGGTGCATCCATAGCTGCTGTTATGGTTTGAATCCAGTAGTGCTGAGTCCGTAGCTTGGGCCCCCTGCATGGATGGGAAATGACCTGTCTGTATCAGCCTGGCACTCTCTCCGTCTCCACCCGCCTCTCCAGACCCCTCCTATAACACAAGCTGTCCTGACCCTGTGACCTTCTGCATGCAACGTCTCAACTCTGGAAACACTCTGCAGCACAGTTGCATTGTCTTGTGACCTGTTGTGTCTGATCCATGAGGCTTTCAAGACACGCTGCAGGAGTTCATCCGTGCAAGTCTCTGGTTCCATCTGCTCCGGGGCCGCCAAACTGGCTCGGGCTCGTGCGGCTGATAGGAGGAAGTTATCACGTAAAGTTGTTCCGGGCATCGTGCCTGTCAGTGATTCAGTATTTTTGGCATGGCCTTTTAACGCTCATGTGCAGGGGAAAAACGCCCTCCGCATGAGGGAAAGTGTGACCAAAAGTGTGAAAGTAATCCGAGGTTTCTTAATCACTCTGACCAGCAATTTCAAATGTGCCGCTGACGTGCCAAGATTCTCTAAACACACATGACACTTTCTACATTTAAGGGAAACTGGGGCTTTCCAAAATACTCTGATAGCAGTTAGTGTGGGCCAAATCCATATTTATAAGCGACAGGCAGGCAACATTCTTTGCCTTCAGCAGGCTGTGCAGAGCAGTAAATTGAATTCTGCCACGCAGCTCTCCCTGACAGAATGCTGAATAAGTGAGAGGATCTGTATTTTAGAAAAATGCATGACTGGTGGCCCGCACACACATTAGAATAAAAATGATATGTTGGATGGAAAACTCCCATGGCACTTGACAGACAGTGCAACTGCACAATAGCAGCTATTTTAAAACTGGACATGACGGAGAAGCAGTTTTTAGATTGTCAGTAAAAGGCAAAGATTAATGGTATTAGGATTTATTTAGTCTCAGGGCTGCTGACTTTGAAAAATTCTATAAAAAGCTGGAAGGCATCCAGCATAGATTAGTGCAATGTAAATACATATTTTATTTACTCCATTTTCTAATTTGGTCAAAACTTCACAGATTTAATTTCTTGCAGCCTGGGAGACTGGAAAATGATTCCTTTGGGCTTTTTGTCTGGAGCGCAAAGCAGCCTTTTCTGCTTTGAATTAAATTCTCTGATACTATTGCAGTGTGGATTATTATGCATAATTAATAACAGCCACTGTAGTATCATTTATAAAAGTCAGAGAGAAAATAATTTGGAGCTGTGTCAGTGGGAATTAGAGCAAGCGAGGGTCTTTTGTGCAGAAAACACAACATTGCAGACATCTGTGCATGCATTATCTTGCCAATTATCCAGGTCAGGTGTGCAGGGGCAACGGGGCAATCTTGGCAGTCCCCGCATATTTTACCCCAGCTGTTCTGCGGGATCCCAAAGCGCTCTGAGGTCAGCTGTGTGATGCCACTGTGATTATGGTTTGGACTTCAAAGACCACCAACACATGCTGGACATCTACAGTTGGTTGAACAATATGAGGAAACACCAAGCAGCCTGAAAAGGGAAGCCCATACAGAAGTGCCTTTAACCTGCATTCTTTCTATGGCCAGCAGGGGGCAACTCCAGTGGTTATTAAAGGAAGTCAGAATGAATAGAAACTAATGAGACAATAGCTGTATCCCAATGTCAAGGAAGGATCCTCAAACGGCTGGATTTGAAGGATACTACGTCATCGACAGCTGAAGGACTGTCCCAATGTCCAGGATCCTCCAGAGGACAGAGTCCTTCTTTTGCACAAATCCCAAGAATGCATGTGTGTATCCTCCGTGCGCTCCGACTACCCATAATGCCTTGCGCATACCGGTCTACAGGGAGATTTAAAAATGGCGAGCGTAGAAACAGCGATGCCGGCGGTGCAATATACATTGAAATATATAAGTATTTTCAGTTTACACTGAATATTTGTTATCACATTACTTACAAAACTTGTGTTCAAAGTCAAGCAAAACATATGCAAAAACAAATGCCAGAATATTTAGCTGAAGATAATAAACGTCATATTGATACATTGCCAGTTAAGTTAATTAATGCCGTCTCAGTCGTTAAAGTTATTGTTAATTTATTTATATGCGTCAGATGAAGTTGTACTATGCGCAAAGTATATATAGCTATACCATTCAGAAAATTATACATTTGTTTATTGTGTTAACAGACCGACAGTCCGCTATAATCCTTTATTGTCATTTATAAATAACTGTTTTTAAACTGCAGTGCTGAATTTAAGCAGGACGTCCAATTACTCAATGACGCACCTGCACTCTGAAGGCTGTTCCATTTGTGTGTTATTACAGTGATAGGAAGGATTCTGGCCTCGACTCTGGAGGACCCGACTCTGAAGGAAAGATCCCAACAAGTAAAGATCCTTGACTTTGGGATACAGCCAATGACCCTACTTCTCACTTGATTTCTTACCTCAGTGAACATTTTACTAATGAGTTTATGGTCACAATTACTCGTACCCAGTCTACTTCAAAACATCATGATGTTCAGTTTGTAAATTATAGTTTAATTTTAGCAATTTGAGCAAATTAGATGATGAAGCAGGGTATGCATTAGGATGGGGCTATCTCATTGTAACACTTTGATTGCACTAAAATGTCTTATTCAGCATTCAGTCATGCACCTTGCTAGCTTGTGCTAGATTTAGCGAGCATTGCAGCTCCCGATCCGTTCTGCACATGCACTGGTTGCAAAAAAACAAGTTGGGAACAGCCAAAATCTCATTAAAGCTTTTAAACATGTTCACAAACCAATGGATGATGTCACGATTACTACATCCCAACTACTTTTTTTGTTACAGTCTTTGGGAAAGACCAACATAAAGTGCCTTACTAATGGCACCACATCAGCTATAATGCACTTGACTTTGAGTCTAGGAGAGATGGAACACCATGCTTCCAGAACACATTTCCTCATTTGGTGTATTGCTCAAAACAGTGCTCATCTAACTATTCAGTGAGCCATTGTGCAATATGTGTGGAGGTATGTTATCTTACATGGGATCACATTTTTTTTTATCATAGGATGAAGGCGATCATTATGAAAATCAAGGTAAACTGGGCAAGCTCAGCATTGCAATAGAAGACAGAAAACAAGATAGGATGGTAATTGCTTTTCTATTGTGTATGAAGGCAATTTGTTTCATTGTACTTCCACTTATTTATAACAGGTTTTCCTTTAATTTGTAACTTGTCTGCATAAAATATACCCAGTGACAGGTACAAAGATGTCATTCTATGATAAACTTGGTTATTGGTGTTTTAAACTACTTTCATTGTTATTTGTGCCAGCTTTCACATAATTCATTGTTAACATCACAACATTCTTACAGATTTGTTAAAGTGCCACTCTTGGTTGTTGTATGACAACTTCAGTCAGCAATTTAAAGATAAGAAAATGTCTTTAATTCATCAGAACATACACAAAGATATGAGGTAAAACAACAGAAACTGCAATTACAGAGATAAGCGCTTTAATTAGATGTTTTGTTCTATGTCCTAGTTTTAAATTCCCAAGCTGCCAACTTGGGATTGTTCTTTAGCATATCTGTGTTCAGTGTTCTGCCGCCATGGCTCGATTCATATGTCAAAATGCAATGCGGTATGCACCATATTCAGTGTTTTATTCCTGCATGCTTGCTCTTTTTGGATGTTGTACTGTAGCACCACTTTTTTTGTAAATACAACCATGGAGAGGCAACAGTGATTGGCAGAAATAGCATCAGTGAGTGCAAGCCAAAGAAAAGCCATCCATGCTAGAGCAGCCACAGAACTTGCAGAACTCTGCTGATTTGTCAACGTGCTTGTGGATATGGATGATAGAACTTAGAAGAAAATACTGGCTTTTGGCAGTGCAGGAAAAAAAATGCTCTGAAAGACATGAATGCCACTACTGTCTTTAATCCACTTTGAGTTTCCATGTGTAGTTGTGAGGCAGAGGCTCCGTCTGTGTGTCTGTGGGGGTCCTGCCCATCAGCAGTGAAGTCAGAACAGTATTTCGCAGCTTTTTGAAAACCGGCTCTCTCCGCATTTTTTTGTCTTGCTATTGCGGATGGATCGAAAGATTGACATGGGTGATATGTAAATAATTAATGCAATAAAGCAAAACAGTGTGCTCACACATCCTTCATGCAATGACAGATTATCCCCAGGGCCTGTGGAGCTGCTAATCAGTAGGCTACTACAGTAGCTTTAGCACCAGTAGCTGCTCAAAACAAAAGATCCTCTGGGCTTTTTCTAGTTCAGTCTTGGTGGAAGGCATCAAGAGGTGCTGAAGATTCTATGAATGTGAAGAGGGGAAACAATAAAGCAGAAGAGGTAGTGCAGAAGGCAAGCAGCTTCTCAGGGGTCAGCTTGGAAATAGAAGCGCTGAACAGATTAAAAGGATGGTTGATGTTATGACATCAGAAAAAAAGCTTTTTGGGGTTATTTTTAAGACAGCTCTAGTTATTTGCAAAGACCTGAAGTATAAAGCAACAGGGAAGATTACAGAGGGAGGCAGAGAGGGGGAGGGACACCATACAAATGTCAGACGTGAAGCTATGACATCAATAGCACACCCCAGCCTTTCTGCTTCAGGTTTGAGCTCTGTATGACGCTATTTTTAGTCTTCATCTGAAGCGCCTCAGATTTCCTTTTCATTACTCCATGTTTGATTCTGCATCATTCGCCGCAATGTTCCAGTTTATACTCCATACGCGTGGAATGAAAAAGCTTTTCACAGCTAGTGTTGCTTTTCATCATATAGGGAGAGATGAGGCCATGCCTCCCATCCCACACAATCATGTGTTTATCATTTGGATTGTTTACTCTCAATATGGTCCACCAGGGTGGAAAATTGTCTTTAGCACCAAGACCTACCTCAATCACAAACACATATGAATAAAAAAGTATATGAGATAAAAAATTATTTAATACGTTTTCTATAGAGCAAGTATTGCTTCTCAGGCTTTAATTCCACTGGTACCGCTTTAAATCTATCTACTGTATAAGTTGTTTTCAACCGCTCTGATCCACTGAGAGAGATTGATAACTCTGGTCCTTCACCTAAAGCTGCGATGAAACCTTTGCCCTTGGTTGTGAGGTATTGCTAATGTCTCAGGTTGTGCACCTCATCTGCTGAGACGTCTCCAAGCAGACAACAGATCGATACGATTTGATTCAGCCCTGATGTCTCCCTGCAGTATGATGCGCTGCAATATGATACCATTCAGTACAATGTAATGCAATATTATCAGCGTTTTCTTTGTAATTTTAATAAGATGTGACTGCTTGCAAGAGGAAATTCTAATTGGTATACATACACTTGTAATGCAGGAGAGAGAGAGAGAGAGAGAGAGAGAAGCGATGGTGTTAACATCCTATATAGATCTCATTCATAAAACATGAAAATTAGCCAGCTGTGAATAATACTCTCAAACAAGCAACTGTTTATTAATGATGCGTTTCTGTAATGAGATATTCTATGTTAACAATGTGAAACAAATTTGCTACTTTACAAAAAGAAAACAAATTAGTTGTATGCACTGGAACTGAGTGGAATTACTGTAACACGAAAATTACCATTGCAGCAAAGTTGTAATCCTTGATCATGGTTTTTAAATGTAACCCCATTTTGATACTATTCATAAAAGGCATTGTTTTCTACAATAGCTATTTAGAGGTGTCATATTATAAAGAGTGAGATTTGTTTTGGAGATTGGATGTTGGATCAATGCAGAAAATCAGCTCTGTGGCAAACACACATTTCTGATTCTAACGTGTTCTGTTCAGCAGGATAATCTTCACATATGAAGACTTATTATGCTTATACTTATTATGTCTGAAGCGTTAATGCAGCAGACAGAAGTAAAAAGCCACCATCATGCTATATCGAAGTACTCCACGGCTGCATGACTTGAACATCATTATGCTTCAGACGGTCTCCGACAAGCTAATCAGCTGTTTTTACAAGCTAGCTAAACCGTAGCCTAATAAATTGTTTATTAGCCTAAACTACAATCTACAAGAGTTTGCAAGTTCACTGAAAAACACTGATGCAGAGTAGGGCTGCACGATTATGGCCAAAATGATAATCATGATTATTTTGATCAACATTGTAATCACGATTATGAATCACGATTATGCATCGTGTTAGGGAAAACATCTGTATTTTTGTTGCACTACTTTTAAACAAACAATAAGAACATATTTTAGTGTGTGCACAGAGTGTCTGGTGCTTGTTGTAAACAAACAGAAATCGCTAAGTGAACACCTCCTGCAGCAGCAGCACATACATAGACTGGACGCTAAGGGGTTAACATCCCCACTCTTGGCCCAGTCCTCCTGCAGCTGGGAGAGACTGCTGCAGGAGGACTGGGCCAAGAGTAAGAACGAGTCTCAGAAAGTCTCCAATAACACCAGAAAAAGTCACTGGATTTGTCGCCAGTCGCTTTTTTTGAAAAATAGTCGCTAAGGGGGTCTGAAAAGTCGCTAAATATAGCAACAAAGTTGCTAAGTTGGCAACACTGCTTCACCAGCTTTTACAAATGTCGTGTGTTGATGTCATGTAGAGTACTACGTCACATCCTGCTTAGCATTCGCTCTTTATTTATTTAAGCAGCTACATGAAACCGTAACTATGCATTCCCCCCCTGGTGGTTGGTGGACTACTGGTGTAGAAAGTGCTTGATTAGATATGCAAGAGAGCTACATTTTAAAATGGAAATATCGCCAACAATCAGGTTAATTTAATCGTGGCGGCCAAAATCGCGATCACAATTAAAATTCGATTAATTGTGCAGCCCTAATGCAGATGAACTCGAAAACACTGGCAGACTTACAGACTGGGCTTTTTTGGGAGGGGGTCTTAAAGAGACAGGCACTAAAACAGAGCGTTTTAGACAGAGGTTGAATAGAGGTATATTCAGACTGACAGTATGGGAAAAAAACGTATGCAACCATGTTGTAGTAGAAACCCAAAATACAAGTTTGAACCTGAAAATCAACATAATATGTCCACTGTTATGTATATAAATTCAGCAATTAGCTTTATTTATTACGTTTAATTGTTATTGGCAGAGTCTGCCATGCCTGCACTGGATTCCAGTTTCCTTCATATGCACAAGGAATTTACATGCATCCAATCCAGTGTTACTTCACCTTATTGATATCACTGTTCACTGTGTACTCTATATGGAGTGGCTTTTATTGATTATAACCCACAGGAAACATGTATTGTGCAATGTATTTGTTGATCAAAAATGCACCACCTATCAAGTCAAGCGTCATTTTTTTTGACAGCAGATCAGTTTGAAATATTGCAGGGAGGAATGGAACAAGAAGGAGCAGCCATAGCAAGCTGTTAGTTGAAGAGTTATGTTGCAGTTACAGGTGACATGCTGCACGCCTCCAACTGCTGTTGTGTGGAAAGCTACTCATGCTGTGTGAAGCATGACATCAGATCACGGTTGCTGATGATGGAAGAAGGCAGATTACTGACAGGCGTTTGTTAAAACAACATGAGTTTGTTTGGCTGTAAATAAAGTAACAGCTCAAGGTAGTGCTTGGTAACTTGGCCTTTTGAAAGTATAGGATGTCAAGAGAATTGATACCTCAATTCTTCAGTACCGAGTCGATGCGTAAATTCTGAAAACGTGACAGTAGTCGTTTCTCTACACTGCCGTATCTACTGTTGGGAACACACCATTCCTGTAAGTTCACCCTGAAAAGTCAACCAGATGATGAGATCTTCGGGCGCCCAGCACAGAGAGAGCAAAAAAAAACATGTGGGGTATTTTGTGTGTGTGCATGTTTTTTCAGTTAGTTACAATGAATGAGAACGAGGGTCATGAATGAAAGACATGGTATGAAATATCTGGATGACATTGGAACTCTGCTGGTCATTCAAGAGTTAATTAGAAAATCAAATCAAATCAAAATTACTTTATTTATTGCTGAAGGGGAAATTCAGTTAGTTTGGTAGAATTTTTTGTTAGAATGAGACAGCCTGATGGCTGTAGGAGTGAAGGATCTTTTGAATCTCTCAGTCCTGCAACAGAGAGAGAGGAGTCGTCCACTGCTGTTTTTTTTGGTCCATAAAGGTTTTGTGTAGCGGATGATGCGGGTATTTCAAGATGGACTCGAACATCTTGACAGTGGCTGTCTCCACCACCTCCTCCAGCGTGTCCAACCTGACTCCAACCACAGAACCAGCTCTTTAGACCAGTCTGTCAACTGCCTTCATCTCTGTGTGTGATGCTGTCTCCCCAGCAGACTGCAGCATAAAACAACACACTACCACCACAGACTGATAAAACATCTGCAGCATCTTACTACAGATGTCCAGAGATCTGAGCTTCCTTAAGAAAAAGAGGCGGCTCTGCCCCTTTTTGTAGAGAGCGTCTGTGTTTAGGGACCAGTCCAACTTATTATCCAGGTATACACCTAGATACTTAGAACTTGGCACCACCTACATGTCCACCCCACAGGTATTCACTGGCTGAAGAGGGGGCTTGAACCTGCAGAAATCTATGATAATTTCCTTAGTCTTTGAGGTTACAAATGTAGGTTCTACAATTCATGGTCATTTGAGTATTTCACGCCATCTCTGACAAACATAAATCTTTTTGAATTTGTCTTATATTGTTTTTATTAGGTTCTTATAGGTATTGGTATACTACATTCCTGGTATCACCACATGGCTATATTAAACAGTATTTATAACACAATAAATATGGTGTAAATACTAACAAATGGAGAGGTGCTGTTTCTATTCTAACCAACATCATTAGACACAAATGAGAAAGGTTACAGTTTACACTAAACTTGAGTCATAAATGGCCTAAGGACTAAGTGTGCATGCGTGTGTGGAATGAGGGAATAAATGTGTGAATATGCCACCTTGGTGTTAATTGTGAATTGGCCTGTGGTAAATTTTGTGCTCTATTTCTGTTGAGCTCAGGGGCCTTTAACCTGATGAACATGATGCATGCTATTCATGCCCACACACACACACACACACACACACTCACATGCCTGCTCTGTTAATATTCTCACTCTAATTAGATTCTTAACGGGACCAAATCTCACCCATACAAGTCACTGTTGCATTGGCAGATGGTATTTTGCAGAATTCCCACAACAGCATTTTAGCAATGTGACACAGAATACCTGCTAGCGGATTCTCATTGGACCGAAACAAGGAGAAGAAGCCTTTCTGGATCACTTTGCAACTTCATCTTGTTGCATTAGTGTCCTTTTGCTGAAAATTGCTAAGGGGACCTTGGATAAAGTAGACTATATTCCTTTTCTACACAATAAACAGTGATTAGTCTGAATTCAGACGTTAGCTTCAGAACCAGTGTTTTGCTCCGTTATGATGGAGTTGTGTTTCTGTTGTAAGGATCTGGCTGCAGGATAGTAAATGATGCAGGACGGGGCGGAGCAGAAAGTGGGCAGCCAGGTGAGTAACAGCCAGAGTCAGAGATTTGCTCTGAGTGATGACATTCGATTGCACATATTTCACCTGGAAACATAGAGAGTCACTTTGCTAAGATGGACCAATAGGAAGTATGATGCCTCAGTGTAACTCCTACTGTATGCTGCTTTATAAAGAAGGATTAAACATCTTTAGTGCTTCACCTCCAGAGAATGTTCCCTAACACCTCCAAACTTTGCTATAAATATAATATACACAAAGGTACATTTATCCACTTGTTTTGGTCATGTGACCGCATCCAGACTTTCTGGAAGGGGGTCACTCGGTTTTCCAGGAGGTCACTGGTAAACAGTTTTTGTTGACTCCTTGTTTCTATCTATTTAATCATGCTCCAGACAATTTCTCGGGCACGGACACCAAATCTCTGTTGATAAATCTTTTGTTTTTGGCTAAAAAATGTATCTTGCTGCAGTGGTCAACTCCCCAGATTCCTGCAGTCGACATGTGGATATCACATATTTCTGCTCTTATTCCTCTCGAGAAGTTGACTCATGACCTTAATCACAAATCGGACCAGTTCAGGAGGATCTGGGAACCATTGCATTCCTTTTTACAGAAGCTATAACTCTTCATTTGTCCCTGGAAGGTGAGGACTGTCTGCCCTTTCATTTATTTTATGTATTTGCTCGTCGTTTACCTGTCTCCTGTCGTCTTTTTATTTACTTACTTATTTTATATAAAAATAGAAATATATAGCGCAACACTCTGTTGGGATGGGACTTCTTTTGTTTTGTTTTGTGCTTTGTTGTCTGAATTGTTTTTGTTTTTGCTTATAAAATTGAAAAACTATTAAAAAGAGTATTAAAAAAAACATCTTTAGTGCTAATGAATAATATGAATTCTGCATGGCTCTTGCAAAGGCAGTGTCTATCTGCTGATTGGTCAGATGTGTTAACCTTTAGCTCAAACCAACACTTAAGTACAGCCTGTCAGAGCTGCTTGCATTGCTGTGGGATCATAGTCCTATTATTATTTCAAACCCCGTTTCTAAGTTTTGCTCATCATTTTTCTTGCAATACCCGTTCACTTCTGTAATTACCTCTCTATACAGGTTTAGTCATTGTCATTGTCCACAGAGATTGACAGGAAACGAAGAATGTATCTTTAATGTTAAGGTTTTTTCTCATTGACATCAGAAAGATTTGTCTCCGATTTATTAATACTAATAGGACTCAACTTGTGTCTTCAAAGGTAAACGTATGTCTTCTTGATTGACATTTGAATGAATGTGCAATAATTGCATGCATATTTATGAATCCAAGTTTTACATCTTGCACGATACCTCAAGATTCTCAGTTGCCCATGAAGTTGGAATAATTTTGCTTTCTGACACAATCCTCTGTTGATTGTGGTTTAATTTCATTGTGATATGTTTGGAAGAGATTGATTAATAAGGTTTTGAGAAAATATACACTTTATCTGTTAATAATAAATCACATTGTCACAATAATTTCATGGAAGGAGGTAAAAAAAAAGTATTTATTTCCCACTTTATTCAGTGTAAAAAATGTCTGTAGGTTTTACGGTGAAAAACTGCTAAACCATGACAGGAAAAGATCATAAAATGATAAATGGGTTAATTCAGTCTTTAATATGTGTGTGTTTTTACGTGTGTTTTTGTAATTTTGTGTGTGTGTGTGTGTGTGTGTGTGTGTGTGTGTGTGTGTGTGTTTGGTGTGTTTTTGTGTTAAAAAAAGGTTGATCCAGTAAGTCAAAATGAAAAAAGGTTGGTGAGGTTGTGCTGAAAACAATGATACCAACATGGCATGGTGAACACTTTTTAAGTTGTTTATACAGGCCGACAAAACCGACAATAGCCCCAAACTCCAAAGGGTTATATAATATAAATATAAATATAACAATATAAAAATTTAAAAATAAAGTGTCAGAATAAAGAGGATAGAGTGCAGATGACATGACAAGATGTAATATACAAATATATTGCACATGTTCATGTCCATGGTGTTGAAAATGGTATTGCACATGATGTTAATTAGTCAAAACTACTTGATTAGGTTTAGGAAAAGATCATAGTTGGAGCTAATAAGCTTTTTGTACAAACGGCCTTGGGTGCTGTTTTTTTGGAAGAACAGTCGTAGATTACACACAGGCTACATTATGAAAACTTTTTTCCCCTTTCAATCATGCAAATGAATTGGAATGTAAAAAATAACTGATGATTGAATCCACATGTTCCCCTCCTTCTGATACATATCTGATGAAAATCTTGACATGTTCTTTTTTTTTTTTATAACAAGAACACACAAATTTCCCATGATAGAAAATTGACATTAGTATGCTGCTAAGATGCCTCAGGGAGATCTAAATGAGTTCAGTTATGTTTAGGGAACAAAACTACATAAGATAAGATAAGATAAGATAAGATAAGATAAGATAAGATAAGATAAGATAAGATAGAACTTTATTAATCCTGAAGAATTTTCTGGTCCGAAATGGCTCCAAGTTACAAAAACATTTAAAAAACAACCCCAATACAGAATAATAAAACAAAAAACAATAACAAAATGGGTAACAATAACACTGTAGGATATAAATATGAATATAAATATGAATATAACACTATAAAAATGAAAAATAAAGTGTCAGAATAAAGAGGATAGAGTGCAGAAGACATGGCAGGATTTAATATACAGATATATTGCACGTAATGATGTCCATGGTGTTGAAAATGGTATTGCACATGATGTTAGTTAGTCAAAACTACTTGGTTAGGTTTAGGAAAATCATAGTTGGAGCTAATAAGCTTTTTGTACAAACGGCCTTGGGTGCTGTTTTTTTCCCCTTTCAATCATGCAGATGAATTGGAATGTAAAAAATAACGTACACTGGATGATTGAATCCACATGCTCCCCTCCTTCTGATACATATCTGATGAAAATCTTGACATGTTTTTTTTTTTTTTAACAAGAACACACAAATTTCCCATGATAGAAAACTGACATTAGTATGCTGCTAAGATGCCTCAGGGAGATCTAAATGAGTTTTGCTGCAACACAAAAATGCTTCCCATCCATCTTGCATTGGGAAAGATTTAGTTTTATGTAACATGTGGGGGTATTTTATTTCTGATGAGCAGACTACGGCTTGAAATGATTGCCTCACATTAAACAATGCGAGTTTGAGGCAACCTGACAGGCATGGCACTCGTAAAGGATGAGAACGAGAGCAAATCGGCTGATTATACAGAATCCTCCCTCTCAGCAGGAGCTGCTAATTCTGACGCCCGCATGCACAAAATCATTAATCAATGAATGCTTCCAATTATGCAGAAGACAGCCCATTCATTCATACCTTGCTTTCAGTTTCTGGCCCATTTCAACAGACTGTGGAGAGACACTGTGGAGAGGGCGAACGAGGAGAGAAAACAAAAATTAAACTTTGTTGTATATTTTAATATGCTGCAGTACGTTGGGACGACTGATCAGACGTTTCTTCACACCCTATTAAAGTCTCATTATGTTTGTTTTTTGAAGTTAAAAGCATGAAATCTCTATTAAATTTGGGTGAAAATCTTAAAAAAAACCCACTATTACTTATTGAGTGACTTGTTTTTGATGCATTTCTTTTTATTAAAAAGTAATTATCTCTGGGTATGTAATATAAAAAGTATTCTGAACAGTGTCTTCTTGCAGCAGAGAACAAAAGCTTACAGATGTTTTGCACAATAAACTTGCTAGAAAAATCTGTAAAATTATATTTTTTATTTCTTCATATGTAGATGCAATGGTCACCATTTTAAATCATGACTTCTTGATGACATCCAGACTAGAAAACAAAGCAGCGTGGAGCCCTACTGTAAATTTACCTCTAAAGTTCTGGCTGTAAACTCCATGAAGCCAGTTTCAGTTTGATGATGATATACCAAGTAAAACTGGAGACAAACTCAAATATATTTTGTTTAAAATGATAGAACTGGATGTAACCCTCTTATATGTTATATTTGCAACCTTTGTTCACATTTGCAACATTTCAAATTCTTTATTGAGCATGATAGTGTTTTGAAAGTAAAAAAAAGATTCAAAATCACATTTTATGTTGGACTAAAGGACTAAAAAAGACACAAAATGACCCAAAAAAGACACAAAATGACTTAAAAAAGACACAAAATGACTTAAAAAAGACACAAAATGACCAAAAAAGGACACAAAATGACTAAAAAAAGACACACAAAGACACAAAATGACTAAAAAAAGACACAAAATGACCAAAAAAAGATACAAAATGACCCAAAAAAGACACAAAATGACTTAAAAAAGACACAAAATTACCAAAAAAGGACACAAAATGACTAAAAAAAGACACACAAAGACACAAAATGACTAAAAAAAGACACAAAATCACCAAAAAAGGACACAAAATGACTAACAAAAGATACACAAAGGCACACAATGACTAAAAAAAGACACAAAATGACCAAAAAAGACACAAAAAGACTTTCAAAGACACAAAAAGACATGAAAAGGATTAAAAAATTGACAAAATAGCCCAAGACTCCAGAGAGTTAAAGATGGTTAAAAACAAGTCAAATACACATGCTAATAACTGCAGTAAGTGAAGTAGTTATTTTGGTGATTTTAAAAACATTATGCAGTTAAGTTACATTACCCAAATAACATTGTTTACCTTTGTTTTCAACGTTTGTTTGACTATTATAACACTCATTCCACCCAACCAAAGCAGACCTTTTGTAAACAATTGATAAAAATCTATTAATTGTAGCATATTTGTGGGTAATTTTGTGCGACTCCACATTTGCGGATATGTTTTGCGATGCATGTTGATACATTGATCAGATATTCCAGATGATGGCTGCGATCCGCAGACAGCAGTGCAGAATGATAGCAGCAGATGGTGAAGAATTCTCAGGGTTTATTTCAGGAGGGTTCAGCGTTTACGGCTCATATACTGACTTAATTATGAGACAGAGGGGAGTGAAGCCCTGGAAGACCGATTTAAAGATGCAGGGAAGTCTTCATTAAGACCGGGAGAATCCGGTATAGCTGATCAAATCTGCACCTAACAAACCTGATTTAACTTGACAATGCATAACAGCAGTCGGAGGTGATAAAGCACTTGAAAATATAATCCTCCGTCGCACATTATGAATAAATTTCATTCAGAGTAAAAACATTATTAGGTATGTCTTGGAGGCAGACTTTATCCAGCCATGTCAGGCTTTGTATGTGAACTGTAGAGGCATCAATCCCCACTGGCGGGGATTGCAGCTACTTTAAATAAGGTGTGGGATATGATTTTGTCTGACTTCCCAGCAGCCCTTTGCTCCTCTGACATATCATCATTTTGTCTCTCTCAAAGCAAGTTTTCTTGTTTTCTACTTTGTTTCTGCTGCCAGACAGACAGTACACTACAAACACTGTTTGTTGGTGAAACCACGCTTGAACAATAACTGGAAGGAGGAGAACATTTCCTCTTAATCCAGATAATAATTAAGAGCTGGTATCCTTGGCGGACCATGAGACACACAGACTTTTATTGTCTTCTTGTGTGTCTTTGTAATTGTAAAATCTTTCTGAGGTTTTATGTCTCATTGTGTTTTTTTTGTTTAATCTCTTTTGTTTTTTTTGTAGTTATTTCTGTATTTGCGTTGTTTTGTCCCTCTTTGAAGTCATTTATTCAGGTCTCTTTGTGGTCCTTTTATGTCTTTTTGTAATTGTTTTGTGTTTCTTTGTAGTTGTTTTGTGTCCCTTTGTGTTGCTGTTTTCTCTCTCTTTGAACTCATTTTGTGTGTCTTTTAGTAGCTTTGTGTCACTTTGTGGTCATTTTATGTGTGTTGACATTCTTTGTGTTTTTGTAATTGTTTTGTGTCTCTTTGTCGTCATTTTGTGTTTCTTTGTAGTTGTTTTGTGTCTGATTGAAGATGTTTTGTGTCTCTTTGTGTTGTTTTATCGCTCTTTGAAGTAATTTTGTGTGTCTTTTCGTTGTTTTGCGTCTCTTTGTGGTCATTTTGTGTCTGTTGACATTCTTTGTGTTTTTTGTAATTGTTTTCTGTTTCTTTGTAGTTGTTTTGTGTCTCTGCAGTCTTGATGTGTTTGTAGTCATTTCAGGTCTCTTTATGGTCCTTTTACGTCTCTTTGTAGTTGTTTTGTGTCTCTTTGTAGTTGTTTTGTGTTTCTCTTTGGTTATTTTGTGTTTGTTTGCCGTTATTTTGTCTCTCTCTCTCTGTAGTCTTTTTATGCCTGTAGTTATTTCATGTCTCTTTGTAGTCCTTAATCTCACTATGTAGTTGTTTGTCGTCACATTGAGTCCCTTCCTGTTTGATTATGCATCTCTTTGCGTGACATTTTGTAAGGGGACCCTGACATCTGTTCTCTGTAGGCTTATTCAGGAATCCATCCATGTAGTATTGTTTGTGATATATTATTATTTTCATTATTACTATTATTATTATTATGCTTTACATAAACCTTGAATCCTGCCAGGCATATCTTGTCATCTATATCCATTTCTCATTCTTTTGAGTGTGTTAGATGTGGCTTTTGATGTGTATTTTTTTATTGTGTGGTGTTTATATCTTACATTATATTGTGTACTACCATCTGCTTGGATATATTACATTTTGTTTTCATATTGTCATAACTCACAGGTTATCTCTCAACAACATACTCTCACTCACTATCACAGCAAATGCACATGAATAGAAACCAGATTTGACCATTGTCCGCGCCACAATTGAGGTGTTCAAAACAATGCACTGTCGTTCCGTCGCTTTCTGCAGAATCTCAATTCTTTCCGAGCGCCACTCTCAGTAGTGTGATGACACTCGCTGCAGTGAAAATGAGCTCTTCATCGCTCTGGGTATTCAAACAGCTGCTCCAATTTACACTTTAAATAGCGTAAAAGGCTGTAAACATCAAGTTCACAAATGATCTGTAAAAGCCCCAACTTTAGAGGAGGAGAGATTAGGGCAGAGCAATATGTGGATGTTACTTACATTATAGCTTTAAACGAAGAAGGATCTGTTATATGAAATGCCGCACAAGTCACAACACTCTCAGAGGGTTTCAGTGGTGATAAAATCTAATATTCAGTGTGTGGCCTTAGAAAAAGCTCCTGAAAGAACCTCTGAGCTATTATGATGCTGTTTCAAAGATTTTGAAGTCATCAAAGAAGTCCTCTAACTGTGGCTCATTAGAGGAGCTTTCATTACTGTAAAAAGGCGACTGTGCATCTTTACACGTTGCTTTTCTACATGCAGTCTACACTGCTAGTGTCATGCCTGCAGCAAAATCACATCAAACCTCCACTTTTTCAGCTTGTTCAGCGACAGGATGCCCCTGCCCAATTGCAACACAAACAGACTGAAGAACTCCTTTGTCCCCCGTGCCATTAAACTGTAGAACACCACACTGGGAGGAGCAGCAGGCCTGAGCCACTACACAACACCAACCACAACATGGCTGCGGTATTCACTTGCACTGACTAAGTACTGTTGTTATAGTTATAGTATATATTTCCTTGTATTTATAATGTAATTTATAATATCTCCTTGTTTTTATATTTCATATTGTATTTTTATTGTGTCTTGAACTCTCTTATTTTGCACATTATGACTAGGTACTAACTTTATTCTATTTATTATATTTTATTATATTGGTGTTGTACTGCTGCTGCTAGAATTGTCAATTTCCTGAGGGAACATTCCCAATAGTGGGGCGGATTAGCTGAACAATCGTTCACTTTGTGATAAAAGCATGAAATTTGGTAGATGTGTTGGTGAATATGTTTCGAACAAATCTGGATATTGGGCCAC